>NW_024429218.1:6820837-8062087 GCF_017639785.1 Mesocricetus auratus
ATGGTGATGAGGAGGAGGAGTACTTGTGTGGATGGTGATGTATCTGTTTACGAGTGCACACAACATGGATGTACCTCTGAGTGTGCATGTAGAGTTCATAAAAGTTAACACTGGATGTCTTCCTCAATTTCTCAGCACCTTGTTTTTGAGATAGGGTCTCTCACTGAATCTGGATCTTATCTATGTAGCTAGGCTGGCTGGCCAATGAGTTCAGGGGCATGTTTGCTTCAGGCTCCCAGATCCCCAACAGCTCTGGGGTTATACATTATATGCTGCCACACTGGTTTTTTATGTGGTTTTCTGGAATCATAATTCATACCCTCTTACTTATGTGGCTGTCATTTTATCAACTAATATGTCTCAACAAGATGGTATTGATTGCACAAACAGTAATGGACAAAACTAACTTTTGGAAAGAGCACCAAGGAACATACTGATATGATATTTAAAAAACCCGATTTAGGGCCTGTCTTAGTTAGAGTTTCTGTGGCTGTGAAGAGACACCAGGACCACAGCAACTCTTAGAAGGAAAACATTTAATTGGGGGAGGGGATCTCACAGTTTCAGAGGTTATCATCATGTTAGGGAGCATGGGGGCATGCAGACAGACACATCCCCACATCTGACTTCAACATCTTTGTTGGAAAATAGAAAGACAGAGACTTAGTTTAAGCCTACATATCATGGCCTTGGCAGAGCCATGGCTGAGGGACCAGAAGTCCCTCCAGGCCTTGGCCTGAGCGGCTGGCAGGGAGCTGTCTGTGGGACATGGAGCCACAGAGAGTAAATAAAATATCCGTAGCTTCATGTGTAGCCAATAAGCCAACAGAAAAACATCAAACCTTTCTTGGGTGTGCAGAGTGACAACGGTAACCTTGAAGCCTAAACCTGTAACACGAATAAATAAATGAAGCTCGTGGTTGAAGCTTCAAACTGAAAATTAGAAAAGCAAAGTAGTCAGCTCAGGGTGAAATTGCTACCTCTCCTCGGTGTGGGTGAAAAATGAATGCCTCTCTGAGACACTGGACCTTGCTTCTGTCTTATGTACTTCCCTAATAGTGGGACTAAAGGTGTGAACTATAATTCTCTTTGAGACTGATTCACCCTTGTGAAGATCTGGGTGGCCTTGGACTCACAGAAGTCCATCTATCTCTCAATCCTGGGGCCCAGAATAAAGGTGTGTACCACCATCTCCTAGCTTCTGCTTGCTGGGATTAAAAGTGTGTGCCTGGCATCTATGGCTTGTGGCTGACTTTGCTTTCTGAATCGTCAGGCAAGCTTTAATGAATCATAAATAAAATGTCACTACACAAACCTTGTGGGCAGAAGCGGACACTGAGAGCAAAGCTCCTCGTCAAGGCTGAATTCCATCCCTTGCTGTCTCCATTCTCTCTGCACTTCCTGCAGTTGAGCTACACACTGCCACTTGAACCAAAATGTGTTGAGGATAGGGCAGATATCAGTGAAGGGGCCAAGAGACAGCTTCAGAAGCTACAGATGAATACCGGATACCACCAATGTCCATTGAGATAGATTGAATTCTTCAGTTACTGAAATCATAGAGTTAGAGTTCTTGAAGATGTTGTCTTGCAAGCACAAGGACCCAGAATTCTGTCCCCAGACCCTGCATTTAAAATGATGGGCATGGAAGTTCTTGCACATGACTCCATGGCTATAAAAGCAGAGACAGGGAATTGCTGCAGCTCATCAGTCAGTCTATCCTACCTGATGGGGTACCAGGCCAATGAGAGACCCAGTCTCAAAAACCAAGGTGGATGGCATCTGAGGAATAGCATCTGAGGCTGTCCTTTGATCTCATTCATACACGTGTGCATGACTCACACACACAGCACACACAGAAGCCATAGGAGGGACACCTGCAGAATGGATGAGGCCAGTCAGATGCAGGAGGAATCAAAGGTCAAAACGGGCTGAGTCAACAAATGAGATTGAGTTGTCTACATAGCGTTTTTAATGTAGTATTTTAATTAGTTCTTAGAGAATTACATGCATACAATGTGTTCTTTTTTCTGATGATACATTTCTTTCAATCTCTTCTAAAGGTTTTTTTGTATTAATTTACTTTTTACTTCCCAATCCCAGGACCCCCTCCCTCCTCTCCTCCCACTCCCTCTACTTCTCCCTCCTGCCATCTGCTCCACAGAAAGGGTAAGGCCTCCCATAGGAAGTCTACAAAGTCTGTCCCATCATCTCATTGAGGTAGGACCATGGCACCTCTCCAACCCCACACCCCTGAGCAAGGAATCTCTCCATATCGAATGGGCTGCACTAAGTCAGTTTGTGCATTAGTGTTAGGTCTTGGACCCACTGCCAGTGACCTCAAATATTGTCCCAGTATTAAGGGAGTCTAGTCCAGTCTTTTTCAGGTTCCTCATTTGTCAGACCTGAGTCAGTGATCTCTCACTAGCTCGGGTCAGCTGATTCTGTGGGTTTCCCCATGATGGTCTTGACTCCTTTGTTCATATTATCGCTCCTCCCTTACTTCGATTGTATTCCAGGAACTCGGCTCAATGGTTAGCTGTGGATTTCTGCATCTGCTTCCATCTGTTTCTGGAAGGGGCTTATAGCTTCTCTGGGGTTGTGGATTATAGGCTTGGTATCTTTTGTTTTATGTCTGGTATCCACTAATGAGTGAGTACATACTGTGTTTGTCTTTCTGGTTTTGGGTTACCCCACTTAGGATTTTTTTTCTAGTTCTGCCCATTTGCCTGCGAAATTTAAGATGTCATTGCTTCTTACCATTGAGTAGTACACCATTGTGTAAATATACCACATTTTCTTTATCCATTCTTCAGTTGAGAGACATCTAGACTGTTTCCAAGATCTGGCTACTACAAATAATGTTGCTATGAACATAGTTGAGCAAATGTCCTTGTGGTGTGAATTTACCTCCTTCAGGTATATGGTACAATGTATTTGAAACATATTCATACCTCAAACCTCCTTCTAATTCCTCTTAGACACATCCTTATCACTCCCAACTTCATGTCCTCATTTTTTCCTGTTTAAACCTCCTTGGGTTTAAACAGGAGCACCCATGGCACCCCCTTTCCTATCTCCTATGAATCCCACAGCTCTTTCCTTTCTAACCTTCGTCCTAACTCCTTGTTTTAGCCCCTGCTAACCCAAGGGCTGATGCTGCCATGGAAACAAGTAGGCTGAAAGCTGATCCACACCTCTCCTTCTTCTCCTCCTGATCCAGTCCCCCACCCCGGTCTCACCCCCAGCTCTGTAGCCAAAGACCTGCTGTGATTTCCCCTTCCCTCTGGTCCCATCTCCAATGGACCACAAAGATCTCCTCCTCCAACCTTCCTTTCCCCAGCTCATCCCAGTATCCCAGCCTCCGCACCAGCAGACATCCCCTGGGAACACACCGGCTGAGGGGAACAGGAAACCAGGGCAGCTAACTGAAGTCCTCCACCATTCCCTCCTCCCGTCCAAACCCAACCCCCGCCTCACCCCATCCCTGCAATCACCTGCTGCAGCCTGCCTGCCCCTCTGCCCACATCTCCTGTGGATGCCACTGACCTTCCCCCCACCTCCCCCGCTTTTGCTTCATCCCAGCCACTCACTAACTCCAGCAGGCACTCCCTGCGAACCCACTAACCCACTACTAACCCTACTAACCCACTCCTGCCGGGGAAGAAGGCAGGCTGTCTGTAGATCTTCCCTTCTCCCGTTCCTCTAAATCCAACCCCCCAGTCTCATCCCCGGTGCTATACCATACCCTCTGGGGTGAGTTCTCTTCACTGTCTCCCCCATTTCAAGCAGACAAAACAAGCAGATCCTGGTGGACACTCTGCTCTCATGTGAACCCCTTCAGACACCTAACCTATGCCTATGTGTCAGCTTCCAACACTCAGAAACTTGTTTTTCCTTGAACCTGCAGTGGCCACAACCATCAGGTCCAAATTAAACTTCCTACCACACAACCATCACACTCTCCAAAAACCCAGAGAGGAAGCAGAAATCAAGGAACAAAACACCCACCCAACAAATACAAATTCAGAAACCAGCACCTAGAATTAGAATTAACCCAATCCCGGATGCCTGGATACCAGGATAAAAACACAATCAATAACAGCCAGGGAAATATGTCTCTATTAGAGTCCAACTATCCTATGACAGCAGGCCCTGAATATTCCAACATAACTGAAGCACAAGAAAAAGATGCTAGAGGTTCTTAAAAGAAATTCTTAAATCCCTTAAGAAATGCAGGGAAACACAAACAAAATAATTGGAAGAAATAGATAAATCCCTCAACGAAAGCCAGGAAAACAGTGAAAGGAAATAAATGAAACTGTGTAAGACTGTAGCTCTGCTCCTTTGGGATCATTAACTGCGTTGGTCCACAAGACTAGAGGGAGGGGAAGCAGGGAA
Organism: Mesocricetus auratus; assembly: GCF_017639785.1. Classification (NCBI taxonomy): domain Eukaryota; kingdom Metazoa; phylum Chordata; class Mammalia; order Rodentia; family Cricetidae; genus Mesocricetus; species Mesocricetus auratus. The sequence continues at coordinate 6,825,239 of NW_024429218.1, forward strand.
CAGGGTTCGGACGGCTGTGGGTGTGATGGAGATCGCCCTCCAGGGGACAGACTTGGGTGAATCAGCTCAGCTGTATTCCAGAGTATGGGATTGAGGAGCCTGTGGACAAACACTTATTCGCATCAAGTGGCACACTCCTTTTACAAGGTTTTGCATGTGGCAGTAGGGTCCTAGAGCAGAGTTCCTGGCAAAAGCCTTCTAGCAGGGATCTGTGCCGAAGGGCAAACTAAAGATAAATCAGGCACATGATTTAGACACAGATTTCAGATAAAGTCAGACCTCCAGGCCCAGGGACATTCTCCGGATAAAGGTAGAGAGCAGGAAATTTCTCTGGGGAGGGAGGGAGTCTCTGTGTCATCAAGCTTTTGGCAAAAGCTGCTAGGCCATGATAGACTGCCATCTCTGACCAGCCAGCAAGGCTTTCCAACACAAGACCTGAAAACGGAAATAGGAGCAATGAAGAAAACACAAACTGAAGGAATTCTGGAAGTGAAAAATTTAGGAATTTGATCAGGACCCACAGAGGCACACTACACCAACAGAATAGAAGAGACGGAAGAGAGAGTCTCAGGCATTTATGAGATGCTAGAAGCTGACACAAAGCATCCAGGAAATTTGGGACACTATGAAAAGACCAAACCTAAGAGTAAGAGGAATACAGACTCTGTGAGTTCGAGACCAGCCTGGTCTACAAGAGCTAGTTTGAGGACAGCCTCCAAAGCCACAGAGAAACCCTGCTTCAAAAAAAAGGGGGAGGGATACAGAAAGGAAAAAAATTGCAGCTCAAAGGCCCTGAAAATAGTTTCAACAAAATCATTGAAGAAAATTTTCCTAACCTAGAGAAGGAAATGCCTATGAAGGTACAAAATGCATACATAATCATCAAAACACTAAATGTACAAAAAAAGATTATTAAAAGCTGCAAGGTAAAAACACTAGGTAAGATATAAAAGCTGAGCTATTAGAATTACACCTGACTTCTCAACGGAGACTCTAAAAACCAGAAAGGCCTGGACAGATACACTGCAGATTGTAAGAGACCACAGATGCCAGCCCAGACTACTATACCAGCAAAACTTCCAGTTAGCATAGATGGAGAAAATAAAATATTTCACGTCAAAGTCAAATTTAAACAATATCTATCTACAAATCCAGCCCTTTAGAAGGTGCTAGAAGGAAACAGGGAATAAATAATCTCAGACCAGCAAAACTCAAAAGAAGGGAAGGTCAAATATTTTGTGTCTGGGTTGGTGTTTATGTTTCTCCTTTGGCAGCCTGCAGAGAACTTTCCTGTACCAAAGACACTAGAACGTTAGGGGCGAAGGTTCCGTGTAGGCACCAGCTTTACCTCATTCGTGCTCAATGAGCTGTGTAGGTGTTGTCCTCAGCAGTGGGGCCTTGCTGTCCGTTTGTGGAGAGCAACCCATTGTCTTAGCAAGAGCCCAGGTTGTTTGGGGATTTCCAACTTAGTCCTGCTACTTAGTCCTGCTACCAGAAGTCTCATTTGGTGACAAGAGATGGCAACTCTGTATCCCCATTATTGTGAGACCTCATTAGGATTGCCTTCATACATTTTAGGAGGTTTCCACTGTACTAATGTTCCATAGCATCCCTCAGATGGCCCTCCATTCTATCCATCTCCCCCCCATATCCCCTACCTCCACCCCATCTCCTCTCCTCCTCCCCCCCCACATGATCCTCTCCTTCCCATCCCATTTGCCCCAAGGCCACCCTTAAAATCTTTTCTATTTTCCTCTCTCAAAGAGACCCACGTGTCCGCCTCCACCCATCCAGTCCCTTCCTCTAGACCTAACCTCCCTGTGTCTATGGATTGCAAAATATCATTTACTTAATGGGTAATATCCACATACAAGTGAATACATACCATACTTATCTTTCTAGATCTGGGTTGCCTCAGGACGATTTCTTCTAGTTCTATCCATTTGCTTGTAAATTTCATGATACCAGTTTTTAAACAGCTGAGTAATATTCCGTTGTGTAAATGTACCATACTTTTCCTTACCCATCCTTTTGTTGAAGGACATCTAGGTTGTTTCCAGTTTCTGGCTATTATGAACAGAGCAGCAATGAACACGGTTGAGCAAGTATCCTTGCGGTAGGATAAAACATCCTTTGAATATATTCCCGAGAGCGGTGTAGCTGGGTCTTGAGACAGATCAATTCATGATTCAAGAAACTCAACACATGGCACAGCAGGAGCTCAGGAGTTGCTATCTCCATTGATGCTGAAGCTTTTAACCCATGAATCCAATTCTTTGAGGAAGTTTCTTTCTAAAAATAACTTAATCATTTCCACCTCACTCCCTTGGGAACACCTCCTATCCCATCCATTGTTCGAGTCCCTACACACATCCTTCCTGTGTCTGGTTTTCCCTCACATCTATTTGTAGTAGAGAGCTGATCTGCAGGAAAATAGCGCATCTCCATATTCTAGCTAAATTACGTGATATTCATCTATGGCCATCATCCTATTCTGTGTGTAGACTGATATATATAAATAGACATTTATATTTTAGATTTCTGATTATTTATAAAACCATTTCTTATTATTTTCCATGTCATACCTGTTCTCGGTAGTAGATGCAGCACCCTCAAATATCTCTGAAATATGTAAACATTTTGCTGTTTCTTTGAGGTGGACAGACCGTCAACAGTATTTTCTGCATCTTCCCCAGTAAGAAATAAGTCCAACTTGCTGTGTAATGTTGCTTCCCTCTTTGCTGTGATGGATGGTATATTTCTTTGTCTGTCAGAGAAACCTTGGCATAGACAGAGAAAGTGTCTAAAAGAAATCCACAGAACAGCTCTTGTGATTTTGTAGGATTATTGGCAATGGGTATCTTTCAGTGAATATTCAGTGACTAATTCTCCTGTTTCTGCCATTTGAGTAAACTGTCAGTAGTCCTTTCTGTAAGCCCTCAAAACTAGTTCTCTAATCCCACTCCACCTGACAGCCCCCGCTGTCCTGGAACTCACTCCGTGCACCAGGCTGGCCTCAAACCCAGAGAGTCACCTGTGTCTGTCTCCCCGCACCGCACTGGTATTAAAGGTGTGCACTACCGCTTCTTGGCTCCAATGTCATCCCTTTGTAACCATGGCAATTTGACCCAGTGATTAGTTCTTGCCTGCGAACTGATATTGATCTCTCTCCATCTCTCCTCCAGGCAAAAAGGACAGTCAGGTATACTGACTGATATGGCTGGAACCTGAAGTGTCTTTCCCGTCCCCTGAGACATGTTTTGAATATTTGTTCTCTGTGGGGAGTGCAACTTTAGGATGCTGGAGATACTGTTGGGAATGGGGTCTGGCTGGCAGAAGTAGGTCTCTAGGGAGGAACCTTTCAATGGCATGCCCACTTCTGGTTCTGTCCTGTTTCCTTTGCATTTCATCATGAGACAAGCAATGACTACAGGTTCCCGCCTCCTTAGCAACGGCTGCACGCTCCTGTCTCCTTAGCAACGGCTGCATACACCTGCTTCCTTAGCAATGGCTGCATGCTTCCACCTCCATGGACCCTCCCTTACCATGATGAGCTGAAACTTTGAGCCCAAATCCACATCTTCTCCTGTAAATTGCTTATGCCAGGTGTTTTGTCAAAGTGGACAAGGAAAGTAGCTAAAACAAAGTATCCTTTTGATTGTCCCTGAATTAGGGCTGTCACATGCTGTAGATCAGTTTTGGCTTGTGCCTGATTGACAGTTAAGAGGTTCTCCTCCTGAGGCCTTGTGCTTTGTAAAGTTTTGGGGAGCATGAAGGAAGGCAGAAGTATTTGCTACTATCTGTTTATTAAAGAAGACAAAGTTTATTCTGAAGACTTCATGCTTTTTCTAAGAGGCTTGGTAAGTGACCTCCTATCATAGCTGCATTGGAAGCAACCTCTTTACAAGTGGCTAAATACACTGAACCATCAGGCCAGAGCCGTGTGATCTGCTGCTGACAAGCTCTGTCTTCTGAGCAAGGAGTCATCGTCTTCCTCAGAGGAGTCTCTGGGTTGGGCCTGCGGACTGTGAGGCTCCCTTGTAGACGGAGAAGGGTGAGAAGGACCCTTAGACTCCTGCTGGAGACTCTGGCCCCTTCCTCTACACCTCCTATCCAGGGGTACAGAGTGCTGACAGAACTGGCCTGAAAGGATGTTTGCCTATTTCTGTCTTCTCTTCCCAATCCTGGGTTATGCTGAGATATATGTCACTGCCCCGCAACAACTACATTTTCTGCACTGAGACCTACCCTGAAACACCCAGACCCCAGTTGACTCGCCACTTAACATAGCAGTTGTCTTGAGTCATTACTGAGTGAAGAGACAGTGTACTTAGTAACAGACCAGGGTCAGTTCACTGACTGTGGCATCGGATACATTGTCTCTTTGCAAATGTGGGGGATCAAGGAAGGGCCACTTGTAACAGTGTTGGAGAAGATAAACACCCTACATGACCATAAAAACTGGATTCTCAAGGTTTCCCTGAAGTGTCCTCTAGGTTTTCAGTCTCACTAGCTGTCACGGCATGCCGAGCTGGCTTTCAACTCCCTCTGCCTCCTGAACTCCACGAGACAACATATTGCCAGAATCCAGAGCCTATGGAGAACCTTAACCTCATAGAATCCTAAAAATGTAATCTTCACCTTTTCAGATGTTGAGAAATGGAACAAGATATGGGACTGAATGTGCTCTGAGTATTCACCAAGTACTAACAGATAACATTTGTGCACTCACAGCCTACATCTAGGGAAGTTGGGCATCTACTTCCCCTTAGAGGGCATCTTCTGCAGCCTGACAGGAGGGCTGCTGAGTCACTCACCCTCTTCAGGAGGGCTGCAGAGTCACTCACTCACCTTTCTGTCTCTGTGTTCATCTCTTTTAGCTCTGCCTGCTGAAACTGTTAATCTGACAGGGCAAGCTCAAACTTCATTCCCCAACTAGCTTTTGCCCTTAGACAGAGGAGTCCCCTCTTCTTGTTTTTTTAAACACTTATTTTCCTTAAAACACTTCTTTTCGTGCTCGCTTTGCCAGCACATATACTAAAATAGGAACAATACAGAGAAAATAGCATGGCCTCTGTGGAAGAATGATGTGTAAATTCGTGAAGTGTTTCATATTCTTAGAGAGAATCTCAGGTGTTGAAGATACACTAGGAGAAATAGATTCATCAACCAAGGAAGATCTAAGTCCAACAAATCCCTAACACAAAATATCCAGGAAAAACGGGGCACTGTGCAAAGGCCAAAACTAAGAATAATAGGTATAGGGGATGGAATAGGAGGTTGGTGGGGGGGAGGGAGTAGGAACTGGGATTGATATGTAAAACTATCTTGTTTCTAATTTAAATAAAAAATACAGGAAAAAAACACTTCATTTTCTTCCATCTGGCATTATCATAGCACACATCTCTAGTGTACAAAGGCATAGGGATAATTCATTAGTCACCTGTATATGAAGCTAATAAAGCACTTTTGATAATGTAGATATTCTCTCTCTCTCTCTTCTTTTCTTTATACTGTGAATATGTTTTATTCCCATTGGTTAATAAAGAAGCTGACGTGGTCTATAGCAAGGCAGGCAGGATAAAGTCAGGCAGGAAAGCCAAACTGAAAATACAGGGAGAAGGGTAGAGTCAGGGAGAAGTCTGTGAGTGACAGGAGCAAACGGATGTACTAGAGAAGAGGTAATGCCACAAGGCCACGTGGCAAAACATAGATTAGTAGAAATGGGTTAATTTAAGTTGTAAAAGCTAGTTAGCAAGAACCTCCATCCAGTGACAGACGGAAGCAGAGGCAGACACCCACAGCTAAACACTGAACTCAACTCCTGGAACCCAGTGACAGAGAGGGAGGAGTGATGAGCAAAAGGGTCAAGACCGGGCTGGTGAAACCCACAGAAACAGCTGACCTGACAAGGGGGAGCTTTGGGACTCCAGACTGATGGCTGAGAGGCCAGCATGGAACTGATCCAGACCCCCCCTGAACCTGGGTATCAGTGAGGAGACCCAGGCAATCTATGGGGCTTTGGGTAGTAGATCAGTATGTATCCCTCGAACACAAATGAACTTTGGGTACCCATCCCACAATGAGGGATGCTCTCTCAATCTGGACACAAAATGACAGACTCTAGAGAACTCCCATGGAGGGCCTTACCCTCCCTGGGGAATGGAGTGGGGATTGGATTGGGGGCTGGGGGCTGGTGGGGGGGAGTGGGCATGGAGGGGAGAGACAGGGAGCTGAGACTGATGGGAATCAAGCTTGTTTCTAATTTAAATATATAATAAAAAAGTGTTAAAAAGAGCTAGTTAGTAATAAGCCTGAGCAATAGGCCAAAGATTTATAATTAATATTAAGCTTCTGAGTGATTAACTTAAATTGCTATGGGACTGGACAGGACAGAAAAATCTCTGTTTACACACACACACACACACACACACACACACACACACGCTTACATTTTCAGATACTGGAAGGTATTGTGGTAAATAGTGATATGAGTATGTATTACACCCACCTCAAGGAGCTTAGAAACTGCACGGATTAGACAAGAGCTAAATCTTGCACCTCGAAGATTATATAATAATAATTATATGTTGCTGCTAATGCAGCATCAAATTCTAGGCAAGTAGTCCACCACCGAATTATATGCCCAGCTCACATGCTACTTGAAATAGAGCTGTAGTTGGTGAGTTAGGTTCTCTGACAACCTACTAGAACAAGGTTCACTATTAGCGAGAAAACTCCCCCCTTAGTGCTCACGTTGAATTAAAATGTCTTGTTGTGGGAAATACTTGAATTAATAAAATAGCCCCGGGCTTGCATGTTCTATCGTAGCCAGTCGTAGCTTATGCACGGTGAGAAATAACTGGCTGCAGATGCTACCACGGAACACACCCGCCTCTGTTCCCGAAGGACTGTGCAGCTTCCCTGGCCGGGTTGCTCTTAGGGTCCCCCCTTGGGGACGTCCTTTCCCAGCCTGTCCTTCTGAGGGAAAGACTCCTGGCTGACTTTGACTCCTGATGTGCCATCTTGAGTTGAGTTAGCCATTGGCTTGGCATTCACGGGTTTTCTCTCGGCTGTGCCATGTGCTGTGAATAGGTGGAGTTGAGTCCCCCGTGCCACTTTCTATTCTGATGCTGTGCGAGCTTTGGGAAAGGGAGGGAGCCGAAGAGGAAAGGAAGAGGTGCAGCCTGTGGTCTTTGACTCCTCCTGACTGTGGGTCTATAAATTTCTCTAGGCTGTGGGCCCAGTGGGACTGATGCTTTGCAGGCCCTCAGAGGATGAGCATCTCTCAGTGAAAACCCGGATGTCGAGCTTATTCAGACAGGAGACTTGACTACCCATTGCTCTGCTCTGCTGTTCGGGAGCCTCCAAAGCTTGGGGGAGTGCAGTGGAAAAGTCAATAGAGCTGTCACCAAGGAGAGCTGGTCGGTGAGGCTCTCTTTTAGCCTCGGCCAACTTCAGTTCGCCAATGCGCAGGCTACACATGTTTAGAATTAGCAAGTAACGTTTGGAACCTCCATTTCCCATCCCCCACCCTTACAGGGTGGCTTACTCAAGGCGGAGTCCCCCAGCTCTCCCTCCAGGTGGGAAGAGCTCCTTCCTCACCCAGCAGCTGTGGTCTCACCCACGGGGCTCTGGCTCTCCGTAGGTCCTAGGTCCTAGGCTTTGTTTGCACACCTGCAGCCCTTCCAGATCCCGACACCTAAGCCTGCTTCACAGTTTAAAACGCCTTGCTGGGGAGGCCAGGGAGGGGCAGCTCCTTGCCTAGAAAAATGAAATCGTGGCCCGGAGACCCACTTAATCCAACATCCACATTCACCTCTTTTTCAAAAGCTGATATGCCCAAGTTCTAATGCCTTCATTTCCCCCTTCGTTTGTAATAGCAAAGCCTCCTTGGCCAGAAAAAAAATGAATGTGCGGTTGGCAGGAGTTGAATAGAGGTCTGCTTAAATGATTTTTAATTTATGTTGAAATGCTGAGCCGCTTTTCTAGGTCCCCACTGGATACCCCACAAAATGAGGTGTCTCGAAGCCTACCTTTACAAGAGGAGCTAAAGGGTTTAAAAAACATTCCCTTTAGTTTTACCCACTCTAACTGTAGCTCTCATTCCTGGCTGACTGGGATCAAGTGGCTCTCAGGAGTGTCTGGCTGGTCTCAGAACTCGAGGCTGAAAGACATATACCTGTCTCCTAATCCTGCCCGCAGCACGGAGGGGCCACTTACTCTCCACAACTCCATTCTTCTGGTTGTAGAATGTACAGAAACCCAGATGTAAAGAATGTCTGTAGCTGTGCATGCTGGTGAGTACGTGGTTTGTAAGTAGGCATACGCACTTGTGGGTTTATCTGTACCTGTGTGTTTCTTGGTGTGTGTTAACATGGGTGTGTGTTCCTGTGAGTGTGTGAGTGCACAGGCATGCGCATGTGTGTCTGGGCCAGCGCTTGGCATCTGGAGGGCTCCTTGACCAGTCTTCCTCAGTTTTTGAAACACAGTGTCTCTCACTTAATCTGGGGCTTACTGATCTGGCAAGGCTGGCTGGCCAGTGGGCTCCAGGGATCTGTCTTCATAAGCACTGCCTCAGTTGGCTTTTTTTTTCAAACCTTGGTGCTAGGGATCAGAACCCATCAGAACGAGGATGAAAGGCCACATGTCAGAGAAGGGGTTCAAGACCACATCAGACTAGGGGTGCCTCCTACAGCCTTGCTGCTGATCTTGAACCCGTGTCTGTTAAATTTATGTCTCTCTGCATTCCCACTTGAGATACATCATGCGTTATTTCCAGTCTCTTGTCAGTATCTATGGAACTGTTCTTGAAACAGGTGAACACATCCCTATGACCAAAGGGCAGATAACGAAGAAAGTGCCGTCAGCCTACTTCTCCCCCATTTCCTCTCTCAACAGCCTTTCCTGGAGATCAGCACTGTTCTCACAAAGATTTCCTCCTAAATAGACGTACGCGTAAGCACATCTACTTTCTGTTAGACCTCTCTTTGTTTAATAGTAGATCTGTGGGTGTCGCTCACGTTCACCGCTGTGTGGCATGTGGTACCCACCTACCTTAGTTTATCCATCCTAATGTTTATTTAGGTTGTTTCCATTTGTTTTTTGGGAATTTGGGTGTTGTTTATTCCAAACTGCTTTCTGCTGTTTGGGAGTGCTGTTCATACCATGAGGATCATGAAATAACACAGAAACCTGGTTAAGTCCTTGTTTTTGTGGTCTGTATAGTATATCATCCCAGCTGTTTTAGATGTTGGACTGCTTGGAATATTGCTTCAGGAGGCTGTGCTTCATCAAACAATAGAAGTCTGAAAGGAATCCACAGCTCCTCATTTTCTTAATTGCCATCCTAGAGTCTTCATCCAGTAGCCTATCGAAGCAGAAGCAGGCACCCACAGCTAAGCACCAAGCCATACTCCTGGAATCCAGTTGTGGAGAGGGCGGTTGTTTCCATTTTTAAGATCCAATTTTATGAAAATGGTATGATCACCTTTTAATATTTCTTTTGCTTCTTGGAACATCAGCCTAGAGCTGGACCCTGGGGTAAAGCAGAATCTCTGTGTTCCCTTGTGGTGGGTGTTTGAAGACCACGCCCATAGGGAGTGTACCAAGGCTTCCTCGTGATATTCTCGTTAGTTCCCGATAGAAAAAAGCCCTTTAACTTGGATGCATTCTGATGGATATGTTGTGGCTTTACTTTTCACTTTTTTAGTGACTAAAACTAGTGAGCATGCTCCAATTTTTTTTCTTAATCCTTTGGATATCCTCTTTGCGAATTTCCACTTCTCTGTTTGGTTATTTTTTTATTTATTTATAAGAATTATTTGAAATCAATTAGCTAATATTTGTTCTTCTTATATTTTTGCTTCTGTTTTCTCAAAAGAGATTTATGCCTAATTTTTCCCTTTTTAAGATATCTTTGTCAGACAAGGGGTGCTATTAGTTTTAAAGAGTTCTCCGTGTTAATTCCCTGAAGAGAGGTTTACCTAAAGAGTAGCATTATTTCCAATTTCTCTGTAAGAGTCAGTGAGTGAGACACCAAATGAATGCACTGCCTTCAGCCCAGGCTGCTGGGATTAAGCCTGAATGTCTGCACTCAGTTTCTACCACCTATGTATTGCTGTGTGTGTGTCCGTGTGTCCATGTGTGTCTGTGTGTGTGTGTCCGTGTGTGTCTCCGCGTGTGTCCCCGTGTGTCCCCGTGTGTCTGTGTGTGTGTCTGTGTGTGTGTCTGTCAGTGTGTGCCTGTGTGCATGTGCCCGTGTGAGTGTGTGCTTGTGTGTGTGTGTGTGTGTGTGTGTGTGTGTGTGTGTGTGTGTGTGTGTAGAGGTCAGGGGTAGGTTCTCTTCTTCCACCACCCTTCCACCCTGGGGATTGAACTCAGGTCATCAAGCTTGGTGGCACACACCCTTTCCTCCTGAACCACCGCCTCAGTTCTTATCGCTCCTGTCTGTCTCTCGTTTCTAAAATGCTGACAAGAAAAGCCCTTTCAGTTTATCATGGTTTATGTGCAGAACTCTTAGCCTCCTTTGGGCACATAGTAGGCGTTTAGATATTAACTGCTAGGGTTATTTATGCACTGACTTTGTGCTCTCCCCCACAGCTCAGTCTTTTGGACAAGCGGAAGCTGCCTCCTCTGCGGTACTGGATCAATAGCCAGCCCTGCTTGGGATGAGGAAGGGAGCCGGAGTCACACTCTTTACACTCAGCTTTCTCTCGGGAGGATTTGTTTGTTTGTTTTTTTACTGTTTTCCAAAACTTCAGGGGAGAGACTTTAGAAGCTCTCCACCAGAAACAGGAGCCCAGGGAAGGCACAGATCTTAGCCATAGTACTTTCTTAGGCTTTTGGCAATTTCCAGAGTGGGTGTGGGTCCACGTGTCAAATATTCCAGTGGGATGAATCTGTGCATCTTACTCACAGGGCTCTCATTGAGTGGAAGTGGGCACCTTTGATTTCTGCAAAAGGAAGTTCAACCTTCTCAGGGCCAGCGTGGGTTCCTGACCTGGGTACCTCGAGGGGCTTGGTAGAGTCTTTACCGCTTTATGGCAATGGCGGATTTACCGTCTGCAGATGTTTTTATCTTTTCTTTCTAAAACACCACTACTCCAGTGGCACACTCATTTTTATTGGCTTATAGCTGAGATTTAAGATACATAGGTTCTTATTAAGTCTGAAGCCATTAACAACTCTCCTTGCTCTGTGGCTTGGCTCAGTTGGTAGAAAGCTTGTCTAGAATACACAAGCCCTGGGCTTGATCCCTGCTACTATACACACTGGACGTGATGTGTGTCTCTGTAATTCCAACATTTGAGACATGGTGGCAAAATCCAGACTGTTACACATAAAGTTAGAATCTAGCCTGGGATAACCGAGACTTTGTCTCAAAAACAAACAAACAAACAAACAAACCAAAAAACCAAACCAAACAAAACAAACAAAAAGAAACAAATTAAAACCTCCCAAACAAAGAATAAACTTCACCAGGAAAAAAAAATCCAGCTGGTCTAAGTGTTAAATAGGTTTTCCTGAGATTTTCTTTAGAAGTTTCCTGCTCTGGTGATTCAGTCCGATAAATCTTTGTCATCTCAGATTAAAAGAACAAGCCCACACAATTCTGCGCTCTTAATGTTCTGTTTGAAATTCTCATCTTTCATGACAGGGGTGGGATATCGTCTTTGTCATCCTATGTTAGTATCTGAAAGACATTGTTTCTGTGGGCTTCCTCTGTTTGTTGTCAATATCTCCATTATGAAATTATCCACTGTCACAGACCGAATTTGCAGTTCCAATCCTAGGTGTGTAAGCAGGGCCGTTTTTGATTTTTGTTCATTGATTTAAAATGTTTTATGTGTGTTTATGGTGTGTGTGTGTGTGTTTATGGTGTGTGTGTGTGTGTGTGTGTGTGTGTGTGTGTGTGTGTGTGTAGGTCGGAGGCTGATGGTAGGCATCTTATCCCGTTCACCCTCCACTTCATTGATTGGGCCTAAGTTGGCCAATTTGGTGAGGCTGCTTGGCCAGTGAGCTCCAGGAATCTGCCCATATCTGCCCACCCCCTCCAGCTCTACCACCCCCTCCAGCTCCACCACGCAAACTCAGACCCTCATACTTGTGAAGCAGGCACTTTACCCACTGAGACATTTCAGGAGAGCCTTATGACTCTCTCCTGCCTGACCGGAGCATGGGCAACTCTGGCTGTCTGAGGCAGGGGTGCTCAGGTGCCCTTTCCAGTGACAAGTACTAAAGGACGTGGCGTTTCTCTAGGACCCACAAGTGAACTCAGTAAAACTTTCCCTGGTATTAGATAGGGTTCCCTGTTATTCCTTCTTCTTTCACAAGACTCAGGCCATAGTAGATGGCTTCCTTAGTGTCAATTGTTTATGATGAAAATTTCAGTCCCCAAATCACTGGGAGCTTTGAAGTCCAGAATTTGATTCTTTTGAAACTGGCAACCAGCATCTTGTAGCTAAATCTTGATGTCTGAAGCGGGGGTGGGGGGGGTTGGGGGTGGGGGTGGGGTGGGGGGTGGGGCAGATTTAATTCTGGAGGAAGAACACCATATATCTTAGCAATGAAAAGCATTCTCCTAGCAAACATCATGTTACCTATGGATATACATGAGTAACACATATATCCATAGGTAACATGTGTACGTGCAGAAGTATATTCCTAAATTTAAGACTTACACATGCACTCTCTGCTGAGAAACAAAGGATGGAAGGTTTAAAAGATTCCATGGTTGCTCGGCCCCACCCCTTTGGTTCCGGAAGAAACAGAGCATGACGGAATCATGCAGTGGATGGAGAAGGTTGGTTTACTTCACGGTGTCCAAGATGCAGAGCAAGAGGAGGACCAGGTCATTCTTAAGGGAGTGGCCTCTGTGGTCTTCTTCCGCCTCCAGCTGCTCAATAGTCCATTCAACTGTCATGCAGAAGGGTTTAATCCTCAGACGAAGGGAGAAGCCTCAGCTTTCCATTACCTGAACGCTATTGCACTGGGCACCAAGCACGACACATGGCATCGGGGGGCACATTCCAGATCTCAGCCACAGCAAAGACTGAACTAATTTTATTTGATATATAATGTATCTTCAATAAGCATTTGATTTTTATTTGTTGCAAGACAAAGGTTAAAAAAGTACAGATTCTTTCCCTATATAAACCCACTGCCAGTGTGTTCATTTGAAATCATACTATTTTACCTTGTTTCCGAAACATAATTTTACTGGATGCATACTTATCATTTTTAAATTTATAATTTATTTATAATATACGTGTGTGCTTATGGTCTATGCATGAATGTGGTGTATTTGCCTGTGTGAGCCCGTACCTATGGAGAGCAGAGACTGGCACCTGGTTTCTTTCCTCTCTTGGATGTCACTTCTTTTTATAGACAATGTCCCTCACTGAACCTGAAGCTCACGTTTCAGCTAGTTCAACTGGCCAGCGGCCCCAGGCATCCATTTCTCTTGGTTCCCTGGGGTTGTCAGCACACACCACTGTGCCCCACTTTTATCGGGGTTCTGCACATATGAACTTAAACTTTCACGCTCATCCATCGGCACTTTAGCCCTAACCTCCTCCCGAGACCTAGACCAACTCATCTCTCTAGCATGTTTTACTTGTTTCACTGTTTTCTATTTTGTGAGTTTCTGAGAAGAAGCTAAGTTTGCTTTTTCATTGGAACATTTTTTTTTGGCCTGGTACTGGGTATGCAAGGACATTTACATCTATCTATCTATCTATCTATCTATCTATCTATCTATCTATCTATAATGTATTTTGGGTATAACCCCCCAACTCCACTGCTTTTCCTTCTCCCTAGTCTCCTCCTCCCACTAGCCCCCAATTTGTCCCACACATTTTCCCGTCTTCGCATTGTGTGTTCATAGCTGATCTTACATATTGTTATAAATTCTAGGCACCATCAATGAGAGAAAACGCCTGATGTTTATCTTTCCAGGCCAGTTGTCTCGTTGTCCTGGAGATGACGTGCTTTCCTCGTTGTCTGAGGCTGCAAACTGTCCTGTGTATTTATTTATACCACTTCTCTTTATCATGTCTTTGCTCATGGACACATAGGATATGTCCATAACATGGCTGTTGCGCTGTGTTGACTTGGAACCCTTCTGGGTACGTTGAACGTGCTAGATGTATTCTTGTGTTCTCAGAAAACACCTACTGCCTTCCATGGTGCTCAGGCCAGATTAACTCCCACCTGTTGTTTTATGGGGTCCCCTTCTGCATCCTTGCTCGTGTACGTTATTTATTTCTTATGGGTCTTTCGTTCTTCCATTTTTTTTTTCTGTTTCTGTGAAGAATGCCATTGGGAGCTTGATGGGAATTGTGCTGAATCTGTTTATTTCTTTTGGTAGTATGGCTACTTTTACATATTAATTCTGCCAGTCTATGACTTTGAAGGCCTTTTCATCTTCTAACTACTTCTTCATTTATCCTCTCTGGTGTTTTAAAGTTTCAGTGGAGAGATCTTTCACTTCCTTGGTTGGGTTGTATTGTAAGGTTTTTTGTTTGTTTATTTCAGGCAATTGTGAATGATATGATTTTCCTGGTTTCAGTTTTAGTATATTTGTCATTTTTATATAGTAAAGATACTGGGTTTTGTATGGTAATTTGTGTACTGACACCACTCTTCTAAAAGTGTGTATCAGCTCTCAGAATTTTCTGGTGGATTTTTTACGGCCTTGTCTTATTGTTCCAACTACAACTTCAAGTACTACGTTGAAGAAAAGTGGAAAAAATAGGTACCCTTGTCTTGTGGGTGGTGTTCATGGTGTGTGTGTGTGTGTGTGTGTGTGTGTGTGCTAGGAACAACCTCAGGCATTGTTCCTCAAGTATTGTCCACATTTTCTTTTGAGTCAGGATCTGCATTGGTCTAGAACTTGCCACAATGTCTAGGCTGGCTGGCTGGCTAATAAACCCAGGGGTCCACAAGTATGTTTCTCCAGCGCTGCATGACAAGCTTGTGTCATCATGCTTGGCCTTTTAAATTCGCCATATCTTTTTAATTAACTTACAAAGTAATGGATCCCATAAGGATTTTTCACACAATCTTGGTTCTAATTTCCTATTGTGCCCCCCAAACCTCTCTGTGCATGACTTCAGTCCCCAGTGCTCTCTCCTCTCCATTTTAATGTCACATTTACTCTACTATCACCTGAGGCCTCTTCCTTCCCCTCTCTCATCAGCTCTTTTTAGCTTTCTGACATCTACAGATGCCTCACTTTCCATACAAATCCAAAGTTTGAAATACACATCCTCCTGAAGCTAGACTCTACATGTGAGTATGAACATGAAATACACATCCTTCTGAAGCTAGACTCTACATGTGAGTGTGAGCATGAAATACACATCCTTCTGAAGCTAGACTCTACATGTGAGTGTGAACATGAAATACACATCCTCCTGAAGCTAGACTCTACATGTGAGTATGAACATGAAATACACATCCTTCTGAAGCTAGACTCTACATGTGAGTGTGAACATGAAATACACATCTTCCTGAAGCTAGACTCTACATGTGAGTGTGAACATGAAATACACATTCTCCTGGAGTAGACTCTACATATGAGTGCGAACATGAAATACACATCCCCCGAGCTTGGCTTACGTCATTTAGTGGAATATTTTCCAGTTTTATCTATTTTCCTACAATTTTTATGATTTTATTTTTTCCTTACAGGTAAAGGAAATTCAGTTATGTATATACACATTTTCACTGTTCATTTGCCAGTTTTCTGGCCATCTAGGCTGATTCCATTTCTAGATGTTGTGACTAGAACAACAATTAGGCTGCACAAGTGTCTCTGTAGGAGGGTACGAAAGACTTTGAATGTGTGCCTGCCTAGGCATGGTATAGCTGGATCGTGCGGCAGATACACTTTCAGATTTTGAGAAACCTCCAAACTGATTTCCATAGTGGATGCACCAATTTCTACTCCCACCAATAGAGAATAAATGTTCACCTTTCCCTATAGTCTTTCCAACATCTGTTGTCTTTTGTTTCCAGTTTGGGAACTGAGATAGCCTTTGTGAATTTTTAGAATTTATTTTTGAGATTATACTTTAATTAAAACATTTCTTTCTTCCCTTCCCAAACACTCTCCGCTCTCCTTCAAACTCACACCTCTTTTTTAAGTCATTCCTTTCTTTGATGATCGCTATTCTGACCGGAATGAGATGGAACCTCCAGCTAACTTTAATTCCATTTCTCTTGAGCCTTGAGAACTTTAAAAAAATCCCATTAACCATTTGTATTTCTTCTTCTGAGGACTCTGTGTTCATTTCCATGGCTCATTTTTTCTACTGGGTCATTTTTCTCTTGATGTTTAGTTTCTTAAAGTCTTTATATATTCTAGACCCTAATCCTCTGTTTGGGCAGATAGCTGCAAAGTGTTTTCTCCTATTCTGTAAGCTATTTCTTTACTTGATTAACAATTTCCTTTGATGTACAAAAGCTTGTAAATTTCACAAAGACCCATTCATTGATTATTGGTCTTATATCTTGAGTGATCAGACTTCTATTCAGAAAGCTAATATCTTGAAATATACTTATTTTTTTCCTCAGAGATCCAGGTCTTATGTTGAGGTCCTGGATGTATTTGGAGTTGGTTTTTCTGCAGGATGAGAGATAAGATTTAAAATTTCATTCTTTGACATGGATATACACAGGGAACCCATCAGAGCTTGGAATTCTTTTAGATAGGAGATTTTTAATTACTACTTTAAGCTCACTGCGTGTGACATATCTATTTAAATTGTTGGCTTCATCTTGGTTTCATTTTGGTAGGGTCATATAAATCTAGAAATCCAAACATTTCTTTTAGATTTTCCAATTTAGTAGAATGTAAAATTTTAAGGTATGTCCTCAGAATTTTCTGGTTTTGTTGGCATCTTACTGTAAATGGTCTCCTTTTATCTCTAATTTTATTAATTTGGATGTTCTCTTTCCTTTGGCTAGTGTGGCAAAGGAGTTGTCAGTCTTTGTGATTTTTGTTTGTTTAAACTTTGCTAATTTTGGCCCTGTTCTCTTTAAAAATAGTTCTTCATTGATTCTTTGGGAATTTCATGTAGTGTACCCCACTCCCACTTATTTCCCAGGCTTTCCATATCTCCCCTCCACCCCTGTAACCCCCAAAAAGAAAATTTAAAAAATAGAAATAAAAAATTTTAAAAGCTCACCTCACTCCTCATCTCTCCTGCTTCTCTCTCATATCATTAATCGCCACGGTGGCATTGGGAGCTGTGACATGTCACACAGCGTAACCCTTTGTCCACACAGCTTTGCCTGTAAATGTTCACTGCAATGGGTTGTTGATCTGATTTGAGGCCTCTGGTTTCTGCTACACACCGCCTACACTGGGTCCTCACTCAGACTCCTCTCGAATATGCCGCTGTCTGAGTCATGGAGGTCTCTCAGCTCTGGTTCTGCAGAGCTGGTCCTTTTCTTTGCATGCTCTAACGGGTCACAGATGGGGTAGATTTTTGGGTGGGCCAACCCAAAACACTGCACGTGGGCTTGGGTGGTAGCTGAGTCGGTAAGCCGAGGCCTCCATTGGGACACCCCACACACACATCCATCAGGGGTGGTGCCAGCTCTCCCAGGCCTGTTTCATTGGGGGGCCAGCTCTACTGTTGTGGTGGCCCTTGAGGAGCTGGGCCAGCTCTCCCAGGGCCAGCGAGGTCCCAAGTGGTGGCCCAGACCATGAATATGGTATGTCTGCCATGCTCTTAAATATTCCTTCCCTTATACTAATTTGGGATTTGGTTTGTTTGCCTTCTTCTGTGACCTTAAGTTATATCATTAAGTTATCTATTTGAGATCACTCTGATGTCTTAATGTGGGCACTTAGAGCTGTAAAATCCCCTTGAAGGGCTGCTTTCATTGTATCCGATAGGTTTTAGTATGTTAGGTTTTCATTTGATTTTAAAGCTTTTTATTTCCTTCTTAATTTTGTCAAGGATCTATTCATCATTCTGTGGCATGTTGCTTCATCTCTATAAGCTGGGTATGGTCTAGAGTTTCTCTTGCTGTTGACTTACAGTCTTCTTCCGCCGTGATCAGGCAGGATGCAAGGAATTTTCCAATTTCCCCATATTTGTTGAGAATTGCTTTGTGTCCTAATATATGACCTATTTTAGAGGGAGTTCTATGGTCTATGAGAATATCTATTCTGCAGCATTTGGATTGAATCTTCTGTTAAGTCAATTTGATTCGTGGTGTCATTTAACACACATATTCCCCTGTTTATTTTTTGTTGGGAAGACTTGCCCACTGGTGAGAGTGGCATATTGAATCTCTAGATGAATTTTTGAAAAGTGAAACTTGAACAGTCTCCCAGGTTTCGTCACCCATTGCCTTTTGAGTTTATAATTTCTTTAAACTATCTTATGGTGTTTAATGATATACATTTCCTATTAGATAAATTTATAGTTATTTTATCTTTTTAATTTATTTAAATTTTATGCGTATGGGTATTGCCTACACATGTGTATGAGCACCTCACGCAGGCTTTGCTCCTGTGGAGGGCAGAAGGTGTTGGGTGCTTGGAACTGGAGTTACAGGTGGTTGTGAGCCACCATGTGAGCGCTGGCAGCAAACCCAGGTCCTCTGTAAGAGCAACAAATGCTCTTAACCCCTGGGCCATCTCTCAGCCCCTGATCTTTGTAATTAGGCAGCTTGAAGCATCTTTAAAGTTTTATTTCCCAGTTATTTTGGGGGATAATAAATACTATTGCTCTTATATGCATTCAAATGATTGGCATATTACTATGGGTTTTCTTTGTATGCATTTTTTTGAGACAGGGTTTCTCTGTGTAGCTTTGGAGCCTGTACTAGAACTAACTCTTGTAGATCAGACTGATCTTGAACTCACAGAGATCTGCCTGCCGCTGTCTCCTGAGTGCTGGGATTAAAGGCATGCGCCACCACCGCCTGGCCTTCTTTGTATGTATTATTTACAAACAAGACATTTTTCCTTTTTTCCAATCCTTATATATTCTTTAATGTTAGTTTTGCTTTTTTTCTTATTGCATTGATTATGGCCCCTGTGGTTATGTTTAGAGTACATGATGATAGTGCACGTTTTTGTTATGAAGGCGTTGTGGTTGTCACCCCCCGGCCCCCCTCTCCAGTGGATGGTGCTCTCAGCACCTAACAGGTAGAAGTTAGGGATGCAGAAACATCCTACATTGCACGGGTCATATTACAACAACGAGTTATCTGACCTACAAGTCTATGATGCCAAGGTTGGGAAACTTGGTCTTTATATTTCATAGATATTAGGGAATAGGTATTAATATGTAGAGCATTGGACCCTGATGATTAGGAAAGCAATCCATTATATAAGGCATTCTAGAGAGAACTTATGTAAAAAAATGGTTAATTAATTGCAATGATTTAGAACTTAAATAGGTGCTTCAACTGTCTGAAAATTAATTTATGTGAAAGTTTATTTCCAAATAATGTCAAATGCACAAAGAATTAGAGAAAGGGAAGACTTCATTGCAATTTTATATTGTTTAACAACAATTCAAACAGCATTTTTGGCTCATTGGCCTGATATTTGCACACAAAAAGGATTATTTTTTAAAAAGTTCTAAAACAAACTGTGGTTTAGTCCCAGAACCCCAGCAAGCATTCTTCCTCCCCACAGGGATTTTAAACAATAGTCAGCCAGACCTCAACAGCATCTGGCTATCAGCTGGGAGTTCACTCGCAAAGGGTCCTGTAGGCAGCCATCCCTTTCCAGAGCCGGGGCACACTCAGCTGGAGCACGCACGACCCAGCTAAACTTAGTGGGACTGTAGCAGCTCTCAGGAGTCGGCCTGGTTGGGGTGGGCGAGGGCTGGAAGGGTGGCATGGAAGGGGATTACGCAGAGGTTCAGGAAAGGATAAAATGTGCTGGAAAGAAAATGATTAAGTAACAACATCTGGAGATTGATTGAAAAAGGACAACTGAAAGTGCATCTCGGAAAGGGAAAATAGGACCCGGATTGTCACAGATGGGGAGATTGGGGGCCCAGGGAAGGCTCCACTACAAACAACAGCAGCCACAATAACAGCCCCTGTGGCCTGGTGACCCACGCCAGGAAGCAAAGTCACTTTGTCTCCCTAAGAAATCTCAGCGTGCTTTCAGAGCCACGAAATATGGGCAGGAAGTTCGTCTAAGAGATAGACATACCAGGAGTAAGAAAAGGCGCTGCTGAGTCAGCAAACGGAAAAAGGCTCAGAGTTGCATGGAGCTGCTCTGCGCACCTGATGGGGGTCATTAGTGCGGCAGAGTTGCTCTTCGCACCTGACGGGGGTCATTAGAGCGTCAGCTTTGCTGCCTCTTTAATCACTCATGCATCTTCCCATCCCGCCCATCTATCCAGTGGCATGCTTGCTCCGGCTCCGCTCTAGGTCCTGACATCACATCACTAGGCTTCTCCAATGATGCAGGGCAAGAGGACATCTTTCTGAGTCCATTCATAATTTAACACTGGAAATAGCCACACTGGTCATGCTGGTTATAAATCATGCTATCAGCACATTCTCTGATCTTTGGAGCTTCCAATAATTTCCCCGGAACCATCTATAGAAGGAAGTGAATCTAGCACAGACCACTGGTCCCCGTGTCCTCACTTAAGTCGCAGAGACAAGGATGTAACACAATCTTCAGATACAATGCAAGTGTCTTGTCAAATCTCCAGGGTGTCAGAATGAGGACCACCAGCCCTGCTGGCTAGTACTTTTTGTGGGCACTAAATATCAGATCGGAATGTCTTTCATTGCTGGACTGTGATAGGAATGTTGTCAAGAACCTGGCCTTGTTACTCAGAGAGCACACGAATTCCTTCCTAATAAGTTGTTTGGTTCTTTGGTCCCTTGAGTTCTTCTGACAGAGAATCCTGAGCCCACCCATAATTTAAAATTCTTAAAATTTAAAGAAAGGACACTACTTGTAGCCCATATTGCGGACCGCGGAGAGGAAGGTGATGGGAAAGTCATCTATTTCGAAAGCATTTTGCCTTGTTGGACTCATCACATAGGAACTCACTATGAAGAGGCTGAACTGTGTCTCCCCTGAATTTGTAGGTTGAAATCGGTGCCCCTCAGAATGGAACCTAGAAGAAGGTAATTAAGTTAAAATGAAACCACTAGGGTAAACTTTAATCCGTCTAAATTACATCATTATAGATAGTAGACATCGGTTTACAGACACACAGAAAGAAGGCCATATGAAGATACATAAGAGGGCGATGACCATATACGATCCGAGAGGCAAGCCTCAGAAGGAAGCCACCTTGAGCTCTGAGGACTCACCTTGACCTCTGCCTTCAGTATCCAGCATAGCAAGACAGCACATTTTCATTGCTGAAGCCACTTAATAAATTGTATCCTGCTATAGGTGTCCTGTAAAGACAGTGCACACACATGTAAAACATGACATGTCTCTCTGGACAAGAAAAATAATTTCTTCAGATTTCTAGAAACAGTTGCATTTTAGTACTCAATGTGACATTTCGTTCCAAGTCAGGGACACTAAAGAGATGATTTGGTGACAGCCCCAACAACTTCCTTCAGGGGAAACAAATGGGCAAAGCGTGGCTTCTTCTGACATCGAATGCTTCCGCAGGCCAGACCTTGAGTCAGGGACTATAACATAATGTACTATTTGAGAGCCGAACCTGTGGACTCACCTACAATCCTTTGCAGACATCGAGTTTTGGGATAGAAAATCCCAGGCCCTTGCAAATACTCCTGCTTGCATTGAGCAGGGAGGGTTGGGGTGTGGAGACAGGACACTGTGGCATTCATTACATATGCACTTTTAGAGTTCCCCTAAAGGAAGCCTCCCTTCATTCTCAGTCATGTCTTCAGATGCTGCAGCTCTTGAACTTCTGTGTTAGCCTGCTGACTTGGCCAATCAGGTCATATAACCATAGCTACAACATTTGCTTTACAGCTTCCAAGTCATACAAAGTACCCCACCCCAGACCTTTGAACGAAGCTCCTTTACCCTAGAGTGGGTTCTAGCTGTAAACCCGATGAAGCAGCTAAACAGGAAGCTTGAGCAAGAGATGGGACAAGGAAAATGCTTTTGATTCCTGGGATTCAAACTTAGTAAAGGTTTCATACCGTCCCGTCCATTACCTTTGATTGCTCAAATTGCTGGACTTTCATTTCTGTAAAGTGACCAATAGAATATATAGTGGTCTTAACCCTCCTGCAACATTTAAACATGTTAGTGTACTGTTTCTTTCTTTATAATTATGGTAAAATACGCATACTGTAAAACTTACCATTTTAGCCATTATGGTGATATTTTGTTTGTGCTCTAACAAAGCTTGCTTGAAGATCAGAGGGTGGGGCTAGCCATTAGTGAACCACACACAGGTCTGGAGGTCTGTGCAGACAGGAAGTTCTTTCTGTCTCTGGATTTGACTGCTCCAGTTGCCCCAAAGAAGACTCTGTGACATATGTCCTTATGCATATTACCTTTGACTTCACATAAGATTTATCCATGCTGTACATATATCAGATTCTCTCATCTTGGAGCTAAATACGTTTCTGCTGACGTATGAACACACCATAGTCTGCCCTCTTTTGTTAATAGTTATGTTGCGTGCCTGCCCCTGTATTAGTCACTTTCTTATTGTTATGGCAAAATATCTGATGAAAACGATTTAAGGGAGGTTTATCTTGACTCACGGTTTGAGGGTACCATCTACCATGGTGGGGAAGACATGGCAGCTAGGGCATGAGACAGATGTTCGCCTTGTGTCTGTAATCAAGAAGCTGATAGGGAGACGGGGGGGGGGATTCCCGAACTTGACTGGCTTTCTCAAACTCTTTTTAAGATTATTTTTTAGCATGCATTAACTGTATATAATAATAGGTTTCATAATTATGTGTTCATACATAATCATCAAGTATTTTGATCATATCCACGTTCTTATTGCCCTCTGTTGGTCTTCCTTCATGTAGCCCATCCTGTTCTCAGCTACCCTCCTGTTTGTTTGTTTGTTTGTTTGTTTATCTAGGTTGGCCCAAGAGGTTTAATTTGTGTTGTCTGGATGAGGGGTTGTTTGAAGTAGCATGAGCATCTTCTCAGTCGTCACATCACTGAGAAACAAATGTCTTCCCCATCCCCTCCCAGTTCCCCAGTAATCATTAACTTCCAGCTGCTCCTCAAGGAGCGGTCGGATTGTGTAGGCCTTCCCACGCCAACCACTGACCATTTATGAATCCTCATGGAAGGTAGGCCTTGTGTAGGTCTGTGCAGGTCACAGTGACTGATTTCATGAGTTCAGTGGCCATGACATGCTTGGGGGATAACATTCTTCTGCTTCCTTCAGCTCTTACATTCCTTTTGCCCCATCTTCTAAGATGTCCCCCAGGGTCATGGGAGGGTGTGATATGATGCCCTCTTAAGGCTAACATTCACCAGTCGCTTATTCTCAGCACTCTGGCCAGTCAGGGGTCTCTGCAGCAAATTCCACCCACAGCAGGAAGAAACTTCTCTGAGCAGAGCCAGGAACAGTCTTCACCAGTGGACAGAAACACAGGCATAGAAGGCACTTTGACGGGGAGCATTTGGGTCCTGTATGATATGATTTTGTGTTTTGTTTCTATCCATTTCAAAGCATTTAAACTTTTCTTTTTTTTTTTCTTGGTTTTTTGAGACAGGGTTTCTCTGTGACTTTGGAGGCTGTCCTGGAACTAGCTCTTGTAGACCAGGCTGGTCTCGAACTCACAGAGATCCATCTGCCTCTGCCTCCCGAGTGCTGGGATTATAAAGGTGTGCGCTACCAACACCCGGCTGCATTTAAACTTTTCATGTGATCTATTCTTTCAAATATATATCATGTTTCCTCATTTTTATGTTACTGAAATCTTAAAATTTTATTCTATTATTGATTCCAACTTTCAATCTGTTGTGACTTGGTATATAGTCAATCCCTTTAGTGTAAGAAGGCTTCCTTTATATCCTAATATGTGTCCTAACCTGGAGATTTATTTTTCCCATTCAGTTGGGAATATGAATTCTTCTCTTATTGGATAGAGTGTCCTGGAGATCTGAGATGCAGATGACTGGTGATGTGAAGTCTTTGGTTTCATTGTTTTAATGACAGTGAGGTATGGGATGCCCAGCAATTACTGTTGAGCTATCTCTCTCCCTCTCTCCTTAATCCCATCAGTTGCTGCTCCCTACATTTGGGTGTTCTCTAGTTAAGTACACAGTTGTGCTAATTGAGTGGTACTTTATTTTCATTGTTTTTACTCTCAGCCAAATTGTGTCTTAATTTTACTTTTTTGGAAACTTTTATGTGTGTGGGTGTGTGTGCACGTGTGTGAGTGTGTGTGAGTGCATTGCGTGTGTGAATGTGTATGAGTGTGTGTGAGTGTGAGTGTGTGTGAGTGTATGCGGGTGTGTGTGAGCGTGTGTGACTATGTGCATGCATGTGTGTGCATGTGTGTGTGACTGAGGGCACACGCATGGCGGAGTGTGGAGTGGAAGCTAGAGGACAAGCCTGTGGGATTGGTTCTTTCCTCTCCCTTCTTTGGGGTTTCAGGGATTGGTCTCCTGCTGCCAGGCTTGAGCAACAAGTCCCTCTTGCTGCTGAGCACTCTTGCATGTTTTTAAAGGTAGCCTATTGTCATGTTCACAAAACTTTTACTCTTCCAATTTCTATATTTCAACTGGGATGCTTAATCCATGTATAATTACGGTAGTCACTAATAATTTGTGTCTTGTGTGTATGCCAAGGCCTTCTATTCCTCTTCTGTCTTATTCTTCCTTTCTTTTGTGTTAAATTAAATGCGTATTTTCTGGTGTATCATTTGAATGCCTTCACCATTTCTCTAAGTATATATTTTTTAAGAAACTTCCTTGGGAAGGCACAGGAGTGCAACAATTTATTTCATAATAATCCCAATTTAATTTCAATGGTACACAAGCATTTTACCACATCCTTCTTTCACATAAAGGTTCTTTATATAGCTAATAGCAACACTGTGTAGCTGCTGACACAGGTTCCAAACTGGGCTTTATGCAGCTGTCTCCTGAATCAGAGAGAAAATGTGGAAGGCTCTATCCACGGCATCCTTTATGTTGGCACGTACAGTCGCGGGGACCACAGCGCACTTTTCCTTCGTGTGCCTGTCAGTGCCGCGGTCCTTCGGCTCCACTCTGAAGGACTTTCATTAGCAGTCTTACTGGGCGCGCCCCAAGCTCACTTAGTGGTGTTCTTATTCATTTATTTCAGAAAGAAGATCATGTAGCCACAGAAATCATCACAGAAAGCATTAGGAACAACTGAAAAAATGATAAAACAATAATTACCCTTTGTTTAAAATCCATTTCATATCCCTTGGACACAATATAGTTCTTTATTCTGTTGAATGAATTTTAAAGGTCCTATTGTTTAAAAACACATTTAGGAAATTATTATTCTGTAAGACAGATGGAAAAACCCTTCTTGGATGAAGCAATACTAACAATTAAATTATGAAAAGCACTTTGGCCTGAAATTGTGAAATAAATTCTTTGTGAAATCAAATTGGGCTCTGTAAATAATGGCATTTGTTTTAGAAAGCTGAACAAATAACAGGGAGTTTGGAAAGAAGCACGGGGCATAACTCTTGAATATTGAGTGGTAAGATTGTCTTTCCAAACCCCTTCCAAAGTAATGTATGCATGTTAATGTCAAGCCTTACACATGTTCCTGTAGATGATTTATCCCCACTGTCTGCCAGCAGATAGGAAATGGAACAGAAGCTAGACTCACAATTCTACTGCAGGGAAATAGTAATCCCCTTTGGATAGCTCTGGACGTTCAGAAGGTGTCAGTAGGCATTTGTTCAGCGCTATGTACACAGAAGAATCCACAGTGCCCTTTGACGTACCCGCAGGTGTGCTTAGTCGACTCTTATTATAGGAAAATGTTCATTCTCAGTGTGCGGTAACCATACACTATGATTTTGTCCATGACAGATAGTCAATAGTCGTGTGTCCCAGCTGGGTAGGTAGGGAGGCAAATTCTTTCCTTTAGGCCACCAAGGAATTGACATCTGCTAGTATGACTGGGACCAAGCAGGCACAGTAGATCCCAACCAAGAACAGGGCTTTGTGCAAAGGTTTTCTGAGAGTTCTCTGGCCTGACTCATTATGAAGTTTGTTCAGAAACACAGTGGCCATCTGTGAGGTCTGGCCACTCATGACCTACCTTCTTATTCACACAAGATATTTTCCCTTAGCCTACTGCAGAATTCCCTTTTACACAGAGCCCTCCTGCTGAGCCTTTGGGAGTTTAATTAAGTGCCCAGGAGGCTCCTTCCCGGGGAAGCTGGTGGAAATGTGGCTTATTTCTTAACTCGGAGGAATCCATTTTAAAAAACGTCAGTCAAAGCAGACGAATGATTGCCACAAGCTATCTGGGGATTCCATCCACATCTCCCAGGGCTTGAACTCAAGGGCTCCGTGTCCTGGGTGGGAGACACTTCAACAAGGGCGAGCCAAGCGGCCCCTCTTTCTGATCTTGACACTGCCCGTAATTCATCTCTAAAGCTAGCGCAGTGGACTTTCCAGGAGATGTCTTCTTGGTACAGGAGCTGTTTGTTTCAGGGGCTTTCCATCTGACAAGCTACCTGGGGTCCTTGATGGACTTCTTCCACTAGGCGTCCAGACTCTCCAGCAGCATTCCAGTCAGCGTCCGGGAAAGTCGCCTTGGAGCAGAACAGATACAGCTGTGAACATTTGCTGCAGATCAAGCTGTCAGGCGCTCTCCCGCCCCCCGGGTTTCTAGGATTACCTTGACCGCATTCCTCCTCGAAATGCAGTTTCTTTCTCCCGGCAAACAATGCGCTAAGGATTGTGTTTTCACTCTGGGCATCCTGTCTCAGTCACAGAACAGATTCAACATCTGTGTTTTCTTGTTTTCAGGAGGAAACAGGGGTGCACTTTAGGCTTTGAAATGGCGAAAGCTATAATCGTTCATTTCCACTTGAAGTGGCCGGGGGAGGAGGATGGGGCCACGCTCCTGTGGGAGGGCCCGGATGTTTTATGCTGATGGAGTAAGGATGGTGAAAAGGAAATAAAAGGAATGGCTTTCAGATGGGGGCAAATGCTAAAACTGTAAGAGGAAGTGAACTGCTTCTGTGGATCACCAAATTCAAATGATGTTTTGCTAAACTTTTGCGATATTGAATGATGATCTATTTTGCTTATGATTCCATGTGAGTGACATTTGAGGTTTTCTTAGATACTCCGGAACTCTTGTCATCAAGTACAAGTGGAAAATATTTTCCCATCTATTTGAAAGACTGGTGAAAGAGGGAAAGGTCAAGTTGCCATAAAGCCTTTCAGTTTTCCGTGCAGGCCATCGTGAGCAGTGTCACTCGCTCTTGGATAAATGGAGCTTGGGTTACATGAAATAATCCTTTGGAATTGAGCTGATGGGTGGTCTTTTCTTGGGTTTGTCACTCTGGCACTTGGGTACCAATGCTTAATATTCATGACTAAATCCAGGGAGGAAAAAAAATGCTTGAAATTATAATCTTCTTTTGTGTTTGGAGAAGAATTCAGTTTCAGCCAAACTTTTCATTTAACCAGCGTGTTTTAACCTTCTTTAGGGGAGAAGGCCTAGAATTCCAAGCTCTATAAAATGTTTACCTTTGGTCCACTTGCTACAGACTGTGGCAGGTTTTCAGATGTGTTTCCCAGGCAAAGACGAGCCCTGTATTTCTCTCAACACCCAATCTAACAGAAGCCTGAGTATAGTGGAGATACAGCTGTTGGAAAAGCTCAGGCCCGGAAACTTCGCAGATGGAATCTGTTGTCTCCGCAGTCGCTCCTGTAAACGTCTGACTTTCTGAGACAGGTGCTTTCCTTTGCAAGCACCTCCCACGGAGGCGGCAGAGAGAGGGAGCAGAGGCTGCCCGGCAGGGAGAGTGATGGTACAATAGGAATAAATGGGCGAGTAGCGGTGGCCGGAAATCTAGGATGTTCTGACCTCGATGGAGCAGGACACCTGCCTCCTGCCTCGTGTCCCCCACAGCCCCTGCTACCTCAAGATAGAGGAGCATGGAGAGGAGTCGGAGAGCTACTTATGCGGACAGGGAAAGAATGAGAGGGTGTTCGGTCCCAGCCAGGAAAGGCTTTGGAAAGGGGCACAGTTGCTTTAAATGTGTCCCAATATGTGAGTTTGGACAAGTTACTAGACACCCCTGTGCCTCGCTTCCCACTATGTGTCATTTCGTGCCCGAGATCAGATGAGTGGCGGAGGCATAACAGGAGGAGTTCGCTCAGATGCAGAGTGTGGACTCACTGCTCGCTCCCTCCTTCCTTCCACAGCCCGTGCAGTGCCTTTCTAAACAGGGGCGAGCCACAGGGCAATGTTGCCAATGCTCTCCCCTTGATTTGTTCTCAGTCAGAGCTGAGAAAGCGTCTGGGGATGGTGGAGTTTTCTGCTGATGTCACTCTTTCCTTGGAGAAACCATGAATCAGTGGAGACAATGTTGCGAGTGGAAAATCCTAGAAACATAAGTGCTGCTCTAATCAGGAAGATGACTTCCCCTTGGTCCTCCCACACTCAGCACCTCTCTTGGTCCCTATTCTGTTGCTGTGGAGAGAGACCAAGAGAAGTCTTAAAAGAGAGAGCCTTGAGCTGGGGCTTGCTCTCAGCTTTTCCGAGGTTTATCCCATGATCATCATGGCTTTGAGCACTGCAGTATACAGGCGGGCATGGCGCTGGAGAAGTAGCTGAGAATTTTACATCTAGATCTGTAAGCAGAGGGAGATTGAGAGAGAAGAGAATATTGACACAGAGAGATAGAAAGAGGAGAGGGAAGAGAGAGGGGAAGGAAGGGAGAGAGAGAGAGAGAGAGAGAGAGAGAGAGAGAGAGAGAGAGAGAGAGAGAGAGAGAGAGAGAGAGAGAGGAAGAGGAGGAGGAGGAGGAGAAGGGGAGGAGGTTGTGCTGGGCTTGGCTTGTGCTTTTGAAACCTCAAATCCCACCCCAAGGACACACTTCCTCCAACAAGGCCACACCTCCTAATCCTTTTCAAGCAGCACCACTCTGTGATGACTGAGCATTCACATTTATGAGCCTGTGGAGGCCGTTCTTAATCAAACCACCACAGCACCCATTCCTTGAAATCAATGTAAGCTTGTGCTTTCTCTGCACACGTGACAGCCATTCTTGACGGTACTTCTGCCTACCTGCTAAAAATCTAACGTCAGCGTTAATAAAGTCAGAATGTCAGGACTGGAAAAGGCTGTCCACATTTATTTAGTGCACATTGGAGGTCACAAGGAATAGCCCAAAGATGACACACGCTGGGCTCGTGGTAGAGCACAGAAGAAAGTCTCCTGACCTGGACCCAAATGTCTATGTCATCAGAAGGGTTTCCTCTTCTTGCCTCAGTTGCCGCTTCTGGTTGACAAGAAGGCTAAAGGCCAGCATCATCAGGAAGGCTGGGATTTCCCTTTTCCTGTCCTCCAGTGCTCTCCTGACGAGGAAGGGAAGCACCACCAAGTAGGAATTGGGAACACAATGAAGAATGGCCTTTCCAGCCTGGGATGGTCATCCCCGATCTGCAGTTTCTTCCTGGGCCTTGTGAGTTTGTCATTTTTCTACCCGTTAATGATAAACACATAATACCAACTGAATTGGGGGAGTAAGTTATTAAAATAATTTATGGGAAACCAGAAGATCCATCTTCTTTAATCATTTGAGGAAATACTGCTTATATGGTTTTTGCCTGGATTACTGCAGAAAACTGAACCACAGTGATATTTCTTAGGCTGTACAACTACAAATTAAAAAACAAATCACAAGCCATCTCTGGCCAACATCTCTCCAACCTGTGTTCTGCATCTTGTTCCAAGAACTGTGTTTGCTGCCAACAATACTGGATGGGACATCTGCAGGACAGACTGGCAGGGAGAATTTTGCCCTGAGTTTGAAGGTGCTGTTTTTCCCATGGTCTGATTTGCCTGGCACCCCCAACCCTGTGTCTTCCTTTGCAAAGAAAGAAACAGCAGCATTAGTTGCTGACCACAGCAAGAGGGTTCTGAGGCTGGCTGGGCCTGTGACTCTTGGTGCATGCTAAGTGGTGTGGTTTCACTTCCCACTTACAGAACCTTTCTAGAAGCTTGGGCTCCATTCTTCAACGAGTCCTCCTTGTCGGCTGGGATAGATTTTCAAAAGAGAGTGACAGCCGCAAAGGAGGTGGAAGAATCTTCAAAAGCAGATTCTTGGAGAGAACAAAGCACCCTAGGAGAAAGCAATGGAACCAGAAAGAATAAAACACTGCACAGTTGCCATCATGTGAAAACCACCCTCATGTCCAGGGTTGATGCAAATTAGCATACATCCTTTTCTGTAGCCCGGTGTAGATGATGATGACAACAGTTCCACGATTATAAATGTGTATTCATGATATGAATACACATACCTATTCATTCGATGTAAAGAAGGTATAAAACAGAAAAAAGTGTAAAGATCTATTTTATTTTTATTCATGCGTGTATCTGTGTATCTCTTTGTGTGTATGAACACATTCGCGCATGTGCATGGAGGTGAGAAGCAGATGTCAGATTCCCTGGAGTTGGAGGAACGGTAAATTGTGAGCCATCTGATGTGGGTGCTCTGCAAGGTTAGCCAGTGCTCTTCACTGCTGAGCCAATTCTCCAGTCCACATACAAAGTCACATTAAAGTCCCAGGTCCTAGGCTGCAGCAGGTGGGTCAATGTAGCTGAGGGCGGCGACAGACAGCCTGGCATCTGGTATCTGCTTTTGAGCTTAGCCATTAAAGTCTTGAAAAAGGCACAAACCCCAGACCTCATTTCCCTTTTCCATCTCTAACAAGATAGAATGACATTCGATGGTCTCTAAGAACCCTCCCAGCTCTAGTGGTCTAAGTCTGTGACCATTTCCCTAAATGGGCATACATTTTCGTTTTAGACAGAGCACCGTTTGGATGTTGAAAAGCCAGTTCTGCTCTTTGATGGAGTCCTTATGTAGCCAACAGTTTGTTCAGAGGTTTGCACTTGCTTTTCAGAACCCTTATCTTTCCAGGCGTCCAGCTAGTCAAGAAAATACTGCGTTCAGCACCACCATTTCTATTGTAAAACAGAAAATTCTCCCTGAAAAGGGAGGGGGAGAGAGAGAGAGAACCTCACAGCATAACCAGTCTAGCAGTCTTGAACGGAACTAACCAGGAGTAGCGGCGATCCACACCTATAAGTGCTTACATTACTCCAAACAGGAAGAGTGAATGTGTAGAAAGTGGAGATCAAGTGGGGTGCGTTTTAGCGTTTTAGTTATGAGTAGTGTATGAGAGGGGGGGGGAGGAGAGAGAGAGGTGGGGGAGGGGGGCAATGGTCTTAAGAACAAGAGAGTTAGCATGATCTGTTAGGCATAGGCATTTCTTCTTTAACTTGGTGATTATGGGTCTTCTATTCATGACTTTCTTTTCCACACACAGGAAATCTTAAAACCGATGTGGCGAACTGTGAGTGGTGTGGAAGACAAGGAGAAGGGGAAACCCTGTGGGAATTATCTTCATTTGTGAAGTGTCAGTTCGGGAGCCTTGGGCTTCCAGATCCTTGTTTCCAGAGAGTTCCGAGAGGTATGAGATGTGCAGCTTGTCACCAGGGGCAATACGATTTTTCTTATGCATGCTATTTGCTTTTTATTTGTCAACTTTAGTAGCTTTAAAAATGCATTCGTTGGTCGGATAGCGGTGGCGCACGCCTTTAATCCCAGCACTCAGGAAGCACAGGCAGGAGGATCTATTTCTGTGAGTTCAAGGCCAGCCTGGTCTACAGAACAACTTCCAGAACAATCAGAGCTACATAGAGGAAGCTTGTCTAGAAAACCAAAACCGAAACAGAACAAATGTATTCTTTGGAAGCCGGAGAGGTGGCTCAGAAGTTAAAAGCACGGGCTGCTCTTGCAGAGGACCTAGGTGTGGTCACCAGCACCCACATGGCAGTTAACGTCTCTCACTCCAAGTTTCCGGGATCTGATGCCCTCTTCTGGCCTCCGTGGGCACCAGACGTGCATGTATGCATGCATACATGCAGGCAAGCACTCATACACATAAAGTAAAAATACGCACAAATACTTTCATGCATCCTACTTTACAAGCAGTTGTTTTAAACGTTTTTCTTTTTCATAAATTTTGAAGTAATCTCAGAAGAGCTTCAAAGGCAACGGAGACCTACATGACGCCGCTTACTCTTCCAGTTTGGGCATCTATTTTAAGACAGCACAGTTGTGACACCCAAGGCACCAGCGCTGACACTGTGTAAAGAAATTCTCAACACTCATCTTCTTTTTCATTCATGTTGTCTGTCTGTTTCTGGGCTAAGCCCAGGATCCCACATTGCAGTAGTCCTTCATTGCAAAGCCTAGAAGGCAGGGGTGCGGGAGCGGGGAGACCTACATATTCCTTTAAGGAGGAACCACCTTGTGTCTGCACTTTGTTCTTCTGGCCGAGAAGCTGTTGCCTACAGCCGCGCTTGCCTGGTCCTCTTTGGTGGCGTCGTTGGCCAATCTCTAGCCAAGGGTTCATTGAGCAGAATGGCCACGTCATTCCCGGGTGATGGGAATCAGCTGCGCCAAAGCGTTCTACAGGCGCGCAGGCGCAGAAGGGGTGGTGCTGAGGAGGGGTACACCGACACCCCTGTTCACAGCTAGACGAGCAACAAGTCACGCAGCATGATTCAGAAACGGTGTCTGTTTTGCCGCTCCTGCTTGTTCAAGCCCACCTGGTTCCTGGCACATAGTAGGCTCTCAATAGACATCTGTTGAATCACCAAATGTGTGGAAAGATGAGAAAGACTGCGGAGCTGTAGGAGCGCCAGTAGAGACAGGGAACACCACGCTTGGCAAGGAAAAGGTCTTTGGCTCTGCGCGTCCCCACCCAGGCGGCCTTGGCAGCGGTGGGAAGGAACCCTCTCCAGTGGGGCAGCTTGGCCCTTTTCAGCTGCTGCGAGTTGGAGACCTCCCTTGACTACATCACACCTGGCTAGATTTCAGAGATTAATGAACAGCATCTTGTCAAATTTAATACACTGCACCTGGGGAGTTTACTCCGCCGATGTAAGCATGAATTCCCTGAGCTGTAGCTCACACCTTAAAGACTTAAATGAAGTTCTAGTGGGAACCAAAGAAACAGGCATCACTGTAAAATGTAAAAACAGAAAAAAGAAAAAGTGATGGTTTTGAGAGAAAACTGTAAATTTTCTAGGACATTAGGTTTCAAAAGAAGGATTACACACAGACTAAACAAAGTAGAAGTCATAAAAATTTAAAGACACCACAAAACATAACAAAAATAAGGATCCTTTTTAGTTATGACAGAATTCTAAAAGGAAACTTACACCAAATTATGCCACCCAAGCAGAGCTATTAATTAACCTAATGAGAAAATATGTTCCATGTCCGTGGCCAGAGCATGCCAAGAAGCCTTTGACAGTTTCAAATGGGAAGAGGGAAGAGGAAGAAGAAAAGGAGGAGGAGGAGGGGGAGGAGGAGGAGGAGGAAGTGGTCCAGGCGATGGAGAGGAGGGGGAAGATGAGGAGGAGGAGGAGGAGAAGAAGGAGGAGGAGGAGAAGGAGGGGGAGGAGGAGGGGGAAGGAGGAGGGGGAGGAGGGGGAGGGGGAGGAGAAGGAGGAAGAAGGGGGAGGAGGAGAAGGAGGAGGGGGGAGGAGGAAGTGGTCTAGGCGATGGAGAGGAGGGGGAAGATGGGGGAAGAGGAAAAAGAGGAGGGAGAGAGTAATTACAGGATTTGAGTAATTTTAGCTGCTAACCTACCCATTCAGGATCTCTGAGGTATTTTTGATAATATCCTCAGTGACTCCTGGGGAAGTTTCTGCAGTTGCTGAGTGATCTGGGGGAAGAGGTAGAGTCAAGAGACCACAAGGAAACAGTGGACAGGCATTTTCAGTGGAAGCTCAGCCTCCACCCGGACGTGGAACTTCACAAGGAGAACGGGAAGGAAGGGAGGCAAGGAGGTACCTTTTTTCTCCACAGCCCGCAGTAGACATGGGGCTGCAAAAATTGTATTCTGAGATAAACCGGGAAACTCCCAAATTCATTCATTCAACCCCAGGCATGGCATTCGAACTCCTGTCCTTTCTATTTCTTAATAACTCTGTAGTCTGCAAGGCCAAGGTTGTTTACGTCACTATCTAACTTACCTCCTTCCTCCAATCTCCATTCTCCTTGACATTTTCAGCGCCCGGAACCTTCCTGGCTGTTCTTGGTGGGCCTTGAGCCTCACTGTGAGTTCAGAGTGACACCCTGGCTGTCCACAGTGCTTTCTTTTCCCCCCGAGGAATGGAGATGGCACTATTTCCCATATATTTCTCAGAAGTTGTTGCAAGGCTTAGTGAGGTCATACAGGCAGAGTGCTCTGAGGGCCTCGGGTGAAAAGAGTTACAGGCGCCTAGCATGATATTAGTCAGTGCTATTCAAAGTGCAGCCCGGCTTTCCACTCATGGCTATAGTCAGGAAGGAATTAGTCAGGGGCTTATGGATTTCTCTCCAAGATTACTCTTAAAGCCGAAACTGCAAAGTGGTCCCCGCTGTGAAAGTTGAAACCAGCGTAGAAACCAATGCCGCCGGATGCCTGCTCACAAGCAACCCAGGCGGTGTGATGTGGCCTGGACAGGCTCCAGGTTCTGCCTTCTCTGGTGACCTGTTGGGTAACCTGCCCTTCTGCACTTTCAGAGGTGACAGGTAGTTAATGTGGTCTTGGCGGTTCTGGAAATTATACTGAAAGTCTGAGGTCTGAGATGTTTTCCCAGCCAATGCTAGGAAGGCAGCATAATTATTACTAGCCCTATTGACCTGAAATGCTGGTCACCTTAGCAGGCAATACATATGACTGGCTCTACTTGAGCAGAAGAAATTGATTCCCGAGACTGCAGCTTTTCAGTGTGACAGAATGCCGAGCTTCTGCACCATTTTCCCGTGGACATGGTATAACCACAGGCCACTGGGGATGCTCAGATGGGAGTCCTAGGAACTCCAGCATCCTCTGACCTGGGCACTAGGATCCAGCTGGAATGACTCACCTTAAGCTCGTATTACTGTACATGGATTTTGAATGAAGGTTGAAGACATGCATTCTTTCTATCATGTTTCCATTCATTTGTCGTTTGTGTGATACACACACTGCAGTGTGAGAGGACAACCTGTGGAAATTGTTTCTCTCCTTCCCCACAGAGGGTTTCAGCGAGGAGCTCGGATTCTCAGGTTGGGAGTCAAGTTCCCTCAGCAACTGAGCCAGCCTGTTGGCTCTGGATCCACCTTTCAGGTGGAAGCAACTGCTGAGGATTTTTACGTAGCCGCTGTCCCTTGGTGAGGGCTCAGTTCTAGATCTAGAGTTTAGGTCTCTGCATCTGAAACAGTCTGACCCCAAAGCTGTTGACAGTTACGTGAAAGCTGGGCGATAATGGCTGAAATTCTTTGATCCCTGTCTTGGTATTTTGGTAACATCTTTGTTGTTGAATGTCAGTAACCATGAATCAGAACCCTCTGCAGAGTCCCTCAGAAAACAAACACCCAGGTGTCGCCTCTAGAATAGCTGATCTAGAAGTTTTAGTGTAGTGTCCAATGGTCTACACTCACCAGCAAGTTTCCAGATAAAGATGATAGTACTGGAACCGAAATTATGTGCTTTCTGTCTCCCTGTTTCTCTCCCTCTCCTCCCCCCTCTCTCCCTCACTCTGTGTGTGTGTGTGTGTGTGTGTGTGTGTGTGTGTGTGTGTGTGTGTGTGTGTGTGTGTGTGTGTGTTCATGCAGGCGCATGGGGAGGTCAGAGGTCATTGTTAGAGGTCTTCCTCAATTGTTTCTCCACTTTATTTTGGACAGTCCCTCACTGAACCTGGACTCACTGACTGACTGACAGACTGTTCAAGAATCTTGCTCTCTCCATCTCTCCAGGGTGCCTGGCATTTTACATGGCTGCTGGGAATCCAAACCGAGGTCCTCACACTGAGCCATGTCGGCAGGCCTGGAAACTGCTCTCTGTGCTCAGGCTGTGGGTTGGAGAACCTGAGTCTGACCTCCACCGAGTCTGGTCTTTTATCAGGACATTCCCATCATCTTTGTAACACAGCCTCAGGTTCCACTCCCAACATTCTGTACCGGCGTCCGTATTTTATTTTATTTTATTTTTTACAATGCCAGGTGATCAGCACAAGCTCTGCCATTGAGAAGCACTGCCCTAAAGCCTCCTGTGTTCTCACGCAGCCGGCGAGCTGTTTCAGAGGTCCCTGGATGGAGTGTTGGCCCCGTATCACTTCCCGGGGAAGACGGGTCCGACAGTGAGGCTGACGACCACAGCTTGGTACTGTTGAACCCAGGCGTCGCTCATCTCCCCGAAGTTTTATCAGACAGTGCACCGGGACCTAGAGTGTCTAGAGAGCACAGACAAACACAGCTTATGAACACCGAGAAGCTTGCTTCAGCACAGGATCGCCAAAGTCTCAGGGGACTGAATGCTGTGAGTCTTTGAGAGCTGGAATCCTGTGGACCATATGGGGCCTATGGTGGCATTTGACCTCACTGTACAATTCTCTAAATTCTACCCGGCAGAAATGTCAATACTGCTCTTGGCAGAGCCGGTTGTGTGGGGAGGCAGGTGTTCAACATCAAATAACACTGTCTTGGACCTGGGCAACCTAGAGAAAAATGTAAATGAAATTCAAACAGTTATGATAAGAAGCAGTTGGCCACCCGGTCCACGGTCCCCGCCCCCCACACCTTTCTACTACCTCTCTCTTTGAATGCAGAGCTGGAAGTCTTTGGAGCATCTTTGCTGCTAAAACAACAAACAAACAAACCAAAACCCAACTGAATCAGGGTCTGATTAAATGAAGACTCTAAAGCCAAACCTGTCACCCTGAAGGACTGTCAAGATTTTCAGTTAAGGGTGAGGTTAACTACAATTTACTAAATGTATATATTTGCCTAATCAAAACCTTGGAATGTCTTTTGCTATTTGCACTGTTCCAGTCACCAAGGGTTAAGACCATGGGGCATTACAAGGTGAAACTCCTTGGGAAGGAAAGTGACAGGGAAAAAAGCGCAAAGTGTAATGTTGAAAGACATTAGAAGAAGATGCCTTGGTGATCAGGAGCCCCTGTGGAGAAGGATAGGATTGCTTGTCTGTGAGGTATTCACATGAGAGTTGCAGCAGTGTGAGCAGAAAATGATGAATGGGGTTACACACACACTTTCTCTGGATGTCACCCCGTTTTATTTTATTTTGGAAGCCTCTCCATCAGCCTCCCACACATCAAAAGAGGTGTAGAGGGGATGAGGGACCCAAAGCATCTGGAGTGACGGGCGTGAACTTAAGTGTCCAGGGGCTTTAAACTGTCCAAGGGCTTTCCAGTGTACTTAAAGCAAAGCCTAAACTCCTTATCAATTCCAAAAGGCCCTACGTAATCGTCTCCTGCCTACTCTTCCCTTCACTGCCAGTATTTTCACTATTTTGAGACCAGACCTATGCAAATTTTTTTCTCCCTTTGGTCTTGGTTGCACTTCTGCCTGGGATGCATTTCCTTCAAGTCTGCTCATCTTTCTCCTGGGATGTGATTTCTGTGGCATCCTGTTTAAAGAGGTTCTTGCTCCCAGCAACTGTCCATTACTATCCTGTTTATTTCCTTCTTAACTGTTCTTTTGCTAATTCCCATGCAAGGGAAAAAAACCTTTCAAAGTGAGTTGTCTAAATCAAAAGAAGTACTTTTATTCTAGGCTCACATTCCATTTCTTGGGACAGGAATTAAAGGTGTGGTCAGGTGGCTTAACACTGGGTCTCCCACACAATTTCAGTCAAGGTGAGTGGAGATGAAAGGATCTTAGGTTGGAACATCTAGGCAGGCCAGACACACTGTGTTTTCAGTCACATGGTCTCTCTGTGTGGACCAGTTTTTAGTATCTTCATAGTTTCATGGTCTTAGGGCAGTACAACAATTTATATGGCAACTGAAGTCTTCGACAGCCAAATGTTCTTGTGGGGAAAATGCAGACATTGTGTTACCTTGACTTAGTCTGGAAAGCCACTTACCAATATTTCTACTCAAGTATAAGGGCAGAGGAATAGAATCAGGGATGACTCTAAGAAATCTCTCTCTTGTGGTCTCATGGTCTCTAGGCCAGTTTCAGCATCTCCATAGATGTGCTACCTTCCTTTGAATGACTCCAGAAGCCTGTGCCGCTGTCCTGCCTCTTGGGAGTTGCCAGCTCTGCACATAGCTTCATCGCTCTGGCCTGCCTGCTCCCTGGTATCCTGCTCCAAGTTCTCCAGTTCAGGACAATGAGGTGTGAAGGAAACTCTCCACTACAGATACTTAATCTGAGGATTACTGGTTATTGATTACCTGGCTATGTACTGGTTACACTGCCTTCTAATTTCTTAGGTACTGGGTAAGGAGCAACTTCATGAACATTTCCTGACTTCATGTCCCTTCTTTAGCTTGATTTGCCACAAGTGCTTTGTTCAACAAGTGGAATCAAATATGAATGATGGACTTCTGAGGTGCCGTCCAGGGTGTGTGTGATAAGCCACTCAAAGGGATGCTGCGCAAGCTGCGTTTGTGTCCCTCAGGACACTGAAGACGCGTCTTTGTGTGGGAGGTCCCAGATGAGCATCCTTCGCAAACTCTTGTTCTTCTTCCACACTGAGGGTAGGAACTAATTGGATCATGAAGTCAGCCTGGCAGAATAAAGTGCTGATCTGGAGAAAATGCAGAGTCCAGTTTTTTTTTTATCTGTGGCAACATCTGCATGTGTCTTTGCACCAGAAAATTTGACTTTATAGTAAGTTAGTTAAATACGTTATGTTTCAGTAGAGTACTGAAGCCATAATGGCTACTGCTCCTGCAACTTTTCTAAATCTCAGTGAAGTAAGTCGTGCAGAGAACAGCCAAAGAAAAGCAGTGCTAATGGACTCCAGGTCAATAGACAAAGAGATTGAAGTTGGGAGTCTAGAGGTGGTAAGGTGTTGCTTGCCTTACCCAGGACTCCAGCAGGCTGGCTATGGCATATGGCAACAGCAGGGAATCTTAACAGCACCCAGAGTGACAAATGATGTTGGGCTCATCTAATGGACTAAAGGAAAATCTCACCTGGAATCTTAACTGTAACATAAATAAGATCTCACCCTTTTCTCTTGACCTGGTACCCAAACATAGGACTTAAGTAAATAACCAAAGTGGATTGGATGTAAGCCAAAAATTTCACTCTGCCTGCTAAGTACTTTTAGACACTAATAATGTTTTCTTTACATGTCTGGATATTGTTTCTCCTCTTGGATGTTAGCTAGCATTGTGAGACAGAAGAGCCTGCCTTACTTACCTTTGTCTTCCCAATAAGGCTAGTCTGGTGTCCAGTAGTCATCTATCAACTGAGAGGAGGATTGTGTAAGTACTCTTCACATGACTGTGCAATGAAATCAGTGTTTCCTGGCCACGATGCTAGGCCTTATTGTGTAAAGGAAAAGAGAGTCTATGAGAAAAATCCTGTAAATGTCTTCCTCTCTTTCTCTCTGTCCTTTTCCTCCTCCTTTCTTCCTTGGCTTTCTTTCAATGTAGAAATGTAGGACTGTGTTTCTTTGGTGTTTACTTTCTCCTAAACTCCGTTTACAGGTGTAGCGATCACAATGCATTCGGTCAAGTGCTTTTCTTTAAATGTAGTGTCACAGGGGGCTCAGCGAGTAAAGTAACTTCCATGTAAGCACGAGGACCGGAGTTCAGATCCCTAGAAAAAAGTGGGGTAGGTGTGGCTTTGTACCTGTGATCCCAACATACGGGAATCAGAAATAGGAACTTCCTGGGACAAGCTGGACAAGATGGATAGTCAGACTAGCCAAGATGAGCTATGTGTTAAGCAAGATACCCTGTCTCAAGTACACACACACACACACACACACACACACACACACACACACACACACGCATGCACGCACACACGAATACACACAGTTTGTACATCACACAGACATACATATGCAAAGCCATGTAGTGTTATAGAGAGGATAATCAATTAGTGGGGACCCATTACTATGAGATCCTAAAAAAATTGAAAAAAATACTTTAAAACATGCTTCTAAGGGGCCAAAGAGATGGTTAATAGCGTTTGTTACTCCTGTAGGGTTTGGTTCCCGGTGCACCCATCAAGGAATAGCGCTCTCGCTGGCTTCCACGGGCACCTGCACTCACAGGCTCATAGCCCTGCCCTTCACACTCATAGTATTAAAATAAATCTTTTTTAAAAATCCCATTTTTAACAAATAACAACCTTCTAAGAAGCCAATAGAGGCAAAACAAGTAATTTCTTACCACAAAACAAAGGACGGAGCCTAGTCTTTGCGCATACCCATGAGAGAGGATGTTGGAAATGAATTTAACAACTTTGAGCTCCTGCCTGATCACATTGCCTGATCACATTGCCTGAGAGAAATGCAGTGGAACCTCCACATACTGTTTGATACTCACATGGACTCTTTTTTTCACCCAAAGTTGGGAATGCAGTGAGTTTAACAAGATAAGGGCAAACTTACTGATGAACCGTGCCTGTATATTAAACTCATCAGCAGAAATAAATATTTGAAAAACAGATGAAAATAGTCATTAACTTGGTAATCTCATTATAGGAAGCAGCACAGACATCCAGAATTTTGAGTAATTAAGTCATTGTGTCCTTAATTAGTTTAGAAAA
The DNA here is from genome assembly GCF_017639785.1 of Mesocricetus auratus. Classification (NCBI taxonomy): domain Eukaryota; kingdom Metazoa; phylum Chordata; class Mammalia; order Rodentia; family Cricetidae; genus Mesocricetus; species Mesocricetus auratus. The sequence goes on from NW_024429218.1 coordinate 6,865,982, forward strand.
TACTGATTGGACACATTTAAATAAACTTCAGGCCCCACCCATTCCCCTTTCCATGCTAATCAGAAAGAGCTGATGTTAGCTCTTCTGTGTGTGAGAATCTAGGCCCGTCTGATCTGTTAGACTTTTAGCAAATCACACTTGTGTGGACAGAACGCTGTCTTCAAAATGCTTTCATTTGCTGTCTCGTTTAAGGTTGGCAAAACGTGACAGTTATTGTTATGTTCATTCTGTGAAAAATGAAATGAGGCACAGATGATGTTGTCTTCTGGATGTTGGTGTTTCTATGTCTCTTGAGCACAAAGACACCAGAGAGGCCACCAATCCCAAGCTCAGAAGCTAATGTGACCTCTTCCACCACTGGATAAAGGTCTCCCTGCCAAATCGTCATCGGGTCCATGTGAGGCAAATTATGGGCACAGAGTAGTTTAAGAAGACTAGCACTTGACCTTGGATTCCTTTGTGAGGTCAAGGGCGTGGAAAAATTGCTATGCTATCCTATTGTGAAGTCAAGGATGTGAAGAATTGCCATGTTATCCCGTTTGTGAGGTCAAGGGCGTCAAAGAGTTGCCATGCTATCCTGCTGTGAAGTCAAGGGTGTGAAGAGTTGTCATTCTATCCCATTGTGAGGTCAACGGCATGGAGGAATTGCTACGCTATCCCACGCACTCTTATTTCTTGCTGGAAATGTGTTCTAGAAGTGCTTGTTCTCTTTCACTCCATCTTTAAAGTTCAGGTGCATTTTAGCTTATGTAATTTTCCAGGTATTTTCTCCTTGCACATTTTCTCAGGGAAAAAAAAAGATGACATCGTATCACTTAGCTTTGCAATTCCTTATTCAAACAGTATCGTAATTTCTTTATAAAGAGCTTGACTGACGAATAGAATTGACTAAAACATTGCTACTCAGAGAGATCTGTGGTAATGGAGATTATCCAAGATTTTAAGAGAAGTCATCTACTCCGTCCTGAGGACATCATAGATTGCATTTTAACATGGCCCCCAGTTAATGGGTTGGTGAACTTGGAGAGCATCTAAAATGAGTACTTGTTAAGGGAACTGGAAATGGTGTCTGGGGTTGGGGAAGCAAGGGTCTTCAATGTGTGATCTCTAGTTGTAGCAAGGCCTGCTGTTCAAGGGTTTTGGCACTAGAGGGAGATATTGGGTTACACAGATAAGTGGGTAAGCCCCCTCTAGGGAAAAGAAATGCCATCCTGAAGATGGGCTACATACGTTTGGTCATCCAAGGTAAATATATTCTACTTACCAATAATGACTAACTCCTAGTTATCATGAGCTGTGTGTAGACAGTATACCAGGCTTCTTACGTGAATTGACTTACTTTATCCTTTGGCTACCATTTATTATGACTCTAGTTTAACATGAAGAAATGAGAGTTTAGGGAAGCCAGGAAATACGTTTATGGTCACACATCCAACAAGGGACGAGAAATAATGAAACATGGGTCAGATGGAATGTGAGCCTGAACTGTGACCTTCCAATATGACTCTTCATTTCTCTCCATACCTCATAGGCAGACGCATTAAAATAAGTAGCTGCAACTCTAGTAAGTGATGGAGGAATGAAGAATTGAGTTTGAATTATGGGTATTTTTAATGTTCTTTCCTTGGGAGGCAGGTGACCAGAGACATGTGTCCAGGCTCTAGAGAAGCAGTTCTCAAACTGTGGGCTGAGACCTTCCTTGGCAAACCTCTATCTCCAAAAATATTTACATTATGATTCACAACAGTAGCAAACTTACAGTTAGGAAGTAGCAATGAAAATAATTTTATGTTCGGGGGTCAGCACAACATGAGGAACTATATTAAAGGGACACAGTATTAGGAGGGTCAAGAACCACTGTCCTAGACCATCAACATGAGGAACTGTATTAAAGGGCACAGCACTGGAAAGGATGGGAATCTCTGCCCTGGACCATCAACATGAGGAACTGTATTAAAGGGATGCAATATTAGGAGGGTCAAGAACCTCTGCTCTGGACCATCAACATGAGGAACTGTATTAAGGGCACAGCACTGGAAAGGATGGGAACCGCTGCCCTGGACCATTAACATGAGGACTGTATTAAAGGGACGCAATATTAGGAGGGTCAAGAACCTCTGCTCTGGACCATCAACATGAGGAACTGTATTAAGGGCCATAGACTTCAGAAGGTTGAGAACAGCTGCTCTGGAGTTCTGCTATCTTATTCACAACCACTAGTCACACACGGTTATTAGGCACAGGGAATGAGGCTACTCTGATCCTACATGGCTTAATTTTCAATAGTTGAACTATAAAAGGGAGCAGTTGATTCAATAATCAATTGGAAAACTTTTAGGCATGATTGGGTAATGTAGGTATGTGAGTCTATTTTTTCAATGAAGAATTTCCCAAGTAGATAGCAGTCAAGTATTTCTGATGAAAATTTTGTTTCCAAATTGAGAAGGGCTGTAAGTGTAGAATGTGCAATTGTTTTTGAGGACTTATTTATTATATAAATGTAAGTTATTAATAGTTTTTATATTGAGTGTATGCTGAAATATTGAATGTGTGCTGAATTATAGAAAATGAGCCATTCAATTTGTTTCATATATTTCTTTTTACCTTGAAATGTATTTAATGGAAGGTTTAACTACAGACACACATATGTACACACATACACAGCATACACACAAGCACACACACATGCATGCACACACACTCATTTAAACCTTCCTGTAGCCATATCTATGTCTCAAATGCTATTTCCAAGGAACAATGCTTCTCTAGAGCCGAACTGCCTGTGATCAAATCTTAATTCGACAGCTAACAACTGGGGGAAGTCTGCACCTCTTCAAAATGTGCTTTCTTGACACCTTTTCACTCTCCAGACCTAATTGCCATAATTCTATTTTGGTGTTAGTATTATAAAAACCTCCTTCCTGAAAATTCAGTCCACACTGGCGAATTCAAGTGCTGACCAAGATGGAAAACACGGGAACCTGCTGTTTACTTAAATAATATTGATCTGTTGATTGATTTCACACCTACTCGTGTGTGTGTGTGTGTGTGTGTGTGTGTGTGTGTAGATCAGGGGGCCACCTATCTGTTCTTCTACCACAAGGGTTCCTTCACTCCCTGACGCATCTCACTGGCTCAGGAATTGCCACATTGCTTGTGACATATAAAAGGTACTGTCATTTGGCAGGGAGTTTGGCAGTGTCCTATAAAACCACATAGGCTTTATGACCACAACCCAACAACGGAACTCTTATGCATTTACCAAGAGTAGCCGAGAAACTTACCCACACAAAAATCCACTCACATGTTTGTAGTGTCTTTGTTTATCGTTGCCAAAAGTTTGCAAGCAAATAATGTCTCTTTCAGTGGGAGCAGGAATAAATAAATTGTGCTACATGGATGTATGAAGGAACACTATTGGGCACGAATAAGTAATGAGCTGTTGAGCCATAAAAAAACGAGACGGAAGAAGGATGGGCATGACAAGGTAAAAAGCCAACCCAAAGTAGCTTCATGCTGCATGGACCCAAGCGCAGAACATTCCAGAAAAGGCAAAACAAAGGAGACACTAACAGACTGGTGGAGGGGGAAATGAATGGGCAGGCCACTTGTCTGGCAGTAAAACTGCTCTGCGCTGCACTGTCATTGTGGGTACCTGTCATTCAAAGCCCGTAGGATGTGAGCAGCACAGGCAGACCTCAGTGTGAACCAGGTGACGTGCTACTTGTGCACACATTGTGTGACTTGTCACATCCGTGTGACAAGTGGACTTCTGGGGAGCAAGTGCAGACATCACTGCAGGCAACGCATGTGTACAGAGAGGGGATGTTCCCGAACCTCCTGGTAAGTTTCGCTATGAACGTAAAACCACGCTGAGAAATAAAGCTCATGAAAATACCGTGTAAAGAAAAGCTGAATAATACTTAGAAATCCGACTTCTATTTTTTTCAAGCTTTGCCTTTTCTTTTAAGCACATTAATTTGTGGTGATATTTTCATCTTCAGCTCTTTTCTCTTATCAAGAGTCCTTCTTGTTACCACTTGCTGCCGGCACGACGGCACAGCTTAAGGCTAGTCTCTATCAGCGGACCGTGCGGATTACTACACAACCCAGAATGAGTTCAGCTCAGGCATGGGAACAACCCCAGCATGTTGATGACATCGCACGTTTGTGGAGTGATAAGAGCAGCCCCTGCGGTGATGATCCCCCCCAGAAGCAGCAGCAGCCTGACAACTGTCACCGACAAGCTAACTTAGTCCTACCTGATGGGGAAAGTCCTGTGTATATGTCAATAAAGCACTGTTGGCCAATAGGGAAGCAAGGTAGGTGGGACTAGGAGTCCAGGAGGACTCTGGGTAGGAGAAACACAGGGAGTCAAGATGTAACCGCCATAGGGGTAAGAAGCCTGGAAACTTCTCCGGTAAGAGAAAATACTTAGATTAGCAATTATGGGACAAATACTTAAGTCAGAGCTAGCCAGTAAGAAACAAGCAAGGCCAACAGCTTCATAATTAATATAGCCTCCTGTGTGTTTATTTGGGACTGATGCGGCTCTGGAACCAGGCTGGCAGGAAGGCTTCTCTTTACACTACCACACGTTCTAACCAGGAGGCCCAACCCCGGAACCTACGGTCCACTGCGCTCTAGTTGCTATCTGAAAAGGCATTCCAGCTAAAGGCTTGGCTCTTCTCTTGGAGCTATGAAAAGGCTTTCCCTGTGGGGGTATAGGGAAGGGTTTGGGTCATTAGGGGATCCTCCGGTGCAATTTTCACTTGACAGAGGCAAAGTGGACATGAAGGGCCCCGGAGGGAGCTTCTCTGTGACCACACCCTCGACAACTCAAGGAAGTAAGAGGCGTGCATCAGACATGATAGGGCATGGAAGGGAACCAGAATGAGCCATCTAGGATGGGAGAAGCAAGAGCTACAAAGTCAGAGAAATAAATAGCAGGCCCACAGAAGGGAGGGAGAGTGGGTGTGGGGGGAGTTGGAAAGAAGAGGAAGATGAAGAAGTGCGTGTGTGTGTGTGTGTGTGTGTGTGTGTGTGTGTGTGTGCGCGCGCGCACGCGTGTGTGTCTGGGGCATATGCTTGGCTGTGCAGACACGTTGGTGTCTTCTTCCTACCTCATTTGTAGAAACAGGGTCTCTCACTGAACCTGGGGCTCGGGGGTGCTTTGTCTAGTTAGTTTGGACTTGCTGGCAATGACTGGGGCCCCTGCTGGAGCAGTAGGCATGTCCTCTGTGCTGAGCTCCTGTGTGGTCCTGGGGATTCAAACACAGGCGCTCATGCCTGATCAAGCAGGCACTTGACCACCAAGGTATGTCCCCAGCCCCAGCTTGGAAGGAACCAGTGTTGTTCTTTTTAACAGAAGAGAGCTGATTCCCAAGTGTAGTGAGAGGTGTGTATCTACCAAGCAGGTAATCCGTTAGGGATCTGGACCTGGTATTTGCACGCATAGCCTCCCCACAAGGTCCTTGCTGGTATACCTGGCATGTGTGGCTTCTGGTAGCTGTAGCTCATGGAGCAGAGTGTCTATGATAAGCTAAGTTGCTTTCTATGAAGCACATGGATTTTGTATCAAGGGGTCTTAATTACAAGGCTGTAAACATGTCAAAGGGATCTGACAGCACCTTATTAAATTGCGAGCCTGAGCTCCAGCGGCTTCTGATGCTGGCACAGTCCCCAAAGGAGTCTCACAGTCACTGCCAGCCCAGCCTTTGGCTCCCTTTCCCTGTCCCCTTCGCTTTCAGTTCTGCTAATTATAAAAATAGTGCATAGGAATGAACTATAAATCAAATTATGAAAACACATTAGAAATATTTCACCCATAGTGTTTGCCTTATTTTTATCTTTCACTCCTTTGAAGGCTGGTATAATTTAATCCCTAGAGACACTTATTTGAGTGCTAAGTAGGAAAAAAAAGTAAATTTTACATGAGATTAACTTGTGACTGGTATTTTAAATTGTATTTACCAAGAAATAGGACATCAGTTTCAAATTTCCTTTGTGTGTATGTGTGTTTGTGTGTGCATGTATGTGTGTGTGTAAATGTGTGTGTGTCTCTGTGTGTGTAAATGTGTGTGTCTGTGTGTGTGAGTCACGCACATACAAGTGTGGAAGCCAGAGGTTAATTTGGAGGTGTCTTGTGTCACTCTCTCCCTCATTTTTGGGAGTCAGGGTCTCTTTCTGCACCTAGTGTTTACCTTTTCAGCTAGGCTGGCTGGCGAGCTCATGTGCCCTGTATCTCAGCCTCCTCCAGTGCTGGATTACAGGCCTGAGTAGTCACACCCTGGCTTTTTATGTAGGTGCTGGAATTCTAATACATGCTACCCCCGAGTCAACTCCCCAGACCCAAACGTCCTTTCTTCTCTCTCTTTCAAGACATAAGTGTAGCCAGGTGGTAGTTCACACCTCTAATACCAGCACTCAGGAGGCAGAGGCAGACGGATCTCCATGAGTTTGAGGCCAGGATGGTCTATAGAGTGAGTTTCAGGGCAGCCAGGACTGTTGTATAAAGAAAACTTGTCTCAGAAAACCAACCAACAAAACAAACAAAAGACAGAAGCGGAAAAGGGGTAAGTGCATAGAAATATCTGCCATGCTGACTATGATGCCCACAGAAAACTTAAGCTAGTAGTTGCATTGTAAATATGACTGATGCAAATCCTCAGTGATGGCTGCTGAGCCTTTGTCCTCAGTAGAAGCCTTGGAGATATTTTCCTAACCTCATTTACTGGGGTCCAAGAGAGCAGGTTCTTGCTATCCCAGAGAACATTCCATCATGTTTTTCTTCATCCTTTTCTTTTCTTTCCTTTCCTTTTCCTTCCTTCCTTTCTTTTTGACTTTTCATTTGTTTATTCTACTCTTATCTTTTGGTGGCATTGAGGACGGGACCCAGGAAGGGCTTTGCATGCCAGGCAAGCACCTTGACGCTTGGCTTCACCACCCTGCTGTGTCCACTCTCATGGAGGAAGACCATCTTTCTCTTCATCCCTCTCTAAAGCACACATGTTAATCATGTATCAACTGAGAGTTTTAAAATGGGCAGAGAAGCAACTTCAGGTGTTCATAACTTACAGAATCTCAGACAAGGAATTGGTTTAACCAGCAATGGCAGAGCTGAGAAGCCAAATGAGGGGCAGGAAGAAGGAACCCAGGAGCTCAGTGAAAGCAAGGATGCTTCCACCTGGAACTGGGTATGTGCGTTTTTAGCCTACTGGTGTGTGTAGCAAGTCCCCTAGGCCGGTGGGGGATTCATCGTGTCAGGCACACTCAGGAGTCACGAGGTCCGTGGGCTGAGGCAGGGTATGTGAAGGGCAGTGGCTGAAAGGGGGTCTCTGGTGCTTCCTGGGTCCCTGTGGGACCAGCTAGAGGATGCTCGCCTGATGTCATTTTGCTTAAACTTCTAGACAGCAACCTAATTTCTGGGCCGCTTTGTGAGTGGATCTTCACCCGCTTTGTTCTCCTAGAAATAACCTACGGGGCTGCCTTTCCTTTCAGGAAGCCAGGGAGCTGTGTTTATTTAGGAACACGACGTGGGAGTGAGACGGAAGCAGATTGCTCTTCCAATACGAGTTCTAATTCACAGATCAGTCTTAAAAACACTCACGTGTGATTATCTGCCAGATGTGTCTGCGTGCATCATACACATGCCTGTTGCCTGTGGAGGTCAGAAGATGTCATTGGAGTCCATGGTACTGAAGTTAGACAGTTGTGAGCCGTCATGGGGGTCCTGGGAATCAACCTTGTGTCAGGGCTCCTGGCCATCTTTCTAGCGCTACTGATTAGATTTTGGACAAAGACTTTTGACAAAATGTTTGCTTCAATTATGGTAAAAGCCAAACAACAAAGGCCACAAACCTGTGGGGTGTGTGACTTACCCTCTTTCCCATGCGTCCTTCAGTGGGGTGTGTGACTTACCCTCTTTCCCATGCGTCCTTCAGTGGGGTGCCCAGTGTCACAAATGTTCTTCTACAATTCTTTATGCCTTACCTTTAACTTGGCCAGTAGCTCATACTTAAAAGGATTAGGTTTAAGTCACTTGCAACTTAGAACAAACGTAAACCAAGAAATTATCTTTATGGTTGCCTAATATAGCTACACAATGAAATTGACCCTGATATTAGCGATGATTTGGGTGGGAAATATTAGAATTAGGTCATAAATAATGACAAAAGACAATAATATTTATAAGTACCTTGAATATAATATTTCAAGAATAGTGTTTGTATGACCAGTCTGAAAATTTAGGAAGAACTTTCTAAAATTTAAAATAAAGACAAATTTTGAAAGGGCACATAGCATGAAGTCATAAGATAAAGTTTAATACATTTGATCATGTTAAGACACAAAACACAGCCAATCTAGTCAAATTTCAGGCATGCATTTACATAAATATATTAAATTAAGAAAAGAAATTATACACTTAAAACATCCTTTCACCTAAAAACATTAAATCCACAGATCAACAATAAAGCCAATTCTCTGCATTTATCATTTCTTCAAGATACAGTTGTTCTATTTTAAAGATATCACAAATACACTTGTTAGAATTTATATGCATTATACATATATTATATATTACATAGATAGTGTGTATACATATGTAGTGTTTGTACAGACAGATAAATATATATATACATGGGTGTGTGCACATGTACAGATACACACAGATGTACTGGAGGCCATCTGTACTACTTGTAACTGCTGGAGTCTAAGGCTGAACCAAACTGGAGCTAGTTGATTGTGAAATTCTCTTTTGCTTCAAACACGTTAATCATGCCAGCGAACATACAGCCCTGCCCTTGCAGAGGCCCCAACCTTCTCTGCAGCGTGAAATTTTGCGAGGCACTTCAGCATTTATATTGCATTGATGAATAAATGGGTAGCTGAATAGTAGAAGATCCATCAAGGAAAACTGCATATTTTTACAAACTGATTTAGTAAACCAGATTAGTTCAAACTCGGGGGGGGGGGAGTCATGCGCACATTAATTTTTAGAATGTTCTAGAACTCGTAAGTCATCCCTGCACTAGCCCTGACCCTACTTGCATTTGGGACAGTTGTCCCTACGGTCAGCTGCCTCAAAGATGGATTGGTTCTGAAACGTCCTATAAGATTCTGGATAGACTGCTTTAATTGTCAATAGCCTGTAAGGAAATGGACATTGACAACTCAAAACACCAAGATATGTGAGAAGGATGGAACACAAAACCACCCCTTAACACTTAACAACATCAATCACAGACAAATTCAAGAGGACACAAGAGTTTCCTATTAGAATCCCTTCGTGCTTATGGTCATGATTCAACCATTTTTTCTTTGTAATTAGACAGATTTATTTTAAGTAGTAGTAGTCTGTTGTAGCATGTCCTGGGGAATAAAGTTCCCAAAAATTCTACAGTACTTCAGTATTGCCCATCCTGTTACTTCATGGCTCTTAGTGACACACATGTCCATACACATCCTCTGGCTAGAATAAGATGAAGGATATCTGATATCTCATAAGGCTGTCAGTTTAGCTTCTCAAAAATAATATTATGAAATGAACCCTCTGAACATGGATTCTTAGCTCATTCCAGAAAAGTCATGCTCAGATTTTAAGATTATAAAGCAAAGTAGCATCCAATGTTTATTCTGGCACAGACCATACCAAGTCTAATCATACCTTATTCATGTGAATGGAAACTACTGACTAGTTAAGTTTTCAGTACAGAGAGAAATGTTCAAGACTGAATTTCTAACTGTGAAGAAAAAGCTTATATTAAATTTGGCCACTGTGAATTTCCTATCACAATATTAGTGTATATATATTATTGAGATATAATATACATATACTATAGAGAAAAATTAAATATATACATATATATATTAGATGACAAAATGTTATTCTTTTTACTGAAAAGATGATAGCCAACTGAGATAATATACAATATATAGGTATGTTCACTTGCCAGTATATGGATATATGTATTTTGAATCTATAAAGAGTTATAGATTCAAAAAAGAAAACCCTGAATAAACAATGACATCTTACTTTGTGATGTACATGAAAGACTACCTTAGGATGAATGTTGAATTGGTACCATTTTTTGTTGTTGTTGTTGTTGACCTACAAAAACAAATGAGAAGTTTTAGGTATAAGGTTTTTTATTGATGCAAGGAATCTATTATTTATTTGCATTTTTCAACTGTCTGATACATGCCTTCAATAAGTTATACGAGAAAACAAAGTAAATGATGGGTGGATTTTGGCTTCATATTTAATAGAACTTAAGAAAATATCAATCTCATAAATGAATGAATCTCTCTAAGGCTGCTAGAATTTTGGGAATCAAGCAGTTAACTACTCTTTGCTTTCCCATGAGTCCTTTGCCTTCTCCTAGAAGGCAACCTCAAGCCCATTCCAGAAGTTACTCAGAGGAGAAGGCACCATGGAAGACATACAGAAACTCAGCTGAGAACTGTATCTGACAGGCTCCAAGAACATGTTTTCAACATCTAGATGCATCTACACTTGGGTTTCCTATCTTATTTCATGTCATATTACTAATTGGATGTGTGGCCAACTTGTGTCGGTGTGACAAAGAAAGTCAGAGAGCAAACGCATGTCTCAAATATAGAAAGAGGAACTTTCTGATGGGAATCCATCGATACTCCCAGAAACAGTGCCACCAATTTCCTCAGGGAATAAAAATGTGTTCGTTTTCCAGGCATATACATTTGGTTAAGTTTTCTGACTGGCAGACCTCATGGCAAGGAGGATAAGTTTCTGAGGTCATCATCACCAAGACACTAGTTTCCTTCCATATGGATTTGGAATAGTTTTCTTCAAAGAGGACTCTGTAGAGATGGTTGTCATTTTTGGTAGGAACTAGCTAGGCGTGTCCCTCCTGTCAGCTCACGCTTTCTACTAGGGTGACTCTATTTGTCTTTCCTGTGACTTTTCTAGAAGACTGACATGGAGCACCTACACTGGTAGATGTGTGTGATTTTCGTCATTTCTTTCAATGACTGCTGTAGACCAGCCCGGTACACTCTTTCTCTACTCTTCTTAGTGATACTGAATTTAAGTCAACATGACTCCAGGAGAGAAAACAAAGGAAAACAAGCCCCAACAAAACGTATAGGTATCTGTTCCAGGACAACCTCATGATGGTCACGTGTGATGTATCTGTTTAGTGAAAACCTTGTTGAACAGGGTTGTTTTGGCTATCCTGGGTCAGGATAGTGAAGGAAGAAGAGATTCAAAGAGAGATGGGTAGAGAGATATAGGTGGAGGGGCAAAGAAGGGTGAAGGAGGCAGTGGGGAAATCTCAGGTAACATTCTAGAAAGATGCTCAGAAACTAAACGGATGCACTTCCCATAATGTGACTGGTATATTCCCCTCCCTTACCAACTTAAACTGGGCTTCTTTCGAATGCCAAGAGAAAGTGGAGAAACTCCTAATAGATTAGCATGTGTTTAGAAAGACCTCCGCTGCAGGGGCCCACCTCCCAGCCAGATAGTAAAACAATGTCAGAAACAAAAATGCTAAATAACAGTATGGTATTCCGGTAGCAATTCCAAGGATAGTCAATTGGGAAGCCATGACTACTCAGAGGCATGCAAATGACAAGAAAATAGATTTCTAGCTGGGTTTTGTGGGCATGCATAGATGTCTTTGCCCATCTTTCATGAAATTGATCTGTTAAATTGTAGAAGCTTCTGAGTAAAGCTTGTGAAATATTTCCCAATACCTTAAGTAAGATTCTAAGACAAAAAGGTATGGATGGAAACATTTTTGTCTTCACTGAATTTTCTTAAATGTCCCTCCTTCTGACTTTAATGATATGCTAATTTAGCTTTCATATCATTGCTTTATGGGCTTTAAGTCAGGGCACGTTTGGCAACAATACTGATAAGAAGGTTATTTCACAGTCAGCTGGTACCCAAAGCTTAAGCTCTAGGATGGGCAGGGAATAATAGTAACTGTTTATTTCTTCTTTGTCATACACATCAGCACTCACATAAATGACATTCTTCCAGTTTAGATTGTGTACTTTGTTAGATGGGTAGATTTTTCTTAGCTCATACTTTTTAACCAATTCCAATCCATCTTTCATAAGTCATTTATGATAACCCCCAGTCATACATTTAAAAATCAACTTCAAGGAATAGGCCAAAGACAATTTTGGAATTGGTCACATAGTCTAAAACACACAATCACCCATCAATCATTGCTATTTACTTTTCTCCAAAGGACAGAAAGAAAGGAGTCTAGAGACTTTCTTTGCTTGGTTTAAATAGCCATGGATCTTGCTATCTTCTTTAAAGAGAACTTGGTATTTCATTTGAATAGGTTATTATAGAAAAGGCAATGACGTCTGGAGTACAGAATGATCCCTAAGTCACTTGAGAAAGGGTTATGTAAAGCAGCTCTGGTTTGGCCAGCCTAGTCTACGTTGTTCGAGTAGAGCGCCCACCAGAGGAACATCTTCTCTTTAACGGTAAAACGAAGCACTCGGGCTTTAAGGTTCTGTTGGCTTTCCAGGGGTATCCTTGTTTTTGCTTAAACTATGAATGGGGGTATGTGTAATAAAACTGTACGATTTGACAGATTTAGACAGCTGGCTCCTTCAGGAGACATTCACATTCTGTCAGTGTCACCCACATTGAATAAGAGATGATTTGATAGTAAGGTCCACTTACAAAAATGGTTGTCAGGGCAGTTTTTCCTCTTTTTAATTGTAAAACTTTCTGTGATGGAATTCAGTAAAAGGACTATGAAGAGAAAGCAACGGAGACAAAAGATTGCTATTAACCTACAGATTCAGGCTACTGCATGGTTCATTGCAAGATTTGTCACAGTGTTGGGCCAATGGAGTGTTGGTGAGACTAGAAGGGACCACCCCTTTTCTGGGGTAAGAGGGCAATTTGGTCTCCATGCTCATTTAGTTCCAAGACTTCTTTGAATAGACTGTCAATTGAAGCTAAATTGTGCAAAATTATGCATGCACTTTTTAATGCAGGCTATTGTTCACTAAGCACCAAGGTTTCTCAACCCATTTCCATTGGTATGAGGTCACTGGAAACCCAAGTAATCATATACGGAAGACAGGAGCCGTGGAGCCAACAAATTGTTCCATGTTGTAGATTCTTTAGAATCCCTTAGAATCCACAATGTAATTGCAACTCTCTTACTTTAAAACAACAGATTGCTGCTGTTGTTTTATAATTAAAGCTCATATTCCTAAGGATAAGGAGCATGTGTGCAAAAATTAGCCAGTGCCGGGTGCTCACATGATTCCAGAGGAATGGATGCTACGGTAGAGGGTGTGTGCTTATCATGGCCAGTAGTACAAAACCCTTACACTTTGTTAGAATGCAAACGTGGAGAGATGGCAAATGGAAAACCACTAAGAACAATGTCTGTCAGACTCTTGTCACTCGGAGTACATCATTTTTCTAAGAAAATCTGAACAGAGCATTTGTGGGAAATGTACTGAGGCCACAGTCAAGGGGTATTGCCACCGTGTCCCGAAGGAACATGTGCACGGAAGTCAGTGTTGCCAAGAATGAAGATTTTAAGAATCTGCACATTAGGCAGCTCCTGCACAGCCTGGAGTGGCTATGAATGTGTAGGCTCTTCTCCATGAGGGTAGAGTCAGGGTGCACACCTTAGGGTTCTAATCCCGGACCCTGACAGCCTTGTGGTGGAAGCCCCGCACATGTGTGCGCGGCTGGAGTTCTGGAAGGACTGGCTGTTCTCTTGCTTTTCCATCTGACCGGTGTGGTGGTTACATGTTGGCACAAGGACACACTGCTACATTAGATCCAAGGCACATTAGAGGCTGTTTGCTGCCTTAATCCCCTTCTTTCCAATTAAGCTGGTGGAATGTAACCTTAGTAATTTACAGGACAGGGTAAAGGTGTTTCATCTAGGTGATGTCTATATTATAAAAATAAAATAAAAATATAAATATGTAACACAAAACCAGTGACTATTGTTACACAAAATATACAATAGAAGCAGTCCATTCAGGAAGATTGCTTTTTCAGATAGGTTGCTCTGATTTAATCATAAGACATTTGAAAACCATCTTGAGGTTAAGCTGAAGTAACCAGATTGCTCTGTCAAATAAAAAGGTGAGTGCACAACATTCTGTAATTAGATACATCAACAGGAATGCAGAGTACAATATCACACCAAGCTGCTTGCTCAGAAACCCATCGAGGAGTTTGGAAACATGCTCTCTCATTATAGACCTTTAATATAAAAATATTTCTACCACATTGCACAACATTTCAAAACCCTACTATGCTCAACTTTAGTAATTACAGGCAGAAATTCTCCGGGAACTAAAGGGATATCTTTTGATGCCATAAAAATTCTGCAATTTAATTCTCAGTGGAACTTTTGTGTGAAGTACTCCACACCAGGCAGTAGGTATTAAAAACAAAACAAAACAAAAGCGCCTGCCATACGACCTCGGGTCTCGGGGCTGTGAGTGCGCGCGTGTGGGGCGTGTGTATCTGAATGAACAGGCCAACATACACACTGAATTCAGTCTGCCCACTTCTGGAAATTGCTTTTAAATGGCTAGAAGAAAATGAGATCACGGGCATTCGTAGCAGGAGGATATAGTGTCTCTTTTTAATGACAAGATCAAAATAAATGCCCACCAGGAAGTACTATTCGGCTGTCCCAGACACTATACGATGTAGCTTGTGAGGTCCAGCAAGTAAGACGTCATGTCAATGATGTGATCCAGAATACCTGCCCTGGCCGCTCTGCGCATGCTTCTGTCCACGTGCTCACACTGAGGACCGAGGTAGCCTTTCTTACAGAGGCACTTGTTCGGTCTGACACAGACGCCTCCGTGACGACATGCCGGCTCGCATTTGGCTGCAAGAAAGGAAACACGGCATTATTATTCTTTCTCTTTGAATCTTTTTACAAAAGATTTTTCTTATTATGCATGCAGTGTTCTGCCTGCGTGTATGCCTGCAGACCAGTAGAGGGTATCCGGTCTCATTACAAACGGTTGCGAGCCACTGTGGGGTTGCTGGGAATTGAACTCGGGACCTCTGGAAAAGCAGCCAGTGCCCTTAACCGCTGAGCCATCTCTCCTGCCCCGTGGTGTTATTCTTAAACTTCATATCAGAAAGCCATGCCGTAGATGAGACCAAGTGTCTGATGGATAAAGAAAGGCAGAAAAAGAAGGCAGGAAACAGCCACAAACTGAACGCGCAAAGAAAGGTACACTCAGACAGTTCCCAGACTTGAAGGCTTTTAGGGGCAGGGCCCGAGCTCACTTATGTCCAGATGTCAGCACATGGAGAAGCAGGGCTCATGACAAACTATCACAGTCATTTGAAGAACTGACAGTAACACAGTAATGCCAGCCCTTTCAGCTCCTGCTCCACAGGGCGTTTCAACCAACAGCAATTCCATCCCTTCGGGGTAGGACCTCACAGGAGAGAGACTGGCCTTGAGAAAGGGGTCACCAGCTGGAGCAGTTCCAATGTGACACTGAAATAAGGTCAGTTTGGGACTGGAGTTGCATGCAACATCCAACATCTGGTCTCCCTGGCATCCCTGCTTCCCCAAGCTACGACTGGGGATGCACAGAACACATTGACCTCTGCTTATGCCTGAAGTCCCATCCTGGGGTCAGTGCAGGGACTGGCAGAGGACATTCTGGGCAATGCTTTTTAGGGCTGCTTAAAGCATTGAGTTTCTTAATTAAGTCATTTGCTTCCTGCGATATAGAGAGAGAATGTAAAGATTTACTGCCATGATGGTATGGAGAGACACAGTTTGGTATATTCATTAGTTGTCACTTATGATAAGTCTAGGGGTGGAGCTACCACAGACAAGTTGTAATTATGTATCTCCTAGATTTATAGCTCGAACTCTAATCAGATGTTACTAAATGGCAGAAGGAATTTAAGCTTAAAATATTTACTGTCTATATAACTCTTAAGTGTCGGTTGCTTTTGTTAGACAATATGCAAGCCAAACAAGTCATGATTATAGTATATTTCAAAACATATATCTTTAGAATAAAAAGCAGGATTTATGAGCCAAGAGAAATATTAAATATTAATTTGAATTTTGGTTTTCATTGGCAGGATGTACTTTAACGTGTGATACAGTAGAGATTAAAACCATTTCTGACTAATGCATGCACACTCCTTATTGAATTTGTATTTCAAGCCCAATCTTAAATTCTTAAGTTTCTGAGTTCATTCATTTTCTTTTTTATGTATTTATATGAATGAGTGCTCTGTCCTCCTGTGTGCCTGCAGGACAGAAGAGATCATCAGATCCCTTCGTAGGTAGCTCTGAGTCACCATGTGGTTGCTGGGAATTGAACTCAGGACCTCTGGAAGAACAGCCAGTGCTCTTAATCACTGAGCCATCTCTCCATCCCTTACTCATTTTTCTTGACTTCACACCAATTAGAATTTAACATAGCAGGAAACTGAGGAAACCTCACGTGACACGTTAGAATAACCCACACAAATGTGCTCCATTCTCTTTGAGCAGCTGCTCACTTTACAATGGGTCACAAGGGATGGAGTAGAATAGAATAGTCTCACAACATGTGTCTAGATACTTGCATGTTCCCCTTTTAATTAGTAACATGCACTGAGAATCTCCATTCCTAGTGTGCCACAGCGAAATGCAAGCGTGAAGTCAGAAAGGGCGTCCATGCAGCGTCTGGAAAAGGCTGGCAGTTGGTCAGGGTTTGGCAAGCACCAAGTCTTTGGCGGGTGTGAGCTCTCCAAATGCAGGACTGTGCTGTTCTGTTTTCATTTTTTCTTCCTTTTGAAAGGATTCATCCTTTAGAGGTCTCATATGCTCATGATTAACTTAAGTTCGACCTACATTAAAATGGGAAGGGTTCCACTTGCAACTTCAGAAAGAGAAGTTGTGAAGCACTAGCCTCCGGCACGCTGAATGGTTCTAGAAACAGGTGATACTAGTTTCTCAAGCACCCAAGGGCCAGTTACAGTCAGGGTTCCAGGTGATAGCAGAAATACTAACCAATTCTGCAGAAGTCTCCCTCCCAGCCTGGACTGCAGCAGCACTTGCCCGTGGGGGTGTAGTAGCCATTTCGACAGAGCCGGGAGCAATCCGAGGTCAGGGTTTGTGCAGGTTGAACTGTGACTCTGCATTCCTCAGGCATTAAAGGTCTGCGCACCAAAACAAGAATTGACATTGCACATCAGTTGAAAATCAGTATGCTGAAACTGAGTGATCTTATAGCTTACGAAGCACGTCTGTTGCTTTCAAAAGATCTTTTTTTCAAAGGATACAGTCAACTCACAACTTCAGAAGAGCATAAAAATACACTGGAAATGGGAAGTGGCCTAAGAAACTTTACTACCATCAAAATTCTCCATAACAAGTACAAGAAGATTATGATTCCTTTGTATTTGTTAGCTAGAATTCCAGAAACTCTAATTTTCAATTTTCATTTGATGGTGTGTGTGTGTATGTGTGTACACGGGTGTGCATGTGCTGGAGTTCACGTGTGTAGGTCAGAGGTCAGCCCTGTGATGTCAACTTTCTCCTTTCCCCCTCCCATGGGTTCTCATCATTAGGCTTGCTCAGTGAGGCCTCTACCCGCTGAGCCTTCTTGCCAGCTCTCAAACTGCAATTTTAAAGAATAGAAGGGCAAGCATATTTTGAAGCTTCCTTGCACTCAGATCTGCAAACACTTTTAGGGATAACTCCCCCAGATTTCCTCTCATGTCTGACCCAGGTGGCGATATCACAGGGCCAGTCACGTCTGTCCCAGTGATCTCTGGCTGACTCACAAACATAGGAATGAATCCCTTCTGTTCTGTTCCCTTCTTTTCTCTCTTCTTCCTTTTTTAATGGTTCTTGGGGTCAAACCCAGAGCTTTGAACACATTAGGCTTGTGCTATGTATGCTGCTAATCTATGTGGCTCCCCTTCTTCCTACTCCCCCACAACCTAGTCTTTAGGGCAGGGTCTCCTAGGAAGTATCTCTCTTTCTCTGCCTGCCTGCCTGCCTGTCTGTCTGTCTGTCTGTGTGTGTGTACATATGTCTGTGTGGTGATATATTGTTTATGATCTAAAAGGCAACTGATCTATATCCTCCCCTTTTGTAGTCTTTTTCTTTTTGTATTAGTCAAAAAGGGGAATTGTGGTGATATATTATTGATGATTTAATAAAGCAACTGGAGATCAAAATGCAAAGCTAGCCACAGCCACAGAGCCAGGCAGTGGTGATACACACCTTTAATTCCAGCAGCCATACTAGCAAGCCATTGAGGCCAGGCAGTGGTGGTATACACCTTTAATCCCAGGACTCAGGAGACAGAGGCAGATGGCTCTCTGTGAGTTCAAGGCCACCCAGGGTTACATTAGAGTGAATCAGTCTAAAAGAGAAACAGCTCACACAAAGGAGATCTCACCACTTGGGATCCCACTCCTTTAATCCCAGCTGTAGAGAGGTATATAAGATAGGAGTGGGACATTTGGTATTCAATCTCAGAGGTTGTTTATTCTCCAGCCACGTGGAGGACAGGGCAGCCCTTTCAGCCTGAGGTAGAGGTAAGAGCTCGTGGCCTGCTGATTGCTTTTCTCATCTTTAGTTGCTTTGTTAGATCATAAACAATGTATCATCACATGTCTGTCTCTCCTTTCAGGGCGGGTCTCTCTATCTTGCTGTCTCTGTCTCTCTTGCCTCTTGGCAGAGGGTCTTACTATGTAGCCCAGGCTGGCCTCAGATGTGTTTTGTAGGTTGCACTTGAACTGGAGAGCCTCTCTTAGCTCTCACTTACCAGGATTACAGTGGTGGGCCACTGCACCCAGATCATGTATTACTGTATTTTGAGATAAATGCAAATTGATCTGGGTGCAGGTGAATATTTATGCTGTGGAATAAAAATTGAAGCTATTACTGCAAAGAAAGACGTGTATAGGATGGAGATTTTATGAATTATATAAAGTAAAAATATTTTATTATTATATGATAACTTAATTAGCTCTTGTTATGAAGAGAAAGAATGTTAATAACAGCAAGCACAAATACATCACTTGCAACTGAAACTTCATATATTTTGTATTAATTGTTCTGTACCATTGTCATTTATAGAGAAAACTAAGCTATCGAAGGTTTTTTAATGATTCTGCTTTTCTAATACTGCTATTTAAACAAGATCAAGCTGGTACCAGGATTCCAGATGTTCATGACCTAATATTTAGGGGAACTATTCAGGGCTCCTTTCCTGGAGTGTCCTGTCCTCACTGGGCTCTGTGTTGCCACATGGCGAGAAGGACCTTCCAGCAAAGAGTATAAACAAATGTTATTAGTTTATCACATGCTTCCAAAGTCTAGGTTTAACCACAAAAACTAAGTTATAGGGACTTCCTAGATAGAAAAAGAACTAAGCCTTTGAGGGTTTTTTGTTTTTGTTTTTGTTTTTGTTTTTGTTTTTAGATAGGGATTCTCTGTTTAGCACTAGCTGTCCAGGAACTCACTGTGTAGATCAGGTTTGCCTCAAACTTAGACATCTGCCTGCCTCTGCCTCCTAATGGTTAGGATTCAAGGTGTATGCCACTAGCACTGCCCAGTGAGATTCTATTTTCTTAAGACTAGTTATGTCCTCCTGCCAACAGGAGCAGTGATCAAATTTAGGGGCCTTCTGCAATGGTCTAAAATCATGTGTTAAAAATCTCAAATACTAAAGATGTATAGAAACTTCTATATCTCCCCTCATCGATAGAAGTCCTACAGAGTTCTCTCTGTTTCTTTCTTGTATAAAACTCTTACTTTATTTGTGTGCCAGTGACATTTCTGATCACCAACAAAGTCAGTTTCAGGAGCCTTGATGCTCAGTACTAAACAGAATGTGTTATATACACTAAATGTAACTTTTGTTTTTGGTTTTTATGAGATAGGGCTTCTCTGTATTGTTTTGGAGGCTATCGGTCCAGCCCGGCCTCGAACTCACAGAGATCCACCTGCCTCTGCCTCCTGAGTGCTGGGATTAAAGGCATGCGCCACCACCGCCTGGCTACACTAAATGTAACTTTTAAAAATAAACTCTATGAAGACAAACATTGCTCTCTTCTTTGTGTCTCATAAGGACACAGAGGAATATGTAGCCCATGGAAATACTTAATGAAATCTGATGATGGATGTCCTTCTGTACGTATGTTTCTCTTATTGTTTGATGAGTAAAACGCTGATTGGCCAGTAGCTGGGCAGGAAGGATAGATGGGGCTACCAGGCGAGGAGAATTCTGGGGAGAGGAAGGCCGAGAGAAGTGGCCAGGGAAACTCCATATAGCTGCCAAAGGAGTGACATGCTGGGTTATGGGTTAGCCACTGTCTTGGGGCAATACATAGACTAATAGAAACGAGTCAATAATTAAGAGAGAGCTAGTCAATAAGAAGCCTGAGCCATCAGTCAAACGGTTTATGAATAATAGTAAGTCTCTGTGGGTTTATTTGGAGCTAAATGGCTGTGGGACTAGGTGAAACAGAACTTCCATCAATATATATATATATAATGTGTATACATATATTTTTTGAAACAGGGTCACTATGTAGCCCTGGGTGACATGGAGCTCACTATGAGCCCTGGGCTGGTTTCAAAGTCACAGAGACCTGACTGCTTCCCTTTCCTTAGCTCTGGGATTAAAGGTGTATACCACCACTCCTAACAAAACTGGTATAATTTTATGTCATTAACATAAAACTAAGAAAGTTGCTGTATTTTTTATTGCCTAACAATTTTTACTTATGTTATAGCTATATTTCTTTTAAATGATGTGTTTTTGTGTTGACTACAATATTAGTACATCATAGGCAGAGATGTCAAGTTCAGCACATCCTAAAGACATGGATTTCTTTCCTTCTCCAGAGGAGAGGTAAGTCAATGTATTTAAATTCATTTTCTAGGAAGATGTTTGATAAAGTATGACAAAGACCTTTGGCAAAGTCAGCCGTTCCTTTCCTTCCTCATGATGATTGCTATGGTGACAGCCTCCTTTCCAGGAAAATGAACAGGTGCTTTTGCCCAGACTGAAGAAGGAGGAGCAAAGCAGTGTACAAACGCTACTTGTTACACCTAGGTGACAGCTAAGCAAAAATCCACAGTGTGCATTCATCATAGAGTAACTAATTTTAATACTTATTCTCATTGGGCTAGAAAACTGTGTTTCGTATGCAATCTAATTACAGCCATTTGAATGGTTTTGTTCTTTTAAACAGTCTTTTTTTTTTTTTTAAAGCCTCTGGACTCTGAGTTCTACTGAATGGAGTCAGAAGTAACTTTCAAAATAGAAAACATAGCCAACGGGGAGTTTGGGTTTGCAATAAAAAATATATCAAGCCTATGTGCTGACAGCTATCCTCACAGCCCCTAAGCTTAATTTGACGCAGAAAAACATACTTCCTCAACTCCTCACGTGACAAATAATAAAACACTGAGGGGCTCTCGCAGAAAACTGTCCAACACACTTAAATGGATAAGGTATTGTTTTCAGAAAGTTAAGACATTTTCTTAGAAACTTGCTTTGGCAGGCTTTGTGTGGTGATGCAAAGGTTTGGATAGTTCTTTGAAATGACGAGGGGCAGTGGGAAGTGACTTCACTCACAACACACATTGTCTGTACTGGCTTTCTGTGACTAGGAAAGGCCATGGGGGAAGTCTCTGGGTAGTGGGGATCTGGGTGGTTTCAATTTAGTGCCATTTAATTTAATGAATGAACAAATAAATTAATAGATGAAACATCTTCTGTCAACTTGTGTTGAAACACTGCGATGAATCCTGTCCTCCTAAATGAGTCGTGTCAACATCCATTTTCAATTTCACCAAAAAAGGCTCATTCTTAGTTTTTTCAAAGGTATACACATTTCAAATTCATTCTGTTGTAAAACCAGCAATGTAGGCCTTAAATGTTTACTTATTTATAAAATACTGACTGATAGGAGGTTTTAGCAGGTTTGAAAATACTGTGGCTTCTTTTATCGACTTCCTGAAGGAGGAGCATGACATAAGAAGTGTCTTACTTGTTTACGAATAGTCACTTTGGAGCTCATGAAAGTGTCTCCTAGCTACTGTCATTTGTAAAACTGCTCCTCCTCCATTGTTTCCCCATTCTCGACAGTTAAGAGAAATCAATTGTCTAACCCTTTGTTAGTCACCGTCTAGTCTCAGATGAATGGCAACTAGCAGGATGGTAGATTCAGACCTACTGAATTCAAACAGCATTCTCTATTGGGGGGCCATTTCCTAACCAGGAGCAATTCTGTGGTCATTAACTAGTGTGTTCAGGAACTTCTGAGTGACTGGGCGGAGTCAGAGGAAGAGGCAGCCATGTTGCTGACCACAGCAGCTGATCCTACGGTTTAGTGAATTCCTCAAACTTGGACACTCTGCAATCACCTTTAGCCCTCATTGTGCCTAAAGGCAGTGTCCCCTCTTCTATGTCAAGATGGCTGGGGGAGGGAAGCTGCTTACTACAGCATAGACCTGTTTTCCATTTGTGTAAGTCAAGACAAAGAAAGTATCCCTGCACGCTGTGTTATCTTGCAAAAGTCATTTTAGTGTCGTTTTCCAAGGTCAACACACAAATAAATGGCTTTTCTTCCTTATTATGGTCTTTAGTCTGCTTAGTCAGTGTGATATTTTTCTTTTACAAGGTACTGAAGAGGATAGAATTCTAGAGGCCAGGGATGGGCAACAATGTTGCCTGACTATCCACAGACACTGTGTACCAAAGTTTCAAGTTGACCTTAACAATTTTCTTTTAATTCAGTTGGGTTATGAGGTCTCTTCCTCATCTGGAGCACAATCATATTCCAGAACAGAAAGATGGAGTCTTCCTGTGTGACCAGGAAACAGCCATCTTCCTGGGACACAGTGTCTGTGTGAACAGGAAGAGGCGTGTTTTCTGTTGTTGTTTTTCTGCTTTTTGGAGCATAATGAAATACTGAATGCTTTTTGAGGTACTAAGTCCATTCCAGTTTCCAGTAATTCCTGAGTAACTGACATGTGCTTCAAGGGGAGGGTAGACTTCAACTCAAGAATAACTCTTTTTATACAGGTCATATTACACACAATCACATTACAAGTTTTTAGTTTGTGTTATGTTGTCTAAAGCTATAATTTAGATAGATAGGGTTAGGATTCTATGTTATTTCTAAACAGTATCTAGAAACTTCTATTCTGAACAAAATGGGTCTGGGCAGTCTTCTCTGACTATGTTCACTCTGAGAATCCCTGGTCTAAAGCTTTTCACTAACAAGTTGGACTCACCTAATTGCCTGACACATTCACTAAGAGGGCTGGGTGTGGCTAACAACTATTAATTCGGTAATGGTCTAATCACCACCTCAGGCCACAAATGTCTAAAACAGCTTGTGAACCTCTCACACTAAAACTTACCAGTTTACACCAACCCCTCTCTTTCCATGAGAAAATCAAAAGGTAAAAATTATGAGATTTATTGCAGAGTGTGGTGGCCCACACCTTTAATCCCAATACTCTTTGGGCGGCAGAGACAGGGTAATCTCTGTGAGTTTGAGGCCAGCCTGGTCTACAAGGTGAGTTCCAGGACAAAGCTACACAGAGAAACTCTGTCTGGGAAAACCAAAAGAAAAAGAAAGTAACATTTCTTAATCTAGGCAAAGTAGTTAAGAATGAATGGTAATTGTCATTTGATTTTAGACAGAAAAACAAGCTTATGAACTTCCCTTAGATACTTGACATATTTGAAGCCTTCTGACTCTAGCAGTCGATCAACTATCATTATTAGTGCTGAATGCAAAAAAAGACTCATTTCAAAGGTTCATATGCCTGAAAAAAAATCTCCAATCATTTTGTCTTGACTAGTGCTTCAGGCCAACCAAGCTCTCCCGCTGTCATCATCTTGTGAATTTACAAGGAATTTTCTAGGAAGCTTAAGTGACAAGCACAGATTTGTCATAGGACTGGAGGTTGGGAGGTATTTTCGACAATTCTAGTAACAGTGCAACTGTGGCTGGAAGCTAGCTAGCCAGACACTTGCCTTACGGGAGACTAGAAACACACAAAACCAAATTGTGGTGGAAGGGAAACTCTAAGCTCAGGAAGGAAAAATCACATAGCCAAGCCAGGGGCCCCATAAGGGTGGGAAACCTAGACTTTATTTTCATCTGATCACTAAGGCAACATCTAATGATAATATAATAAAAATAAAAGTATAATAAAAATGTGAGATATTCAGGGGATTGAATACTATCAGATTCTAGCACTGAGCCAGGGGGTGGATGAAAGGAAGACATGTGAATTTTAGAAATGCCTTCAGGGACCTTGAAGTCTTAATAAATGAATCTTATTTTGAAGGATAATGTTTTTCATTATTTATACTCTCCACTTTATATATTTGTAAATAGATGACATTTATAGATGGCAATTTGATCAAAATCTCATGGCAGCCTGTATAGTTATCATAGGGGCTAGTGGTCCAGCATTCAAAATTGATAGATTAAGAAAGACTATAAATGAATACAGTGGAAAAACCCTTTGAAGGATTAGTTATATGTCAAATCTATAGAAAATAGGGAATACATAAAAAATATGTGTATGTACTTTCACCACAAAAGTTTAGTATTGGAGCTAATGGATATGCTAATTAGCTTGACTTAATAATTTTACATTATTCACATCATTATCAATAATCAAGTTGCCCTACAAATTTTTGTGCCTTTTTTTGTTTATAGTGATCCAAAAATGCTAATGGAGAATTCCAGAAGTGAACCAGCAGTGCTTTAAAACAGGTCATTATAGCACATTGTTACAACTTTTCTACTTTACTGTTATCTATTGCTGTGAATCTCCCTGTTCCTAATTTACATGTTAAGCTTCATCATGGGTGTGTATCGGAGAGAAGTGTACACAAGGTTAGATGCCATCTGCAGTTGTAGATACTCAGTAGGGCCCTTGAAACAAATCCCCCAAGGGTAAGGCTTTGATGGGGGCATACACTGCAAACATTACAATTCTTGTTGGTCAATTAATTATGCCTACCAGATCTAGGGAAAACAGTGTAGATTCATCCTGACGGCATACAAAATCAGTGTAAAGTTTCAAGAGGAGAAGGAATGGAATTAGGTTAGCATTTTATAAATACAGATCTGTCATCGTTTTGAGTAACGGCATGATTATTTTCAAAAATAGGACACAAAAAGTATTTAAAATAATATGGACATCTTAGTTTTCCATAGGTTATATGAGATTGGTTCTGAAGCAGGTAGAGGCTCTGTGGAACACAGCAGGCTTCACACATGTCTAAGTGTGCCTGTAAAAACACATACATGCACATAATGCAAATCTTGCTAAAGTGTGAGGAAATTTTAGTCAGATCAAAGTTGTTACAATAGATTATGTAACTATGATAACCCATTCATTAGAAGTTTTGACCTTGATTTCGTCGATTTTTAAAAATAAAACGTCTTTAAATTTTTAGATGATCTGCAGCAACTTAGAAAGATTTGTTAGCCAAAAGGCCATTTTTTAAAAAACTACACATGAAATGAACTTTATCAGTAATGAAAACAAATTTAGGGAAATAAGTGTACACACATTTTTTTTGGTTATTGGATACACATCATAAAAATAATGGCAAAAATGTGGAAAATGCTTGCCTGTCTTTTAGAGTTCAAATTGACCATGCTGGATGGATGTTTACAGGGCATATACTTGTTCCTGACCCCTAGTGTTAAGAAATTCTGTTCTGTTTGAGAACTAGTCCCTTGTGCAGCCTGTAGCCCAGTTAATAGCTACAAGGTCAATGAAGCCGCTAAACAGTTTGTATTACTGTCAGGGTGGCCATGAAAACACCACCTGCCACAAGAGGACTTGGCAGCTGGGTCAACAGGCACTGTGGGAATTTATCAACTTAGGGGGGCCACTTGCATAAAACTTTGACTGATGAATTGGGACTCCACTGGCTTATTGGACCAAAGTTGCTCTATTATATGTAAGTTCCTTTAGGATGACGGAGCTGCCTGTGGACTCCCAGACATAGGCAAAGGATAAATAGGACTGCCTTACCCTTGTAAAGTGACTTTTTTTTTAGCATTACTTTAGCATCTTGCATAATGAGGAATAGGACAAAGTGATTAAGAAAAAAAAATCAAAACAAGGCCAGGATGTGGCACCTCGCGGGAGTGGGGAGGCTTGGGATTTGTTGGGATTTGCATTATTAATGTATAGACCTCTTAAAGGGAAGGAAGGTCCTGGCTTCTTGGTTGGAGAAGAGCTAAGCAAGGTGTTGAAGTACAGGGAGAGGGGGTTCAGAGGAAAGGAAAGCAACAGGAATAGTCTGTCTTTCCACGTTCCTGGAGAATTAACCCTGGGAAAGTCAACCAAAGGCATTTGGGGTTAAGTTCATCAGAAATAAAACTAGTCTTGCGCTCTCTAGAGATAAAGCCTCTAGAGATAAAGCTTCGAAGTCACATAACTGTGTCAGAACTTAAGTTCCCACCATTGCCAGAGAGCGTTTGATCCTGCTTCTTTTAAATTGTATCTATTTATTTTTAATTTATTTATTTTAAATTGTATCTATTTTAAATTGTATCTATTTATTCATTCATTGGTTGGAGTTCTGGGTTTCGTGACACAGTTCCAATTTGAAGTTCAGAGAACAGCTTTGGAGATCGGTTTCTCTCCTTCCCTCTCAGTGGGCAGCACCCAAACTCAGCTATCTGGCTTGTGCTACAAGTATCTTTGCCTGCCGAGCCGTCTCACACGCCACCCCCAACACATTCAATTGAGGTTGAAGAGCTAATAAAGAGGAAGCATGTCAGGAATGACGACAGGGATGCATTTGTTCAGAGCTCCCTTTAAGCTCCTTGGACACCTGCATCCTAATTTTGGAAGTGAGAGAAATTTAAAAGTTGAGAAAGCACCTGAAAATAATTATGGAATGCAAAGAATGAGGCCTGACAAGACTGGAGATTAGAATACACTTTAAATACGTGATTCAGCTAACTCCAGAGCCCCAAGAAGTCAAGAGACAAGAAGTGATCAATGGTCGTGTATGACTCTCTGGTGCACTGTCCAATTTCAAGGAACACTCAGAGGCAAGACTCAGCACCACTGACTGAAATGAGGTCCACTGCCCAAATCCTACGCTCTGTGCCCTACACCTGTCCCCTAGATATCAGGGCAGATCACGGGACACACTGAACTGAGTACGAGAGAGATTAGGAACTCAGAATTGACTGAGCTGTTGGTTTGATCCCAACTCCATTCTGAGGTGAGGGATAACTTCCCAACTCTGAAGATGTCCTGGAAGTGTTTCATGTTTTGGCACAAGACAAAATCCATTCTTGTATACTGTCTTCCCAAGGAAGGCTTTTCCCTAAGTAACTTAGGAAAGCTGGTCATCTTTCATTTTCAAATTTTCATTACAGATGATGGCCAGTTGGAGAGGGAGAGGGGAAGAAAGAAGGGTAATGGGCAGTGAGAGGAGCAACATACAAATATATGTGAGTATAGAATGCACTAGAAGCCCTACTATTTTACATACTAACTTAAAAGTATTAATTATATACTAAATTAAAATTTAATGATCTTGCTGGGCGGTGGTGGCGCATGCCTTTAATCCCAGCACTCGGGAGGCAGAGGCAGGCAGATCTCTGTAAGTTTGAGGCTGGGCTGGACCGACAGCCTCCAAAACAATACATCTTCTAAGGGAGCTGTTCCACCATAAATAATTTAAAACTCACACAAATGATTTTGCAGTTTACAGCCTTAGACTAAACTGTCCTTGCAGATTGGATTGACAACATTGGAACCTCACATGTTTGCCAAATTTGATTAAGAGTTATTACATTTTTATTTCTAAGTTCATTGCATGTAGCATATACCAGAATGGCTGAGTGGTTAAGGCATTGGGCTTAAGAAAATGTAGCATAAATACTATGGTAAGTGCATAACTTCTATGACACCTTATACGAAAATATGACAAATTGCAATTCAGTACTTGTCTCTCCCAGGGTCATGAATCAATTGGTATATGAAAGCTGTTTTGAAAATATTCTAACAAGTCTAGGCACTTCTCTATAAGAAGATAATGAGCTTAACTGTTCAGTTTGTTAGATTTTTTTTTGAAATAACAAGGCATACACACATACACACACACACACACATATATGCAGATTTACAAATTTGATGATGCTTTTTATTCAGAGTAGAAAGACACTTCTACTCTGCCTGACCTCTTGAGCCTGCCTATGCTAGCAACTAACTTGTGTTGCCCCAAATAACCCTGTCTGCACAGAAGTGTCTGCTCATGCACCAGCCCCTCTTGGGAAAACATTGCAATAATTGCCACTGGCCCTCACATCAAAACAGTAAGAGGCTCCCAACAAGCGTTTATGAAAACATTAGCTTTCTTGCACTTGGTTTAATTTAGAATACGCTGATGCCCACGCCGGAGGATGGGTCTCTGAGATTCTATTACTCCCCCACCTCTGCAAAGCAAACACAGATCTTAACCCTGGCCCCACACATGACATGAATCACCAGAAACAGCCCCATAATGAGAAGCCAGACCTTCAGGTATGTCACTCTGAGACCACCCTACTAGAGGGGCCCTAAGATCACAAAGCCAAGGTCACTCGTGGCAACCCTGATAATTAGATCCTAATAATAGATTGAAGGTGTAAACTTCACCTCTAGTCACCAACAGACTAAACAATCCAGATCAAGAGAGATTCTGTGTGTGGCAGGGAGGGTAGGGGTGGGGAGAGAATTCATTACCCTACTGTGGGGAAGCTTCAGAAACTGATCAATCTTGACAACATAATGGAGCAGCAGTGACCATTTTGAAGCTAATTGCCACAGGTCTGGATGAAACCCCATCCCTGCACTGCGGGTCGTCAGAGGGCTCTGTGTTAGAGTTCGCACTAGTTTCGCTTGTGTTTGTAGTGGTGTACCAGTTTCAGCACCCTCCTAAATGTCTGATAGCTTTTCACTTCCTTTCTTTTCTCGAGAAGACACCAATTTCACTCATGAAGAGGAGAAATCTCACTGCAGCCACATATGTGACAATAAGTGTGTCTCTTATCGTAAAGAAGGGATGTCACGCTCTTGGTGAGCAGGGGACAGGGACCACTTCTTTTTCATGGTTCTCCTCTTTGTCATGCAGTAGCCCATGCTAACCTGTAGTTTTCTCAGGAAAGGAAATGGTTCTTTTGGTTACAGAAAAGGTAGTCTGCTCAGTCACTAAATCATGGCTTTACCAGGAAAACACAATTGACAACTTACAAACAGTATTTTAAGAATTGAATGGTGTCGATGCCTTTGGCTGACCTTTCCAATCACTAGAATTGATTCTCTTGAGGAAAAACTTCACAGAAGTTTGAAGTTCGTAGCATGGTGTTGGTGAGTAAGGAGCACCAGTTAGTCATGAACTACTTGTATCTATAAAAATGATTAGGTTCTGGATGACCAATATCCAGGTGGCAGCGTGTAGTTTTAATGGTTTCAGAAAGTTCAGTTCTCATGTTTGAAAATCATGACTAATGAATGATGATTGGAACCACAGGAGAACTGTGTGTGCTGGCATCGAGATGGGTGGACCAGACTGGGAGGGAAGAGCAGCAGAACATACACACACACACACACACACACACACACATGAACATGCACACAGATACATGTGTAACACACACACAGGTGTGTGTTAGGGGTGTGTGTGTGTGTGGAGACCAGATGTATCTTCCTTGATCGTTTTCTATTTCCTTTACCGAGGTTTCTGGCTGAACCAGGAGCTCACCTGTTTGGCTGGTCTAACGAGGCAGTCTGCCTTGCCTCTGCCTCCTCCATGTTGTATGTACGTAGCTACCATCCCGTTCCACATTTATGTGGCCTCTGAGAATCTGAACTCTTGTTCTTATGTTTTCAAGGCAACATATTTATCTACTAAGCCACTCAAATATAATCTTTTAAAGGACAAAAACCTTCACACCTTCCTTTTGCTAAAGCAAATAATGAGACAGTCCTTTAGTTTTCATTGGCTTGACCAAACAGTTTTCACAAGTGCTGTGAACTGTCTGATCATTTGGAAATGAGAATCATGTGTTGAACTGTTAAGATAACTCATCTTGCCTATCTAACAAAAATCATACTAAGGAGGATGATATCTGTCAGAACATTCTCATTTTCTCAAAATTAAAGGTTTTGTTATTTCCTGACATGGGAGCTGAGGCCACTTTTCGGCATGTTTTGGGGCTCTCTCCTGACTTTTAACTGGGAATGTTGTCCCCATAACTCGAGGCCAGCTCTGAGAGGACAAGAATGATACGAATGAGCTTTCCAAGTCCTTCAAGGTCAAATGCAGCCCTCTTCCATAAGAAGGGTCGAATGTTCACTCCAGCCCATCACAAGCTACGTCTTAGCGTGAACTAAAGTGACTGCAGGACGGATATCGAGTGAACTCAAATGGAAAAAGAAGTTTTACCTTTTTGGGTCTATGATTTTGTACAGTTTTCCGTTGTGAGTCTGAGTCATACTCTTACTGCTTGACAAAATGTAAACTTCTCCTGTTGAAAAGAGAAATAATGCAAAGTGAATTCACAGCATGACATCATAGTCAAGCAGTTATCATGGGTCTCCGTTCAGTCTCAGGAGGACTCTATACCTAAGGCTGTGACGGCACTCACAAATCCTCCTTTGCTGTGTACCTGAGCCCAGTCACCTCGCCCCCATGCCCAGACTATTCCTGTTCAGGAGGGTATTGTCCCTCACCTGGGTCACAGCCAACAGTCTTCTTCCTGAAGTCCTTGTCTCTACCTCTGTTTATCCTTACCCAGTGATTGTTTTCAAGAGTGAAATGGCATTAAGTTAGGTCAAGTGGAATTTTCCTGACTTCTTGTGAAGCTGCCTGGATAAACCCCTCCCTTTGTTCCTCCTTCCAACCCCCAACTCCCTTCCCCTCCCTTCCATCTTTCCTTTCTTTTCCTTCTTCCTTGTTCTGTCTTCTTCCTCTCTCCCTCTTTCTTGTGCAAACTCAGAGCCTTGAGTATCCTAACCAAGTGCTCTGCCACCAATGCCCACCCATAGCCCTACTTATTCCCAAAATTAAAGTCTGCCGATGGCATTTAAATTACTCCACAGAGCTTGACTCTGATTCTTTTTCTGACTCCCTTGAGTGGAGGTAGAAATGCATCAAGGAAAAAAAACCCAGAATCAAAATGCTTTCAGTGGGAACGTCGGGTGGTGGCGGCGCACGCCTTTGATCCCAGCCTCTGGAGGCAGAGGCAGGCGGATCTCTGTGACTTAGTGGGCAGCCTGGTCTACACAGTGAGTTCCAGGAAAGCCAAGGCTACACAGGGAAACCCCATCTTGAAAACAAAATGCTTTCACTCTGGAGCAAGAGTGGACAAATCTCTGTCCTAACTATCATATCCCTGTGCTTCTCAGGTACTTTTATGCATTTTGGGGAGCATTGGCTTAGTCCCCCGCTAATCTAAGTGAAGAGTGTGTGACTTCTCCCATTGAATGGACAAAGAAAACCAACCTGGACTTTCATTATAGAGAGAACATTCTGACTCAGGAAAGAAACATTCTTTCTTTTTATGCCTTAAAATTCATTTCTGAGGCTGAAGGATCTTAGTCCCCATGGCTTGTTAGGGTGTAGTTAAGTAAAATACCACAAAAGCAGCCCTGAAGTCTGCAATTTAAAACAGTGGAGAGTGCTTAATTTCACTTTACCACTAATCAGACTCAATTCCAATTCCCTTCTCCTCATCAGGCTTCCTATGTATGTTTTTTGTTTTGTTTTTTGTTTTTTTGTTTTTTTTTTGAGGAAAGTTTTTGTTTTTTGTTTTTTTTTTTTTTGGTTTTTCGAGACAGGGTTTCTCTGTATTGTTTCGGAGGCTATCGGTCCAACCTGGCCTCGAACTCACAGAGATCCGCCTGCCTCTGCCTCCCGAGTGCTGGGATTAAAGGCATGCGCCACCACCACCCGGCTGAGGAAAGTTTTATTTTAGCTCCTGGTCCTGGTTTTAGGGATTGCAGTGTGTGTTAGCCTGGCTCTGTTAATTGGGAGACACCTGTTTCTGCCTGGTTTGTGTTCCTGTTTTGTTGCTTTAATACTTCCAAAATATAAACCAGTTATGAAGATCCTTGGGGAAGGTTGTTGGGAAAGGAGGTCTAACTGTACAATCTTGGGATTCTGTGGAGGTCATCTTTACTGTGGATACATTTCCAACAAGTGGAAGAAGAGACATTTGTTCTGTAAGACAACAACGTTTTCCAAGCAAGGAGTGAAACCAGAACTCAGTGGAGTAACAGATATGGTACCTAGTTCGTCTTCTCCAAATCCCAAGATGTGACCTGAAAAGTAGCCTCGACAGGAGCCGCTGGCGCCCAGACAGAGTGGCTTTTCTTGCCATTGCTTGGTCACTGGACTTCGCTGGAGAGTTAAGAAATTCCTATAACAAAACACACCATAAACCCATGGTGAAAACACACCTTGGCTTGTAGGCATCCTAAAATGTTTTAAAATAGAAATTGTAATAAGGAATTGTCACACCAAAGACATACATTGCTTCTCAAGGGAAAAAGAATATGCTCTGTCCTGTGTGGGAGCACTCATGTGCCCTGTGTGGGAGTACTCATTTGCCCTGTGTGGGAGCACTCATGTGTCCTGTGTGGGAGCACTCATGTGTCCTGTGTGGGAGCACTCATGTGTCCTGTGTGGGAGCACTCATGTGTCCTATATGGGAACTGTGAAAGTACTACAGGACTCAAAGATAAGATGGGGTTTGGAGAGGGCCCTGGAAAGTCCAAGTAAGACAAAGCCCCTCCCTTCCCTCCACCTGGAGAGGATGCTTCCTGGGCAGGCTGGTCTCAACCACAGGCTGTGCAGCTGAAACCAGTGTGGGGCGGGGTGGAGCACTGAGTGGGTACAGTCAAGTCCCCCTGTCTCTTGCAGAAGCCGAGCGTGAATGCCAGCAGCGTGGGTTTCACCGACTCCTTGTAATTACCCGCCATGACGCCTTGAAAATTTAGGCTCAATTTTTATTTTGTAGACACCACTCATGTACATGAAGTGCACGGCGCTGCTCAAAGTCCTGCGAGTTTGGCACTACCAAAATTCCTAGTTTTCCAGGGTAACTTCTAAAACAGCTTTTACAGCTCCCATAAAACAAGTTTTGGAATTAGGTTGAGGATAAAGAGAACCGTCGAAATAAGTGGAAAGTCCCTTACAGGACTGCTTGCCTTTGAACATTATCCCATAGAAGTGACTGGACCTGTTGAGGAATCTCTCAGAAGCAGCTCTCCAATTAGGCTTCCAGATGAGGCACAGCACAAGCTTCTGCGTGTGTCCACGGACTGACATGTGGGGGATAGCCACTTGAATATTTTTTGGTAGTGTGCCAAACAATACAAGAAACTGTGGCATTCGGAAACATACCCATTGCGATCTCCAAACACGTAGCTTCCGTACAATCTTTCAGACTGGCAGCCTCTGTAAATGAATCCACCAACCAAAGGGCCGTTACTGAATGGCTTGAATTCTAAAAGCGATGGCTCACTTTCTGAAAAAAAAAATATCATTAGAGCAAATGAAACATTTTCAGAAGTAATTCCAAATTGTGTTTCAAAAGGCAAGACATGGATCCTTTCCAGATATACTGATGAGAATAATGAAACTGTTTAAATAGCACCAAAATGTAAGTTTAGCAAAATGAAACTGCCCATCAGGTGCTTGCAGTGTTATGTCAGGACACACCAAGATACCAACACAATTCAAATCTAGGTGTTTTGAAATCAGTGTTATTTACTATAGAACCAAAATACTTTAAGGCCTGAGTTGTGAACAATAAACATCTGTAGAAATGGCTCTGCTTGCGTTAGTAACTCAAACATACCTATCAAATCATATAAAATGTTTAAGAAGTTCACACTTTAGTGAAAAATAAAAGCATAGCACCTAAAAAGGTCTTTAAGCCCACATTTACTGTATTCATAGAAACACTGTCTCTCAGTCTTTACGGAGTTGTAGGCTTAACAAAAGCAGCTTTAGGAGTTCCTTTGAATTACATGTGGCAAATTCACCTGAGGATGCTTTTACTGACAAAGAAGTCACAAGCACAGCAGGTACCTTATGTAGGTGACTTCGTGACAACACAGTCATTTTAAAGGTTCTATTCTTCTCATGACTATGATAAAACAAAGCTTGGAAAAGACCAGTTTTAAATACCCCACCCGGACAGAAGGAACGATTGAACGACTAAGGCCATGTGTATTGGAGTTAGGCTGCTGCAGTTCAAATCCACCCTTCGCTGCTCAATTTTGATTGATAATTAACCTTTTTGTACCCCAAGGCGGCTGATACAGTGCCTGCCACCTACAGGGTTCTGTGAATGTGTTCACAGTGGGAGCTTCCCGCACTTTGAATGTGTTTTCAAGTATGCAAATGTAAGGCTGTTTATACTCTAACTGGTCTTGCCTTGAAGTTAATGTGGTAAGTAGAATTCAGCTTCATCTCCTGATATAGTCGAAATCAATGGAATTAGTAGCTTGTTAGACTGCTTTTTCCAAGCAACATTATTCTTTGGTTTTTAAAGTGTACACACATGTGCACGCACACACACACACACACACACACACACACACACACACACACGGGTGGGGGGAGTTCTCGAAGAAAAGTGAAGTAAAATAACTGAATACCGCATGAACTAACGCAGCTGCCCTATTCCTAGCGCTAAAATAAATAGCTCTGTTGAATGAGTAAACAGAAGGGGAAATCAGTTTAATAATCTCAATCTCCTGGGCTCCCTAGGTCATAAAAATGCTTACTATACTGTGGCCTTCAAAAGAGGTATGCAATACAGCATTGAAAACAATTCAGTGTTTTGGACTTCATTATCCAACTTTATGTTTTTAAGTTCTCTGTAAATACTCCAGTAATCATGTTATTAAAAATAATGTTTAAACATTTTATTCCCATGACTTGTTTTTATAAGTCAATTACTTTGTTTTCTCTAAAAGAAACCCATTTTAAAATTATTTTTATTAGAAACATTATTTTCCTAATTGCTGAGACTTGCATGTCGAATGTTCAGCAATTTCTTACCTCTAAGCTCATTTGTCTGCTTAGAAGATGTTAAGACAAGTTCCCCCATATAAGAGGGAAGGGAATAGAAAGAAGCTCCCCATCTTGAGTCTCAGATGAGCAAAATGCAAGCCACTGACTTTTGAGACTATTTGAACCCACAGGGAAGACCACAATCCATGGGAAAGGCAATTAAGCAGAGAAGCCCTCAGGGCTTGGAGGAGTCCTTGAACCTTTAAAAATGGAGCAATTTGCTCACTGGCCTGACAGAGGCCACTGTTTTTATGCATTTTCAAATGCTCATTACGCGAACTCCCTTTTCTCCAATTAATACACTAAAACCAATCTTCACCTACAGCACAACCACAGGCTTGACTCACCATAATCTTTCCCTTTCATTATCTGTAGGATTCTGGCCGACGATCTGTTTTTCCCATTGGAATCTGAGCAAAGTATTGTTAAATTGATGTTTCTATCTGTAGGATGTCGATCCACAGCACATCTACATAGTAAAGGAGGCAGACACTCATTAATTCCTACCAGGGTCTTCCTGACATAGAAAAGGCCACTCTGTGGGCTGGCCAGGATCCCATGAGCAATTTAGTTAGGATGTTCTTGAAACCAACGAAGGAAACATCTGATGTGTTTGTTTACCCTGCTGCAGCCAATGACCTCAGGAGTGTGTTTCTTAATTTTTCTGGCTATCTTTCTTCTAATGAACGTGCTCATCGTCTTAAAGACCTTTGTTAGCCTATCGGTAAGGATTACCTCATGCATAGCACATTGGCAGAGTTTGGAAATATGAATCAAAGCTACCATCAACTGTGCCATACAATGTATGTAATATATTTGCCTTAGAACTAGTTGTATTTCCTACAAGGAATGCTAACTTGTGTGCATGTGTGTGTGTGTGTGTGTGCGCGCGCGCGCGTGCACGCATGCACGCATCATAGTGTATAGTGTGTGGAGGTCAAAGGACAATGTTTTTCTTCTGTTCCTGGGCTCAAACTCAGATATTACATTTTGTGGCAAGAGCCTTTTCCCTCTAAGCTATCTCATCAGTCCCTGCATGGTTACACTCTCATACCCTGGAACTCCTCCTGCCTTCATGTCCTCCATATCTAATGTGGGGACCCCCATGGTTCTAACCACCGATAGAGCCCCAGGAGGATCAAGTGTCACTGTGTTCCTGTTACCTAGTCTAGGTCTAAGAGGCCACGATATTCCCAGCATGTTCAAGTGAGTAAGAAGCTAGGATCGGAGGGAGAATGAAGCCTAGTTGCAATGTCTGAACTTCTCAAACATGCAAGACAACAAGCAAACAAATAAACAAAAGAAAGGCTTCTTGACTTGTTGGGACCACGTAATCTTTGTTCTAGGGTTGAGGGGGTACCATTCTGGTATTTATACGGTTCTTAGCCATCTCCTTGGCCTTGACTCATTAGATGACAGTAGTGTTTACCTTGCTCTCAGCCCCTGTCATCTCAGTTATGAAATCCAAAACTGTTTCTAGACATTGTCAAATGTCCCCAGAGGCAAAAACATTCCGTTGAGAATTGATGTTTGGGCCAACAAAATACATTAACTACTTATGAGCCAAACCACTGGGCTTCAAATGAATGAGAAATGTGGAAAGTGGAGAGTAGGGGTTTCAGAGGTGGAGAACCAGTTAGCAATTACTACAACTGAGAGCTCCAAGCAGCCCACTCCAGATAAAGAAGCAGGAGCTGGGACAGTTCTACAGACAAGACCCCCACTGTCCTAACTGTGTCCCACAGCTCAGTGTCTGGCATGGATGGAGACACAGGCATGCTGTGACTTAGTGACTTTAGTCCCGGAGGGTGAGAGGACTTTTCCTAGGACCTTTTCTTGAAGATGGAGAGCTTATGGCAAAAAGAAGATTGACCTGCTTCCAACCTGAAGCAGCCAATGTGTCTAAGCAGAGGCCCGCTTTCTCTGAGGTGAGTTGCTAGGGGCTGTCAGTTCCCTTCCAGTCTCTGACCTTCAGCCTCTTACGGCAAAAGAAGCCAGATGTAAAACTAACCGGGTGAGGTTAAGATGGTGAAGGCCTGTGTCCGTCCATTAGTCTAAAAGCAGCACAGAGCGGCTGCTCCTGTCCACCAGGGACTCTTGGTGACTGATGGGGCAATGACGTTTCTTTCGTTAGTTGTTCCCTGAAAGCCTTTCTGCTGGGCATGATGATGATGGGGCAGAGGCTATGGTAATGTGGGCGAAGGGCTTATCGCTGGTCTTCGTACCTTATGGCCACATTACTGTGAACCCAATAAAGAAGACGAGGGACTGGGGACATGAATCCGTGGGCAAGAAAATGTGCTGTGAAACGAAGAGGATCTGAGTTTGATTCTCCGTCACCCTCATGAAATCCAAACGCGCCACAGGCCTGCAACCCAGGGACTAGTGGTGGGTTGTTTGTGTGTGTGGGGGGGCAGGTATTGGGAAAGACAGAGCTTGCTGAGCAGCCATGCTCACAGAAATACTGGGCTCCGGGTTCAGTGACACATCTGTCTTGAAAAATAGAGGAAAAGAGGAAGGCCGTTGGTAGAGGAAGACTAAGCCCCTCCTGTCCTCTACCCTCTACGTGTGGAAGTGCGGGTGTGCGTGCGCAGCACACACACAAATGAAAAGTTTACACAGGTGCTGCATGGACAGCTACCCAGAGCACGGCCAGCAAGACAGCCTTCTTTGCTTTTAGCCAGTAATGCTTTCAGCTTCTTTTCTCTTCATTAAATCCTTCTCTGTCTGAGATTCCCTGCAAGGGGAGCAGAACACAGACAGAACTTTTCTCTAGCCTTCAGTTGCCAGAGGAAGCAGGGCTCCCGGCACAGGCATCCCGCCACGCGCAGGGTCTGGAAAGTGCCTCACCCTGTGTTTTTTGCAATGAGGCTTGGACCCCCAGGAACGTTGCACAAACGCTCTGGTGGCGACTCAGGCTGCCTCACTTCAAAGTGCTGCGTTGTGGTGTCTGTGCGTTCTGAGCTATAGGAATGGAATGTGACAGTTTCCTCCACATCCTGACCCCACCTTAAGTATTCCCTGCTGAACAGATTTTAAGATCTGTGGAGATGCCAAAAAGGAAATGAACTGTGGATTTGGGCTTTGATGGAGGGAAGATGAAGGGCATGAGGGATTATAAAAATAAAAAGGTTGAGAAATATTCACCTTGCACATAGTGAACACTTAATAAACATTAAATAGCAATAATAACTAAGCTAGTAAATGAATGAATGTGGCCACATACCCCTTAGTCTGAATGATAGACCAGACTGGAAGGGGTTTTCATCAGAGAATTTCTGTTATAGTTCAAAGTGTGCCTGAAACCCTTCATTCTACAGACTTCTTATTTTTCTGTTCTTTACGGCTCATTATAACATGAGAAGAACTGCCAACATGGATTCCTTTAGTATTTGTCAGTTTTTAAGGCATGAGAGACATTAACATTTACCTCAATTCCTTGCAAATTAATGCTACATCATCTTGTATTAAGTGAAACCATGCCTGGTGTGAGTCAGGAGGGTCTGCTCTGGCCTTTATCTGTGGCTCTGTCATGTAATTCTGGAAGAGCCCTTGGGACACACTTGTTATCACTCCTGTTTAACACGTGTGACATTGTCTGACCGTATCATGTGAAACACACAACCTGTTGCCCTGGTTCCCACTGCTGTCAGTGGGCAGATGGTGTCACGAGAACACTACTTTCACCATGGACTCCTGGTTTTGCTGTGAGGGAACCTGGTTATCCTAGGAGTGAGTTCTCCACAGGACGATGAGTTTGGCAACTTTTCTGTCTCCTTCTCTCTCTTTTGCTCTCACCTTCCACCATGAGCTGAAGAAGCAAGAAGGCTCCCAGCAGACGCTGAGCAAGTCCTGGCACCTCAGACTGCCCAGCGTCCAGAGCTGTGAGCCCCAAACCACCTGTTGTTTATGAATTACCCAGTGCACCGCCTCAGGTTGAAGCAGCATAAAATGGACTAAGCCAACAGGAAAATAAAATTTAGAGGTGTTTAAAGAAAGCAAGCAAGCCAAAGTGCATCTAATAGTAATCCCCCTGCCCCTGATTTTCTCTAAGAACTCATATTTTCCCTTGTTTAATCTTTTTTAACCTTCTTTACAGGTAAGTGCCAGAAAATGAGCTAAATGCTTGCTTAGTTAATAGCCCCCCTACGATTTCAGAAGTACAAAGTGCTACCACCCCTTGCTATTTGGTGGTCGAACATCCCATTTGTCTTCCTAGATCTCAAATTCTGTCTTTTTCTTTTGAAGGTAAGGACAAGATGGGCAGATGTCCTCACCTGCCTGGGTCGTGGAGCCCATGGGCAAACACTTCTGGGGGCTGGTTGGTGCTGTTGAAGTGGGGGTTGCTCCGCGGTATGGAATAAGGCACATTGCACGTGTCTGTGTCCACATCGAGCCTCAGCACAGAGCCTGTGAAATCACTGAGAAATTGGGGGGGGAGTGAGTACCTCACATTCGGGTTGTGTGTTTCACCTGCGCACAGGAGAAAGAAACCATCCCCTCCTTTGACTCAAAATTACTTGAGTTCCAAATTCCACACGGCAGGGAGGCAGACCAGGGGCAGTTTGGGTACAGATGGAGGATGGACAAGGATATGCCACAGTGTGCTGCTTACGTTTAAAAGAAATCTGTCTTTTTTTTTTTCTTTCTTTTTTTTGGTTTTACGAGACAGGGTTTCTCTGTATTGTTTTGGAGGCTGTCTGTCCAGCCTGGCCTCGAACTCACAGAGATCTGCCTGCCTCTGCCTCCCGAGTGCTGGGATTAAAGGCGTGCGCCACCACCGCCCAGATGAAATCTGTCCTTTTAAATCTTTCCCAGTCAGTTCATTAGGCAGAGGGTGGAGCAGCAGCACAGATTATGGGGTGGGGGGAGTCTGCTGCCCAGAGGAAGAGGTGCCCTCCCCAAGGCTGTGTGTCGTAGCAATAACTTTTTAAGGACAAAGCAAAGTGATCCATCAGCATAAAATAGCCATGCGTTCAATCATCAGACCCGGTTTCCATGGTTCAGACCCCATGTCCTGGCATGGAAAGCACCGTGAATGTGAAAGAGTACTTGTTGGTAAGCAGTCTGTTACCTTAACCCATCCATCTCCTCCATGTCATCCAGTGTGATCATACCGTCCCCTAGGATGATGTACAAAAAGCCATCGGGACCAAAGAGCAGTTGTCCTCCAAGATGCTTGCGGTGGAGCTCGGCCACTTCCAGAAACACCCTGGCTGTTCTCACGTCAGCTTGATGGGGATTTTTCCTACGGGACAGAAGGAAAAGCACCATGATTTTCCCAGGCATAAAGTGAATCCACTGGAGAGGAAGCTGTGTACAGACAGAATCACATTTGCAACAGAGCTAATCAGAATTACTGAAAAATGACATTAATCTCTACATCTTAGGAATGTCATTGAAGTCGAAGATAATTGAGGAAAAATACCAAAGACATTATTTTCCTTGGTTTTCCTTACACATGTGCACGCGTGCGAGCACACACACACACACACACACACACACACACGTGCATGTGTTTTAAGCCATGAGAAGATTCTGTTTTAATTACTACCAATTCATGGCAGCCATTTTTAAATAGTTTGTGAGGAGATGAAGAGGAGAAAACAACACGATAGAGGTTGTAGACGTCCGTGCACATTAGTTAGGGGTACCTGGACACTGTGTACTCCACAACCCTCAGGATGTGGTCGTGAGGCCCGATAGCCCACCGTTCTTGGTTGGTGGTATAAGACACATACAGCTTTCCATTTTTCTTGTAATTGGGATGGAATGCAAGGCTTAGCAGACCCCTTTCATCTCCTCCCTGCAGTCAAATGGAAAACACAAAGAATTGTGAAGTTAATTATGTTCGTTACTGTGTTTCAGAAAGACTCCCTTCGTTGTTCTGGATTATCTTTGTCCTGTGCCCAGAAGAGGATCATAAAACATTTCTCTATGTGGTGCTTCTTAAAGGTTAGAACAGGACACTTGTCTGAGCAGTTATCTATGCACGGGACTCTTAATGCCAGTGTCGCCAAGAGATCTGTGCATGCACTCTTGGGAAGCTGGGGAGAGCAGTTTAAGTGCTATGAGGAATTCTTTACTGGGTTACGAGGTTGCTTGCAGTGCACAGGAGACAAATAAAAACAGTTCGCAATCAACAGTTACTTCTAATCCAGCTCTCTCCAAAACCTAAAACACACTGCTGGCTGCCAGCTCCCACTGTCTTGGCAATACGTTTAGAAAGCAGTTAAATTGCTTGTGTAATGTATAAACCTATGTTTCACCCGGGGGCATCCACGGAGGTTGTCACAGCGATGGTGGTCTGTACATCACAGTGAGGTAACAGCAGCCTTGGCCATCTACACAGAGAGGAGGTCTTTTTCCCATGCATCCTAACTTCAGAGAATAGGAGGAGGAAGAGACGGGAGGAGAGTGAAAGGCAGGACCAGAGTGAGGGCGGGAGAAACTTGAGAAGGGGATGCTAGGGACTAAAGGGAAAAATCTCAGGCAGCTCTCCTTTGTTGTTGTATGAACGTCAAGGACTGTATACATTAGACATGCCAAATACTAAAGCAATTAACACATCATCATGCTCGGAAATAGAGAGGCGTTCTATCTTCATTTTCTGCTAATTCAGCTCGTGGAAATCCAGTGCGGTCTTAGCATTCGCTGGGTCCCACGGGTAGCGTAGGAGTGTCTGTCCTGGAATGACGGTGGATCAGAGACCTAGGAAATGAGCGAACATTTTTCCCCCTGCAGTCTGGTGAGTTTTCCACAGCAGTGACAACCTGTGACAGAAACTGAATTTTACCTTTATGCCTTTAACATCGCATCTGCTTTGACAAAATAGGATGAGAAATTAAGTTCTGAAGTGTTAAACAGAGGAAAAAACCCTGTAATACAAAAACCTCTTTGCAGGGTCATGGTCAGCAGAGCTGGACTGTCACGCCGAGTCCCACACTATAGCATCTGTCACCAGCACAGAACAGCTCTGGGTGCAACTTGAATGATACATCAGTCTGAGAGCATAAAAATTTAGGCATAAAAGTTTATTTTTAATCAGCCTTGTTTGATTTACTTCATTGCTCAGAAATAAATGTGCTTGACTACATAGCATCCAAAGTAGAAATATTTAGACTTTGAGAATTACATAAATAACACACCGGCTGGAAATGTCCGGGAACTACTGAATCATTTATTCAAGTGTTAACCTTTTTACACGTCACCATCTGCCTGATTTTAGCTTTAATCATTAGAGTCAGATGCTAATGACTCTGATTTATGAATGTGCCTCCGTTCTGTGATGATGGTTTTAATGCAGACTCTATGCTGGCGTGTCACTTCTCACATCATTGGGAGACAAACATCCCCTGGCTGTCCGAGAGGCCTCCAGAAGCTCCAGAAGCTGAGACGTATCGTTCAGATCTGAATGTAGACTGTCCGCCCATTTAAACCTCTTCGACGGATTGCAGGAGGAAGCCCACAGGTGGATTTCGTCTGTGATTAGTTCTCCTCCTCAACATACTTCTCTCTGAAACTGTGGGGCAGGTTAAGTGCCGCCTGCCTGCTTTATAAGTGGTTGTGGTCGCTGTAGGCTTCGGCTGAAAGCGGTTCTCTGTAGCTGCTAATCAAATACAGCCGGAACTGCAGTGGGAGGGAGGAGCATCGTGGTTCAAACCGTTGGGGGTACAGACTGAGGAGGAGAGCATCGTGGTTCAAACCATCGGGGATACAGACTGAGGAGGAGAGCATTAAACCGTCAGGGGTACAGACTGAGGAGGAGAGCATCCTGGTTTAAACTGAGCCAGTCAGCCTGAGGAAGAGAGCTGCATGGCTCAAACTGAGCTGGTTGCTTTTCAGGAATTAGGGATGGAGAATGAATGGGTCATTAGCAGGCCAATGGAAAACCGCCACAAATGAATCTACAAGTGGGAGTGGACACTTGCTCACTTTGGAAACACATGGCTTACACCCACGAATCCAGAAGCACCACAGACATTTTGTAAAGTGCCGAGTTCAGAGAAGAGATGAGTTGTGAATGAGAAGAAAATAGATAATACATTTTTAAAAAAAAGTCAAAAACTACA
Source organism: Mesocricetus auratus (assembly GCF_017639785.1). Lineage (NCBI taxonomy): Eukaryota > Metazoa > Chordata > Mammalia > Rodentia > Cricetidae > Mesocricetus > Mesocricetus auratus. The sequence goes on from NW_024429218.1 coordinate 6,909,181, forward strand.
ACATTTTTTCAAGTTGCACAATTGACATTTGATTAATTTAGGATATAGCATCTGCTCTCTTCAAATAACCTTCTGGTATAAAGTTGTGTTCCGATTGGTTTAGAAATTTGACTACTTAAGTCATTTCCAAGAAAAAAACTTCATAGTTATATTGGTGAGAACATTTCATGTTTTGTATATATCCCATGGCTGTCTCTAATGACAGCAGAAAGCTCAGGCATTAGGAAGGTCTGTTAACTCCTATGGGACCGAAATATTGATAGACGGGTCACCTCAGTCAGCTTTCACTGTGATGTTGTCTATGTAATTAAAATATGTTATGAGCAGATCATGACTGAACTCTCAAATGGAAACCTGCCTTTGGGGTCTGGCTCATTTTTTAAGGTCTACATGAAGAAGCATGTTGACGGGCACTGAAAGTTGACTTCATGGCAGAGTCAGGGGCCTTTTCACAGTGACACCACCGGGTATTTAAAGCCTCAGGTCCCCTTATGTGGTTCGAGCTTTAGGCAGTAACAGACTGTCCCAGAATGAGGGGCAGCTGAAGACCGGTCCCTAAGACCTCTGTTCTTCCTGTGACCATATGTCGCCCTTTTCACCCAAGCTCTGGCTGTGTGTGTTCCCAGCCTCACTCTGTTCTCCCCCAGGGCCAAAGCACATTTCTCTCCCTCTCTTGCAAACTCTGCTAAGTCGCTTTTGAGGCTCAGCAGGAAGAATCAACCAACCCTTATGCCAACTACACGGACATTTCTCCTAACTCCTCTCATCCCTCCCCTCATGATGGGTGGCTTTATGGCTCAGAGTGCATGGAATGGAAACCATGAGCTCCACCCAGAAATGCTTAGAGGTAAAAACTGATGCAGGGAGCGTCTGAGGAGAATGAACTGTTCAAGATGACCTGGGTTGACCTGGCTGAGGATATAAGCACACTCACCGAATGGCGACGGAGCTGTACCATGTAGAAAGAGTATGTCTTCTAACACAGTGCCATACTGTTAGCCAATGTCCAAAATAGGCATCATCACCCGTGTGAGTGGATAGCAGTGATTTTTTTCAAATCTGCACATTGAACTTTGGGCTTCATGATTGGAGTACCCTATGCAAGCTGTGCTTCAAGTGACTGTGCACACAGCATCATGAGACCCAAACCAGAAGCTGACAGAGTGAGACATTTCTGACATTGCAGAAACAGGATTATCTTCTGTGAAGTTCATGTGTGAGAGTTTCCCAATCAAGCTAAAAAAGAGAGGAAGCAAAGGAGGGAGGAAGAAGAAAAAGTTTTCAAGGAAACCTTCATGCTATCTTAAATAAGATCCTGGTATCATGTTGGGCTTCAGGCTGGAAAAACTTGCCACTTTGGTTAGAGCCTGGTGTCTCAGGTTAGCCTCTTTTCCTCTCTCGGCTCTCCTCGTAGTGCAGCAAGTCAGGATCGCTCCACACCAGCTACATGTGGATACTCAAAATAGGATTGTTGGATGAGTTGATAACAATGTCCTTCAACTGTTTGGAATCGTGAGATTGACTCATGTTTCTGAGTAAGTCAGAAAAGCTTCCCCAGGGACTCTCGATAGAATGGCAACTGTCACTCAGCCCTTGGGAGCAGCCTCGCTGGGTCCCCAGAATACGAGATCAGTGTCCCCGAACAGAGTACTGAAGACTAACAGACCACCTCTTCTCTTGTGATGTTGGGATAAACTTTACCCTTTTGAGCAGATCAAAGTTCTAACAAATCATGGAAGGGTATTCTTCTTTGAATAATAAGAAATGTCCATTTGAAAAAGAGAGGTAACCATAAAATGATTACAACAGAAAACATGGTTTTTTTCTTTAAGGGAAATTTTGAGGTATTTGTCTTTCATTGTGATGCTATCTAAAGAAAACACTCTCTTTATACTTTCTTTTAAATTATTTTAGACTTATTTATCTTTATTTTATGTGTTTTGTCGGCATGTGTGTGTATGTATGTATGTATGTATGTATGTATGTATGTATGTATGTATATCACATGTATGCCTGGTGCCCTCAGAGGTCAGAAGAAGGCATTGGATCCCCTGGAACTGGAGTTATGGATGGATGTGAACTGTGGGTTCTGGGGACCAAACCCAGGTCCCTTGCAAGAGCAGCAAGTGCTCTTATCTGCTGAGCCAACTCTCTAGCTCCCTCCCTCTACTTTCAATATGGGTTAAACTTAATTTGTTCTGAGTTTTATTTCTCTTGCATTTGATTCCATGCCCTTTGGGGGGAATGCTGGCTTGAGTGTTTTAGGAAGGGGTAACATGGAACAGGAAGCTGTAAGCACCACGACTCATTTTTACATAGTTTTTCTTTAGTATTCTTTGCTATGTAACTAACTGACTGCAAGTCCAGACTCACTTCTCCTGGAACCCTTGCTGTCTAACATACTCACAGTGCCTAGGGATTAGGACAAGGATATTTCCATTATTTAGTTTTTAAAAAGGTTACTACAGATAGGTGTGGTTACGCATACTTGTAATCCCAGTACTTGGGAGATGGAGCAAGAGGATCAGGGATGCGAGGATCAGGGATGCAGGTCAGTGTCTGCTACATAGAGAATCTGAGACTGGCTTGGGTTAGCTGAGTCTCTGTTTATAAACAAAACAAAACAAGAAAAGGGATCCTGAGCACATAAGACTTAGCCTTCTTGAGCGCGACTTCACCATCCATAACATGACCTGGGCACTAGCAGTGAGGAAGCATAAGTATAGTCCCACAGTCAAGAAATTATCACTGCTGCCAGGCGCTGGTGGCGCAGCCTTTAATCCCAGCACTCGGGAGGCAGAGGCAGGCGGATCTCTGTGATCTTGAGACCAGCCTGGTCTACAAGAGCTAGCTCCAGGACAGCCTCCAAAGCCACAGAGAAACCCTGTCTCCAAAAACCACCACCACCACCACCACCAACAAAAATCACTGCCTTGATGAATAGACAGTAACATTGTTGAGCAGATGTTTATGGAGTACCTATTATGCGTCAGGTTTTGCCTGGCAGTAAGAATAAGGCCTCCGGCTCCTTGAAGAGCAGACATGGAAGCAGACGACATTGTAATTTTCAGGTGTCTCACTCCTATCACACTCCTCTGAGATGCTGAGGTTTTCCCGTGGCGAAACAGTGCTGCCTCATTAAAAAATGGACATTTTCAAACAACAGGAGATGCAGAGAGTACATAAATATTTGGGTTATCTTTTCACCAAAGGCTTATTTCTCAGGTACTCCAGACACAGTGACAGAGAGAGAGAGAGAGAGAGAGAGAGAGAGAGAGAGAGAGAGAGAGAGAGAGAGAGAGAGAGAGAGAGAGAGAGAGAGAGAGAGAGAGAATGAGCTTGGCTTCCTAGCACCCAAAGAATTAGGCGAGTTTCTACAGGCTAGGTGAGACCATTTTCTTACTTGGCACCAGGGCATGGGTGTCATGGGCCTTGGATACACCTGTTGTTCCCTGAGTCCCAAAGGAGTCTCTGCAGACGAACAGAAGAACAGAGTAATGCATTTTTAGTTGTCTCTAAACACATTCTTGTACCATCATGCCTTCTCATTTCCTTCAGCAGTAATCACTCGCATGTCTGCGCTTCGCCTGTACACAGAATGAGAGGAAACAGGAAACGGGGACTTGGCAACCAACACAGCTTCCTCTCAGGAACTTTCTGCTATCCAGAAGCGAGAAAACAAGCGATTTTTATAACTATATTTATAGAATTGTCATTCCAAACACAATGCCAGATTATATCTTCGCAAAGCTCATGGCTGGAAACAAGACACATTTGTGGTCTTGGTCTGGACATGAAGATTCAACACAGGTTTCAAGGGTTAATGCAAATGTTAGTAGAGCTGCTTTCTTTACTAGTCTCGGGGGGGGGATATCTGGTCCCCTCCCCACCTCCTGATTTTAGCAGCCTCTTACATTCCTTAGTCTATGCCTTCTTCTCTCCATTTGCAGGGACAGCGATGGCAAGTTGACCCTCACACACTGACTCAGTCCTCCCAGCCTCGCTTTCTGCCTTCAGAAATTTGTTAGTAACCAAGAGCCTACCCAGATATCCTACCCATCTATGAGTAGGTTAGCACTCTTAATCGCTCTGTAACCTAGTTTTCCTTTGACAGCTAAGGTTATAAATCATAAGAAAGAGGACGTATTTTTTAACAGGGATAAACCCCTAGAATAGTTTAATCTGCCTGCCCCTAAGCATTTAAGACTTGAGTCACTTTGGCTGTAGCCTCTAGTGGTGAAGTTTATTTACACCAAAGGGCACACCTGTTAATATAGTTGCCAGCAGAGAAATAACCCTGATGATCTTCAGAATGAGTGAGAGCATTTGTGAGTGAGGGAAAAGAGAAAATGGTCTTACAAAATTTGGGCAAGTGAAATGTGCGTATAAATTAACTAAGAGCAAAACCCCTGTGCTTACTGCAGGAAATACTACCAGATATGCGAAAGGCTGCCTGGCAGCCTGATAGGAAATCTGAGAATTTTAAGCACGTAAAACTGTGTTCTATATTATTTTTCTCTGTTTGCAGTTTTGAAATATGCTGTGAGGTACTTTTTTTTTGCTTTGTCTTTTTTTTTTTCACACCTTCTGGAAAAGGTCAGAGCATGGCCTTTGAACAGTTCTAAAAGTGAGATTTAATTCCTGAAGAAGAGTCAGTTCCATAGGGATCTTGAGAGAATTTATGGGAAGGAATGCACCCAACATAAAAAGGACAATTTGTCTTTGTCGCTAGTTCCTGGCCTGGAGCCTCAAAACCTCTTAGAACTCCTGAGTGACGGGAATGTCATTTATTTATAAAGCATTCTTTCAACTGCACCTGAGCTCGTGCTAATGGGCTCACTATTGGTGGCCCCCAGGCAGGTCAGGAGTGGAGCTAGTGCCCAGAGAAGCAGCCTGGTATCTGGAGAACTGAAGCTTTCAGCTCTCCTCTTCCCTCACCCCGAGAGAGGAGTTGAGGACTAAGTTCAGGCACCAGTGGCCAACAATTTAATCCATTCTATCTGTGCAATGAAACCTCCATTGACAACTCCTGGGCTTCAGAGCTTCTTCAGTGGGCACAGCCTTGCCGAGCAAGTGCAAACACCTGAGTTTAGGTTCATGGAGCCACATAAAGCTACACATGGTCCATGTAACCCCTGGAGTCCACATAAAGCTAGACATGGCCCACGTAACCCCAGTGTTACTGTTGTAGTATAAGGAGGAGGGACAGAAGCATCCCCAAATGTTTGTAGGCCAGCACACAGCAAGGGACCCTGTCTTGAATAAGGTAGAAGGCAGGGGACTCACACCTGAAGCTGCCCTGTGTCCTCCACATGCTCACCTACCCACACTCATATATCCTCCCTCCCATCATACACATACAATTTAAACAATAAAACAAAAACAAAATCCCTCCTAAAGCAGTGGAATCACGTGAGAGTAGTGCTCCCACGGAGTGCATGGGACATCTACAGAGTCCCTACTTTCTAAAATTTTCAGCTTCATGACTCCTCCTTGCTCCATGGGAACAAGTACACATCCAGATACTGAAAATGTAAAGTAATAATACTTTATGTACCCTGTTTGTGATTTATTTTATGTTCAGTTTATACTTGTCAATTAGAACTAAACTATGTTTGTACTTCAATGTCATCCCCTGGGTTCATTTGGTACAGTACAGCCTCCTGGAAAAGTAGATTCACTAAATACCTTACCATGTTCAAGCAGTGGCTATCTGTCATACCAATAGCATACGTGCTAGAGCAATTTAAGTTATGTCAGGGAATGGCCTGAACACTAGGAGTGTTGGTTCAATGTATGCCATGTGGTGATTTTGAGATATTCTGAAAGTTGGCTAACACACTTCCAAAAGATGAAGGGATTCAATACAGTTAAGCTATTTGAAACACATATTTGCAATGATAATGGAACAAAACAATAATCTTACAAAAGAGTTAGCTCTTTCAGGAACAGTGCCACACATTTTTCTGAAGATTTTAGAAATGTTGGTGCCATTTAGGGAAAGTAAAGGTCTTATTCTGTGATTTTAGGCCACACAAAAATAAAATTATAACGCAAAATAAAGGGACTCCATAGGATTGAGAAGTAAGGAGAAGTGAGAATTATTTTGTTAAGAAAAGCATTATAGTTCGCTGAACTATTCTGTCATGACCTACAGGCTAAATACATGTTGGACTTTAGGTTGTGAAGTATTTCTGAATGAGGTCATAGCTTGGTAGTTGAATATATGCTTAGTCTGCACAAAAGGCTCTGTGTACAATGCACACACACACACACACACACACACACACACACACGCCATTTTTAAGATAACTGTAACAGGGTGAAACGCTGGGTAATTACGTTGTTAAACACAACTGAATGTCAGTTATGTAAAATAGGAATTAGAACAATTCTCCCTGAGGCTGGAAACTTCTTGTAGGTGTGTGTGCCCTCGCCTCCCAGGGAAGACATGTCATAACAGTAGCCTGTGCTGCGCCCTTACTATGTACCAGATACTGCACTCAGGAATTTGTGAGTGCTAGTTTAAACTCCACAGCAATTCCAGGGCTTAGGGCAACTTCACTGGTACCCTGGTCTTTTTGGACAATGGATTAATGAATTTGTTCAGAATGCATAATTAGAAATGGCTGAGTAGGGCTCATCTGTGATTGGAGTACAAATAATTAAAACCTGTCACAGCCTGTGACCAACTGTTTCCTGTACAAATGAGACAGGCAGGGCTAGCTTTCCTTCCTCAGTGATGCTTCGGAGCTGAGAGGGTTTTTGAAACAGTGTGGCTGTTTAGATTTGATCAGTCTTACAGGGGGAAATGACAAACTGCATCTTAGTTGTTCTAGTTAATAGGTGGTAGTTCAACTTAGACACCTCAGCTGTTTTTAACTTATACAATCATATATGCATCTAGTTATCTTTTAAAAATGTTTTCCTCTCTGGGAAAATAGCGATTTATTTTTTAAACACAGACCTTCAAAAGTCAAAAGAGAAGAAACTGGAATGTCAACTCTATTGAGATAGAAGGAAGAAGTAAGGCATTTACACAAAGAATTGTCTACATGGACATAATTAAACATGAAAAATAGTTATATTGCTTGTTAATTCAACCATACTGAGGAGGTGCCGACAGGGATGCAGGAAGGCACCCAGGCCAAGTTTAACTGAGCTTGCCTTCTGTTTTTTTATCGCCTCCCTAAGTATTGCTACAATGAAACTAAGTTTCTTTGACACTCCCCCCCCCACCAAACTGTCATTTTTTTGTTATCTTTAACAATGTAGTGTTTGTTATATTGATAAAGAAACTCTCAGAGAAAAGTAAGTCCTGGCTTGTGTCAGTTTTGTGGTGTGCTATCAATAATGTTACCAAGGTCGAGTGGAGCCTGGCTTTTGGATGTCATGGCTGCTGTGGCGGGGAGATGTGGGCAGTCAGCTCTTTAGCACCTGTGGGCATCCCTGCTGGACATCTCCCTCACCTAGACTCGCTTTTCCTGCATCACTATCGTGTTCTTTTCATCAGTCCCTTGTCTTCAAACCCCATTCTTCATTGCTTCACAAACTCCGTTGTGAAGGGTTAAAGGTTTAAAACGATGAAATAAACAGCCCAGTAAGCACCAGGAGAAGAGTGTGCCTCCTTGACTGCTAGATGGAACCTTCACACAAACTAGTTACACCTCCTCAGTGGAGCAGGACAGTCACAGGTAATTTCATGGTGGGATTTGCTTTGGTCCTTTAATGGAGCCCGGGGGTTCATGCAGAATCTCTTTGGGACTAGCCATCCAAGATTTCTCAGAGACTCGGGGAGGTGAGGAATGTCAAAACACCGACTGCCAACGCTATACTTGAATTGAGCTCAGCAATGACAAGGGCGGAAATGGAGGCCCCATGGCCATTCAGGTGTTCCGCAGATGGGATTCAAGATGGGAGAATATGATTTTGAAGTAAAAAAAGTGAATCCCTCCACGTTAGCCTTATGAGAAGCTGTGTACTGTGAGGAAGGAGTCTTGTCTTGCTTGTAGCCGTCAAAAAGATGTCTAGACTTCACAAGACTGCAAGCATGGTAAGGCAAGTTTCTATTTCTATTCAGCAATGAGTCCCCACTTACTTTTGATAAATCTGTCTCTCCTCAGGAGATTTAGGTGATGTGTATTAATGGTAGTTTATTAAGGATTTGCAAGCACATACACCGGGCTATTGCAGGAACTCAGTTGAGTTTTTAAAAAACACTGTCAGTTAAAATAGTATATATTCTGGAGTTAAACATAAAGCAATTTATTTAGTAAACAAAGAGATCTGTGGCAACAAATCAACCCCAACATTGTTGTGATCTCTGGGAGCAGTGGCAGCAAATCTCAGTGGTTTCTTTGCCACATCACAACTAAGACCTCCTTTATTAAAAGGTACTTCCAAGATCTGTGAAGGAAAAAGCATATGTTTTTGATGTGGCATATAGCTCTGAAAATTACCTTAGAGCAATGTTGGCTAGTGTAACCCATGGGTACTTAAACTCCACACTTATTAAATTTAGATTCAAAGTTGGATATTTAATTATAAACTGAGGAAGACTGTGAGATTCCCCTAGGAGGAGGTGCTATCTATTAAAAGTATCCACACATGAGAATATTAGTTTATGTAACTGAAATGAACATTGTTTGGCTATGACTGAGCGGGATCAATTTTGCCTTTTCTCATTCCCTCAGGGCTTCTCCTTAGTACCATTCTCCAAAGTACTGGCAGTTTAAAAACCCTGTTAGGTTGAGCTAGGTGTGTTGGCTGATGCCTTTACTCTCAGCACTCAGGAGGCAGGAGCAGGTGAGAGATCTCTGGTTAACAGGTGAGGTCAGGACAGTCAGAGAGTATTCTAAGACACACACACTGGGCAAATCTTGTTTGTAAATAATTCCTTTGAGGTAAAGGGGAAAATTCAGGAAACACATAAACTGCTCCAGACTTCCTTATAATTCTACCTATTTGTCATTTGTGTATTTATATATTTAGTTATGTATTGATTTATTTAAGCCAGACTTTCACTACGGAACCCAGAGTGGCTTGTAACTGGCTATGTAGTTCATACCGTCCTCGTACTCATGACTCTGCTGCCTCAGACTTCCAAGGGTCCTGTGAGTGAACAAGCCTGTGTTCAAATTGGTTTTACCTCAGGGGTGAAATGTCATTCTATTGTCTTAATACTTGAAACTAGTTTTTTAATGTCTTATTCTATAATAAAGACCTATTTTTAATGAATTGTACTTTCACAAGGGTGAAAGTCAATTCTATGAATTATTTTTATAGAGCAAACCAATGAAATAAAGTGGTGTTGTAAGGCTCCTTCACCGCTAGAACCTCTGAGGCATTAAGTCTGGCTATTGGGTTTTAAACATTAGACACAATAAAGTTTATTTCCTTCATAGTTCCATGTGATTTATATCTGTGTAGTTGGAAAAATAATTCTTTTTTCCTGCCAGAAAAGGAGAGATTTAGGGCTTTTTCAATAAAGGCAAAAAGAAAACTCACAATTTAAAAGATAAATGCTTCACTCTAGCAAAGGGTATAAAGTTGCTTTTAATGAATTTGACTTTTTGGATTTAGAAAGCTTGCTTTTTTATGATGTGTGGCTAATGTGGTGATTATGTAGCTGAGAGCATTATCTTCACATCGTTATGTAGAAATCTAAGGCTGATGCATTCGACTTTCCTAGTCATGTTTCAGTGCTCCCGTACCTCTGATGATTTCCTCTGCGACTCTAAATAAGAGCTCCCACTGACTTACATGAGCACAAAAACTGAGCAATTAAATAAGATTATTGCTTTAAAAGGGAGCCTTGAAGAAAACAACCCTTGGAGTTTAGACCACCAAGGAACACTAATAAATTTAAGGAAATATGAGGTTCCCTTCATGTGACCTCTCTTGAAAAGTTATATAATAGATTGCTGGAACTTCAAGGTCACATAAAAATTATGGCACTTTAAAAATTATATTCTGAGTTAGAGTTTGAATGAATATGATTTATGTGTCAATTAAACTTGTAATTTATCCAAGTAGCAAAAACCAAATTATTTGACTCTTTGATATTATCATGGAGCACCATTTTATAAAATGATTAAAATGCAGAGTTCTAGTGACAGCAACAGAAGAACCAAAGGACAAACATTCACTTTTATATAGCATCGTGTTTACTGGACATCAATAATTAGTAAAAATACTTGTGTGCCTCCTGCATCTAAATTGAGCAAATATGGTTGATAGTTCATATCTTATGTACTTATATTAATTGTTCTTTATGGCTATTTTTTGAGAGACAGTCTCTGTGTTTAGCTCAGGCTACACCCCTCCTGCTTCAGCTGTACACACTATCAATCCTGGCTTAGTATATGTGTATTTACACTACTTCTGGATGAAAGCAATAATGAATATTTGTGAGCAAACTCATCTTTAATATAAGTGTGGGAATTATATATATATATATTAATTTGGATAAATTCCAGATTAAAGACTATAAAATCAGAATAGGATTCATTAAGAAAGATTAAAAGGAGGGCTTGGATGTTGTCTTATTTATTATTATTGTAGTTGTTATTACTGTTATTGGTGTGTGTGTGTTCGTGTGTGTGTGTGTGTGTAGGGAAAGAGGGCTAGACATGGAGCAGAGCATAAACACTGTATATGTGGAAGTCGGAGAACTACTTTGTAGACTTGGTCTGTCCTTTCTCATCTTTAGGTGGGTTCCAGGGACTGAACTCAGGTCACCATGCTTTTTGTGGCAATCTCTCTTACTCCCTGAGCTATCTTGCCAAACCCCTAATTTCATATTTTTTTAAAAAAGAAACAACAGGAGGAGCACAGAGTCTCTACTTGACTTAGAAGATCATTGTTTATCATTTCCGCAGAGTTCTGCCAGTTTTCAATGTAAATAAGTGCTGTTTCCTATAGTTTCTCAACAGAAACTTTACTGTAGATGGCTAGGGACAATGTGATTGGACCACAGAACCAATTTGCAGGAATTTCTGGCATTTATATCATGTGGGACTGTGCTCTCAATTAACCAAGGAAAGAATTAGTGAAAGACAAACAATGATTTCTAGCATGCTCATAATTTCACTCTTGAGGCATCTGGACAAAACTGACGTAAATGGATACTGTACATTCTAATTTCCAGCATCCTATTCTAATTCCCAGAGGAGTGAGAAAAGCTTCTGATACCACATCACAGTGCAAATACAGTGTTTGTTTTCCTAACAGGCAGCTTCATTCACGTTTATCCTCTTCACTCTAAGAGCTTTCCCTCGGAGTCCACATATTTCCTCAGTCATCAGTGTGATATGGTAAACCAGTTGCTTCTACAGCCTGGGGTGCCAAATTCTTAATCATTCCTATTGCCACACCAAAGAGCATGGACTCACGGTTCGGACACCAAAGTTTACAGTTAGTTCCCCACGTATGAGCCTTTGACTTGGGAGGAGTTCTTAGAAACCCCTGTGTTTGCAGCATACAAGCCAGGGCATTTCCTACCTCCTGAAACACCATGAGAAAGATGAATGAATAGCTTTGACTCATTCTCATGTGCCATGGCCTGGACTAGTATGTTCTAGTTGAGAAGTCAGATTTTAAGGAAAGATGCTTACAAATAAATGTGTTATTAACTTTTAGAGAATTCTAAAAGAAAAGTATAAGATGTTGTGAAAAAGAATAGTGGTGTTGGGGATCAATTTATCCTGAGGGCTTAGGAAAGATCTGTCTGGATTGTGTATCCAAGCTGAAGGTTGGCGGGAGACAAAACGCAGCCTGTTCCAGGCACCTCGTGGAACTGGAGTAAGACAACAGTCTTACCCGTCCCCGAATCCTTGCTATTCTTTGGGAAGACAGGAATGAAAAAGAAGGCACAGAAACATGTGTGTCCTCCAACTCTTGTTTTTGGGTGGTTGTGAGTCTCAGGACCCTGAAAGTGTGTGACTATAATGGAAAGAACTTGAGTTCTAGCCGTTGACTGGCTTAACCCTTGCCTTATGGCTTGCAGGCCATTTGACTATGGGACAATAACCCACCCTAAAGCTTTGGGTTTTTTCCCTTGTTGCAGAGCATTATAAATCCCTCTTACAAGGCACCAACCCTACCGGAAAGAACAAAGACAGCAAAAGTGGAAGCACCTAGCACTTGGTTGACTTGCTGTCAGCGTTAGCCAGTCAGCTTTCTTCCTTTCAGAGGTATGGGATGGCTTTGTCTGTGACCATGACTGTGGGCAACAGGGGAGCTATCCTTGACTACACAGAGGGTTAAAATTTCATGATTATAAATAACAGTGTCCATCACCGATGTAGTCAGTCAGTGCTATGATGATAAACAAGCGTGACAGAGGGAGTTATTCTGTAAGTTCTATGACCACAAACAATGCTTCAAATAAAACCAATGCAAATTTTGACTCATATCATCTACAAAACAAGACCAAATAATTTATCAGAGAACACAAGAGGTTTACTTCCTTCACCAAAAAGATTCTAGTCTCCTTTTCCAACCATAACTTTGGCCATTCTACCTCAGGTTTATGTGTTTCCAGAAAGAGTCAACTTGACAACCTGTCAGCTTTAGTATCTAGTGCCTTAGGTTGTTTTTTTTTTTTCCTTCTAGTGGAGGTAGGCCTCTCCCATCAGCTGTAGTTTCTCTGGAAGATTTTTCTGGTATTTTAAGGCCCAGCTCTCTCTTCCCCGATAAGGGTAGACTCAATGGTCCTGAATGACTTTATCTTTTCTTTCTAATACTTTCCACACATTCCTAGGACACCACTCAACTTTCATCATGTTGTGGTAATTGTGTCTACTAGTCTTGAGTGGAAACCACATTTCATTATCCTGTTACCCCAAAACTTAGCAACTGAATGCTGTAGTCTCTGGGCATTCAGATGTCAATAGCATGAATGGATGAAAGGCAGTAAGATGTATAATTCTATTTTACACATATGTATATTTTATCGCACTTATACTTCTCTTTTAAAATACAGCCATGTCAAATAAATCACTTAAAAGGATTTATCAGTTAAAAAAAAACGTCATCAACAGTTGTACCCAGCTGTGACCTCTGCAAACTACAATAATGTTCAGCATGACATGATGTGCTAATGGGCACAATAGACGCATGGATGTTATGGGGGTCAACTGATTGCTTTCTGGTTGGATGTAAGGTCTACTGCTCTATGGGAGGAAACCCATGCCTGGTGCTATAAATGTGGCCAAGAACCCATAGTTAGGGAGCTCATGACCTCAGGGAGTGACTCTAATGCACAACATCAAACTGCCTTCTGAGTTAGTTATCTCTCTACTCTTAGTGCAGCTCTCAGACATCATCAGAGAAGTTTCCAGTGTACTGGATGGTGGTTAATGGATAACTCACAGCTGGCCATAGTGCGGAGAACAAGTTCCAGTGGAATGCTCAGCCATAGATGGGACAGCTCGTGTCTTCCCTAAGGCTGAGGAGCTATCCAGGAAAGGGAGGTAGGAAGACAGGAAGAGGAGTCATGGAGGACCAGAGTCAAACAGCGTCTTCCCGACATGACAGGACCTCTGTGCTTGTGAACTCACATAGCAGCTGTGATTGCTGCACAAGACCAAGTCAGCCAACACCCTCAGATGGAATAGGAAGAGGCTCATGAGTCCCCACCCCTAACTGAGGAGCTGTGGCTAGCCTGTGAGGGAGACACTCTGTTTTCTCTAAGGGTTGGCTTGCTCTAGCGAATGCCTCACATCCAGGAGTACACGGGCAGCATCAACTGGAGTTGATGAGTTACTAAAGAAAAGAGATTGGGGGTGGGCAGAAAGGTAGTGGTGGATCTGGGTGGAGTTAGGGGAGAAGTTAGAGTAAATATGATTAAAATACAGTGTATGAAATTATCAAAGAATTCATAAAAGGAATCTAACAAAGGAATTCATCTAGAAAAAAAACTGAAGAAAGGAGTCAGTAAAAATATGTCAACAATTCCTACTAGATTCTGGAATGTGTTTAAAATTGAACTGAGCCCTTTCTCTGACAATGAATAGTGACCAGAAAATGGCAGTGTGAAACTGATGTTTAGAGAAACATGAGTAGTTCACACAAAATCAAACAGTCATCGTTCTGCATCCTGAAATTTATGAAATTTTGTTTTGCTGCTTTGTTGTGTCTTCCCATAAAAGCATAAAGAGAACTAATGTAATAGAGCAAACCCAGAAACACTTCCCAGGATTAATGTCTCAGAAGACATTAAGTAAAGTATTAAGGGATAACACGAGACAATTTGTTATTCTTTATAACGACTGGTCTAGAGCTTTAGAGCAAAACATTAATAAAAGTCAGTCATCATTATTATGTCATCGGCACCATTTCCTTAGAAATAAGCCAGCAAGTACAAAAAATATTTATAAGGCACGACATCATCTATATGCCTTTCCATTGCTCAAGCCTTGGATTAAACTCAGTGGAGTTTCCTGTTTGTTATAAGGAACAGTTTGGTGTGAAATCAAACACATTACTAAGAGCCCTGGGAAATCAAACTATCTGTGCAAATCACACATTCACAGTTGTGGCTTATTCACAGTGGACAGAGATAATTATATGACTCAATCCAGAAACTTATGAAAGGTTTTTTTCTTCTAACTTCTACAGCTCAGATTCTTGGGAAGGTATTTATCTGTCATCAAACACACACACACACACACACACACACACACACACACACACACACACACACACACATCCAAACTTTAAGTGCCCACTGATAGGACATGGGTCATGGTGACACATCATGCTCTTTGGAGAAATGAGCACTCTAGTAACGTTTTGAATGTTCCCACTTTAAATCCATACGTCTACTGTATCAGTAACAGTAATGAGGTAGAATGGGAGACACAGGGGATCTGAGTTTTGTGTGCATGTCCTCAACCCTGGCATTCTAGCATGGTACCCTCAGGAGGCCCCATTCCTTATATTTCTCGATTTTTATTGTTTCACATGACAGGGTTCTCTAGCATCTTCCAGTTTCCGCAGTTTCTTGGACAATTAATGACCTCTTCATGATGAGTCTTTTGAAATATTAAAACCAACAAAACAAGAGAACAAAAGAGCTGTTTCTTCTAGTATGTTTAGAAGGCAGTATAACCAGACGGCCCCTCTCAATTGGCAGAAAAGTCAAACTTTGTGCTCATTCATTCAAGGTGGGAAAAAAATCTTATCTGGCCACAGGTGTGACTTCTCCCCAGATGTGAATGAATTCAACTGTGGGCTGTTTGGAAATTGAGAAACAGCAAAACAAACCAATTAATTCTGCAGAAGGCCACCCTGTCAAACCAGCACGATGCTGGGGCCTTGGCTAGCTGGCTACCCTCACTTCCTGAACAATTCACATTGCCACTCAGGGCTAGAGCAAGGGCAGCTTTTTTTCTGCCTCAGCAACAAGCAGTTTGTCCTGGGATCAGTCCACCACTCAGAGGAGCAGAGCCTGCTTGCAGCAGGGATGCCATGGTTTGCGTTTAACTTTGTGTTCACTTACGCAGTGTCCCTAGAAGACAGACACATTGGAAATCGGTGTTGATTTTCGAGTAAAATTTCTTCAGCTGTGTTCAGAGGTTGGATGCGCCATGAGTATTGGCTGGACTATGTTTATCAGACTGACAAGAGTCTAATCTTGGTCTCTCTAGTTACTATACTATATGCACAGGTGATTGGGAAGATTGCTTAGCTTCTCCAAACATGAGTTTCCTTGTCTATAAAGTTGGGTTGGGTTGATACAACCTAGACAATAGGACCTTGACAAGGATTAAGTGAAGGATATATTAGGAGGTCTCTGCAACACAGTGGGATTTCACCAAAAAAGAGTATTAATTTCTATCAAGGAAAAAAAAGAGTTTGCTTTTGTTTTCACAATTTGTAGGTCACAGGCTGGGCATTCCTGGGCTTAACATGTCTCCCAAGGCAACTTCCTATCTGATGCGGCTTAGAGAAGATGAAAAGTTAAACATTCTGGTTTAGTGCATCAGGAGACACACACATACACACACACACACATGTGCACACATACCATACATATTAGAACACCTGCATACACACGTACATGCACATATGCATACACCCAAGGATCTGTGCACATGCGTGCACACACATATGTGCTCGCATACAAATGCACACACACAAGCAGAGTATAAAGCTTCAAACTGGCCTCTTATAATGTGTTGGTGTAGGCCAGCAGCAAGAGGGTGTCACACGTTCACTTTTAGGCCCTTTACCACGGGGCAGATGAGTGTTAAGTCGCTTGTGTGAGAAGACTCAGAGCATCTGCTCCCCCTACAGCAGTAATTTTCAACCTTCCTAATACTGAGACACTTTAATATGGTTCCTCAAGTTATGGTGACCCCAACCATAAAAGTATTGTGTTGTAACTTCATTACTGCAATTTTGCTACTGTTATAATAGTAATGTACACATTTTTGGAAACGCAAGCTTGTCAAAGACGTCAAGACCCACAGGTCGAGGACCTTTAGTACAGTGCAGATTCACACGAACCAGGCAGGGACTCGGAAGCTATTGCACCCCTTTCCACAGAGGCTCAGTGATGTACAATAAACATTCTTGGATTCTCCTCAAAGGGGCTGGGATGCCCTCTAGGAGGCATAGCAGAGAGCAGCATCGGGAAGGGGGCTCTAAGCTAGCCCAGGTGTCCAACCTTCCCACTTCTCCAGGCCACACTGCAGGCCCGCATGTGAAACCCACAAGCATCCACCTTGTGGCCTACAGGTTGCAAGAGCATATATATGCTTATTTTGTGTGACATATAACATGAGCTATCTTGGGCCATATAATGTGGAGGAATGGTTGTATAAGGGTGGATTTGCCAAGTGCTATAACTCAGATGTTGATGTTTTTAAAAAATAATGTGTATTTCATAAATGGGGATCAAATTCAGGTTGTCAGGCATCAAGTACCTTTTACCCAATGAGCCACCTTACTACACCCATATACAGTCTTTTAATGTACTAGATTAGAACCACCCATGCAGTCCTACCCTGAGTATCAAGTGGCCATCCTCCTGTACTTGGGGTCCTCTCCTTATTGGGAAGTGATGTTTATTGTAATGTAGCTTCTTGCCTGGATGCAGGTTGCCTTAGGAGCTGCCCCACCCATGCCTGTAAGCCCTGAAAGCTAGATGGTGAAATGTAAGTTGAATTACCTACATTATGAGACTGCAACCAGTGAGACACAGGCTGGCTGACTGTAACAGTTGCACAGAGTGGCAAAGCGGCTACCTGTGACCCGAAGACTTGAGTCGTCTTTAGAAAACCTGTCGTGGAATGCTAAAGAGATAAGAGCAGCGCCTTGAACAACAATCATCTGGGACAAAATGCAAGCGAAGCATCCTTCCCATAGTAGCCTTCTCCAGGCCTCCTTGTGCCTGAGAGTTAAGCTCGGACTAGGGCATACCAGAAGGCTGGCAAGCTTGCCTGCGGTTTGGGGCTGGTGAAATGCTCCCCCTTCTCATTCCTTCCCTCACCCGGACCCTCTCTGCACAGTCATTCAGTCCTCAGATGGCATTTTACTAGTTTATACTGTCCATAACTTGGTAGTCTAAGTTGTTACTGTAACTGTCCAGTACAGTTTAATTTGAGTAATCACAGAGCAAATGCCACTCAATAATTCCAATAGCATCACTAATTTCTGGCCATCCCTTCACTCCACTTAGTTTTGTTTTTTTAATTGCTGACTGAAATGTATCAGGATCACAGATAATAATATGGAACAGGCCGTATTCTTGGATAATTTTAGTGTTTTCACTGATTATTAAATTTTTACTATTATTACTATTTTCTATCTTCCCAATATTTCCCCAAAGACTGTTCCCTCACTAACTTCCCGCCTCTTGGAAATTTCTCTTCTTAGGGTTTGGTGTCATGATGGTACTTTTCAAAGTCTCTAGGGAGGATGCTGGACTTAATTACATCATGGCCCCTGTAATTTGGCGGGTTAGCCACACTCAATTCCTTACCAATCCATACACCACTCAAGGCAAACCCAAGAGCAACCTCCACGCCTCAGCAACAGGCTGTTCCAAGAAGGCAGTTGTTGATGGTACTGAGAAACTGCCCCTCCAAGCCACATCCCCGTGTAACGTTCAGTTGGCAGAAGAGAAGGCTTTTATGTTGTTCAACAGGGAAATCTGCCTCGCTCGACCACCCACGAGGGCAGCAAAAATAAGTCACCTAGTGAAGGTGGTCTTTATACAAAGGTCAAAGAGGACTTACTGGAAACTTTGGGTGGACTGGAAAGTCTGGGCTGAATATAGTCGACAGCATAATTTAAGCCGTACTCAAAGTTTACTGTATAAGCAAAGCTTCTTGTAAGATCGATGAATGCCCTGTGATGCTAAAAATCGTGATTAGAGGAAGAAAAATGAAATGAGGGCAAGACAGTACTTCCTGATTCTCATACAGCCCCATCTCAGCGTCTCTCTTCACTTCCCTTGTGCGCATGCTCTCGTGTGTGTGTGCATGTGTGCATACATGTGCGTGCATGTGTGCGTGCGCATGTGTGCACATGTGTGCGTGCGTGTGCGTGTGTGTGTTGCCTGAGCAGAAGCCACATGGGTGTGGGTGCCTATGCATGCCAGCAGGGGTCATCAGATCCTGGATCTGGAATTACAGGCAACTGTAAGCTGAAAGACACGGGCTCTGGAAATCAAAACGGAGGGCCCCTGGAAGAGCAGGAAGTGCCCTTCTCTCCAGGACCACTCCTGATTTTGTCGATGACAAACGGAGCAGAAGGCTCTAAGGAGTGGGAGAGCAAAGGATGGCTTAGGCGTGGGTTGCTTTATTAGGCCTAAGATGCTAAGTCTAAGCCATCTAAAATCCCCAACTTAAAAACCGCTTTGGTCTTAGCCATTTCATAGGCACCACCAAGGCCACTTTAACGATGTAATGTGTCATAGACAAGGAATTGAAATTTTTAAATCCATAGAAACCAGAGTCATGTATGTGCTGTTTGGCGTAGCTTTACTTCTAGTTTATAAAACGTTAAACTGTTCAGACTGTGCCCCTAC
Organism: Mesocricetus auratus; assembly: GCF_017639785.1. Lineage (NCBI taxonomy): Eukaryota > Metazoa > Chordata > Mammalia > Rodentia > Cricetidae > Mesocricetus > Mesocricetus auratus. The sequence goes on from NW_024429218.1 coordinate 6,928,223, forward strand.
GAGTTCTAAATTTAAAGATAAACTAAGCAGACCCCTTTACATATGCTTCAAGTATTGAGCTTCGGCAGAGAAGGAGTTGGATAAAAATGTCAGTTTTGTAAGACAAGGGTGCTGAAGGATGGTGTGTAGGGAATGTTGTGGGTACAGTCCCCCCTCCTTAGGTGAAGGTCAGGGTGGTTAGTGACATGGTATATGAAGAGAGCTTCTTGCACTATCTTCTATAGTGCCTTCAGCTGGCATTGTTGACTTCATGGAGATATAGCTCCTCTTTGCCTTAGCATAATGGTATATCCACAGAGCCAAGATAATTGACTGAGGATTACATGTATGTAACACATGTATAATACTGTATGTATACATATACATATCTATGCACACACATATGCATATATATACATATATATATATACATATATATGTGCTAACACAAATCATGTCTAGGTTACTTAGAGTTGCGAGTTACAAAGCACAAGTATCTATGTCATTTTCTTTTTACTAGTGTCCACTCTGATCAGCCACACGGGATGGGAAGATGCCTCAGCAGGTAAAGGTGCTCGCTGCCAAGCCTAATCGCCTGAGTTTAATCCCAGGACCCACATGGTGGAAGGAGGGAGCCAACTCCCATATGCTGTACCCTGACCTCACACATGCCCCGTGGCTTGTGCTACCAAAAATAAATACATTCATTAAAAGATTTTTGAGGCAGAATCTCATTATGTAGCTCTGACTGTCTTGGAATTCACCATGCAGTCCAGGCTGGTCGGGAACTCACTGAGGTCTGTCTGCCTTTGCTCCCAAAGTGCTGTAATTAAAGGAGTGTATCACAACTGCCTATAAGTTAAAAAAATCAATTGTAATGATGTTCTAAAAATCTCAGAGCCCTAGAAATATAATCCATAAAGAAACTTGGATTGGGGAGAGCAGAAGTGGAGGGAGGGAGAACTGGGATTGGTATGTAAAATAAAAAGATTGTTTAAAAAAATAGAGATTTTTATTATTTCAGATCATACTAAAATGTGTGGAGAAATGCTAGCATCTTTATAGTTTTTATAATTTTGTTCAAATACCCTAAAATGTTATTTTAGTGTCTTCAAAGATTTACAGCAACATGAATTCAAAGAGTGCATTTGCAACTACTTCCTTAAAGGAACAGAGAATGAATATTTAGGATTTGGAGACTTCCTAAGAAGGTACTGAATCTCTCTGGCAATTACTCAGTTTTGCTGTCGCGTACAGAAGTTGCCACAGTTATCGTGTAAGTGTCCCAATGAAACCTCACTTACAAAAGCAGGTAGTGGGTCAGATTCCATCTATGGTCTGCCAACTCCAAATCATAGTCACTATCACACACTGCATTTTAAACATCCTTCACATAATATCCACACATGTGGAAGTAGTTGCCATAATTTATGACAAATCTTATTTAATTGTTGGACTATAGTCTTAAGTTCCAAGAACCAACCATTGTAACCATGGCAATATTTTGTGGACTCTTGAACATCCCTAAGGCAAAAATGTAACTGACATCAGTGTTTTAAAAGCCCAAACTTTTAAATTAAGAAACACCCCAGAAGTATACAAAAAAGGAGGAGGTATATCACTTTGAATGGGCTGTGAGATTTCAAAAACCCACAACATTCCCAGTTAGCTCTCTCTGCTGTGTGGCTTTGTCTCAGATGTGAGCTCTCAACCACTGCTCCAGCGCCATGTCTACCTGCCTGCTGCCACACTCCCAAACCATAGTCATGGACTCACCCTTTGGAACTGTAAGCCCCCAATAAACTCTCTCTATTTTATAAGTTGCCTTTGTCGTGGTGTCTGATCACAGCAATAAAAAGTAGCCAAGACACACAGGATATGATTCGCACATCTCCCGACACCGTCACAAAACAGTGACATTTTCGGTCATGTATCTTTCAGTTCATCAGCTTTAACCGAACTATTCAGTTTAACGAGATGTCTCCACTTTTAAAGGTAGATTGAACTTCTATGTATGTTATTATTTCCCAGGTAAACAGAGGGGGCATTGACACAGCCTTGCTGTCTTTAAGGGACAGGTAACCAAGGAGACATTGGCATCTGTCCGTAGAGCAATCTTGGGACACAGCTACACGTGGCTGCACTGTGTCCTCAACATCTTCACTCAAGTTTTCACACTTAGTTTATCACAATGTCTCACCAAATGAAGACACATTTTCCTGGACTCTCCCCAGTTTTACTGGCTCATTTAGGGGATGCTAAATAAGCCAGTTTCTCACCAAAGTCTGTCAATGAACAAACCAACAAACCACTCAGCAGCAACCGTGTAGTGTGTTACTTTTTGCAGAGCTACAGAACGCACGGACAGCATCTAGCAAGTCCCTACACAGAAACCTCTAGAAGCAAACTATCCACCTAAGCCGAACGCCACCACTCTGGTTGTGTTTTACTTAAACAGAAAGCGGTTTTCCAGTCACCTTGTGGTTGGATCTCACCTACAGCATCCACGGTCGAGAAGACAATGCTAAAGAGAAACGATCCCATCATTTTACATGATCGGTGGGCAGGATGTGACCAGGAGTCACAGCAGTGAAAACAAGGCTGAAGGCCAAGTTGCTTCAGCTTTCCGTGGGAGCAAATTAGTCATCACTCTTAGAAGGAATGAACATGACAGACACATATAACGTATGCTCATGGAATAGACACTTTCAGCAAGTCGCCCTGACAATGTAGGCATGCCTTCGGGAAGAAGGAGCTACATAAAAAAATACTAGTTCTATTTAGAACTTATCCACACAAGGGCCACATGAGTGGATAAAGCGTGTGCTGTCCCAGTGTGAGGTCCTGAGTTCAATTCTCCAGAACCCAAGCAAAATTCAGATGTGGTGACCCGCGTCTGTCCTCTGAATCTTCCTCAGTGAGATGGAAGGGCTGAGACAGGGACATCCTGGACCCTGCCTCAGGGGGCACAAGGTGAGAACTGAAGTCCGTGTTGTCCTCTGACCATCGCATGCACACTATGGCATGCGTGTGACCACTCTCACACACAAGAATATGGACACGCGCACACACACGCACATGCACACGTACACACACACACGTGCGTGCAAACACGCAAGAATATGCACACACCCACATACACATATATACACGAAGACTAAACAAAAATTGGATTTTTGGTTTTGAATGTGTTTTTTTTTAGTAGAGTTAGTATTAATTTCAAGAACATGCATAAATGTGACAAAGGCTGTTACTGAAAGAAACAAATGAATAATTTAAATATTTTTCCTAGTTGTTAGAGAGTAAATGAAAACACACTTCTCCTGGATAGAGAGTCAGGGTTCGTGCTTTTGAAACTTTCTCTTGTTTTCACTTAACTGAGTAAATGAGAACAGATTTTAATAAGACCATTAGCTGTCTAGAAAGGGCACGCTAACTGACTCTGGGGATATTCAGGAGCACCCCTCATATTTCAAAATGTAAAGAAATCATGAGCACATTAATCATTCCACTACAACTAAGGACAAATTAAAGCGTGTCAAACTTGTTTGACAAGTTTAAATAAATTGCACATGATGGAACTCAGTATCGTTAGTTAGAAAATGGGAATCTTCAAACCATAGGGTACAAAAATACCCAAACTTGTTACAATAGCATTTTTTTTGTTTTTGTTTGTTTTTTTTTTGCTAGATTGTTCTTATTTTCTATGAAGGCCTTTTGGAGGCAGTTCTTTGGGGGCATTTTTTTCTGGAGATTTACTAATACATATGATTGTCAGACAGAAGAAAACTAGATATGTCACAAATGCCTTTCAAACCGAGGAGACTCTGGGTGGTGTAGACGCGCTTCATCAAAACCTCAGACACCTAAGGTTTGGAGCTGACCCTTTTTTTTGCAACTGAACCATCAATTTCTTTTGACTGCATTGCACCTGGAAGTTCAGCAATGGTTTCTTGTGCCTGTTACATTGGTGCATCAAATGTGGGCATCTGGACTGCCTGACGTTAAACATAAGACAGGTTAAAAATAGGTGAAGAGTGAGTACTATATACACACCGAGAAAATACTGAGTCAGACTCGCCGCACCCACTGGTTGCCTTGCAACCCTAGGGTGTACTAAGATAATCCTTAGAAGAAAGCTCAGGAGCTCAGGAATGACATGTCTAGGAAGAAAGCCAAGACCGATACCAAGTGTCTCGGGTCCTGATGAGGAGGTGTCTATCTTAAATTCCAGTTGCTTAAACTATTAAGGTTATGATCTAGACTAGATTGGAACAGAATTTGAGGCTCATGACAAATCTTACCAACAAATGCTAAGCCACGATTTAGGCGGTCCAGCATCCCACAGTCCTCTCTCCTAATGACACTCCAGTTTGAGCTTGAGTATTAATCCTTTGATGCTCACTTAGAGGCTCTTAGAGGCTTTGTTACTGGCCCGGGCAAACATTGGCAGCACCTACCATTGGTGGTTTGACTGTGAATGCCTTGCCTCACATTTGAGTGATTGGTTCCTAGTTAGTGGGACTGTTTGGGAATGATTAGGTACAGCCTTGTTTGATGATGTGTGTCTGGGATTGGATTCCCTCTTGCAGATCAAGGTGTAAGCTCTCAGCTGATCTTGCCCCCAGTGTTTTCATTCTGCCATCTTTGACTTCTAACTCTCTTAAAATGTAAACTCAAATTAAATATTTTCTTTTTACAAGTTGTCTTGGCCATAGTGTTTTGCCACAGAAATAGAAAAGTAACCAAGACACGTACAACGTGGCACAGAAAAGGTAGGTAAGCCTTACATGGGGGGAGGGGGATACATCCCTACTGGACGTGCCTTGGTTCTCTGGAGGAAAAGTCTTGCTACACTCTTAGTCTGTACTAGGAGAGGCGAAGTTCTGGGAAATAAAATCAGGAATTATTTTAGTTAAGCCCATCTGAGTTGAATTCAGTTTCTGCTTACATTCACTCTGCATTCAGTTTTTGATTCAGTTCTTAACCTACCTTGCTTCCAGACAAAGGAAAGCTACGGAATGGCATTCATGGGTTGTGGGTACAGAGGCCAGACCCTGCACTGGGGTGGCCGTGTTTGGGGTGGCGGTGTTGTCCTTGTTATCTACCGCAGACTCTGAGAATCTCAGAGCACACGAGATGTACCACACAGCTCCTGTGCATCTACTGCAGACACTGGGGATCTTAGAGCCCGTGCATTTCCTGTCCCTTTCTCTTCCTTGGGCCAAAGCCACCGCATTTCCACCTGGGAAGCTGCCTCCCAAATCCCAGGTCTGCAGTTTTGCAATGGGCCCATGAATGACCTCCGAGATGGGACCTTTTGATCGGCATCTTACAGTGTTAACACAGCCTTTGGGCCATGTCTTAATGGTAACTGAACAGCAAATCTCCAAGGAATATGCATGGATAACCACCTGGATATTTTCAACACAACAAGGGCATAACACATCGGGTTGACCATGTCTCACAGTACAGATGAACAGGTGGGGTGAAAACAAGGGGACCAAGTCTAAGGTTGGCATCAGCATCTTGATGAAACATCTATTTTAACTACTGTTTCCAAACTAGCTTTCAGAGCTTGATCTCGTTTACCGCTTTCTCAAGTAAAGTCTGTCTAGTGCTGTCAGAGAGTGCCATCTATACTGTTCTTTGCTCTCCTTGTCTCTCTCAGGTGAGATGAATGTGGGGAAGGGCACCCTGATTTGGAGGCACACGACTACATCTACAATATTAATGGCATCAGTTTAATCCTTGAAAGCCTGCACCCAGCTTGGCAACTATTCGGGGCCAATAACCTTGGAGATTCTCTGTGTGCCACGTAAATGAGATTTAAAACTTACTTTTTGTTTTCATCTCTCCTGAGCCAGAAACTTGCATCACAGGAAGGTGCTGGCTGATCTCTTTCCTCCCCACTGTGGAGCTATTGAATTCACAGCTTTGCTGTCGGTCTGCCTGACAAGGCTGGCATCAGCTGCAAACCCTGGGCTGCCTGATTCCCTTACAGGGCAGTCCAGGTCATAAATCAAACCAATTACAGAAATAGTCTGCATTTAGTCTGTGCTAATCATCATCACTATTTCATTCAGCACATAGTGTTTTAGATGTACACACACACACACACACAGCACATCCACCACATCCACACACACATACACATCCATCCATACACACCACATATACACAGACATGCACATACATAAACACACACCATACACACATACACATACTACACAAACAACACACACAAACATGCACACACACAAACACACCACACACAGACATGCACACACTATACACATACACACACATGCGTACACACACACACCTAACCATTAACAGGAAATGAATAAAATTTTGGGTCCTATAACCTACAAAAGTATTATTTTGTAATTCTTTCAGTCTAATTAAAAAAATCTAGAACAGTATGGATTCCTGTATTTGCTATGGCACTAAGGCACCATAACATCTTATGATGAACAAATCCACAGATTTGTCTCCAATAGCTTCATAGTTTGTGAAAGAAAGGACAGGATTTTGACATATTATTTTCATACATGTCTCCTAGTTCCTATAAATGTTTGAGTGCCACAAAAATTCAAATAAGCAGAATGAGGGGGCGCACTTCAATGCACCCCCCTCCTATCCTCATTCAAGGCATCCGTAGTTCTGTTCCGAGCCCATTTCGAATCTCAGACCATTAGACTTTCAGGATTCAGACTTAATCACAGAAATCAAATGCTCATTAGTGAGTTCCATCTGGAAGTTAAGTAACAAATGTGTGGTTTACACAGTCTCCTGGCACATAAGTCTCTTCTACTACGATACCCAACAATGCATGCCTAGCAGCCAAGGGGCAATGTGGAATTACTAGTGGAAGGTCAGATGAAGTAAAAGGCCAACCCCCCTCCAGGCAAGAGCCCACCCGACCCCCAAGTCCTGGCAGACCTGCTTCCCCAGGGCATGTCATAAAAGTAATTTACTGACAACCTACCTTCCCAGAGGTCACTGGGAGCTTCAGGTTTTCTGGAATTTACTTTCAAGAGGCATGATTAAGTGGGGACAACTATTGGCCCCAAAGTATTTATGCTGAGAACAAATGTCTGTCAGAATTGAATTCTTTGTGTGTGGTGGTTCCAGACTTAAAAAGATGTGTGCCCTGATGAAAAGCACATATATTCTATTCACCAAATTAAATCTTAGAATGAATATTGGTTAATTGATTTATTGGGGTTTAGAAAAACTCTGCAGAAACCCTAACAGACAACACTGCCTAGTAAAAAAGAATGCGTTGATTAAGTTCATTATAGTCTTTTTGAACTTTCCTGTTTATTTCCCCTCTCACACTCCGGGAAAATGCATTCACATGATTTCAAAGGGAAATGAAGATGCCATTTAAACCAGTCCAAGAAAGCCAACTTTAAAAAAATTTGTAAAAAAAAAAAAAAAAAGCTATTTTGCGACTGCAGCAAGTTTCCTACTTTTAGTTTTTTTTAATAATTTAAATATAAAAACGTTTGGTTTAATATTAGGCAAAGAAGGATTTTGCACGTTAAAAACTGTTTAAAGTTAAACTCCAAGTGCACGGGATAAAATTAAAACAGATTATTCGGCTCTGTGTGTGGGATATCGCGCTAATCTACACGGGACATGGAAATGAAGCTGGCTCTTTCAATTGCACAGCACACATCTCTGTAATAACAGGGATGAGGCATACAATTTCAAGGAACACCCACAATGAAAATTATTCTTTCCAAACAGAGAATCGTTTTGGAATAAGTTAGGTCAATTGGCACCAAGGGAATTCTCTCAAAGCAAGACTGAGCACAGAAACCCTTAAGTGTGTGAGCAAAACCAGCAAGCTCCAGCCTCTTCCCCACTCAGCTTTCCACAACCCATTTGCTCTGTCCACAGCCCAATTAACCTCGGGAGCCTCAGCGCAGGTAGGAGAAGAAACGCTCTTGAGAGCTTAACAGGCAGCTTGAAAAACTGATTTGCTGTGCTGAGATTATTTGTCCAAATGTCAGTGACCAGGGAGTTTAGTGAGAATATTTGGAAATCGTCTACTTCTGAGAGTGAATTATAGGTATTTCCGAACTAACTGAATTATCAGACAATTTAAAAAGTCAGAAGTTCCTTACAACAGCTGGTCTGCATCTGTCTTATGAGCACTCTATCGTTTTGAATTTCATTATCATTTAATGTAGGCCCCTTGCGTCTTTAGCTCTGCCCTCCTGGATGTCCTGACCAGTGTTGGGTAAGCAGTCGGTGTCTTCATGAATTGACATTTACAAATGGCAAATACTGGGCTCTCTTCTTTACCACAATCAACACTTCCCTGGGATCCTCCTGGATCTCAATAAACATTTCAGGTTGCTAAGGCACTGGGTTTCAAAACTAGCCCCTTCAAAGTCTTAGGAAGGGAGCAGAAACCCAGGAAACGCCATGTATAAAATGCTTAGTAGGGAAAATATCTGAATATTTCTCCAAGTACTAACCCTACAAGCAGAAAGACGGATGAGACTGCAGTTACTATCGACTTCCCTTTACAGGTGAATGACTGAGGCTGGCGGGGTAACCTGGCGGGCCCGCGGGCACAAGGCACTTTGAACAGAGCAGGAGAAGCTGCTGTTTGACCCCATGGCCTGTTTTCTCCCCGTCTACTCCCAACGTGACTGTTACTGATCTTGTGTTTTTTTTTTAAGGATCAATTCAGGTCATGTCATTCTTCTGTCTAAATCCCTTTTCACAATCTAGGGTGCTCTTCCTACTCTGCCAACCCACAGTTGCTTGGCTCTGCAAACTCCTTCGATATGCCTCCCCTCCACCTCTACGAGGCTGCTGTATCCCGCCCCCTCACCCCGCACGCTAAACACCGTTTGTGGAAAGATCATTAAATGTCTTCACCTTCAAACCCAGGTTTGGACAATCATCGTGTTGCTACCCCTGAACATTTAAGTCATGACCCTGCTATTAGTTGAAACCTGAAGCCTCAGGTGGGGAGGGGGTGCCGTGGCTTATTAAAACTACCCTGAGCAACGATGACCACACAGAAAGGTGGTGTGTGTTATCTGTCAGAGTATAAGATGCCCAGGGAGCCCTGCCTGAGGGAGTGCTGACTTGGGTTTCTTTTCTGGATCATTAAATCAGAAGAAAGCAAGGGCTACTTTTCCTGAGCCCCAGCAAACATGAGTTACATAGGCCACTTCTCTTAACCATGATTCTCTTATAACTTGCATGCCTTTTGTGCGTCACAGAATTTTAGCGCCAAGAAGCATCTATGGCGGCACATTTGTGGCTAGCCTGGCTGGCCAGTGAGCTTCAGCGCCCACTTTTCTCTGCTTCCCCAGCACTGGGATTTACAAGCTTGAGTCACCATGCCATGCCTATCTGGCATCACTGTCTAGATTCCGGGGACTGAACTCAGCAAGCATACCAGCTGAGTCATCTACTTAGCAGAAGTTCTAATAGTTGTTCCCAAGGAAAAACGAACGTCTCATCACCACATCTAAATTTACCTATTATTTTGCTCAGAAGACACACACACATACAATCACACACACATTTAATCTCACACACATACTTAATCTCTCTCTCTCTCTCTCTCTCTCACACACACACACACACACACACACATGTGCATACACATTTTAGTCAAAGCCAAGAATCCGAAAAACAAAACAAAACAAAACAAAACAAAAAACAGAGTGGTGGCACCTTGTAGGTTGCAATTAAGGAACTATCCCAACTATTAGGTGAAATCTTTAGTGGAACTCTCACAGAAGAAGCCTGAGGTCAGTCCCAGGGTGATGGGTATAAATCCATTATTAACATCCTGGGGTGATCTGACCTTTCAAGTTCCTGGAGATGGAAAAAGAAGCTGTAATTGTGACACAGGCCGGGGAGAGAACAGGCTGACTTCGGTCTAGGACAGTTGTTGATGACTCGTGGCAGATGTTTGGTGACCTGTGTGTGCCTGGGGGTTGGGGAAGAAGAGGGCTCAAGTTCTGCCTCACTTTTCCTGAACAGGTGTGCTCATGCTCACGCACAAAAGATGTTTCTTCCTCCCACATCTTTCTCAGGAAGTCTAGCATTTGCTGGAAACGAAATTCGGCTACCCCTCTAATCCTCTGAAGAGCTCGCCCTGATTTTATTTCTAACCTTGAGCGTCTTGTACTCATAGTGTGGATGTAGCTGCCCCCCCTTCAGACATTGTTCTAGCAGCTTCCAACTGCTGGCAGGGGAGAGGGGGAGGCCGTGCATTGAAATAGCCTGAGGACAGATGTCTCTGATTTAGGTTGGTGATCCTAGTTGGATCAGAGGTGCTTTAGGCTAAGAGGGTGGTTTAAAAACAGTTTATTAGAATTAAAAAGAAAAAGTAAATAATTTGGCTAGTCTTTAAGAGAAAAAAATAGCATTATCCACAGTTGACTATTTTGAAAGGAATGTTCTTCTCCCAGGAATTCCGTAGCCATGCGCTCCTTATAGACTCAGCTTCATTTCTGTGTTAGCTTCAGCTTCCTAGACTCGGCTCTATAATTCAATTCAATAACTTCAGTTGCCAGCCATGAAGGCACTAGTGCAGGTCAAATCTTACAGGGCCGACAGAGCAATGAATACTACTTTAAATTGTTTTTAATAGCTTTTTCCCGTGACTTTAAGTTTAGGTCTGTACCCTAATTACGTGAGTGGATGAGGCTAATATTAAGCTGGATGCAGCATGCCCCAGCAGAATGAATGGAAGTATGCTAGATAAGAGGAATGTCATTTGAGCTCCTCTTTGGTGGTGATTTTGAGTACAACTGTAACTAGGTGTGCTGCTTCTTAGTCACAGGGACAGAACATGACATGGTTCAGAGAAGTTTTTCTCACACTTTCTGTGTGGTTATAACTATAAAACAATTCTCACAAATGGGAACCCAAACTCTCAAAGCACATTTTGACTGAACAGTAAGGGTGATTTTAATGTCTAACCAATAATCCAGTTTAAAAAAAAATACTTCAGATACATCCCCACGTCTGAGGATTTTGATATTATGACAGTTTGGTATAATAGCAGATTTTACAGTGTTAAAAAACTAAATACCAATTGATAGAGATCACTAATAATTACATTAAGGCACTATTCTAATAATTGAAAAATACCTTGTATGTACATTGTTAGAATGTGTATAAACACACACTTAGGTATGAGAGAGAGAGAAAACTGAAAAATCACATGCTGTAGATGCAAACATGGAAGATGATCATAGGAATGTGAAAACAAATCAAAGTGTGAATTTGTTTACAGACTGTGTAAGGATTCAGGCATTACACTGGCCTGCCCCTGTCACCTGGCAGAAGGCACTCAGGCAGTACCTTGGTCAGCCCAGGGTTCCATGACTGTGTAGTTTGCCCACAGGTGCAAAAGACCCCTTTAAAAGACAGACACCCCCACACCCACTTAAGCTTTCTTTCCGCTGTCTTTCCTGCTGTTCCCCTGGGACAGACAGGACTTTCCTGTCTCCCTCTTCCCTTCTGTCCTCTCTCTGTCTCTGTCTCTTCACCTCTTTTTTCTTTCCTCCCCCCTCCCCTTTCTAACAAAACTTCTCACTTAAGCTCTGTCTGCCTGGCGTGTTTGTACCCTGCCTCGGTCACCCTCGCCCTCCATGGAATCCCCAAGGTCCCCCATGCAAAGTGCACCATAAGCTTTATGGTGACCCTGTGGGAGTGTCCTTTAACAGAGGGAAATCGATGGGAATAGGGGCTTCTATGTCAAGGCCCGAGAGGTAGGGAAGGCCATTCCTTTCCTACATTCTTGTACTGGGCATCCAGTGTCTTTCGCTGCACTTACTGATATTTGCCCCTATTGACTGGCTGTAAAACCTCCTTTTAAGGTACTATTGATCCACTTAAAAAAAAAACAGCAGTTGAGTACAGCAGTCACTGTAACTAGAGGTTATATGTTAATTTCAACAGCCCCACCCTTTCTGACAGCATTAGCTGCTCATGGGCAAAAGCTATGTGTGGTCTCGGTTCTCAGTCTCAGCGTAATTTCCTTCTCAAATCCCATGATCTACAGACTCTATGGCAGACTGACACAAACACGTTCCAGAGTAAACACAGAACCCTTCACCACTGTGCCTGCACTCTGTGGAACTCCAGAGTGGAGGGTCTGCCTCACCATCACCTAGAGTCCAGAGGACAGGCTATAGAAAAGTGTCACATTTCTCTTCTGAATCCTAAGAATTATTACTAATTGTGTATGAATGAGTGTGTCTCTGTGTGGGTATGTGCAGGTGAGTGCAGCTGCCCATGGAGTCCCAAAGAGCATGTGTCATCTTCCTTGGAGCTGGAGTTAGACTGTTGTGAGCTGCTTGAAGTGTGTGCTGGGATCCGAACTCAGGTCCTTGGAAAGAGTGGCACATGTTCTTAAGCACTGAGCTACCTCTCCAGGGCCTGAAGTCACATCAAACTAATTTTTTAAAAAGGCACATCCCAGACTTATTATTTAGGGCAAGGAAAACTTTACAGGTATCTGTGTAATTTTATTTCTACAGAGCTGCCATCTAATCTTGACAGTTAGGGTTATGGGTAGAACACATCAGTCGGTACTCAATGTGCAGCTGAAATCTGGCTCCGGGCTGTGGCTGTGTTACCTCACACAGTTTACTTTTGGGCTCCAGTGTCTTCATCTGTGAGATGACATATTGATAGCTTCCTCAAGGGGTAGCTGGTAGGGACAGCAGAGGCAATCTATGACTTAAAAAGAAAATGCTTAAAGGAAAGGGTAGGGTGTCTCTGTAGACATCAGGACTTGCTTGAGGATTACAGTGTGGGAATACGTTGGCTACTTAATATTTACTGAACGGATAGATCTTATGTCTCTCACACACATACTCAACACACGATTGCACTGAGTATCTATGAAAGGGACTACCATTTACAACTGTCACAACTGAGTATCTATGAAAGGGACTACCATTTACAACTGTTTCCAGTGTTGTGTCTTCTTCATGAGGTCATAGGCCATGGGGAATGGTCTGCTTGTTCTAGTCAACAGTCTAGAGAAGATAGTGGAACCCTCCCCAGGACAGAGACTGTCTCTTGGAATTTCCTTACTTTTTACCTGATTGCCCTCAGAGTCACCAGAGTCACAGTTCCCTTAGCCCTTGAAATCTTGAGTAAATATAAAGACACTCAAGTAGGAACTTTCCTCATCTTCCTCTCCCCCAACCCCAACCCATAAGAGAAAACATCCCTCCTCTACTCATCAGAGAGCACCAAGGGAGCTGCCCTGGCTTGAGATGGGATTCACGATGAGGAAGAGTTCATAGAGGAAACTGACTCAGAATGGCATCAATCACAGCACGTTTCTACTAGTTACAAAGGTCTTATCAACAGGGTGGGCAATTCTTGGCTTCCACTGTTTTTCTGCTTTATACACCAGACTAGCTGACCCATGAGCTCACAGGGATGGTCCTGTCTCCACTTTTCATTCCCTACAGAGGTTCTCAGAGACAGGTACCTGTGCTGTGTGCCTGGCTTTACATAGTGCTTCCTGTATTTGAATTCATGTTCCTATGCTTGCACAGTGAGTGATTATCCACTGAGCTGTCTCCACAGCACCTGGGAGAAGGTAATCTGACTGCAACATCTTAGGTCATTTGTGTACACGGAAAAGCTTCAGAGTCGGAGATGCCCCCAATCACACCATTTCGGATTTCAGATTTAGGGATTTGAGATGTTCAACTTGAAGCAAGGGTCTTTTTGTTTTATGAAAAATGTTAGGTACTAGATTGAAAATGAGATTAAACACTGAAGATGGAAAATAACCTTATTTTGATAAAGCTCAGAGCATTCTGACACAAAGCACTAGCAATACCCAATAAGGTAAAGACATGGCTTTGATAAAAACGAAAGAAACAAAACCCAGTGCAGTAAAAACTTTGTTTACTTTTTAACTGACTGGTTTGGGACTGGGTTTCTAAACAATCAGAAATGAAGGTGCTTAAAAGTGTGTGTTTGGGGGAAGACACTGTTCATAGGAATTTAAAATATGTTTATTTCTGCCACCGTAGCAATTCTCTTCCTGGTGCAGTTTAGTAACTTATAGGCAGTGATTTGATATGTCATGAACTTCTAAGCTGAAGCCAGGTGTGTTGGCTGACATCTGCAATCCCAGCAATTGGAAGGCTAATGCAGGAAGGGTACAAGTTTGAGGCTAGCCTTGGCTACAGAGACCCTATCTTAGAAACATATAAACAATTATAAACCCTTTAAATGTCAGGCAGTATACAAAAACCTTTCAGAGCGGTGATGTCCCTATTGTAATGTTTTACAAATACAATTTGCTGCTTTCTTTCAACTAGATGTGTGCGTTCTCTCAAGCTAAAGCATGGGTGCTGACTCCTCTTTAGAGGGACCTTCCTACACATTGTCCAGGCACTGCTGCGTGGGCACACGTATGCATGCTATGCTTATAGCACTACTGGGAACAGCAAATCGTTTCTGTCTTCCGTTTTGAATTCTATCACACAAGCAGGAACACACCAACATTCCAGGGGCTGCCATAGATTGCAACTCAATGACGGAAAACATGAAACTTCTGGAAAACTTAAATGCCGACAATTCTGCATTTGAGTTACAAGACAGAAGCTGCGCAGGCAGGGCTGGCCCCCAAACACCCTCTGTCACCCGCCGCATGTTCCCGGGACTGCCAGGCACTAGGACTGGGTCTCTCAAGAGCCCTACCTCAATGGGCTCAGTCACCCGGACAATCAGCAGCTTTTGGCCTTATGTCCTCTCCTCCCCCATAAAAGGATTGATTCAAAAGCATCTTTTGAAGGGAGGTTCCAAGTAGACAGAGAGGGACAGGGGTCCGGTGACACTTGCTCCAGTGACAGACAAGTCTTTCAGCTAGGATGCATGCTGCTAGCTGGGGGCTGGGGATGTGTGACCCTCTCTGTCTGCTGGCCGCTCATGGGGACCAAATGGTGACTGCTCCTTCCTTCTGCACATTTGCAAGGCCATGGCTGACTTCTACATCCCGGAAGTATAAACTACTCTGGTGAGATTATGTTAGAGTACCTTCCCGGGTTTAGGTCCTTCGCAAATAGGACTAACGGAGAGAACGGTGAACTACTTGAACACTAATGATCACAATTTGCCGACCAGCCAAGCACCAGATTCCAACGTGGAGAAAATAAACAAGGATAAGAGCGTAATGGGCGAACTGAAGTGTTCTTTTCAAAGCCTGATGTCAGCCCTATGGGATGGTTTAGGGGATCAAGGGTGCTTGCTGCCCTAGCTTGATAGATGACTTGAGTTCAATCTTCAGGCCCCAGATGGTAAAAGGAAAGGACTTCTGCAAGTTGTCCCTTGACATCTACATGCGTGTGCATGTGCACATGTAAACACGTGCGCACACGCGCGAGCACACACATACGCACATAAATTACAAAAAAACACTATTTTTCAAAACTCCATGTCGAGTGTTTTCCACGACCGCAGTTAGCGCATGTCCTCGCTCAACTGGATGAGCTGTTTGCACAGTGCGAGGAAATAACAAAAGAGGGGGAGACTGCTGGTGTCTGCCAGTGATCCTGGGGGCCCCAGCACCTGGGTCTCATCCTTTGTGAAAGTCACCAGCCATTAAAAAGACGTGGGAAAGCATTCTGCCTGAGCCTCACCCTACCCGCTCTGATTTGGGGCTGGAACTTTGAAAGCTCTTGTGTCAGTATGACAAGCAAGCGTTCATTCTTGAGAACTACTAGTCTGTTGTCTCAGGGGAGTTCAGACAGGGGAAGCTGCTTCTTGGACCCCAGAGACTCGGGTTCAACCCAGAGAGAAGTCAACTCAAACACTCCGCAGGCCAGGCATCGAAAGACCTGGAGACAGAGAGCATAATTGTGCGCCCCTCGTCGACAGGACCAACAGTAACAACACATGGGCTCAAGGTCAGACAATGCGGAGTATAAATGGAGTTCTTAATTGGTCTGAGTGAATAAAAACCCGGAGTCAGATATAGAAGGAAATGCTGAGAGATCAGAGAGAAGGAGCAAACCACCGCCACGCCTTACCTCCTTAGCGTCTCAGCAGACAAGAGAGACTGTCTGCTCCTTAGCTCTTCAGTGTCAGTACTAGTGATGGACTTACAGGTTGTATTTCATGCCGACTCCTTAACTGTAGCTTGCAGGATTATTTCCTACAGGAAACTCTATTCTTTAGTTTGGGCTTTGCGTATTCACAGATCGCTGTTGTCATGTGAACTGGACACAGTTAACTCCTCGGGATACTATGATCTCTTAAATTTCAGGCAACACACTCTTGCTGCCAGCAGAGTGCCTACCTCACAAGCACATAAAATCCAGGCACGGTGACACGCCTCTGTAATCTTAGAACTGTGTTAGCAGAGACAGGTGGATCCCTGGAGCTCATTGGCCAGCAAGTCTAGCCAATCAGTAATCACTGTGCTCATCGAGAGATCTTGTCTCAAAAAACAATGTGGAAAGTAATGAAGGAAGATAACTAATGTTCACCTCTAGCCTCTGAATATGCATACATGAACACATATGTCAACCCCCCCAACACACACACCAGAACCCAAGTAGAGAAGAGTGTGCCTCAGTGTCTCAGATATTGAATACAAATAGTTACAGGGACTGGTAGAGTTCAGCTGAGTTCAACTTGCTTTTATTAAGGGCTAGGAATCAGGATCCATTCTAAATTGATAATTAAAAGAGAGAACATTCCAGAATTCTTGTAGTCAGCACTAGCTAGCTCTCAGAAAGTCTTATAATCAGGGATTCTTCTTTATGTCTGATTTGATTTACTCCCACAGGTCATTAACTGATGTCATGTGGTTGAGTTCTCCACTGAAGTTTCTATAATATTCATTTAATTGGGCATGTGGAGGCTGGGTCAGAATGTTTTATTAATTATGCGATCTGAGTGTTATAGTTAAATGACTTTACGCTATCACTTAGGCTCTTAAAATTGAAAGAACAGGAAGGAAATGGCATGTAAAATGACTTGTTAAAAGTCTTATTTGTATCATTTATGTAAAATAGTTGCAGACAAACACAAAACTCACACAGAAACTTGTTACATACTCCTGTTATTAAAGAGGACTGGGAAATAGCTGTGAAATGTCTTTGTTTCCTAAGTTTCCGAGAGACAAACCGTCACAAGAAGTGGTACAATTCACAATCCATTCATGAACGTGGTGGACTCCACTCCATCATCCTGGCTGTAGCCTCCTTTTAACCCTTGCAGTTAAAGTGCTCCCTAGAGGCTGAGGTGCAGGTGAAGCAGCGCGGATATCAGGATGGGCTCTCTGTCCTCACTAAACACTCAAATATCTAAGGGACAGATTCCTAGCTAGGTGGTATCGTTAGTGTCAGAGCCCAGGAGAATTAAGAGGCTGCTCTTTAAGTACCCCCTATCTGCTCACTGGGATAATGGATTCTGAAGTTTATATAACAGCTCTAGAAGCTCTGGGACTCCTCTGGAAACCCAGATGCCAAATTCAACAGGATTTCTTTGTGCTCCACAAAATTCCTGGAGACTTCTAGTGCAAACATACTGCAGACCCCTAGACTGTGATGTCCTGCCTTGGGCAATTTTATTGCATTATGAAATGTTTCCCTTCCAGAACAGAATAGCTCACTGGATCTTTCATTCAGTATCCCAGTGAACACGTGTAGTTTGAATAGAAGGACTTCAAAGTACTTGTGACTTTAAAGGGAGCCATCTGTTCTTCAGAGAGTTAAATTGAAGTAGAAATGAGATGATCACTTTTATTACTTTGTACAGCAAAGTTTCCGGGGTTCTGAGCTCTTTCTCACAGCTACTTTTGATCACATGTATCTTTTTAAGTTCAACAATTTTTCTGAAATAATATTGGAAAGCAATATATCATAACCTTAAGTATTTGAGAGTATCTTTTAAAGTGTATTTATGGTATATATCTCACTCAGAAACGTTCTTTTTATGAGTGAATACTCAGAGAACAGTCCATCAGCCAGGTTAGGCAAAAGATATAAGAGTGATACGTAACTTTGCTTATAGTGGGAAAACTAGAACGATGGAGCCATCCCAAAAGAAGAATAAGAAGGAACTAGAACATCTAAAAGAAAGTTTGCAATGAGATTTACAAAGTGTGTGTGTGTCTGTATGTTGGTGCCCAAGGAGACCAGAAACGGGCATCAGGTCCTCTGAGGATGGACTTGCAGGTGTTTGTGAGACAACCGGCCCTGATGGGACCAAAACCTGGATCCTCCAGAAGAGCAGCCAGTGCTTTTAACCACTGAGCCGTCTCTTTAGCCCCCAAAGCAGGTTTTACAAATCTTAGGAAAGCCCCAACATATAGTAGAGGAGGATGTATGTGCGTGCAATTTGTTTTTAATGTTACTTAAAAGTTGCTTGGGACAAAAGCTAAAAGTTGCTCCTAAGAAAAAGGTCATTTAATTTTAGTATGAAGAAACAGAAGGAGGTGTATGGAAACTGAGCTAGCGGAACTACAGCGGATGGCTTTAACACGTTTTCTCTGTTTTTCCTTCACACATTTCACTCTCACAGGAGGAAGCCACCACCCGTGAGGAACAAGCACACTTTGTCACTCTTTACTTTTGCTCTGTGGTGACACCACAGAGAGCTACCAAGACCCATTTCGGAGGGTATTGTTGAACACAAGATAGAAACCCATTAATGCTTGCTTTTGGTTATCTGCTATGAAATCCAGTGATGTTTCCTTTGGAGAAACTTGAAACCATTAAAGTTCAAACAATAGATTCATCCAAATAATTTGTCCTGGTGCCCAAGCTGCTTCCTGTCAGAAGCCTCCTCCTTCCCCTCCCCTTTGTGACATATGGATATGGATGTGGATGTGGATATGGATATATATGCATGTATTTAAAGTAGGACGCAGTGGCAGCTGGAGAGGTTGCTCGGCAGTTAAGAGCACTGGCCCTTCCTTTTGTTGGAAAATACAGGTTAAATTCCCAGCACGCACGTGATGGCTCATAGCCATCTGCAAATCCAGGCCTTCTTCTGGCTTCCATAGACACCAGGCATGCATGCGACACAAAGATATACACGTGGGCATAGCACCCACACATATAAAACAATCAGAAATTAAAAAATAAAATCTGAAAAAAACCGTCCAAAACAACAAGCAATGACAACAGGATTTCACTGTCCAATGCTGACTGGCCTTGAACTTAAGATCTTCCTGCCTTGGCTATGCTGAGATCACAGACATGGCAAGTGTTTTTTCCTGCTCAGCCATCTTGCTGGTCCAGTGATTTTTTTTCATTTATTTTCTGTTTTTTGTTTTGCTTCACTTTTATGGTACTGGGGATTGAACCCCGGACTTCACAGATGCTAAGCAAGTGTACTCCCACTGACCCACATGCCAACTCCAGGTTTGCTTCTTCTGTGAAGTATGTCTTAGATACATCAGCATATCCCAAGTCTACATGGTTCCAATGTGTACAGCATGACCTGTGTTCTCCCTGACCCCAGAGTACCTGTGTTCTCAGTGACCCAGAATACCTGTGTTCTCAGTGACCCCAGAGTACCTGTGTTCTCAGTGACCCAGAATACCTGTGTTCTCAGTGACCCAGAATACCTGTGTTCTCAGTGACCCAGAATACCTGTGTTCTCCCTGACCCCAGGATACCTGCATTCTCACTGACTCATTCTAGCTTTTTTTTTTCACCCAGTATTTACTGAACAGATATTGGGAGTATATTTTTATCTTACTGGTTCCTTCTGAGTTTGGTGGTCTCCCCAATGAAACTGGGACACAAATCCGGGGTCCATAACTACATGAGTTTTAGAATGCAAACTGTCCTTTGGTTCTGTTTCCACTTAAAACGTAAAAAGGAGAACCAGGGCTTTATGGAGCTCATGACTTATTTGATTTCCTCTTGCATTAGCTGGTGCCTGTGTCTCAGTTTCAGAATGCTGCAGCTACCGTACAGACTCTTTCTGCCATCACTGTCTTCTACTCATGGGACTCGAACACGTTATTTGACTGGAGAATTCAAATTAGGAGTGGGAAAGTGATGGGTGTGCTTATGTGGTCTGTAGATAACTACGTAGTGATAAAAATGTTTGACTTACCTTTGAAAGCATTGCACAAAGAGGTCATTGTATGAGAAACATTTTTTTCTCATCACCCAAACAAATAAAAGGCATGATAAAGTAATCAATTACAATTTCCAAAGCAATATCTCTGCTTCTACTCGGAAGTGTGAATATGAAATGTTATGCCCTTTACTAAGATCTAAAAACAAAAGTTATTCTAAATATGAACACTGTATAGGTCAAAATATCATTCTGTTTACATTTCTCAACAGCCAGTAAATCAAACAACAACGTCATTGTCCCTCTGACATTTGTTGGTTTCTTAGGTTTATCTCATTTTCCCTTTCAGATATTCTTTATTTCATTACAAAAATAAATCTCTAGTGAGGAAGAGAGCATTTAAGATAAGTCCTACACAGGCAGAACAAAATAAGGAAATAGAAAAATCCAACCTTTATTCCACTCTGAACAAGTTTGTGAATGTCCAAGTAAGGCTCCTTGAGCAGGTCTCCCTCTGGGGTTAGGATCTTCACATAGCCTTCCTTCTCTAGGATGAAGAGGCGATGGGACCCATCGCCACTGTGCACAGCACCCACGGGCTGCCGCAGCCCGCTCACGACCTCCTGGACACAGAAGCAGCTGTGTTTGTGCTTTCTGAACAAATCAGAGAAAACCCGTCAGTCCCCCTGCCGAGGGAGGCGCGGACAGAGGCACGCGGTACCGTACGTTCCCCGAATGTATCCATTTCCTCTAAAGGACAATGGTTTTGAAAATCAGGAAGGGCTGCTAACACAGGCACCCTATAATAGGATTCTTTTTTTTTTTAAAAATTCATACCATCTTTTCAATGGAAAAATAACAAGATATCATTTTCTCAGAAAGTTAAAGTGAGAACCCGGATGGTTTATCTTGAAATGTCATTAGCTCATTATCTCATCTTCCAGTGACTATAATTAAAAGTTGCTTTTACTCACAATAATGAGACTTTATGAGAAGGCATTTAAGGAGAAAGTTCTAAGATCCATTTATATGAAGAAAAACTGATTTGCTAATAATAACCCTGCTGAATATTTCCATGGTGCCGTAAAGCTAACAACAATCATAAAATTCAAGTTGAACACTGTACCCATAAAATTCCCATGAGTCATGGAGAAGCCAAGCTCATAACATAGGATTAGGGGACTGAGTATTAAGTGCATTTAAGCTATGATTTTAGAGAAGCAAACCACTAAGAAGGAAAAGAAGTTAATGCTAGTGGGGTCTACGGCTCCTGAACACAAGCACAGAGAAGTGTGTCTTGTCAAAATCACAGATTTA
Source organism: Mesocricetus auratus (assembly GCF_017639785.1). Taxonomy (NCBI): domain Eukaryota; kingdom Metazoa; phylum Chordata; class Mammalia; order Rodentia; family Cricetidae; genus Mesocricetus; species Mesocricetus auratus. The sequence continues at coordinate 6,949,589 of NW_024429218.1, forward strand.
TTACTTCTTTCTTTAATACTAAAGAGCACTGAGGGGGAAGAGAGAGAGGGAGGGAGGGATGGAGGGAGAGAGGGAGAGAGGAGGAGGGAGAGAAGGAGAAGGGGAAGGAAGAAGAGGGGAAGGGGAGAGAGAGGGACCTGGAGGGAGGGGTTAAGGGAAAGAAAGGGGGAGGGAGGGAGAAGGGGGAGGGGAGAAGGATGGAGGGGGAGGGGAGAGAAGGGTTAAGGGAAGGAAGGGAAGGGAGGGGGAGAGAGGGAGGGAGGATTTGAGGGAAGGAAGGGGGAGGGGTGGGGGGAGAGGGGGAGGGGTGGGGGAGGGGGTGGGGGATTATATGGACCTGCTGAGCTCCTCCACCTTCTCGTACTCTTCCATCTGGTCCAAGTAGTTAGATGCTGGGCCTCTGACTTGCTTTCTTGGGAAATCTGGAAAGCAGGCCCCGCCATCTTTTCTCGTGTAGTAAAAACAAAACTCATCGGCAGTCGTTTGAAGAAGACCTTTAAACAGACACGGAGAAAGACTTGTTAGAACCACCAAGTGTTCTAGCAAAACCAGCTCATTTGGGCACCTGGCCAAAGAAGACTTTCAGAAGGCCTATGAATATTCACAGGGGAAACCAGACTACAGCAACATAAAAGGAAAAGGGGAGGGGGGGCTGGGACTCCCTTTTCGTCTTTAAACACATTTAAGAACTCCGGTAAAAGTGCAGTCTCCTTATGCTGAGCAACTTAGAAAGATTTACTTCTTCTGTATGATGTGTGTGTGTTCCTTCATGAGTTTACACGCATCATGTGTGTGCAGGTGTCGGAGGCGATCAGATCCCCTGGAACTGGAATTGCAGACAGTCGTGAGTTGCCAGCGTGGGTGCTGGGAACTGAACCTCGATGCTCTGAAAGAGCAGTGGGGATCTTTACCAGCGAGCCCCTTTCTGCAGCCTCTGTGCTGACTACTTGAAAGGCTATATGAAATGCTCGTTACAAAAGCCAGGGTTAATCTCACTGTGTTGACTCTTCTCAAGACGCCTCACTGATCACGGGTTATATTTACGAGCTTACCTCATCACTAATTAGTCTAATTTTCCTACAGTACTAAATACTTTCCTAAAAAGAACACATGGCAACGAGAAAAGCGATAGTCTATTGTTTGCCAGTTGTCTTAATGGAATGCATTAGTGGAGATAGCAAACATCTCCATATAAAGTGAATGACTCACTATGTTATCTCTAAGCAAGCCATTGATGCTGAGAGGAAGCCCCTTATTTCAAATACTTTGAATCCTTTTTCCCTGCACTTTTTTCTCTAAGGATAGTGATAAAATATATTTAAATGATCATCTATCTTCTTAAGAAGAAAAACTGACACCCCTGAACCAAAACAAAATTAAGAGGTGGATCTACTGAACAGGGGATAAAATAAAGATAACTTCTCTTTCATGTTAAAATTGTTGGTGTATGTGCATATATGTATATATGTGTGTGTGTGAATATGTATGTGCCTGTCTGTGAGAACACAGATGTAAGTGTAGAGCTCAGAAGCCAGCATCTGGTATTTTCCTCCTCCTTAGTTTTTGAGGCAAGGTCTCTCACTGAGTGTGCTGTCCACTGATTCCACGATACTGGCTGGCCAGTGAGCCCCAAGGAACCTCCTGTTTTGGTCTCCCCATCACGGGGGTCACTGGCCCACTCCTCTGTGCCCAGCTTTTTCATGGGTTCCAGGGATTGAACTCAGGTCCTAACACAAGCACTTCACTGATTGAGCCGTTCCCTGAGGCCACAAAGAGTTTTTGAAAGTACAGTTCTCCTTGAATCCAAAATTAAAAGCTTTAGACTGGAGGGAAAATATAGAAAAAAATTGAAATCTGTAGTTTGAGATAATACGATCCTGGCTTTATTGTGCTTGTCAATAATATTGCTTCTGTGTTTGGAAGACTTTATCAGGGTCTGGGCAAAGGATAGCTGCTGGAGTACTTGTCCAGCAACTCAAAGACCAGGCTTGAACTTCACAAACAAACAAGAAACAAGCCGCACAAACTGCCCTTGATCTGTTTTGATCAGTCAGCTCAGGTGAGAGTGTTTGCTTACCTGGAGGAAAGGGTGTCTCTCACCTCCTATCTTCACCTTAGTGAAGTTCTGGTTTTTATATAACAAATTGGATTTTTCATTCTACTTACTAGTCTTGGGATAACAGTATCAGGTAACTTAGTCACAGTTTGAAAATTATGTAACAAATTCAGGTTTTGCAAGAGTTTCTAAGAACAAGATTTGGAGCTCAGCCAAGTGAGGCTTATTGATGGAGTTTACAAGACACTCAAAGTTCCTTTGCAGAGAGCTTGACCCAGGTCAGCCTAAACCTCAAAGCAAACCAGCCACTGAGTGCAAGAGTCCCACAAGATAAAGCTCGGGATACATTTTAACCTCACTTTTGGGTGGAATGTATTACTCTTGAATTGCCAACAGAGACTCTTCAGGAGCAGTTTCTGTCAAGGATGTTGGGAAATAGCATAAGTCGGCAAAGAAGATGGGGGAAAGTGTGTGCCCTCAGGAGTGTGTATACACAGAGAAGCAGGGTACTGTGTGTGCCCTCTGGGGGTGTGCACACAGGGGTATAGGGTACTGTGTGTGCCCTCAGGGAGCTGTGCACACAGGAGTATAGGGTACTGTGTGTACCCTCTGGGGGTGTGCACATACGGATGAAGGGTATGGTTTGTGCCCTGAGGGGTGTGTGCACACAGGAGTGTAGGGTATGGGATAGGAGGCAGGACAGTCAGAGAATCCTCCTTAGGAGTGCCAATGGGAAATTTTCTTCCTTTGAAAATCTGCCAGCATTGAACACAGAAAGGAATACCTCTTTGGGAAAAAGATAACCTTTCTCTCCCCATTTTTTAATGGCTAAGCACCCATGTAAAAACTAAAAGTGCTAAAAGCAAGTCTATTTGAGCAAAAATAGGAAAAGGAAAACTCGAGTTTGCTTTAAAAGCAATTGGTGTATCTGCAAACCAGGACCATCTCAAAGGGAATTAATGAATGGAACTACCACTTGTTTCACTTCTAAGAGCATTGTAAGCTGGGGACAAATCATAGGAAATGAGAACTCATTTTCAAAAAGAATATCTTCACTTCAAGCTAGGATGTATCTTCATAAACTTTGTGTATCCAATCACACACATTTTGCTTCTAAAAATTCACTTGAGAGCCTTTTACCGAAGGTGTGTATTTAACCCAGTCTGGATCACCACACTATGGTCAGGTCTACAAATGCAGAGTATTCTTGCTGTATTTGTTATTTATCAAATATTCAGGTCTTAGCCATTTTCCACCATGGTGAATCCAGCCCTACTGTCCCACGCAGCACACTATAAAAACATACAGAGTTACTGTATGTTCCAGCCTCATCTCTCACTGCGTATCCCAGGGAAGCCGTATTCCACCTTTCATCCATCATGATTCTGAAGAACCCTTGAGTCCCTGTATCCATCCAGTCCCTCTAGCTTGTTCTCCCTGGGGCTAATAAGACACATGTGTTAGGTATCTGATGGAGTCAGGGCTGGAGAAACCCAACAGACTCAAACCCTTGACCTTGGCCTCATTAGCCACGGGATTAAACCAATTGAACTAATTGGGTGCAGACCTTTCACACGACTGAAACCTACTACTGGGACGTGACTGTCTAGAAGTGATAAAAATCATTACGATCATAGGGACAAAGTATAAGGCAATGACAACAGGTGTCTCTATGTGTCTTTCTTAGAGTGTATCATACCAGATTAATGAACACAAAGTGTACACTCTGTTCATTCAGACCAAAGGAAAAGACCCCCGAGGGTGAGCAACTGGGGCACTGGAGAAACGTTAGGAGAGTATCTTCCCCAGAGAGCCCACAAGTCTGGAGTAGAGTCAATTTTACTGCTGTTGAATCTCTTTTCTAATAAGAAGAGCCTGGTTGTTTCTGAATTTAAATGTCTAGAAATGAGCTATCTTTCAGTTTCCAAGAATGTTCTAAAGGTCATGCTTTCTTAAAGCCAAGACAACTTTTTTCATGTCGTGAGCAGTATAGCACAAGAAAAAAATTTTTCTGAAATTGCTTTCTTATGATCCCATTCAGAATTTCCCTTCTTTTTTACAAAATACATTCCTTGGGCTCTCTTCATCTCCAGGGTTTTGGTCTATAGAGCTCCTACTAGTAGGAGCAGCTGGAATACCTTGACCAAGTTTCCTATGACCTGGAATCTCAAAGTCTCTCTTTCCCATAGGTTTGCATTTCTGCGAAGAGTAAAGCATAAAACGAACTTGAGGTGAAATGGTTGCAGGGTTGTTCTTGCAGTCATTTCTAAGGCCCCAGTGCCCCGGCAGTCTCGACACACTTGTGGGCTGGAGGCGAGGCTGACGGGCAGCCTCCTGATTTGTTCACCGTGTGTTAGGGGAAAGTGGCCTACCTTCCAGGGCTCTGGCTGGCTAATAAATCAATGAACATAAATGCCAAAGAGTGTGTTATTACAGCTCACTTCGGACACAAGCATTTAGAATGATTATCAGCACGTGACCTAGGAAGGGCCGTCCCCTGAGTTTGCTGCTGGGTCTCCCTGGGTCTTCAGGCAGCACTGTGACTGCCCCTTCCCCCTCGGGAGTGGAGCTTTCGTGTGGCTATCTTTCACGGCAGCCTGGGTGGCCACGAAGAGCACTTGACATCTTGATGCACTTCAGCAGTTTTACATATACACAAACTTTGTAGAAAAATAAATTTGTCATTCGTCACCACATATGCTGATCTGGGAAGTGACGCATTTGCAGTTTGGGCTCTGAGCTGTCTGCTGGGCTCCTTCAGTTGGTCCTGTAGGCTTGTTTGCTACTTTGGATGCTAAAATGACTTTTAATACATAAAGACCACCGTGGAGGAGTCTGTGAACCTAGCGTGCTGCGTTTGCTGTGAAAGGGATACAGTAAGTGAGGGCGCCAAGTGCCGGGATCACTTTCAGCTAAGGGCTGTAAAGGCAGAGGTCTGCAGCTGCCCCCTGCTCCATCAGCTAAGGGCTGTAAAGGCAGAGGTCTGCAGCTACCCCCCCCCCATGCTTTCCAATCTGCTGTCAGTCCCTGTGGGCCACTGAGGATACTGGGAGCTGTTCCACTCTGCATTAAAGAACGTGATAAAGGGAAAAACACGACTAGTTTAGGAAAAGTCAGAAACATGGCTACAGTTTATAAAAACAATAATATTTTCACATCCGAATGGTTTAGGTACGTGTCATGCTATACGCAAAGAGAGCAGGAAAACATAGAGTGTTTATTATTCGTAAGAAAGCTCTATTAAAAAATCTCAGCTACGTTTCTGCAGGTCAAAAACTTCTAAGATGTGTATAGCACTTTCAAAGACTTCTCAGAGTCACATCCTACTGCACTTAGGACTCACCTCTTTCTTAAATACCATTTAACGTTATAAAGGGTTCACTGCAGTGATTGGTGTGTGAACTTAGACTAATTAAAATAGTCAGTCTTGTTAAATTATGTGCTTCCTCCATGCTTATTTTTCTAACTAAAATGATGGCTACACAATTTATAAATGTGTCTGTCTTGTGTGTGTGTGTGTGTGTGTGTGTGTGTGTGTGTGTGGGTGCATGCATACATGTAACAGCCAGAGGTTAACCCTGGGTATGTTCCTCCGTCACTCCCCACTTGACCAAACCATGTAGACAGAGATTCTGAAGCAAGCTCCTGGGATATGCCTGCTTCTGTGATCCCTGCCCTAGGTCAAACGTGTTCACGACTGCACCCATCTTTTTTTTTCATATTTTTATGCTTATGCGGCAGGTACCGACTGAGTTACCCCTCCCCAGGTTATAAGCTTTTGATGGCCTTGATGGGATCTATATGTTTATTAGGGTCTGGAATGTGATGGTGACCAGGTGTCTCTGTGACACCTCATGCAGAAGAGCTTCTGCAGCCATTCCGCCATCTTCTCTTTATGTGGCACAGGTTTGGTTAGAGCAGCAGAGTTCTCCTGAGACTCAGTTTTACTCCTCTGTCCAGAGGACAGGACTTCACTGCTCTACCCATTTCAAGGTGTTTCTAAGGTGACAATTAGTCATTTCATGTGAAAATGCTTGGTTAGATGTTACTTTTGGGAATTCTTAGTCACCCATTATCTAAAGAACTATCTTAAAAACCGTGGGGGCACCTTTTTATCCCATACCTGCTATGTATTAGGAGCAGTGGCCTTGATATTGAGGCTGGTAGGTAAAAATAAAAGGTTCCAACAAGAAACGTCTACGGTGCTGGGGTATAATTCAGAGGGAGGAAAAGAAAAGGAGGTCTCAGTGATAATAACCCAGCATGTATAAAGTTATACTGATAATCCAAGGTGCAAAGGGTTTCCAATTTACATTAGCATCTTAACAAGAAGCATAAGCCATTGGAATAAAGTCAGTGTACTGTTTGTCAGCTGAGACTGTAGCTCTCTCTTCCACAGCAGTAAAGCATAAATAAGCCTTGGGGAAAGTTGACCATGAAGTGAAGTGTGAAGACGGAACACAACTCACAACTCCTATACCCAAGCCTCCGAGAATAGCTGTCTTATAGAGACGCTGGCAACGTTTTAACCCGGGGAATTTCCCCCTTTACCTGGAATGTGGCCCCGACAGGTGTAAAAGAACTCTTTGCAGTAGTCCTTGCAGAGCAGCGGAAGGACTAGATCTCCATCCAGGACCTCTCTCTCAGGTGAGCAGAACAGGCTCTGTGAGTGTGGCGAGCAAGGTGCGCACTTGATCTCTTCCAGCAGTCTGTCACATTCTGTGTTGTTGGTGGAAGAGAAGATCTGAAAGCCACAGGTGTGAAACACACCTTGTTAGTCACGAGAAAAGTGAGCCCGGTCAGGTTTCCTTTCCCCCTTCTCAATCATGAGAGCAGAAAAGTCTAACGGGGGGGGGAGGGGGAATGACTATCCAACAACATAGAGTCTTTCAGAAGAATGCATGTCATCTTTGAGGCCAGGGCGGGAAGGCAAAGGTCAGAGGGGAACACACGGAAGTACTTCTTGCCTTTGCAAATCCACGTGTGTGAATCTGTCCTGCTGCTGTTAAAATAAGACGTTTATAGATTCACTTACTCTGCCCCAGAGCATATATCTTCTCCTTAAAAATTCTACACTTTTAGCCAACTGTGTCCACAGTGTAACTTAAAGACATGGCTTATTTGTGTCATGGGTTAAAAAAAAACAAAAACATTTAATTCCTAGAGCCCCTAACATGGTTTCAAAACTGTACTTAAACAGCATTTTGGTAAATTTCTACTTGTTCCCAATGTGCAAATGTCACCATGCAAGTTTCTACACTGCCTTTCATGTCTATAAAAATACCCAAAACTGAACCAAATGGGCTTAAGACCCATTTTTAATATTCATTATATCTTAGCCAGGAAAAACTTTCTAGCTAGTTCCTTGGGTATTTTATATGCATGAATAAACACAGAGTTTAATGAAAGTGCTTTTGTATAGTGGGTAGTGAATTTTAATGAAAAAGAATACTTTTATTATAATTCTTACAATGATATGTCCTTTGTTTCAGTAAGATTAATCCTGGAGGACTTGATGGTTCCTTGAAGTTATTAACTTGTAGGTAGAATGGATCTTAGCATCAGTATTCACTCAGAAACCTGACTTGTGGAACCCTTTCAATACGTATAGAGGGCAATGTCAGCCTAATATCTGGGAGATAAAATTAATGATATCTAAATCAATCCCTGATTCCCCCTCCCACATACAACATGTATAAATTTTATACTGCTTTCATCTAGGTGTCTACTTAAGTATTTTTCTGGAATAATGTATTAAAATTAAAAGTTTGAAACTTTAGAAAAGTGTTTAGTTCTTTTACAAGTTGAGCTAATTTGAATAAATAGTATAGCCTTTGTTTTTCTGGATTATGATTCACAGAGTCATAAAACCCTAGATCTAAAGGACAGCATTGGATTATGATATCACAGGGTCATAAAAATCTAGAGGCCAGGGTAACTTAAAAACATGGAGTCTAAAGAGGCTGCTCTAGTCCAGAAAGAAGGATTTGTATATTATAACTACTTAGAGTATTCAAAAGTTATTAATCATACTTGCATTTACATTTTAATTTTTATCAGTTTGTTTAAGTGACAACTGCATAAATGGTCCAAGTTTTGTAAAAGAAAACACACACCAGACACTAAGGATTTGCATTCCAAGAATGTGTTCAATGTCTTTTATTGTCCAGCCTGGAGACCTCACCAGATCTATTCAATATGAATAGCGGTCAGCTTGGTTCTGTATTTCACATATAGCAATCCTCCAGGAACTAAACAACTGCAGGGACCTGAAGCCAACTCTTCTGCTGCCTGAAAACTGGGCTGCAATTACCTTTACTTTTATGGAGACTATTTGTGCTTCTATGTTTTCAAATACTTGACACAGAATGATCCCATGTTCTCTACCAGCTGCTCTTCAAGAAGAGCTTGCTTTTAGTGCCTAAAGAATTCTGTCTTTTACAATTTTTGGAATGTGCCTTGCCCACAAGATCCCTCATCAAAAGTTTCACAAATAAGATTCAATAAATTATCTGAAATCAAGTATAATATTATTCTTGTTAAGCTTTGACGCTGTTCCGGCCCAGCAGGATGGGAACATTTTACTCTGTGTGAGGTCTACAATATAAACACCTATTTGAAGATAGATAGAGCCATCATTCTGGCTTTGGTTTCAATGAACCAATAGTCTTACTGAAGTCAATTAAACTGACTGAGTCCAAGCAACAACATTGGTTTAGGCAGATGAGTACTGGTGTATGCAGTGTGAGCGTGTGTTTGGGGAGGGGGGTACCTCCGTCTTTTCTTTCTTTCTCCCTTCTATCATGTCTGTGTCAGGTACACAGGTTCTTAATTTAATGAATGCCTCATATTGCCATGGATATTAAGAAGAAATTTAAGTTAATTTCCTGTTTCAATTTTTAAAGCCAAATACAAAGTCATCAAGTTATAGTGGTTTAGTCAAATATACTTTGGAAGTTGTGTAAAAAAAACTTGTAAACATGATCACAGCCAGCCTAGAAAGGACTGAAGCTGTGGCTGACTAGTCTGTAACATTTGGTAGCTTGTCCTTTAATCTTCAGCCGTGTGAAAGTGAAATCTCCGGAAGAAAGGTAAGTGCTGGATTATAGGAGAAAGCCCATAGCCACAGCTTATCAACAGAGAAATAGGGGGCAGAGACCCCCTCTATTTCTCTTTATGTATCACATAACTAAATAAAGAGGTTAAAGAGGCACGCACATGGGTTCCATGAAGGACTAAAAGTAGAAAATGCATGACAATATATTAAGATGCAGCCTTAAGATCACTTGGTCCACAGAAAAGCTATTTCTAAAAAAAATCATATGCCTACAAGACTGTTCTGCTGTAGGGCAGAACACACGCGCTCTGGACTATAGTGCTGGATTATGTCATTAAAGAGTTCAGTTTCAATTTTAGGCTAATATGTAAATAGATCATTGTACTGAGGCAGCTGTTAAAGGGACCCCAGGATGAGTTATTTGTTTAGTTGGATGTGTTCAACAATAGCCTTTGTCCCTGCAAGAGCCAGAGTAAGCAAATGATTGTGAAAGGACACACTTGAAAACAATTACTTTTCACCCATTCCTTGACAGCTTTGGCTGTGAAACCACCAAGGCAGAGAGAGAGAGAGAGAGAGAGAGAGAGAGAGAGAGAGAGAGAGAGAGAGAGAGAGAGAGAGAGAGAGAGAGAGAGAGAGAGAGGCTGTGCCTTCAGCTTTAGAGATGGTGTATTTCAGTGGGTTGTAGATTCAGTTCACTTTGGCTAAGGAGAATTAGATCTTTTTAGCATGGTACATTTAGGATCTACGGCAATTTTTCTAAGACAACATAACCTACTAAATTTTGGCATCACTTATGGTTCATCGTAGTTTAAAAAACCTCATTATGAAAACCTATAAGAAACTCAGACATAAGAACATAGTATGGAGTCTAAGGAACTGAACCAAATTTTCACTTACTAAAGAAGGTTCGTTAACCTAGCAACTGGATTGGACTGCTTAGCTGCACACGCTCAGCCTCTGGCTTTCCTTACTATTATTTGTCTTTGAAATTTCTTCCCTATGAAAAGCTACTGGAGTACCTTTCTGGAAAAGTTGCAGAAAATGCAAAAATCTTTTCTGAGTGCTTTTTAAAAAAAAAAAAACCAACAACAAATGGCGCTTTTGAATTGCCAATGTCTCTCTTGCACACACATTTATGAAATAAAACCCTAACATATATTATACCCTAGGAAGACTTATGGGGAAAAGGGAAACACTTATGCTTATTATAAAAATAACCTGTTTTTCAAACTATTAAAATTTGAGATCATAGGTGAAGAGCTCATGGGCATGGCTGTGACGTGTCTGTCCCTTTGCACACTTTGGGTACTGTTTGTTTGTAAACCACTTGCAATAGAACTACCGAACCCAACTTGATTCACACACATTTTCCAAAGGAATCGGAATTTGTTGGAGACTGGAAACTGCTTAGACAGGAACATGCTTTACTAACAGGGCAGACCTTTCCTAAGTACTTGTTTTCTTTAAGTTCTTTTTCTTCATGTAGCTTCTCTTAAGGATTATAAACTCCCTGAGTCTGCCCCCTGGCCAGTCTCCCCACTACAGTTAGTGGAGAGCAAAGTTTGCATTCCGCATGTTTCTGGAAGAGGTCAGGACTGCAGGGGTCTCTGCATCCTCGGTGTAGTCACAGCACACACTACACACAGGGACACTTCATGGTGAGTAAATATTTCTACACCTTCCTCTGAGTTTCCCCTTGAGGGTGGGGACTCCTAGTGAAGCCTTTGAGATGCTCTGACTGAGCTGTTTCTGTAGCTTCATTCAATTAGGAGGCCGGGGCTTAATGACATTGTTGTGAATAAAAACGCCAGAATATCTGTTCCCCGCATCTCAGACTACTGCTGCATATGGTAAGAATAAAGAGAGAGCTGCAGCTGAAACCCGCCGCAAGACAGCCCTCACTCATCAGGGAATAGAAGGAGTTGGACAAACGCTCCCTCAAAAGGCATGGACATTTGGACAGAGCTGGGGACTGAGAGAGAATGATGTTCTCCAGTTTCACCCATTAGTGAACCAACTAACAAATACAATGGTGGTGTTGTTATTCTTTGGCCATAAGCAACAGGACGCTGTGTGTGGGCAGCAGTTTAGTGGGGAGGAGGATACGTCGACCCCTTTTTGTCCTATTGATTTTTTTCCTATTTGCATGACTTGAGCAAATTAAATGATGCAATATGGCTTTTTGTTACAAAACAAAGTGAGAGGTACCACCCAGACACATATGTTGATTCGCAGGAGCTGTTTACATGATAATAGGGTGAAATCTACCGTGAACTGAGCATAAAAATTAGATTCAGCCTGGGCATTTTTTTTTTAATGCCTGGGCCAGCAAGAGTGAAGCACCAAGTTTTCCGAGTCTCTACGACCTTGACAACTGCAGGGTTGTAACACGGGAATTCTTAATTAAACCTAAAATGGCCAAAGACAGGGGGAGCAGGGACACCTGATTGCCTGTGCTCTGTGAAGTGATTGTAATGACAGGATCCCGCAGACGGCACACGGCACTGCATCCCCTGTAAGAAATCTCATGCAGAATCAAGACCAACGATGGCTTGCACGGAACAAACACTTTTTGGCTAAACTAATCAAGGCATGAGAAGTGCATATGGCATAGCTCATAAAAATGAGTTTCTAGACGAGGTCCTCCTAGACAACACTGCACCAGCGAAAACCTGCATTTTTGTAACGTTACAACAAGACCGAGAAACCACTGAATAGGAGGCTCCAGCAAACTCTCTCAAGTTCTTATGTATGGTACCAGGAGTTCCCTTCTGCTGGTTTAACCATTGGCATGCAAGATAGACCCTTCAGCCTGGGCTTGGGATCATTAACCAACAGTACCTAGATAGCCTTTAGAATCCAATCCGCTCACCAGTTAGAGCACGTGGAGAAAACGGAACAAATCTTTTCTACCCCAGAAAAATAAACCGGAAACCACAGCCACCCTAATTTACAGTTCCACCTCACCAAGTGCTAGATATGGTCCAAAATATACTGTTAATCTCCATTCTCTTAAAACATTTACCCGGCTCAGGACTCGGGTACCACAAGATACATCTCTCTAGAGATAGGCAAGTTTAAACCAGCATCCCCACAAGGGACTCCAGGGAAGGAGAGCTATCCGCACACTGCTCAGGAACACGCAGACCCCCCCCCAAACACCTACCCGAACTCAGGAAAGTTATAGCAACTATCAGGATGAGCTTGCCCTCTCTGGCGGCTACCACCAGCATCTAGCAAGGCACATCTGCGAGTGCCTACCTTGTTCTCCAGACGCCCCAACCCAGGGCTGTCACTCTGCAGGCAGCAGGACACTCGGGGGTAGAAGCCACCACACAGGATCTCTCCTCCACTCAGCAGCTCCAGCTGGGACATCACCCGCCTGTCTCTCCTTTTCAGGCGCTTAGGGGGGGTTCCCGTTCAGGCACCTTCTCCTCCTCGCTCCGCTCCCTTCGCTCCTTTCCCCAAACTTGGCATCTCCCTCGAAGAAGCCCAGAGCCACGGCTAGCAGCAGCAGCTTAAACGAGAGCATCTTCAGCATCGTCTACCCAGAGCAGCAGTGGCAGGGCGCGGGAGGATGGGGGGTGGACGGGGTGGACCTGGGGGGGGGGGGAGGCCACTGCCCAGCAGGGGCACTAGGGCGCAGCTCCAGGAGAGTGCGGCGGGCCGGCGGCCGGCGGGACGCTCCCGAGGCAGGCGGAGGTGGCGCGGGGAGAAAGAAGACGCGGAGCAGCGCTGCGCCGCGCTGCTGCAGCTCTGCCTTCGGGGCAGCGGGGCAGGGCGGAGAGATGAAGTGCGGGTGACACGGTGCGCGGCTGCCCCGCCAGCCAGCGTCAGTCAAGTTGGGTTAGGGGCTTTCCGCGGCGGCTGGGAAGTGGGAGGAGAAGGAGTTGGAAGAGGAGGAGGAAGGAGGGAGGGAGGACGGACGGGAGACGACAGTCGTGGAACTCCGCGGTGGCTCGTCGTCCGCTCCCCGGGAGTCCTTGAGGTGAGACGGTAGCGCGAACCGAAAGGGCGGCGGCTGCGGCGGGCCCCGTGGAGGCAGGGCCGGCGCTGGGCTCCCGAGGATGCTGAGGTCTCCTCTGCCGGCGGCTGCCGCTCCGCACGCAGCCTCTCATGTTTCGCTCCCTCTTTTCTTCTTCTTTTTAACCAGCGCGCGGGGAGGTGCTGCCACCGCGCGCCCCTTGACGTCACCGCCGCTCGCGCGCACCGCCCCGGGGTAGGGAGAGGGGAGGGGGGCGGTCTGCCGGGAGCTAGCGCTTGCCGGGACCCAGGGTGGCCTCGGGCTGCGACGGGGCGGGCGGGACGGAGAGGGGGAGGAGGAGGGAGGGCTGGGGCCGGGGAGCGGGCGGGTGGCGGTGGGGGGGCGAGCCCTTGGAGCCAGCCTCCAGGGCTAGGAACCCAGAGCGCCACTGTGCTGGGCTGGGGGTGGCCCGGCCGCTGTGCCCAGCTTGGGCCGAAAGTGCCTGGGGAACGGTGGCGGCTGCTCGTGGGCTGAGGCTCCCGGACCCTGTGAGTAAGAAGGGACCGCGCGAAGTGAGAAGACAGGGATTTTCCCCCCGGCTTCGCCCACGCTAGTCTGGGTCTGGTTACCTAGCCCCCGGGAAGGGACGCACTCCGTGGGTTGGAGCCAGCTGCTGGGAACTCGTCCCTGCCTTTCTCTCTCCCTCAGGTACAGACAGACGCCCCCAGGGATCCCCGAGATTTAGAGGCAAGAGGGGAGCCCAGGTGCTGCAGGTTTTTGTGAGGGCAGAGAGGCCACCCATGGGTCTTTGCTGACGTTCCCGGAGCTGCTGCAGTGGTTCTGAGACTGTGCCTACGGTAGGGTTGGGTATCCCAGAGCAGGCTAAACCTGAGTTCTTCTCCAGGCAGATGTGGGATGTGTTCCAGACTTAGGCAGGACAGCCTTGAGGGGCCACCTGTAGCCCCAGACTAAGTCGCCTGGGAGACACCTGTGAGTATTTGTAAAGTACATGCATGTGCACACGCACACGTGCGAACACAGCACACGTGTGCACAGACTTTCTGGTGTACATATACAGGAGAGGAAGAGTTTAGTCGCCGATGTGAGAATAGAATCACCTTTCCCCTAACTGGACAAGTTCTGCCTAGAGTGTTTCTAGAAAGATTTCGACATTACCAAGAGCTTTGATTTCATGCTTACTGGAGCCCCACAAGCTGGCACTGGGACAAGCCTCCCAGGAGCTGCACACGAAAGTTGCTTTTTGTCTATTTGGGTACTAAACAGGGAAGCTGATTTCCTGGCGGATGGCTTTTGATGAGGAGATAAGGCTGTTTTTCCCATTTTGGCAATAGGGGAATGTTCACCATATTTGGACAGATTTCACCAGCTCCTAGGAAAGTTGGTGGTGGCCGAGGCTGGTAACGGACTGCTTTGAAAGTGGCATCAGTGGCTAGGTGAGCCTTGTCCCTTTCAACGCCTGCATTCTGAATTACATTTTATGTGTGAAGTTAGTTTTTAAGCAACAGAAGTGACCTGTTGGAATAAACGTAAAGCCTGCTGAGACATTTGGCCTAGCCCCCAGCTAAAGCAAATGCCCTGGAAGCAAACTTAACCCTTCTTCCAGACACCATCATACACTGTCCTGCATGGCTGTGTACATGGATAGCGTCATGCACTGCTGTGTACATGGACACTGTCCTGCACTGCTGTGTACATGGACACCGTCATGCACTGCTGTGTACATGGACACTGTCCTGCACTGCTGTGTACATGGACACCGTCATGCACGGCTGTGTACATGGACACCATCATGCACTACTGTGTACATGGACACCGTCATGCATGGCTGTGTACATGGACACCATCATGCACTGCTGTGTACATGGACACCATCATGCACTGCTGTGTACATGGACACCATCATGCACTGCTGTGTACATGGACACCATCATGCACTGCTGTGTACATGGACAGCGTCATGTACTGCTGTGTACATGGACAACATCATGCACTGCTGTGTACATGGACACTGGAATGCACTGCTGTGTACATGGACACCGTCATGCATGGCTGTGTACATGGACACCATCATGCACTACTGTGTACATGGACACCATCATGCACTGCTGTGTACATGGACACCATCATGCACGGCTGTGTACATGGACACCATCATGCACTGCTGTGTACATGGACAGCGTCATGTACTGCTGTGTACATGGACACCGTCATGCACTACTGTGCACATGGACACCAGCATGCACTGCTGTGTACATGGACAACATCATGCACTGCTGTGTACATGGACACTGGAATGCACTGCTGTGTACATGGACACCGTCATGCATGGCTGTGTACATGGACACCATCATGCACTACTGTGTACATGGACACCATCATGCACTGCTGTGTACATGGACACCATCATGCACGGCTGTGTACATGGACACCATCATGCACTACTGTGTACATGGACAGCGTCATGTACTGCTGTGTACATGGACAACATCATGCACTGCTGTGTACATGGACACTGGAATGCACTGCTGTGTACATGGACACCGTCATGCATGGCTGTGTACATGGACACCATCATGCACTGCTGTGTACATGGACACCATCATGCACTGCTGTGTACATGGACACCATCATGCACTGCTGTGTACATGGACACCATCATGCACTGCTGTGTACATGGACAGCGTCATGCACTGCTGTGTACATGTTATTGTGAACACTACTCTAGTTTCCACGTGGTTTATATAGCATTCTTCTTGCTCAGAAGTCTCTTACTATAAAATAAACCCCACTAAGGATTTTTAAGACATTAAAATTTGTCAGTTTAGTATTTCTTGAGATAAGTTCTATCAGTATCAAGCCACTGGCGTAATTCCATGCAATTCACATCCCAGAACCCCATCTAGAATGTGTTTAAGGCTTTATTCCTAAGTTTTAGTTTAATGTCTCTTCGTACAATGAAGATTCTTCTGAAATTGTATCTCAGTCACTGAAGCTCCCACTCATGGGCGATAAATTGATGTTAACAGTATTGGGGCAGGCCTGACCTTCTTGTGCTGTGTATTCTCAGAGTAAGGACACCTAAAGTAAATTAATATTGGGTTTCACAAAATGATGCTTTTGTTATAAGATATGATCCTAAATGTCAAGATGCCGAACATGTAGAAATGACCAAAAGGAAACAAGCGTACTTCTTTTCTTTTTGGGACAAAGTCTTGTGTATCTCAGGCTGGCCTCATACTTTAAGGATGGCCTTGAACTTCTGCATCCGCCTCCTTAGTGTTGGGATTACAAACGAGGACCGCCATGCCTGCTTGAGGCAGTACTCATAATAAAAATCCCAGGACTTCCAGAGACCTAGGATAGAACCAAACATGACTGGCCAAAATAAACAAACCTTTGAAATGAAATGATTCTAATGATGCTCTGATATACTCACAGACTGATGCGTTAGTAGTCTCAGAGAGGCCACCTCCGGCACACGATGAGAGCAGATGCCGAGACCACAGCCAAACATCAGGAGGAGAGAGAGCCCAGTTTGGAGGTCTCCGTTGGAACCCTCCCCTTGGAGTTCAGGAAACCTGCCAAAGAGAGGGAGGAGGAATTGTAGGATCCAGAGGTGGAGTCAACTAAGCAGTGCTCATGGGGCTTCAAAGACACTGAAGCAGCAGTTGACAGCCTGCACTAGGTTCTCTGCATATATGCTATGGTTGTTGGCTTGGTGTTTTGGGGGGGACTCCTAACGGTGGGAATGAGGGTGTCTCTGACTCTTTTGCCTCCTCTCGGGACTCTTTTCCTCCTACTGGGCTGCCCTGCCCAGCCTTGGTTTAGGGTTTGTGCCTGGTTTTATTGCATCTTGCTGTGTCCTGTTCAGCTGGTGTCCTGGGGAGGCCCGCTCTTTTCTTTGAGGAGATGGGGGTGTGGGAGTGAATCTGGGGGAGATGAGAGGGGGGAACTGGAAGGAGGAGAGGAAGGAGAAGCTGTGGTCAGGATGTATCGTATGAGTGAAAAAAATTGAAAGTAAAAAAAAAAAAAAGAAACCCAGGGTTTCATGCACACAAAGCAAAGTCTCTACCAACTGAGCTACGCCCCTTCCCTTGTTCTGTGTTGACACATGCAACTGAAACCGATCCATGCAAGATTCATCACGAAACACAAGTAGTCAAGTCCCCAGTCCCTTATGGGACCGGAGCTTTTTCCTTGTGTCTCTCTTTTTTGGCGAGGGGGAAGGTGTTGTTCTTGTTTTGTGGTTGTTTTTCAAGACAGGCTTTCTCTGTGTAACAGCCCTGGCTGTCCTGGAACTCACTGTGTAGACAAGGCTGGTCACGAACTCACAGAGATCCACCTTCCTCTGCCTCCTGAGTGCTGGGACTAAAGGCGTGCACCACTACCGCCTGGCATGATACAATCCAAATAGTGCCTGACTTGTGTTTTCACAGTTAGACTAACTTCTGATTTAATTTTTCCCAGAAGGCAAATTAAAAACTTTATCCACAGCAGATCAACCATCTAATGTGTTTGGTTGTTTTCATTCTTTGTTCTTCTAGGGCCTCTCCACCCAGCTCCCAAATAAATCACCGGGAGGCTTATTTTTCCTTACGAATGCCCGACCTTTAGTTTGGCATGTTTCTAGACAGTTTTTCTTAAATTATTGAGACCATCTTTTGCCTCTGAGCTTTTACCTTTCCCTATTTCTGTATTCCTTTTTTTTTTTTTTTACTTCTTACTCTGTGGACTTGCCATGTAGCTGTGTAGCTGGGTGACTGCGTGGCTGAGCGGCTGGCTCCTAAAGTCCCCCTTTCCTCCTTTTCTCCACCCTGGATCCCTCTTTCCCCACATTTCTCCTATTTATTCTCCCTGCCTGCCAGCCCAGCCTATCTATTCTCTTGACTTGCTATTGGTTGTTCAGCTCTTTACTAGACCAATCGGGTGTTTTAGGCAGGCAAAGCAACACAGCTTCACAGAGTTAAACAGATGCAATATAAAAAGAATGCAGCACATGTTTACATCCTGAAACAAATGTTCCACAGCATAAACAAATGCAACACATCTTAAAATAATATTCCACAACAATCTAACTTCTTAGGAATCAAGGATAAACACTAGGGTGTTTCCTAAGACTGAAGCCTCATTGGGGGTTACCACAGGGGATTGGAGCCTCGTGCACACCTGGACAGGGCCAGAAGGGGCCTTTTCAGCATTAAATCATGTTTAAGAAGTGTGCACATGCTGCATTCATTTTCATCCACACACTGTTGGTAGCCATCAGGAACTTTATCATGTGTGAATGAGCTGTAAGCACCAGATCCTGGAATTAGACATTTCTCTTTTTGATCACCCCAGCTGAGTGTGATTTGGTTTTACTGTGACCAACTGTCAATAAATGTTACCCACTGGCCGTCTTACATGACTTGATGCTTTTTGAAGGTTTCAAATACATTAAAAGATCTTTTCAAATTAAATGACAGACTACAGTGTGACTCCTCAGAGAGAGACCACATATTACTTAGCGATTAGAGACTCGTTATAGTCCAGGTGGAGTGACTGGCACAATGGTGGGGTGGCTAGTTGAATTTATCGCTAGTTATTCAGTCTTTCTTGTTAAAGATAGCACTTGGGCCAAGTAAAGACCCTTGCCCCAAGCCTGATAAACTGAGTTTTATCCCTGAGACCTGAATGATGGGAAGAGAGAATCAGCTCCCACAAGTTGTCCTCTGATATTTACACATGCAGCACAGCATTCAGTGGCATGTGTGTGAGTGCACGCCTGACCACACACATGTGTATGCACACACACACGCACACACATGCACACAGACCGAAAATGTTTAGATCAATACCTGTGTGCCAAACTCTGCTCTGGGCACTGGAGACATGGGTGTTTAAAACTCCTGGAACTTCCTCCAATGGGGGAAACAGACAGCAGCTGAAGCAGATTGTGCCAAATGTCTGTGCGTGCTGGAGAGAGAAGAGATCATGGGAAGGATGACCACTTGGAAGACTGGAGCAGTGAGCCATGCCCACACAGAGCCCAAGGAATGGGAGAGAGGACTGGATGAAGCAGGCAAACTTGGTGTGTCCAAGGGTTAACAGAGAGGCTTAGCCCTCAAGAGAGGATGCCAGTGAGTCTCATAAAACGGTAAGAATGGGCAACATTATGAAGTAGCCAGGTCCCAGGTTGCATAAGATCTTTGAAGTTTTACTCTTAATCAGATGCCATGGAGGCAGAACCTGTCCTATAGCCAGTGCTGACTCCTCCAAGGCCGTGAGGATCATGGTAACACTGGCAGAGGGCTAGGGACTAGCCAGAAGAATGTCTTCCACGACCAACGCCACAGGCCAGGGTCTTAAAACAACAGAAATCTACTGTCTCTCGGTTCAGGAACTAGATATCCCTTGAATGTCTTCCACAACCAACGCCACAGGCCAGGGTCTTAAAACAACAGAAATCTACTGTCTCTCGGTTCAGGAACTAGATATCCCTTATTAATCTGATGTTCTGGGCTGGTTCCTTTTAGATGCCTAGACTTTTCTCTAGCTTCTGGTAACTTCCATC
Source organism: Mesocricetus auratus (assembly GCF_017639785.1). Taxonomy (NCBI): domain Eukaryota; kingdom Metazoa; phylum Chordata; class Mammalia; order Rodentia; family Cricetidae; genus Mesocricetus; species Mesocricetus auratus. The sequence continues at coordinate 6,969,243 of NW_024429218.1, forward strand.
ACCCCTTTCCCTGGCTGCAGGTCGAGAGCTTGCTGTGCCTTGCTTGTGGATGGGTTTTGTTTACATCTAAATTTCTTCATCTTATATGAACATTAGTTATGTCAGTGTCCATCCTAATAACCACATATTAATAATCTGTGAGGCACTATTTCCAAGCAGGTGAATTTCACAGATACCGGCTGGACTAAAGAATCCTTTGGGGGTTGGCCTTCCTTCCTTCCTTCCTTCCTTCCTTCCTTTCTTCCTTCCTTCCTTACTTCCTTCTTTCCTTCCTTCCTTTCTTCCTTCCTTCCTTCCTCCCTCTCTCCCTCCCCCATCTCTATTCTTTCTTGTATTTTCTAGCTACTAACTCACTATAAGGTTATGCCTGATAAATAAGTTGATGAGTGGACAATGAAACGTGTTGTATTTATACAATGGAATATTGTTGAGCTGTTACGAAAAATGAAATCATGAAATTTGCAGGTAAACAGATGGGGCTGGGGATCATTCCAAGTGCAGTAACCCAGGTCCAGAAAGACAAATACTGCACATTTGCTTTTATCTGTAGACGTCAGTTTCGATAGTCAGGTATGCGTGTTTCATTTGAAGTACCACAGGGGTCAGGAAATTATTAAAGCATCGTTGTGTGGGGACCTTCGAGGGAGGAAAGAAAACTCACTGGTCTAAAGGGTTAAGGGGAATAACAGAATAGTAAAGGTTAAAGTAGGGTTGGGGATAAGGGACAGGATTAGATGGGGATACAGGGAGGGACAGACTACACTAGTCATTTGGAAACCTATTATGGTAGAAGCTCCCTAAAATATATACGCTTCTACAGCAATAAAAAGAGTTAAAATGAAGTTGACCATGCTAACAATGCCCCTATCATATACCATAAACTAACAAGCAAAAAGCCCAGTGTCAGGAGTGAGTTGCATCTTTTATAGTTATTGGCTAGTGAGATCTCCAAAACATTATTGTAAGACCCATTTACTGAAGACGCCATACATTGTATCATAGAACATGCTACTCATCCGGAAGCTTCTTTCCCTATGAGCTAGCATTCCTAGATGGGGAATTGCTTTTCACACTACTGGAGGAAAAAAAATCAAGCATCATTCACTCAGATGTAAACCCTGAGAGCTACAATAATGATTGGCATTGCGAGACACGCACACGGGTACAGTAGTGTGCTAACATTGTGGTAGTAAGCAGACACTTTCTGACTGGACTCAAGTCCCAATGTACAAGTTAAAATCCGTACCTGGCACCATCATCGGGGTAAGAATCTGTGGTTAGACAGGTTATACAGGTCCTACAGGAGAACCTGCTGCTATAATTCTGCAAAGGATGCATAGTGTTAGACTGACTCCTAATGACTTATTGTTATACCCATATATTCATGCATCTTTTAATTCTTATCCGAGAAGCTTCTGTTTGCTGCAAATGTGGAAAAATAGGTACTCGCAACTGTGCAAGGATAAGGAACTAGGGACTGTCCATCCTCAAATGGGGCATCTCTGTCTCACCTCCTCCTTCCAAGACTCAGGGATCAGTGCAGACACGTGGGGAGGGATGATTGCAAGAGCAGCGAGAGGTGGTGAGTGATTACAAGGAAGCAGTGTTTGCACATGTGATCTCACAGCAGTTGTGACGACACGCCTGAAACCTGCCGCAGATCAAGCCAGACATAACCCCGGCATGGAGAGGGGAGGTGGGGAGGAAGTCCCATGTCCCTAGCTGAGGAGTCATTGGCAAGTGAAACTGCTGGGGGAGGAAGGGAGGGAGGGAGGGGGAGAGAGAGAGACAGACAGACAGACACACAGACACACAGACAGACATTTTTTTAAAGTTGACCATCTTCCAATGGAAGGTCAAACCCTCAAGGATGTATGGACACCACATATCAGAGTTGATGGATTTAACGGATTTAAAAGGGGAACACAAAGTTGGATGAGTAGGAAATTGAGGGTGAATATGGGAGGAGTTGGGGAGGGGAGGGATTGTATGGACTCTCAGAAAGACAATGAAAGTGAGGAAAAAATCCTCCGGAAGAAACAATTATTTGCATAACACAAGTGCCTGATGGAGAGAGACAGAAGCGGCAAACTCAGAGGAGAGGGCTAGTGCTATGCCTCTTCCTTTGGCTTCTGGCTTTTTAGAAAATTTTGTGTAATTTAACCATTATTACTGCTGTGGACACATCCAGTGATTTTGAAATAGCAGGATTTCTTTTCCATTTCATTCAAAATATGTTCTAACTTCCCCTCCCCGCCCCAGCCACTGCCCAAGCTCTTTGAAACAGAAGTTATTAAAAATGGTCTGATTTAATTTCCAAATACTTAGGGGTTTTTTTGAAGACTTTTTGTTGTTGGTTCTAACTTGATCTCATTGTAGCCAGAGTACATTCAAGACAAATTGAATTTGCAAATATTTGAGTCTTTTTGGTGGGCAGGAGAATGTTGTATCTTGGTAAGACAACAAAAGAGAACACGTGTTCTGTTGTGGAGATCAGGCCAACTTGTTAGCTGGTGTTTAAATCTCTTTCTTATCGATCTTATTTGTCTTATCTGTTCTTACTGGAGTTGGGAGTAAGGAGTTCCCTGCTCCCTCTTGCAGATTATACCAACTTTTGTATTGTTTGGAGTTCTGTGCTTATTTGCATAAAAGTTTGTGACTTACCTCCTGAATGGACACTTTGGCCATTATGAAAGTGATCAGAATTTCTTCATCCTGGTCAGAATTGCTTTTGTTTACCATTAGCATGAAGCATCTTCTTAATCCCCTTTTTTAAACCTACTTTGTTTAATTATTAAAAACTTTCTGCAAGCTGCATAGCGTTGTGTTTCGAGTATTTTCCCCCTAAAATTCTTGACTAGAGACTTTATGTTTAAAGAGACCACTGAGACGGTGTGTTCAGAAACCCACATTTCTACTACTTAAAGTAATTACTGAGACAGACAGTGTGCTCAGAAAACCTCATTTCTACTGTTTGGTTCCTATTTTTCTTATCTACTTGTTTTTTACTCTTCTTTTTTTTTTTTTTTTTTTTTTTGGTTTTTTTGAGACAGGGTTTCTCTGTGGCTTTGGAGGCTGTCCTGGAACTTGCTTGGTAGTCCAGGCTGGTCTCGAACTTACAGAGATCCGCCTGCCTCTGCCTCCCGAGTACTGGGATTAAAGGCATGCGCAACCAACGCCCGGCTACTCTTTTTAATATTTAGATGTTAAATGTTTTATTATGCTAATTTGTCTGTTACAGGCTAATTCTTTCATTTACTTTTTTTAGTGACTATTTTAAGGTTTAACTTGTCACATTGTGTCTTCAGTTGCTATGACACCACCTTATTAAGCAAACGTTAAAATGACAATATATGTCCTTTGCATCTGTGCATGCCTAAACCTGCTTTATAAAATGGTATATCATTTGCATATGGCCTGTGCCCATTGTTCTGTGTACTTCTAGACACCTCTAGATTGCTTACATAGCTCTAACTATGTGGGTAATTGCTACACTGTGTTGTTTAGGGAATAAGAACACATTCAATACAGATATGAGAACTTTGCAATGTCTTAAATCTGCAGTTGGTTGAGTCTCGAGATGCAGAGCCCATAAACTCAGAACCCATGGATTCCAACTGCCACCAACCTCTGTGCACATGCCTCATACAATGTAAGATGTGATTATGATTTTCTCTAGACAGATATTTATCTTTTAGAACTATTTTAAAATATGAGTAAAAGTTTCTATTTTAAAATATGAGTAAAAGTTTCTTTTGTAATTTGCCACTACACTTTAACAAGTTGCATTAATCCTTCGTTAAGATAACATTAGTGATTTAATGTGTTCTCACGGCACATCTGGATCCCTGCTTGGCCAGGGTTCTTCCTGTGTGAGGGAATGTGGCCATAGCTCTTGTACTAAACTCTGAGGATACTGATCTTATTTTCATCTCTTACACGGCAAGGTGTGCTTTATTGAGCCTCCCCTTTGAGGCTCTTCTCACCGGGTCTAGAGCTTTAGGCTGACAAGTTGTCTGTGTTTGCTTCCCTTCCATTCAGACAGGTTCAGACATAGGTGGGTCGCACTTACAGTTTATTTTCTTGTGTTTTACTTGATGGTGCTGTGAAATGGATACCCAGAATACCTTTACTTTCAGTTATTGATACTCATCACTCCCTGAGGCTACGGGATAGCATGACCCTTGTGATGCATTGCTGGGTAGTAGCAGTCAGTAACAAGTCCCAGGCATGAGGTCTCCTGGGAAAACAGCTGATCCCGTGTGGTTCTCCATGAGGCTTGACTGTGCTGTTTTCCAGGTTAGGCGCATGAGATGCGTTTTTTTTTTTTTATTTCCTGTATATCTTTTACATTCCTGAGCATGTGAAATATACAACTGCAACAATGATTTCCGGGTCTTTTGCTCTAAGTCTTCTGTATAAACTAGAGCTCTGGCTTGTCTTTGAGTTCATTTTTTTACTTATCCTACTTCCTACTATAGTTTATTAGAATGTAAATTGAGGGGCACCTTGAACACCTGTAAGACACCCCTCCTGTCTTCCTTCCCTGAATCATCTTAATTATATTTGTCCATCTAGAAATCACTCACTTATTTTACATGGAAAAAATTTCCCTCTGGTTATTTCTTACAGGCTTCCCCTCATCAGTAGTTTTAAGACATTTACTCTCATTATGTTTTCTGTAGCTGTCAAAAAAAATGGGATCTTGAAATTTGCAGGCAAATGGATGGCACTAGAAGAAACAAACCATCCTGAGTGAGGTAACCCAGTCACAAAAAGACAAACATGGTATGTGCTCATTCATATATGGATTTTTAGACATGGAGCAAGGCATTGCCAGCCTACAATCCCACTGCCAGAGAGTCTGGGAAACAGGGAGGACCCTAAAAGAGATATGCATGGTAACACAGAGAAGGGGAATGGGACAGGATCTCATGAGTGGATTGGGAGCATGGGGGAGGGGAGAGGGAGCTGGGGACTGGTGAGGGGGAGAAGAGGAGGGGAGAGGAGTACATGGGGGAGCAGGAAGTTGAGTCGGGGGAAGAACAGAGGAGAGCAGGATGAGAGATACCATAATAGAGGGAGCCATTATAGGTTTGAGGAGAGATCTGACACTAGTGAGATTTTCAGAGATCTACAAGGATGAGACCAACTAACAATCTAAGCAATAGTGGAGAGGCTACCTTAAATGCCTTCCCCTATAATGATATTGATGACTACCTTACATGCCATCCTAGAACCTTCATCCAGTGTCTCATGGAAGCAGAGGCAGACACACAGCTAAATACTGAACTGAACTCCTGGAACCCAGTTGCAGAGAGGGAGGAGTGATGAGCAAAGGGGTCAAGACTGGGCTGGTGAAACCCACAGAGACAGCTGACCTGACAAGGGGGAGCTCATGGACCCCAGACTGATGGCTGAGAGGCCAGCATGGGATGATCCAGAGCCCCTAAATTTGGGTGTCAGTAAGGAGGCCTCGGTAATCTATGGGGCCTTGGGTGGTAAATCAGTATTTATCCCTAGCATATGAATGGACTTTGGGAGCCCATTATGTATGGAGGGATGCTCTCTCAACCTGGACACATGGGGAAGAGCCTAGGCCCTGCCCTGGATGATATGACAGACTTTGGAGATCCCCCATGGAGTGCCTCACCCTCCCTGGGGAGCAGAGTGAAGATTGGGGGTTTTGTGGGTTGGTGGGGGTGGGGGAGGGTGAGGGAAAGCACAACAGAACACATCTTGCCATGTAAGAGATGAAAATAAGATCAGTATCCTCAGAGTTTAGTACAAGAGCTATGGCCACATTCCCTCACACAGGAAGAACCCTCGCCAAGTTTGTTTCTCATTTACACTGAAAAAAAGAGAAAATTCTATGACATTCTGTTTGCAAGTCATTAATTAAGGCACACACAAACTCTGGGTAGTATATTATCTACATGGAGACCTTTGTTGAGGTCATTAGGTACTGAGGCAGAGTTTTCATGGAAGAGATTGGCTGTTTTCCCCAGGAGCTCTCATGCCTGGGACTTGTTACTCACCGCTACTACCCAGCAATGCATCACAAGGGTCATGCTATCCCGTAGCCTCAGGGAGTGATGAGTATCAATAACTGAAAGTAAAGGTATTCTGGGTATCCATTTCACAGCACCATCAAGTAAAACACAAGAAAATAAACTGTAAGTGCGACCCACCTATGTCTGAACCTGTCTGAATGGAAGGGAAGCAAACACAGACAACTTGTCAGCCTAAAGCTCTAGACCCGGTGAGAAGAGCCTCAAAGGGGAGGCACAATAAAGCACACCTTGCCGTGTAAGAGATGAAAATAAGATCAGTATCCTCAGAGTTTAGTACAAGAGCTATGGCCACATTCCCTCACACAGGAAGAACCCTGGCCAAGCAGGGATCCAGATGTGCCGTGAGAACACATTAAATCACTAATGTTATCTTAACGAAGGATTAATGCAACTTGTTAAAGTGTGGCGGCAAATTACAAAAAAGTCTCCCTGAATGAGGGACAGCCAGAAGGCTTTCTTACTTTTTTCCCTCCTAAGGGAAATGGCAGCTGTCTATGTCCTGGAAAGGGCCTTCCTCAGAAACAACATGCTGAGACCCCAACCTTGCACTCCCAACCCCTACAACTATAAGAAACAAAATAATCAAGACAGATTTCCAAGTGTGACTTTTATGATGTTGTGTGCTTGACGTTTCATTACCATAAATTTCATTATTGCCAGTGTCACTTTTAAGCTATAAATGCGTAACTAAATAAATCAGTTGGGGCTGTTTGGTTCTATCAAGTGTGTCGTAAATTTTTTTCTGGTGAATGCAGAATCACCTCTAATGAAGGATTATTTTCTTTACTACTAAGACAGTTCTATTCCAGATGCATTGCTTGAATTTTCTTGACTTAAGTCATTTGAGCGCGCACACACACACACACACACACACACACACACACACACACACACACATCCATCTGATGACAGCTCTAGTCACCAAGCCTGTGGGTAATTCATTTCAATTAAAAAAGATCCATTTATGCATATTGATGATTTGCCTGATCTGTGTCTGGGTACCACATGTGTACAGTGTTCGAGGGGGCCAAAGGAGTGTTCCAGGTCCTTTGGAACTAGAGTTGTAGCCTATTGTTAGTGATGCAAGTGCTGGGAATGGGGCTTAGATCCTCTGAAAGAGCATCAGGTGCCCTTAGCCAATGAGCCTTCTCTCCAGCCCCACATTTACTCTTATTTATCAAAGAAGATGTAGCTTATTCTGAAAAATTTCCAGCTTTCTGCATCAAGGCTTACTGTGTGACTTAATCTTCTGTAAGGTCACTTGCTTCTGAAACTGTCTATCACGAAGTTGTCTCCCAGAGTTAGAACTTTCCTGAGTCCTATGTGAGGACCCTAAGCCCCTCCCGAGTGGCTCTTTCACAGAAAGGTTTCTTTTATTAATATTGTACTGCATGCTTCCCATAGGGAAAGTCTACCACCTAAGAATTTCACAGCCTTCCAAATAGCACCACTAGCTTGGGACCAAGTGTCCAGACACATAGACCTGTGGGATACTTCACATTAGAGCTACGATCTCATACCCCTGTCTGCTGGATGCACATGGCCTTCTCATAATGCAAAATGTGTTTAAAAGTACCTAGAGTCTATAGTGAGCCCAACAACAATTAAAAGTCCAAAATTTCCTTTACAAACACTTGGCACATTTTAAACCGTGAATCCTCTCATGAACATCGTAAAGCAGATTATGAGCTTCCAATATAAAGGGCACAGAGTAGAATTCCCAGTGCAGAATGGAAGGATGCTAGAAGAAAAGGAGGTCAAAACAAGACCAAAATCCATCAGGGAAAACACTAGTCGTAGAAGCTCCATGTTTGGAATCTGGGGCTGATAATGGAGTGATCTGAGCTGTTATATTTTGCTGCCCACCGTACCTGATATCCGCAGGTCGATGGCTCTACCCTCGTCCTGGGAGGTATACCTCTCCCCCCTTGTCTTAGCCCACACCACTATTTATTCTGGGGGTGTCCTCTGCTACTCTTCCACAAACTCCACTTGCTTTCCACTCTCAAAACCAATGCAGTTCATCCAGCGATAAGCTCCCTTCTCCTGTTTCTTTGTCCTGTGCCGACCTCTCCCTCTTTATGTTGGTGTTTATTATTTGAATAGGATCCGAGGAACAAGAGAGGAGGAACCAATGGGTTTAGTCTGTCATACTGAACTTGCGCCAAAAAAAAGTGGATAAACTTCAATATTCTTCCTTTCTCTACATAAAATACACAGAATCGATTATATATAATTATGTATACATTTCTCTTATTACAAATTTATTTCATTATAAATGTAATTTCATATAAAATATATAATTTTAGCTAGGGATGTAACATATATATATACATATACAAACACATACATAGCACACACACACACACACACACACACACATATATATATATACATATATTACTTGTGTTTTCATTTTATTCTTTCGTTGACACACTTGACCAATCCCTTTAAAACCGAGTTTTCCTTTCAGCAATTCTGTCTTCTCTTCTTAGGATGCTGACTGGATGTTTCCATGCAGATAGCCAGCTAGTCTTTCAAGTCCAGTGCAGTCCAAACAAAATTTTCTATCCTCCCTTCTAAGTCTGCTCCTCCACAGACAACCTCAACTTTCATGAATAGAAACTCTGTCCTTCTAATCATCAGCCCAGAAACTTGGTGTGTGTGTGTGTGTGTGTGTGTGTGTGTGTGATGGCCATGTGTTTTCATGCATGTAGTGGTGCATATGTAGAGGTAAGGGGACAACTTTTGAGTGTCTGGTCTCTCCTTCCATGACACGGGTTCTGGTGATCAAACTCAGGTTGTCAGGCTTAGCAATCAATACCTTTATGGGTTGAGTCATCTTGACTGGAACCTTGATATGAATTTTTGCAAGATTGCTTCATGCTTGGTTCCTATTATATCAGGAAACAAAGCATATGAACATTTCATTTTTTTTACAATTATAAGATTTGTAGTGGCTTTGCTGCTACACTAACTCACTCACTATGAAGAATCCCTCTGAGCTTTCATGCAGTGGCTTTTAAATATGTCAATGACCATTATCTAGGTACATAACTGAAGGAGTGCTTATACCTATTTATTACAAGTGTGTTCATGTGTGTGCTCACATGTGTACAAATGAACATAGGTGTAGATATGCATGTGTGTGTGCCCTGGATTATAGACTAGAGGTCAACCTTGGGTGCCATTCCTGAGGACACCTGTTTAATTGACTCTTTTGGAACATGCTCCCTTATTATGACCCAGGGCTTGGCAATAAGATTGGTCTTAGCTGGCTAGGGAACTCCATGGGCCTACCTGTTATCATTGCTTCTTGGCTACAAGCTCCTACTGCCACTGCTGACCATTTATGTGGGATCTGCAGTTCAAATTTATGTTCCTACACTTACTTAGCTGAGTATCCCAACCTGGGTTCCCCTTTCTCAATAGCTTTGAAATGTCCTACATTCTCCATGCTTTTAGTTTCTGTTTCTCAACTCTACTCCTTTATGTCCATGGCAACTAAAATCATTTTTGTATGCCACAAACCATTTCACGTCACCCCTTCATTTAAATCTTCATTCCAAACAAAATTCGAATTCTAGAGGAAAATGTGAGTATTTATCATCTGCTCTCTGTTGACATGTCTGTTCCTTGCTCCATGTTTATAAGTGGTGGAAATTTTCTAGAATAGCATTCTTACGGTAGAGAAGTTACAAATATTGGTTGTACATTTGTAGGGTCTGGAGAATGAGGATAGACAGGCACATTTATTTTTGTGAGCCAAAAGCTTATTTATTCATTTCTTGCATTTGAAGGACTCTTCGGTGACATCCTTGGCCTGCGATTCTTTGCCATAGTCCTTAACCACTACACAACTGCAAGCAGCCATTTTTCACAGCTCTCCCTCTCAATCAAATGTTGAAGCCTACCCATTCCTCCAGTGCCTTCTTGTCAACAACTTTAATAAGGTTGATTTGGTGCTCAGCACAGAGCACCTCAGCCAACTTGACGTACGTGGGCTCATTACAATCGTAAGCAAACACACAAAGATGGGCTAGACTCTTGTGGAAGGCTTTGGCAGCCATACTTATGCCATGTGCTATGCCATCGTGGATGCGGGCGGTCTTCGGTACTTCCTGTAAAGCAGTGTTGACATCCATTACGCATCCAGCAACAGTGCCTGCCTCAGTCATGGTGGTGGATTATGGCCAAGGCCAAATCCTGAAGGCCCCTGATCTTCCACATCTGTGCAACTTGGCGGCACTGGAAAAGTCAGGCACAGTTTTTAGAAAGCAATGGCATACAGGCCATAAAGAACGAGAGCATTTTGGAAAAACTTTGACCACATCAGCAATGGAAAGTTGGCATGCTCGGGTCTAAGGAAAAGCATACTGACTTCATAAAAAAGGAACTCAGAGATGAATGTAGGAATGAGAGAAAGACTCATTTTAAAGTGTGTCATTTATAAATTGCCCAAAATGGTACGCTGATCATCTATCTGCGCTTCATGTCTTCATCCCCATGCCACTTACTGTGTGGGTGTGGACGACTGCAATTTCATTCGCATAAACTAATTTTGATTATCCAATTGATCGGTTTTTATTTTACTCCATGTGTATCAAATCCAGCTGCAAAAAATATTGCTGCATCTAAAATTCCGAGGACAGCAGCACCTGCTGGCAGGTGGCACTACATGAACGTCCTCACAGGTAGCTGGCTGGCAGGTGACACTACATGAACGTCCTCATGGACAGCTGACTCACTCAGTTCCTCAGCTGGTTCTCAGGACTGATCATGACGCAGCTGCAGCTGCCACGGCCTGCCTTTTTCACTCCAGCGTCCGATCAGCCTTCCCCCACAAGCTTTTGCGTCTTCAATGCCCCGCTGACGCTCTTGCTGAACTGATTTGCTGTGCAGATTGACTGGGGTCAGTGTCAGTGAACGCTTGGCACCTGTTTAAGGCTGTGGGCTTCCTGGGGTGGCTGTCTCTTAAACCAGTGTCATATCAACTCATGCTGACTGAAAGGAAATGGCCTGATTTAGGGGTAGTGACTTAAACCATGGTTTATAGAGCGCACACATGACAGATTTTACTGCAGTAACGTCAACTTTCTAGGATACCTGAACTAGTCAAGCAGCTGTAATTCGCTAACACATTTTTCTTCATTTGATGTAGTTTGAAAGGGCCAACTGATGAGACCAGAGGGTTGTAGAAGTGGCACTTAATTATAAAATAATGAAAAACAGTCTACATCATGAAACCACCTCATAAACAGAATGATTGAAGCTGAGATGATTCAGTAATTAATGATTACATCAATTAAGTGAACTAAATTCGTATCGCAACCCTACATACACATATGAGAAAATATAATACCTTAACTATGGAGATAATTACTAAAATATGGAAGACGTGATAAGCTCCAAGAACTGAAGCCCACACAGCTATCAAGTTAATTCCTTTTGTGTGCACTAGGTGTTTTGGAAACTAAGCATTAGCTTCCTGGCTGTGCCTCGTATCAAGACCACCCTGTAGCAAAATTTAATTCTGCAATGGATACCTATTCATTATTTAGCTAAACATGTAGCTAAACACACTGAGACAAAAGATGTAAATGAACATTTAACCTTTGATTGATGAAAACGTCTTTCATTTGAGGATGTTTTTAATTAAATAGTAATGTAAAAACACTAGGGTTTGTTTATTCAAAACTGGCTACCTTAGTCAAGATATGGAATTAATCGTCTAGGATCTTAAGTTGTGGATAATTTTGGTAATTAGACAATCTAGTAAAACATTTCTTTGAAAATATGAAAGGTAAGTGTATTATAAACCTGGTTGCAGTCAAATCTAAATAAATGATCAAAAACAGTTAAATGTCAAAAATCCATTTAAAACATCACTCAGAGTTAATTGTCCTGAAGAAGGTGTTGTATGACACAAATATTTAGTGTGGCTTATGTGTGTGCATAATAGTATTTGGCTATTTATTCTGGAAGGGGTTAGAGACATTTCTGAAATGTTATTTTGACAAACTGAAACAAGAACATAGCATTTAAAATTTTTTGATCAAAGACATATTCTTTAAACTCAGAGCAACAAAATGCCCAATTTAACAGCATGTGATGAAGCTAAAAGCATTATTTGAATGGTGTAGTTCACGATCACAAATTCTGCTTTGTTCCACAATTCATGAATTGTGCATATTCTTTTATTTTCAAAATGCATGACTTACTTATGAAGAAATTCTTTGGTTTTTTTTCCCGAAAATGAGCATAAATTTTATGTCTTGCCCCAGGGCATGAAATTCAGCAAACATTTTCATTTATTAATGGTTCAAACACCTGGGAATTTTGTAGACATTACAGATGTTTTCACATGTGTAAACTTAGAGTAAATGTTGAATATAAGGGAAAGCTTTCTAAGTTTCAGATCTCTGTGTGTCACGGGACCGGGGCCTCCATTAGTCAGCCTGCCGGTGCTTGAGTTTACTTCCAGTCCATCAAGTACGGCAGGGGCAGTGGCTGGGGTACAGCACTTGCCAGAACACACTAGGCCTTGGGTTCTGCCCACAGCACTGAAAACAGTTTTCTTTTCATTTAAAAATATAAAATATGTACATACTCTCAAAATCAACCAACCCTTGAAGTACATTACTACAGCTATGAGTGTAGATTATATAATATTATATAATTAAATAATTATATAATACCCTTTAAAATATAGATTCTTCATATTGAAGAATTATGTTTTTCTTTCTTGTGAGAAAATATCTAAAAGCCCCCCCCAACACAGCATCGATTGCATGGAAGATGGATGTCAATTTAGTTCTTTCTCAAGGGACAAACAAGATCATATTAATAATAACCTAGTGTTTTGTTCTATAATTTTTTAACTGGGCCTACCCTCTTATACTTTACAAACAGCCACTTTCTTTTTGTTCTCACTGGAACACAATGGATTTCTCGGTGTCTTCTGCTATTGAAGGGCTTTGTTTGTTTGCTCTTCAGTTTCTTCTAAAAGCCATCCATCTTCGAGCTCAGATGTGATATTTCTGTCCAGTTTCTGAATCGGCAAGTTTCTCCAGTGAAGAGCCCATCAGATTTCCATGTAAACCTTCACTAACGTAAAGTGCCCTGGTAGTGACAAGAAGCGTGTTTCAGTTATCTGACTTAACCATTGTGCAATGAACTTATACATTCTTGTTGTGTGCACATGCGTGCATGTGTGTGTGGGTGTATGCATGTGAGTGTGTGTGTGCGTGCATGTCTGCGCATGTGTGCGTGTGAATTCTTGTGGGCACACATGCATATGGGTACGAGTGCATAAGTCTGCTCATCCGTGCTGGGGCTAGAGGCCCGCACTTTGAGTGTTGTTCCTTGGGAGCCATTCATCTTAGTTTTTTGAGGCAGCGTCTCTCCTTGGCCTGGAACTTTCCAGTTAGGCTAGCCTCGCTGGCCAGGGTCCCCATCTCCACCTTTCCAGTCCCAGGAATGCAGGTGCAGAGCCCTGTATGGCTTTTTTTGTTGTTGTTCATGGATTCTGGGGATTGAACTTTCACTGTGTCTGCCCAGGCTGACTTCAACACATTTTACACTTAAAAACCAAAATCTCCCATGACTACAGGCTACTAGAGTCACAGAGCTGTGGCAAGCACAAAGGCCAAGGCCACGCTGATCTGTTCATTCGCATGCTTCCAAAGGTGCAGGCTGGGATTGCTGTTTCCTACAGACAGATGTCCCTCCATCGTGCTCATTTCTGGTAATCCAGCTAAACCCACAGCTTCCTGCATATACACATCTAGCCATTCTCGGCTCCTGTTCTGGCAGCGTGTCTTTAAAGCCTGACTTTGCTCACAGTTATCGCTCTTTGCTCTTGGTCATTGTAGAAGAGACGGCACAACGTGGCTTGGAAGTTGCTCCTGTCCCCCCCCCCCCTTCTTCATGTTACCTTACCCATCTATTGCTGAGAGAGCACTCTGTCTTTTATTGCCCCTTCTGGTTTGACATTTCTCTCTGGATGCATTCTCCCTGTTAGTTATATTTGCTTTTCCTGAATTATCCACACAAGCCCGGCAGAGCTACAGCACAGGACATTCATTTTCTCGAATTTTGTTAAGAGGACAGGCTTGACGCTGGGTCTTTCAAGATGCTCTAGAGATGCTGGCTGGGGTGTGTCAACTGAAATTAGATGGGGTGGTAAACCCCTTTAAGTTCATATAGTTTTGGGCACTATAAGCTTAAAGAACGTGTTGGGAGAGCAGGAGAAAAAGTCTTTCCCAGGAGAGAGTGCCCAGTTAGTTGTCTAATATAAAATGGTCAGCCCTGAGGTTGTGTGCATACAAGTACATTTTGCAGATTGAGAAGATTATAATTAGACATCATTCAGGAATATATATATATATATATCACAAGAGTTAAAGCAAAAGAAGCCAGAAGCCATGAATTTGAGAGAGAGCAATACATGGGAGGAGTTGGGGAGGAGGAAAGAGAAAATTATATAATTATATTTAAATTTTAAAACAGAATGTGTTGGCTCCTGTTTCAAGTGCTCTCTAATTCTGTGTCACAGGGTCCCTGACACAGGCAGTTGTGTCATTAAAGGCACAAAAGGAGAGAGAGTCTGGGCTCATGGTGGTCTCATATCCTCATATAACCTGTGTGTAAACAGTGTGCACATCACGCCTTCTACCTGTGTGCAAGCAATATGCACATTGTCACCCCTCCTGTGTTAAATGACTGGACTCTATGGTCCTTGGAGGAGCAGCAAAGCACTTCTTGTTTTTTTCCCTACAACACCCTGACTTTTGAAAGAGTTGTGTAGCACAGTGTTTGGTATCTTCCCTCCTTGGCTTTTTGAGTTCTTTTTGCGCTTGTACTCCAGGATTCTGCTGATCCTACCAGCGGTTACTATGTCTAATCATTGTGGAAGACAGTACTTCCACGTAACTATCCAACAAATAAGCCATTCTTTCCTTAAGCCATTCTTTCCCATTCTGTATCACATCAGAACACACTATCAGCTGCTGTTCTTTGGTCAGCTGCTTCTCAGTCTTAGGTACGTTCTCCTATTCTATTAAATGGTCAAGCCTCATACGCCCCTGAGCTCTGTCTATCTCAAGCCTTCCAATCTCCCCCTTTACAGTGTTACACTGTCATGTGACTTTCACTAGGATTATTCCAGATTGACACTTACAGACCAGGCTTCTCATGAAACGCCACTATCTTGCTGACTTCTTGACATTTTTATTTTAATATTTCACAACCACTTCAAATTCAGCATCTTTAAACCTAAGTTGGTAATCTTCAGTACATAGACCTCTAATTTTGAATGTGCTATATCTCAATACACAATACTCTTATTTCTTGGTGTTTTCATTCAAACTAGAAACACTTGAGTGAGGAAAGGTCCCTTTTCCTCATTTCATGTTTCTTTTATTTCATGATGTGTCCATGTGTTCATCTGTTCATGCATGTGTAGGACAGAGGCCAATGTCGTGTCTTCCTAATTTTTTCCCTCTGACTATTTTTTTCAATACAAGGTTTCTGACTATTTTGAACATGTACCAATTTGGTTGAATGTCTGACTAGCAAATTCCAGGGAATCGTCCTGTCTCTGCGTCCTCAGTGCTACCATCCCTAGATTGATGGGGTATGTTCTTCTGTAGATGTGTTTCTGTTATTAGCTGATGAATAAAACACTGATTGGCCAGTATCCAGACAAGAGGCATAGGCGGGGCTACCAGGCAAGGAGAATTCTGGAAGGAGGAAGGCAGAAAGTTGCCAGAGAGACTCCATGTAGCCACTGAAAGAGTAACACGCTAGAGCATTCTCTGGTAAGCCAAAACTGCATGGAGATACACAGATTAATAGAAGTGGACTGATAAGAAGCCTAACATTGGTTAAATAATTTATAATTATTATAAGTCTCTGTGTGTTTATTTGGGGCTAAACTGCTGTGGGACCAGGAGGAACAGAAACTCCATCTACACTGGACTTTTATGATGCTGGGCATCCACACTCAGACCCCCAAGCTTGTACCACACAGGCATTTTATCTACTGCATCATTTCCCCAGCCCCCCCCCCACCTCACATTACTAATCAGTCAGAAGACCCTGTTCTCGCTTCCTCTGAACTACCTCTGTTCTTTCTCTTCCGTGTTCCACACATGCCTCCCACTGAATTTGTCAGACACCAGTTTTCTGACTTAATTTAGCTGCAAATCCAGAAGAGTGTCTTTATTCTAAGTATTTATGTATCTAGATAAAACCAACACTGTAGAATAAAAAGAAAGTTTTACCAGAGGAAAATTAAGATTAGGTTTCAATTGAAATAGCAGTTTCCCCCAGAAAGGCTTTCTAAAGGTCCAGTCAGGATTAATTCCCAAGGCCATGCCTGATAGAAGAACAGGTAAGCTGCCTATTCACAGAACTCTCACTTGGTTCAGTTCCCAAAGATCAAACCCATTGCCACCACTTCCCTCCGTAGCCCCCACCTGTGCTGCCATGTCCCTGCACCCAACTCAAGCAGACATCCCCTGCTCAAGTGCAGGCCATAGCAGCCAGGAGACCAGAGAGGCAACAGACACCAAGAATCAAACCACTCATCCAACAAAGACAAACTCAGAAATTGTTACCCAGACTTATAATCACCCCAACCCAGATTCTTGGACACCATCATAAGAATGCAGTCAATGACAACCAAGGCAATATGTCATTGACTGACAATTACCAGAGGCCAGTTATCCTGCTATAGAAAGCTCTGGATATTACAACACAGCCAAAGCACAAGAAAAGGACCTTAAAACCATCTTTATGAAGATGAGTGAGGTCCTTAAAGATGAAGTGAATAAATCCCTTCAAAAATTGAGGAACATCCAAGCAAAAAGTTGAAGAAAATGAATAAATCCCACCAAGATAGCCAAGAAAAGACAAATAGTTGAAGAAAATGAATGGAAGTTTTCAAGATATGAAAAAGGAAATAGAAGCAATAAAGAAAACACAAACTAAGGGGTTTCTCGAAATGGAAAGTCTAAGTAAGAGAAAGGAACTACAGACACAAGCATTACCAGCAGAATAATAGAGATGGAAGAGAGATCACAGGCACTGAAGAAATAATCGAAAAACAGGTACATTGGTCAAAGAAAATGTTAAATCTGAAAAGTTCCTGACATGAAACATTAAAGAAATCTGACACATATGAAAAGGCCAAACCTAGGAATAATAGGAATAGAAGGAGAAGAATCCCAGCCCAAAGACTCAAAATATTTTCAATAAGATTATAGAAGAAAAATTTCCTAACCTAAAGAAGGATATGTCTAAAAATGTATAAGAAGCATGCAGAACACCAAATAGATTGAACCAGAAAAAAAAGTCTCCTCGTCACATAACAATCAAAGCACTAAACATACTGAATGAAGAAGAATATTAAAAGCTGCCAGGGGAAAAGGGCAAGTAACATACAAAGGCAGATATATTAGAATTATACCTCACTTCCCGATGGAAACTCTAAAAGCCGGAAGTGCTTAGGTAGATATCCTGCACACTTGAAAAGACCACAGATGACAGCCAAGAGTATTATACCCTCCCAAAATTTCAATCACCTTAGACAAAGAAAACATGATATTCCATGATAAAGTCAAACTCAAACACCTTTCTACAAATCCAGCCCTATAGAAGATTCAAGAAAGAAAACTCCAACCCAAGGAGGTTAACTACAAACATGAAATCACTGGAAATAAATAAACTCACACCAGCAAAAACAAAAGAAGGAATACACACACACACACACACACACACACACACACACACACAACCTCTAGCACCACCACTAAAATAACAGGAATTAACAATCATTGGTTATTGATATCTCCCAATATCAGTGAACTCAATTCCCCAATAAAAAGACACAGACTAACAGAATGAATGTGAAAACAGGATTCATCCTTCTTCTGCACACAAGAACCACCTCAACATCAAAGATAGACATTAACTCAGAATAAAGGGTTGGAAATATTTTCAAATGAAATGAACCTAAGAAGAAAGTTGGTATAGTCATTTTAATACCTAACAAAACATACTTCAAATGAAAATTAATCAAAACAGACAGGGAAGAACACTTCATACTCATCAAAGGAAAAATCCAGGAAGATGCCATTTCTATTTTTAACATTGATGCTCCACATACAAGGGCACCCATGTTTGCAAAAAAGAAACATTACTAAAGTTTACAACACACATTTACCCTGACACATTAATAGTGGGAGACTTCAATATATCACTCTCACCAATGAAAAGTTCATCCAAACAAACCTAAACAGAGAAATACTGGAGCTAGAAGATGTTAGGAACCAAATGGACCTAACTGATAACTATGGAACATTTCACCCAAACACAAAGCACACACCTTCTTCTCAGCACATACTTGTTCACAAAGCAAGCCTCAACAGATACAAGAAAATTGAAATAACCCCCTGCATCAATAAGACCAGCATAGATTCAATCTGGATTTCTAAACTAATATAAACAACATAAAGAAGTTGGAGAGATCTCATACTAGCAACTTAACAGCACACCTGAAAACTCTATAACAAAAAGAAGAAAACACATCCAAGAGGAGTAAATGGCAGGAAATAATCAAACTCTGGGCTGAAATCAATAAAATAGGAACAATACAAAGAATAAATGAAGCAAAGAGTTGGTTCTTTGAGAAAATCAACAAGACAGACAAACCCTTATCCAAACTAAAAGACACAGAGAGAATATCCAAACTAACAAAATCAGAAACGAAAAGGGGGACATAACAACAGACACCAAGGAAATCTAGAGAAACATGAAGACACATATTTACCTCTAGTGAAATAGAAACAGTTGTTAAAACTCTCCCAACCCCATCACCCAAAGAAGATGGCTTTAGTGCAGTATTCTACCAGACTTTCAAAGAACAGCTAATGCCAGTATTCCTCAAATTAGTTCACAATTAGACACAGAAGGAACATTACCAAAGTCATTTCTGGAGGCCACAGTCACCTCGATACACAAACCATACAAAGACTCAACAAAGAAAGAGAATTACAGGCAAATTTCTCTCATAAACATAGATGCAAAAATACTTGATAAAAAACTCACAAACAGAATCTAAGGATACATAAAAAAGACCATTCACTATGATCAAGTAGGGTCCATCCTAGAGATGCAGGTATGGTTCAATATATGAAAATCAGTCAATATAATCCACCAAGTAATTTCCACAAACTGAAAGGAAAAAAACCACGATCATCTCATTAGATACTGAAAGGGCCTTTGACAAAATTTTAACACAACTTCTTGGTAAAAGTCTCAGAGAGATTAGCGATAAAAGTGACATATCTAAACAAAATAAAGGCAATTTACAGTGAGCCTATAGCCAACATCAATTAAATGGAAAGGAACTCAAAACAATTCCACTAAAACCAGGAACAAGGCTGTATACTTTCCATTTCTACTCAATATAGTACTTGAAGTCCTAGCTGGAGAAATAAGACAACTGAAGGAAATCAAGGATATACAGATTGGAGAGGAAGAAGTCAAATTATCATTATTTGCAGATATATGACAATATCCATAAACAACCTCAAGAATTCTACCAGGGAACTCCTACAGCTGATAAGCACCTTCAGAGATGTGTCTGGATACAAGATTAATTCACAGAAATCAGTAGTCCTCCTATATACAGATGATAAACAGGCTGTGGAAGAAATTAGGAAAAAAACACCATTTACAGTAGCCATGAATAATATAAAACATCTTGAGGATAACTAGCCAAGCAAGTGAAAGGCTTGTATGATCAAAACTTCAAGTCTTTACAGAGATATTGAAGAAGCTATCAGAAGATGGAAAGATCTCCCATGCTCATGGATCAGTAGTAGGGCTAATGTAGTAAAAATTGTCATCTTATCAAAAGCAATCTAAAGATTAAACTCAATCCCTATCAACATTCCAACACAATTCTCTACAGACCTTTAAAGGAAAATTCTTAACTTCATATAGAAAAACCCAGGATAGCTAAAACAATCCTGACCAATGAAAGAACTTTCAGAGGCATCACCATTCCTGATTTCAAGCTGTACTATATAGAGCTATAGTAATAACAAGTGCGTGGCATTGGCATAAAAACAGACATTCTGATCATTGGAATGGAATTGAAGACCCTGACATAGTACACAAGTCTATGGACATCTGATTTTTTTGATAAAGAATTCAGAACTACACAATGAAAAAAAAGCATCTTCAACAAATGGTACTAGCCTAACTGGACGTTGGAATGCAGAAGAATGTAAATTGACCCATATTTGTCATCCTGCACAAAGCTCAAGTCCAAATGGATCTTAAAATAAAGTCAGATACACTGCACAGGATAGAAGAGAAAGTGGGGAACAGCTTTGAACTTGTTGACACAGGAGTCAATTTGCTATACAGAGCACGGATGATGCAGGCAATAAGATCAACAATAAATGGAACCTTATGAAACTGAAAGTTTCTGTAAGGCAAAGAACACCATCAATAGGACAAAAGGAAAGTATTTTTACCATCTCTACAACAACTGACAGAGTGCTAATGTCCAAAATACATATAAAAAACTCAAGAAACTAGACATCAACTAACCAAATAATCAAATTAAAAAATGGGGTATAGATTTAAACAGAAAATTCTCAACAGAGAAATCTCAAACGACTGAGAAACACTTAAAGAAATGTTCAACATCCTTAGCTATCAGGAAGTGCAAATTAAAAGGACTCTGAGATCCTACCTTACACCTCTCAGCATGGCTAACATCAAAAACACAAGTGACAGCTCATGCTGGAGAGGATATGGAACAAAGGGAACACTCTTGCATTGCTGGTGGGAGTGCAAAGTTGTACAGCCACTATGGAAATCAATATGGCGGTTCTTCAGAAAAATGGGAATTGATCTACGTCAAGACTCAGCTATACTACTCTTGAGCATTTGCCCAAAAGAGCCTCCATCCTATTACAAGGACACTCGCTTAATCATGTTCATAGCAGCATCATTCATAATAGAAAACTGGAAACAACCTAGATGTCCCTCAACAGAAGAGTGGGTAGTCGATGTGTTTCATTTACACAATGGAGTATGAATCAGCTGTTAAAAAAACGACACCATGAAATTTATAGGCAAATGGATAGAACTAGATACGGTTGTCCTGAGTGAGATAAGTCAGACCTAGAAAGACAAATATGGTCTGTACTCACTTATAACATTAGCTGTTATGTAAAGAGTAGTCAGGCTACAATCCACAGTCCCAGAGAAGTTAGGTAATAAGGAGGACTCAAGTGGAGACTCCTGGATCTCTTTTGGAAGGGAAAATGGAATAGATTTTGTGAGTTGACTGGGAATGGGTAGGGTGGGAACAGGAAGGATAAGGCACAGGGGGCGGTGGAGTGAGTACTAACTTGGGGGGCACTTAGGGAGTGATATGGAAACCTAGTGTGGTGGAAAATCCCTGGAATCTAAGAGGGTGACCCTAAGGAAAACCCCTGGTCATCTTCTGCAATCAGGCAAGGCGCAGTGGCCGAGACACCAATGCAGCCACACAATGTCTGACCTACAACCTGTCTTGCATGCACGATGAATTGGAGGTAAAGGTGGGTCAGAACTTGTGGGGATAGCCAACCAATGACTGGCCCAAATTAAGGCCCACCCCACGAGAAGGAGCCCACCCCCGACACTGCCTGGATGGCCAGGAACAAGAGGCTGGATATCCCAGAAACCTCAGATAGGACCAAATTCTACTGGCAAAACAAAACAAAACAAAACCCAGTGAAATGATTCCTAATGATACTCTGCTATCCTCATAGATTGGTGCCTAGGCCATTCGTCATCATAGAGGCTTCTCCAGTAACTGATGGGAGCAGATGCAGATGCAGAGACCCACAGCCAAACCTTAGGTGGATCTCAGAGAACCTGGCAGAGGAGGGAGAGGAAGAATTGTAGGAGCCAGAGGGGTCAAGGACACCACAGGAGCACAGTTCAAAGAATCAACTGAGCAGACTCATAGGGCTCAGGGAGACTGAAGTAACAACCAAGGAGCCTGTATGTGTCTGAGCTACATCCTTTGCATCTACGTTATGTCTGTGTAGCTTGGTGTTCTTGTGGGGCTCCTAATAGTGGGAGTAGGGAGTGTCCCTGACTCTTTGCTTATTATTTTCCTCCTGGGTTGCCTCGACCAGTCTGGATACTAGGGTTTGTGCATAATCTTATTGTAAGTTGTTATGCTGTGCTCAGAAAGCATCCCTAGGAGACCTGTTGTTTTTGGAAGGGAAAAGGAGTGGATGTGGGGGAGGGAGGACTTGGGGGAGGCAGAGGCTGGGAGGAGTGGAGGGAGGGGAAACTGATCTTTTTGTAATGTATGAGAGGAGAATAAACAAAACAAATGAGTAATTCCCACTTGCAGGATTCCAAAGTCTTGGAAATTTCTCCACAGACTCCATTATTCTTAGTGGCTATTTGTTTGATTGGTATATCATTTGTATCGGTTCTTGTCCATCTTATTTTCTTACAGCTTAGCACACAGCCTGGTACACAGTACATGAGTGGCACATATTCAGTATAGAATAACTGTGGCCTGGGCTGAACATAGTGATCTACGAGAAAGGGAAGATGTTTTTTCTTTTTAAATAACTTTATTGTACATATTGTTTCTGAAGTTTAGATGAACAAAAAAATAGCATTTAAATGTGAGCTAAATATCAAGATTTGGTAGCTACAAGCAAGACTATTGAAAATAAATATTATTCATTCTTATTAACTGTAATTAACAGCAATTCTTGAGCATGTGACCTCATGTAGTGAGACTGAAGAGAATGGCTTCAACACTATATCTAGCAAACAAAGCAAAACAAAAAAATTGTTAGACAACTTTCAGTAGAACACATGAAGTAGAAAGAACTGAAATTGCATAGGTGATCTGAACACTCCAGTTCTTCTATTGTTGGAAACTAGTCTCATAACAGATATTATTGCCCAGAACAATGAAAAGCAGATCTGTGTTTCAGTAGAAGTCTTTTATTGACCCCAAAGACATCCTAAGTTGTAATTACAACTGAGGATCTTGTTTCTAGAGCTGGGTAATGCAAGTCTTATTTATTATCCTGCTGCACTGTTGCCTTTTAAGACACATAGGTTGCCATCCAAAACCTTTTTGATATCCTTATTTTTAATTGTTGTAGCTTGCTATGTCAAAGCTGTTGAATTTAAGGCAAGTTCAATATCATTTCCTTCATGGATTAATTCATTCTTCTGGGCTTGAGAAACAGATCAAGCAACACCCACCCTCATCTGAATCCTGTGGATGTAAATTTTATACAAGAGATTTTGATTTTCAACCCCAGAGCCACTCTCCTGAATGTTGATGGGGAAGTGAGCTCACGCAGCCGTCATCTTGTAGCAGAAGCCCCATGTAACACCCTTGATCATATTCTGAACATGGCTGCAGTTGGTGCAAAAGGGGCCAGTGTCTGTTTCTCCACCATTTGTCAACCTGGGGCCTCTTCTTTCTCTTTGCAAGGAGACTCAACTCTACATTAATGTGATTAAAGCCACTCCAGAGGGCTCCCCTGGGGCCCTCCACAGTAATTTTGCTGTGGACATTTTCTGGAATGTCGACAGTGGGACTTCTAAGAATGGTCTTTATTCTTGCAGTAGATGTGGCAAAGAGAGAAAATCAGATTCTTAACATTTAAGACCTTAGCAAAATGGTAATTGTGGTAGCCATTCAAACACAGATTTTTGTTTAATTTTTAAATACTTTTATAGGTATTCATTTCCCCCAAATGTGTTCTTATTTGAAATACGGAGAGGCACTGGATCCATGTGCATTTCTTCTGCTTGCTTCACTCACAAAATACTAATACAAAAATGTTTAACTATTTTTAAATGCATGAGTTATAATTTTTTTCTTGCTCTGGCTTGGGCATCAAGATGATGGCTTAATAAAATGCACTTGGAAATGTTCCCTTTAGCTATATATTTTTGGAAAAATTTAAGAAGTATTGGTAATAATTCTTGGTATGTTTGTTAGAATGAAAGCCACGAAGCCATCTGGCCCTGGACTTTGTTGGTGGTGGTGGAAGGTTTTAATTACTTCTTCAGTCTCTTTATTTGTTACTTGTCTCCTCAAGTTTTCTGTTTCTTCCAATTCAATGTTAGCATTTTCTAGAAATGTGTCTGTTTCTTCTTGGTTATCCAACTCATTGGCATGATTGTTCACAATAGTCTCTTATGGTTCATTTTATTTCTGAGGCATCTGTTATAATGTCTCTACTTTATATCTAATTTTATTTATTTGGTTCTTCTCTCTTCCCTCTCTAAGTTAAGCTATGGGATTGCTGATTTTATTTATTATCTTCAAAGAACTCACTTATTTATGTTTCCCCTGTGGGTTCTCTTATTTGCTTTATTTTTGCTATGATTGTTATTGTTTCCTCCTTCTAACTTTGGCTTTTGTGCTTTTTTTCTAGTTACAAAAGCACAGTCCTAGGCTATTTATTTAAATATTTTTCTTTTGATTCTTTGGGGGACAGGATCACTTGTAGCCCAGGCTAGCCTGTCTTTGCTGTGTAGTTGAAGCTGGGTGTGAACTTGTAACCCTCCCACTCTATCCCCTGAGTTCTCTTATTATTACTATGTGCCAGGCTCATCTTTTTCTCTCTCTCTCTTTTAATACAGACTCTCTTATATTTTTGGTTATGAGCCTAGCCTTTAATGGCTGAGCCATCTCTCCAGCTCTTAATACAGACTCTCATGGCTAAAAATGTCTCAGAATTTCCTTGACTATATTCCATAGGTTGTTTTGATATGTCTTATTTCCAGATCATTTATTTCAAGGTATCTTTAATTTCCCTTTGCATTTTGTCTTCGATCCATTGATTATTCAGTAACATGGTGATTAGTGTCTATATATTAATTTCTTTGATGATAATTGGTGTGAAATCCTCAATAAAATACCAAACCATGTCACAAAGAGCATACATAATGATCAAAACACTGGCATATGTGGTGATATCTTTTTTTAAAAATGTTTCAATACAGGGTTTCTCTGTGTGGCTTTGTAGACTGGGCTGGCCTTGAACTCACAAAGATCCACCTGCCTCTGCCTCCTGAGTGCTGGAAATAAAGGCATGCACAACAATCTACCGGCTGTGTGGTGATATCTTGCTTGAACTAATAAAGATAGTCTGGGGGTCAGAGAATGGAGCTTACTAGCAGCTAATCATAGAGTTCTAGAGGTCTGTACAGACAGACAGGAAGTTCAGGTAGCTGGGCAGAAACAGGATATAAGTAGGGAGAAACAAAAATTGATCTCTTGTCTGCTGAGACACTTAGGAGGTGAGGTGTGCTGTAGCTTACTCCTCGCCGATCGCTCAGCATTTCCTTCTATATCTGACTCTGGCCTTTTATTATCTAGACCAATTAAGAACTCCATTTACAGGCACGCAAGGCTGGTTTAATATATTCAAATAAGTTAATGTGATGCATCACAGTATCAGAATGAAAGAGAAAATCCACATGATTATCTCGATTTGATGATGAAAAACAAACATTTAACAGAGCTCTGTATCATTTCTTTTTCAATTTTTATTTTATGTGTATCAGTGTTTTGTCTGCATGTGTACCACAAGAGTGCTTGGAGCCTATGGAGGCCAGAAAAAGGTGTCAGACTCCCTGGAACTGGAGAGACAGATGTTTGTGATCCATAATTTAGGTGCTTTGGTTTAAATCTCGATCCTCTGAGGGATAGCAAGAGCTCTTAATCACCGAGGCATTTCTCCATCCCCTCAGTATCATTTCTGGATGATAACTCTTAGCAGTTTGATTACAAAGGAAAATTCCTCAACTAATAAAGGACATCTATTAGGAAAAACCCTACAGCTGAAATTAAACCATTTCTAATAACAAAGAGCTAATATAAAATGCCTTCTCTCCCCACCAACTAAGATTTCAAGGTGGGAAATCAGAGAAGAAAACAAAATGCTAGGCAATATTTGTAGATGACCATGAGCTTGTATGTTGGCAACACCAAAGTGATCCAACAACAACAACAAAAAGAATAGAGCCAACAGATAAATTCAGCAAAGCTTGAGTATATAAACATTCTCATACAAAACCAGTAGTATAACTGCTAATATTAGCAATAAACCAACTGTTAAGGAAACTAAGAAAATCATTCTATTTAGCAATAGCATAAAACAACTAGAAATCAAACCTAATCAAGAAGGTGAAAAATTTGTTCACTGAAAAACTACTAAATACTGATAGAAGAAATTGAAGAAGACACAAATAAATGATAAGTTATCTGGATCAGAATTGATAGTATGAAAATGTCCCTACTGCCAACAGCAACATGCAGAGTCAATACAATCCCCATAAAAATCTCTTTATCATTCTTGAGAGACATAGAGCAAATACCATGAAATGTATACTAATCCAAGGTACTCCAGATACTTAAAACAATTCTAAGAAGACAAACTTATCTAAGATTCCATGGCATTTAAAACAATATGGTAGTAACACAAAAGCAATAATGTCAACTGGTATTTAACAAGGTCACCAAGAAGACATAATGGGAACAGCTAGATCTTCAGTAAATGGTGCTGAGAAGCTGGAAATGGTGGCTCATGTCTGGATTCTTAGCACTTGGGAAACCCAAAAGAGAAGCTCGTAATGAGTTGGTGACAAATGGGGCTATATAGAGAATTCCAGGCGAGCCTATGCTACAGATTGAGACTCTGCCTCAAAAAAGATGAAGAAACAAGGAGAAATCCCTCAGAACAACACCAACATGAAAGAAAGGAGTAAAGAAATGGTGTAGAAGCCTGGGAGGTGGTGACATGCACCTCTAATCCCAGCACTCGGGAGGCAGAGGCAGGTGGATCTCCTGAGTTCTAGACCAGCCTGGTCTACAGAGTGAGTTCCAGGACATCCATGATTACACAGAGTGACCCTGTCTCCACTCCTGCCCCCAAAGAAATTGTGTAGAGAAGAAACTGGATTCCCACATGGAAAAGAAGGTGAAACTCTACTACCCATGCAAAAGTCAACTCAAAAATTGATAGCATCCTAAATATGAGACCTTGCATAATGACAATTCCAGAAGAGAACATAAAAGAAAATCTCCTTGACATTGGTCTTGCAATAATCCTTAGCAATATCACACCAGAAACTAAAATAAATAGGACTACATTGAATGAAAACTCCTTTACTGGGAAACAATTAAGAAAATGAAAAGGCAACCCCAAACGGGAGAAAACATTTGCAATTCATATATCTGATGAGGTATTTATAAAGAATTCTTACAACTCAATAGCAGAAAACAATCGAGTTGAAAACTGCAGCCAGTGAAATGACTCATTGTGGAAAGGGGCTTGCTGCCAAGACTGATAACCTGAGTTCAGACTCAGGGACTCCCACAGTGGAAGGAGAGAACCAGTTCTGACCTCCTCCACACACACACACACACACACACACACACACACACACACACACACACACACACACACAATTTATTAAAACATTATTTTCAGGGGATGCAAAATAAAATCCCTATGAGATGCCACCTCATATTGTAAGTATAGCTATTACACCCTACAAAAGGGGAAAACCGTGGAAGGATATAGAGAAAATGGAGCTTTCCTACCAGCTGGGAGAAGTGTAGATTATAGGTGTAGCCACTGGGGTCTAGCACTTCTTCTTCTGAACACAGACAGAACAGAAGTCACCATCTTGTGCCAGGTAGTGGTGGCACATGTCCTTGATCCCAGCACTTAGGAGGCAGAAGCAGGCACATTTCTGTACGTTCGAGACCAGCCTGGTCTACAGAGTAAGTTTTAGGACAGCCAGGGCTACACAGGGAAACCTTGTCTCCCCAAAACAACAAAACAAACAAGCAAACATAAAAGAAATCACTTTCCTGATAAGATTTGCATTTTCATGTTCACTATTGTATTATAGACAGTAGACAAGGCAAGGAAATGATATAAATGTCTGTGCATAAATTGGAGCAATACCTTATATATAAATGTGATCTCTACCTGTGTTTATGCTAAATTCCCATAAATCTTACAAGACTTTTCTATTGTCAATGTGCTTATAGTTCAGAGAACACACTCACCACCACCCCATAATCTCGTTACTCTATCAGAAACCTGGGCATTAGAACTATGTCAAGGGAATGATTTCTAGGTATTTTTGTCTGCTTAAATGTTATTAATAATTCTATAAGGAAATAGCCCACAGTGATATCTCTCATATTTTCTCAACGTTTGCACATTCATACTTATATTTTCACTATGTACTATTTAAATACAAGTATCTATTAATAACAATCTATGACAGTAAGGCTGCCTTGAAACTTATGCCTTATGTACAGCACTAGGAACTGGCTCTGCACAGTTCCTTAGCTGACAGCATTCAGCGCTTGCTGCTTAGCTGGATGTTAATGTCCATACACAGCAAAGAAAATGGAGGTGAGCCGCTCCTAAGACCTGCTGAAGAGAAGTTCAGCATGACACCTAGCCGAGAACTCAGTACGCAATTACGTTTTTATTTCTAGTTTAATGTCACAACAATATTACAGAATATTTTAGAGGCAAAATATAGTCTCACAAATTCAAAGAAACAGGGCTCAGTGACCCCTTAATTGCTCTTTGAGGAGTTGGAGGAAACTATGAAAACCAGAAGAACCTAATTTATTTTTATTTTTACTCATTAATACATGACAGTTAAAGTTAGGTTTTATATTGCTGCACGAACCAGTGTCATTGTGAATTAGAATAAAGAGCTTCAAACAGCTAAGGAGTTGTTGGTTCTTGAAAATTATATTACAAACATATGGGGTTGTTTTTAATGGATAACTATTTAAAATGCACATTAAAAATAAACAAAAAGGCTTAGGTATGTCCTGAGAGGCATGGATTTTGAATGATAAATAGTTCTTAGAGAAAACTTCACTCTGTGTATTTGAGATTTGCAATATATTATAGGATAAAGCTTGATTCATACGGAGAGCTGATTAATATATCGGTCATGTCACATTGCATGACAAAAGCAATCAAAATGATATGTTCCACACAAACCCTGTCTGTCAGCATTCTATTACTATCAGTACTCATGGGGTACATTAGACGACCAACCTCAGCACTCATACCATAATTAGACATCCAGCCTCAGTACTCATGCTGTACATTAAATGACCGACCTCAGTACTCCTACGGTACATTAGACATGAAATCTCACTACTCATGGGGTACATTAGACGACCAACTTCAGTACTCATACCAGAATTAGACATCCAGCCTCAGTACTCATGCTGTACATTAAATGACCAACCTCACTACTCATGGGGTACATTAGACGACCAACTTCAGTACTCATACCAGAATTAGATGTCCAACTCTTTGGGCTCTTCCCACCCCAGTTTCCTTGTGTTATAAACCCCACTGTGCACATTTTCTCTCAATGGAGACTTCCTTCATTTAAACCGTTGGGCATTTAAAAGGAAAACTGAATAAACAGAAGCCTTCTTGGCAGAGAAGCATAACAAAGCACAAAGCAACATTTTGTGCAAACAATAAAGATAGAGAAGGAAGATGGTGAACACTGGTCCTGGCCCCTTCCCTGGGAAGTTAGTCCACCCACAGACCCAGAAATCGCCAAAAGGAAATGAATGTGCCGTTCAGAGGAGACAGCATGGAAATGTGCTGAGTTAGTAATTTGGGTCCTGAAGTCACCCAGAGAAACTTCCTTCAATCAGAGGCCAAACCGGTTTGATTATATACTTCTTTTATTAATCCTTGCTGTTTTTTCTTTCTAAAAGAACATTTTTCCCTCAAAAAGAATAATGCTAGTGCTTTACAAGCCAGACTAGCTTGAATGATCATATTTTACTAATAATTCTTATATTTTTCATGGCAAGTTAGAAAAAACCAAAAGAGACAAAAATCATAATAGCTTCTATTCCACATCTTTTTTGGCATATTTTATTATTTAAAGTTAGAGTGTTCTGAAGCCAGTGAAGTGAATACTTGTTATTATTGGAAATATTTGAATGTGTTTTGTGTAAATGATAAGGGTGGATAGCTTTTAAGAACCATGATTAATTTTAAATATTGATACCTCAGCATCTTCAGAAAGAAGCGGCTTTGAACACTTGAGAATCCAGAAAATCGAAATCCTCTCCTGATACTGCCCTTGTCCACGGCATCTTAGCCTCTGTGGGACTGGCACTCAGAACTGGCTTGCGGGCATAGCTGACCCTGAATGGCATGCTGCGCTGAGTGATAAGGTTAACTTGCATGAGTTTCCAGGAGCTTCTGCAGCAGGCAGTGAGGTAGGTGAGCTTCAGACAGGCGGGGAAGCCAATGGGGTTCACACATTACGTTAATAAATGGGAGTGGGTTGGCTGTGTTGTTTTTTTGCTTCATGAGCTGTATTTACCCCATGCTTAGACTTAAGAGTTGGTGGAGGCTGCAAATCTGCCCATCGTAGCTGCACACCAAGAGTGCGCTACAAACGTGGCTTCTTCAGAGAGGAAAGCCGAAGTCGCATTTTTCCGACCTCAATGCTCCTCTGTGAACTCTTCTCCACTCCTGCTCTCTCTCTTTCACTCCTTGTTTGACTGAGCTGTTTCTCAGTTCCTCTTTAGAGAACAAAAAACGGACCTACGGACAGGTCAGTTGAGACAAACTAAGGTCTTTGGATAAATTGAGCACTGGGATTAAAGGCCTGCGCCACCAACGCCCGGCGAGGTCAGTCATTTTAAACTCAGAAGTTCTAGGGCTTGTGAAAGAACTCAAGACTATAAGGAAGGGCAGCGGCATGGACTCCACACGACTGTGGCAGTGCCGTAAAGGCTGTGACAAGCAGAAGGTCTCCATTCAAGTGACACCATGTGCTAGTGATTAATTAGCATGAGAGCTGCGTGTGGGAGCTGTGATCTCACATCTTGTCTTTTAATAATATGGGGCATGAGACTGAAAGACACAGAGATTTAAGGGCATACTATAAAAAGAAGCTACGAGTAAATCCAGAATTTGTTTTCTTTTTTTCTATTGCAATCCTGACCATCATCCATCCTCTGGTTATAACAGGTAGATCTTATTCTATGGGCCAAGAATCTTACACTAATATCCTTCAGCGTTGACTAAGTACCCTTGTCTCTGCTTTAAGAAAATACTGTTACCTTCTGTTCCTCTTTTATATGTTTGGGTGAGGCCATAGGAAGATAGAAAGAGCCATTTTAGAGGACAGGAGACTGGAGATCAAGACTCTCCTTTGTAATTAGCAACTCATCCGACAGGGAGGGCAACAATGCTTTCCTTAATTGTAAAATGAACACGCACATGCGCATGCACACGCGCGCGCGCGCACGCACACACACACACACACACACACACACACACACAGAGAGAGAGAGAGAGAGAGAGAGAGAGAGAGAGAGAGAGAGAGAGAGAGAGAGAGAGAGAGAGAGAGAGAGAGAGAGAGAGATCAACAGAGATTTCCATTTGGGGAACAGCAAGAAGAAATAAATTTCACCTGCACCTGAGGTATACCTCCAACTTCATCACCATGAAAGAAGATTCAGAGACACAGGTGGCAACACATAACTCATCTTTTTTCTCTGACATGTTTCTGAGGAAGGGGAACAGTGAGCAGTTGGTGTTTGGGGAGAACTAAAGAGGGAAACAATAGCAACCGTGTGGAAGCCAGCATGAATGGAGCTGCGAAGGGTTACAAAGCGCTGCTTGCTCTCCGGGGACTAGTTGGCCCTGTCTTACCTGACTCATGGCCAGTCTTTTTTGTGGTAATTATATTTTTCACCAGTTATCAGAAGGCCTCATCAGTATTAGTTGCTTGTCTTATTTATTGCTTGACTCAGTAGGCCAACAAAGGCAAGTTAAAGAAGGGAGGGAGGGAAGATTTATTTTAGCTTACAGTTCCAGGAGATGAAATTTGTCACTGGAGGAAGGTATGACACATCATGTCCAGAGTCAGGAAGGAGGAGAGATCAATGCTTGTGCTCTACTTTCTACCTTAAAATATTTTTCAGATGCATCTGTTTTATGTTCTGTGTGCACCACATGCAAGCCTGGTGCTCTTGAGAGTCAGAAGAGGGCCTCAGCTCCCCTGCAACTGGACTTGTGTAAAGCTGTGAGCCACCATGTGGGTACTGGGAGCTCACATTGTGTCTTCTGCGAGTGCAGTGAGTGCTCTTAACTGCTGAACCATCTCCTCAGCCCCACTCTCCACTTTTTACCTCAGTCTACGGGATGGTTCCGTTCACATACAGGGTGGGCCTCCCCATCTCAGTTAACCCAGTACAGTAGTCCCTCATAGCCATGCTTAGAGATTTGTTTCCACAGTGATTCTATAGCCCAACAAGTTGGTAATCAAGATTAACCCTCACAGCATCCTCATGGAGGCAGAGGAGTGTCTGAGGGATTAGAGCTCCTTCTCTTATGTGCACAAAAGCCAGAGTTCTGGGATCCTGCCTGGGGACCTGCCTGCTCCTCATATGCCCGACTCTGACATTGTCCGTGTCCATCAAGGGAGATTGCACTAACCCATGTCCTCCCCAGGCATTCAAAGTCATAGCTCCACTTGAGCAGCACACCAGCCCAGTAAGCCCATAAGAGCTAAAGTATCAGGAAGGCTTCACTGTTGTGATTGCAGGAAAGTCACACTTTGCGGTAGTTTGAATGTAGTTGCCTCCATAAGCTCATAGGGAACGGCACTATAAGGCTTTATTGGGGTAGGTATGGTCTTGTTGGAGGAAGCACGCCACTTTGGGAGTGGGCTTTGAGGTTTCCTTTGCTCAAGCTACACTCAGTTCACTTCCTGTTGCCTACAGATCAGGATGTAGGATTCTCAGCTCCTTTTCCAGCCCCATGTTTGCCTACACACTGCTATGTCTGTCAAGATAATAAAGAACCAAAACTCTGAATTGTAAGCCAGCCCCAATTAGATGTTATCCTTTACAAGAGTTTCAGTGGTCATAGTGTCTCTCCACAGCAACAGAAACCCTAATTAACATACTCTTGAATTTTAGGAGACCTTGGACCCCATTGTCACTGCCTCAGCTGTGATTTGCTGGTGCCTTCCATGTACTTTGGGTTTTTCCACAAGTCTTAGAACTTCTGAGCTTGAAACGACTAAACTTCGGTGGAGAAAGAACTGAGGGGAGAGAAATGCATGCTGCCATTGTTAGCAAAATAAAGCATAGAGAACAACACCAATACACTGATAGATTGTCAGGACTAGATGAGGCTATGCCTGTGTAGATTCTTAACTCAGTCCTAGAATACTAACAAGCCTGTCTGATCCCCTCAATAAATTCTATTCTTAACATTCATTGGTGAACACAGCCAGAGGTGGTGGTGGTGGTCCTCCTCCTCTTCCTCCTCCTCCTCCTCCTCCTCCTCCTCCTCCTCCTCCTCCTTTTCCTTCTCCACCTCCTTTTTCTCTTCGTATTTTTTCACACTTGTGGCTTCTCTTAGGTGCCATTTTGCCAATGCCTTAAAGAGTCTGTTGTTGAGGTGGTTTGAATAGCTATGACTCCCATAGACTCAGGAGTTTGAATACTTGGTCCATAGGGTATGGCACTATAAGGAGGCGTGGCCTTGTTGGAGTAGGTGTGGCTTTGCTGTAGGAAATGTAGGCTTTGAAGGCAGGAGTGGCCTTTGAGGTCTCAAACTCTCAAGTTATGCCTAATGGCTCACAGTTCACTTTCCATTTCCAGAAAAATGAAGATGTAGAGCTCTCAGCATCTTCTCCAGCACCACGTCTGCCTGCATGCTGCCATGTTGCTCAGCCATGAAGATAATGGACTAAACCTCTGAAACTGTAAGTCAGTCCCAATTAAATGGTTTCCTTTCTAGGTATTTCTGTGGTCATCACTGTACCTTTTCATGGCAATAATAACCCTAGCTAAGACAGTTGTGCACTGTGTATACCAGAAGCACTCAATACCTACTTGTCTGTTGATTTTCTTCATCTGCTTTCCTGTGGCTTTTAGCAAAGGATGCGTTCATGCAACTTATCGTCACGGCTTCACTAAACGCCAGCACCTGGAGAAATGGTCATCAGCTCCAGCAACATTTGTTCTCACTCGACGGGATTACTTAATCTCGTTTGCTGTCATCATCCCCATTAGTGGCCATTTCACATGACGCAAAAGGCAATGCGGGTGTGAGTTTCCTCCAAGGAAGCACAGCAGTAAAGATAATGCGATGAATCCAGATGTCTGAGAACACTGCAGAGGAGAACTGGTGATTCCAAGAACAGGTCTTCCAGTTCATCACAGTTTGCCTCCCCAACATCGTCACTACTATTTTATTCCTTGTAGAATCTACATTCTCAGTGACAGAGTAGAAGTGCTAGAATGCTCTTGATGAGCTATGGCTGTGGGGCATGTTGAAGTTCTGTCACTCTCGTGTGTCTGTCTTCTGGAATGTCTCTTGGAAATTATGATGCCATTGGAGAAGAATCTGCTAGCAATGCAAGATTACCATGTGTGGGGTAGCTCATCTTGTTTAAATTAGCAACACCCTGACAAAATGAAATTACTTTATAGAGGAGATGGTTGCCAAGCATGAGTATTTCTGGTTAATTTACACTTAACTCATTCAAAAGATGGTTCATTAAATTTTGTTATTCATTGAACCCAAAATCATCTTTCAATTTAAACTTGGAAAGAGAACTAACAATTACGTGCTTTGCAAGGCTGTCTTAATTGTTTTTCTTTACCACAAGGTTCTTTAATATGCAAGGAGAAAATTCAATCTCCCAGTCATAGGTCATATTCTGAGAAAACATTTGATTCAATTACATTTCATTTTGCTGTCTTGAACTTCTTGTATTTTATCCACACAGTACCAGCAGTTTCGGCCACCTCTTTGATGCCTTCTGGATAATGTGTCACATTGCAATCTCGCTCTAAACTCCTAGCGTGAGTTCATGATTCCATCTTGTGTGCCGCCACGTTTTCCACCATGACTGCGGTCTTCACGTCAGTTTGCCGTTTCATTCTTTCTGTGTCCTTCTTTCTAACGAATGGGGAAGGTGTGACCACACACTGGTTTTCAGAGTCTCTTCCTTGACAGGCTAGCTCAGCCTGTGGGTCACGACCCCCTTGGGGGTTGAATGATCCTTTCACATGGGTCACCTCAGACCATCACAAAGCATGTATTTATATTACAATTCAGGGCAGTAGCAAAATCACAGTTATGAAGTAGCAACAAAAATAATTTTGTGGTCAGGGGTCATCACAATATGAGGAAATATATTAAAAGGTGACAGCATTTTAGGAAGGTTGAGAACCTCTGAATTAGAGGGAAGGGGAGATAGTTCAAGCCTTCTTTAATGTCAAAATGAAGGCAAGAGGTCCACGAGAAGACATACTTTTCTAGAACTGGGACATTCATAGTGAAGAATCTGGAACTCCAGAATTATTTTTTTGTTGTTGTTTTTGTTTTTTCCTCAATATATGTTTTTATTTAAATTAGAAACATGAATGCTTCACATGTCAATTCCAGCTCCCTTTCCCACCCCTCCTCCCTTGTCCCTCCACCAGCCCCCCCAAGCCTCCCACCCAATCTGCATATCATTCCCCAGGGAGGGTGAGGCCCTCCTTGGGGGGATCTCCAGAGTCTGTCATTTCATCCAGGGAAGGACCTAAGCCCTTCCCCATGTGTCCAGGCTGAGAGAGCATCCCTTTATGTGGCATGGGCTCCCAAAGTTCATTTGTATGCCATGGTAACACTGATCTGCTACCCAAGGCCCCAGAGATTTCTGATGCCTCCTCACTGACACTACATTCATGGAGTCTGGATCAGTCCCCTGTTAGCCCCTCAGCCATCAGTCTGGGGTTCAAGAGCTCCCCCCTTATCCGGTCAGCTGTCTTTGTGGGTTTCACTAGCACGGTCTTGACCCCTTTGCTCATCACTCCTCCATCTCTGTCACTGGGTTCCAGGAGTTCAGTTCAGAGTTTAGCTGTGGGTATCTGTCTCTGCTTCTATCAGTCACTGGATGAAGGTTCTAGGATGGCATATAAGGTAGTCATCAACTTTATCATCAAGGAGGGGCTATTAATGTAGTCTCTCCACTATTGCTTGGTTTGCCAGTTGGTGTTATCCCTGTAGATCTCTGGGAACTCCAGAATTCTTAACTAGACTTGAAAATTGTTGTATTTCTGTGCTGTCATGAGGTAAGAGGTCACAAGTATAGTATTGAAAAGTTTCTCAAAGCTTTATAAGTTTGGGATGAGCCTGTAGAGTAGACCATCTTTGGCTAATTATGTACTTATAAAATTGTAAGTGTGTCTGGTACTAAGGAAGTTAAACATTTGAATGTAACAACTTCAGTTAAAGTTTTTTCTTTAAATGAAACCAAGTTGGAGTGAACATGATTTTGTTGACCATGTTTGTGAATTATAGATGCAACATGCATTGGTAGATTTGTGTGATGGTCTAATGTGATACTTCATTTTTACATATCGCAGTTGTATGCATCTACATAAACAAAAGATACCCCTGCTTTGCTCTGATTGAAGGATTTCCAGGACTGCTGTCTTCTGAACTTTGTTTTAAGTATGTGTATCCTTTGCTTGTATTTTGTATTAAAAATAAAGTAAGGAAAAGAACCCCTTGTTGTTGAGTATGTTGTCATTGTCCCCCTTCTTTTTTTCTCTTTTTGGGGACATATGAAGGAAGTTATTTTTTTCTGTATCTTTCTCTTTTCTTTTGTAAACCTTTTGGTTTGGTTTGTTTTAAAATGGCTTTATAAAAGGGCT
Source organism: Mesocricetus auratus (assembly GCF_017639785.1). Taxonomy (NCBI): domain Eukaryota; kingdom Metazoa; phylum Chordata; class Mammalia; order Rodentia; family Cricetidae; genus Mesocricetus; species Mesocricetus auratus. The sequence goes on from NW_024429218.1 coordinate 7,006,146, forward strand.
TTTGTAACCCCCCCCAAATTGCAATGTCTCATGATGAAACACAATCATACCGTGCGTCTCTCCTGGGTCAGTCACGCTAGACTGGAACATAGTTGACAGGCACAGGAGTCTGGAATTTGAATTGAGAGGCATCGTTGTTAGTCTCTTCAGGGGCTGCACATCTCAGAGTGCAATGCAAACCAGGCAGCTCCAAGGTAGCCATCTTAGGCACCTTGAGAGTTAAAGAAAGCAAGTAGTCATGGAGAGATAAGCAGAGGGATTCTGAATAGAGACAGGAAATAAATAGAATGCTTCCTGGTATCCTGAAAACATTCCAGTTCTTGGTTCAGCCCTTTCTGATGACCCTCCAACCCTGGATCCCTCAAGATATATCTGTCTCATCTCATCATGACTTGTTTCTATTGGGTGAGGTTATGTTAAATTGGAGAGTTGCCTAAGAAAATAGGATGCATTTGAGATCCCCATAACCGCCTCCCAGAACTAAATGTTGGAACTTAATCTTTTTTTAAAATAATTATATTGTTTGTTGATTATTGTGTTCGTTGTTTTTCTTCTTGCTGTGACAAACTTTCCCTTCAAAGCCAATTCAAGGAAGGAAGATTGCTTTTGACTCAGAGCTTGAGGCAACAGTCCATCCTGGTGGGTTCCGGGAAGAGTGAATCTAATTATGAAGGCATGTATGTGAGGCAGCTGGTCACATTGTGTCTGGAGTCAGAAAGCAAAGAAATGAAAATGATGCTAAACTCTCTGTTTTCTCCTTTCCCTGTTTCATGATGTCTGGACTGACCCATGGGGATACTGAAAACCACATTCAAGGGTGGCTCTTTCTTTTTTGGGTAAACCTCATCTGAAACCCCTTTATAGACATACCCAGAGAGGTGTGTCTTTTAGGTGACTGTAATCCTAGACAAGTTGATGATAAAGAATATCCATTACAGTTTTTAGTTCTGTGTCCTTTTAGCATACATGACACTTTCCACTTATATTTCCTTCTACATTCTACTGCACCAGTATTTTATAAAGCACTGGGTGCCTTGTACATAATTCTATATCTGAATTCCTTGGAAGGTCAGCAACTGTCCCACAGGAAGCTGGTCTCCTGTTGTCAGGTTTGTGAGAATGCTAAAGTGATACTTTGAAATCTTGTTCTAAAACTGTTAGTTTCTTCTGAAGGGCCAGGCATCCGTGACAGCTCTTCCAAATCAGTTCTGAGATGGAATCTTGTCTGTGCATTGAATGAGAAGAAACAACAGATTCCATTTTTACTAGAGATATAAGAAAACAATCAGATGCTATGACTTAGCTAGGCTTTTGCTGCTTTTCCTGACCTGGAAGGAACATAAAGTGAACAGTGTGATCTCCTAGTCTGTCCATCACAGGAAGTTCTTACAGACAAGAAAGAAGTACAAAGATGGCATGAGAAACCCGGATCTGTGAGCTTATGGAGGTGACACATTTGGAAAAAACTTACTCAGTCTGAGACTCTGAAATCTCAGAACTCAGGAGACAGTGCTAGAAATATATCCTGGAAGAATTTGTCACTCTTGATGGAGTTTACAGTTGTTTAAGTGTTAGTAATAGTCAATAATTTAGTTACATGATTTCATTTAACTCCCCGAGGAGTCCAATGTCTTACATTTAACTCAGTAAGGTTAATCAGTTCATTTGGATTCTCTGTATGTATTAGAGGACACAAGAAAACCTACCTGAATGAAACTATGTTCACTGGCCCATCATTCAGGGGAATTCAAATGCCCCCTATCCAGAAGACGTAGTCTGCATGACAACAACAAAAGGTCTTTGACCATATGCTACGGACAACTTTTATTTTGATTAAAAGCAATTGACAAATGTTAAAATTAATAAATGGTATGTAATATTGGACAAACACTATAGAAGAAAAGAGAACATAGCTCCCCTCCCACAAGTGTGTGCGTGTGGGGGGGTAGAAATCTGAGAAGGGTTTGCTCATGAAAGTATTTATGAAAGTATTTCATCTGTGTATGGGTGGATGCACGTGCATTCAAGTGCCCATGGAGGCTCTGGAGCTGGTATTACAGGTCATTGCGAACTGCCCATTGTGGGCGCTCGGGACTGAACCCGAGCCCTATGCAAGAGCAGCAAATGAGCTCAATACTGGGTGTCTTCAGCCTCTCTTAGGGATTGTGAAAACAGCAGGGTGTTCAGAAACGCACTTTCACCCTTTGAACCATTAGCTTTGCACCAGCTTGAGAGAAGACGTCAAGTTTCTTAATCTATTTTATTGTGTGAAATCATTCACAGTTGGTACAGGCAGGATGGGTCAGCGGGTAAAGGTGCTTGGCACACATTCCTGACAGTTTAAGTTGTGTTTCCAAAACCTCTGTAGAGGTGTAAGGACAAAAGTGACTCCACAGAAGCTGTTCTCTCTCTCTCTCTCTCCTTCTCTCTCTGTCTCTCTGTCTCTCTCTTTCTCTCTCTCTCTCTCTCTCTCTCTCTCTCTCTCTCTCTCTCTCTCACACACACACACACACAAGAACATTCACAATAAACTAGAAAAGCAGTTAAGTGTCCATGCTAAGGAGCCAAGAGTGCCAATACCCAGGGACGTTTAAGCCTTGTGACCTTAGAAGCATACTTTGCCAATATATCCCAAATGTCAGCATGGTGCCTGATGCTATTCTGTGATTTCTGTGTACTGTGATGAACAAACTCCCACCCCTTAAAAGGATGGAGACATAATAAACAATAATATTACTATATAACCGCAATATTATTGTGTACACAGGAGGAGCTAGAGGGGGTGAAGGGTGACTAAGGGTGCTGCTGATGAGAATGGTTTGTTGCGATAGGAAACACATCTCTTTGGGAAGGAGATGTGCACGATGCAATTCCTTAAACAGGACGATGGTTAAGGGAGGACAAGAGAGTACCACCAGGAAGACTGCTTCAGTGCGCAGACTCTAAGGTGATGTGGTACCGTCGTAATACTGATGACGTGATACTGCAGGAATGAAGAAAGATACACACACACACACACACACACACACACACACACACACCTTTCTGAACTCTGGCAGTGACTTCTAACTGGATCCAGATAGCCTGGAGATGACTTGGGGGTACTTCAGGGCCATTGTTGGGGTGATATTAACACCAGCGGAATGGGTTGTAGTTTCTCCGGTTGCTCTTAAACCGAGGGAGCTGACTTTGCATACGTTTTGTATGCTTGGCTTCTGTGTGTGATACAACTGTTTTCACACTCTCAAAAAAGAAAAAGCAAAGTTTGCAAACCACCATGCTAGATGTTTCTGGGAGTCCCTCCCAGCCACAGCATTCTGATTTTCTCCAGGGAAATCACTCCTGCTTCCAGAGAGTAGAGCAAGAGTCAGGGCACACTGTAGTGATATTATCGTGGTCTGTTATCAGAGGCTCGGTTCTGGAATCCTGGAATCCAGCAGAGGCTTGTCAAGAGGAACTCCATCCCAGAAATTCCCAGCCTCACTGCCCAAGGAACTTGAGAGCTTCTCACAGCACATACTTCATGATCTTTTCAAGGGATCAAAACATTTGGATGGAAAATTATGGGAAATGTTTTTATGAGAGTAATACTTCTTGAAGAACACGAAACATTGCTGTTTTTGAACATAGTTTAGCTATCTTGTATTAGAAGATGAATTTTCCAAGAACTCAGTTCTATTGGAATGTATCTAACTCAGTAATATGTACTTGCTTTTAACCGTTGCAAACCTAATGGCTCCTGACAGATGTAAGGCTTTGTGAAGCTGCTGCTACATTCGAAATATAAAACATTCTTCACGCCCTGAAGATCCCCTTACCTATTTCAAATAACCTCCTTCCCTTATTCTTGGCTCCAGGCAGAAATGCCTGCCTTCCAAGATTGTAGATTAGTTTGCATTTTTTTTTAGATTTTTGTCTTTTAGATGTATTTTATCTATGTGAGTGTTTTGCCTGCACATGTGTCTCTGCAGAGAGAGGAAAGGGCATCAGATCCCCTGGAACTGGGGTTAAAGATGATTACAGCTGTCATGTGGTTGCCAGGAATTGAACCCAGGTCCCCTGGAAGAGCCACAAGTGCTCTTAACCCACAGAGCTGTCTCTCCAGCACCGTGGTTTGAGTTTTCTTTTAAATTGTAGTAGCTACTCTTGCATTTAGTGCAATGCTTTTGAGGCTCATGTGTGTTGCTATATCTGTGTACAGATTGCTGCTGGGAAGTTAACACTAAGCTAAGTCAGAGTTTTTCCCTCACCTGGTGAGGGACATGGGGGTTGACTAAAGGTGTGGCTGTTGTGAAAAGACTTGCTGGTGTACCTTACCACCCTCTGGGCAGAACAACCGCAGTCTTCACAGGAGCAGCTGTTGGGGGCTTGTGAGTGTTCTCTCACACAAGGGGGAGTCACTGTACCCCCACCTGAGCATCTGCTCATGCCTTCCAACCATTAGTTGTATACAATTTCTCCCTAATCGAATGTAACATTGGTTGTGTTTTCGGGGGCGGGTAGAGCCTATAGTCTGTGTAGGAGTAGGATAATTGATGGCAATGGGGAAGCCACCATTCATGGTGGGCAAAGATTTTCTATTGTGTCTGCTTTGGAGTCTTCCATGCTCCTGTTAGTGACTCCTCACCCATGTTCTATACATAAACCCAATAATCTCACTAGTTCTCTAGGGAGACCTTTGCTGGAATCAAACTGAGGTTAGTCACTGGAGATCTAGGAGAGTAGACATTGCCTAGAACCTCGCCAAGGAGAATGTTCTTAGAACACCCCTATCAACAATCAGGCACAAGTCTCTGTGTGGACATTCTTCCTGTATCCCAATGTCATTCCAAGCTTGCATTGCTGGGTCGTAATAGTGATTGCTTAGACATTTATGACGCATGCAAAGGATGCTTCTATGCATATCTATATTCTATACAGATTTATGCTCCATACAGACCTGTATTCTCTACAGATCTAGACTCCCACAGCAACAGGTGCCTCCCAGCTGTCTTTGCACCTGCTAACACTTTCTGTCAGCCTTTCTCACGGAAGCCATGACAGTGGGTTTGTAGCGTTGTCTTGCTGTGACTTAAATCTGCTTTTCTCAGAGTCTTGAAGACCAAGACTTTGTTGTTTTGATGTTAACTTATTTGATTTTAGGTTAAAAAAAAAAGCTCATGGGCACACCAGTGGGTAAGGGGAAAAAGAAGAAGAGGGCCTGGAACTCTTGATCCTACTCGATTTAGAAAAAAAATCCTTTGTATACATTAAATGTTTTACACATTTTAGCATCAATGTTTGAACTCATTCTGGTAGCTACTTCCCTTTTAGTTTAGAGAACTGATCGTTGAAGATGAAAAAATAAAAATAAAAGAACTGTAGGTGCTTATTGAAGTATGTTATTTGAATAGTATATTTGCTTTTTAAATGTTATCTGGTGTAATAAAATATTGGCTGACTCATTTCAGTTATCCAGTTGCAGACTTCCAATCAGTTTTCTTTGCCAGATATTTACAGGATGTATGGTGCCTTACTTGGTGTTCTGATGCTGTGAAGAGACACCAGGACCCAAGACACCAGGACCAATGCTCATCAAGGAAGCATTTAACCAGGGGCTGGCTTGCAGTTGCAGAGGTTTCCTCTGTCACCATCATGACAGGGAGCATGGCAGCGGGCAGGCAGGCGTGGTGCTGGATAAATATCTGAGAGCTACATCCCGGTCCCCAGGCAGGAGGCACAGCGAGGGACACTGGGCCTGGCATGGGCTTTTGAAACCTCAGTGTCCACTCCCAGTGACACACTTCCCCCAAAGAGGACAAGTCTCCCTCAGCGTGGCCATGTCCACCAGCTGGGAATCAAGTGTTCAAATACTTTAGTCTATGGGGCCACTTTCGTTCAGACACCACACACAGTTTACAATTCATTAGGGTCATTTCTCCTGGAGATTTTTCTTTCTTCAAGGTTTATTTTATTTTTTGCATTATGTTTGCAGGGCTGGACAGACGGCTTAGCAGGTAAGAGTACTGTTCCTGCAGAGAATCCAGGTTTCATTTCCGTCTCCCACATGACGAACCACAACCACCTGTGACTCGGGTTCAAGAGAATCCAAAGCTTTCTTCTGACCTCCCAGAGTGCCAGGTGCATGTGTAGTGTAAATACAGACAAGCAGGCAAAACGCTAATCCACGTAGAATAAAATAAACAAATCTAAAAAAACATTTAAGAGAGAAAGATAGAGAGAGAGTGTGTGTGTGTGTACACATGTGTGTGTGCACGTGTGGGTGCAGAAACTCTCAGACGTCAGAAGAGTGCATCTGACCTTCTGGAGATGGCGTCATAGACTGTCCTGGTGTGGGTGTTGGGAACCCAAGTCAGGTCCCCCACAAGAGTAGTAAGGACTCTTAACAGTTGGGCCTTCTCTCCAATCCCTTTCTTTACTTCTTTCTGTATGAAAAACATTAACCATTTGCTCCTTTTCTCAGTCAGGGTGATCATTACGGGTGTGCACCTCCATGATGTAAACTCTCTTTTATCTACGCTGCATTTATTTGATTTGATGGAGGTGCTGCTGATAAAACCCAGAGCCTTCCACAAGTGTGGCAAGTTCTCTGTGCTGAACTATACTCCCAGTTTGCAGATATAATGAATCTTAAAAAGCATAGTTTAAATCCAGTACGTTGGGAAACTGCTACCCAGATTTCTGCTGACTTTTAATTATAATAGGGTCATGATCATTAAGCAGAACCTGAAACCCAACACAAAACACAGCATGCTTACTTTGGCAAAGCACACTTAAGAGAAATTCAATAAAAATACTTCTTCTTAAGTAGTTTGATATCAAGTCTATCATTTTTCCATAAACATATCAGCTGCAAAAATATTAGATTATCACCCAGTGTGCTTCATATTTCATTTAAAGTTTTATAAACCAGAAGGAAAATGTGTTCAGTTGTAGGTTGTCTGTTATATGTTATGTGTGTTGTATGCTATATGTGTAGGTGTGGGCTAGTGCATATTTTGTAAAAATTTGTCCAGAGCAGACTGAGATTTGGAACTGTAGATGTGGTACAGCCATGTTCCTACAGCCAAACCTCTGGTGGCATGTCAGAGTCATTTTGTGAAAAGTCATAGCTTATGGGGGCTCATCTGAAACCCAGTAATACCTCTGAAGGTCATAGGCAGGCATGTCACTCCAGAGGATGGGGTGAAGGCCATCAGGGCTCTGCCAGATGTTGCGACGTTGTTGGCAGGTGTTTGTGGGAGAACATACCACATATGTGTACATGTACATATATTTTTAGGAATTATTCTTTAAGACAAGTCTTATTTTTACCTCATTATTCTAAACATATACATATATTCTAAAAATCTTATTAACCTCAACTTTTTCTAGAATTAATTATACACGCTCACACACACATTTTGCTTCCCGAAACTTTGGTGCATTTTGAGACCTAGAATGGTAATTTGGGCTTTCTAAACCTAGTCTTGCCGCTACATTCCTCGAGAATGAGCTTTCTCTCCTCCACTCCAAGAGAACTTGTGCTATTAGAATTTTATTTTTGGTGTAATATGAAGTGCCTGGCTTAAAAGAGGAAAAAAAATCTAAATTTTCTGCCAGGTTAAAAGCACATTCCACTGTTTACCTTCTGCATCGTGTACATACTGCTATAAGAAAATAATTTAAATCTCTTTAAACTAAATACAACTGCACAGTGATACCTATCTAAGAAAGCTGTTTGTTGAAGTGTCGTACACAATAATCTCAAGTACATGGCTGAATGGATCTCAAACACATCGGTATGGTTACTTACCACTGCAAACAAGAAATATAATTTCAGCGTACTAGGAACCATCTCTGGGTATTTACCACACCCTTAAAGAAAACTCTCACCCACAGAAGCTATCAACCGTTAATAGTTCCTCAGATAGGGTGGAGGCTTCTAAGCCCCTCCCCAATGCCTGCTAGAATGCTGCCTGGCTTGATCTGGTGCAGATCTTGCATAGCAACCATAGCTGCTATGAGTTCATCCTGTCATGTTCCGGAAATACAGTTTGGCTCCGCCCCCCCAGCCTCTGGCTTTAACAGTCTTTCTGCCCCATTCTTCCCCAGGCCTTTGAGGGTCACTTACTGTTTTGTTTTGTTTTGTTTTCTTTTGGTTTTTACGAGACAGGGTTTCTCTGTATTGTTTTGGAGGCTATCAGTCCAGCCCGGCCTGGAACTCACAGAGATCCGCCTGCCTCTGCCTCCCGAGTGCTGGGATTAAAGGCGTGCGCCACCACAGCCCAGCGGTCACTTACTGCTTTAAAGTCAAGGTGTCACTATGTAGCCTAGGATGACCTTGAACTATCCATCCTCCTGCCTCAGTTTCCCTGTTGAGCCTCATCTTTATCACTTGTCACATGAGGAGTCTCATACCAGTCGTTCCCTTTATTTCAGGGGCTGGTGACTCTGGTTTTCTCCCCATTCCAGTTAAGACTGTCCCTTCTTATGACTCTGGGTTTTTATTTCAAAGACTTACACCAGGAACATAGTGACGCACACCTGTATTCCTAGTAATGAAGAGGCTGAGGCTGGAGGATCACAGCAAGCTTAAGGACTGTGTGGTTTGCATAGTGAGATCTGGGCTACTAGGGCTACACAGAACAGTTTGCTGGTTAAGAACCTCTCACACACACACACACACACACACACACACACACACACACACACACACTGTCAGGCCTTAAAGCCTCCGGTGGCTTCTTTCGGAGGCTGCCATTCCTTTGTCCATCCTTGAGGGCAGAGATCCCATTAACGAAGGAAAGGTGCTCTAAAGAGAGAGTCATAGGGAGGGGTTGAGAAAAATCCCTTGAGAATTTTTATGCTGGGTCACAGGACAGGGCACCATCAGTGACCTCACACCATCAGTGACCCCAAGTGTTGTGAATGCCCTCCACTAAGTGATTTAGGGAGCACATTCAATAATAACGTCCTCCTCCTCATCTTCTTGATTTTTTTCTTTTTTTTTTTTAAGACTGAGTTTCTCTGTGTAGCTGTGACTATCCTGGAGGGTTCAGTCTTCCTCCTACTTAAAATTTAGGAGTCACAATAGTAAACTGAGGATTTCCTAATACTGATCATAACAGCCAAGGAGAATCAGGACAAATAAAATTGGAATTAAAAACTGCGGTTTTATTTGGCAAAATTTTAGAATGTGAACATGAATAGCATTGCTTTTCGGTGAACATTTCCAAACTAAGGCGTGTTTGGAGGAATTACAAAAGTTTAAGACTTTTACTTATGGGTGTGTTTGTGCGCATTTACATGTATGTGTCCATATGAACATATGTTCACATGTGTGTGCTGGTGTCCTTAGAGGATGGAAGAGGACATCAGATCCCTTGGAGATGGGCTTACATTGTCAGCGAGTCACACAAACTAAGTGATGTCATCCAAACCCTGGTCCCGATGACTGAGTTTTAAGAATTTTTGACCACTAAACAATCTCTGTAGCCCCAAGAGGGATTATTAAAAAGGGCTTTTGAGGGCAGCTGCTTTGAAAGGAGAGATTTTTGCAGCCATTCTCTCCACCAACTTATTTTTATGTTTCTCAGTTTTTCTTTACTTAGATTTCCTTGTGGCAAAGTCCCATAGCCAAAGCTTTTATTGACAAGTAACGAAATGGTCTTATTGAAATTCAATGTTCTCTGCATATTTTATTCCATCACTTAATAGAGCAGCTACCAAGGGACCAAGGAAAATAAATTGAAGACTGAGTTGGTTCCACTGCTAACGTGTGTGCCGCTACCTTTGAAGTTTCCAGCAGCCTTTCCTGTGTGGTCCCCTCTCCTTGGTCTGAACATCAAGACTCTTCCAGGACAGTTTGAAGAATTTAGTGATACTGCCCTGCCTCTCCAGGTACCAGCTAAGCAACTCCTCCCTTGCATGTCTCCTGACAAGAACAATGCCACAGTCGTTCAGTACCCATGATTTCAGAGCTCTGGGTCATCGTCCATCCCCCATCCACTTCCTCCTTCCTGTCCTATACTACCCTGGGAAACAAGCCTTTCCTTTTTCCCTGGGCCCCAGTGTCATTAACTTAATCCAGTCCCTCCATGATATCCCAGATTCCTGCTGTTGTCTCACAGGCCAAGTTTCCCCATCACAATCTGTATTCTAATCTTGACCTTTTCAACCCTCCTTCCCCAAAAAAAAAAAAAGAGATTTTCAATATATTCTCTGGCCCACAGAACAAAGCCCAAATTCCTTGCTTTGTTATTAAATTCCTTTACCATATAGACAGACCCAGTGGTCTCCCAGCCTTATTTTTAAAGGCTTTCTCCACACGGTCTATGCTTCAGTTGAGTTAGATTCCATTGTTCCTTGCAATATGAGCTCTGGAATCAAATTGGGACATAAGTAGATCCAGTTGTATAGGTTACTGGAGATGAACATGGACGGTGTCCTAAATCTCCATCTGCTTCAGTTTTTGTCATCCTTAAAATAAAGTAATGCTGTCTCACACAGAGCATCACCATGAGAATGCAATATAACGATATATGCAAATTTCTGGGCACAAGGCCTGGATAATGAGAGCCCAGTAAATGATACTTCGTATTGTTATTTCTTGTCTGCATCCTCTTTCTACTTTTCCTCTGTATCTTATTTCCGTTCATATTCTCTTCCTTATTCTGGAATTTTCCACATCGTTTTTGATCATCTTACTTTTGATGGGATTGCTCAACCCTGCTTGTCTGCATAGTTAGTATTGTGGTGACTCCCTAAATCCTGTCCATTGTGATGAATGGGCAGGCTAACCCATTTCCTCTGAGTAACTTTTGTATGACCCAGTCCTAGAGACTGAATCAAATTGTTGCCAAGGGGAGTCTGGTGCTGAGATGTATGGCTTTAGTCAAGAGAATCGTCCTTTGTTTGGATTGGATGCCGTGCCTGAGCTGCTACTGTTGACCAGTGATGAAAGTCCTTCCATGAGAAGCAAAGACAGAGAGAATCTGACTGCTAACAAGCAGTAGGTGGTGCTGAGCCTACAGCTCCCTTTCTTCCTAGTCTTCTTTTGATAAGAAATTAGGCGCTCACAAAATCACAAGTCTTTCCTTCTTACAGTCAGAAGCGTGTTCGAAGCCCAGGGTGGGTGCACATGTCACAATACCAGCACTCACAGTGTGGGAGCCCATGTCTGCAATCCTAGCATTCACAGAAAGCTGAAACCCCTCGGGGATTGAGAATCTTAGGACGCCGGGCGTTGGTGGCGCACGCCTTTAATCCCAGCACTCGGGAGGCAGAGGCAGGCGGATCTCTGTGAGTTCTAGGCCAGCCTGGTCTACAAAGTGAGTTCCAGAACAGCCTCCAAAGCTACAGAGAAACCCTGTCTTGAAAAACCAAAAAAAAAAAAAAAAAAAAAAAAAGAGAGAATCTTAGGTCAGCCCGGGCTACTTAATGATACACTGCCTACAAACAGCAGCAGATAAAGAAATATTAAAATGTTTACCATGCCCCAAGGCTGCACTAAGATCCTACTGTCTTGATGAAACTCTCCCTGGTTCTTGGTACATGGGATGCGTTCTCTTGCCTCTTTCCTTCCATGGTGCACGGTGAAGTCCCTCGTCCGTGTATTCATCGTCTCCAGCTACCGTGGAGGGGTGCTGTGTGCGCAGCTGTCTTCGTCTCCCTGAGGTCTTCCCTGAAGGGAACGTGCCTTTCGTATCCCTTTGTACCTTCTGCTTACTATAAGTTTCCTTTAATGTAGTCCAGAGGTCAAATGTGGCTCCTTGGGTTTTTATATGTTCACTTTCTTTGCTTGTCATAAGCATAATTCAGTCATTTTTTATAGTACAGTGGTTTTCATACATAGATGTATAGATTTTCTTTACAAATTTTCCTGTACAAAGTATTTTAACAACTCATTTTCATAGAAGGAAACCTTAAATGTACCTAAGTGGTGGCTACCCAGTGGAAGGGAACATAAGACGCTCCAGGCATAGGACAAGGCACACAGGACTTGTTGTGACTGCTTAGTTGACTACCCTAATGCCCACCCGGATCAGACCCATTTGCTATATTTATTAACCTCCTAATTTTTGACACAGGTGAACGACTTTTCTTGTGCTTATAGATCAGCCGAAGATGAAGGTAGGGATCCTACAGGTGATGTTTTCTTTAGCAAGAGTCCATGAAGTCCCTGCTTTCCTCAGTTTGAGACATTTTCTCATCTCTTTGATTAGATTCTAAATTCCAGCCATTTGAAGACATTCATCTTCAAGGACGCAAAATACTTAAGCACTCTGGCCTTATTCCCATGTCAGCGCCTTCCTTAAGGCAGGCCTCGGATGCTTCGCAAGGCTTTTCATGCCAATTAGTTTTCCAAGCAAAGGCTCCGTCCCAGGCTTGATCAAGAAGACACTTGCAGGTGATTGGGCAAGTCATAGAATTCTGTCGTAGAGACTTACAGAATTGAAGATCATCAAATGTCAGTGTCTGAAATGGGGAAGATTTTGCTGCTATTGCCCTTGAGCGTCTCCGCCAATCCTCTGATTTTGTGAGAAACATATTTGCCACACTACACAAGGCTGAAGAAGGGACTCAAGGAAAGGAAGCGGAGTCAGGAAACTCTGATATGCACAGCGTGGGGTGGCGTTTGAGCTAGCTCTCGGAAGGTAGGCTCATTGTAGGGGCCGGTTCCCTGAGAGGAGTTTGGTGTGCAGGCTTTGAAGGAGCTGCACTGGCTCTTCCCTTTCTCTCAGGCTGAGTGATTTCTAGTACCTGGACCCAAAGGCAGCTCATAGACTTAGGCAGGGAGAGGGTGTGGGCCTTCGTGGTGGGCCGTTACACTGACTATGAGTTACGACTGCCTCTCAGCAGCTGCTGTGCTGTGTGGCAATGGCTGCTCATGGCCCCTCTGGCAGGAATCCCAGAGCCAGGCAGTCTGCTGGTGCGTGTGATGAACAGCCCGAGACTCCAGCGTCCAGGGGACAAAACACCACCCTCAAGCTGGAGACCTCCACGAACCAGCGTCCCTGGCTCCCTCTGTGGTCTTTAAGTTGTCCTCGACGTCTAGGCTGCTTGTTAGGAACCCCTGACTTGGCACTCGAAGGCTTAGCTACCTCATTTTGCTTGGCAATTTAATTATTTTCATTATTCCAAGAAATGATTTTTGAGTATCAACTCAATGCTAAGTGCTTTTGTCTGCCCTGGGGACATAAGCCAACAGTGGACAAGACAAACACAGTTGCAGTCACTGACAAATATTGAATGTTTTCTCTCTTACCTAAAATATTTTTATTGTAGGTTTATTTAATTTATGTGTAAGAATGTTTTTCCTGCATGCATATCTATGCACCTCATGTGAGCCTGCTGCCTTCAGAGGATTGTGTGTGTGTGCGTGTGCGTGTGCGTGCGTGTGTGTGTGTGTGTGTGTGTGTGTGTGTGTTATGTGACATGAAAGCAGTCCATGAGCTGCTTATGCTCACAGAGGACTCATTGCTAGCTATGACACACGGGTGCTGTGACAGGTATGGTGCACTGGTTGGTCACCTGTCCCCCAGAGGTAGGTGGCACCTAGGAAGTGGGTAAGAAATGAAGACTGTTTGGAATCACACTGAGACCTCTGCCTCCTTTGATCTCCCTTGGTGGGTCTGAATGATAGATGGCCACTCTGTAGTCTCAGGCATTTGAATATGTGGCACCAGTTTGGTATCCATTTGAAGAGAATTAAGGGATGTGGCCTTGCAAGAGGACGTGTGGGTTTTTCTACATCTGCCTACCCCTACATGTTAACACACACATACTTGTAATACACACATGGACACACACACGCCTACACATAACACACATATATACACATACCTACATGTAACACACACATGGACATACACACTTACGTGTAACACACATGCATACATACATGTGACACACATACACCCACATGGAAACGTGCACCACGCACACCTACATACATATAAAACATACGTACACACACACACACAGCGTCATGACACACGTGCATTAAGCACCTAGTGGCCAACATGGTGATAGACTAAACATCTGTAGGATCTGGAAGACTGACTAACTTCTATCCTGTGTGTATGAGCGCCTCGCCTGCATGCGTGTGCGGCCCGGGGACTGGAGTTTCAGATGGTTCTGAGCTGCTGCAGAAGACTGGGTGCTGAACGTCGTTTCCCCTCAAGAGCAGTAAGAGCTCTTGACTACTGAGTCTCTTCGACCCCTAACATTTTTTGAGTTGCATTTTAAAACTTTCCCCTCAGCCTGCTTTCCCCAAGGGAAGGGGGAGAACTAAACAACTGTATGGAAACAAACAGAACACAGCCAGTTATCTGGACTCCGTGTCCACTCCCCTCCTGTGTAAGAAGGTTCTCATTTGTTTTTAAGGTCACAGGAATACAGTAACAGCAAAGTTGGGGCCAGAGCCTGGTCTCGGGCTGTGTCTGGGGCTCATGTGTTATAAAAGTTTGTATAAGTGCTTAAACTCAAACTGAGATTTAAAGAGATATACCCAGGTCACCGAAACCCCAGGCTCCGACTTCGACCCCTCATGGCTATCTCCAGCGTTTGCAGCACAGTGCCTTTTGGATAGAGGCTCCCCAGTCCTTGGGAGTCGCGGAGTTTTCAAACCTACACATGTGTGGAGGGAATTCTTTGGATTTTTTGTAGAGCTGACACTCATCCATCTGTAGAAATGAGGCAGAGGTGGGGAGCGTGGGGCGGGACGACAGGACAAATCAGGGGGTAAGATTGGCAGCTGTGCTGGGAACCAAGGGACAGCAGCCCACCTGCTTGCCACCTGCAGTGAGGAGGAGGAGCAGCAAACACACACGCAGACCTTTGTCTCACAATGCACCTATTTACTGCTCAGAGGGGGCAGAAGCCAGAGACAGCTGCCATGTTGACTGAGGGGGGAACCCGCTCAGTGGGGCCTGGGAATGGAAGCCATCCAACAGGGCTTCGGGGAAGGGGGACAGTGAGGCACTTATGCTCAACTATAGTTCTAGGCTCCATTCCCTAGGGAGGTCTGGTGCCTCCAGAAACCTGGCCTGGAGCAGAGACCACAGGCTTAGTCGCTGTGGAGAGCAGCATTCCCTGTTTGCCAGCCTGGCTCTCCACATTTGTGGGCGGGCAGAAGGAGAACACAGCTTTGTACTTCCTGGCTGTCTCCACAATGCCTAGTGATCCAAAAGAGACACACATTCCTTCTAGAGATGAATGGTGTAGAGCTGTGAAGGTAAATATGCCTGGCCCTGCCTCTCTTAACTTCAAATAGCCCGTCAAGAAACAATCTTATAAAGAAAGCTTTATTATAGAATATCGCCAAGAACAGGCTAGGAGCCTCTGGGGGACCAAGCACACACAGACTTTATTTTGTTTTGTTTGCTTGTTTTTGTGACACAAGGTCTTACTATGTAGCCCTAGCTGGTCTGGAATTTGCTGTGTAGATCAGGCTGGACTTGAATATTCTGTAGTCTTCCTGCCTGAATGCTGGGCTTACAGGAATGCTCCACAGAGTTCACCATGTTATTTTGGCAACTTTGTGGTATTATTGAGCTCTGGGAAGGTTGAGAACCTTCCTCTTAGTATGGTTCCTTGGGTGGGTTGAAGCCAGTGGATAAAGAGGGGACTCTTCACCAGAGTAAATGACAAAGTGAGGCTGGCATTGCGACTTTGACACTAGAGCAGTGGCTCTCAGCCTCCCTAATGCTGAGACCCTTTAGCACAGTTCCTCATGTGTGGTGACCCCCAACCATAAGGCTATTTTCATTGCTGCTTCATAACTGTAATTTTGCTGCTGTTTTGGATTGTAATGTAAATATCTGTGTTTTTCGATGGTCTTAGGCGACCCCTGTGAAAGGATCATCTACCTGTGGGTCATGGCCCACAGGCAGAGAACCATTCATTGCATTAGAAGCTGCTGTGGGCACCAGTGTTGGGGAGACCAGGGTCGCTGGGGACAGTGAGAAGGACGGGCAGCCTGGGGTCAAGGTGGAGAGGTACAGGCTCCTTTCTTGTTCCTTTTCCATGTTATGTCACAGGGCCTGAAGAGGGACAGGCGAGGAGCCACTGAAGGGGAAATGAAGGTCGGGGGAGGGAGGTTCCTGAGAGGGATGGAGAGCACTCTGAGGCCTGCCCAAGGGCAGATACGGAGTCACGGACAGGGAACTAAATGTCGCTTTTCCTCTCTTCACTCCACTTACCTCTGCGGTGTTGCAACGTCAAGTTCTAGGGCAGCTTTGAGAGGGAGTGATTGGTAGGCTTGGATCTTACCCAACTGCAGCCTACAGCCAGAGCAGTGACCTACTGAAGTCAATGGCTGCACTTGGGAGACTTCCTGGCTCCCTTACTCCCTCCTTCCTTCCTCTCTGCCTTCCTCCTTACCTCCTTCCTTCTCCCCCTTTGCCCTGGAGATCGAGTCTAAGATAAGCTTTAGCTGCATGACTTCTTAGAGGTCCAATGCTATTTTTTTTGCCCCATCCCTTCCAATCTTCTGCTGGCTCACTCACCGATACTGATTTTTCATTAAGTGTACTCTAACCTGTTCTCCCAGGGTGACAGCTATTAATATGCAAAATCCTTAAAGACAGAGTTTCGGGGACTGTGTCACATGCCCTGGGCAGCAGTGACCTTAGCCAGAGCTAGCATCTCAGGCCACTCCTGTATCCTTCTGACACCTGCCCCCCCCCACCATGTCCTTACACTGGGAGGCCAGTGAAGTGATCCTGTAACATGTGCTCATGGGAAGTGCTGGGCCTGGTGCTAAGACTATTAGCAAGAACTGCACTTAGGACCGACACACCTTCTCTTCACTTAGGGCCCATGACAGCCTAAGAGGGGCACCGAGCACGGAGACTGCTCATTCACACGATGAGCATCTCCTTTGTGCTCACCGTGCACCCAAACAACTGCCTCTCAGAAGACTGGTTGACACACAGGACAAAGAGGAATGTCGGAAGCAGTGCCTTGTTCAGTGTGACAGGAAGCCGAAGTTGCCTGTGAGGGGAATGCGCTCTCCCGGTGGTTTGCTGCTTGCAGTGGGTCAAAGTTAAGCAGGCTATGGTTGTCATCCGGTGACATTAGAATTCTAAAGGTGATGAAAGGCAAGGAGATAGATGCTGCCTAACTGAGTACTGCCAGCAACTTCACCCACTAGCAAGGAAAACACTAGACCCGACTACTGCCAGCAACTTCACCCACTAACAAGGAAAACACTAGACCTAAGCATGCTAAGCTCTTCTTCTGCTCCTAAAATTTGGAGAGCTAAAGAAGACAAAAGTAGAAAAAGGGGCTACTCAAGTCTCATGTGGAAAGAAAGTCTTGGGTTTGCCTCATAGTGGAGAACACATTTTTGAGGAACTATTCATTCTCCTGAACATATTACTGTTGGTCTCTGCCAATGGGACTGTGATTCAGGATTGTTTATCCTGTTGTGGTTGTTTGACTCTCTTTTAAAATTCTTCCTTTTTTTTCTTAGTACTTGCTTGACTTTCAAATCCCAGCTGATGCACATAGCTGAGTAATTTTCTAGCAGATGAAGCTCAAAGCCGGCTCTCTGTGGCTTCCGATCCACCACCGACATTGCTTTTTGTTCCAAGGTTGTACACATCTTCCCATTTGGAACCAGATATGTTCATTCCTAACGAGGAATCAGGGCATGAGCTACTGAGGCCTTTTCCTTTACACAATACCTTTCATTTTACACCCCAAGAGACATAGAAATAATAGCTTGGCCTTGCTCTCCCACCCACCTTCAGGCCAGTGTCTGGCACACTGAAGGGTTTCAGAGCTGAGGGATAAAGGGAAGAATGAACAGTATAAAGCCCAGTGTGAACGTGGAAGAGAGTGGAGACACAGAGAATCCACGATTTGCACAGCTAAGAAGCAGCATGGGAAGGTGTCACAAGGTTGGAGCTGGGGTGCGGCGCCAAGGTGGCACACGTGCTTGGCACTCACAGTCTCTGGGCTCAATATCCAGTGAGGGAGGGAGAGATGGAGGGAGGGATGGAGGGAGAGAGGGAGAGATGGAGGGAGGGATGGAGGGAGAGAGGGATGGAGGGAGGGATGGAGGGAGGGATGAAGGGAGGGATGAAGGGAGGGATGGAGGGAGGGATGAAGGGAGGGATGGAGGGATGGAGGGAAGGATGGAGGGAGGGATGGAGGGATGGAGGGAGGCATGGAGGGAGGCATGGAGGGATGGAGAGAGAGATGGGATGGAGGGAGAGATGGAGGGATGAAGAGAGGGATGGAAGGATGGAGGGAGGGATGGAGGGAGGGATGGAGGGAGGGATGGAGGGAGGGATGGAGGGAGGGATGGAGGGAGGGATGGAGGGAGGGAGGGAGGAGGAGATTGAAGGAAAGAGGGGGGAGAGGTTCTGCCTTGGAGTGCACCGGTAATGGACTTCAGTTGTCCACCCTTGCCACTCTCAAGGGCTATCTGTGGCTCACCAGGCGTGTGCTGACCCACGTGCATCCAGGGGCCTCATTTTGACTTTCACCTTTTCTTTCCGTTCTCTTTTTCTCTGAAGTGCGCGGGAGAAAGTCCTGGGGCAAACAGACATCCCTCAAATCTCCCAAACGACATTAGTAAAAACTTACGCAAGGTGCTGATAAAAATTTGGTTTTATGGGATTTAGGCAGAAATCCTTGCTCGGGAGTAAGTTCTCGTACCTTTGCAAACTCCTGTCTGCTCGACGGCTAAAATCAGAATGAATTTTGGGGAATTTCTCTATCCCAAAGCTGCATCTTCCAGCCTGCTCCCAAACTCTCAGCCTGAGTATTTGGCTCATACTCATCTGTGTTTGCTGACTAGTTCGTGACCAGTATGACTCTAGGTATTTTCTAGCTTCTTCACTTTTCCTGGAATTTTAATCTGGGTGTAGTGTCGATTCTAAAAGCTAAAGGGGATTTGTATCTGAGAAGAAAAAGATGAACCACTAAGGTACCTTTTCCTAAAAATCTAAAGCTACCCATTTTCAGCTTGCCTTGGCTCTCCCAGAAGTGAACTGCTGGTGTCACACAGCTATTATCAACAAGAAAGTCAGCTTGCCACCTGGAAGTCAAATTGAATTGTGTGTTTCTATTTCCTCTTGGCTTTGTAGTGGGGAAGTTCACTAAATTCAGGGTCACAATGCCAAGTGAGAAAGCCATGTCCCTTCAATGCTTATTGAGTAGCAAGACTATTCACTGTTTCTCTCTCTCTCTCTCTTTTTTTTTTTTTTTTTTTTGAACACCGTTTCAAGTCTCTGGAATTTGCTATAGAACAGTGGCTTTGAAAAGCTGTCCAGTATCTGACTGAGAAACAAATAATTAATAATCAGATCCATGTACCTGTGCTGGCAGAGTCTGAAAATCAGTTCCTTGGGTTGAAACCATCCCTTTCTGAAGCAGGGACGAGTGTGGTGACTCTTGCTGGCCACATCTCAAGTGAGCTTTATGAGAAAAGAATTTATAAGATATATTCCTGGGGGGAATGTGTATACAAAATGTTTTCATTTTATGACTTTCCTGACGAGCCTGGAGTGTCCGCAGACTGCAATGGTTCTGGGAGATGACCTCAGTGAGGAGTCAAGAAATAGATGACCATAGACCACGTGCATTGGTTAAAAAATAAATATTCCTAAGAGGTCATGGCAGGAAGATGATGAGTTAAAGAACAAGATAAAGTCTGTGGTGAAGTTTAAAAAAAAAAACCCAACTGACAAGCAAACAAAACAAACCTTGCACTGAATGGATGGTCCCTGTTGGGCTTTTACGTTCCCCAATCTTTTTCTTAATGTACCCAAAAATAGACAGCGACTCCATCTCAGGAATAATCTCCCCTCTCCCACACTCCCCCTTTCTCTTCCCTACTTCCCTTGTCCATCCCTTTCTTCCGTTACTGCGGACTGAACTCAAGGCCTGTGCAGCAAAGCACGACCTCTGCCATGGAGCTGCACCCCAGTCCCAACTTCCTGGTATCTCCCCAAGCTACTTCCCTGTGCCAACAGCCTCCTCTCTGTGCCTTTGTCCTCTGTCCACTGGGGTTCACACCGTCCGCTCCTCCCTGTTCCGCGGATAGCTCTGAAGTCCTCCAGTGTGCCAGAGACTGGTCTACATGTCAGTGGGAAGTCAGCCAGTGACAGGTCACAGGGCAGAGTCAGGCACAGCCAGTCTGTCTTTGTGCTTTGAGAGCGATGAGGGCTTCAGGGCTAGGGGCACGGGTAGGGGCATTGTTTGTGTATGTGGACATTTTAGGAATGGGTAGAGGATAAAGAGGTATAGTCTCCCTTGAGACTAAGCTGTGGCCAACACAAAAGGAACTCAGTGGCGTCTTTGGAATTTTTTGCTTGTTTGTTTTTTTTATCTTACAGGTCCTTCAAATGTATATTACAAGTTCCCATTTTGTGTTTTGTTTTTATGGGATCCCCGTGTTTGCCGGCATGCATGTCTCTGTGTCTATACGCAATTCTTGTGCTTTCCTTTGACTCTTTTTCTTGTTTGGTTGTTTTGTCATATTCTGATTTATTCGTCTTTTATTTACCTTATTTTATTATTATCCCTTAGAAGCCATTTGTTTTCTAAGGGGAAACAGAAAGGAGTGGATCCACATGGGAGGGGAGGGAGGGAGAGGGGAGAGCACAATCAGAATGAAAAAAATTTATTTTGTATTTATTTTATTTATTTTTTAAATTTAAATTTAGATAAGAAACAAGGTTGCTTCATAAATCAGTTCCAGGTCCCTCTCCGTTTCCCTCCTCTCCTCCCGTGCTCTCCCCCCAACCCCCCCCAATATCCCCTCATTTCCCCAGGGAGGGTGAGGCCCTCCATGGGGGTGTCCATAGTCTGTCATTTCATCCAGGGCAGGTCCTAGACCCTCCCCCAAGAGTCCAGGCTGAGAGTGCACCTCACATTGTTGTATGGGAGCCCAAAGTCCATGTGTATACTCAGGATAGATACTGATCTACTGCCCAAGGCTCAATAGATTGCCTAGGCCTCCTCATTGACACCCACATTCAGGGGGTCTTGATGTGGTACATTTACACAATGGAGTACTATTCAGCAGAAAAAAGCAATGGAATCCTGAGATTTGCAGGCAAATGGATGACACTAGAAGAAACCATCCTGAGTGAGGTAATGCAGTCACAAAAAGAGAAACATGGCAGGTACTCTCTCATATATGGATTTTAGACATAGATCTGGGGGAGTGTCAGCCTACAATCCCATGGCCAGAGAGTCTGGGAAACAGAACCTTCATTCAGTGGCTGATGGAAGAAGAGGCAGACTCCCACAGCTAAGCACTGAGCTGAACTCAAGAAAGCCAGTAAAAAAATTTATTTTCAATAAAAGAAAAAAATTCAGGTTCTGGGGTAACATTCAGGTCCTCCTGCTTGCACAGTAAGCCCTTACCAACTGAGTTGTCTTCCCAGACTTACAGTGGACTTAAAAAAATGACAATAGAGGTTTTTCATACAGTATATTCTGATTAGTTTCCCCTCCCTGATCTCCTCCCAGAACTTCCCCAAATCCCCACCCACCCTTTCTCTCTCATTAGAACACAAAGAGTAATTAAAAATGTAATAATAAATAAAGTAAGATAAAAACAGATAAACCAAGATAGGGCAAAACAAACAAAAAGAGCAAAAAAATGTCAAACAAACAAACAAAACAAAAAAACTCCAACAGCAGCAACACCAGAAACACATGCAGGCACTGAGGCACACACACCTACACACATAGAAAACCCATGGGAACAGACAGTGGGTATCTTTAATAGTGCTGTTTTCACACCAAACCAGAAATGTGGTGGCTTTTAAAAGTTTTTTTTCTCAGATCCTGGCTGCTTGATATTGAATGTGGCTTCTTCTGTAGCACGACCCATGTTCACGTTGATGGGTCTAGTTAAGACAATACACAAATTCTTAAAATATTATTCAGGTTGATATCCGAGACCAGCTTTTTTTTTTTTTTTTAGTGTATTCGTTTTTGGAAAATTTAAAAATCTGTGATCTGAAAGTTTTAGATACCAAATTGTAGAAAAATGTACTAAGTCTGTAATTCTAGGCAGAGAATGGCAGACTCTGTAGAGCCTGACGGCTACCAAGAATCAGCTGGCAAACAGCAGCCATGTAATCTGTGTGAAATATGTGTCGTTAAGAGTTTATAGGAGTCCTCAGTCGTCGATAACATAGATCTACCTATAAAATGTACTATTTTCAAATCCTCGCTGGCTTGCTACACCGCCCTGGCCCTAAGTTACTCAACAGCAGAGCCGCAGACTCGTTGGCAGTCCCCAGACTTGATGTACATGGCAAGGCATACTTAGTGTGGTCAGCTGCGTTAAGTGCCTTACAGTCTAAATAAACTCTCGGCAGTGATTTGGGAGCCAGTGCGAGGCAAAGTTTACCATTTTCTGGTTGCTCGTGGAGAATCAGTAAGAACATTCCGTTTATTTCTGCACAGAAGTGTTTTTTGATGGATCCAGGCTCATGGAGGCAGCTTTGTAACTGCTAACGATGGGGGCGGGGCGGGACTGGCCTCCTGGTCTACACTCTTGCTTTCTGGGACGCTGCTCTTTCCCGCATGCACTTCACCTCTCCCTTAGCAACAGCTGTATACACATCTCCTAACTGGACACTTGGAAAACAGACAAGTGGCCTGTTCCATTCCTGCCATAAATGTCACTCAGGGAATCAGCCACTAGGTCATGCTCATGCGCAACGCAATCTGTTTCCTCCCTCCTGGGCTCCAGCTTCACCTTCGCAATGGCTGGGACCAGAGCCGTCCCTCCGGGAGCCTGCAGTCCCACGTTGAAGATTTGAGTGGCTGCTGAATACAAAGCTATTGTTTCCCCCAGTAAGCTCATTACACAAATGCAAAAATTCCAAGCTGGAAAATTTTGTTAGCTGGAATCAAATTTAGTCAATGCTATTAACTTCTCCATAATTTATAAGAGAGTACTTAATTACGGAAAATAGCCTGCTTTATGTCCGCGTATAGGCTGTAACGCTTCTATGAACTCCTGCACCCCTCCTGCCATAGTCCTTGCCTGTACACACGTCTTTAGAGAAAAGCCACACTCTCTTCCAGCTCAACAGAGAATGGGCAACAAAACTCACTGGGCTGGTGTAGTGAAGACTGAAGAGGTAACGTGATGCACCGAAATATAATTCACAGAGAGAACTTGCCAGCTCCAAAATCACTTTGTGGGGCACTAGGGATATGGGGATACAGAAATAAATCTACGAGGAATCCCAGCAGCGCCCTCATTTAAAGAGGAAGCTGTATCCCACCTCTCCAAAGTTAGGTCTTAGCTCTTTTCTTCCGGTCTTGAGACAATTGACTAGCCTCCAAGTGTCCACCCCTTAAAACGCACATGGCTTACATATGGCAGAAGGGCAGGGGTCAGTTTTGTGGTTCCGCATGCTCACAAGGCCAATGCAAAGGCGGGATCCTTTTAAAAGTGTGTTTGACTTTCACCAATGCAAGTCTACAAAAGCAGAGAATGCCCGCTCCAAATATTTCTTTCCACTCAGAAAAATCCATTCTGAAGGCCAAGGGAGGCATGTGACTCAGCTAGGTGCTAGCCTAACATGCAGGAAGCTCTGGGCTTGACCTTAGGTGTGGGGAGGTAGAAGCAAGAAGCCCAAGAGTTCGGCGTCACCCTCAGTGACACAGCGAGTCTGAGGCCAGCCTGGCCTGCATCAGACCTCATCTCAAAAAACAAACAAAAGCCCTCGCCAAGACTGAAGAGAAAGTAACAACAGAAAATTAAATCTATTCTGAACTCACGGGTCTGCTTTCTGGTTCCTACTCTGCCCTTACCAGCTGTGCAATCTCCAGTTTGTTGATGTCTCTCAATTGTAACTGAGGGGTGACATCACCTCTTGCTAGGCTTGATTGGGGTGTATGGATTACCAGTCTATATAGATAATATTTACAGGGTTCAGCATACTGCACGACTCATAGTGTACACGAGCTATACAACTTCAGTTTTGTGCCTGTGGGAGAGCCCTGCATACTAAGGCTTTTCCTCACAAGCCATCTTCCCCAGTGTTCCTCTTCTCCAAAGGAGAAGTTTCTATCGGTGCTGCCCAGACTACTCAGCTACTGCCCGTCGCTGCTCTGAAGGGCATCTTAGTAACTAATTCCACACACTTCATTTGTTCCTGTCGTTCATAGTCATATGCTGGGAGCGGACATTCAAAGCAGCAGCACATGGAGATTTTCAGAGTCCGTCAGCTCTAACAAATGACTCAGTCTTCGTGTAAGCCATGTGACTAGTTCTTCCTACATGCAATTCTCACATTACGTGAATGCTATAGCTTACCTGGGCATTCGAAAGCACCAGCCATTTGAAGTATCACTTCAGTTTTACATTTCAAGTCTTACTTCTGGCTAAAAATATCCAAGGCCATTCCAGTGCTAAATATTTTATGTGAATATTAATCAGTCTGAGACTGAGTGGTCCTTCAAGGAGACATACCTCCATGACACACCTCAGTGCAAAAGAAAGACATGACCTATGGTAAAAAGAGGAAGGTATTCCAAAAAAATGGGGACAAACAGGTGTCAGTGCTCTAATAAACCAAAGCTTGTGAAAAAGGGTAAGGATAATCTCTCCACACCCACTAAGGTTAACATCCCCTCTAGAGAGTATTACAGTTCTCAATATCTCTGCCCCAAACACACGCGCACTGTTAGTTATAAAGCCACATTAACCCTAGCACAGTAATAGTGGGTGACTTTAATATCCTATTCTTTCCAATTGACAAGTTTCCCTCACCAAGATAATAATAAAAATAAGCTGAGAAATAAGTGAGCTAAATGACACCCTAATGCTGTGTGATTAAGCACTGAATTTCGAAATTTAACTTCTCAGCACACAGATTTCCACAGCTAAAAATTTCTTTTAACTAAAAACACATCTCCTGGGCCTGAGGAGACAGCCCAGGGGGTGAAGTATTTGCCACACAAGTCTGAGGACTTGAGTTCCAGTGCCCAGTGCTTACACAGACTGGATGCGGTAGCATGTGACTCTAATCCCTGCAGAGTGGTGGGGTGAGATGGTTGTTGCAACAGGGGAATCTCCCAAGGGGGGAAGGAGCAATGAACAGCTTAATTTTGATTTTTAATTTTTTTAAATGATCAGAACTAAATAGAAAATAATTTACATTTTTGGTAAAAATTAATTTCCTGTTGAAGTCATGTTACTTCTTTTCTGACCTTCTTTCTGGTGTGTGGTGTTTGGCCTCAATTCATTCATAGTCCTTATTTTTCAATTAAAGAATGTGTACGAATGGCCTTATCAGCATGTAGTTCTGATGACCACTGGTAAGTTTTGCCCTTTCCCCATTAAAATCCTAACAGTAGTATGATTTTATTGCTAATTCAAACACTGACTCAGTGTAGCGGTGAGTGAAAGGACGTGCTAGTGACTGTAAGAAGAGAAGAAAGAGGGTGTGCTAGTTCACATCCAGCAGTTGTAACAGTGAAATGTCCCAAGACATATATTACTTGACCGTGTAGGATGTCAAAGGCTGACTCCAGTCAGGTCAGGGGTAAGGCGCTGGTCGGGGCTTGGACCTAGGCTCAGGATGCGAACCTAGGTCCAAGTGTTCTGTCACGGGAGGTTGGGACTCAGTGGAGAACGTTCGTTCAGGGTTTGCAACAAAGGAGATTGAGACTGTAGAAGGAAGACCCGTGGTCAGACGCTGTGGTCGCCATCAGGGGTGGGGAAAATGGCAGCCACACGGGCCAAGAGATATTTTCAAAGTAGGCTTCTTTTGGATTAAATAGGGTTTGTGAAGGAAAGAGGAAGATTAAAGATAATTACCAAGTTTTGGCTTGAGCATTTTAGTTAGAATGTTAGTGAATGATGAGCTCTAGAAAAATAAGATTTTTAGAAGTGAGACTTTAGCCATAGTCATTTGAATTTTGGATACTATGTGCTGGGGGTTTTGGTACCCACCTGTCTACATTTTCAAATAAAAAGTTCTTGAAATTGTAAGTTCATGCTATTGTCCAATTTCTCATTATTCAACCAAAGATAATTCTCCTTGGAGTCTCACCGCTCATGTGCTAGGTAAGTGTAATTGTAGGAACTGCCATGTAACTTTTGTTGAGATTAATCAGCAGAACACATGAGTGTCTAGCACATAGAAACCATCAATGTAAGCTATCAATGTTTTTTTTGGCTTGTATGTTTGGGCTAGAAAGTCAATTGGGTGTGGAAAACAGTGGTGTTGAGGGTGATTTGAAGTGTGGGGGCCTGGATCAAGAGGTTTCAAAGGTGAAGCATTGTATATGGCCTAGAAACTTATCTTGTGATATTTTGCAAAGAATATGAGTGCTTTCTGCTCTTGTCCAAAATATCTGCCTGAGGCCAGACAGAAGAGTTTTGCACAGCATTGGCAGAGGAGATTTCAAGACAGCCTACCATTGACTCAGTCCTGTGGTTATTAGTGGTTGCACTTACACAAATCTAGAATGAAAAGGAGCAAGCTGAGCAAGGAAAAATATATAATTCACAACTTGAGGAGGAAAGGAGCACCAAGAAATATAATCTGCCCAAGGAGATAAAAAAATTTAAAGAAAAGCCTGAAACTAAATGGAATAACCTCACCGAGTTAAGCTTCCAACTTGTGAAAAGGAACTAAAGAAAAGCTTATGAAGTGAAGGGAATGATCAACAACAGAAAGCCGGTGCAGATGTAACTAATGAGGGGTCAAGTTCCAGCTAGCAGAAGAACTCGGCAGCGTTGACCCTGTGATTCTGGCTTTAAGTCAAGGATAGAAGAAAAGGGTTATAGAGTCTCCCTCCACAGCTAAGGAAAGCCTCTGAGGTAGGCGTGTGTCAGGGGTGTCCACACGTGGAGGCCTGGAGAGGCCACTGTGTGAAGCTGTGAAGGTAAAGCCTGGATTGCCTTGGAGAGAGATCTCAGGATGTTGGAGATGCCAGAGTTATGGGATACCATCCCAGGAGAGCTGCTAACAGGGGAGTGGAACCAGCTCAAGAGAGAGAGGTGTGTTGCCCTCAACAAAGCTGAAAGGAGTTGGAGATCTGAAGAGAGCTTTGACATCAGACACGGAGATAATGAAGTCTGAAATCTGCCCAGCTGATTTGGTCTTGCTTTGGTTCAGTATTTCCTTAAGCTTACTTTCCTCCCCTCTGGAATGATAATATATATTCTGTGCCATTGTATGTTGGAAGTATGTGATCTGCTTTTTAATTTTGATTTTGCAGGGGAATTACAGTTCAGAGACTACATGACTTTCAGAGACTTCGAGTTTTGGACTTTTAAGTAGCATTGAGACTATTAAACTATGGAGGTTTTTGTCAATGGACTGAATGCATTTCTGTATTATGATGTGTCTGCAGACATATGGGGGCCTGGGAGAGGAATGTGATGTTTGAATACGAATGGCCCCACAGGTTCCTGTGTTTGAATGCTTAGTCTTTAGGGGGTGGTACTAGAGCAGGGATTAGGAGGTGTGGCCCTGTTGAGGTAGGTGTGACTTCGGTGGGGGAAGTGTGTCCCTGGGGGTGGGCTTAACCTTCAGAAGCCCAAACCAGGTCCAGTGACTGCTTCTGCCTGCAGCCTGCAGACCCTGTAGGACTGCCAGCTCCTCCAGCAGTGTGTCTACCTGAGCACCACCATGCTGATAACAGACTAAACCTCTGAAACTATCAGCATGCCCAGGTAAACATTTTTCTTTATTAGAATTGCTGAGGTCGTGGGGTCTTTTCACAGCAATAGAACACTGGCCAAGACAATTGGTTTCTAGACGATCACTCACGTGACTCAGTGACTTTTAGGCCTGATTTTCAGAGTGTATCATTGCACTGCCCTCTCACATTTAAAATATCTGTTGGGGTTTGAAGCGCATAGTTAACAAAGGTTTCCTCTGAGGTCATGAGTAAATGCTGTTCTATCATCAGTGGGTCTTGCCTGCTTAATGATTTCAGCCCTCTGGTTGCTAGCATGCATTTTCAGAAATGTGGTATTACATATTACAGATATGTGATAGAGGTTTTTCCTTATCCTTGCATTTCTGTATTTCATTAACACACATCAATTTCTTCTTCCATTTATTTTGTCTCTATCAACATGCAAAGGCTTTGAAGGGTAGCAGGACAAGGGAAAGCTGTTGAGATTCTCACTCACATCCTTATGCTGGTCCTGGTAACCATCGCCTGCACATAATGCCTTTGGCTTCTCCCCACCTCTGCCTATGCCAGGGAGCACCAGTTGTCATTAGCAAAAGTATTTGACTTCTTTCTCCTTTGTCTCCTGAGATATGCAGTCTCAAGATGGATGCAAAAAATGAAAGTGACCACATAGTACTCTCTATGCCTCAAGTAGCATCTGTCGGTCTGAGAAGGAAAGCATTCCCTGTATTCTCTGGGTCAGGCCCCTTAGTCATTGAGATGGATGCTAGTAGAAGATTCTTCTAGGTAGACAGGGCTGCTGTGCTTCAACGTGGATTGTGAAGGTAAGCTATGACTTTTGTTTGTTCATTGGTAGATTAGAACCACATAGGAAAACTCACCCCCAGCTGTAGTAACAGCCTTTGCTTTGCCTGTTTTCATAGGTCTTGAACCGTAGGATGATTTCTGTTGGCAGCTATTTCCATGATGTACCATTTTAAACAACAACAACAAAAGCCCTCTTTGGTTTTTATTTCTATTTTGGTGTTTCTATGTGGTCTCATTCCACAAAAGCTTCTGTCAGATTTTGCATACCATTTTAGGTCGCTCTAATTTTTTTAGACTAAACATGTTATTTTGTACTTTTTAGCTCTCGAACTGCAATTTACATTATCTGAATTGTTTGTCTACTTAGATCACATTCTCTAGACAGTGTTCAATGCTTTACTAGGCTTCAGACTGATAGACTGATATACAAAGTCTTCTATTTATAAAGTCTCCCTTTGGACTAATAGAGTCTTCAAAATTCATAGACTTCTGCTTCGGATGCCTAACTTTGGGAAAGCTAAACTCAAAACATAAAGGTTCTGCTAAGTGAATAGCTATGGTGTGTGTGTGTGGTCAGAGGGTCTCTTGTTTGTCACTGCATATGCCAGTCAAGCTGGCTCTCTAGCTCCCACAGACTTTTCTGCCTCTGCGTCCTGACTTTCAACAGAGGTACCGGGATTACAAACAAATGATGCCCTAAACAGCTCCTACATAAGTTACGTGGGATTCTAACTCAGGTTGTAGTTCACGAACACCAAGTTTACAATGGCATATAAGATGGACATATTCTACATTGATTTTTGTTTTTTTGTTTGATTTTGTTTTGTTTTTGATACAGGGTCTGACTGTGTAGGCCTGCCTGACATAGAACTCACTATGTAAACCAGAATGGCCTCAGACCCACAAAGATTGTCCTATCTCTGCCCCCTGAGTGGTAGGATTACTTACTTTATTTAAAAATTTTTGTTGAAAATTTGATATATGAATGCTATATTTACATAGTTTCCATCCCTTTCATTTCTTCCTACATTCCTCCTCAAATTAATGACCTTATCTTCTTTAAATATTATTGCTACATATGTGTATGTGCGGTTGTATACACACACACACACACACACACACACACACACACACAAAACCTGTTAGATATATTTAATGTTGTTTGTACACACGTGGTTAAGGGCTGATCACTTGGTGTTTGATACTTGTCAAGGAGTTTGTCTCTGAAGAGAACCTATTCTGCCTCACTTAACACCTATTAATTAATTTACTGTAGCTCTTTATCTATGGCTGGGGCCTTGTTGTTGGCATGTCCTGTGGTGTTGTGTTACGTGGATCTTGTTTATGTTGAGATCTCATGAGCGCAGTTTCCCTGTCACATATACAAGGCACTGTCCCCCAGGCGATACCCTAGTCCTCTAGGTCCTACAATCTTCCCGACCCCTCTTTCACGATCTTTTCAAACCTTAGGTGTAGGGATTTTGCTGTAGATGCATTGCTTGGGGTGGGGCACCTCACGGTCAGTAACATTTGCTTTCATGTCTTCTTATAAGCTTGATGCTAGGAAATCTGTTTATGTTATCAGGCTTTCACGGTGACATGCATGAGTCCCAGTGTCCTCGTCTACTGGGAATGCTGCATCAAACAACTTAGAATAGGTAAACTATGAAGTACGCAAATTTATTTCTCATAGTCCTGGAAAAACGTTGAAGCTTGAGGTGCAGGCCCACAGGCTGTCAGCTGAGGACCCTTCGGGTCATAGACGGCACTTCCGTATCAGGTCTTCACATGGCAGAGGGATGGACAGTTCTTTCTGGCCTCTTAAGTAGGACACTGGACCTATTTGTGCGGGTACCAGTAGTATGCACCCAGCATTGCTCCTTAAAGGTGTAGCCTCCTAACACCTTGATCGTTAGGTTCCACTATTTGAGTTTGGGGAGGAACAGACATCAAACCTTAGCAGTGACCATCATGTATCTCCCTTGGGTGCCTCCTCCTCTGGGTGCATGAGAAGGTGGGAAGGTAAAGGTTTTCTGTTTAAAAGGAAGCAGATTTGGTGCGCTTGAGATTTTAACACTTTCCAGACAAACAAGCAAACAAACCAAGAAACACCAAAAAAAATTTAAAATCCCTAACCAAACGAAAGTAGAAAGTTTCCTCTAGTAACGACAGGATGGGGAAGGGACATAGAATACTATCTGGAGTGGAAGGTCTAAAATAATGAAGAAGGATCCCCAGAAAGGAGGTCCCTTCCTGGTGTCTCACACAACCACACCTCTTCTTTCCATTTTATTATCGGCATACACACTGTTGCTTCTCCGAAAGTTTAGATAAGAAAAGTATACGCATGCAAGGCTCAAAATTATATTTTTGTTTTAATTTTTTGTTCCAGTGCGTTCGAGCATTCTTTTCTGTCTAAAGGACATGTCACTTCCAACTTAATGTTCATTACTTCTCTCCTCGAGCAGCTGTTTGCCAGTCATCTTGGCTTGGCGGTTTAGAGGTGCTGGAGACACCGTGGTGGAAGTTGAGAAAGTTATTATTAATGTTTAACTTTGGTGCTGGGGATGGAATCCAGGGCTTTGCATGTTCTAGGCAAGCGGTCTGCTACCAAGATGTAACCGCAATCTCTAGAACATAACATATTTAATTGGTGATAAGCATAAGACAAAATAATGCAGCAACATGTACACTATGTTATAAGAAATACAAAAGGACATAGTCTTAGACATCAATTGTTGTGAGACAGAAATGTTGCAGTCAGCAGTGACGTGTGTGCAGGCAGATGGTGGCTTTGAAATGTGAGCAGAACCACACTCCACTACTGTTCTGATGGGCATGGTGTGCGGTAGTGATTCACGCCCAGGCAAGCTTGCCTGTCTGCCTCTCATTCTGACTACTGAAGAAGTGTATTCATTTCCAAATGCTGACAGGTTCATGCCTCCTCCCTCAACATGTCTTCCCTGCTTAGGGGGACACTTCAAAGAGCTGAGATTCTTAAAAAGCTGGATCATGAAGCTATTCCATATTTTTCTAGAAGTATACTTCAGAAGACAAGAGACAGTGGGCACTGACTAGTCCATTTTATTTTTAATCTCTCCCACCCCTCCTCCCCCCTCTTTCTTCTCCCCTCTCCCCTCCCCCGTCTCGTGTGTGTGTGTGTGTGTGTGTGTGTGTGTGTGTGCAGATATGTGTGCGGTGGTGTACCTTAGGAGGCCAGAGACAACCTCAGGTGTGAACACTCGCCTTCCGCCTTGTTTGAGACAGAACTGCTTGTCTCTGTTGCACTGTGCAAGCCGGGTTAGGCAGCCGGCAGCCTCCAGGCGCTCTCTTGTTTCTGCCTCTCATCCTTCCATTGGAGCTTAGAGACAAATGCTACTTCATCTGACTTTATACTGACTCTACGAACCTGAACTCCATTCCTCACACTCGCAAAGCAAGCATTTTACCCACTGAGTCATCTCCCTGACCCCAACAGTGGCTATTCTAAAAAAAAAAAAAGGTGAAAGAGCATGTTCACTGAAACATCTTACATGACAGGGATACTTTGACCTTCAGAGAATGTGTCTTTTCTTTACCTCCCATATGAAAAAGAAAATCAGACATTGTAAGAAAACACTGGAAAGAGAAAGCTTTATTTTTGATTGTTGTAATTACTTACACATGAGCCTTTTCACTTAGTTGAAATCTTCCCTTGAAAGAACACTCTGGAATACCTACTGCATTTTGATCATACTGGAAACAGCCTAATTTTACTCCCTCTACCCCATGGGCTGCTCCAGTACAAGGAGAAATTACTTTGTGGCCCACCACCATGCACAGAAAATGGTTCTCCTGGAGTAATTCAGGACTCTGCCATTCCAACCCTGCCTGTGTCTAAGTATATAGCTCAGGAGCTCCTTCTAGGTGTGGTTGTTTCTAAATGGCATGCACTATTTTCCACTGACAGCTTGTGGGACACCCAAGTAGGCCACCAGGGTGCTGGAAAGAACCAGAAAAACAAAGGTATGAGGCCTCTCCTCCCACTCCACCCTTCAATTGCAGGGTTATCAAACCAGAGCCTTCAGCAAGCTAGTGACTGGAGGATTTGGGGTTTGGATAAAAGAAGGAGAGGGCGGGAAGCAACATTACAGAAAACTGATCCTACTAAATGCCCAGAGCCAGTGCGAGGCATTTCAAAAGATCTTCTGTCAGAGAAAAGAAATATACTGTTTTTGCTTTCCATGAAAAATTCATGAAACAAAACCTAGGAATTTCTCACCGTGTACGCAGGGGATGGGCGTTTCCCCTGCAGAGCTGGCTGAATGAGAGAGCAGTTATGTGGAGCATCGCTTCTGTGAACACGGCCGTAGAATATGCCTGAACAGCTTAGGCAATCTTTGCGATCAGATCCTTCCTGGAAAAGTCTGCAGCAAGCTCTCTGTGTGTTCAGGACAGTTCCAGAGACTAGACATTAAAGTAGAGGAGAAAACATCAGGGGTAGGTCAAGCTTTCTCCTCTCCTGCTAGTCTGCAAAGTCCTCTCACTGCCCAGGACAAATGAGTTCACTTTAACCACCCAAGGTTGACTCATGGTGGCCCCTTCCTTGGGAATACTCAGACAGATCCCTTTCCTGATGGCTCCTTCCCCTACTGCCTCCCCCTTGGGGTGCATGTGCATATGTACATGCCTGCATACATACGTGTGTGTGTTGTGTGTGTGTGTGTGTTCATTTGTGTGTAAGTACACATGGCTGCGAAGGCCAAAGGTACAATTCATCAAGTGCTAACTATCTTTATTTCTATTTTTTTCTTGAGACATGTCTTTGCATGGCCTGGAGCTCACCAAGCAGGTAGGCTGGTTGATCATCCGAGGGGTGGGTCTGACGGTCTCTGAGCTCCCCAGAGCTAGAATTTCCAGGCAAGTTGGCTTTTTTTAAACATATGAGTTCAGGCAATCAAACTCAGGTTTCCTGTTTGCAAGGCATGTATGTTACCCACAGGGACATCTGTTTCAGCCCATGATGGCCAGTCTGTCTTTACCAGAACCACAAAGTACAGTAGGTGGTTTGTTTAAAGCCTACCTAGGGGAATTCATAGGTTGATGCGACTGTTGTGAGTGGGTGCATGGTCAATATACAGAAGGATACTGAAAACACCCACGAGGACATGTTAAAGCTCCTAACAGGCTCACACCCCTGCCTTCAGTGTGGAGTCTCCCTCCAAGAATGTGAGTCTGGACATCTGACCAGAGTTAAAGAAAATCAGGGCACCATTTGTGGGAACAGGTCGCTATGAGAATGTATTGAGTTTCTAGCTTTGTAGTCTGATTCCTCTGATTATGAGGACCATTGTGTGTTTTAAATTTTTCCTTTGTGCGTCTCTGCCCAACCACTTTTCACCCATTCAACTTCCTGTTCCCTTCTTGTGTCCGGTCCTTTGTGTGACTTGGCATTTCTTTCTACCTTCACATGCCCGGAATACTTTCTGAACAAATATTTTACTGAACTTCCTAAAACACACAAAGGCAGAGTGAAAAGAAAAGTGAGTTAAAATGAGCAGAGCATTTACGTTTAGAAAGTATGCATAGGTATGTTGCTAAAGGCTGTCTGACTCTCCCATGATTGCCATTTTTTTTCTAGAGCCAAACATGCCACTCAGAAACACTCTCGTGGCCCTTTGTACTCAAGTC
Source organism: Mesocricetus auratus (assembly GCF_017639785.1). Classification (NCBI taxonomy): domain Eukaryota; kingdom Metazoa; phylum Chordata; class Mammalia; order Rodentia; family Cricetidae; genus Mesocricetus; species Mesocricetus auratus. The sequence goes on from NW_024429218.1 coordinate 7,040,256, forward strand.
CCTGAGCACAATTTCCGTAGTAACGTGTTTTGAGGTTGAGGACAGACTGCACTGTCTTAGCGTGGGGGGCTCTGCTGATCAGACAGTCGCCGTTATCCAAGAGACGATCGCTGGACGACAGGAAGAACTGCTTCATTGGGCAAGTTCTGCCCCGGAGTTAGAGAGATAAGAAAGCTAACTTTTCTAGCGGCAATGGAGAGGAATATTTGAGTGAATGCCTAAAAAGAAACTTTAAAAATTCTTGGAAATAAAACCTAACAAGTATTGAGCAAACCCAACCCTTGACTACATCCACTTTTCCTGTTACCATCAAAGCTAGCCTCAACCCAAAATATTTATACATGCTAACTCATAACTTTTGTCAGTCAGCAGAGGAACAAATCAAACAGCTGTTACCCAAAATATCTATCATTAGGAACTGTGGTCTAAATATGTCTCTCAAGTTCTTGTGTTGGACTTTGACCTCCAATGTGGTGATTTTAAGCTAGGATTTTAGGAAGTAACATACCAAGGAGGTTTAATCTTGGCGAATAGGCTGAGTGTCCAGATAGAGACCTGGGGAGTCCTTTTGTCCTTCGATTGTGAGGACCTCCGAAGGTGTTATCCATGAAGCAGAGGACAACCCCTCTTTAGGCAGCAGATCTGTGGGTACCTTGATTTTGAACTTCCCACCTCTAGTCTTTGAGAAACGCTTTTCTGCTGCTCACCATCCTCCAGCCTAACAGTTTACATCAGGGCAGGTTAGACAGACAGAGGAATTAGGTGGGTAGCCACCTACAGCTTCTGGTTCCCACTTACAGGTGTACTGTTAACTTATAAGCACGTTTGTAAAAGCAAATTGTACTTTTTAACCCACTTTGTTATATTTCCACCCATTTTGTGGAAAGTTATCCTTTATTTATCCATGCAAAATGCAACTTGTGAGTTAAAATTAAATGTGAAGTTGGTTTTGGATCAAAACAAGTGGTCTTTTGAGGTTGAAATATCCAACTGTTGACATTCATTGAGAATCTTTCACTCTTTTGCAATGCTGTAAACTATCAAGACAGGAGCCAAAAATGGTCTTCATTAAGGAACGCTCCATCCTTCTCCTGGGACATTGCTTTTATGTTTGTTTTATTTTTGTCTATTCTTTCTAATGGGTTCAAAGTGCTAACTTTGTATTTGCCAGTTTATTAACTATGTATTAAACAATACGGGACTCAGTGGCTGTCTCAAATCGTGGTGATCAGGGTCAACCGTTCAAGCATCATTTCAGGCAAGTCTGCGATGCTCTGAGGACACTCGCAGAAACCTAATGACACTGAAGCAGATATTACTAAATCCCTTTTCCAAAAGGAAGGCTGAGTTAAAGGAAAGAAAGCAAAATCCACCCCTTCTCCTTTTTTCACTATAGAGACCAGCTCGCTTGCCAAGTGAGAATTCAAGTCCCAAGAAATGTCCTATACACAGAAAAAATAAGCTTGGAGATGAATGCGACCCCTTTTCCTCCTTGGTCTGAGGCGGACTGACAGCACCAGGTGGCAGCCCTCAGAGCAGCCCGCTTCAGACACCCTACCTGCCAGCCAAGGGCTGGCAGGAATTAACCAGAAACACGTGCTTCCTGTGGAGGGCAATGGTCAGCAGGTGGGATCCTGGCAGACTCCATTACTGAGTAACCTCCTGTGTGGTCATCTGGCCGCCCTCTTTGTGGGCACCCGGGGCCCGGAACAAGACATTTTCTCAGCTCTGTGTTGGAAGTCAGTCAAGTGCAATTACCCTGAATGTCGTTGCGGAATGGATGACTTAGAGGCTCCACACAAATTGAATTTTGAGGCCAGCCTGAAATTACATTAGATCTGGGGGCTTTGACAAAAGCCTGTCTGAATCCCCCTGCAGTCCCTCAGGGTCATCTCTCTTTAATCATTCACTAATGTTTTCCTGGTGAGGTCACTGATTAATGGATGACGTAAATCTCTCAGCTCCCCCCGCCCCACAGGACAGTACATAATGTTTTACTAATTTCTCCTTTTGGCTGCTTTCGAGATAACAAATATGAAACTGATTTCTGTACTTCAAAAATTGATAATTCTGTTTCTGTGTTATAAATCTGAAAAGTAAAAAGCTGTGGCTGGCATGTGACAACAGTAGGACGCCACCGTCATTCTCTGTCCTTGTCTGTAAGTGCAAACCCTCATGAGTGGAGAGAAACTGAGGGAGGAAACTTCTGACTTACGAGAGCAACTTACTCCTTTAGGGCAGGAAGTGCAAATGCCCACGCTCAGATTGATAGCTCCCCGAGTCTCCGTAATTGCTTCATTCATAAGCCATGAATCTCAGAAAATTGTTTAGGTTATAACAAAGCCAGAGGGCTTCCAGCACCTTTACCCCACCTCTGGAAACATTAGCAACCCCTAAGCATACAATCATAACTGCATGTTAGCTTATGATATTACATGTGATAAATGAACAAGTCCAATAGGCTAGATACACTAAATTTGTCTTTTCATTTTCCAATCACAGAATTTATCAAAACATCTTAAGAAAATTACAGACTATGATGTGTTTTCCTGTCTCTGATCAAAAGCGTTGATTAACAATATTCTCAAGATGAGGACAGGTAATGAATTGTTTGAATACAACTGAGCCTGGGGTCAGGAATCAAAAGACAGGGACCAAATGCTACTGGGTGGGGCAGTTAACAATTGATGTTTTGGCAACTTTGGCATCAAACTGTGTTTCTGTAAAAATCAAAGTAAAGTCTATCTTGATTTTATTTTTGTATTCATACAAGGAAAGTTTTATTAGAAGCCTAGCATGCTGCATAGAGTATGGCGGCACATGCCTGTGATCTCAGCTCATGGGGATTGGAGACTGGAGGATCAATAGTTCAAGACCATCCTCAGCTACACAATGAGTTTGAGGCTGGCCCCAACAGGCAGGCAAACAAAATAAGTCAGTGGTAAACACTCAGTAAGTCTGCGATGCGCAGGCTTGGGGTCAAACACTGGAGACAGGGGTAAACACTCACTGCCTGGCCTTGGGAGATGGCTGAGGAGACAGGGAGCTATATTTACAAAGGATTTAGATGTAGGCTGTTAGTTTAGTTTTCCTGATTTTCAATGTTCTATGAGTGGAGACATGCATTATGTATTCTTGTATACCTGACTAATTTTTTTTTCTGTCATGTTTATGAGATCCATCCATGGTGCTTAATGTGGTTTGCTCATTCTCCATGACACGTGATATTCTATTATGGTAGCATGCCACGGATGTGTTTGCCCATTATTCTGGACTGGAATTTGAGTTGTTCCATGTTTGGGTCCATATAAACACTATGACCATTCCTACGCATGTCTCTTGGTGAGCACATGCATTTATCTCTATTGGATATATACCTCTGGATGGAATTTCTGGGACAGAAGGAATTCACATCCCTGGCTCTCAGCGTCTCAGAGCCAATGGTGGGAGCTTTGAAAGTGAACCTACTCGTGGGTGTGAGCACCAGCTACACGTGTGTGTTTTCCTTCCGAGTCATGCTTGCTGCACTAGCCATTGATGTCTTCTTCAGCAATTCTCTTAGATGTGCAGCGTTGTCACGTATAAAATAAATACAAGCGCAAAAACATTTCTGTGGATATTTAATTCTCAAGACCAGGGGTGTGCTCTTCTGGCAGAAAATGGGTTATTTTAGGGAGAGATGCAGTGATTCAGTTTATAATTAAGTCTGTGACGATCTCAGAACTGGAGGCCTCTCTCCCGGGCACGTCTTTTGCACCGTCTCTCCCTTCCATTACATCATGCTTATACTTCTCTGTGGGCCTTGTCAGACTCTAAATTTGCCCAGCGCTGTTCTAAAGGACTCCGCAGGTACAGGTCTGCTAATCCACACCAACCTGTGGCTTAGAAGGTTGCTGCCTTTGACAGGTGTGAGGACAGAGGCACAGGGAGAGTGAGCCACTGATCATGTATGGCACGGAGTCATGCAGACATAATCCAAAACAATGTAGACTGATTCAAACCCAAGAGCTGAACTTGTATGCCACTCTGAACCAGTCTGAAGCTTAAAACCCCTTTTCCACTAGTGTGTATCTGTACTTGGAAGCAGATATAGATAGAGAGCCCAGCTTATTATTAGTAAAGAGTACTTATTAAGTATATGTCTAGGCTTACTACATGCATGTGCAGTGAAGAGTTTATTATAATTTTTTCTAATTCTTTGAGAATTTCAAATAATGCATTTCATTTTTTATTTTTTAGATTTATTTTAATTACATTTCTCTCTTCCCTTCCCTCACTCCCAATGCTCCCATATACCCCTCCTTGCTCTCCTTCAAATTTATGACCCCTTTATTCATCATTAATTACTATTGTATACATATACACATTTGTATTTACATATATTTATTCCCTAATATAATCTGTTGAGTTTATATAATGTCTTAAATTCGATTTTTCCCTTGAATAAAACCTGTGAGTTTTCAACATTCTCTTCTTTTATTGTCTTATTTGCTCTTCATGAAAATTAAATGACTGGGAATCCAGCATGGGACTGATCAAGACCCTCTGAATGTGAGTGTCAGTGAGGAGGCCTAGGTAATCTATTGAGCCTTGGGCAGCAGATCAGTACCCATCCCGAGTATACACACGGACTTTGGACTCCCATCCAACAATGTTAGGTGCACTCTCACTCTGAACTCTTGGGGGAGGGTCTAGGCCCTGCCCTATATGAAATGACAGACTATGGACACCCCCATGGAGGGCCTCACCCTCCCTGGGGAAATGAGGGGATAATGGGGGGGGGTTGAGGGGAGGGCAGGGGAGGAGGGGAGGGAAAGGGAGAGGGCCCTGGAACTGACTTGTGAAGCAACCTTGTTTCTTATCTAAATTTAAACTGAAAAATAAATAAAAAAAAAGAAAATTAAATGACAAGAGAATGTAAGAGCAAGAAGTTTAGTGGGTTGCCAAGGCAAGTGACATCAATGTTAGTTGCATGTTAGTCACAGTCAGGACCTCAACCTGTCTTAGATTTCCCCATGAGCACCGGAATCTAAGACACAGAGAAGAATTTGAGTAAAAGGTGAAGAAACGAAAAGGGTTAAAATCCTTGTAAACCAAGCCAATACTACTTCCGGTTTGTGTTTCCACAGATTGTTTAAAGGTATTTTCTTCCAAATTCATCATCTACTTTTTCTCATGAGCAATAGTTAGGAACTATAATTATAGTAGTATTGGTAAATAAATGTCTTCACGAAAACTAAGTCCAGCAACTTACATATATAAAAAGGTTGACTTAGTATGGATAACCTCAAGCCCAACAAAACAACACAACCTTACTGTTTCATGAGTCATGAAAGTCTACTCTTTCAGATAAATTACTCTAGAGATCAAAAGAAAAATCTGTTTCCAGTGACTTCTCTGCTGTCCTGTGGACAACACTGTGATTTTCCTAATACCCAGTAAAGGAAAACAAACCATCTCCATGTGCCACCATGCTGATCAATGTTGACTCTAAACGCCCATTAAGTATTTCAGTGCCACCCAGCATGTAAACACCTATGTCATATGTTACTCCAAACTGACGTCTTCAGTGTTGGCGGAGAGGGCTGGGTCAAAATCCAAATGTGAGTCTTGCTCATTCCACCACAACGATATTCTCTGTTTTCTCATAAGACCTCGACACCCTGCAATTAGGAAAACAAATCTTCCCACACTTTCCTCAGGATTTTCAAATCCTTCCTAGACTTCGGTTTGAGTTTTATACATGTCCTTCATCTCAACCACACATGTTCATAAAAGGGGCCCTAGACATCTCCCATTCCTCTTTTTGGATTTGAGACTCTCTTGAGTATTCACTCATGAGTCATGAAATCATTTATGGAAGTGTAGCTGGTGTTTAAAAACACAACATGGAATGGGCTGCATTGAAAATGAAACATGTCCCAGTAGTTCATGAAACTTACTTCAGTCAGATGGAGTTTGCTGAGTGCTGAGGTAAAATGCTGTTATTGTTGCGGTTGGGGCTGAGTCTGTGACACCCATTTCATCTACTGTTCCACAGCTTTAAATCCACCTGTTTAGAATCTTGGAGTGGTGAAGGTTGAGGTGATCGTGCCATGGAATGAAGAGAGGAGAAAAATAGACTGTGTGCTGTGTGTGTGCACACCCCGTTTGCAAGTTGCTTTCTTTTGTTGGAACAACACTTGGCAGCAGTCTAAGAATGATGCTACAGGCAAGTGCACTCAGAGCAGAAAGCGCTCGGCAAAATCCAAGGCACAGTCAGCAGAGTGGTATTTTCTGAGTTTCCATTGTTAGAAATAAAGTTTGTGATGTCTGTAGGGATAACTCAGCTATGTCCATGTAATACAGTGTTGTCATTCACAAAGTTCACAGTCGAGAACCATTCAGTCAAGTCACACACACACACACACACACACACACACACACACACACACACAAATATTAACCTCATCATGTCTGAAGTATGGTTATGATTTTGTTTTGTGCCGGGCCACATTCATAGCTATCCTTGGCCACATGCAGCTTATGAATCCCAAATTGGACATGCCTGATTAGTATCAGAAAGTTAATTACAATGGATGGAACTCGTTAGCTTTAATTAGGCAAAAATATATACCGCAACTGTTGCTTGCTTGTGGGATCGCTCTCTTCTCTCTCGTGGATCATTACGTTGCTCAGAGCCCTCCACCTCTGGTTCCAAACTTAAAGCAGGTACTCATTTATAAATCCATTTACAAAGTTTTACCTACAGGTAGCTATTAGCATTTTTTAAAGGATTTGTGACTTTCAATGATTTAAGTACATGGTTATCTATATGCATATAAATATTAAAACTATATTAAAAAGTATGAAATAAAATGTACACTAGTCACTTAAAAGTTGTCTGTAAACCATGACCAGATAACCACTCCAGGCCCTACAAATAGAAGTCAGGTAAATTATACTTAAGTCATGTGGTTGATGGAGACAGAGGACCTTTGCGGGGAGTGGGGAGAATAAGTACTATAGACTGAAAGAAAATGGTGTTGTCTTCTAACAGGAATAAAGGATACACAGTATCTGTTAGTGGTTAGTGTGTGTGTGTGTGTGTGTGTGTGTGTGTGTGTGTGTGTGTGTGTGAGAGAGAGAGAGAGAGAGAGAGAGAGAGAGAGAGAGAGAGAGAGAGAGAGAGCACTTAGGGTCTTATACCCAGTGAAACCACTGTTATTGACAAATAAGTTTATGTACTGCTTTTTCTTGGCATCACTGGTTAGCCCCCCCCAAACATGACTACAATAATGCATCATGTTGATTGTTCATGCTGTGGGGGCTCTTAGTTTTCCAAGATATTTGTGTCTGTCCTTAATCAATGCTTAATCTTTTACATGGCTCACTTGTCCGCAATGTCCTTCTGATTTCATCCTTCTTTTGAGAATCTTTAAAACAAACAAGCAATAAAAATAAAGTAAATCTATCATGCTCTATTCATCAAGTAATCTTCCCCCATTTACTTCGAGGTACCATTTCCTTCAAAAAGATTGACCTAAAAACATGGCTGCAAGCCATCCATCACGGTAGCACCAGCAGACGATCGGTCTTTGCCAAGTCATCCAAAGCAAATGATTTCTCATTGAAAAGGAGAAAAGGAGACGTGCTCGTGAAAGTCTTCTAATGTTCCTTTGCAGTGTTAGCACACGGCATTCCATCAGCGCACGCCAGCAAGCCTGTGATTATTTATAATTTCCAGGTTGGTGTCTCTCACCGTTAGCTCGCTTCTCAAGCTCCTTTATTGCTTCCAGAGGCAGTTACTCAAAGTAACAAAGGACCCAGGCATCAATTCATCCTCTTTGCAGAGCAGGCATAGAAGATTCCAGAAAACAACTCAGAGTACTGGAATGATGCAAATCAGTGCTGTGTCCTTTACAGCGTTAGTGTAGGAACTGAAAGATTTGCAGCACTCAACGGACAGGTCTTTGTGTTGGCAGACAGCTCCTCCTAAGTAGTGGGGAGGTCAGTGGTCATTCAGGCTGTGTGTTAGAGGTTAACTTCAGAAGGACCCTGGATCCTCTTCTCCTCAGCCCCCTTTCCTATCTGTATTGATGATGCTTTCAATCTCATTGCAAACTTTAACGTGCCTTTTTTTCATAGTTTAATCACTCCACACATTCTAACCGTACCCAGCTTTTGATAAGTAAGGCAGAGAAAACAGTACTCCATCCATTGTATATGAAAAGCAAAGACTACAGCGTGGATAAATATTTGGAATCAATTTGTAAAAAAGCAAGGCCCTACGAGTTGGCACAGGGGTCTGCAAAATCATCTTAAAATCTGTAACTTATCAAGGCAAAATGATCCAGGATCGGCAAATTCATACAAAGGAATGAGATGTATGTTTACTTTCTGAAGCAGGTTTGTCCAGGACTATCCTCTAAGGCAGTTCTCCACCGCCTTCAGGAACTCACTGGACCAATCATCATGGTTGGGCCTGCTGAATGCTTACCTTCCCTTACAGAAGGAGAAGGCCAGGAGAGTCCTGGAACCCTAGCTCTACCATCTAGCCATCTTGTCCAGTCAGATGTATGAAATACATCGTCTGGTCAACCAGTTGTCTGCCTTAAACGCGTGGGGTTTTAGAGGGGAGGATAGAGGATAGAGAGCAGAAGGATGGGCCAAATGTTCCCATCTACACAGCCTGGGGGGAGCCATCGTCTCTGCTGATGGTAGGTCTTCCAGTATGGCTATTTAAGGCCCCCTCTGCTCTTGTGCATGGCTCCCAGGTGACTTTTGGAGGGACCAAACCTCATTCTGTGGTTGGGACATTAAGGGGAGGAGTAGATATTGCTTACGTCTGTACTGGGGATTAGTAAAAAGTTTTGCTGTATATGTTTATTTATAGTGGTAGGCTTTTGTTCTTTCCTGTGGCCATCCCAAACATTTCGGTCTGTCTTCTTAGCAGGGCAGCGTTCCTTAGCTTGTTAATCCTGTCATTTCCCTCACAACATTAGGATATCACTACCCTGTAGCTTCACATACGTTCCTCTTGTCATTTTCCCTCCTATTTGTTTTACTGTTAAGGATTTGACACTGTTATATGCATTAATATTTCTCCTAGCGAAGGTCCCCAGCAATGCCCGCTGTCCACTGAAAAGGCCTTCAACTCCAGTCTCATTGGGGACTATTTTCCCTGGTAAATAGATTGCCAGTTTTTCTTTCTTTTTTTAATTTTCAGCAGCCCAAGAATAACTTCTAATTTCTGCGTTCCCTCTTTCTCTTGACCAGTCAGTTGTCAGCCTTGATACTCTTTAAAGTTTACATGTCATTTGACCAGACTGGTCCTAACTTCCCGTTCTGCTGTTGATCTGTAGCGGTTCATCATCTGTGGTTTCCCGAGTGCTTGTCCTCTTTAAGGTTTGATAATCTGTGGAAGAGCAGATAATGATTCATGGGACTAGGTATTAATATTAAACATAATTTATTTTGGGGAGAAGTCACTTATAGAAGAGACAGATGGCCTCCACAGGCTCCCCCTCTAAGGATCCACACAGGCTGCCCTGAAGCAAGAGAGAGCTCTGGGGTCCACCAAATGGGCGTGGTCAGTGATACAGGTATGGCCAGGGTGGATATCTCACTACAATGATCCTTTTGAATCTTAAGGCTTGTGGTTTTCCACTAGCTTTAGAAAACTCTTGGGTATCATCTTTTCAGATATTTTGTGCTGGGATTCCACCTACACGTAAATTCAACATTTTCACTGGGTCTCTCCCTCCCTCCCTCCCTCCCTCCCTCCCTCCCTCCCTCCCTCCCTCCCTTCTTCTCTCCCTTCTTCCTTCCTTCCTTCTCCTCTCCCTCCTCCTTCTCCCCAACCCTGTGTCTTTCCTTTTTCTGTATTGAGGACCGACCCTAGGGATTTGTGTATGCTAATGATCTAGAATCATTTACCTGAGCACACCCTCAGCCTCTTGGTTTCTTTTTCCTTTTTTACTCTGATAGCAGATTTCAGTAAAATGCCCACATTAGCCTTGTCCTTTGCCTCAGGCCCCCAAGTGGTTGGTGTTACAAGTGTGCCCACCTGCCCTTCCTCCTTTGGCTTTGCTCTAGCATTTCTTTTATTTGCTTGTGTTTGTGTGTGTGCACATGTGCATGAGTGTGCATGACGTGGCACACATGTGGAGGCCAGATAAAAACCCGTGGGGGTCCCTTCTTTCCTACTGAGTAGGCCCAGAAGACCTAACCCAGGCCAGCAGGCTTGGTGGCCAGTGTCTTGAGCCACTGATCCATGCTGCTAACCCTTCTCTCACTTCATTTCTCTCTCCCTTCCCTCCTCCTGCTTTCGTACCCTTTCCTTCTTTCTTTTTATTTCTGTCTCTCAGCTTATGCATTTGTCTACTTATTTGCCTATAGGTCTAGCTGTCCACCCTCTGTAATTAGTCTTCTGTTACAAAGGAGCTGTTATTTGCTGAGATTGTTTTGTAATTCTGGGGTGGCAATCTGTAGCTTCCCAATTTTCGCTAGAAATTATGTGTCATTTCATATATTTTTGCCCTTCTTTGACTGTAATTTTTTTTAGAATGTCAACATTGATTATTCCAAGGCCCATATATACCAGCATTGCTAATCTGTTGTCTTTATGTTTAGTTTCCTGATTACGAACCATTCCGTTTAGGCTCTTCATGGATCTAATCATTTTCAGTTCTGTATCAAATATTTGGATGCAAGCATCTTTAGATGTCCTCTACCTGTGAAGGACCTACATTAGAGCCATCATCTTTGGCAGTGGCTACTCACCTAATCCTAGATTGCATTAAAGTGACTTGAGACTGAGTTGTAGGTATTAATGACTCTAAATCTGTTTCCCTCTGTTTTTGAGGCATAGTTTTCTAAGTCTCTTCATTGAAAGTCTCTGTCACTTTAACCTTGAAAGACTGTGGGAAATCCAGTCTACCCTTTAGGGGTTTGGGACTTTGGTTTTTGGTTTTTAGTATTGCTCCCAACCTTAGCAAATGTCTGGAGGATGAGTCTGACCATCTGTTTGAGGCAGGTCGTATTCTCAAGGGACGCTTTGTCTCTTAAATTCCATCACAGGAACAGGGGGTTTCAGTGTGTGTTATGAAAGCTTCCTCGTTCCCTATTTCAGCAAACACAGTGTGGGAAAAACTAACCAGGTGTTTAGGATGCCTGAAGTTTCCAATTGTCCCGCCAACCCCACATGGCCACTGAATGCTTTGCTGATTTCTCATTCCCTCAGTGAAGTCCCTCTGTGAGGGCCAAGCCACCAGCAGCTGGTGTGTAGAACTGGCAAAACTTTCACAGAAGAAAATGGTTAGTCACAGACTGCTCCTCTCAGAAGGCCCTCCCCTCCAGCCTGTTTAACTTGCCTCAATTTCCCCGACTTTCCAGGATCTGTGAAGCTACCTTCTCTTTTATGCTGTACCTGTTTTGAAAGTTATAGTAGCAGAAGTATTGATCTGTTATCTACTATTTCCTACTTAGAACCACAAAAATAAATGTTTACATAAGTGAATTACTTTCTTTAAAGGTTATTGTCGAAATGAACTCTGTTATAGTATATATAAATTATGTAGCTTAGCATTCATGAATGTAATTCATTTATATTATTATTGCAATTGCCTTATAGTCTAAAATTTTCCATCTATTGATGTAGTCCTTATATGACCATTGTATTCTGTTTAACTCTTTAAAAATCTGAATAAATTTGTACTTTTGTTTAAGCTTTGTATAGCTTAGAAGTATTTTGTTTCCTTAAAGGATCTTTTCACTTTTCCCCTTTGTATTTCATAAAGTTAACATCTTATCTTCACTGTGTAGACCCACCCCACATGGCGGGCCATAAATCACTGCAGGTATGACAGTGTTGTCTGCCTGGCAGTCCTCAGCTGCATTGGTGGATGAGAGGGTGTCTAGGTCACCTCCGTTTCAGTGTTAAACATCCTGAACAACATTGAGACAAGGGCAATCCTGGACACAGTTTTAAAAAAACAAGCTTTTGTTTTTAATGGGATACAGTGAAACCTAGAAACAAGGAGAGTATAATGCCAGTACCGATACAGAACTAAAGTAACAGTTCTGGTTTGTTTTCTGTTGCTATGGTAAAACTATGAACAAGGGCTTGTTTCATCTCACAGGTTATAGGTTATCATTTTGGAATGCTAAAACAGAAGGTCAAGGTAAGAAGTGGAACCCTGCTTAGTGGCCGGCTCCCCTGGCTAGGGATCTTATCATCCACCATAGACCTGGCCGTCCTGCGTCAGTAATCAACTAACAGAATGCCTCACAGGCTAATCTAATCTGGGTAATTATTCCGTTGAAGTTCTCTCTTCCAAGGTGACTGTAGGCTTGTGTCAAGTTGACAGCTGAAGGTAACTATGACATAGTATAATAATTGTGCTTAGGGTCCTAGATGGGCTGCTTCTGCCATGGAAGGCTGTTGATTGGCCTGATACCTTTAATGGCCTTGTATCCCCCAACACACACACACACACACACACACACACACACACACACACACACACACACACACACGCGCGCGCGTGCGCACACGCAAATATACAAACTAAAACAAAAAAAAAACAAGAGAGATCACTGATTCTTACTATTTGTACTCTTGATTAGCCTTGTTACTCAATCTTCAAGCAGTATCCAATAGAATTTAGGAGCTGTAAACAGTTTGAAAAAGGAATTATTTATCTAGGACAATTCTTTCAGATTACTCATTGTCACACTGGGATGTTTGGTCATCCATAAGTCAGGAGGGTGAAACCATTATGGAAGTAGTTAGGAGTCACCCCTGACCACCTCTAACATTGGGCATGAGGTAAAAACCAACCACATGCCTTTTACTTCATACTTAAAAGTTCCTGCGCTGGACAGCGTCCTGTCATTTATGAGCATTTATCTACTGTGCTGTGCTCTCAATGAGTCGTATAGTCACTAATGAGCTATTCAACTCAGCATCCTATGAACTAGGTCAGCTGAATCATCTCCACTCTCTAGACATGGGAACGGAGTAAGAGATTAAGAGACATGCCTGAGGGCATACAGCAAGCCAGAAGAAAAGCAAGTCAGAACTCATGAGGTCTTGATGTTCAGTCCCATGTATGGTAATAAACATTTTATGATCATTTGAAGATCATGAAACAAGAACTTTCCTGCTAAGGAAATGCTAAAGCAATACTGGACAATCAAATCGAGAGATGGCAGGTGAGGGGATTGTGTGTGTGTGTGTGTGTGTGTGTGTGTGTGTGTGTGTGTGTGTGTGAGGACTTGGGGATCAGCAGAACTAAGAGAAGGCAAAATTAACCATTGCCTCCTATTCCTCCTACATATGGGGTTCAAGAAGACCCATCTTTCACACTTGGACTTGGACTCAGCTGTGACCGAGCTTCCATGCATAGGCAGTCCTCAAGCTTTTCATTGACAGATGACTTGGGAAGGACTCAGTGACTCTTTGAAATGTGCATCATGGCTCTTCGGACTTTGAACACTATTGTCAGTACGTCCCAGCAGCAGCCAGGCCAGAAAGGAGAGCGGAAGACTCGTCTGAAGCTCAGCAAAAGGAAACTTCCCAATGCAAACTCTGGGGTTTGCTTCCTCCAAGCAAGCCTGTTATTACTTTGGTCAGCCTTTTCAGGGGAAAACCAAAAAGCTATTCACTCGTTAACAAAAATGCCAGGCCTGGTGCTGGGTCCTAGAGAAACAAGTCTTGAGCAAAGGATGTCAAGAAGCAAATAAAATCATGTTCAAAGCATTTGAAACAATTTGTGTTTTGTAAGCACATTAGTTACTTGGCCTGTACTTGGTGGCTTCCTTTCTGGTCGCATGTGCCATCCCCATTGTGGCCTCAGTGTGGCAGAGAATCCTGTGATTAACTGGCTACGGAAAGGGCTACAACAGAAACCAACCTAATTTTAAACCCTTTAAATGGCAACAAGACTCTGAAGCGCAACAAATGCAACCAATCATAGGGTTTTCATTAACCACTCTTGCTGGGAGGAAATGGTGACTGGTAGGAAAGAATAGAACCCCTTTGGGCCTAGACCACTGATTCTGCTGTAGATCTCGGGCCTGCAAAGCTGGAGGGTTGACCACACAGGAGGAGGAAGAGGAATTCAAAAGGGCACTCTTCTGGGAAGCGAGTCATGCCCAGAGTACCAAGTGTGTTCTCCGCTTTATTCCATGGGTGCCCTGGAGCCAAACAACAGACAGGACAGAGCGAGCGAAGCCACGGGGTGGGGGTGGGGGGGATGGCTAGCGAGGCAGTTGTCCAAGGTGGTGTCAATGAGCGATTTGGGAGGATTTAAGGAGGGCAATATTGCGGCTGCTTTCTTTTTCCCAAAGTGTTTAACTCAATTTTGCAAAGAGACACCATTGGCAATTTTGTGTTCTCATCTAAAAGAATGGGAAAAACAACTACAAAATAACCCCATGGCCCCATTTCCTTCCTTTTTCCAAGGAATAATAGCATTCTATCTTTTGATGTGCTTATTTAATAAAAAATAATGCCTTCTTGCAACTCATGTTTTGTTGGTGGCAACAATCAGTTTCATTAGAGACCAAATCTGTGCTCTCTCTCTCTCTCTCTCTCTCTCTCTCTCTCTCTCACACACACACACACATGTACACACACATATACACATCCCCACACTCACCTAGTTACACACATACTCATACATACACAAGCGTCACTGGGGCTCCAATGTCAATTTTGAAATTTTTGATCACTTTAACATTAATTTTTCAAATAAGGAATTTACCTACTTCTCAACCATATTTCAAGGTGTCGTTCATTCTATTTTTTCCCCACTCTAATTGTTTATAAAAGTCTATCTTATGTCTGGCTGCAAGCTGGACAGGGGGGGTCAAGGCACCACACCTGAGATCTCTGTCTTAATCTGTTTTCTGTTGCTACAATAAAATACATGAAGCTGAGTACTTTGTAAAGAAAGGAGTTCACCTGGCTCATGTTTCAGAGGCTGAAAGCTCAAGATCCAGCAGCCCCATCCACCAGGCCTCTTCTAGGAACAATGGATATGAGCAAACTTTCCCCTGGCTCATGTTTCAGAGGCTGAAAGCTCAAGATCCAGCAGCCCCATCCACCAGGCCTCTTCTAGGAACAATGGATATGAGCAAACTTTCCCCTGGGAGGCACAATTGCAATGAACTAAGTTCTTAGGAGGTTAAGGCAATAGGGTTTCCCATGTTCTCAGGAAATGCCCCTGCAATGAGAATACCTGTAGTGGCTCTTGGGCAAATGGTTGCCCTAGTTTGCGTGTGGCTTGTCCTTCAAAGGCTCCTCTGTTGGAAGCTGGGTTCTAAGTGTGGCAGTATCACCCATGTGGTGGAATTTTGAAGATTTTTTTTTTTTGTTTTACGAGACAGGGTTTCTCTGTATTGTTTTGGAGGCTGTCGGTCCAGCCCAGCCTCGAACTCACAGAGATCCGCCTGCCTCTGCCTCCCGAGTGCTGGGATTAAAGGCGTGGGCCACCACCGCCCGGCTGAGTTTTGAAGATTTAAAGCCTATAGGGAAGTAGTTAAGTTACTTGGAGTATTGTCACAGAATCACTGAAGGGATTGGTGTTGGTCCCCAGAGTGACTCAGTTGCTGTGACATTGCGTTGTTATAAATGAACAAGTCTGAGTCTTGAGTCCCCCTGACTTCCTATCTTGTCCTCCCTTGGGATCCCACCCACCATAAGGCCCAACCAGAGTCTTGATTGATGGACCTGAACTCTCAGTCTCCTAAAACTCCTAAAACAGTCTCACTGAGCTGAGCAAACTCCTTCCTTTGTAAATTATTCCGCTTGAGGTATGTTGGTATATCAATGGAAAATCAACTGACAAAGTGGTCTTAAACCTGGAGCTTATCATTTATAGATTTCCAAGTAAAGCTTTCAAAAATGAATGGGTAAAACAGACACCAGTTAGTTGCCTACTGAGTCTCACATCCTCATTCAGTCTTCACAATGACCTATGATGGAGGTTGGTCACCTTTGTGTCAAGGAAGTGGGAATTGTAGGAAAATGCAGCAAACTGCACGTGTGTGTCAAGCTTGAAATCCATCGGCGATGAAGCATTTCATTTTTGTTAGCCAGCTGCTCTCAGGACCTGTGCTATACCCACCTCCTTCCCTCGCCGCACCTCACCAGGCAGTTGGGTAGGTTCAGAAACATAGCAGACCTGTGATTTGTTCCTGTTAAGGCCTTTAACATTTAAGTTAGCCATCAGAGCAGCAGAGCTAGGCCTTCTACTGTGAATGCTGGCATCCCCATTGTATGCATACCATGTTCTCTCAGGGGTCATTTGAAGCTGGTGTGCTTGGCAAGAGAAGAGAAAATAGGATTGATTTCGGGAAAAAAAAGCTACTACAAGAAATGAGAACTCTCCACTCGCAGGGTTAGCTTGTAGACTTCAGCTGTTTTCCTGTAGGTTGCAGCCGTGAAGAAATTACAGTTCTGGCTCCTTGATGCGGCCTCACATACAGCCTCAATCTATTTCTCTTGGATATGGTCCACCCAAGCTGCATTACCACCCTGTCACAGGGGAAGCAGTTCCCAGCAGGACTGCCCTGAGCTCCATAAATACTCTCCTGACTCCACCTGAATGTGTAAGCGAAGGTTGTGCCCAGGAACTTAAGTGTAGGGAATGTGTCTGTAATTGGTGATATTTAAATACATGTTTTGGACACTCAGAGTGTTCTCTTTCTTTCTCTGTCTCTGTCTCTGTCTGTCTCTCTCTCTCTCACACACACCGCCCACATGATTCTTAATTTTTTTTCTTCAAAACAGAAATTACAGAATAAATCTGGTTTGTTGAACAAAAATTTTCCTTTTTTTATTTTAGGGAGGGGGGAACAATTACCTCACAAATTGTTGATGAATTAACATTTTGCTAAATATATTCGATGTATTGAAGCACATTTAATATTAAAAATGTAGCTCTAAACCAAGAGTAAACTACCTACATATGTAAAGTGAGACTTGATTTACAAAATGTGTTTGCCCCGGTTTCAAATGTCTCCTTGACTGAAGACTGAGGTTCTAGGTTGTTTTGGGAAGTCACGCTCCCAGTACCACTCACAGTTTCTCTTGCTTTCATCTGGAAAGAAAAACTATTAAAATCTACTACTGATTCATTTTTATTCGAGGCTAACAGAAATACAGAAACTGTATATGAACTAGATTTAAATGACTGAAAGGTAAATTTTAAATTAAAAAGTTTCCCCAAAGCAGAATACAGCCACATAAATGAGAAGCAGGACCTAAAAACAAACCGTATCTGAAAGCAATCATTTATTTAACTATATGACCAAAGATGTCATCATCTAGACCAAATTAAGGAGGGCCACACCCGGATCATCTCAAATTGTACAAAGTTGCCAGTACAGCAAATGCTAAGTCTCCTGGGGAGAAAGTATGTGTGGGCTCAAACTTTGTATTTAAAGAGAGAGAGGGAGAGAGGAAGAGTGAGAAAAGTGTCTGATAGACATGGTTTACTGGAATAATATGCTAATTAAAATGACTCTGTTCCTTATCTGAGATGTGTGTTGGCAGTTTGTGGCACAGAGCATGGCTTGTATTCATTCTTCTCTTCTCAAAATAAAAGGGTGTTTGGCTTTGTGGGCTTCTTGTTTAGGCATTGGGATGCTGGGGTTATATAAATTAATTGTATCCTTGCAGCACTGACGTGAATAGGCTCTTTAGGAATAACATGCTGAGGGAGGGTGGCTTTTTCCCCTTTACCACCCACATTATGTTATGAGTAGCACGGAGTATTTAAATGCTTTGGCACAGAACTTGAATAAAGAGCAGATCTTGAAAATACCATTATCACTATTTATTTTGAAATTGACACCCGGCTCTGTTTTAAGGCTTACGCCCAGTTTTATCTGTCTCAGATAATCTAGCACATGCACAAGATGGGGCCCCAAATGTCTTTCTTTCTTCACCCCTATCCCTGGATCTTTCCATTTAATTTTTGGAGGAAAAAAAAGAAAAGGTGAAGAAAACATGAGCCCAAAAAAAGACATCAGCAGAGGAATGCTGTTTATTATGATTGGACACTTTCTTATTGGCCTAGTCGGATCGTTTCATGTTTTATTTTGATTGAGCAGATATCACTTTGCCAACCATAATTCCTACAGTTCAGCTTTCCAGCCAAAACGAAATGACCTTTTCCAGCAGACGGTCTCTCCCTGAAAGTGTTACTACCTGGCAAACACTAACTCCGTTAGTGTAAAAGTGGCTATGGTGATATTACACTAGTACTCTTGTTTTTAATCCCATCTCTGCTCAAGCCTGCCAAAGATATCCGGCAGCACAACAAAAATTGGAGCAAAGAAGGGTATCTTCAGTCTTGGGGACATGCGGCCCACCGCGCACGCCACAATTCAAATAAAGCTACGGGGCGATTGTCAGCTTGACACTAGATGTGTCTGTGAGGGGATTTAGAGAGGATTAATGGAGATGGACGGACCCCAAATATGGGCCGCACTGCCCTGAAGGTTGAGAACTTGGGTGAAGCAGAAAGGCAACTAGCTTGGGGTCCCTCCCTCTTCTTGAGTCCTCCAGCCCGGTAGACACTCCTGGAACCCTGAGCTGAAATAAACCCATCTGTCCCCTTTGTGTCCGGTATTTTGCCACATCAAAGTAAAACACACAAATTTCTTAAAAAGTAACTTTTTAAATCTGGATGAAAAGAAACTGTTCCTATTAGCTTCCCACAACCTGGTTTTCTGATAGATGTGAATAGGCCCCATGCCACAGTCAGCTCTGTTCTCAATTCATGCTCCACAGTAGAACTCCCCAGCTTTTGATTTAAGTGAAACCGTTATCCTTTTACCTAGCTCTGTGGCTGTCCGCCGTTTCGAAAGGTCATCTTCTTTTTTTAAGACATGAGTTCTGAGTTCACAGCTGAGTTCACAGTTGAACCTCATGGAGCCAGAAACAGAAGCTGGTGTTGGCAAAAGTACTGGTGATGCCCGAGGAGGCCTTCTCCCCTGAGCGACGGGGATTCCAATTTTATTGTCCATATGCTCTTAATTCCTGAAGTGTGAGAGAACGAATGTGAAATCTCATGCATGACTATTTCAGGATGAAGTCTGGAATAGGGTAATAAATAGAAACAGCAGAAAGGAACTCTGCCAACAACACACCAACGTCTTTGCAAAACGAGTCCTCCTGTGTGTGGAGTAGCCAGGAAGATGAAGCAGGGCCCTGTTAACTGGCAGGATGCCTAAGTAGGAAGGGCAGAAGTTTGGGCACAAATGGCCACTCCCACAGGGTCACGTGTAGTAAGGGTCAGATGTAGCAGTCTCATTCCTGTGTGATGTTTGATTCCATAAAATAGAATGCTTCGATGTGTTCCATTAAGGTTGGTGCATCTCAAAGGGATCTGTGATGGCACTCAAGTCCCTTTAGATTAGGGGTATTCCAAAACACCCAGTTTGTACATTTCTGACTTGATCTAATGAAGTTGAGGTCAATAGTCATTTGTATGTATATATAGAAGCACACACACACAAATGCACACACATTTGCTGGGGAACAATCTTTTTGTACACCATGTTTTGAGAGTAGAACTCTGATACAGTTTTCTGGTTTAGCTTTTATTTTTTTCCTTAACCTAACAAGACAGTAGACACTTACTAAATCAAGGCAAATACTTAAGAGGATCAGAGGGGGAAAGAGAACTGTTCTTCCTTACCCGAATCTCCTCCCTGAAGTCGTGTAACCAGCTAATGCTTGCCATGCCTCTCTGTACCAAGAAGCACACAAACACACAAGTAGGGTATGGATCTTTCATAAAAGTAGAAACCATATTACATTTATGATTTTGTAATTTGCCCTTTCCAGTTCTTGATATTCATAGGATCTTTCCGAGTTAATGCATGCAGACAGTGGCATCCATGTTGATGCTTACATAGGATTCCACCGTACAGGGTTAGGATGTTTATGTAGCCATCCCTCCTTGTTGTGGACAGCAAGCTCTCTCTCTCTCTCTCTCTCTCTCTCTCTCTCTCTCTCTCTCTCTCTCTCTCTCTCTCTCTCTCTCTCTCTCTCTCTCTCTCTCTCTCTCTCTCTCTCTCCTTTCTCTCTAAGCTTTCTTAATTTTCAGCAGCACTCCCAAATCTTACATGTAAGATATGGTCCCTATATCTTACATGTATATATTTAGTTCTTTAAGACACATGTGGGGTAGCAGATAGCCTCATCTGCTGCAAAGACTCAAACAGCTGGAGTCTTCTATGTTGCTGCCACTGAGGTGAGATGTTTCAGTTCTGAAACCGAGAGGGAGAGAGCAGAGATAGCCTTCAAGACTTCAGTTTCCAAAAGCTAGTTAGAAGAATGTAGAAAACTTCTGATTAGAAGAAATAAGTAGGAGACACATCATAAAAGACTGCAGAACCTCTGTTTCAGGTTAGGAAAAGTTTCTTTAGCATGATGGGGGGAGGGAAGAGGAGAAGGGAGGGGAGGAGATGGGACCACACTGGAGGTGTTCGTGAGGTTCTCATTGTAGGTCATATGCTGTGCTTCCCAGCTTACACTCTCAGAGAGCAGCCAGCCTAGGAGGGGAGCATGGGTAGACAGCAGAACTCCAAGAAAGACGTGCTGTGTGTTCTACAGGGACACATCTGCCCAGAGGCAGTCTGGTCAGTATTGTAACATCCCCACACAGCAGCGGCATGGGAATCCTTTCCCAGGCTCTTGAGCTCAGCATGATGGGAAGAAAGGAAGTTGGTGGATATGCTACAGGGAAGAAACTTGCCTGATGCCAAGTGAGCAGGGCAAAGCCCATGGGGACTGGTGACTACGGGCCATCTTCTCTTCTCCACTCCCCAACATCTTGACATGATAGCAGCCTTGGGAAGATCCTATGGAAAACGGAACCTTGACTGACCGAGATGGACTTGCTCCAAGTCAGCAACATACCAGAGCTTGGTTACTAAGACTCCTTCCTATGCCGCTGGGTTTGTGCACTGAAATGTGTGCTGCTGTGATGTTGTCTTCCTTCAGAAGGTTCGGCCAGGTTACACTCCCACCAATAACAGGAAGTGCCTCGCCAACTAGATGCTGTTGACCTTTGGAATGCGCACATATGATGACAGATCCACATTGACGTACTATGTTAAGAAAAGTGCTACTCATCTCAGTCTCTATTTTCCTGGGAGCATCTTCTCACACTCCTGTTGCTTGCAAAGCCTTCCACTCATCCATGTTGTCGGTGGCCCCTTCTCTTCTGTGCAACGACCGATGATGGGTTTACCAACAGTTCCCCTCAGATGTTGACGGCAGAAAAGGATGTTATGTCTTGGTCAAAGGTCACTTCTGTTTCACTGCAAAAATCAGCTTCTAGGGCTTTAGGTCTCGTATTCAAGGAATAATTTCCATGTTTTTGTAAAAGATATACTTTTTATTATAAAATGGAAGGCATGGGAAGGACATCAAGAAATGTCTTCAGGTTTTTTTTTTTTGTCATGTTAGGGTGCGTGTTACTAATGAAAAATTGTACTTTAAAAAGACTTCATTGAGCCGGGCGGTGGTGGCCCACGCCTTTAATCCTTTAATCCCAGCACTGGGGAGGCAGAGGCAGGCGGATCTCTGTGAGTTCGAGGCCAGGCTGGACCGACAGCCTCCAAAACAATACAGAGAAACCCTGTCTCGTAAAAAAAAAAAAAAAAAAAAAAAAAAGACTTCATTGGTGTCTGAAGTCAGAAGATTACGAGCAGTGGACCATAACAAGCTATTGAGAGAATTATCTTTCTTTGAGTTCATTCCAGGTACTTCATCATTTTTAAGTGTAGGCGTGTTCCCCTTCCCCCGCCCGAGTGTATGTGTGTATGTGTGTGTGTGTATGTGTGTGTGTATGTGTGTGTGTATGTGTGTGTGTGTATGTGTGTGTGTGTATGTGTGTGGTGTATGTGCATATGTGTGTGAGTGTGTGTGCATGTGTGTGTGAGTGTGTGTGTATATGTGTTGTACACGTTTGCACATACAGAGGCTAGAAGTGGATGTTGGGATCTTGCACTATCATTCTCTACCTTATTCTCTTCAGAAAGGATTTCTTCATTAACCTTGAGCTATGCTGGCGACCAGTCAGTCTAAGTCATTCTCCTGTCTCCACTTCCCTCTACTCCACAGGGCTGGAGAAACAGGCTTGCGACCATGACCATACCTGCTTTGTGACATAGGTTCTGGGTATTTGAACTCAGGGCCTCACACTCACACTCACACAGCCATAGCCTAGGTCCTTTCCATTACTTTTTTTGTTTTGTTTTGTTTTTTCGAGACAGGGTTTCTCTGTGGCTTTGGAGGCTGTCCTGGAACTCCCTTGGTAGTCCAGGCTGGTCTCGAACTTACAGAGATCCGCCTGCCTCTGCCTCCCGAGTGCTGGGATTAAAGGCATGCACCAACGCCCGGCTCTTTCCATTACTTTTAAGTTTGATTTAGACTTTTGCTTGTGTCTTTTTTTTTTTTTTTATTTAAACTCTCAAGAGGGATGCTCATTCTCCCTGTCTTCTGATAAAGCTGTTTGGTACTCTTGGGATCGTTTTAAAGCTCTCGCTGTTTATTTAGCCGGATCGTGGTTCACGAAGCCGTGAACACTGCCGTGGTCTCACAGGCAGAAAAGCTGTGCTTTCAAGGTTGGGCCCGCACTGCTGGGTGCTGCAGGCCTCTGGCAGAAGCCCGCACGGCCCACCCTGCCCCATCTCTTCCCCTCTCACTTCCTTCTCTCCGCTCCTTAGCTCTCTTTCTGCTTAGCAGGTTCTATGAATCCAAGCAGTGCAAAGAGCTGCTGGCCGTTCAAATAGAGGCCAGGTTGTTAGTCTTTCCCGTGGTGTGAAGGCTGCTTTGATGACGGCTGTAAAATGAACTCGCGGACACCCAGAACACTACTGTCATCCTTGGAGCAGTGTCAGCAGAGATCAAACAGCCAATTGCGTGGAGGCAGCTCCCTGAGGACAGTGTTGAAGACTCCTGGCAGGGCAGTCGGGCAGCCTCAACCCCACTACCTGTGCCTGCCTATTGGAGCACACCCCAACCTGCCCCAGAGCCTCAGATTAAAGAGGGCTTTCAGTGCTCAGCCCCATTCTCTGCAAGCTGCATTCTGCATGCTTAGAAACTCATGATCAACTCTATTAATTTGTAAATGAAGCACAAATACCAGGACTTTCACCAACACTGTTCCTTTGTCTCCTCTGGGCTGACACTGTTCTTGTGGCATTGTTTACCATATTTGTGATTATTTAAAATATTATGCAAGTGAGTGAGAGCCCCCCCCCCCCCCGCACTCCTGGGTCAGGAACAGTGAGCTCTCTGGGTATTAAAACCAGTGTTGGCCAAGCTCCATCTAATGCTCACCAGATGGGTCAGGAACATACACTCATTGCTCCAAAATCACTTTCATTCCCTTTGCCAGTCAGATCCATGTTCTTACCCAAGCTGGCACAGGTCCAGCATTTGGCCTACTTTATTGGAATGGCGACATCCAGCAGGATAAAGACTAGAAGTCACACACACTTTATGAAGATGCTTCTGCAAGACATTCGAAAATATCCACCATGAAATAAAACTCCTGAAGGGTCACCCCAACCTAGTCACCTCAGTGTGGGCGATTCCCATTGGGCCCATGTGGGTGACCCATTTGGGAACCTGTTTAGTCATTTCCTATTGTGCTGGCTTTCTCTTCTTTTGTTTTTTGTTTGGCTAAGCAGAGGAAGATGTCTTGACCTACCTGAGAAATTTTGCTTCCTCTGTGGAAGTCCAGATTCCTTCCTTCAGGCTTGAAAGCAAGGACACATAGCTCAGACTACCAGCATTGGCCACGTACCTCTTCAGTAATAACAAACTTTGTGCTAGAATTTAATTTTTAATCTGTGGATGGGAAAGGAGGCCTCCTACACAGAGGCTGTGGGCTGCCGTTTTCTGGAGTGATGGCTTGGAACAGTGCAGATCTCGAGGTAAGAGGACCTAATCTCTGGGTGGATGTTGTAACCTTCTTGTAGGAAAGAAAGGAAAACAGCATGCTGCGTGTACTGTGACATATTTGACACTGACTGGTAAAGGGGTTCAAGTGCAGGGGGACCGACGGAGGCTGTGCACCCTGCAGGTGTGTAGACAGCCACAGGCTCACCGGGAGTGAGCGAAGGAAAACACAGAGCTGGCTTCTTTGGCTTCCTGCACATCTGTTAGAGCTGAGTGCATGGGCGGAGTCAGAGAAACAAGCCGCATTCTGAAACCAAGGAGCAAAATTCCTTCTTGGTGCGGAAGAGAGCTAAGGACACACAGAATACAGATGTAATTAGGACAGTTCGGTGGCCACCTCTGCGCAGAGCGAGAGTCCTGTGTCTGGTAGCCACACTCTTCTCCAAGATTCTTACAAACACCGTCAAACGTATCTAATAGCCCACGGGATACAGGGAACAACAAGGCTGTCCTCCCTCAAAGGTGAAGAGAACTAGGAGTAGCTGAAAGGTAGAGTGTTTGCCCCGCAGGTGTGAGGGCCTGGGTTCTATCCCCGGTACCGCAGCAAATGAAGGAGCTTACCGCAGCAAATGAAGGAGAACGTGGTGGTTGCCCGGCAGGCGTGAGGACCTGGGTTCTATCCCCGGTACCGCAGCAAATGAAGGAGCACGTGGATAAATGAACAGGTGTGTGGAGAATGAGTCCCCAAGGAGGAGGAGCTTGGGAGCCTAGAGAAGCTGGCCGTGTAAGTGGGTCTGAGCCTGGACTTCAGGCCTGAAATCAATTCCAAATTTCCCCAATGACTTGTGTGATGTGTGTCTGCAGGCTTCAGTCACCCCATTTATGCCAGGAAAACAAATCAGAATAATTCCATCTGCCCTCACAAGAATGCTTTGTATTTTAGTATTAAATAACTAATACATATGCATAGCAGAAAAGGTTAGAAAATGTAAAAAAAAAAACCTAAGAAAGTAATAATCACTTATAAACCACCACATATTAACATCATATTTTCTGAACTATCCTGTTCATGGGGGTAAACCTATGCATTTACATGTATTAATATAGATTAATGTTTCCAATATTAAGAAGGAAAATATGTGGTGTAGAATGTTTTAGGTTGATGTAAAATATGGAGAAAAATCAGTCAACTCCAGACCTTTCAATGGAGTGTGCCCTTTTACATCCTGTGGGTGTAAGAATGTGTCCTGGTTTATCTTTGGGGTTTTGCAAGTTTTCAGTTCACAATGTCACTGTGACTGACCTAGTGGTTAGACTTTGTAAACATCCTTATTGTTTCCCTGGAACCCACTTCTAGAGTTCGGGTTGCCATCGCAGAGAATACATACATTTTTACAGTTCCCATTAGGAAATCAGTGGAGAGTGGGGTCTTGGTTCTCTACCCCTTCAGCAGCGCTAGCCTTTACTATGAAAGCAGAGCCCAGGTGCCTGCAGCCGGGAGGTGGCCAGAGCAGAGGAAAGAATGGAGTTCACTGCTTCTTGCTTTTGATTTATAAGCCAAACAAGCACAACCCAGTTTTTGCTACACTTACTCCCTCCAAAAGACCAGCTCCTGTAGTGAAATGAGACCCCTAAGAGGGGACATTACGGGAGATCACCCTCAATCCACACTTCAAAGCCCTAAGGAGACACCAGCAAGGGCAAATCTAATCCATCAGTGGCCATGACCATACACCTTCTCCTATAATCCCTCCATTTTCAACAAGTTAAGTAGGGTTAATCTAGGTCAGCACTTGGGAAGAGGTCCTTTAAAGAAACCCCGTGGAAGCTAAATGTTGTCCATGATTGTGTAGATGTCAATCCAGTGCAAACAAGTGTGGGGGCCATTTTCCCAAATACCTGCCTGGTAGTCAGAAATGGCCAGCTTCTTGGATAAGGCTGGTACCTCACTGGGAACAAGCTCTGTCTGGGGTCTTAGAGTTCTGGGAAAGCCAGGAAAACCATTGGCCTGGTCTCACCTGATTGTCTTGGAATGCAGAAATAACCACCGCGGTCCCTCCTACAGAAGGAAGACACACACACACACATGCACGCACACATGCATGTATGCACGCACACAACTTGTAAAGTGGTTTAAGAAAGCAAGAGGAACTTTAATTGGGGTGATCACATTGCACTTTTGGGCTGTCAACACAAGCCAAATGGAGGGCAGATGAAATGATCTAAGTTCTTCAAGGAAAAAATATGGAGCAAAATACATTTTCAGCAAGGGCCTGAAATCTCGAGTATGCTCACTCCTGGCCCAGCTCCATGAAAGTGACCCAAACCTCAGAGCGTCCTCAAAGGCCTCGTAAAACCATCTAAAGGGGACACGGCCTTTGCTTACCTAAGGGGTCAGTTGTAGTGAGCCAGAGAGGAGGGCTGTTAAGAGACCCCAGTGCTGGATGAGGGTCCTTTCTTTGTGTGTAGTATGTGTTGGAGTGTGTTGGGAGCATTATTACAGCATATGAATTAAAGTTGCAACCCTAATGTTCTCCATAAGAACTGTGATACTCAGAGAAGTATGTACTAACTACAAAATAATAATAACAAAGATACCCCTCAAAGTGAAGACTGCCATACATTACTATGGTATTTTTCTTATAGTTTCTGACATTAAGTAGAAACTCTGAATATAGCTAAATGTGTCATCTCAGTTTGTTTTTAACTGGTGGGTTCCAAAGAGAACTGAAAACAAAACCCAACAGATGAGTGGAAAGTCTGCAAATATGTGAAGCATTTTTCATTTTTTACCTTTAAAAAGAGATAAATAATTTAATGGTTATATTGACTTTATCCATGCTGAAAGTTCTAATATGAATCAATAGTCAAAGCAAAGAAAGTAGGCTATAATTTTGCAACTATGTTTTTAAAGTTAATGTATACATATTCTTAAATAAAGGAAAACATTTTCTATCACTTAATTTAGATCATAACTCAGAAAAAATATTCAACAAATGCTCATGAAGATGTTATAAAATGAATGAAAGACAGGTTTGAAAAACCTAGAGTAACATGTGAATTAGAAATGAAATGTTCGCCATAAATACCAAGTTTCCAGTAGACAAATGCAAAATGCCTTGAACAATGGAAACACATGTCATTAGTGTATTCATACTTCAGTCACTGTTTAATTCCAAACATCAATAACTCCAGGAGATACCGGGATCACAAATGTCAGGGCAGTTATCAATGTCCTTTTATTTACTGTCCTCAACAAACACTGTAACTTTGAAAAGAGTCTTCTTTGGGTCTCTAATGGCTGAGAGCCTTCAGTTTCTAATTTAATATTCTTGCTGTCATAGTAAATGAGACCCAGAAAACCAACAAACCTGATTTTAGGGGTTGAGAGGATTGTTTGCTGCAGTTAATCTTGATTGCTAGTGTAAGTGTCTATGGGTGTGTTTCCAGAGAGGATTAACTAAGGAAGAAGACGGCCCTGGACGTGGCTGGCAGCATCCCACTGTCTGCGGGCTCTGACCGAAGGGGAGGAGAAAGTCGGTTAGCTCAGGGAGTTTCCTCTGGATGGCCCCTGGCCACCATGATAGAAGAAGCTCTGTTTTTCCATTCCTGCCCAGCAACAATGTATTGAAAGCTCTGAAACCATGAGCCCAGATAAACACCCCGTCTTTCAACTGTTCATTTAACAGGCATGGTGGTATCCACTTGTAATCATGCCAGTGTTAATATGAAAAATTGTTTTACCTGCCAATGTGGTTCCAAATTTCAAAACTGATTTGTGATAGGAATTTGAAAAAGCATGTATATGTGGGCTAAGGAAGCCCAAGGATATATAAACAGAACTCACTAGATGGCTCTGATAGGAGCTCAGAAGACAGACCGCTACCAGCAATGTGAGACAGGAAGGCCAGGCTTGTGGAGATTTCAAAGGAGAACAAGGACCCTACTTGGTTCTGGACAAGATATTGTTAGTCTTTGGCCAAGAACTTACATATATTGTGCCTGTTCATTACGATTTTGCAGGAGGCTGTGTTTAAAGGTTAGGGTCTACTAATCTGGCAAGGGAAATAACAGGAAAGCCAAATTTTGGACTGGCATTGGTTTGGCTAGCTTCTTTTTGCCAGTAAGAATCTGGGACAAACATAAAAGAGAATGATCTCAAAAGCATGCAGCACAGGCAGAAAAGAAACACATGTAAAGTCGGAACCACGCAGGAACTATTGTAAATGACATTAGGTGACTTGGAAGAAGCCACCTACTGGGACTATGGCAAAGACGCCTTGAGGGCACCTCAAGAATCGTTGGGGCTGCCCATTGCAGGCTCCGAGGGGTAAACATTCTAAATAATTGTAAAGTATTCCCTTTCACAACAGAGTGCCTGCTTTTAGCCACCAAGAGGACTATTTTTCCACAGAGTGCCTGCTTTTAGCCACCAAGAAGACTATTTTTCCACAGAGTGCCTGCTTTTAGCCACCAAGAGGACTATTTTTCCACACTCAGCCATTCAGGGAATGGTACACTGGAGCTTGACCGCTCTCCAAGATGGTGGCAGACACTGGCATTGCCCATGTGAGGTTGCTTTTTCACAGACTGTGAGGCTTCCAAGACTACTGAGGCTTCACCCAGATTTCAAAGGAAGGACCCTGGGGCCAGGCACGGAGCAGCAGGGTCACAGTCCTGGAGGCAGCACCAGAGAAGCTGACACCAAAGCCTCAAGATAGGAAGGAGACACCAGCAAGTGGAAGACGCCAGGGTTATGGATTGAGGGAAGCCACAGGGGTAAGAGTCACCCCAAGGAAATGCCAAGGCTGCAGGGTCAGGGATGCCCAGGCCAGTGGGAGCTCTCATTACCATACCTCGTAACACTGCATAACGGCTAACGTTGGCCTTTCTCTGATCCCATCCCTCATTTCTTTGCCCCTGTTCTTCCCATTTGGGATGAGAGTACTTACTTTACACAACTGTATTTTGGAAACATGTAATTTGTTTCCATTTTACAGATGTTCACAGCTAAGAATTACATCTAAGGCTCAGAGACATTGAACTTGAACTTTTAAATAATTCCGGAATTAAAGGAGCTCTTATAGATGAATGAACTTTGTAGTTTGAGATGGGCATAAAGCATTGTGGGGTAGGGGTGAGGGTAATGGTATTAAGGAGATAAGCTTGGGCACCAAGATGACAAGGAATGGACTTGTGGTGGTTGTTCCTGATAGCTTGACAGGACTGAGAAATTCCTGGGAAGTGAATAAGATGCAGTTTTTGGTATGTTTGTGACTGACAGAGTTTCTAGACATAACTAATTCAAAGAGAAAGACTCGCCCTGAATGCCAGATATGGGTAGAACCATCCCATAAACTGGGACCTCTGGTGGACGTGAGAAAGTTTGGTAGTATAGGCTCTCTGTCTTCCTAACCAATGCTGAAGACGCCCCAGGGACAGGCGCAGGAACCCGCAGATGACGGGCACACAGGAAGCCACCTGATGATGCCCCAGGGACAGGCCCGTAGGAACGCTAGTTCTTTTTTCCTGGGAGAGTTGAAGATTGCATGTGCTGGCTTTCCGAGTCCTTTTAAGAAGGCCAGCAGGAAAAAGAGCCACTTTCTCTGATTCCATCTCAAGGGCTGGGGGGTGGAGGGGCCTGCGAGCGGGCTTTTAAAGCACATTAGGAATAAGCAGACAACTTACACAGAAATCTTAATTCTGCACTGTTTTCTGGGATAGAAAGCAAATGGATGTATTTATTACACTGGTGATTTATCCCATTTGATGTCACCATGTCTGTTCCTTGGGAGGACACAAGTGCAGGGAAATAAATGCCTAGCATTGGGGGAAAGACTATCGTATAATGTGCATTTACACTCCCTGTTCCTGTAGAGTTCAAAGGGTAAGACTCTTAAAGAAGGAATTTGATATCAGGGTTGCCACAGCATGACCAGGTGTGGCTGTCCTCGCCGGCTGGTGACTTCAGATCTACCGCCTGCACAGAAGGTCTCCACTGACTAACACTATTTGCTGTCTTGTTGGCAAGGATGCTGATGAAATGGGTGAAACTCTACCTGAATTTAAAAGAAACTTTTTTCCCCTAATGCTGAAAATATTGTTTATTTCCACAAACAGAAATGAGTCATAAATTCATTTTTTTAAAGTATCGACGGATGGCAGTGTTGTGTATTTTAGATTTTAGCTATCACAAGCCAGCTGCCTGCCTGTCTCTGGTTAACTTGTCAGTGTGCATGTTAATGAACAGACATAGACGAGCCTTCAGGACTAGAGCTCAACTCTTAGGGCCCCCAAACAACAAATATGGAGTAATAGGAAGGGACTGGCCTGCCCATGAAGTAAGCCAGCCTCATCTCGGCGGATGGAGAAAGGAACTGTGCCCATCAAGGGGAATCTAATGGCTTTATTCGACCACTAATTAAAAAGACTTTGTACTTCTGTCACACCCGCATTGCCTCATCCTCTCTGATGCTCTGCAATTAGATTCCTTTCTTTGTCACACACAATTCACTTTGCCTCATAAGCTTTCATTTTTCCAAAACATGTTGTGTCATCTTGTTATTCACTTTTTAGCTCTGTATCGTTTCATTTGTGCTTAAAAGAACTTCAGTTATTTTTAAAATAAATTTTCTGACTTCAATGGACGTAAGTCCTATTTGTCAAACACGTAACCAGAGCTTGCCATCTGTATTTTTCCCTGCTCAGAAACATTAGCAACTGGCTGCAGAAAAGCCATGTGAAGAGTTGGTAATGGAAACTTTGAGGAAGGCACCGCATCTCAAATGACAGCTCATTTGTCATCAGCGACATGGTACAACAGGAAGTACCCATTTTACATGAGAACCTCAAACTGTGGACACTGATGAGAATTTACCCTAGTAGAATTACCCCAGGACTGTTACAAGTTAAAAGGAGGAGGCAGAGTCCTGAATGAAACTGACACGGCATACCCCTTTGGAAAGGCTAGGGGAACCTTCGTGTCCTAAAAGGAGCTGCATTAGAAAACTTCCTATACTTGTATTGCATGACTGGGTCACAAGGAGACATAGATTCTTCAGTTCCTTGAATGTCATGGCATATATAGTACCATAACCATAGACAGCCATAATGGTGATTTAGAGAAAGAGGTTGGCAGGAGGAAGAACAGAGGGGGAGGGAGAGAGAGAGAGAGACAGAGACAGAGACAGAGAGACAGAGAGAGACAGAGACAGAGAGAGAGAGAGAGAGAGAGAGAGAGAGAGAGAGAGAGAGAGAGAGAGAGAGAGAGAGGAGCTGCTGGGGAGCAGGAGCATTCTAGGAGAGAGATAAGGAGATGTAAGAAACCACTATGGAGACTTTGCTCAGAGCAGCTAAAGCATTTGACTTGGTAGCAGACCACCCTGTCCAAACACTCTCAAAGTTCCTCATGCTGAGCTTCCTGGTCCTCTGTATCCCTCCCCACTGATGATGATGATGATGAAGAGCAGGTTTTCCAACTAAACTGAACTGAGCTAGAGATGCTGACTTTTTCCCAGGTGTGTGCCTGCATGTGTGTGTGTGTGTGTATTTAGGCAGGGGTCTGCAGAGAAGGGGCATTTTGACAGACACTTGTGTAGGAGAGGGTATTATTAGGATATAGACACAGTTCAGTGATACTTAGGTCCAATAATCTACCAAGTCAATGGAATGCCATTGAGGGCCTCAGTACAGCTCCCTGAAGCAGCTTGTTACTCATGGGATTTATGGGAAATGAAAACTGCACAGTGTTACTGCACAATTCGAATGCATCATTCAAGGCAGGCTGGCTTCTCCAGCAAGAGGGGTTGAAGGTGAAGGGCAGCTGGTACGGTGGTGGGAGACTTCAGACAAGTCCAGAAACTCTACGCTTCTTTTGCAACATGCTAATGATACCCAAGGACTTCCCGGAAACGTATGAAGGAGGGAGAACATTGCAGTGGAACGAAATTCTTCAAGTGACCGATGTGGAGGCTACAGAGGCAGGAAGAGCTCTGTGTTCACTCTAGTACCTCTTGTATGCATAGGATGTCAGGTTAGGACCGTTTGGATCTACAGAGTTAGCAGAGTCTGTGGGGTTGAACAGAGAAGAAGCCTGACTGGTCGGTGCCATCAAGACTGACAGGTGCCATTGCTCTTAGCTTTCAGTGCGGGCTCTGCCCCAAGCCCCTTGAAGGACCTGCTGTCGTGGAGAATACTGGTCGGCTCAATCTCACAACGTTCATTTCCCCTTTTTCCAAGGACTCTGATATTAAAGCCATGTCGTTGTAAGGAAATAGATTTTAAGAAATGTTGTTGAACCTATAGTAGAGGATACAGTTTGCAAAACCCAGTACCTATATTCATGGACAGTTTATAATAATTGGCTAATGTTGCCACACACATATATTAATCCATCCAAACAGACTACATTGATAGTCTTGTAGAAATTCTGGAACCTCAAGGCTGTTGCTTGATACATTAATGAGGAAGTACAGGTGTGTTTGCAGCCACTTTGAAACCAGGAGACAGGTGAGTCTTAGGAAGAAAGACATGTATACCTTTGAACAGCTTGATCAAGGCTTATGTAGAGCCTGGTTTCCTGTGGTATTTTAATTTGTGTTATTTTTATTGATTCCACTTAGTAGTAGAACATACATTGAATGATATTTTCTATTTCTCACTGAAAAGAAAATCTTACCAGCAATGATGTCTAGTGGTGACCAACATGCCCAATATTTTCAACGGAAGGTCAAACGCTCTGTTTCCCTGAACAGTAAAGGGAAAATGTCTATGTTTCCAGCAACCCAGGTAGGGTTGATAAGAGCCTTCACAATATGAAGGCCTTGGAGAGAAGCCCACTAACACTACCTATTTACATGGCAGGCTACCCCATTCTAGGCTTTGGGCAATGGAGGAGTGCAGAACTATCTGCTTGCTTTGTTATCAGTACCAAGGACTGGAAATATTCATAAGCAAGACTGACGGTTCTCTTAACATTTAATTTCTTTTTAGTAAACATAGCATCACCAACATTTAACCAATTTTCCAGGAAAACAAAGCAAAAAAAAAAGAGAGAGAGATTCAATTTAGGCAGCTGTTAACATTAAAGTTCAATGCATGAGTTACTTTTGCATTGCTTTGGCCAAAATGCTGGACAGAAGCAGTTTGAGGGAAGGAAGATTACTTTGGTTCATGGATTCTACCCATTAGAGTGGGGATATCAGTGTGAACAGTGAGGGGTCTGGATGGACATTGAGACAGACGGGGTGGAAAAACTACCTCTGTGGAGATGGGAACGCCAGGTGATGGCCATTTCATAAACTCAAACAGGAAGTAGAGAAACATATCCTGGAGCCAGGGGCCGATCCAACTGTTATCAGTAGTCTGTTCTTCGTGAGAACCTTTTCCCAGGAAAAACGCTACCTTCCAAAGCCTCCACAGACTTCAAAATAGCACCATAGATTAGGAAAGGGGGTTTCAAAACAAGAGACTAGGGACTGGAGAGAGAGCTCAGTTGGTAAATTGTTTGCCTTGAAAGCATGGGGCCCTGAGTCTGATCACCAGAACCCAAGTACAGATCTGGGTGTGGTGGCATACGCTTGGGACCTCAGCAGTGGAGATGTGGGGGCAGCCAAATGCTGGGGGACTTGCTGGCTAGTCATCCTACCCGCAGGGAATACGGGGCACAGTGCTTGAGGGGAATGACAGCAGAAGATGTGTTTTGGGTATGTGCTCCCCCCCCTCTCTCTTTCACACACACACACACACACACACACACACACACACCATGAACCTGTAGGGGCATTAAAGATTTCTATCACCCCAACAAGGTGAAACATCTTAGTGGTTTTTAACATGAGTTTATGAGTTTGCTGAAGAGAACCTTACCTTGAGGGACACTAAGACGAGAGAGAGAGAGAGAGAGAGAGAGAGAGAGAGAGAGAGAGAGAGAGAGAGAGAGAGAGAGTGCCATCAGAGTACACAGCTCTCTCCTGCAGGTCTTACAGGCACATTCAGAGAAGACAAGTGGATTTCACTATTTGATGAATTTAGCTTTGGTAATCTGGTTGTGAATTCCTGCGGACTTTATAAGACAGAACCCATCTTATAGGCCAACTCCACCAGAAACCTGAAACCTGCACAACTCTGGCTTCTTTGTGGACACAAGATCAGCAAAGAGAGTTATCCGGCCATCCCTGGCTAGGGACATAGAATTTAGGTGTCAATTCCACATCCTGCATGCATTTGATTAAGTCACTCCACTGGGAAAGGTTCAAATCTCATGTGTTAATGCTACTGTACCCCAACCATAAAACTATGGAACTACATTTGTCCTCAAACCCCAAGTATTCTAAGAAGCCTTTAAACAAGATTTATGAAACAAACTGTAAGACCAAAGGACAATTCTCCTGAAAACAAGGTTCTCTCTGATTTTTCCCTAGCTCTGTTTTCATAAGGGAACTGTCTTAAAATTTGTGTGAGGAACTGGAGTTCTCTGATGACCTCCCAAAATGTTGAGCCAGGACTGAGAAGAGCTGGTGTCAGCAAAGCAATCTGATGGAGATTCGTCTGGCGGCCCTGAAGGGCTGCATGGGTTTTGCTAGGCAGTTTACTGAGTCTCATTTTCCTGAGGAAGACCCCGTTTTCTGTGGTAGGATCTGGCCCATGAAAGCAGTTTGAAAAGGCTGGCACGGATGAAGAATGGACAGAGTATTTTAGTGCCCGCATGCCTCTAGTTTAACTCTAAACTGTGTTCTCACTGGTAGTGTGATGGGGGTGGCATGAGGGGATTGAACCTGCTAGAGACACACAGATTTATACCTCATAACAGCTACCAACGTGCTGCAGTAAAATTTTACGTTTCAGCTAAATTACTAATGACTTTCAGGCCCATGCCAGAAATTTTAGCGTAGGCTTATAAAGGGAGATGAGAGAATGTACAGCCAGGCATTCTTAAGAGCTCTGTGTGTGTGTGTGTGTGTGTGTGTGTGTGTGTGTGTGTGTGTGTTTCATTTGGGACTAAGGAACACATGCTCATCTTTTTTTTTTTTTGGCAATCGTGAATAAATGTAATTAGGCTCTGGCAAGCCCCACCCCTTGCCCCACCCCTACACTTGGATGCTGGCTGGCTGGATATTGGCACGAGTTATCTGCAGGAGTTATGGCAGGAGTTTATGTTGTTGCCTTCTGCCTCTGCTCCAAGGGTGGCCACTTTTTTTTGTACTTATTGGGCTTCTCAGTGATTTACAGATTAAGGTTCTGGCCTGCGCTGGAGCCAACAGGACTGCTGTTCTCTCTCGCTGACACGTTCTCTCCTTGGACCCAGTGGCTCTTTGCTTACCCACTCATTATACTTCTTAGTCCACATTTGCTCTCGGCACGCGGCAATTGGTTATTTTGTCAGTGTGCGAGCTGGCTTTGTCTCCTGCCTGGACCCCCTGCGGATTGGTGCCAAGGACCCCAGTCTGGGAGGCAGGAGGTCAGGGAGCACTACGGGGCACAATCCCTCACCCCCAACCCCACCCCTGCCTAGGAATGTTTCGCCAAACTCAAAGCTCCAAACTCAAAGCGGCAGGTTTGCCTTTATGCACAGGAATGTCCACACTGGTCCCCAGGCTCTGCGCTCCCCCCTTCTACAGCGTGACTAGGAACACGAGGGGCTCAAGGCGCCCAAAGAAGGAAGGAAGGAAGGGAGGAAGGAAGGAAGGAAGGGAGGTAGGGAGGGAGGAAGAGAGGGAGGGAGGGAGGAAGGAGGGCTGGCGGGTGGGCCTTCTGGGTGTCTTATTCATGCACCAGGGACCCTGAGGATTGCAAAGCACCTCAGGACCTCCTTGAACACTGGGCCCCATCACTCTGACAAAGTAACTGATGTAAAAGTTCACTGACTCCACATGAAAACTAAAGTGTAGCTAAAAAAATCAAGGAAGCCAGTGTTTTGAGGTATGGGCTTATCCCTTCATGCTCAGACCTCAGCATTTTTTCATGAGGAATGGTCAACATATGCTATTTAAATTTTACTCTTCCCATTCTTTTATAACTTAAACCTCATATTCATCTAATAGGATTTTTTTTTAATCTTTTGGATTCACCTTTGTACTTTATATTTTATAAAGCAGAGTTTTTCTTTTTTCATTTACCTTTATCCATTTTGGAATAATTCATTTAAAGTTAAGGAAACTAAAGTTATTATAGGGCAAAACGTTTCGGGTCTACGGCCACTTTCCAGGGTGTCTGATAGCTCAACTGCTTTTAGTCATTAATTTCTGCACAAGTTTATGTTGTCAGCATGAGACAGTTTGAAACTGGGGCGGAGGAAAGTGCTTGCCACGCTTGTGTGCTGGGTGCCTTAGCTCAGATCCCCTGAACTGGGTAAGGTAGACCTCATCTGCCAGCCCAGCTTTGGGGAGTTGGATAGGAGGATCCCTGGGGCTGGTTGGCTAGCCGGTCAAGCTGAGCCCCAGACTCAGTGAGAGCCTATCTTAAAAAATATGCTGGGAAGCAATCGAGGAACATACTTAAAAATCATCTCCTGGCTTTCACACACAATGCTCCTAATTGCATATATGTACACATGCACACATACACAGATAGGCTTGAAATTCGTTAAACCTGAAATTTATAATTGTATTTCAATAATCATCGTTTGGATTTTTTTTTTGTATTGTCACTTTTAAGAATGACATACCTTATCTTCTGTAATGAGGCTTCCATTTATTTCTAAGACATGAGGACCCACCTGAGGATGTAGGTAGACAAATGTCCCCGTTAACTAGCTCACCCACGTGACCACATCCATGGTTGAGGCTGGAACTGTCTCTGCTAGTTCAGTGTCCTTTCCTCTTCCCTACAGTTGCCCATAACCAAATCATAGGGGCGCCACAACAAGCCCCACAAATCACGGGCTCGGCGGAGATTTTCCTTTTAACTATGATTTAATGCGATGGGAGGCAAGGGGAAGGACAGAAGTTGAGTGCCACTCATTCCCTTCTGGGCGGATGTGAAATCCCACTAGCTATTCTGGGTCAGGCTGAGCTCTCAATCTCCTCTCCCTGGTGAGCCCTTCTCCCTCTCTGAACTGGAGAGAGACTGCCTTGCCTGTGGTTCTGCTCCTGAAGCTTACTCTCAGCTGGTTTAGCTTTGGCAAAGAGAGAGAGAGAGAGAGAGAGAGAGAGAGAGACAGAGAGACAGAGAGACAGAGAGACAGAGAGACAGAGAGACAGAGAGACAGAGAGATAGAGACAGAGACAGAGAGACAGAGAGACAGACAGAGAGACAAACAGAGACAGAGAGACAGAGAGAGACAGAGACAGAGAGAGACAGAGACAGAGAGTCAGAGTCAGTCTGAGATCTTCTCCCCAAATGTCATCTTGCCACTCTGGGCTTCTTTTGAAAGACTTACAGGCCTGACCCAGGAGCTACAACTGAGTGTTCAGATGTCCTTTAACAACTCTCAGAAAATACTAGCTTACTGCACTAATGACTGTCAGGGGTGTTTTTTAATTCTGTGTTTGGCACTGTGGTAAGACTGTCACCTCTCTAAAGATTAATTCCAAAGGGAAGCCAGGCACAACTTGAGACTTTCTTTCCGTCTTTTAAAATTTCTATTTTCTTTTTCTTTGCTCTTCAACCATTCTGCTTCTCTCTTGTCCTCCTTTCTTCTTTATTCCTGGTCCAGCTTTCCTCCCATTCCCCTGTACTGTGGTTTACAAAATGGGGCATGGCCAGGAGTTGGCCTCTGAGTATAAAGTCTTAGATAGAGCTGTGTGAGCTTGTGTCTCTGTAGCCCAGTCTGTAATGTGAATCTCTGTTCATCTGTTTCAGCCCTTGTCAATACCTGTTTTCCAATAAAAGTATAATTCTCTAACCTTAAGAAAACCAGACCCTTCAGATTCAATATTGACTTCCTAGAGTTGCCACAATAAGTGAGAGTTTAAAACAACAGAAAGTTGGGGGTGAGGAGATAGCTCAGCTGGTAAACTGATGGGGAATCCTTCTGTATGCTGCGAATGTATGGTAAACTGATGGGGAATCCTTCTGTATGCTGTGAATATATATTTCTCATATTGGTTGATGGATAAAGCTGTTTTGGTCAATGAACAAACAGGAGGTAGCCAGACAGGAAGTATAGGCGGGTTACCAGACTAGGAAAATTCTGGGAAGAGGAACACAGAGAGTGAGTCACAAGGGAGATGCCTAAGGAGTAACATACCAGAGCATTACAGGTAAGCCACAGCCTCATGACAATATGTAGTTTAGTAGAAATGGGTTAATAGTTAAGAGAGAGCTAGCCAATAGGAAGCCTGAGCCATCAGCCAAACAGTCTATAATTAAAATAAGCCTCCCTGCGTTTATTTGGGAGTAAATGGCTGAGGCACCAGGTAGAACAGAAATTCTGTCTTCCGTGAACTGTTTGCTTGGCAAGCAGGAGACCTGTTCTCCATCATCAGAGTTCACCTCTTGAGAAACAGGCAGGCACAGTGGTTTGTGCTTATTAACTCAGCTCCATGGAGGTGTAGGCAGAGGCAGGCAGCCGGGAGCACTGGTCAGCCAGCTGTGCTGGCTACTTTTATGTCAACTTGACACAAGCTAGAGTCATCAGAGAGAAGGGAGCCTCAGTTAAGGAAATGCCTCAATAAGATAGGGCTACAGCTGAGCCTGTAGGGCGTTTTATTGATCAGCGATTGATGCGGGATGAACCAGCCCATTGTGGGTTCTGTAAGAAAACAGGCTGAACAAGCCACAGGGAGCAAGCTGGTAAGCAGCACTCCTCCATGGCCTCTGCATCAGCTCCTGCCTCCAGGTTCCTGCCCTGTTTGAATTCCTCTCCTGGCTTCCTTGATGATGATGTGGAAGTGTGAGCTGAATAAATAAATTCTTTCCTCGGCAGGTTGCTTGGGTCATGGTGCTTAATCACAGCAATAGTAACCCCAACTAAACACCGAACAAGCATACTTGATAAGTTCTAGGCTTCGTGAGAGACCCTGATTTGGTTTAAATAAACCCATTAAAATTTAAAAGGTGAACAGAGAGTCTAAGGAGTGACAACCAAAGTTTTCTTCTGGTATAAAAATAAAATCACACACACACACACACACAGCAGAAGCAGGAAGAGAGAGAGAGAGAGAGAGAGAGAGAGAGAGAGAGAGAGAGAGAGAGAGAGAGAGAGAGAGAGAGAGAGAATATTAACAACAAACCCTCACAGAACCCAGAAGTTGATTTTCTCATAACTGTGGAAGCCCTTCCCACAAAGACTGGAGAGCAGGATTTTTTTTTCTCCACTTCCTAGAAGCACCTGGAGTTCTCCGGCTGTAGCTTTGCAGTTCTGGTCGCTGTCTTCCTAGTTCCAGGCTGCTGTTCCTGTGTGTCTACTTCCCCTTCCCTTCTGTGAAACTGACTTGTCGTTGGTCTGACCTGGTCCAGTGTGAGCCCATGAGCTTCTAAGCACATCTGTAAAGAACCCCTTCCCAGACCGTGTCACATTTACGGCGGTTTTGTGGGTTAGAATGTGTACACACCATCCAGGCGTTGACTATCCAACTTTATTACAGAGGGTTAAGAAAAAGTGTTCTGTATTCATACGTTATAGGGGCTGGATTAGTTATCATTCTCATCGCTGTGACAAAATATGTGACAAAAACAACTAAAGACAGCAAGGATCTATTTCGGCTCATGGTCTCAGAGGGCCCCTGATTGCAAGGCCCCTGTGTTGTTATTTTGCTGCAGCTGTAGGTGATCAAACATGAACCACAAAACTCAATAAAACCCACATGGAGTTTATTGGGGAAAGGGAGCAAAAGAGGAGGTAGGTGTTGGCCAACCGAGATGGAAGAAGGGAGAAGAGAGAAGAAAGGGAAGAAGGGGCGAACAGGTGGGAGGTGCCCGCTTAAAAGGGAAAGCTTGCACATGCTCACAGAGTCGACGTGCACCCATGCAATGCGTCACGTAGGCACCCAACACAGGGTCCTTTGAGCTGTCAAAGTATCTGCCTGAATGCTGGTGTGGGTACCTTGCCAGTTACCACGGGGTGGGGTCAGCATAATACCTGAATCCTTACACCCTGTGTAGCGGATGACCTTCATGTTGGATAGGAAGCAGGGAGAGAGAGAGAGAGCAAGTATATGCACTCAACTAGCTTTCTCCTTCCTTCTGGGCCGCAGACCATCAGACGACGCCACCACATTGGAGGGAAAAGGGTCTGTCAACCTCAGTTAATACTCTATATAAGTGTTCTCAAACACCCATCCAAAGTATGCAGCACCAATCTCTCAGGCAGTCCTAAATCCGATGGAGCTAACAAAGAAAAAGTATCTAGTCAGTGTCATCGGGTGCATGACAATGGAGCCTTGTGAGGTGATGCAGTTCGGGGTCTCTGACGGTTTGCTGGGGACAGTCTTCCTGAGGGATCACAGACCTCCAGCAGTGTGAGCTCATAGAGCTGAAGAGGGAAGGTGAGGCCAAAGGCTCTGGGCGATGGGCCAGCAAACCAGGCTGTACGCTCTCTGGGCCACATTACTCAGGAGCAGGAAGCCCTCATCCTGGGGGCTTCCTGCAACGTCTTTTCCAGCATAGGCATCACTGGCTGTCCGTACTCTCTGGGCTTCCCTAAAAATGCTCTCCCTCGCCTCGGGGTTGCAGCCAATTATTAATTGGTCAGTATTCAAGGAAAATTCTTGAATTTGAAGATGCTGGAAATTAAGCACTAGCTACTCTTCATCCACAGTCATAATGTGCTTAACAACACTGATGGAGTAGGTTCTTCCCGATGGACTGAACTCCAGAGCTCACGCGGTTGGTTCTTGATGTCTTCACAGCCAAGCTGCCCAAAGAAGCTTCCCCTAGCAACCTGGTCCAAAGGATAACCTAGCCATTTTCTCTAGGAAACTTAATCAGAACTCAAACCCAGATTCATTCATTCATTCATTCCTCTCTATTTTTTCGTTCTTCTTATAGCTCTGTCCCTTCCATGAGGATGCACGTTGCATGAGGACAAGCATGAGGTGTGTCTTTCTTCCTCACCAAATTCCCCAGGGTCTTTGTAAATGTCTGGTTCCTGGGTCCTTTTAGACACTAAGTAATGGGATAATGGAGGGATGCGCATGTGAGCGAGTTAGCCTGCCTATCATTCATTGTGTTGAGAGGCAAGAGCATGTTCTCTTCTGAAATTAAGATGCAGGGCACAATGGAAAGAGAATCAGTGACTTTCAGTATGCTGGGGAAGAATAGTCATGGGGATTTTTATGGAAGTCTCCTCCCTCGTACTTCCAGTGCCCCTCCACAACTGCCCATAAATAATAGTATAATATTAAAATGAAAAGACTCTTGGAGAGTTTTAAATTTAAGAGAAATACCAGAAGCACAATAAATAAAACCAAAAGTAATTAATGGGTTATGAGTTAAAGCTACTGAAAATATTATATATACATATATATTCACTGGAGTCAAATTTCCTGTTGGGAATGATAATAAGAGAAAGAGCAGGCTTTGAGGACTTGCCAGAAGCCACCACTATGGGGATCCAAGTCACTGTGATGTGGGCGTCTGGCCTACAGGTTTCAGAATGCTGTGTGGTTTCCCTCAACCAAATTTCTGAAGGAGCCGGTAGAAAGGGGTGGGCGTGGGAAATGTGTTATCTATAAAAGTAAGCCACAGAAGGAATTTCCGAAGGCCACTAAAGGCTTCAATTTGGGAAGTAAAAGCCAAGACATTTAGAATAAACTAATGTAACTTTTTGCAAGGGTGGTGGTGCACAGCCCACAGTGTGCTGGGCAGGGGAAAATGAGAGAGGCCTGCACAGGAGGCTCAGGTGAGTGGCATGAGGTTTAGACTTGCTTTGTCCTCTGGGAAAAATTCCTTGTTGATTCTTGATTCCTTCAGAAATTTGGTTGAGGGAAACCACACAGAATTCTGAAACCTGTAGGCCAGACGCCCACATCACAGTGACTTGGATCCCCAATAGTGGTGGCTTCTGGCAAGTCCTCTAATTGGGTGTTTATTGGGCTTTGAATGTTATCTTATTATCTGGGGGTCAAAGGATACCTGTATGACTGAGTAAAATTCATTTCAGAATAGCAACCCATTTGATTGACTGCACAAATAAATTATTTTTCAAAACGCAATTAAAGTTGGTCACTGGTGGTTAGAAAGACCTTGTCTGCTCTCTTAATGACAACGCTAACCAAAATCTACACAGATTCATGAGATGTGTTTAGCCAGGTTACTTAGGATACAATTTGAATGTATGGATCAGTGAATAGATTATTCCCTTCCCTCAGGACAAGACCAGCAACTTCTGTTAATCACAGGCGAGGCAGCTGTGAAGATCTCCCAGCGTGTCTCCTACACAAGGTGTATCGCAATGCTTTGGGATTAAAGAGCAGCAAAGGCAATTCCTCACATTGGGTGTGACAAGAAGGAATTCAACTGTGGCACATTCCAGTTTTCCAAGAAGACAGATTGAAAGCTGACTAGTTTTTTTTTTTTTCCTGTCGACTTTGCAGCCTATCTGTGGATTACAGTTTAGTTACAGTCACTCGGAGTATGACAACTTCAACCAAAGGTCCAAAGGTGAGAAAATGCTCTGAGCATACAGCAAGCTGTTGTCGTTGTCCTACAGGAAACTGCCCTTGCGTTGGTTTTGTCACAGTTTTGAAGGCAAAAGGAGCAAATGGCCTCCACTCAGACATCTAAACTACCAACTGTAGACAGGTCCTTCTCCCCACAAATTGAGAGTGAATCTATGTTGTAAGCAAATGACAAAATTTGCTGCACTGGAGAAAATATTTAGAAAATGCTCTCGTTAAAAGTTCCTTTGAATCAGGGATGGATGGCTTAGTTGTATTTCTCTTCTAGAATTTTCTATGTGTGCGTGTTCTAACTGTTCTGAATGCTATGGCCTTCTGTGAGTTAGGGCAGCTGACTTTCCAATACAGGACACCAAAAGGTTTTTCTGTAAAAATATTTCACAATTTTCAGGCCACTTTTGTTTCATCTCTGTCACTAATACTCTCGCTTCCCCGCTCCTGCTGCTCCTTCTCTTCCTCCTCCTTCTTCTCCTTCTTCTCTTCCCCCTCCCTTTCCCCCTCCCCCTCCCCTCCCCCCCTCCCCCTCCTCCTCCCCCTCCTCCCCCTCCTCCCCCTCCTCCTCCTCCTCCTCCTCCTCCTCCTCCTCCTCCTCCTCCTCCTCCTCCTCTTCTTCTTCTTCTTCTTCTTCTTCTTCTTCTTCTTCTTCTTCTTCTTCTTCTTCTTCTTCTTCTTCTTCTTCTTCCCCTTCAGTTTCTCTTCCCTTCCCCTCTGCCTTCCACACAATTTCCTATTGTTTTCCTTGTCCCTTTTCTTCTGCAATTCTTGGAAAATGTGAAAAATTCTTGGCTTACGTCTTCCTCAATAAAGGGCTGGGACCGACTGTACCATGTCCTCCATCCTCAATTAACTATGTAATAGTCACGTTTCAATATACAGTTTAATGTTAAACTTTCAGGTACTTCTTAAAGATTAATCATTTAGTTAATTTTTTATCAAAATTTTGATGTTATTGGAAAAGAAACGAGACGCAGTATACTGTGACCAAGTAGAAACACGTAGGGTCCCCTGCCACTGTGGACAGAGACAGAGCATTCTGAGAGCATATGGCTAGGTGGCTTTGCTGAAATAGGGAGCATCTTGTTCATTGAGAGACCCCGTCTCAAGCTCAAAGCCATTAGATAGAGAGCATAGAAGACAGCTGGAATCCTGCTCTAGCCTCCAAAAGTGTGAGTGCATGTGTACATTCTCTCTCTCTCTCTCTCTCTCTCTCTCTCTCTCTCTCTCTCTCTCTCTCTCTCTCTGTCTCTCTCTCTCTCTCACACACACACACACACACACAGTCTTGAGTCTTTCTTGGTAAAGTACTCATGTCTGAAGACCTTCAGTGTTGCTACAGTGTGGAGAGGAAGCAGACAGAGAACACTGGGGGGATTTCTTAGGGCATACAGGGTCCCCTCGCATATCAGTGGGAAAAGAGCAGAGAGAACTTTCACAATTCTTCAGTAGTAACTGCTGAGGGGGAAGTCCGAAAAGCCCCATGAACCTTTCCTACAGTGTGAATAGTGGCATCCAGTGTGCTGGTTTAATAAATTCCAGATACTGAAAACGGAACCTTACAGACATAATTTTTAGATGACAAAAGTCTACTCCACGTTTCTACTAACAGCCGAGGTTTTAGAGGAGGTCCCACTGTATAAGCATGGGTAGTAGTGATTACTGACTTGAGGGGGGTCTCATGGCCAAGTACTGATAATTCATTGTCATTCTGGAGGGGGCTAAGGACTCATCCATTTGTTCGAGACTTACAAAGAGCATAAAGAAGAAATATGAAACATTATGGGACTGAGAAAGCTCATATTATTTTTGACTTTGTGACCATTATATTTTTTCAGCATTAATTTCAAATTAAGTTGGAGAATCCTTTGAATTATTGGGGTTAAAATGTGAATAGTGTCGACACTTGTTACAAGCATGAGTTATTACAAGGACAAAATAGAGAGCAGCAGTTTCTCTTCTGAGAAAGTAAAAATAAATGGCAATTTATGTATCATTTATTATTATCATTATTTATGGACTGTGCTGGGTTTTGAATTACACAAGAAGATTCATGACTTCAACCCCCAGCCTTGAGTATCAGCGCTTCTGCCCACTACAGGAACTGGATCGACGTAAACCGTTGGTAGACAATGGCTGTGGTACATTTTATGTGAGAGGACTCCTTTGTTGATTCCGTTACAGCCTGTTTCTCCCACCTACTGTGGTGCAAGCTCATCTCATGGGCCTTGTCTCTTGCCTCCTCCGCGCCTTCAGATGGATGTATCCTCTGCTATGTGTCCTGGTTAGATTTCTGTCACATTTCCTGTAGGCAAATCTCTGTAGGGAATTTTCTAGGGTTAAAGATGGATGTGGGAGAACCCAGCCTACTGTGGACAGTGCCG
Source organism: Mesocricetus auratus (assembly GCF_017639785.1). NCBI lineage: Eukaryota > Metazoa > Chordata > Mammalia > Rodentia > Cricetidae > Mesocricetus > Mesocricetus auratus. The sequence continues at coordinate 7,085,111 of NW_024429218.1, forward strand.
CCTTTGGGCTGCTGGTCCTGGGTGGTGTAAGAAAGCAGACTGAACGAGCCACGGAGAGCAAGTCAGTAAGCAGCGTCCTCCACGGCCTCTGTTTCAGTTCCTGCCTTGAGGTGCAGATCAGATGTCCCTCGTGAGGGACTGTAACAAGGACATGCAGCACAGACAACCCTTTTCTTTCCTTCTCCTGTTACTTTTGGTTGCTGTTTTGTTTTACCACAGCAACTGGAAACAGACCAGGGCACCATGCTTCATCGTTCCATGGTAGCTCACATGCAGAGCTAATGAAAAGGATGCATTTGATTGCTTCTTGCTCATTCGTTTCAGAAGGCTCCTCTGGGCTGTAAGCTTCCCTCGCCACAGATTCCAGAACACCCAGGACACCCTGCAAGGGACTGAGCACCACACCTTGCAGCTCCCTAGAAGCCCCAGACCCTTCTGCTGTGTCCAGTCAGTCATCCCCAGACATTAGTGAGGAGGCTGTCTCAGCACGTGCAGTTCCTTTCCATCTGAAAGCGTCTGCACAATTTGACTAGCACAGGTTCTTGATGATTGACGCCAAAAGGGCGTGGCCTCTGGATGATACTCTGTCACCCTTCACCCTATTGCCTTCGGTCACTCCATCTCATCTCTCCTTTGTGAAATGTCAACTCTTGGGCAGAAAGTCCTCCCGGCGATCTTTGGAGAAGACCCCCCAAAGCACCCTAGACTCCAGTAATGAGGGTGGTGAAGTTTATTGTGACCAATTCAGCTGCAAGTGGTGGCAAAAATGAGTCTTTTCCCCATAGGCGATGTCGGCCAGGGCCTCCCCTTCCCTCTACGCTTTTTAGAGTTTGGCCAGGGTGAGTTTCAGGTCACCTGTTTATTTTTCCAAGGGGTACTTCCATTGGCAGGGGTGGACATAAGACCCAGAGATGTCTGTTCTAACTCAAAGATGCATGGCTAAGGGATACTGCATTTTCCTGACTTAAGAGACACGCCCCAGACCCTACTGTCTGCAGTACTGCATCTGAGCTGCGGTTGACTGCATTCCAGTGATGCAGACTGGAGAATTGCCTGGGGGTGATCAGTCCGTAGAATTCTCTTCCCTGTCTTGACAAGGGCAAAGAAGGCCTCTTTGGGCAAAGGCTGGGTGCTATGGTTCACACAAAACTTAAACAAGTGCAGCGTTTTACTAAAGCATGGTACCACAATAAAGCATATACACTAGGAATTTTAAACGCTATTGTATCCGGCACATGGAAATGAATGGTATGCTGCCTGCATTGATTTTCTAAACTTGTTTTGTCTTTGCTGTGTTTGGATTCTTGTCACAAGAAATGAATTTGCTACATTATCTTGGACATATCTCCCAACCAAAGATAAATGTTTATAGTAAACATGTGTGAGAATTCTTGGGAGTCCTTAGGTTATTTATATTCAAATTTCTGTGGCAAGCAGTTTCAGCACATCCAGAAGACAATGTATGGTAGAAATTGCGTCTCTCCGAGGAGAAAGGCCCTTTCCCGGTCTTTAAGAGTCACTTCTCCCAGTAGTATGTCTGTATGCCACCTCACCTTTTTGTATGACTGTGTTACTTTGATACTCACTGGATTTCCGGGAGTTTTGTGGGTTAATTGTACAATCCTTATTGAAGAAAGGTAAATTACTCTTTTCATAATTGCCATACACCTGTAACCCTGTAACTATTTTCAATATTTATGTTTTCTGGATATAGGTGTGTGTGTGTGTGTAACAGCAACTCAAGCTGCCCAGGTCTCTGAGGAGGACCAGGTTGGTATGATGGCTCAGGTACCCAAGTACAATGCAGGTCACATTTCTTGTGGTTTTGGTTTCTTGTGTATGATGTAGAGGTTACAGGGCTGGAGAGTTACTCACCGAATAAAAGTGACCCCCCCCCCCCGCCCCAACGTATGGTGGCACACCAAGTAAATAAAGACAATTTTTAAATCTATTTTATTTTTAAAAAAATGAGACAGTGCTATCGAATTGGCAGATTTTCACACGATTGCACCCACTTGCTAACACAGAAGGCAGCAATGGTGGAAAAGCGCCCGGTAAGATAAAATTCCCCTATAACACAAAGCGGAGTCAACTGGCCAATGAGCAAACAAGGCTTAGGGTGAGCGGGGCTGTGCCGCGCCTGCGTGCTTGCGTGCTTTCCACTCAAGCCTCGAAGCCATGCTGACAGGGGCAACCCAAGTGTGTCTGAAGATGGTGCTGGGAGGGCTGTAGTATTCTGTCCTGTGAGCCCAGGAGAGATCAAAAGCAGGAAGGCAAGAAGATCGCCTCAGGCTCACACGTTTACAGCGTAAGAGAGAGAGAGAGAGAGAGAGAGAGAGAGAGAGAGAGAGAGAGAGAGAGAGAGAGAGAGAGAGAGAGAGAGAGAGTTCCAACATGAGTCTGATTCCAAAGCTTCTAGCACATTCTGTTCCATTCCTTTGCACCCTCCCCAGTCCCCTTCCTGTCCCCTGGAGGAGGCTGTGGCCAACTGGAGGTAAGATCCCAATGAGGGATCTGCTTTGGAAGCCAGCCTTCCTACTGCTTCCTCGGTCAGGACCCTGCCACCCCCACACTAGAGGCAGGAAAGGGACCACCCCTGCTATGTTGACAAGAAATAAGCTTCTAATTTGCAACACTTCTTTATATGGCTTGTCAGCGCCGAGCTCCCACCAAAGAAGTATTTCACAACAGTGCTGGCCACCTTATGCTGTTCCAGGCAGGGTTATAGCTTTCCTGGGCTATGGCATTGGGAAACCTTTGCAGAGACCAGTTTTAAGGCCACCAGGATTTATCCTTCCCTCCCCCATTTCCTCTCATCTTCAAAGAGGTCATATCGTCTTCCGCCATATACCAGGCAGCATGTGGCTTTGGGTTACAGAATAAAATAAATCATGGTATCTGCTGCTTTGGCTGTGCACACCCAGACAACACGAAGGGCGAATTCAGTGAACTCACATAGTGCGTCATCAGGCCAACTAGGAAAAGAATTTTCACTTGGTTTATGTCCCGGGACTGTTTGTTAAATGGGAAAGGTTTCTCTTTGCTTGAATGACTGACAGGCAGTTTTGTTCCTTCCTTGCAGCCATGCCTCAGACAACTGCTGCTTCTCCTGTAAACTACCCAGTGTGTGCGTGAAAAAGATTAAGATGGTTGGCAGGGATGGGAGGCTTTCATCAGAATTTACTGCTGTCCAAAACCTCCGTAAAGGCTCATTTAACACAGGCCTTTGTGATTCTACCCATGAAAATTGTTCGTACCATGACCAATCTGATACACTGTCAGTGTGCTCCGTGCACTATGCCAAACTAGACCACAGTGAAGCATCTCCTCGGTGGGAGGAAAAGGGGGAAGACACAGGTCACTCAAGAAACAGAAGTGGCATTTGAATTCTGTGTGGCATTTTCTATCCAGGTCAGAGCTCACTTAGGCCAGCAATGATGGAAACTCTGTTTTGACAGTTAAGAGAATAACTTCGATAGATGCTCCCCCGCCAAGTGGGGCTCGACAATGAACCAAACTTTCAATTAGCCTCCAGGAAAAAAGTAGGGTCTAACATGTACAGTCCTTTGTCTCCATTGAAAACCCGACCCCTGCCAATTACAATGCCCCCCCCCAACTGTTATATTCGTGGTTTTCTTTCAAGTAGTGAGAATCTTTCTCGGCATCTGTCAGAGCTGCATTCTTAGAGAAGGTTGTATATACTCGCTCATGGGTCTTTATAATTCTTTGATTTAAAACATCTCGATGTCCATTACACACACACACACACACACACACACACACACACACACACACACACACATCCCTCACTTGCAATCAGTACTATTTAAATCGACTCTAAATACAAAAGAAGGCAGGAAGAAAAAGAAATGTCCTTAGGGGTGGGCAGAGAGGGGCTGGTCCTATGTTGTCGCAGGACAGCATCTCTGCAAACCTATGAGAAATGAACAGGTGCTTCACACGTAGGATTTGAGCTGGTCCCTCTACAGCCTGGTGCTCAGGACGTGTCCACGATTCCAGTAAATACGCAGAGGCTACAGAGTTCTAATGGCTTACATGCTGACAATAAAACCTTGAAACAAATCTGCATGTTAAAAGCAAGCACTGTAAATCAGACACTGGAGGGGGTGATGTGAGCAGGAGCTGGAATGTGAGGCCAGGGAGAGCCGGGCATTGTCTCAAGTATCGGCCTTAACGGGGGCATTGTCTCAAGACTGCAAGTATCGGCCTTAATGGGGGCATTGTCTCAAGCTTGCCCCTTGTAGATTGCAGCTTGTGCCCTGACCCGGCGTTTTACGTTCATTTTGGGACCTCTTCTGATCCGGTCTCCTTGCTTCCTCAGAGAAATGTGTTTATGTTCCATCAGTTGGAGTGGGAGTTGGTTGGTAATTTAAATTGTGTTAGTTGTGATAAAGGGCCTTGGCAGCTTTCGGTGATTAACTTTGTAAAAAAAAAAAAAATCCCCCGTCACTCACACTCACCTCCTCCAATCAACTTGCTAAGTACTTTCAACTGTTAAAAAAAGGAAAGAAAGAAAAAAAGAAAAAATAACGTGTGTTACCATAGCAGCCCTGCTCCTGTATGATAATGTGTAATCCCCTACATGGGGCAGAGTCTATGCGCTCAGTCAACACAGAACTCGGAGAAAAAAGATTATCTTATTATGTCCATTTACTGGGTTATGGTGCTCTGAACATATTTTGGATTTTTTTTTTCTGTTTTGAGAGTTTGCTGTTCTTTTCCTAAGTCCTCCCCCTGCTCTCGGCCCCCTCCCCCCTTCCCCGCCATTAAGTTATTTACCTTTTTCTTTTTGATTTGTAAGAAGTCTTTAAATAAGAAAGCTTAAGATGTGGGGGAAGATATACTACAAAATATAATTTCTATGCATCATCTTGTCAGTGTTGAGGCTGCCTAGCCATTATTACATACTGGTTTATTTAAATAGTCAAAGCCCTTTCTCTGTCTTTTGGCCCAGGAAAATGGCTGGCGTGCCTGTGTTTTTTGTCTAGATAGTTAAGTGTGCTGAATCTTATCTGTGTTTGTGGGACAGAAAGGATGAAACATGTATCATACTCCCTCCTCCCAAGACTCAGGGATCCTTGCAGAAGAGGGGACAGAGAATTCTAAGAACCAGAAGGGAATGGCTACAACCAGACACAACAGGGCAGCTGCAATTGTTGAATAGCAGTTAGGACAACATGCACAAGACCAGCACATGCTCAAGCCAGACAAAGTCTAGTGTGGCAAGAGGAGGTAGGGATTGAAGACCACCCCCAACTGAAGAGCTATTGACAGCTGACAGCTGCTAAGAGGGTGAATCAGTTTTCTTTAAGGATGTGGCTCCTGGTAGGTCAACCATGTGCCACATGTGAAAACCACAGATCCAAGAATATATCAGCAGCACAACTGGCCCAGAGAGAGAGAGAGAGAGAGAGAGAGAGAGAGAGAGAGAGAGAGAGAGAGAGAGAGAGAGAGAGAGAGAGAGAGAGACTGAACACAGAGTTGGAATGATAGAGAAGTAAAGGTAAATCTGGGGAGAGCTGGGCTGGACATGAATAAGATCAAACTACGTTGTATGAAATTTTCAAAGAACTAATTAAAAATGAAAAAAGGTCAAAACCTCAGAGGTGAAAATGAAGTACTTCTGTTCTTGATATGTTTTGTGACATGCCATTCAATGACAAGATGCTTTCTCTAAATTCCTCTCAATGGAGGAAATACAAAAAAAAAAAACCAAAACTGTAGTTGGTTTGTTTTCTGATATTATTGCTAATTTACGAAAACGAATCCGTTTTGATTTTAGGAAACAAATTCCTCTCTGTTTACCCAGAGTGTTTGTCAGTTGAGGCGAGAAGTCATGTGACCTTCTTTTGGGAACTCATTCTTTCCGTCTGGTGCCCTGACTTGTCCACTTCATCAAGTGTGCTCCTGAAGCAGGCAGAGATGTCTCAGGTGTCCAGGACGTCCCAGCAACCTTGCGTGTTATTTACCATGCTGGACTTTGCAGTCATTGTCTTAAAGGTCAAACATGGCCAACGGCTCTGTAAGGTCCTCAGCTGAAGAGTTCTAGAGATGCAAAGACGCTTTCCTCTGGGTTACAAAGGCAGATGTCTCTAACATGTATTACAGCCCACTCTAATGTTGGGGGTCTGAGTGTGGCTTACCTCTGGGCATTGTTTAACAGGCCATACTGACAGTGGCACCCAGCACTATTCTTGTCTACAGAGCCTTTTCATCTTAGCTGGGATGTAACAATTTTATAAGCATTTTAGAATTTCAATATTGTAGATCATGAAAACTCTCTACAAAATCATCTAAATGTCACAGTTTAGGTGATACTGGGCTTCTCTCTGCTGCCGTACTTAAAGTTTCTAGGTAGAAATATTTGTGATGCTCTTGTCAAGTCCTTTATTATACTAAGTACAGCTACCTGTGCTACTTAAACATAAGAAAGAAAACACATATTTTTAAGAAAAATCTAAAGTAGCATCTATCTTCCAGACCCGTCTCAGACATTCCTGTCAGTTCCTCTGAAGTTATCTCACCAAGTAGATTAAGACAAGGCACCTCGGAGAGATACAGAAACTCCCCTGCTTTTGATGGAACATAATCCAATGCTTTCCATACCCTTGGCAAGTGCTGAACACAGCATATTAAGTCACAAGTCCTATGGTCTCCAGGCCAAGCTCAAGGTTCTGAGATACCTGAACAATCAAGGGGTAAACCTTGGAGACACAGCAAAGCTTGACTGTGTGACGGAACTTCATGGGAAGCTGCGGAAGATGGAAATGCTTGGGGAATATGAGAGTTACGGCATACATTGGGGAGGACCTTCTCTCATGATAAGACTTTCACACCGAGTTGTAGTGAACCTTAAGGGAAGTAGGCTTTGTGTATGTGGAGAAGTCACTGAGGCTGCAGCCCAGTGAGGAACACAGGGGCAAAAGGAGATGGGTAGGTTAGTCAGACTGTCACCTATGGCCTTAGTTCACAGAAAGGAGATGGATAGGTTAGTCAGACTGTCACCCATGCCCTTAGTTCACAGAAAGGAGATGGGTAGGTTAGTCAGACTGTCACCCATGGCCTTAGTTCACAGAAAGGAGATGGGTAGGTTAGTCAGACTGCCACCCATGGCCTTAGTTCACAGAAAGGAGATGGGTAGGTTAGTCAGACTGTCACCCATGGCCTTAGTTCACAGAAAGGAGATGGGTAGGTTAGTCAGACTGTCATCCATGGCCTTAGTTCACAGAAAGGAGATGGGTAGGTTAGTCAGACTGTCACCCATGCCCTTAGTTCACAGAAAGGAGATGGGTAGGTTAGTCAGACTGTCACCCATGCCCTTAGTTCACAGAAAGGAGATGGGTAGGTTAGTCAGACTGTCATCCATGCCCTTAGTTCACAGAAAGAAAATGGGTAGGTTAGTCAGACTGTCATCCATGCCCTTAGTTCACAGAAATGAAGTGGGGTTCTAGTCTCTTATGACTAAGATGACACCAGGAGGTTTGAAGAAGGAAACTTCTTTCCTAAGTACTGATGATAATTTCCTCAAGAAGATGTCAGCAAACTGAACGAAGCAGCTCAATAAAAACACTGTGGAGATTAAGCAAATAAGGTTTCCCCTTGGTATGCTGGAGTAGTAACACACACATCAATCAACCTGGTGCATCACATTGACAGAATGATGCGCCCATTATCATTTCAATTGACATGGGTAGAAATGTCCAAGAAAGTCCAGCACCTTTCCCGTTGGCAACTGCCAGCACTCTAGGTGGAGAAGGGCAAGTCATGACATGATCAAGGTAGTTTGTGAGACATCCATGGCTAGCATTATAACCAGAGGGGAAAACCTGGATGGTTTTCCATTAAGATCTGGTCCAAAACAAAAACACTCAATCTTACTACTTAGCAGTAGATGTCCTGACAAAAGCAATCAGACATGAACAGATTAAAGGCATCTAAAATAGAAGAAGAAAGTGCAAACCATTTCTTTTTGCAGAAGGCATGATTCACTCAAAGGATACACAAAAAGTCCCATTATAGATAAGAAATAAATTTAGTAAAGTTTTAGGATATAAATGTTACACATAAAATCCACAGTATTTTTATGTAAACAAATCCTACCTGGGAAAGAAATCAAGAAAATCATCTTATGTGATAACATAAAAAGAATGACAAGTGACAAAATAATAATAGGGATATGACTCAGTGGTTAAAGTGTTTGTCCATTTTGTATAAGGCCCTGGGTTGGAGTTTCAGCACTGGAGAGAGGACCACTTCCCTCCACACACAAAACCAACCATCATCAACATCAACAAAAAACCTGAGATGAACAACCCGTAAAGCCCACTATGACATACTGACTTACATCCATCAGAATGAATACTATAAAAAGCTAAAAAGAGATGGTGGGAAGTGCTTGCCGTACCAGCATGGAGACCTGAGTTTGAACACTTAGTGCCCCTGTAGAAAGGCAGACGTTCATATCCCCTTCTGCTTCCTGTATTTCTAGTCTGTGGTGGCAGAGACAGGAGGACCACTGGGCTATCCGGCTGCCAGCCTAACTTCAGAATCATTGGGAGACCTTGTCTCAAAGGTGTAAGTAAAGAAGTTTACCTAAAATTCTCCTCTGGATTCTGCAGCGCACACACTGATGCACATATACTCCCTGCACACATATGCATCATGTGCATGCACGAACACACACACACACACACACACACACACACACACATACATCAAGGGAAGGGTGTGGAGTGAAAGGAGCTCATATGCAGTGTTTGTGGGAATGTAGAGTAGTACAACCATTATGGAAAGGAGTGTGGAATTTTCTAAAGAAATTGAAAACAAAGCTATTCAATACCCCAGTAATTTCTTGTTTTGGCATATACACAGTGGGCATTTAAGTAACTACCTTATAAACATATTTTACAATCATGTTTTGGCATCATTATTTGTAATAGTTAAGTTAGAGAAGCAGCTTGGGTATCTGTCCAAGATGCATAGATTAAAAAAACAAAAACAAAAACCAACAAATGACCTGTGGAACATACACATTGTTATTCAACCTAAAAATAAATGAAGATATTAATGAGATTTGCCACACATGGGTGGACCTGGAGGACATGTTCTAAGTGAATTAAGCAAGCTATGGGAGGGAAGTGCTCTATATATAACTTTATATGCTGAATCTAAAAATCTAAATTCAACATGACAAAATAAAGGATAAAACCATGGTTCCTAGGCACTACAAGGCAAGTGAGGAAGAAAATTGTATCTTTCTGATCCCTTTTATATGGCCTTTCCATTCTCCTAACCCACTCAATCCCCAGCTATAAGACTGTAAATATCTGGCTAGTTCCCAATACTATATAAGAATTTTTAATATATCTGTGTTCATCAATTTACCAACTATCCAATGAGTGGCTTGTTTCTTGGATGATTTCTTCTTGAATTGTTTTCTACAATTTGCATTTTCAGCTCTTGGACCTGTCTCTTACATTTGCTCCTCGTCTCTGTTCCATCTGCTTACTTCTTTAATTAGACTTGCTTAGGTCTAATCTATATGTAATACACCTTTATAATATATACAATTAGGAGAGTTTGGAAAAATACATACGGTCATCACCTGTGTTAGTTACTTTGCAAGTTATTGCAACAAAACGCATGACAAAAACAACTTTAAGAAGGAAGAGCTCATTCTGGATCATAGTTCAAGGTATAGCCGCGGCGGGGCGGGAGTCAAAGCTCCTGAGGCAGCTGGCTGCATTGCATCCACAGTCAGGAGGGAGAGCTATAAAAGACGCTGCAGGGCTCCATCTCTCCTTTTGATTCATTCTTGGTTCCCCCCTGAAATGGTGAAGACCCCGAGGCTTGGAAATCCCCACCCAGTGACTCTGCTAACACCCAGACAGTGTTTCAAGGTTATTGGCCGGGCCATGCTTCCAGTGCTGCGGTAACTGAGACCCTGTAAAAACCTGCCCCTCGGCCTAGCTCGATGCTGCCTCTCTTCCCTTTCAGAGGCAGCCAGCCTTCTGTGTCTTTCCCCAACAGACCTGTTGTGTGAGGTTTGTTGCGTGGTGTGACTTTGTGGTATTCCTTGGCGCCTGATTGCCAAGATACACGTGCCACGGAAACTCTTTCCCTTTCCATCTCAGTTAACCTAACCCAGAAAACTCTCACAGACATGCCCAGAGATGTGTTTCCATGACAACTCTGAGGCTTTTCAGGTTGACAGTGGAGATGAACCATCGCACCTGTAAGTTTGTCCCCTTCTGCCAGTTGCAGGGACACATGACTCAGTGAGACACTCCTTGTGTTATTGTTATTCAGTTGTGTAGATCCGCCATGCTTAGCTTAGCTTTCGACCAGATCTAGGTGGATCACTTGCTTCCATTTGTCACTAGGATCATGAAACTCTTATGATCCGGCAATCAGGGTTGTGGGTGACCATATGCTTTCATTTCTTTCAAGTAAACATCAGACAGTAGAAATAGTAGGTCTTAGTACAGAATAAATTTGTCTGATGAGCTGTTTTCCAAGTGGGTGGGCACTTTGGTATTATTAGTACAAGTCAGTGGTTCCACATTAACACTGACACACCATCAGCCTTGTACATTTAGACTTTCTAGAGGGTATGCAGTAGAAAGTGCATTTAAAATGTTCTTTCCTGGAAATATTATAAAATCTCCTTGTCTACGTTGAAAGCGAAATTCAATATACAAAAGCAATGGACAAAACAGTGGTTGCTAGGCATTTCAGGGTGGGTGGAGATGGGTAGACCTGGGCTGGTGATATAGCTCAGGGGTAGAGCAATTGCCTAGACTGTACAGTGTCCTGAGACCCTCCACACAGCAAAAATAAATACATAAAAATAAAGCATTGATTTCCAGTTGACTAATGATGTCAAGCATCTTTTTAAAGAAGTTGGTATATTTTGTTTTATGAACTAGCTGTTCAAATATTTTGCCAATGTCTTTTATCAAATACTGTGTCTGGTTATTACTGAATTGTAAAAGCTCTTGGTATATTTGGATATAAATTCTGTGTGAGATATGATTCTTGGAAATATTTTCAACCCGGATTGTGGGTGGTCTCTTCTCACCGGCGGCTTTTAAACGGCAGAAGTTTTAAAAATTTATAAGTCTAACTTAAAAACATTTTGCGGTATGGTTTGTGCTTGATGAGCCAATGCAGGTAAACTTTATCAAACCCAAGCTCACATAAATTTTCTTCTGCAAGTTTTGTGATTTAGGCTGGACTATTGGGGCCTACAGTCTCTTTTGTTTTTATTCTTGTTTGTTAATTCTTAGGAAGAATCTCCTGCTAGTCCAGGCTGGCCTTGAACTTGCTATGCAACTGAGGACGGCATGGACATGGTGCCCTCCTGTGCCCAGGACACTTGGACTGGGGTGTACATCACCAGGTCCAGAAAGAACAAGGAGCTCTGTGAGCACTAGGTACCTTTCCAATAAGCTGTATCCCAAGCCCCTCCAATCACTTTGTATAGAGCATGGGATGATGGTTAAGCCTTGTTTTTCCCTGTGAATGTTGAGACACTCAGTGCTGTCTGTTAAAAGGAGTTCCTCCTTTCTTTGAATAACCCTGGCACTGTTACAAATGTCAATTTGTTGTATGCAAAGGAGTTGTCTCCCAATATCTCTGCCCTCTTCCTTTACCCATGTCTGCTCTTACCCTGCCACCATGCCTTCGTACTGGTTAGATTCTGTAGTGCATCTCGAAGGTAGGTAGTGTGAGAGCCTGGGCTTCGCGTTTGTAAAGTTGCTTTGAGTCTTTTTAGTATTTCTTTCATGCAAACTTTAGATTTGGCCTGTTGGTTTAAATAAAAAGGCATGCTGAATGTGGAGTTGTACAGAATAACGGATTATCATTCGTGAAGCAGATGCTATAACAGCATCCAGACTTCTAATCATTTGACAGGCTCTCCACTCCCCGGGGATGCAGGAGTTTGTGGTGTCTTCCAACAGTTCTTTGGGATTTCCAGCATCTTGTCCAGTACTGGGTTTGCTGTTTGTCACTAAGTGCTTTATTTCTTTATGATGATTAAAAGTCTACTTTTCATTTTGCATTGCTGTAAATGTCACATTACTCCGGACAGGTGTCTAAGGAGCTGTTACAGCAGAAGTCAGAAATGCACACTTCAGTTCCTTTCCTTACTTAAACTGACACACAAAAACACAGGAAGTGTGAAGTTTACGGGATAGCACGAGCAGACGCTATAATCTGTACTCATGACACACGTATACGTTGTACTGCTTATGGCAAAATACATGTGTGTCCTCAAATGCTGCTTCTTTATAGTGAAAGCATGATCCTTCTAGTGTTCTACAATACACAGCACATGACGGTAGAATGCAATCACTCCGCTGCTTGGTAGTGTAAGAACTTTGTAGTCCTTCCGGTTGGGGTTCAGCTTTTGCTGATAAGTTTGCCATCTACCTCCTCCCCTCGAATCTCTCCAGCCTCTTTTACTCCTGCATGATCTTACCCACTGTTTTCTTCCACACACGAGTGAGATTATGTGGTATTTATCTCTCTGTCTATTATCTATATGGTATTCACCTCTCTAGTCTACTCATCAACTGACCAACACTTGGGATTATGCCACTTACTGCCTATGATAATTAATTTCAAAGCTTATTTCTTAAATTAACATGTAAGCTTTAGCCATATCGTAACATTTTCAAACTAAGAGTGTTTAAACCGACTATCCTGCCCCTCCCCTCCGCTCTACTTATTTCCTGTCCCCCAGTCCCTCATCTCCTCTTTTCTGCTTTCCCATCACCTGGTCCTTTGCTCTCTCCCCGTTCCTCAGCACCCCCTTTCTCAGTCTCCTTCTCTGTTTACCTTTGTGTGCACTTACTTATATACATATATGTAGTCATTAAAGCTAGAACCTGCTTGTATGAGAGAAGGCATGGTGCCCTTACTTATGTACATATATGTAGTCATTCATTAAAGCTAGAACCTGCTTGTATGAGAGAAGGCATGTCTGAGTTTGAGTCACCTCAATTAATACACTTTCAGACCCATCCATTAGGCTTTAGAATTTTGCTTTTCTTCACAGCTGAATGAAATCCCACTGTGTGTCTGTTCTTGGCTATGACTGGCAGTAAACGCAGGCATGGAGATATCTCAGGGCCTCCTGGGCCCAGACTCCACCCTCTCTAACCTTCACCGTCTCCAACTCGCCATCGTTCACCGTTTCCTTCGTAGCCGTTCTTCCTGGAGTGAGGTGGCAGCTTGTGGTTCTGATTTGAGTTTTCCTGATGGTATTTAATACACCTATTGACTATTTGCACATATTATTTGGAAACCATTATATCAGTTGCCCAAAACTTTATTATGCTCCCAGGCTTTTGGCAGTTGAACTTTGACTCCTCCCATGCTCTGAATGCTACCCTGGTGTGAGGGTTGCAGTTTGCAAACATTTTCTCCCATCCTGTGTGTTCTCTTTACTCTGGTGGTAGTATCCTTTGGTATGCAGAAGATTTTTAGTTTCATATAATCCTGTTGTTTATTTTTATTTTCCCCTGTTTTTGAGATCTTATCTAAACCAAAACAAACAGAAAATTTTGCTCATTCCAATGTCCTAAGCATTTCCTTCATTTTCTTCTAGTATTTTCATAGCTTCGGGGCTTACATTTAACATTTTATTCCAGTTTTAAATTCATTTATTCTTATTCTCATTAATTGGTGTGTGTGTGTGTGCGTGTGCGTGTGCGTGTGTGTGTGTGTGTGTGTGTGTGTGTGTGTGTGTGTGTTGGTGTACACACTACAGCCCTCACATGGAGATCAAAGGAAAGCTTTGTGGAGCCAGCCCTCTCCTTTCTTTTTCACGTATGCTCTGGGGATCAAACCCAGGTCACCAGGCGTGCATGCGTCTTTACCTATTGCTAGGCTGCTTTTAATCCGTTTAAGCTTATTTTTGCGACTGGTTAGCGATGGTTTAATTCTTGATCATGTGGGTGTCCGGGCTCCCTGGAGCCATTTCGTGGACTGGCTGCCCTTCCTCTGATGCGTGCTGTGAGGACACCTTTGTCGGGACTCGGTGTTCTTCAAGGCATGACTCAGTGTTCGTCAAGGCATTGTGCTCTGTGGCTTTTCTTCAGATGCCTCTTTAACTGTCAAGGATGCTTATGAGCCGATAACCTCATTCTACCGTCATGCTGAACCATCTGTAAGTTCTTGAAGCATCTTTACCAACTCTGTATGGCTTTGTGCATGCAGTCATGTCACAGCCAAAGTCAGTCACATTTCCATCCTTCATTATATGGTGTCGGGTAGAGGAATTAAGATTAGGAACTCTTGTTTTGCTTTTACTATTAAGGAGGAAAGCATTTATTTTCTGTTAACTAAGATGTTATTAACCTACATTTTTGTTCCTTTATCAGTTGCTTTAATATTCTTAATATAGTAATCATTTTTATCATCAACTTATCCTGTATATTGTCAAATACTATTTCCATATCCATTAAAAAGATCATCTATTTTTGCTATTCTGCTCACAAAATGAGTAATACTGATTTTTAATTTTTAAACCATTTTAAAAAACTTTCGTAAAATATCTCCTGCCCATGGCATATTATTTTTACATATTGATGTAAATACTTTTGTGAAGGATTTTTGTATCTCTGTTTATTAGGAACATTTGCCTGCAATTCTTTTTTCCCCACGGTATTTGGTTTGGGGGTTGGGATATGCTGGTCTCATGAAATGAATTGGATGTTCATGCCTCTTTGTGTAAGAGAATTTGTTTTTATTTTTTATTAAAAGTTTGGTAGACTTGTCCAGTCAAGGTACCCAAGCATTGACAGGAGTTTCAATGCAAGTTTAATTAATTTAATTGACATTCATGTTTTAATTTCATCTTGATTGAGTGTTGGTAATTCATATTTTTAAAGACATTTCCCAATTGTTAAAAGTGTTGCTAATGATCACTTTACAAAATTCTCCTGTAGAGTTTCTGGCCTGTTTCTTTTGCTCAGTGCTGGTCCTGATAATGGGCCTTCTCTGTGTTTCTCTGCATTGATCTGACTAAAGACTCATCACTTTTATTTATCCCTACAAAGGCTTTTTCTCATATTATTTTTTTCTTACTTTGTTCAATGTCTGACTTTTTTTGCATTTTAAACTGTTATTTTAGCTCCTAAAAGATTTTCTTTTATTACTTTTATTTTATTTAAATTAGAATCAAGCTTATTTTACATGTCAATCCCAGTTGCCTCTCCCTCCCCTCCTCCCCTGCCCTCCACCGATCCCCTATCCCATCCCTTTTCTGCTCCAGGGAGGATGAGGCCTTCCATGGAGGATCTTCAAAGTCTGTCACTTTGGAGCAGGGCCTAGGCCCTCACCAGTGTGTCTAGGCAATGTCTGTCTTGTTGATTTATTTTATTTATGTGTCTTGTTCTCAGTTGTTGCTCCTTTGTCTGATTCGTTCATGTGGAAACTTAAGGTGCCTTAGACCTTTCTTCCTCTTTTAACAGGAAGACAAACTCCACCACATGTTCTTCTAAATGCTCTTTCAATTGCCTTCTTATGTTTTAGCATATTGTGCTTCCAATATCTCAGATAAGTGATAGTCTGTTTTATCACTTTTTCTTCAATCAAAATTATTTTGAAATGCATCACTTAACTTCTGTGTATTTGGGAATCCTTTCAGATTTTTGTTGCTGTTGGCTTCTTATTAAACAACATTGACGTCAGAGAACATGCTTTATAGAATGCTATCTTTTAAATGTATTTTAAGTCCATTCTATAGTCTAAATAAGCTATGTCTTGATGAAAATTACATTTGTTTAGGAAAGGATATATGCTCTATGGATTTTACATGGTAATATTCCATGGTTGTTAATTAAGTCAAACTGTTTAATGGTATTGGGTTCTACATTCTTATTGATATTTTTTTCTTCACAATTCTCATATATAACTATGTACTGATTTAACATTTTGGTGTTAGTTTTCTTGATGTATATTAAGTTCTGCTATTTGCTGCACACTTGCAGAATTGCTATGTCCTCGTGATAGATGGCCATGTTCTCATGACTCCACTGTCTGTTTCCATGGTAACATGCATTTATATAAAATTGACACAACAAGCCAGGCGGTGGTGGCGCACGCCTTTAATCCCAGCACTCAGGATGCAGAGGCAGGCGGATCTCTGTGAGTTCGAGGCTGGGCTGGACCGATAGCCTCCAAAACAATACAGAGAAACCCTGTCTCGAAAAACCAAAAAAAAAAAAAAAAATTGACACAAGTCAACTTTCCTCTTACTGTTCTTCATGGAGCATTTCTTTATGTTTTATTTGCAATGTTTGCTCATTTAAAATAAAGGTTGTCATCCAGCAGTTATTGAGGCTTTAAACACCTGCCTCATATCCAAACTGTCCCCTAAATGCAGAGACCTTATCTCTGTCACTGTTTCTTAAATTGTATTATAATTTTCATTTTGGGGGAATTTCACACATGTAGAAATGAAATATATTATAGCCACCCTCCATTTTCCCCTCCAACTCCCCCTTTATTCTCTAAATATATCCTTCTTGACTCCATATCCTCTTCCTCCTCTCCCTCCTCTTCCTTCTCCTTTTTTATTTCATAAACCACCAAGTGCAGTCGTTTCTAGTTATGTGGGTGGCTATGGGGTCATCCACTGAAGTACAGAAGCATGTCAGTGGCCACACCTTCAAATAAGAGTGATTCTCCCTCCAATGGGAGCTATCAATCGTCAATAACTCCTTAGTAAGGGGTGGGGCCTAGAAAGTACCTCCCCCATCCATGCTAGAACTGTGGCTAACTTAATCGTGTGCAGGCAACCACAACTGCTCTGAGTTCATGAGTGCACTAGCCATTTAATACCCAGAAGAACAACCGTTCACCCCTCTTTCCCCCATCCTACAGCTCTCCCATTTTTTCCATGCTCTCTCCCGAGACCTTCCCCAAGCCTTGGTCAGGAACAAAAGGTGGAGTGGGTTGACAAAGAAGTCCCCACTTTAGGTCTGAGCACTCATAGTTTCTTACGTATGAGCCTCAGTTGCCTGCTGCCCACTGCAAAGAGGAGCTTCCCTGCCCGAGGTAGAGAGAGGCATCTACCCGTGGGTGTGAGCAACTTGACAACATGACCACTTAGCAGAGCAGTGACAGCAGCTTCTGTCGTGGGGCCTGTGACCTTCCCAGTTAGCCGTGGGCTTGCTTCTGACCGGGACTGCAGAGCAAGTCGTAAAAGCTCTTTTCTGTGGGGCAGGCCTCAGCTCCAGTCAGAGAACAGTTGGTTACCCCGTAACCGTTGTGCCATTATTGTCCTGGTGGTCATGTCTGGCCATCAGGTTGGCACTGAAGCTTCCAGAGCTTTGCTGCCTCTCCATGTCGCCTGCGTCATACCTCCCAGCATTATGAAAACCAGACGGCAGGGAAGAAGCTTCCGGGTCAGTCTGTGACTGATTTCCTTGTGTCCTGTCACTACACTCTGTAGTCTTCTCAGCAATTGGGTTTTACCATGTAGTTGTGCAATGGCAATAGTTTGTGTTATTTTCTTTTAGATTCCTGGGGCCTCTCTGACCCACCTCAATTGCACTGCGATTTTGATTTAATAACTCTACCAGAATCTTTTAAAGTTATGTATTGAAAGTAGCTTAGTCATAGTGAGCTTCCATGAATTTTTTTTCATACAACTTCGGTTTTGATTTAACTCGGGCACTACCCTCTCACCCCCCCCCCTTCCTTCTGCCCTCATTTAACCTCTAGTACTCTCCTCTCTTCATTTATGTCTCATACATCCTACCATTCCTTCAATTATTGTCTTGACCATCTTTTTATTAGTATGAACATCTGGGTCAGAGTCTACCAGACATGAAGAAGGAATCTCCTGCCAGAGTAGCAAACCATGGGCTAACAATGAAGGCACAAGCTGTCTGCTCAAATAAAAATGGAAAAACGGATCAGGAGGGGGTTAGGGAGATGGCCCAGTGGGTGAGAGTGAATGACCTAAGTTTAGAGTCCAGAATCCACATAAAAGAGGCACAGTGTGTCTATGTACAGGGGCTGCGGCAGAAAGGGAGGCACATGGTCTCTCTCTCTCTCTCTCTCTCTCTCTCTCTCTCTCTCTCTCTCACACACACACACATACACACACACACTACAATGATACATAGCACAGGATGATCAGATTCAGTGAGACATCTTGACTGAAACCAATGGGATATCAGTAGACACATGCACAAAAATACTTCCTGGCCACGCTCACAGACCTGTGGGCCCAGGATTTCCAATGGGATATCAGGATCCAATGGGATATCAGTAGACACATGCACAAAAATACTTCTCGGCAGCCCTCACAGACCTGTGGGCCCAGGATTTCCACCTGAAGAGGAAAGCAGCTGCCTGGTGTGTGCTCACCCTAGAAGACACGGGGGTCTTGAGAAAACAATGAGATGAATTAACAGGACACTATATAGGTATAAAGAGACAAAGAATGGAGGAAATGCTGACTTTAATAAGTACTTGCTGGGAGAAAATGAAATGCTTGTGACTACTGAACACTTGTGAGAATACAAAGCGTTAAGACACTGGCATTGCTTGAACTCTGTGGTGAGCACTGAAACTTGCACAATGGGTTGGAATCATTTGGTATCACACACTTACCAAGAGCCCAAGAGTCAGTCTCCAGGAATTTCTTATAACTGTACTCTTACACTCGTTCACAGGAAAGCAGATGAAAGAATGCTCACAGTGGTGCATGGCAGCGTTGTTTGTAATAGCAAATCACAAGAACGAATAAAATAAATTTCTCTTGAGAGGAGGATGGGACAAGATGTGGGAAAAAATACAAAATTCCATAGCAATAACAAAATTAATGGGCAACATATATGAATTTTTTGGAACTTTATTAAAGAGAAAAAAAGCAAGTCACAGCAGGAGACATACTCTGTTTACGAGTTTTAAAATAGATAAAGCAGCAGCTCCAGCCAATCACAGGCTGCCAATTTCTCACATCATGTCCAATTGAGGCAATCACAGAGCTGTAACCCTCTTGGCCACTGTTCACTGTTCCCTTTCTTTGTCTATCAATACTGTCTACTTGTATTGCCTGCCGGAACTGCTATTCTACAATGTCTTCCACCCAGTCTACCAGCGTTGCCTCAACCTCTTCTGAATAGAAATGCGGCCTGATCCACGAATCATTCTTTACCCATTTAGCTCAGCAGAATTCAACTATGGCAGCATATTTCAGTCTCGCCACCTCATGTATATGTTCTTGCTGCCATGCCAGCCTGAACTTGCTATGACCCCAGTAGGAGAGACACAGCGAAAACATCCTAGATATGTGACAACTTCAGAGGTTCCAGATCAAGGACGGTCATTTAGAATAGCTAAAGTGATATAAGAAAATCTCATGGTATGTTCAAGTCGCTGGGCGAATTCTAGTGAAGGTTTCTAGACATAATTGCCCATCATGGGACATGTGTGGGCATCAGCAGGCATCCGTCAAATTTTGGCATTTACGATGCATATTCATTAAGAAAAAAAAAACAAAACTGGGACTCTGCTCTGAGTGATTTCACAGTGTTAATGGGAAATGTGCAGTTAGTAAAATTAAGCTCTTATTTGGAAACTCTGAACTGTGGAAAAAATGAAGGCTACTGGCTTTGTTTTACATGCTGACTTAGTGGGCAGTGCTGCTAGACTGTGTGAACTTCACTGAATAATAAAACCAGTGTTTACTGATTATTTGATATACAGGAGCTTCTCGACTTAGCTCTGTCACCAGTTGAAAATGTAGAGAGTCAGAAAAGCATTTATCCTTGCCTATCTTAAACGTGTTCAAAACACCACCATCCTGAATTTTGGGAAAAATGCAAATTGAACCATCATAAGTCAGTTACCATCTGTGTTTGTGTCTGTTTTGATTTAGAAATTGAGTGTACAGGATGAGTGGGGACTCCCACAGTTGGCCAACTGGACAAAAATATTGAACTTTCTCTTTTTGTCTAGCAGGCAATAAAATTCATACTTCTAAAGCAATGAGGAAACAGTGGTCAGTGGTCACATTTCCTGGTATCTACAACACTACTGAAGTGTAAACCACAATACTGACTACTACCTTTTCAAGATTAACACCTTTTTTTTAACATTAAATTGTCCACACGAAGAGTCGTCTCCTCTCCAGAAATGTAAGCCTGAGTGTTAACAGTTTGCTTTGGAACTGGATCCTAACCCTTCTGTTTCCTGTTGCTTGGTTCTTCAGTAGATATACTGAGACACTGGGGCAGCTCTGATGGAAAATTCTAGAAGACACAATCCAAAATCCCCCAACACTGAGCTGTGGAATGTTTGAAATCACTGAAGCCTGAAACATGCGGAAAGTCACACCAATGAAGGAAGACGATTCAGAATGCAGAAACTCCCAAGAGCAGAGACCCCGACCCCCCAAAACTGTGATTTCCTGGAAGGAAAAAGCAAAGTAGAAAGATGAAAAGCTGAATCTGGGGAAAGTGATTGGCCGTGGTTGTGCGGCACCATGGAAACCTCTCCAGATGTTTTCAGTCCCTCACCTATACTAGCAATCATACAGGTCACACAGTTCAGCAGGACACCCCTGCTGGCCTTGTGTTCCATAACAACTCTAGCAATGGCTGTCCAAGATGGTTGTGTTGGGAACCCAGAGGTCACTTTAGCCAATGTGTTGGAAGCACACACCCTGGGATCTGATGAAGGATCCCACACACAGATCATGCATGCCGTTTTCTGAACGTGCTTCTTATGAAGTCTCATGAAGTTTAAGCAGTCATGGTGAACCACAGATGAGCCAATTTCCTTACCTCTCCACATCTCAGAACATCCTGTTACTTTATACCGTTAATGCTCCCAAACCCTGTCCTTGGATAGATAGACTTGAGGCATCTCCCTACTTCCTTATGAGAGTGACTACCAAACAACTCTCTCTTTTGTAGAACTCTACTTTAGTGTTATGACAGGCCTTACAAAATGGGTCTAGTTAAGTAACAGCCTGGATTCAAAACTGAGTTTTCTTTATTGGCATTCCTTCTAACTGATGAAATTCTAGAAGATTTTAATGTACTGAAGCCACATTTGCCAGAAGAAGCCAGCAGAGTTACTGACTCATTGGAAAATGATTATGTGCTTAGTAGACTAAGACACTTAGGTGGTGTGGTTGTGCCATTACCGGTATCACTTCTGCCAAATCTGTGGTCTGTTTATTAATGCACATGGAATGGATTTCTGCATACTCTAAATAAACAACACAGAAGCAAGTCACAGAAGACCTAACAACTCAATAGGGAGTACTCACATTGATGCACACTGAATTCTACATGGATTTCAAAATGAGTAGTGGTGCTTTGTGTAAAGTGAATATGAAAATATTTGTCACCATGTAAAACCTCAACTATAGTAAT
Organism: Mesocricetus auratus; assembly: GCF_017639785.1. Lineage (NCBI taxonomy): Eukaryota > Metazoa > Chordata > Mammalia > Rodentia > Cricetidae > Mesocricetus > Mesocricetus auratus. The sequence goes on from NW_024429218.1 coordinate 7,106,542, forward strand.
GGTGTTGAAAGTTGGTCAGCTCCTACAGATTACCTTCACACAGTTGTCTACAAACTATCCGAGCAATACACTTTAATACTCAATTTGCTCTTTATTACTTACTTGTGTGGGTGCGCACACACTCTTGCAATCGCACAAATGTGAAGGTCAGAGGACAACTTGTGAGGCTTGCCACCATGCACGTCCCAAGGTTTGGAATTAGGTCATCAGTCTCAGACTTACCTCCTGAGCCAGATCATCAGTCCTGAACTGCATCTGCATTTTAGGTTTGTGTATATTACTTTTCTGTATGCCACCACTACTTGTAGTGTTTGTATTATGTTTACAATTGGTATTACCATTGTGTGCATGTGTGGGTGTGTGAAGATAGATGCCACCATGGTGCAAGTATAAAGGTCAAAAGACAGCATTCGGACCGGGTGGTGGTGGCGCATGCCTTTAATCCCAGCACTCGGGAGGCAGAGGCAGGAGGATCTCTGTGAGTTCGAGGCCGGGCTGGACCGACAGCCTCCAAAAATACAGAGAAACCCTGTCTCGTAAAGAAACAAACAAACAAACAAACAAAAAAAAACAGCATTCAGGGTCAGTTCCTACTGTGGGTTTCAGGCATAGAATTCCTGGTTAGGCTTGTATGGCAAGTATGTTTGCCCGTTGAGCCAACTTAATCAGCTTATCATTACAGTTCATTATGGTATATTTTTTGATATTTGCATCATTTCTGACTTTGGACACACCACTGGAATAAAAATGTTAAGAGAGCTTTCATTCCATTTTTTTTTGTGATCCAGACTCCATGAAAGTGCATTATCTCTATATGGATTTTGTATGTAAACACTGTATATATATTTTAAGATGATGAAGATTGCTCAGTAAGTACAAAGATGTCCTTTTTGTACAACTCCAGTTGTAAATGTAAAATTTGTCAGAATCTTGTCATTTTGGCCAACTACATATTTACACACGGTGGTTTTTACATCAGTCTCATCCAGAACCTTGGGTTATCCATTATGGTATTATGGTATTTCAGGTGAATATACTAATCGAGAAGAATGCATAAAATTACCAACTATACTGATACATGCTTATATATTTTGCTTTTTATTCTACTTTTTATGACTATTATGAATCTCATAACTGGTATACACATACTCCTGTGACTATTGTACCCTAGGCCTGGGGTAGGCTTTTTAAACCTCCAAGCCCAACTTCAGAGATACACTTCCTCCAACAAGGCCTTTCATTCTAATCCTTCCCAAACAGTTCCAGCAACTAAGGGCGAAGCATTCAAATATGTGAGCCTGTGGGACCATTCTCCTTCAAGCCACCAAAGTACACAACAACACCAAGAAAAGGAGAAAGATGGGTATAGAGGAAGGGAGGGAGGGAGAAAGGAAGGAAGAAAAGTTAGTCCTGAGAATCTATGTAGAGGAATCTGTGTCAGTATAAAATCTATGTAGAGGAATCTGTGTCAGTATAAAATCTATGTAGAGGAATCTGTGTCAGTATAAAATCTATGTAGAGGAATCTGTGTCAGTATACTATAAATGTACTTGTACATCCATGTTATTGCAGCCATAGCCAAGTTATGCAATCAGCCCAGTTGTCTCTTACGAATAAAAGAACAAAGAAAGCATAGCATATACACATCAGAGAATGTTCTTCAGCCACAAAGAAGGATTAAACTATGCTGTGTGTAGGAAAATGAATGTAGAAAGCAATTGCAGACTGTAGGTCATCATATTAAGCAAAATAAGTCAAACTCAGAAAAGTAATTCTCCCCTCTTCCCCCCCCCGCTACACACACACACACACACACACACACACACACACACACACTATGTGGACATGGCATTAAAGTAGAATGAAGACTATATGAGAGAAGGAGTGAGATTGAGGTGAAAAATGAAAGGCCATAGGGTTGTCAATATGGTCAACCCCACGATACAATTAAGTGCAAATATGCTATTAGACCTGTCATTATGTGCAATGAACATATATCAACAATGTCTAAAGCTAGTATTGTCAAGAGAGATAGTTCTTGGGACTGCAAAGATGACTTGGTAGTTGAACTCTTGTTAGTCTTTCAGAGGACTTTCAGATTTTAGTTTCCAACACCCATAGCATGGTTCACAACAATCTATAACACCAGTCTATAACACCAGTTACATGGGTTCTAACACCTTATTCTGACCTCCATGGGCTCCGGGCACGCATGTGGCATGATGTATGTAGACAAAACATTCATACACATAAAATGTAAAAATCTAAAACAAAACTTTAAAACAAAAAATTGTTAAGAAGGAAGTGACAGTGGTATATACTCACTTATAGTTGGATATTGGCTGTAAAATAAAGAATAATCATGCTAAAATCCATAGACCCAAAGAAGCTAAGTAACAAAGAGGGCTCAGTGGGGGACATGTGAACCTCACAGTAAAGGGAAACAGAATAGGTATCACAGGAGGATGGTGGGGGTAGGCAGGATGGACTCGCTGGGTGGGGGTGGGGTGGGCAGGGGAACGGAGGGATTAGGTAGGAGGAGGATGGAGGGAGAGAGCGCTGGGAATCAGGGGGCATCTCTGGAACTAGTTAGAAGCCTAGTGCAATGGAAACTCCCAGGAAGCTTGTCAGCGCCCACAAAAATGGCTCAGGTTCATCTTGACTTAAGGTCAGAGAGTTCAAACGCACTATTGCTCTTTCAAGGCTAAACAACAGGATATTTGGTCTAAGGAGTAACTGACGGGTGTCTTACCTTGACAACAGGGTACTTGGTTTAGGATGTGGTTACTTGGATATTGAGAAGGTAATCACACTTGCTTGTTCTTTGTACCTTGATAAGGAAACCCTTTGCCTCCCCCTATTTTGATTGGGGTATAAAAGAGCTTTGAATAATAAACTTTGAGGGAGTTCCTGGTACTGACCAGATGTCCCCTCGACTCTATCCTGTGCCTCTGTTTTTTTTGTAGCAACTTTACTTTGTCAACCTGCCATTTCTTAATCTACACTCCCCATCTCAGGTACAGACTGGACAAGTTGGCTGGACCTGACAGAACCCCCCCAAACACGAGCAATGACAGATGCTACAAGGGTGACCTTCGCTAACACTCCTAGCAATGGGAGATATGGAACCTGAATGGGCCAGCTTGTCTGTAACCAGGCAAGACTTCCAGTGGAGGGACTGCGACCGAAACCCAACCACATAGCTTCTGACCTACAATCTGCCCTGCCTGTAAGATACGCTGGGACAAAGATGGTGCAGGAATTATGGGAGTGGTCAGCCACTGACTGGTCCAGCTTGAGACCCATACTATGAGAAGGAGTCCACCCCTAACACTGCCTGGAGGGCCAGGACACAAAGGCTGGACAGCCCTGAGACCTAGGGGGGAAAAAACAAACATAACTGACATAAAAGAAAAAAAAGTCAATGATATGATTCCTAATGATATAAAGAACTTGGGAAATCATGCAGAGAATGGAAAATATGACTGGATGCTTCTCAGAAGTCCCCCAAGGTAAAGGCTTGGTCCTCAAGAGAACTCTTCTTCAGGTCTAGAAAGACATTCTAGCAGTTAACAGATGCTCTGTTTGTGGTTATTGTCTGTAAGATGATGGCAGCGATTGCTTCTTTAATGTTCTGGTTCTTTTAGTCTTGTGGTCAAATCTTCTGCAGACTAGGTGCTTTACAGCCGTGTGTACAACTGCCACTCAAAATACAAAAATCAGATTTAGATTGAATTATGACCTTAAAAATATTAAAAACCGCTGAGAGTTAACACAGTGAGGTATGATACCAAATTGTTATAAAGTCCATTTAAATAATTAAATGTTTCCTTCTTAAAAAAAAAAGCTATTGTGGTTTGAGTCACATGAAGCCAGATGGAGCAAAGAGAGCCCTCTGTAAACCGACTGCATGGATTCAAATCAACAAATGCCACCGTCTTCAAATAACACATATTAAGGCCACGAGTGTTTGAGGCCTGAACTCTATTAATAGGCAAAAAAATGACACACGTTCTAAAGAAGATCAGAGGTGTCCGGGTGCTTTTGTCATTTGAGCGATATGCATGTGGGGTGTTAATGAAATTTTATTGATAAAACACTTCTTGGTTGATTTACTTCATATGAGTCTCTGTATTTGTCTGGTCCTCAAGTCAGCTTGCAGTGCGTCTGGAATTGCAGGGCAAGCATAAAGCCCTGTGAGCTGGGCTACTTTCAGTGATCGGTCATTTGGAAAGCACTCTATCTCTTAGAGTGGCCCCAAGTGCCCCAGACCAGGCCTTGCTGCTCGCACAGTACACTCTTTATACGGCCAGAGGTGGAATTTCAATGAGGAGTACTGAGGTATGTTTTTCCAAATGTGGCATCTGGCTGCAGGATTGGTTACGTGAAGGCCCCGGTGGTTGGTTATACCTGTGGTTTCTGCTCATTAGCCTGAGGCTGTGCTGGCTACTTCCCTGGGCTTTCAGAGAGTATGCAACTTCTCATAGAAACCCTAACGATGGCTACATGCACATGTGGTAAATTTCAAGGGCCTCTGAACTTGGTGCAGATACCTGTCTTCTGGTGGACAGAGTGGATATTTATTTGCTGGCCTACACTTACCATCTAATGATGGGTCAGGTCATTTGGATTGCAAATATGGTAATAATTAATCCTGAGGAAGTTGAGCCTAAGTACAGGTTTCCTTTCCCTTAGAATCGACTGTTTCTGCCCAAAGCAGACAAATGTTTTCTTAAAAAATTAAAAATAATTCTTCCATGCATCTATCTCTGTTATTCTTTCTGTATTTATCTCTGTGGATACAGAACTGCGTTGGCCATTTGAAGGATGTGTGTGTTTGTGCATGGGTGCATATATATTTATAAACAGGGTTTTACTATAAGAGGAAACAGGGATTCCTGGTACAACTCTGGCCGGAAAGGCCCACTTCCCGTAGTAAAGGTCTGGACCACACAGAGCAGCTCCTTCCCGTCTGCTTCGCTTCCCTCCTCCATTCAGAAACAGCCCGGTGCGGCAAGAGTTTCCCATGTGAGGCATAGACCCTAACCACACTCTGCTATCTGCATGCTGCCTTTTCATCCAGGAGCTCACTGGATGGGTACTTCCTGGAAGGGAGAACGCAGGCTAAAGGTTTGAAGAGACACATTTCTGTCTTATTCTTGGACAGTGGAGATGCCTGGGGATGAGACCCTTCAATAACCTCTGCCCACAACTTACTAAGTTCTATAAAAATGGTGATGAGGAAGCTGTGTTTGTCTTATGCCTCACGGAATCTAATCTGACTCTGTTTGGAAATTTTTCTCAGGTGAAAAGTTTGGGAATGAATGCAGGACATGTAAACAATTCATGAAAAGTCCATTGCAGGAAAGCCATGCATCTTTCAGACTGGGGGACTTTGTGGTTGGGGCGCTGTATCAGACTATTAGAATTGGGTCGGTGTTGGCATTAAGAGCACATAGACAACTTGGCAAGTCATGTCATGTCATGGCTGCCTTAGCTATGTGTTCCCAACTCTAGGGAAAACCAAGGCATCCTATAGTAACCCTCTTCTGCTTTTGTTGCCCACGCGGTCTCTCTGAGAACTCCTCATCAGGAAGCAAGCAAACAAACATTTGAAACACTGCTTTCTTCTGAGAAACCTACGCATTGGAAAGCTACGCAGTTACACCTTCTCTGTCTGGTCCTCTTTCAGCAACATGCAGGCCCGCTAAACCCACAACTGCCCTCAGTCCTAGCTCCACAGTGAGTCTGAAGTCAGCACAGCATTTCTGCCACTCTCACACTTGGCTCTCTCCCTCTGCACCATCCTTCTGCGTGCAGGACCACAAGGCACTAGTGAGAGTCCCAAGATTCCCCAAAGATTGCACAGATCAGAGAAATTCAAGTGCTTGGCTTCTCTAGAAAAATAACAGCTTGACAACTAGTCCCCCCCCAAATTTTTTTGTTTAACTTTTGACCTACACAATGATCTCTGTCACCCAAATTTCTGCCCTTGTTCCCTTACTATCACACTTTTACTTCAAAAAGTCTGGGTATGAGCTTGACATTTTCTTAGACCCCATGCAGAGCTTATGAAGTCTTCTTCCAGTTTTGGGGTTCTCTGTAGGGAGAACCTATGTGCATCTCTTCTTGCATCTGTATCTAATTATTCAGGTAGCATGAAGGTTGGGTATTGGCCAACAAGGTCTTCCTCTCTTCCATTTCTTGCAAAGGGCTAATTGTTAAATGCCTACTAATACCTACTCGGGCAATGTGCAAAGCTCTTAATGATAGGTTCATTACAGGCACTGAGCATTACTACAGATAGACGCAATAGTGCTGCCCCATAAGTGTTCCCCACTGAACGGCGGCTTGGTTGTTTTCATCAAAGTAGGTATCTCCTGGCATGAGAATCTCTTCTAAGGTCTAAGTGATAAAACGCTTCTCCAGACCAATGGCTTTCCTGAGAATCCCAGAAAGGAAGGCTTATCATGTACATCCTTTAGAAGTGCACAGAGATCGCTCAAAGAAGAAAACACAATAATATTCTACTAAGATTTTATTTTGCATTATATCTATATTACCCTTTCCTCCATATGGGAGAGATTTCTCCCCTTGGGGGGAAAATACTCTGTGACCTAGTTATCTCAGAGAACATCCGTGCACAAAATAGGTCTTGTGAAGGGAGCTGGAAATTCCAGTTAGAATAAGCGAGGGAGCTTGTGGTGTGACATTGAGGGGTGGTGTGCTTGAGTCTGGCGGCTCTAGAAGCCAGTGGAACCAAACAGTAGGGGAAAGGCAGAGGGCAACCTGCAGCTTTAAAACACAGTGAGCTTTAAAACACAAGGGAGACGGATGCTGCCCGAGTAAGACCCGAAGGAACGCTTGGTACTGAGATGCCTTCTGGAGCCTACAAAGAACCGCTCACCTGCAAAAGCGGAAGGTCCTGTGGTATTGCACAGTTCATTGTTTTGGTGAAAATGATGTTTTAACTAAAAAAAGACAAAACGCCATGCTTCTGAGTGTAGGACCCTGGCCATGTCAGAGGGCTTCCTACTCAACCGACCTGCTCCTGCTTCTCAAAGGTTTGTGGCAGGCATTTCTTTTGTTTGTTTGTTTGCTTAAATCAGAACTATTTCGTTTTTATTTTAAAAACCTATGTGAATCCATGAGTCTGTGTGAGTTTGTGCATATGGGTGTAGTGTCAGCAGAAGCCAGAAGATGGAGTCAGATCCCCTGGAGCCGGACTTAAAGTGGTGGTTAGCTCTCCAGGATGAGTGCTAGGAGCCTAACTCGGGTCTTCTGGAAGAGCAGCCAGCACACTTAACTGCCAGCCATCTCTCCAGACCCTGGTTTGTTTGTTTCCTTCTTTTTTGTGGATATTTGTTTAAGCATCATTCTCAGTTGTTTAGATTTGCTCTTTACTCTCTCTCTTGAAATTACATAATATGGTAAACTTCCTTAAAATTTGATGTATTTGAATATATCCTACTTTTGTTTTTTTTTGGGGGGGTAGGTTTATTGCCTCCCACTTCCCTGTCACTGTCATCAAAGAAAATCAGGACAGGAACTTTAACAGGGCAGGGAACTGGAGGCAGGAGCTGATGCAGAGGTCATGGAAAGGGGCTGCTTACTGACTTACTCCTCATGGCTTCCTCAGCCTGCTTTTCTTTCTTTCTTCTTTTATTTAAATTAGAAACAAGCTTGCTTCACATGTCAATCCCAGCCCCTTCTCTCTCCCCTCCTCCCCTTTCTCCTCCCCGAACCTCCTACCCAATCCTCACTCTGCTCCCCAGGGAGGGTGAGGCCCTTCATGAGGGATCTCCAAAGTCTGTCACATCATTTGGAGCAGGGCCTAGGCCCTCCCCCACGTGTCCAGGCTGAGAGATCATCCCTCTATGTGGAATGGGCTCCCAAAATCCATTTGTATGCCAGGGATAAATACCGATTTACTACCCAAGACCCCAGATTGCTGAGGTCTCCTCACTGACACCCACGTTCAGGGGGTCTGGATCAGTCCCATGCAGGCCTCTCAGTCATCAGTCTGGGGTCCTTGAGCTCCCCCTTGTTCAGGTCAGCTGTTTCTGTGGGTTTCACCAGCCCGGTCTTTTTGTTGGTTTTCATACTTTTGTAAGAACTTTCCCATCCAAACACATATAAACATGTATCTGTTTTGTGTAGTTTCACGCATTCAGTTAACTGGGTGGTATGAGAAAGTATGAGTGAAAGATTTCTGATGGAACTTGTATTTACATTTTAATTAGTGGATTGATGACTCCAAAACGTTATCATTTATTGTTGTTCATTTTCTCTGTAATTTGACCCTGCTAAGGATCTGCCTTTGACTTTTCCTTCTTGAACTATTTATAGCATTGTGCAGTCATCTATGGATATTTTAATTCTTGCCCAGTGTAACTATTTTAACCATGAGAACTACATGCACCTCCCCTTTACTATTAACTTTTCATTTTAACATCGTTTTATCTATTAATCAGTTCATAGAAATCCCACTGGAATTTTGGATAGGATTATGGTAGACCGAACTTTTAATTTCAGAAGAATTTCTATCTTTAAGACATCTACTTGGTGGCAGGGAACCCTTTCACTTTATGGTGACAGATCATTTATCAGGTTTACCTTTATATGATCCTTGGCCAGCATTTGTCAAAGAAAACATCTTAACCACTCGTCATGGCCGAGGGGCATCTGTGGGAACATCTAATCTGCACCAGAAAGCAACAGCCAACAAATGGAAGACAGGAAGGAGGTGCCCATCTTTTGTCTACAGCTGCCCCGCGCTGGGGTCTATTTCTTGCCCTTCTGCTCAGACCTGGTACCCTGCTGCCTCGCCTCTGCTCCCATCCTTCTGTCCGTCCAGTGAATCACTCCTGGCCTTTCACATTCACTTCCATTCCCAAGCTATTAGTCTCTGAAATAGTCAATTCAGCAATTTGGTAAGTCTTTTGGGGAAGAAATTATCTTAGAAATACGCATTGCCATTCTGGTTAAAATATACTATGTTGTGTTTTCTAACTGACTACTAAAGGATTGATTTTATAGGTTTTTTTATTCATACTTCCCACCATGGGGTTTATTTGTCAGCTCTACTTGCTGCCCAGGACTTGCATCGACTTCTTTTGGGCTGATAATAATACGCTACTAGAGATAAGCTCTGCTCCTCACCGTGAAGTTCCCTGTGACCCACAGCCTCCCTAGGACCATTAAGTTTATTCAGATGGCACACGTGCGTTACAGATCAAGAAGGAGATGGCAGCTGTCAGTCCACTTTGAGCCAAGAATGAATAGGGAAGGTTTTACAAGGGTTACAAATGGGGTGTGCCGTCCTGCCTGTCCCTTTTGTGCGTCCCTCCTCCCCCCTTTCCTTCTTTCTCCTTCCTTCTGGGAGTCTGACCATCAGTCCTGCACTTGGAAGAAGTTGGACAAGACCCACATGACAGGACCAGCTAGAGGTTAACAGTCCATCTCTATCGTCCAAGGAGAGTATGTGACACAGTGGCTTTAACCCCAAACCAGTGAACAATTAACACACAAACCAAAATTACAGAAAAAACAGGGAAAGTGAGGGGAAGGACGGAAGAGAAGGGATGAGGTTTCTGTCTTCACGTTAAGCAAAACCAGGGCATGAGTGGCACGCTGTAATCAGATGTTCTCTGCCAGGGTTCAGAGGCAGCACTGCAAAAGCAAAGAGAAGAAGCAGCTAAGGTTAGGCTTTCTGACATTTTCTAACAAAGTGCATTCCACTTTATATGTGGTCAGGAATCCCTCCTGTGTTTCCCCTCTATTTTTGCCTCAGATCAATAACATGCTATGGACTGATGCTTTTCTCTAGACTACCTTTTGGAAATCTCAGTCAACCTGGAACTTTATGGAAGGATCTAGGAAAGTCAACGCGACCTTCTTTGTGTACTGACTGGGAGGAATGTTTAGACCCAAGGGAATGAGAGGGAAACTGACCTTGGTGTGGAACAGCATCAGCTGCCAGAGAGGCAGAATCCCAGGGGTGGTGAGGCCATTGGCGGAATGATTACCCTCACGGTAACTGCTGCAGTTGTCACTGAGCACCTGATGACAGGCTGGCAGCAGTGTGGCGACCACACTGGGATATGTTTTGTAGACAGAGGAATAAAGAGGTAGAGCCAAAACCCAAGGGAATAGATTATGAACCTTGGGGATAAATAGTTGCCAACTTGGTCAAAGCACGCTCTTGTATGCGACATTTGAAACAATGTATCTTTTTAATAAAAGCCCCTATATTTATGATTTTATCATTTTATGTAACAGATCAGTTTATTTTATTATTTCCACTGAATATGTCCAGTTTTATTAGATTCTTTTTTATAAACCTTCCAGGAATCTTTGACCAATGAACAATAACTTTTACTACAAAACCTCCTTAGTAGCATAATCACATGACAAGAGCTAAACACATCTATGTTGTTAAACTTCCGCAACACACAAGCATCATTGATTTAGAAGATGAGACTATAGATTATTTCTCTAATAGTTCCCCTTTAATGCTGGGTGAGGTCATTTTATCTAATCTTTGGTTGCAACCTTAATGCTGGCCCTCCTGTTGGCATACGTACGGTTGTCTTTCAGCGCATTCCAGTTTTGCTAACAAGAATCCTGATTTCTCTGAGAAGAAAGCCATCTTGTGACATGCCTGAGTGAAGTAATTTAACAAACCTTCCTGCAGTGAAATAACAGGATTAGTTCAGTTCTTCTGAATTACACTTTCCAGGTTGCTTTCTAACATCCATTTTGAAATAATCCAAAACTTCTGAATGAACATGAATCTAAATGATGGCCGGTGACATCAGCGCTATCCACGTTATGATGAATGGGAGGATCTGCCTTCCATTCACAAGCAAGGATTTTACAGGAACAAACTTTTGGAACAAGGGGTTTCATAATGACATTGTATTTTGGTATTTCTTATCAGATTGCCATAGTCCATAGGTCTGGAATGGTGGGCATCAACCTTAACAACCTTTCCTACCAGTGATGACCAGAAGAAGCAGAACGGTTGAGTGCTGCCTGGTGCTCATTGCCCTCAACATCTTAATTAGTCATTGTGCTGGTAGCTGCAGGACCGAGGGACCACCTTGTGGAATCTCCAGCCTCCAGTGACAGTCCCGCGCAAGTCTATGGTCAGTTTTCCAAGAGAACCATGCCTTCATGACTGCTTTCTAACTCAGTCATCTTGCAACGCTGAGGAACTGATCCAAGTTTCCTTAGCATCTGTTCATCCTCCCTGTGGCTACGTCTAATCCACCTCCTTGCTTAGAAATGGTGGTCTTCTGTGAATGCGCAAAACTTACAAGGAATGAATGGGCTCAACTTGTTTTCCAAAAACCTGTGACTCTGACTGGTAGAAGGGCTTGGGACTGCCAGCTACATGGAGCTCAGAGCTTCCGAGTCACTCCAGTCATGTCAGCCTATGACTGTTAACAGCTAGACAACCAGTGCATTCTGTACCAGCAGCTGGAGCTTCTGGGAGGTCCACAGCCAGAGCCCTGAGAAAGGGCATTGAGGTAATCTGGGATGGAGGTCACCAACAGATGGAAAACTGTGGTAGCATTCTCGCTGGTGAGGAGAGAGGCAGAGGTTACAGCGCTTTGCCAAATCCTCTGTGGCTGGCTTCGGTGGCCACGCGATGATTTCCATTCAGAGGCAGGCTAACGTTGGTGGCATCTGTCTTTGGGAGGAAAACAAGTCCTGATACTAAGTCCCACCCTGCCCTGGAGAGGCCCTGCCAGAATGTGTGCCGTGAGCCTGTTTCAAGGGAGCTTTTCTTATCTAGAGTCATTATTTCAGACTCAGAAACGCCTTGATAAAATGAAATGAAGAGTGAAGCTCCATGTGTACAAATCACGCTGGAATGCGAAGGCCTGGGTTATATTATATGAAGGGAGGGAGAATGGCGTATTAATCTAAGAAAGGTGTAATAGAACATATAAGCAAGCTTTTTCTTTCCCTACTCCTAATCGGGATTTTTTCTTTTGAGTTTATAGCACTCCATGACTAATGAATAGCCCAGCTTACACAAGCCCCAGTTCAAAAATGTTCCTTAGATCTCCACTGTAAACAAGAACGAGAAGCAAAGATCCACGACCACATTCTTTTAGCATTGTGCTTACGTTAGCCAAATGTATAGAGCCGTGTTCTTTAGGCTCTGCTTTCTCAACCAAGCAAGGAGTACATATCCAAAAGAACACAGCTAGCTGGCCTAACGTTGTACTGACTCATACAACCGACGTGTAACATCTATTCCATGGTAGAAGTGAGCTCTGCTTTTGTTTGTAGCGACTTGTGCCTTTATGATGAAGAGAGGCACATGAGTTACATATTAGGAAGTGCTTCTAATCTCTGACTTAGTACAGAGACCTTTGCTGTTTACAGTCAAGGAAACCGAACTGTGCATTGATACTTAAGCAGTAAGTGAATGCGTCCAAGCCTCTGGCCCTATAATGGGGGCTGCCTTGGGGTCAGGCTCATTAGATGCTGGCGATATGAACACTGGAAAGTGAAAATTCCTTTGTAGAAGACTCTCTCCATTTGACACAAACCACCATCTTGTCTTCTTCCTCCTCAACACTGTTAATGGTCCCAGTGTGTTCTGCATCATTTTTGCCTCTCCAGATCAGTACTACCTAACCTTAAATTAAAGGTCATCTATTTCACTAGACTTCATATGCTGCATAGGAGCCTCACATTATTAATACACCTGTGCATACCCATACACGCTGTCAATTTTTAATTTCATTGCAGTTAATAGATTAAAAGATGCTGAGTACAATTGTATATGCCCTTTAATTATAGTATGTGGATGAAATTATATTATGGTGACCATAATATATTTCTTTTTTCTCTTTTTTAAAATTTAAATCAGAAACAATCTTGTTTTACCTGTCAAACCCAGTTCCCTCTCCCTCCCCTCCTCCCCTGCCCCTCACCAACCCCCTATCCCATCTCCTTTCTGCTCCCCAAATATATTTCTTAGGATGGGTAGAATATCCAACTGGATTTTGAAGACAAAGCAACTGCTTTCTCAATCTCAAGCATGGTTCTTTCAGCTTTCACAATGAGCAGGCCATCAACCCCTGCAACTTCTTTAAGGTGATGTTGTCATGCTTAACATGGGACAAACGTGTGACCCCCTGTCACTTTGCCCCATTCGGGCTCATCTTTCTGACCAGGAATCAAGGCACTTAGGACTTACGCTGGTGGTCACTTACCTTATCGGAAGATAAAGGCTCACATTGTCTATTAATCATAACTCCTGACTTTTCTGTCACTTAAAACTTTAGACTGTCCTCTCTCCAACTTTCCAAAAGTTCATTTCCCCACCTCTGCCATTGTTTTGGTGTGTGGTTGCCTATTAAGAATGCTCATTTCCTGTATAACTCAGCAGAATTCTCCTGTCTAGCCCTCTGATGGCTTATAGATCTAATTAAATTCAATAAACACGTATTAAGTGCCTACTTTCCAGGCTCTGTGCCAGGCTCTATCCAGGCAGTCAGAACTCAATTATATACTGTTTTATTTATTTTTTAACTGTTCCACAATACAGGCCATCTAGCTAACCAGAAAGCAGGCCTCCTTTTAGGACCTGGGCTTGGTCAGATATCTTTCTCTGTCCATATGCTCTATGAGTGTTTTACTTAGGCACAGGTACAGTCACACAGACACATAGGCACATAGTCACAGGCTCACACGTACAGTCACAGGCACACAGGTACAGTCACAGGAGCATAGGCACAGTCACAGGTACAGTCACAGGAGCATAGGCACAGTCACAGGTACAGTCACAGGCGCATAGGCACAGTCACAGGTACAGTCACAGGCTCACACGTACAGTCACAGGCGCATAGGCACAGTCACAGGTACAGTCACAGGAGCGCATGTACAGTCACAGGCACACAGGTACAGTCACACAGACACATAGGCACATAGTCACAGGCACACACGTACAGTCACAGGCACACAGGTACAGTCACAGGCACACAGACACAGTCACAGGAGCATAGGCATAGTCACAGGTACAGTCACAGGAGCATAGGCACAGTCACACGTACAGTCACAGGCACACACATACAGTCACAGGCTCACAGGCACAGTCACAGGCGCACAGGCACAGGCACAGTCACAGGCGCACAGTCAGAGGTGCACAGGTACAGTCACAGGTGCACAGGCACAGTCACAGGCGCATAGGCACAGTCACAGGTACAGTCACAGGAGCGCATGTACAGTCACAGGCTCACAGGTATAGTCACAGGAGCATAGGTACAGTCACAGGCGCACAGACACAGTCACAGGCGCACAGGCACAGTCACAGGCGCACAGGTACAGTCACAGGCTCACATGTACAGTCACAGGCACACAGGTACAGTCACAGGTGCACAGGTACAGGCACAGGCACAGTCACAGGCGCACAGTCAGAGGTGCACAGGTACAGTCACAGGTGCACAGGCACAGTCACAGGCGCACAGGCACAGTCACAGATGCACAGTCACAGTCACAGGCACACAGGCACAGTCACAGATGCACAGGTACAGTCACAGGCGCACAGGCACAGTCACAGATGCACAGGCACAGTCACAGGCACAGTCACAGATGCACAGGCACAGTCACAGGCACAGTCACAGATGCACAGGCACAGTCACAGGCGCACAGGCACAGTCACAGATGCACAGGCACAGTCACAGGCACAGTCACAGATGCACAGGCACAGTCACAGGCACAGTCACAGATGCACAGGCACAGTCACAGGCGCACAGTCACAGATGCACAGGCACAGTCACAGGCGCACAGACACAGTCACAGGCGCACAGGCACAGTCCCAGGCGCACAGGCACAGTCACAGGCACAGTCACAGATGCACAGGTACAGCCACAGGCTCACAGGTACAGTCACAGATGCACAGACACAGTCACAGGCGCACAGTCACAGATGCACAGACACAGTCACAGGCGCACAGGCACAGTCACAGGCGCACAGTCACAGATGCACAGGTACAGTCACAGGTGCACAGGTACAGTCACAGGTGCACACTTGCTAGTTTCATGCATCGTCCCTCCAGCTTGGTCTGTTGAGTCCAACACTACTCTGCAGTTCTCGGGTAGTTCTTACCTCCTTGACATCCCGGGCCTGAGAGACGATGGCTTACATGTGTGCACTTTGGGGCACTACGTGCCTTGTGGGCGTCTCTGCTTCTCATGAACCTTATGTAGACTCTGGATCCATAAATGGGGAAGCTTATAGTGATTTGAGAGCCACACGGCTTTCCCAGCTCCCTCTGGAGGTAGTGTTTTAGCTGCCGAGTTCTCACATGTCCATCAGCTTTGGTTCCACCAGAGGAGGAAAGAGACGAATCATACACGCAACAGTGTTTGGTTAACCGGAAGTTGGTGCCTAGAAAAAGCACAGGAATACGTGGTTCTCACTGGGTCTCTGTGTTACACACCACACGGGAATATGTGGTTCTCACTGGGTCTCTGTGTTACACACCACACGGGAATATGTGGTTCTCACTGGGTCTCTGCGTTAAACACCACACGGGAATACATGGTTCTCACTGGGTCTCTGTGTTACATACCACATGGGAATACATGGTTCTCACTGGGTCCCTGTGTTACATACCACATGGGGATACGTGGTTCTCACAGGAGTTCCCGTGTTACACACCACACGGGAATATATGGTTCTCACTGGGTCCCTGTGTTACACACCACACTAATTAAGGAGGTGATTCAAAACTCAGGCCAAGAGATATTTTCAGGTGCACCAATTAGGTGCAGAAATAGGAGCCTGAGGCACTTCTCATGACACTCAATATGCAGCATTCACCACAGGCTTATAGGGCCGGGCTGTCAGTTATTGAAGGTGTTTGACCACAGCTATAACCCTAATAGAAAAATCTAAATGATTGGAAACTTTAGAAAATGGGTCACACTCTAAGCCTGCCAAAGAAAATAGTATTCTGTGTTTAAAAATTTTATCCAAAAATATGTTAATTACCCTACATTAATAGGATCATGGTTCATATACTGTTCTGAAACTTTTTGCTTTTACTGTATATTTTGTTTTGTTTCATGTTTTTCATTTACAGTTATGAAATACTTTTCCTTAGTAACATAGCCCAATGTAAGCTTTATGTGTCATGAATTATAAATAGATATTATGTTTGATAAAGAAAAAAAGGGTTTTATGAGACAGATTTTTGTTTCAGTAATGTTACTTGCAGTCTGTGAGGAACCGACAGGTGTTGCGATTCTTAACAATATGGGGTATACCATCTAATCTCTCTATATTGTCCCCCCGGCACAACCATCATGTAGTACGTGCCATATGTGTTTGCATGGATATCTTTATGTAGCTCTAGTAGCACCAGTAATTTTGGTAAATATACTCTGGGAAATTTATTAAAGTGTATGGAGCAAACGCTTGCTTCCTTGGTGTGCTCATCTGATTGCATGTTCAAGCATCAAAGGACGTAAGAGGTTCTGCTCCATGTGGCCTGCTAACACTGCACGGAACCATAACCCTCTGGAACAGCTGGAGAAGGCAATGGAGCCTCATCTCCCTTATCACATAGGATGGCATGTCTTCTAAGCTTCTCACCTATTTTAAGACCGATGCTGGTCTCCCAGACTCTGCTGTCTACTCAGAATACGGCCGGTTCCATTCCCTGCTTTATTAAGGACACAGTAGGGCTCTCATAGCCTTACTTATGGACCTAACTCTGTTTCATGTAAATACATTGGCCCCAAAAGCAGCCATCAGGATTCTTGCTTCAGTTAAGAATGTCTGTAAAAGTTGAGCAGAAATCTTTTATGGGGGAAAATAGCAACAGTTTGATTTTCCAACCAAGACTCACCTCCACTCCAATGCCTTCCCCCTTTCTCTTAGACTCTGTGCCCGGGCTGGGATTTGTACCACCAAGCCAGCAACCCTGTTTGGCTTTTCCTAAGCATATCTGTCTCCTGATCCCGTGGTTGTGTATGTCCTGTGGTTTCCCGCTTGTGCTGTGTTTAAATGAAAAATGTGCACAGCTTCTCTCTCCAGTCAAGTTGTGCTTATCAGCATTTTGCCAGGAGCAGTTTGAAGACAGCCACGAACCAACTAGGTTGCTCAGGGCTGCTGGCACCCTTCTTGAGCCAGCAGAGGTTTCAGACACAGCTTACCCACCAATAGCTCTGGTGGCACTGTGTGGCTTCCTTGCAGAAGCCTATCCCCCACTCTCCCCAATCCTGCCACCACAGAGGAGAATCTTCCCTCTATGCCTGCTATATCTCTGTAAATTGTAAGATTTTCCTCTCGGATTCTGGTTACCGTGGGTGCTCTGAGAGCCTTTTATCGATGTACTACTCAGCCTGTAATGAGCTTCCTATAGGACTAGAAGAGGCAGACCACTGCAAGTAGGATCTGGACTTCTTTCTTGGGTAGACTTGAAGAGCAACTAAGCCTTTCAGCTTCAACTTCAGCACCCTGATAAAAATGTATCCCCAAAAAACAACGCAGTGTTTGGAAGCTATGCTTGTTCCTCCAATACTCCCCCCTGGTCTCACCAGCTTAATTTATCCATTTGTTGTGTACAACTTTCTCACAATGACCTCCATGTAAAATCTTCATCTTCTTTCATTTATGAAGTGTTCGTGCTATGATGGAAACTGAAATGCACAGGGCATATAGTCCAAGGCGTGGTCTCACCATAACCCTATCAAACTCTACCTACAAATGTACCTCTATAAAAGTTATTATTGGTGATACACATTGTTACTTGGTGATCTTGTACAAAGGGGGTGAAAATCTTAAAAGAAGTTGCTTCTTAGCAACTTAAGGAAAGTGGATGTGCTTGGAAAAGAGGGAAGTTGCAGGTGTCCCTAAGTCATCAGTAAGTTATTCACTGATGGGGACAGATCTGAGTTTGGAGGAGTGGAAGGGTGTCATTTAAATTAGTTAAGAAGGGCATGGTATTTATTTATTTATTTATTTATTTATTTATTTAGGTTTTATGAGACAGGGTTTCTCTGTATTGTTTTGGAGGCTGTCGGTCCAGCCTGGCCTCGAACTCACAGAGATCCACCTGCCTCTGTCTCCTGAGTGCTGGGATTAAAGGTGTATGCCACCACCGCCCGGCAGGGCATGGTATTTAAATAAGTGCAAAGTACTGTGTACATGCTCATCGAGTATGACAAATGGGAAATTGTTGTAATTTTGGAAACACTGATTTGTTTAGAAGATGGCCTTTTAATCAGGGCCATCCCCCATGTTTGCAAAAGGCTTCCTATTATTCTGTGTGAGTATAAGATTATTTGGAAAAGTTGATGAAAGTTATGGACCCTTTATCTGGAAACTGTTCATGAATGTCACATCTCTAATTTCAGTGACCTCTGGTAGGCCACAGCTGTTGCTACATTTATGATACAGTATATTATTTATAACATAATATTCTTGAACATGATAACGGGTTGTATACATCAGTCTTAGGGGATTCCTGCCCCTTCTGCCACAGAGGATTAGATGGAGTAAGTCAGTTGTCATCTGTAAGAGTTTCACCCGGATTTTACATCTTGGTAAATTGTTCCTCTATGCTTCTTTTCTTTCTCTCTGTGACTCTCTAACTCATTTCCCTGAGCCACCCACGGTAATGGTCTCTTTATCAGGCGTCTGGCTACTGTTTGTTTTAGGGAATAGCAAACAGACTGTTGGCTTCCTTGAGGCTACTTATGGAGTAGACGGTCCCATCACTCAGCTTGTTTACAGAAATTAGATATGTGTTTGTGTTGGCACATGAGTGACACTGTGTGGGACTTCACATTCCTCTTCCAGTGGTGGCATGAAACAGGCAGAGACTGCCAGTGGATCTTAAGTGATAAACAACACAATATATTGCATTAAAAGGAAGAAATTATTGTAATTTTGTCCAGACTAAGATGTGAACCCGAGGAGCTGTCTGCAGGCTGGGATCTAATTGAAGCACTGTGAGTTTTTATGAAGGTGTTAGCTTTTAGGCTATCTGGAGAACAGGTTGGAGAGGCTGCTGAGGGGAATAGGAAGTTGTAGAGGAAAAGTTGTAGAGTTGTCATACTCAATGAGTTGTAGAGGTCCTGAGCTCCATGAGGTGTCATCCAACGGGACCACTGATGAGATGCTGAGAGAAGGTTCAGCTGTCCCTGTCGGCACGTATAGTGGGGCCACTTCCATGTCCTGACCATGCATTTCTCCCGAAGGCAGCTCCTCCTACACTGAAAACTACTGTCACGTAAGTTCAGCCAAGTAGAAGCTGTGTCCAACTCATGCTAGCTCCACCCTGACAGGATTGCGGGTGAGTCAGGCTTTCCTCAGGATGCAGGGAACCTTCTGCGAATCCAGAGAAAATCCCTTAGGAAGTCACACCTAACCAGAAGGCCTGCTGGGGCAGGATGAATCTATCACAGGGGAGGAAAAACACTATCTTCCTCAGGATGAATGAGGGTCTGTTCCCTCACCACAGTGTCTCTGAAGTGCCACCCAGAGCCACACCTCAGTGGTGAAATGACCCACTTTCTGCAGGTTGCAGACTAACTGCAAAGGCTGCTTCCCAGAAGCCTCAGACAGCCTGTCCAGGGTCTCCATTTCCTCAGCTGAAGTCACTCCATTAGCTTCTCAACATGAAGGGATGGAAACCTCTTGGATGGATCTGACATAACACAAATCGAGCATCTCTGCCCTGCCGCTAGCTGTTGGTCCTTGCCAACTGGAGACACTCCTATGCGTTACAACTTATCTGAGCATTATTTGTAATGCAGACAAGGCCGATGAAAGGACTCAGAGCACCCAAAGGAAATAGTGAGCTCAGGACATGGAAGTCATAGCGGCCATTTTTCTGCTTTGCTAGTAACCTTTAAGGAGAAAAATGGGGAGCACTGACTTAACATTTCATGAATTTGTTTACTATGTAGTTTATTCTCTTTGTATATGTCCATAGTCGTTGTGGATCTCCAAAAGATGAATAAAATAGACCGTGCTTCTCCAGTGGTCTTCAACATGACATAATTTGTGGGTGAGACATCCCACATTATTAGATTACATGCAAACGTCCAGAGGGAACCATGGTATCACAATATAATAAAATGTTTGATGCTTACAATGAAAACACTGAGTATATAGCAGATATTCTGCTTTGTCCACAAAAGTAGGCATTATGATGGTGATCCAAAACTATTAAAAATAACTCAAAGAATGTTTCTTTAGAGAGTGAGATACATTGTAACCATTGATGAAAAATTTAAAAACTACATGAAAAATACATTTTTAAAAAGAATAATAGTGAGACAGGATATCTGGGTAGATATTTGAACAATATGCATACTGACTATGAAAACATATCATGAAGTAGTAATAGTTAAATTTGTGTAGAACCGTGTCCACAGCTATTACCAGAGGTTAATTATTGTGTGTGTAAATGCATGCACACATGCATACATATATAATTAACTTCTATTTAAAAAAGAATGTAAATCCATTAATACTAAATGAATTATGTAAACATCTCACATCATGAAAACTGCATTTTATGTAGTCGAAAGAATAAATTTAGAATGTAAGTCCTTCTAAATGCTAAAATTAATCCAGGTAAATCATAGTGGTAATGTAATAAACCAAGACATTGAAAGTAGAAACATATTCACTCAATCCACAGTAAACAGGGGAGGATTTAAAAAAATGAAAGGTGATAATTTTTTGTATTCATTCATTTATTCATTCATTCATTTCACATTCCAATTCTAGTTCCTCCTTCCTCCTCTCCTCCCACTCTCCACTCCTTTCCCCCATTCCACCTCCCATTCACTCCTCAGAGAGGGTAAAGTCTCCTCTAGGACATCAACTAAATCTGTTCCATCACCTTGTTGAAACAGGACAAAGGTGCCCCCTGACCGCCCCCCTCCCCGTGTCTAGGCTGAGCAAGGTATCTCTCCATAGAGAATGGGCTCCACAAAGTCAGTTTATACATTATAGTTAGATCTTGGTCCCACCGGCAGTGATTTCATATACTGCCCACGTCATAACATTATCACCTGTATTCAGGGGTGTTCAGTCTTATGCTGGTTCCCCAGTTGACATTGCAGAGTCAATGATCTCTCACTAGCTCAGGTTGCCTGATTCTGTGGGTTTCCCCATCATGGTCTTGGCTCTTTTGTTCATATTATCTCTTCTCCCTCTCTTCAATTGTACTCCTGGAGGTTAGTTCAATGTTAGTTATAGATCTCTTCATCTGCTTCCATCTGTTTCTGGAAGAGGGATCTAACTTCTCTGGGGTTGTGGACTATAGGCTGATTATACTTTGCTTTGTGTCTGGTAAATTTTAAAATGAATGTGTGTCTTTGTGTGTCTAAAATCTCATAAATCAAAAGATAATCAATTAACTTGGAAGTATTTGAAGCCATTCTGACAGTTAATGTTAGTTGACAACTTGACAGGGTCTAGAAGTACCCAACAGGTATGACTTTTGTCATGCTTGTGTCAACTTGATGACAGTTAATTGATATATAAAGGCTCATCTTTATCGTGGGAGGTACCATTCCCTGGTGTGTGTGTGTCATGAACTTATAACGTGAGAAGGCTGGCGGAGAATTATTAGGCATGCATTCATCATTTTTTGCCCCTGACTGTGGATGTGTGTGAGCAGCTGCCCAAAATGCCAGCTGTCTTGATTTCCCCACCATGATGGACTGTACCTTGACTTATGAAGCAGAATAAGCCTTTTATCCTTTATGTCACTATTGTCAGATTGTTTCGTCACAGCAACTGGAGAAGAAGCCAACACAGCCAGTTATTACAATAATACTATTCAAAGCATGTAGTGTGAAACTCACTCAAACTGGAATATTATATGAAGACAAATGGATATACCAGTATGTTTAACCTTTGTCAATGTGATAATCTATAAAGTTCACAAATTATATTTGTTGATGGAGTTAACTAAGGAAGAAAATCACCTTCAGTGCATATGTTTGCACAATATTCAAATATCTAGAAAGGTAAATGGATAGTACAAATCAAGAATTCAAAGATTGCTTATATCCTGTGGTATAATATTCATTGTCTTACTATTTATATAGCAGTAATATGTTAATCTAGTGGTAATTTGATACTATTCTTGATAATATGTCTCTGTCTTTAGAGTTAATGGAAAATGGATTTAGATGAGATGAGATACTTTCTTAGAGAAAATAAATGAGACAATGATGATATCCTATTTTTGGTTCAAAGATATAAAGAAGTATTTATAGTGGACTTACTAAGACTAGATAATTGTAAGAAAATTGTAAAGCATGTCAGATAAAGAGAAATAAAAAATACAAAGGGGAGATTATATACTACAAAATCTGGATTTTGACATAACATATCCAATAAGAGTACTATAAGAATTGTAAAAAGTGAAAAAGTAAGATTTAGAAGAATCCTCAGAGTTAAATAAAAATATTTGGTTTGGTTAAATATATGAAATATGTGAGTATGGAGATTCTTTAAGTCATGGGAAATAAACACTTTAATGTCTTCCTGCATATAATGTGGGAAACTCTGCACGGTACACCTCTGAATACCAGAGAAAACAGAGTACAGTTATTAGGCGATGTCAGCAGAGCAGGCTTTTCCTAAGTAAAGATGCATCTGAGTTACTTCAGCAATAAAAAAATGAAAATGAATTAAATATTTTAAGTATCAGCTAGCAAAGAAAATGTATAGACACAGTAATGGAAAAGCAAAGATAATCCAATGTGCATACAGTAGCTCACCTTGAAGGAAAGAACTACAAAATAATAGGAAAACTACTTAATAATGTAAGTGAAGAAAATTACTGCAATCCTGTGGAAAATATGAATTGATAGACTAGAAATATGTAAGGAAAACATGGGAAATACACTAAAGGAAAAGTTATTAAACTTCAAGTATAAATTATTTGTTGAGCATTAAGACCAAAAGTTTTAGTCATCTTTGGAAGAATTATTCCAGAGTTCTCCATGGCAAGTGTGGATCCTAGATACCAGTGTAGTAATGTTTATAATGTTAGCAACGGACAAGAAAACCAGCTCAATAATATCTACCCACTGTGGTGATATCTTGCTTGTACAAATAAAGCCTGTCTGAAGGTCAGAGAATGGAGCTTACCATTAGCTAACCATAGAGATCTGGAGGTCTGTTCAGACAGACAGGAAGAGATCTAGCTGGGCAGAAACAGGATATAATCAGGGAGAAACAGGAACTTCCTCTCTTGTCTGCTGAGATGTGAAGGAGGTAAGGTGTGGTGGTGGCTTGCTCCTTTTCTCTAATCTCTCAGCATTTTTCTCTATACCTGACTCTGGGTTTTCATTACTTAGACCAATTAAGAACTCCATTTATAGTCCACCACTTAGTTGAATTAAATAGGCAACATAAATTCATTTTCAAATGCTGGACATCAAATTTCCATGTGTCTACTTCAGATAAACTCTTAGATTGTAAGCTAACTAACTCAAGAGGTATATCTTCACTGTAATTAAGTCACTGGGCGACAACAAGCTGGCTCAGCAGGGTAAAGGTGATTGCTGCAGATTGCCCATGCTCAGCAGATGATCCCATATCCAGGCATCCACCCACTCAACAGCCATACATACACATGCAGCTCAAATAATTATTTAAAGAGGTAAACCCACGAAAATAATAAAACATTTATGTTAAAACATAAGTGTGATTTAACATGCAAAAGAATTAATAGTGGATTAAAAGGAAAAATATCATTTTCATAGATAAGCGAATAGTTATTCATTCTTGACACCACAGATCTATAATTATGAAATATTGCATAGTTTACAACAGTGAGAAGCACAGAACAGTTTAAACTGGGGTGCTTATGAATATATTAAGCTATGAATCAGATTGCAATCATTAAAGTAATATTAATTGCTTCATGTGGCTTAAGATAAACGGCTCTGTAAACATCAGTTAATACACATTTTACAGGTCTGCATTTAAATAAAAAAGTAGATTGGAGTTGAGAATTATATGTTAGGTAATCTCATACCCATGTTAGATGATACAAAAAAATGTGTTTTGAGGCATGATGACATAACTGATACTGAAAAGCAGTAGAAATGGAAGAAGTATATATATTTTGTGTATGCATACATATCATATGCATATGTATTCCTATAGATGTTATATACAATACATGTGTATATGTTACACACACACACACACACACACACACACACACACGAACACAGGCTTATTAGACTGGCTTATAGGATACCGTCCAGGTAGTGAAACATATAGATATTATATATAATACATGTGTATATGTTACACACACACTCACACACACACACACACACACAGGAACACAGGCTTATTAGACTGGCTCATAGGATACCGTCCAGGTAGTGAAACATTGGTTGTCTCACATTGGAGAAGCATGAGTCCGGATCAGCGCGTGGGCTGGCATTTAAAGGCCTAGAAGATTTGCAGAGATTCTGGTTTTCAGTCTACACTGGAACCTGAAAAAGTAGATGTTGGTACTAACGTGGGTCAAAAAATGCTACAACAGCAGACGGGGGCCAGCAAGAGCCAGGGCCAGCAGGCCGAAAGCAAAGCTGCCTTCTCCTGTGTCTTCTGATCTCAGCTGCTACCAGAGGGCGCAGTCCACATTTGGTGTGGGTCTTCCTCTTCAAATATTCTGACTAAAAAAAATCACCCAGAGGAATGGCCAGAGGCTGGTGTTTTAGCTGATTCCAGGTGCAGTCAAGTTGACAGCCAAGATTAGCTATCTGATGTGACAGAATCAGCATTTCATGGAATGTGATGACAGAGTAAAAACACAATTCTAACTTGATATTTATTAAACGTAACAAATAGATCAATTCTATACTTAATAATGGCTTGTAGTTAATTAAATTTATTTAAAATGGCACCGTGAGTAGAAGGTTTGTTCCAGCAGAACCTTTCTTAATTGGTCTGTTTTCCTTGGTATCTTTTCAAGGTGACATTTTAGACATGGACAATGATGCTCTGTGTAGTCTCAAAAAACTATGTGGGTGGTCGGATGAATTTAAGGAAACTTAATTCTAGGAAAAAAGTGTTAGGCAAAATTACACATCTTTCATTCCTTTAAAAACCACACTAATAGACTCATCTGTTCTCTTTATCCTTTCAGTTTTTTATCATACGTGTGACCTTCTAAAATGTGCCCGCCCTGGCAAGAGTGAAAGGGTCTTTCCAGGGGAGTTTCAGTCGTGAACTAGATAAGTGCACACCCACATCTGTCTTCTTTTAATCATGAACTTAGTGCACGTAACAAAACAGAAGTTGCACATGCCCTAACTTAGGGGTTTATATTGATAAGGTTGTAAAAATTTGCTGACGAGTGAATTGTAGATACATTAGTGTCTGTCTCCTTCATGGAAAACTTTGTGTAAGGTTTTTAGTCTTTATAATCTTCAACTTCTTCATCTGAAAAGTAAGGCTTAGGTATTTGGCTTTTTGCATCAGCTTGGCTAGGATATAGCATTCCATTACTAGACACACATGAGTCTAAATGCTGCTGTGTAGATGGCTTGTAGACATGGTTATCATGGTTATTGTACAGTCAACTGATTGTAAACAAATTACAAATTATGTGATTAAGATTCACCTAATAGACTCAGGTCCTAAGAACAAGAATTTAAATTTTCCAGAGAGGAGAATCTGCACCAAGACCTTCCATTAATTCCTGCCTCAATTGCCCACTTGCCTGCCTGCCTTTGGCTTCTGAACTGTTAGCACACACACTGGAATAATTGTATGAGCCAGTTCCTTTTAAAGAGGACTCTTGCTGGGCAGGGTGTGCATTCCTTCAATCCCAGTACTTGGGAGATAGAGGCAGGCAATTTCCGCAAGTTTGAAGCTTGTCTTTGGGTTTATGTATCAAGTTCCAGGCTGGCCAAGGCTACACACTGAAACCCTGTCTCAAAAACAGGGCCGAGGAGGAAGCAGACGCTTCATACATACATGTTTACATTTTCATAAATGTATATGTATATCAATCCATCAATCTATCCATCTGTCATCTATCTACCCCTATATCTATCATCTATCACCTATTAGTCTATAATCTATCATCTATCCATCCATCCATGAATCCACCCATCATCTATCTGTTCTAACTCTTTAGAGCACTATGACTGAGACATCAAATTAAAGAAAATGAAATCTTAATTCGTGATGCAAGGAGATAGACTAGGCCATTCAAGCATGGCTTGTTCTTGGCATTCTTGCCATCTGTAGCTCTCATTCCTCAATACTTATGTGGTGCTCTCCCCCCTCTTTTGAGGTTTTTGTTCACATGTATGGACAGGCTACTTAAAGGTGTGACCCATCAACCACCCCCTTACTCCTCCCTCTCTTTCTGTAGTTATACCTGGAGCACGCTGACATGTTATTTTCCTTACTAGCTTTTCCATGTCTTGCCTGACCAGAACTGAAGTTCCATGAACAACTGGCACTTGTTATAGGCTTTTCAATTCGAGCTCCAAGGTCACAAGCAAGAACCTGAGACCAAACTCTGACTTTTCCTGAACAAAACCTCTCACGCGTTTGAGAACGCCCATTGGAACCTCATGCAATGATGAAACCCGCTGTCATTTGAATTTGTTTCCAGGACAGCCTCTGACTTCACATAGTTATCAAGCTCCGAAATCTGACTAGAGCAGCCGAGGAACTATACTTTCGTGTTTCGAAGATTACTTAAATTTCAAGCCAGCTGTGGCTATAACGGAGAGCACTGGCAGCACGGTCTTTGTGACAAACCCAGGCTGTGTGTGCTGCTCAGTGCCAGCCTTCCTCAGTCATTTCCCTCTGGCCACAGCTCCCACACTGAATAAAACAAAGTGAATGCAGGGCATTACAAAGTTACTTATGTGTTCCTCCCAGCGTTCTGTCCCCCAGGCTGACCTCCATCAACTGGCCATCTCCTCATTAAAAACAATTGCATTCCATTGTCACTCTCCACAGAGGCAACCAGGCTGGGCCAGCCACCCTTCCTTGGTCCTCTCAGGGTTATGAGCACACAGATCTTGGATTGTACTTTTAAGGTGGCTGTCTTGAATTGGAGGCCAACCTGTAGAATATCCATTCATCATCATTGGCCAATTAGCCTCAATCGCCATTATTGTCATCTTTACACCAATTGCAAGTATAATTGAGGATAGCATTCTAAAATTTATCTAACTGTCCTGATAGTATAACAATTACTCTGGCTTTGTAAACCAGAAATGAAGAGCAAATCTTCTCAGGACATCAAGAAGGAAGGACTATCCCCCACCATCAGCACCCAAAGCTGAAATTCTAATTAAACACTGGCATGGCTCCATCTCTCCTCCAGGATGACTTGCTTGAGGTCAAGTGCCATTTGTATCTCTGTACTTTGAATTCACAGTTCAGTGTGTGGTTCAGAGTTACTTCCCAGTAAAGTCTTGTTGCATAAATGAAGGATTGAGTTGTACCACATGTTATCTTAGAAAGCCCTGCCTAAGCAGCGTGTCAGTTTCCACAACCCTTCTTCGTCTCAGCTTCCTCTACATAAAGCAGGGGACCTCACCTGGGGAAGAAGCCAGCTCTGTTATAAGGGGCTTCACACTTGTCTGGTTCTTCTTATATGTCCCTCAGAAGGCAGCTTTTGAAGCAGCTTCCTCCTGCTCCTTAAGTTCTTGCTTGGGAGAAGACAAATCTGTACAGTGACGTCAGCAGTGTTTCTCCGAGGGGCCGCGCTTCTCAGAAAGTTTAGCCATCTGTGTGCAGAGGCCGTTCTGAGTGAGGCATGTCTCAGAACACTGAGAAGAAAATGCATGGGTCCCAAATGAGCTATCTGTGATTCTTTGAATTACACAGCATGGTTAAATTCATAATGTAAGAATTTCTACAGCTGATTCTTGTTTCTTTTTATACTGGACATTCACGGTACAGTTTAGATGTACCAAACATTAAAACTGTAGTGTATTCAATCAAAGAGTTAAAATAACAAGGAGGGAGCAGGTCTAAGGAGAGGTGGGTAATAGGAAAAGGCAATAAATCTCAGGCCCATGGGACCCAGACAACAAGCTGCATGGGCAAATCCAGCAACTGCCAGCGGTGGAATGTGTCAGCATAATATCATAGTAACTGTTACCTGGTAGGTTGTCAGAATTCTAAGAAATGTGAAGATCAAACCGTTTCAACTGGGAGGTATTCCAAATGCGTTTCAATGTGTATCTGTTGAAACAAGGAGGCTATTAAAATGCCCTTTAAAAAGGCCCATTAAAATAACAATCCAATAAAAGGAGTGTAGAATCTGAGAGCTCTGAGGCCAACAGCAAGCGAGTGCCAGCGTAGCTTGCTGACATCTGCAGAGGACTTTTCGTCTGTACTCCTCTTTGTGTGCTGAGCAAGGAGCCTTCAGGTTTGCTCTGCCAGTAAAAAATCGTTTCTTTTAGGGCACAAAACTATAACACACATGTGCATGTCGAATACAAGTGTCTGGCACAGCTGAGTTTTGCGGGAATTGGAGAGCTAGAGATAGTCTCAGATGATAAAGGGACAGCTTGATTCACTCACCCAGTGGATATCAATATTGTGTCCCAGAAACCAATATACTCCATTCAAGTCCTAGCAGGACTATTATACACATTGACAAATAAGCATTAACATAAAAAAGTAAAGTCTAACTGTATGGCCCCGGACTACCTTCAACTCAAAGCCAACTAGTCCCTGCCTCCCCAATTATGGAGTATGAATGTGTGCATGATGCCTGGATCTCACAAACTTCTGTTTATTAAATTACTAAATAAATAAAACTTTAAATAAATATTAGTGGCATGACACATGAGCAGTGGAGGGGAAAAATGGAACTTCAAGGGGTTAGAGAGATAGCTCACTAGGTAAAATGCTTGCCAAGAAAACATAAGGACCTGCATTGGAACGCTCATCTACATAAAAAGCCAGGCATGGTGGTGTGTGCTTGTGATCCCCGCAGTGTGGAGGTGGAGGCAGGCAGGTCTCTAGAACCTTCTGGCCAGCCTGGCCTGATGGAAGCCCCAAGTCTAATAAGAGACTGCAGAAAAAACAAAACAAAACAAAAAAACAAGATGGATATATCCTTTAAAATGACACTTGAAGTTGATCTCTGACCTTTACACACACACACACACACACACACACACACACACACACACACACACAAAACTACAAACACATACATACACAAAAATGATTTTTTTGGATATTTTAAAATTCTTAGCCAACTTTTACCTAATCCCTTTATACAGTCCTCTCCTGAATTTAGTCACCCGGCATGAGTTTAAATCTTCAGTACCTTCTAGTGGGACAAGATTTGTGTTTCCGCTCTCCCTTGGCACCTCACCGGGACCTTCGACTCTCCTTACTACTGTGTTTTAAAAGGTTTTCTCTCCCATCTGAGCATCCCCATGCAACCTGC
Organism: Mesocricetus auratus; assembly: GCF_017639785.1. Taxonomy (NCBI): domain Eukaryota; kingdom Metazoa; phylum Chordata; class Mammalia; order Rodentia; family Cricetidae; genus Mesocricetus; species Mesocricetus auratus. Next base: position 7,136,012 of record NW_024429218.1, read on the forward strand.
CTCTGTAACCATCCACGCATTTCCCACGAGCCCCCTTCACAAGCTACTCGCTGTTGACCAACCTGTGCTAAGTGCCGAAGGCTCGACGGGAAAAGACTTGAAACGCACTCAGTTCCTCACCCAACACCGGCAACGCCTCTCTGTCTTCATAGGAATGCTTTTAAGTAAGCACGAAAGGCCCAGCAGACCTGCAGCATACACCACCTCTCACATCTTCCCAGCACGAATCCTCTGCCCTCTTCTGAGCTGCCATCCGCCATCATTCTCTAACGCAATGCCATTTCCATTCTCTTTCTCCTCCGGGTCCCTTCTGCACTACACTGATTCATGTTTAACCTCACTCTTTGCTTAAGAGATCTACTTCACGGACTAAAAGGCATCCCAGACTGCACGTCGGGCCACTCTTAGAACAACACACGATCGGTGATTTTCCTTCTTGGTAAATGATGCTATTCTCCCTGCAGGAGATGAGGACAGGTTTAGGACATGCTTTTGACTCTGCCCTTTCCAGCAGCTGGTCCGATCCATCTGCCCTCCAAAGTGTAGCTCCAGTGAGCGTAACCTCTCCCCGCCATCTTTATCTCCCTTCCTTCCGGAGGGAATGCACCGGGGTCTCTCACCTGTGTGGGGTCTGAAGTGTCTTCAGAAATGCTCTGTTCCCAGTGTACCCCGGCCGGAGCTGTGAATCAGTGATTGTCTTTACAGCAGCTGAGAGAGGGTTTCCTTAAGTGCAGATTTCAGAGCCTGTCACTCTCTGGCTGCCATCCTTCATGCCTCTACACAGCACTTGCAGTAAAACCCTGCCTCCTTTCTCCTTTGCTGTCTGTTCAAATAGCACAGGGAGATGGCATGAAGATTCAGGTTTTCAGCCTGCAAACTTCAGAGTGAATTTATCCTCTGAGTTTTGAAGTAGGACTGCCAAATCCCACAGGTACAGAGTCAATGCCTGGATAAAACAAACGAAAAGTTAATAAACTTTATTTGGGGAATCTAAGGAACGAACCCATGGTTTTTCCATGCTGGATAAAAAGCTTTGTCACTGAGGTACAGCCCTAGCCCAAGAACATAGGCGTTGAATGCGTGTCTGTGAAATATTTTGTGTGCACATACACTAAAATGATACTTAAACATTTCCAAAATTCAAGTTGGGCTGGGTGCCATATGTCTATCTGGTGAACTTGTTTTGAGGGTTTCCACAAACTTGCCAGATTACTGCCGGGAGTTACTTGTTTGACAGTGACAATGACGTCAACACCCTCAGAGCTGGCATTTCCCTTCAGACTACTGGAGTACAGTTGAGAAAGTATTGCTTCATGGGAAGACAGTACCCAGGTGGTAACAAGGAACCATATTACTTCTAGAAGTTCCAGACTAAGAATTAGGCCTGACAAAACTAACAGGACATGTGACTTATTTGACAACAAGAGTCATTCCTGAGTGTTCTCTTCTTCTTCTTCTTCTTCTTCTTCTTCTTCTTCTTCTTCTTCTTCTTCTTCTTCTTCTTCTTCTTCTTCTTCTTCTTCTTCTTCTTCTATGTTGTTATTTTTCGAGACAGGGTTTCTCTGTATTGCTTTGGAGGCTGTCCTGGAACTCTCTCTGTAGACCACACTGGCCTCGAACTCACAGAGATCCGCCTGCCTCTGCCTCCCGAGTGCTGGGATTAAAGGCGCGCGCCACCACCGCCCGGCGAGATGTGTATTTTAATGATCTTAGGCCACAGGAAGTTAGATTTAAGAAATACTCAAATCCTTTCGAAGTCCGTTTGAGAGAGTGACTGCTTGATGTGCAGGCTGCTGACGGCTCTCTTCCATTAGCCAGCTGTCCTGTCTTTACTGCTTCACCTACGGGCCTGTTTGTGTGAGCTGCGAAGCTGAGGCCATTCAGTTACAGCAGAGGGAGAATAATCAGGAGAAAGGCATTGCTTCCTGGCACTGGGCTGTAAGCTCTGTGCCTGACCCTGGGGACGAAGAGACACTCGACATTTCCTTCGGAACTTCAATGTTCCCCATCGTTGGTAAGAGTAAGAACCTTGGGAGAGGTGTAGCTGTCAGTGAGCACTTCCAAGGGCAAGGGCAGACGATTTCACGGCTCAGGCTGGGAGTCTTGTTCCTTCCGATCCAGGACACTGTTGAGTGTCCCTTGGAAGAGATAGAAGGGTGACCTGAGGCTGGGGAAGACATTTTTATGCAATGACCCAAATACTGAGATAGTTGTCTTTATTTTAGGAGTTTCATGGGAGACAAGACTAGACAGATCTTGTTACATTTCCAAAGTTTTAGATGAAAACACAGCGATAAAATTCTACTGCTCTAGAGTTTTTCTCTGTTCGATTAACAAGTATTTTGCTTGTTGACTTGGATTGAGTATTTCAGAAGTACTAGAAATTGTAAACATTCTTTAGAGATATATATCCCTTAGGTATCTGCTTATAAAATCCACTCTGTTTTCAAAATTGTCTATTCCCCATTTCTTTGACACATTAAATTTTGCAGACATGTTAATATTTATGATTATCTAACACATCTGAACATGTGAAGCTATTCATTAATTTTTAAAAATTCAATGAATATGCATCCAGTTACAAAGTACTCTTCCAAGATGATATTGTGAGAATCACAATTTGGGTTTAGCTATAAGGAATGTGGCTCTTACAGGAAACACAAAAAGCAACAACTTAGCAGTGTGACATAGACATTGGAGAGACTGCTTCTACTATAATTAATTCAAAGATAACTCATAGTCTACTTTCCCTCGTACTGTAGGAAGAACTCTGGAATGCATCTCAAAATCTGTGTAACTTGCTGAAAAATCACTTGCCAAACACTGTTTGAGGCCCTGATTAGTGAAGGACAATTTTCTTATTAGTAATATGAATATGTCGTATAACTATGTATGTGAACTATTCTGAGTGTTTCCTTATCTGTTAAATGGGATAATTTCAGATTAACTATTTCAATGACCAGATGAGTTTGCAAAGAAAACATTGCAGCTATGTAGTATGAGTGGTATTGGACAGCAGTGATTAAGGGAAATGAAAATATCACTGGGACTTGACAAGAAAAGCAATTGTGAAGAATTTCATAAGGCTCCAGGTGAATCAAAATATGCGTGTGTTCCATTCTCCATTGTTGCAAAAGAAAAGATCACAAATTTAGCTGACACAAGAACAAGAATGGGCCGTGTGGGTGCTGAAGAGATGGCTCAGTGGTAAAGTGGAGTCACTACCCTTGCAGAGGACTTGGGTGCTGTTCCCAAACATGCCCATCGTGGCTTAAAACCAACTGCAACTGCTATTCCAGAAATCAATGCCCTCTTCTTATCTCCACTGGCACCAATCACATAAATGGCACACATATATGTCACAAAACATTCATACTCATTAAATGAACAAATCTTTTAAAAAGGCAAGAACAGACTATTTTATAGTTTCTGCACAGTGGACCTGGGACCCTGCTCAGAATTTCATGAGGCTACAGTTGGCTACTGGCCAGAAATGTGACCTTATCTGAGGGTGGGGCTTCTGTCCACACTCATCCAGGCTGGAGGGAGACCACGGGCATCTAGGCCTACACCCTACCAGGACTTTCAAGTCTTCAGAGCTACCCACCTTCCTGCACAGGGACCTTTCCAAGGCATAGAAGTTTGCTTTTTCAAGGATGGGAAAAGTCCTATTGTTTCAGGGGGGCACCCCATCTTGTCCTGGGTGCATAGCAGATTAAGGATCTTGTTTCTGGATGGAGTTAAATACATTTGTGGAGTTAAATACATTTAACTCAGCTTTGTGAGTTAAATACATTTGTCCACCTCTACTACACAAAAGGATCCAATAAGCAATGACCCCCACTGTGCCCACAGCCCGTTCTTACGAAGGGAAGGAGACAGGGTGTGTGTACCACGAGGTGCAATCTCAACATCTTCCCAATTGCATCAAGAGCCATAGTAAAACCCGAAAGAAAATGAGTTCTAAGAAGAAATGGGTATGACATTTTAAACTCCTGAGAAAGAAGAATTAACTTCCTCTCCTGAACCAGATGGAGTAGAGATGAGAAATCTCCCCTTGAATAAAGGGGAATAGACGGGGAAAGTGAAGCCACCAAGATAATGTCATTCATGACTCCAGGATGAGACCTTTTATCTCTTTCATTAGCAAGCTTCAGGGACCAAGTATCAGACAGAATGAAATTACTCAATCTAGATGGGGAGAGGTCTAAACTGCATTCTTTTAAGACTTGACATTACTAACATTGTGGGCTCTGTATCTATTAGCATTTTTAATACTTTTCACGAGCAAGAAATTTAATTTGGAGCCTCAGAAAACAGTATCTACTTATATTCTAAGCAAATTGAAAGAGTGTAAGACACATTAGTGCTTTTCTAAAGAAAAGGTCTTGCTTCACTAGAGGCACCAAGACACAGTAGTCTATTGACTAACCACTGTCTCCATGTTGGCAAACCAATTTGTCATTCAAGTGATGGAAACATATTATTTGCAGAGGAATTCAAATCCTACTTCCTTCTTCTTTGCATCCATCTTTCTGTGGCTTCTCTACGTCTTTCATTTGTCCATAGAGGTCAAGAGCAAGAAAGCTGGGAAAGAGAGTCTGCTGATAGCATGTGCTAACCCAGCTCCCTCCCACCAGGAGAGGGAGTGCCTCAGACCCACCCACACCCACTATGAGACCTGTCTCAGAGTATTGGACCTGCTTGCACCCATCATAGGAGAACCTTGGACCTGTACACACCAGGAGAGGAATAGACCCCACCTGAACCCACTGGAAGGAGAAATGGGAAAACGACAGTATAAGAACACAATCAGCAACAGAAAAACCAGTATGAAGCCACCAGAGTCTAGGGAATGTACATCAGCGAGACCTGAACACCCCAACATAGATGAAGCAGAAGAGAATTACCTTAAAAACAAACCTCATGAAGATGATAGAGACCCTAAAAGAGGAAATGAGAAAATCCTTTAAAGAAATGGAAGAAAAGACAAGCCAAAAATTGCAAGAAACAATTCAAACAGTGCACGGTTTGAAAGCTGAAATAGAGACAATTAAAAAAAACACCATCTGAAGTAATGCTGGAATTAGAAAAGGTGAGTAAATGATCAGGATGATCAGGAACTACAGATGCAAGCATAACCAACAGATACAAGAGTTGGAAGAGAAAATCTCAGGTGTTGAAGATTCACAAGGAGAAATAGGATATCAACCAAAGAAAATCTTAAGTCCAACCAATCCCTAACACAAAATATCCAGGAAATATGGGACACCATGAAAAGGCCAAATCTAAGAATAATAAGGATAGAAGAAGGTGAAGAAACCCAACTCAAAGGTACAAAAAATATATTCAACAAAGCCATAGAAGAAAAATTCCTAACCTAAAGAAAGACATGCCAATAAAAGTACAAGAAGCTTACATAACACCCAATAGAGTGGACCACAAAAAAGTCCCCTTGCTTCATAATAATCAAAACCCCAAACATAAAGAATGAAGAAAGAATACTATGGGCAGCAAAGGAAAAAGGCCAAGTAACATATAAAAGCAAACCTATCAGAATCATACCTGACTTCTCCATGGAAACTCTGAAAGCCAGAAGGTCCTGGATAGATATTCTACAACAAGATATTCCATGACAAAACCAGATTTAAACAATGTATATTCACTAATCCAGCCATACAGAAAGTACTGGAAGGAAAACTTCAACCTAAGGAAGGTAACTATGCTCACAAAAACATAGGTAATAGATAGTCCAACTTTACCAAAAGCCAAAAGAAAAAGTGGGGTAAATCCCTACCACCAACAACAAATCCAAGAATTAACATGGTCCTTAATGGTCCATGGTCCTTAATCTCCTTCAATATCAATGGTCTTAATTTGCCTATAAAAAGACACAGGCTAACAAAATGGACACAAAGACAGGATCCATGCTTCTACTGCATACAAGAAACATGCCTCAACTTCAAAGACAGACATTACCTGAGAGTAAAGGTTGGGATAAGATTTCCAATCAAGTGGACCCAAGAAATAAACTGGTGTAGCTATACAAGTATCGAATAAATTAGACTTCAAACTAAAATCAATCAAAAGAGATGAAGAAGGTCATTTTATACTCATCGCAGGAAAAATCCACCAGGAAGAAGTCTCAATTCTGAACATCTATGCCCCAAACACAAAGACATCCATATTCATAAAAGAAACATTATTAAAACTCAAATCACACATAAAACCTCACACACGTATAGTAGGAGACTTCAACACTTCACTCTCACCACTAGACAGGACCACCAGACAGAAACTTAACAAAGAAACAAAGGAATTAACAGAAGTTATGACCCAATTGGGCTTAACAGACATCTATAGAACATTCCATCAACACACAAAAGAATATACCTTCTTCTCAGCGCCACATGGGGCCTTCTTTAAATTCTACCACATTCTTGGCAACATAGCAAACCTCAACAGGTACAAAAATAGGAATAATCCCCTGTATCTTATCATACCACCATGCTTTAAAGTTAGAATTCAACAACACGAATTGTAGAAACCCTACAAACTCATGGAAATTGAACAACACACAATTGCACCATTCCTGAGTCAAGGAAAAAGTAAAGAAATTAAAGACTTCCTAGAATTCAATAAGAATGAAGACACAAATACCCAAACTTACAGGACACTTTGAAAGCAGTAGTAAGAGGAAAGTTCATAGCACTAAGTGCTCATATGAAGAAACTGGAGAATAGTCACACTAGAGAATTAACAACACAACTGAAAGCTCTAGAACAAAAAGAAGCAAATTCACCCCAGAGGGGCATGACACCAGGAAATAGTCAAATTGAGAGCTGAAATCAATAAAGTCAAACAAAGAAAACAATACAAGGAGTCAAAGTAACAAACAAACCTTTATCTATACTAACCAAAAGATAGGGAGAGAACATGCAAATTAACAAAATCAGGAATGAAAAGGGGGACATAACAATGGACACTGAGGAAATACAGAAAATCTTCAGGTCACACTTTAAAAACCTGTACTCCACAAAATTCGAAAATTTAAAGGAAATGAACAATTTTCTGGAAAGATATCATTTACCAAAATTAAATCAAGAACAGATAAGCAATTTAAACATACCTGTAACCCCTAATCTAATAGAAGCAGTCATCAAAACTCTCCCAACCAAAAAAAGGCCAGGCCTACATGACTTCAGGGCAGAATTCTACCAGAAAGTCGAAAAAGAGCTAATTTCAATACTCCTCAAAGTGTTCCACACAATAGAAGCATAAGGTTCATTGCCAAACTTTTTTTACAAGGCTACAATTACCTTGGTATCCAAGCCACACAAAGACACAACTAAGAGAACTACAGACCAATCTCCTTCATGAACATTGATGCAAAAATACTCAATAAAATACTGGCAAATCAAATCCAAGAACACATCAGAAAAATCATCCACCATGATCAAGTAGGCTTTATCCCAGGGATGCAGGAATGGTTCAACATACAAAAATCTATCAATGTAATCCACTATATAAACAAATTGAGAAAGAAAAACCACATGATCATCTCACTTGATGCTGAAAAAGCCTTTGACAAAATCCAACACCTTTCATGATAAAGGTCCTGGAGAGATCAGGAATAACAGGAACATACCTGAACATAATAAAAGCAATATACGGTAAACCAACAACCAACATCAAAGTAAATGGAGAGAAACTCAATGCAATTCCTCTAAAATCAGGAACAAGACAAGGATGTCCATTCTCTCCATATCTCTTCAATATTGTACTTAAAGTTCTAGCTAGAGCAGTAAGACAACAAAAAGAGATTACGGGGATTCAATTTGGAAAGGAAGAGGTCAAACTTTCACTATTTTCAGATGATATGATAGTTTACATAAGTGACCTGAAAAACTCTACCAGGAAACTCCTACAGCTGGCAAACACCTTCAGCAAAGTAGCAGGATACAAAATTTACTAATAAAAAACAGTAGCCTTAATACATACAGACGATAAATAGGCTGAGAAAGAAATCAGAGAAACATCACCCTTTACAATATTCACAATCAACATAGAATATCTTGGGATAACGCTAACCAAACAAGTGAAAGACCTGTATAGAAGAACTTTGAGAATTTAAAGAAAGAAATTAAAGAAGATACCATAAAATGGGAAGATATCCCATGCTCTTGGATAGATAGGATCAACATAGTAAAAATGGCAATCTTGCCAAAAGCACTCTACAGATTCAACGCAATCCCCAACAAAATCCCAGCACAATTCTTCACAGACCTTGAAAGAACAATAATCAACATTATATGGAAAAACAAAAGACCTAGGATAGCCAAAACAATCCTGTACAATAAAGGAACTACCAGAGGCATCACCATCCCTGACTTCAAGCTCTATTTTAGAGCTGTAGTCCTGAAAACAGCTTGGTATTGGCACAAAAATAGACAGGTAAACCAATGGAATTGAATTGAAAACCCTGATATTAACCCACACACCTATGAACATTTGATTTTTGACAAAGAAGCTAAAATTTTACAATGGAAAAAAGAAAGCATCTTCAACAAATGATGCTGGCATAACTGGATGCTGGCATGTAGAAGACTGCAAATAGATCCATGTTTATTTCCATGCACAAAACTTAAACCCAAATGGATCCAAGACCTCAACATAAATCCTGCCACACTGAACCTCTTAGATGAGAAAGTGGGAGGTACCCTTAAATAACTTGGTACAGGAGACTGCCTCCTGAACATAGCACCAATTACAAAGACACTGAGATCGACAGTTAGTAAATGTGACCTCCTTAAACTGAGAAGCTTCAGTAAGGCAAAGGACACAGTCAACAGGACAAAAAGGCAGCCCACAGAATGGGAAAAGATACTCACTAACCTTACATTTGACAGAGGCCTGATCTCCAAAATTTACAAATTACTCAAGAAGCAAGTCTCCCAAACACCAAAGGATAGAATCAAAAAGTGGGGTACAGAACTAAATGGAGAATTCTCAATAGAGGAATCTAAAATGTCTGAGAGACACTTGAGAAAGTGCTCAACATCATTAGCCATTAGGGAAATGCAAATCAAAACAACTCTGAGATACCATCTCACTCCTGTCAGAATGACTAAAATCAAAAAAACGCCAATGACAGTTTATGCTGGAGAGGATGTGGAGAAAGGGGAACACTCCTCCTCCACTGCTGGTGGGGGTGCAAACTTGTACAGCCACTTTGGAAATCAGTATGGCGATTCCTCAGGAAAATAGTAGTCTATGACAAGGTCCAGCAATTCCACTCTTAGGCATATACCCAAAAATGTCCATTCATACAACAAGGAGATCTGCTCCACTATGTTCATAGCAGCATTGTTTGTAGTAGCCAGAACCTGGAAGCAACTTAGATGCCTCTCAATCAAAGAGTGGATAAAGTGTGGTACATTTACACAATGGAGTACTACTCAGCAGAAAAAACAATGTAATCTTGAAATTTTCAGGCAAATGAATGGCACTAGAAGAAACCATCCTGAGTGAGAAAACCTAGTCACAAAAAGACAAACATGGTATGTACTCACTCATATATGGATTTTAGGCATGAAACAGGGGAGTGCCAGCCTACAATCCCATCATCAAAGAGTCTGGGAAACAAGGAAAACGCTATAGGAGATATGTGTGGTATCCCAGAGAAGGGAATGGGACAGGATCTCCTGAGGGGACTGGGAGCATGGGGGGGGGGAGAAGAGAGGGAGCTGGGGAAAAGTGAGAGGGAGAAGAGAATGGGAGAGGAGGACATGGGGGAGCAGGAAAGTTGAGTCGGGGGAATAACAGAGGAGAGCAGGTTGAGAGATGCCCTAAAAGAGGGAGTCATTATAGGTTTGAGAAGAGATTTGACACTAGTGAGATTTCCAGAGATCTATAAGGATGACACCAACTGGCAATCTAAGCAATAGTAGAGAGGCTACTTTAAATGCCCTTCACCAATGAGATTGACAACTACCTTATATGCCATCCTAGAGCTTTCATCCAGTAGCTGATGGAAGCAGAGGCAGACACCCACAACTAAATACTGGACTGAACTCCTGGAAACCAGTTGCAGAGAGGGAGAAGTGATGAGCAAATGGGACAAAACCAGGTGGGTGAAACCCACAGAAACAGTTGATCTGAACAAAGGGGAGCTCATGGACCCCAAACTGATGGCTCAGAGGCCAGCATGGGACTGATCCAGACCCCCTGAATGTGGGTGTCAGTGAGGAGGCCTTGCCAATTTTGGGGGCCTCGGATACTAGATCAGTATTTATCCCTGGAATGTGAATGGACTTTGGGAGCTCATTCCACATGGAGGGATGGTCTCTCAGCCTGGACACATGGGGGAGGGCCTATGGAGGTTCTCACCCTCCCTGGAGAGTGGAGTGGGATTGGGTGGGGGATTGTGGAGGTTCATGGGGGGGCAGGGGAGGAGGGGAGGTAAAGGGATCTGGGGTTGATATGTGAAGCAGCCTTGTTTCTAATTTAAATAAATAAAAAATTTAAAAAAGCAAGCTGAGAAAGAGTAGGAAAACAGCCCGAGACTTTACAAATATGAGGTAAATGAGATGACTCCTTTCTCTGGAGCGCTGTACTGAAAACTAGTAGCTTCACAGAAAAACAGTAGCTGCCTTGCATCTTGGGTGGCTTTGCCTTGGTGATACATCACATTTATTATGGTGCATGTCGTAGTTCATTAACTTGCCTATCGTATTATATTTGGTTACAATGGGATGTTGCTCAAAAACAACATGCCTGAAATTGAAGACAGATGGCTAAGTAGAGGGCTAAAGAGTTTCTTATAATCACTTACCATTTCCTTTTTTATTGTGCTTCTCCCTGTTTATTGGCATGCCATGTAAGGACATTTACACTGTTAAAAAAAAAACATAGTGTCATTTCTTTGGAAAATGTGCAACCAGTCAATAATTGGGATAAAACAAGTTGATGTTCTCTTAGTAACTTCAGCCCATGGCAATGCTGTTGTTCCTGCGTTGGCATAGGTTTATGACTGTAGAAAGATAAATGGACGCAGGCCGCTTTTGATTTATCTCTGCAAGGGGCGTGTGTGGCTTGGCCATCTGACCCCCGCTGGGGAGATTCCTGTAATGATTCCTCATGCATGGCAAATGGAGTGAGAGTTTCAGGAAGTAAGCTCACAAATAACGGCCACTCAGCTAAAAGTACAAAGTTGTGACTTTAAACACTGGGACACCAGTGACTTTGATCTGGAACCCTGGTTTATAAAGTGCAGCAGATCTGCTTTTTCTTCAACTTTGTACTCATCTAGCATAAAGGCAGACAGTGACCTTTCGCGGGTTTTCCTTCTTCCAAATGTATGCATGGATACGTCTACACATTGTGCTCCAGGGAAGAGGATATTCTTTAAATGCTTGCTAATTATTATTCATTTGTATGGCAATAAAATCACGTCTTAACCTTGTCTGAGTAAACTGTTCAGCGGTACACTTTCACACATTTTAAAATCTGTTTCTAGAATTTTTAGTTAGTACAAGGGCTTTCATCATTAATCTCTTGGTCTCACGTGCAGAGCTACATGCCCAATTTTTGCTAAATTACTGGCACGATGGCATCAGAGACTAACTGATTTGGAATCACGAGTGTGGGGGGAAACACACTCAGAACGTCTTTTATAAAGCCTGATATTTCCTACACATGTTTACAGGAAAGGCATTTATTAGGGTTCATAGATATGCAATTATATTCACTTATTCATTTTATGTTCTAAACATAAGTGAGCTCATTCAAAGTTGTACCAAGAGCTTCCTAATCACGTCAGAATTATATTTAGGTGTGTTGTCATCAGACAGGGACAGATACACAGTAAGAACAAGCAGTTTTTCTTTCTGTTTACATTTCAATTCCCAAAGATAATTCTTTCGTCAAGATGCTTAGCTGTGACTGTGAGCTACTCAGGACCACTCAGGGCCCCTCGGGATGCTCAGGGCTGCTAACAAAAGACTCTGTTTAGGTTTTACAAGTTTATTTGAGCCTGATCATCTCCACCCCCGAGAATCTAAGTCATACCAACACTTAGGGTTGGCTCCAGCATTCATAGTATTAAAGTGTTTTTTAATAAGTGGTTGAATTTACAATTTGCATAAACACAAGTGCAATTGAAGAACTAGTTTACTTCAATGGCAGATGCTTGCTCTATGAGTCTGTAAAGAGAAATTCTATATTTTCTGATCCAGGGGTTTAAGTATGCCACTTTCTGATGGATGTTGAATGATTTCTAGAACATCTCAAGTGGTACAATGAATATAGATTTTGCTTGTTTTTGTCAATTTTGTTATGTTTTATTAAGTTATACATATGTGTGTACATAGTTAAACTTCATAACGTAGCTTTAAATTTTTTATGTCAACACTTATCTGATTATGCTTGCATACCAATTGTTGGCTAAAATTTAACATGTCATGTCTAGAGTTGGCTATGTCTAAGGAATTCAGCAATGATGAAGGCTGTAAGCCTGTGAACATATACGTGTATGACTTATTTATAAGGTATATAAGACTGTATTGTGTTAAGCTTGTCACATTTGATTAGCAATGCAGAATGAATTTCTTTTTGTATCAACAAGTATTCAGTAGTTAGGGACTGAATGTTTATCATGTAATCAGGAATAGAGCTTATTGGACAGAAGTTTTAAAATGTGTTTTGCCACTTCTTACTAAATGGGCATTGAGGGTGTCTTCTCTTGCTAATTTTTCCCAGTACATACAAGTGGAAAGCAGATGACTGATTTTTTGAAGGTAACTTCAAAGGCTGTGAGATAGTAACCCACAGGTTAGGGAAAGATTGTGTTCATGGATCATAGTTAAATATGAGACGAGGAGAGGGAACCAGAGGGAGCTCTGTGGGAGATGAAATACGTGTGATAAACATCATTCCTATGCATTAGCATTTTGTAGGTCTTAAGGACCACGGGCCACTCCCCCGGCCCCGTAGTGTTGAAGAGCTATTGCTGCAATCACTCACTGCTAACATGTAGCATTCACATGCCCTCCTCCTCGTGACTTCATGTTACACCGTCTCTGCAAGATAGCTCTGAAAATTTCATGGAAACTGAACTCTGAAGATTTGATGTTGTTAACTAGTAGGATATTTATATATTGATATGCACACATAATTATGAAAGTTGTAAAAATATCTTAAATAATAAGACTGCACAGGTGACTGGTGCCTTCTGCAATCCTCCTTAGGAGTTAAGAGTTCTTTGCAGTGGTATGGCTTTTCTTTTCTATTTTTTGAATTCTTTTCATTGCTATAGTAATTCACTTGTTATAAAGGGAAGTATATTTGTTAACCTCATTCCACTGTAAATAATCCAGGTAATTATTTTAATTTGGAAAGGGCCTTGGAGTTGGGAAGTGATATTTACTAGTCTGAAGTATAATTTAGAAGCCAAGTCATGGAGAAGGATGCTGCCTGTGCTGGGAAAATGGAGCCTCCTTTGTTCATCTGCTGTCTGTGAAATGGAAAGCACTAAGCAATGTTGCTATGGTCAAAGATGACAGAGAAACACAGAAGATGGATGCTGGATGGCTATTGGGTGTTTGCATTATCTGAGGTGCCTCTTGTCTTTTATGTCATATATTTCCCAATATGTAAGAGGGCTGTTTAGGTGTGGTGTTTGGATATTATAGAATCAGGAAAGTGGGGATAAACCCATGATTCATTAGAGACAGGAAGTGAACTAGCACAATACAGACTAGCAGTCAGGATCAACTATCCCACGTTGAGGAAGAGCGAGCAGGGGTCCTGCCAAGTCCCAAGGAAAGAAGTGGCCGACTCAGACTGCACCCTCACACCTGACATTTCGGTGAACTCCTTCCGTTCTGCCCCAGATGGAAGGGCATTAAGGAACTGCCATGAGGGTTTAGATCTACTGAAGGGCGGGGGCCTCTTGAGTGGCAGTCAGATGAGTACGTGGAATCCAAATGACAACTTTGGGAAGACAGAGGAAGCCTGTGAGTATTTAAATGTAGCCTAAAAGTCCTGGGGAGGACAGGGGTGAGAAACTAGTACCAAAGGGACACATGGCTGAGAGGACACTGGGAATTCAGAGAGAAGGCTTGCTGTGCAAATGGAATGGCAGAGCACATCAGAGAAATGCCCGGAGGGTGGGAAGAGATTAATGGGAGACACAAGAGGAGCCCAGGGTTATCAGCAACTGAGAAGAGATGGGGTCGAGCCACTGCAAGCGTCCTGCTCCTAATTGGCTGGGTGAAGCAGGGGAGAATTAGAAGTGTCATCAAGTTTGGGAGTGATGGAAAGGAAAACCAAGGCTTTCGAGGAATTTGAAGGTGCTGACAAATCAATGCGATTGTTTTCAGGCAAATAAAAATGCTGATAGACATCCTCTTAAATAGCTATGGGGGGTGGTTCCTGACTCCTAAATCATGGGGTTCTCTCTTCAGTCGGGTGAGCAGGAGGGAGCAAGGATTTTTTTTAGTGCGAGTGGTGTTACAGAATCAAGATTGTGAGATAGGAGACAGCTTAAAGAAATCCATTTAAAGACAGATGATAATGTAGGAAGGACAGCCAAGGTAGCAGACTTGATCCTACATATCTGTACCACTGTAATCAACCTCACTCATTCTCCAACTCCCATTGAGCAAGTTTTTCACTAGATTCCATTTGATATGCTAGGTACTGGGCGGCATGCTAGGGAAAGAGTATCAACCACAAAATACCCCGTTGTCTTAGCAGAAAGACACAGCTATACATCTATGAATGACAAAAAGTATTTTCTGTGGCCTGGAGAGTTGGCTCAGAGGTTAAGAGCACTGGTTGCTCTTCCAGAGATCCTGAGTTCAATTCCCAGCAACCACACGCTGGCTCACAACCATCTACAATGAGATCTGGTGCCCTCTTCTGGCCTGCAGGGATACATGCAGACAGAACACTGTATACATAATAAATAAATCTTAATTATTTTTTTAAAAAGGTATTTCCTGCTTGATTACAGTGAAATGAAAACAGAGGATGTCCAGTATGGTGTACATCTCTTCTGGTTCATGAGCCAGGATGTTGTCTGGGCTTCAGAGAGGAGGCCACGCCAGACCTTAAGGCTAGGAAGTAAGTGATCCTTTGGCAGTCAACCATGGCTGTGCCCACAGAGCAACTTAAAATAACTTGGACAAGGAGTTACACAGAGACATACAGGCAGCAGACATCTCAGAGTGAGTAAGACAGGTAAGGCAGAGCAAAGCCTGTGCCTGAATCCCACTCACCAACCCCACATTCTATGATCACCACACCATAGCCTCATAAGACAATTCCACTATTACTGACTTGTCTTTCTAGTTTTCAGTGAGGTCTTTCTGACACCCATGGAGAACACACACTCACATGGAAGGCACCATTTCCGAGAGGAAGTGCCTCTCACACTGACTTGATCTTGGGATGGGCAATATGATGAGTTCAGTCCCAGGACAAAGCACAGGCATAGAGACTAAGCCGTGTCTTTCCCCCCACCCCGTGCCCCAGGCCAAGGCTGCTTCCCACCCAGACAAGAGCTCTTGCACGTCTCATTCACCTTTCAATGCATTTGGCCCAAACCCTGTAGATATTTGGAATGCACTAAGGCATTTGTCAATGAAGCAATAGTTTGAGAACTGAAGTTCTGGAAAAAAAAAGAGGGAAAACTCAGAAAATCACATCACAGAGGTAACGAGGAGAATGACAATGATGAGGAAACGATGATGATGATGTCCACAATGGTAATAATACTGTTAGAAATAACACTCATACTAATAATAAGTAACAGCTGTAATTTATAGAATGTTGCAGACTATTTGCACACTGGGTAAAGATACGTTGCTGTGATTAGTGTAATGTGGTGATATTTACAATTTATTAAAGCTTGCCCGAGGGTACAGAAAGCAAAGCTAGCCATAGCCGTAGAGCCAGGCAATGGTGATACACACCTTTAATCCCAGCAGTTTTACAAGCTAGCCATTGAGGTAGGCAGTGGCGGCACACACCTTTACTCCCAGGACTCAAGAGACGGCAGAAGGATTTGTTAGTTCAAGACCACACTAAGCTACATGAAAGTGATCCAGTCTAAAAGAGAAACAGCTCACACAATAGTGATCTCAGCACTTGGGATCCCGTGCGTTTAATCCCACGATTTTAGAGGTATAAAAGGTAGAGGCTTTCGGTCTCAAGATTAGTCTCTAGCCACACTGAGGAGAGCATATGGGTCTGAGTGAACCTGAGGAGCAGTGCAGTTGGGAGCAGTTTGAGGATCGCCCTTCAGTCTGAGGTGAGGTAGAGGTAAGAGCTAGTGGCTGACTGCTTTGCTTCTCTGATCTTCACCTTGAAGCTTGAACCCCAATATTATTTTTCATGTTACAGTATAATAAAATTCTAAATGGCCAAGAGCTAGGCAGAACGTAGAGTTGGGACTTCTGGGCAGAGAGAGGAAGCGGGAGGCAAACATGAGAGCTGCCAAGAGACAAGGCAGAAGCTAGATGGATGGTGTATGACAGAACACAGAATAATAGAAATAGCTTAGTTTAAGTTATAAGAACAGTTAGGAACAAATTTAAGCTAAGGCTGTACTTTCATAATTAATAATAATTTTCTGTGTCATTATTTGTAAGCTGGCAGCCTAAAGGAAAATCTGTCTACTAATGGTATCCAGTGTGGTCACATATTTCCACACAGAAGCTGAGAAAGCTTTAAAAAAAAGGTTACAAACACGGAGCTAGATACAGATTCCAGTCACACTGTCTCTCAGGTGGGCCGGAGCTTGGTGTACAGAGGTGTGGCTATCAGCTGCCTCCTGTAGTTTAGAGTCAGCCACCAGCACCACGAGCCAGTGCCATGTGCTAAGCTGATTCACAAGGCGGCTAACATGGCAGTTTAAGACTTGCCTCACATGGCCAGGGAATGCTGCAGGTGCTCAGTGAAGCCACATCCAGAGACAGAAAACCTCTAAGAAGGTACAGCACTTTTAAAATGTGCTTAGATGCTAAAGAAAGAAAAGGAAATGGGTATGCCCATTTCTATGACTAGGCAGTCATAGATAAAATAAATAGTTTAAAGATAATAAAGTCTTTAAAGAAAGAATAAAGTAATATAAGAAAGAATAAGCCATGAAAAGATGGAAAATACAGGGTGTCTGGATCCTGTATGATGCGTTGTTGACTTTCAATTTTCTAAATGTTAGTGTACAAAGAACAGTAGCTGCTGAGAGACATTGGATTCTAGAGACTGCTAAATTAAATCAACCTACATATTTTAAGAATGTCTTAAGCTCAAAATGGAAGTCAGAAAATATGCTGCATTGAGGGAGAGGTTATGTCTTTGTTTCCACAGAAAACACAAAACATGATTCTCTTCTAAATTAAAGAAGAACAGATTTGTTTGGGGAGACGTCCTAAAAGTCTTGGCTGTAGACATGAAGAAAGAAGTCAAGAAAGACCCCAGGGCAGGGGATGCATGTGCTGGTCCCTCTACTATGGGAACAGCTCTGAGTCTGGATGAGACATGATAAATCTTGTTGGCTATAGAGTCCTCATGGCCTATTATTACATGTCATCCTTTCATATACATTATGATTTGGTTATAAGGTTCAAATAGACTTATAAAGTTGAAAGATACCTTTTACCTGCTCAAACATAGAACAAAAATCATCTTTAGCTGACTTGTACACACCACACATTCCATACTTGTGTCTGTGAAGATGTGTGTGTGTGTGTGTGTGCTACCTTTAAAAGTTTATATGTTTTCAGAAAGAATAAAAGGACCAGACACAAGTGAAGCCAAGTAGCCCAGGTGATCCAGCCTCTCAGAAAGTATCTGTTGCAGTTTCCTCAAAATTCTGCATCTAAAACAACTTGAAAGCTGCTAGCTGAGATGATCCAGTCTACAGATTACTCCAACCAGGACTTCAGATAAGCTCTACACTTCCCCATCACTCAGAGGCTGTACAACAAATGATACAGTTAGGTCTCCCAGGACTTGATGATTGTCCCAATTTTCTCAGTGTCCCCTAAAGATTCTGTCTCCCCAGACAATAGGAAGTCCAGAGAATATGACACCCACATTCCCAAGAGGTGGAGTGGGAGGTTTTTGGTCATTTGGTGGGATATGGATGCTTGACATCATTTAGTGGGGTTGACTACAAGTTGTTATTCGTAATGGTCAGAAAAAAGCCAAACCAAGGAAATCAAATTCAGGGGTCTCTTTCTGAAGGAAAAAGGGGGGAATATAGTACAGGAATGATGGGATAAGGGGGTGGATTGTTGAGTCTAATTTTCAACAATCACTAGTCTCAAATATTTTAAATTGGTATGGACTTTTGTATATTGATACAAATTTAACATTACTTTTGTTATACCTTATATATGTTTCTACTCTTGTTTAAGGTGTTGTGCCTATGTGGTTCATTTAAAAAATGTAATATCAAGTTTTAATCCTTGACTAAATAGATATATTTTAAATAGATATATGGGCTTCAAGCATTTCAAAGACCTACAGAATATGGCATTGTAATTTTTAATAACAAAAGGCTTTTCATGGCAGTGAGACACATCTGTTCCTGGCAGTACCAATCTACTTTAGAGAGGATGATGGGTATCAATGAACCTCAATATGGAGTTGGTTTCTTTGTGGCAAAGGTTAGCCACTGGGCAAGAAACTGCCTTTGCCTCAACTGCTCACAGAATGCTGTCCAAACTGGACAAGTGGGACACAAAAGAAAGTGACTACCAATCTTTGCCAAGACAAGTCAGGACAGTCCTCTAAAGTTCCTGCTTCACAGAAAAGTCTGTTAGACATTCTAGGCCTGTAGGCCAAAAATGGATGACCCAACATTACAGAAAAACCTTGGGTGACTGCTCAGGAAGCCAGCTGTTTTTGGCATTCCTAAATAGTTTTAGAAGTTGTTTGCTCTACATTTCCTGTTTACTCAGGTAATATTATAGTCTTCTTGGGTCTTTGATGGGGTTGAAGACTAAATAACTATAATTTTACAGTTTTACTCATTACCAAATTTAGAAAAGAAACTTACATACGAGATGTAAAGTTTATAAGACTGAGAAACATAAAAACACTTAAGTTGTTTATCTAAGAGGATGCTTTAAGGTCTAAAAAGATACTTTTTAGGATGGTAATACAAGTTATGATGAAAATGGTTTAGGTGTAAAACTTTGGACTCATCAAGATAAGATAGATAATAGAGTAATAATGTCTCTGAATTTGCCAAATATAAATGGACTGGACATTATGAATGTAGTTTTTACTTGATAATAGTTCTTACTGGATATAATTTTACTGTGCTAAAGTTAAAACCTTTCCTTTTTATTTTGACAAGGGGGAAATGTTGTGGGATATTTGTACACTGTATGGAGATGCTTTGTTGCAATTGATGCAATCAAAGTCTGAACATCCAGTAGCTAGGCAGGAGGTACAGGAAGGACTTCCAGGCAGAGAGAGGAAATAGGAGGAGGAATCTGGGCACCTGAGAGAGATGCCAGCAGACATGGGAAAGCAGGATGGACAGTATGTTACAGAACATAGATTAATAGAAATGGGTTAATTTAATTCGTAAGAACTAGTTAGGAACAAATCTATGCTAAAACTGAGCTTTTAATAATCAATAACATTAAGCCTGTGCCATTGTTTGTGAGCTGGTGGCCCAAAGATAGGTCTGTCTATAAAAGACCACTTACTAATAATACCGGATGGTCAACACTGGTGATATACACTTTTATGTCATCCTTTCCAAAGTATAGTCAAGCAAGAAATATTATGTCTCCTTCACTCAGTAAGACTAGACAAGTTCAGGAAACTCTTTGGGTGTGGAGGTGCCATTGGATCCCAAGTCTGCAGGCCGCTCTGCTCCACTCACTGCAACAGCCAACAGTGGCATCGTGAAGAGAAGAGGCCTCTCCCCAGGTCAGCAATTCTCTCCCGCCAGTACCCCAAACACCAGTGAGGTGCACATTCTCTGGTCTTGGTCTGTAGTGCCACACCAGTAAGCTGCCACCTCCAGCTGACTCTGTCTCCAGCCGTCTGGGCATGGTGGACACTTGCCTGTAGCCCGGGACACTGGCTACCTCTTCTTTGCCTCTTAGTCACCAGGAAATAGTGCTGTGCATGAACTCCAACCACGTTCTGGCAGAAGGACTGCAGTGGAGAGCATAGCTGGAAATCAGGGGTGCTTCAAGACGCCAGCGACCCACAACAGATCAGCTCCTAGGTCCTCCACGGCCTCCTCCTTTTCTTCTCTCCCTCCCTGCCTCTGTCTACCTCGCCTTCCCCCTCCCCCTGCCTTCCTTCTTTCCATTCTCATTTAATAAGAGGTGATCGCATTCTTTAAAGCAGCAGAGGTACAGACAAGATGTGGTAGGTAGAGCCCAGAGATCTTTCCTAGTTAAGATGTATGATACACAGCATCCCTTTACAGGGCTCATGTTAGTCTCTTCTTCATGACTCTTGGAACAGAAAGCTCTCTGCTTTCTAGGACAACCTCACCTTGCTGTCATGGACCACTGAGGGTAGATTACTGTGCATTTCATCATCAAAACTTGGATATCCATAACAGAAAAAGGACTGCGTCACTAAAACTCCCTCAATTACATGATTGTAGCCATATTTATTGAATTGATAGATAATTTCAAGTAAAATCAGTGTATAAATAAAATAGTACTATCTTAAAAACCAGCTCCAGAGCCAGGCGTTGGTGGCACACGCCTTTAATCCCAGCACTCAGGAGGGAGAGGCAGGTGGATCTCTGTGAGTTCGAGGCCAGCCTGGTCTACAGAGCGAGTTCCAGGACAACCTCCCAAACAATACAGAGAAACCCTGTCTCGAAAAAACAAAAACAAAAAAAGGAATCAGTCATTTTAATATGGTCCAAGTCTTTTAATTTTTCATATATTGATCTGCAATCACTCAGCCTCCTTGAAAGTTATATTTCATGTTAAATAAATTTAAAATTATTATTATCACAGGTATATACTTCTCTGTCTGCCAGGATAGTAAAACTGAGAAATAACACACACATGTGCACAGGTACATACACACACAAACACTCGGGAACTTCTGAAAACCTTCAGCTGAAGAAAATTCTCAATTTAAGTTTTTACTGCACTAGTGTTCATAAATTTTTAAAAGGTGCTGGATTTTTCCAGCATTTCAGAGTGTATGTTTATTTGCATGAGGATACACACACACATATGTACATTTTATTTACAATTGTTTTGCAATTATCAACCAAATATAGAGCTATCAAATAGTGGGCTTTCCAAGTTTCATTCCATTCTCATTTCAAAGGTAAACTTATCCCATTAAAAATGACAACTTGGTCAGATGATGCCTCCCATAATTCAAGGTATTTCAAAGCACAACTCTGGAAATTTAAATAAAATCTCATATGGAATCTGAGCTCCCATGGCTTCTTCTGTTGAGCTACTCTCTCCATTCTGCCTTTTTAGCTGAAGCATCTGATGTAAAATTGGTACCATTAAAATAATTGTAAAGATCTACCATTAATGAAGTCAGCATCATTTTTAAATATTTATTTTTATTGTATATGTATGAGTGTGTGTGTGTGTGTGTGTGTGTGTATTATATGAGTGCAATGCCTATGGAAGCCAGAAGAGGGCATGCGATTCCCCGGAACTGGAGTTACAGACTATTGTGAGCCACTGTGTGGATGCTACAAACTGAACCTAGATCCTCTGGAAGAGCAATAAGCACTCTTAATCCTGAGCCATCTCTTTAGATGCCAACACCAACATTTACTAATGCATAGAAATAATATTCAAATTGAAAATGGATGAAATCAGTTTACAGTAATACATATTTGAGTCAATAAAGTCAGATCAAAAGGATAAATGCAGACTTTGCCACAGATTATAATAATTATCATCCTACAGCAGGAGTTACTTATGAAGTGTTGTTAAATTACGTAATAGTATAAGACACGCTGCTTTCGCCCACAAAAATGGTAATTTCATATAGCTTGGCCTAATTAAACATAAATGTTTTTCTAGAGATTTGGGACTTTTGGTTTTCGTAGGGCCAGTGATGTCACTCTGGCCTTCTGTAGATGATAAATGACAACCAATATTTTGTGAACTGAAATGAAAACTTAAACTTTCCTCTAATGTACAGTTGACTTTTCTTCAACATACTGCTGCTGAAAGGGTTTATTGCAAAATAAAATAGAATTAGCAAACAGTAAAGTAGGTAAATAGTTGAAGATTAACACCGTGCAAAGTTCTGAAAAAAAAAAACCCTGCATAGCAGAAGTGCTCCAATTACTTGCTCTATGTTCTTTGGCAGAATTTAGACTCTCTTTCCTGTACACTTCCATACACATAGTGCATATTTTCCCACACTTCCCTTTGACCCAACTCCTTGGTCAAACGAAGTAGCTTGATGGATTTTTGGGTGACACCAAGGGTCAAGTCTTGGCAGGTTGGGGCTCCCAAGTGCCAATGAGGATATCTCTTTTCCATCTTGCTCTGAGTTCACGGTTTGAATCCTCAAGTGGTTATTTTATCAGTAAACTCTCCAGACCCCGTTGCATGAAAGGAAGTGTTAATTATGTGACAGCTGGAGTAGGGTGGGGAAAGGAGCCGGGGTCATCGGTGGTCACCTTTCAGACTTCACCACAAGTTAGAAGCCAGAACTCTGTCACTTTCACCCACCTCGAAAGCAGTGGTGGCACAAGAGGGACATCCAAAGGAGAAGCAGGCTCCATGCACCCTGCCCTATTTTAACACAAATAATAACAATGACGATATCTGCAAAGAGAGACAGAGGCTTGGTTAGTTAGTTGGTTAGTCGGTTCATTAATTAGTTGCTTAGTTCCGGGAGACATCCTAAAATGGAAAGGGCACTGGCTTAACAGATAAAACCAATTACTGCTCCCTCAAATCAGGATAAACGAGCCTTTAATAAGAATTATTCATTCATCCACTCCACAAATATTTACACAGCATCTGTGAAATGAATGCACTCATTAGGAAACGGGGGTATGGAGAAGAAACGAAAACAGCCTCTGATGAAAAGTCACTTATGGTTTCAAGGTTGGTGACGCTGAAATGTGATGCCTTGTAGTTTAGTTCCATCCCTGGACCAATCCCACATGCCTTACCTCTGAATCTGCTATGTGACAACCCATCAGTTCTTGGCAGCTTGCTGTCCAGCCTCCACTGTTCCAGTGGTTCTCAAATATTTATATACGTGAGTTTACTCATGGGACTTGCACATGTGCGTGTATGCTCGCACAAAGGTCTGTGTTCATGGGTGTCTGAATGCATGTGATGGACAGGGTCAACAGAGAGTATATTTCACCAGCTTCTGTCCACATTAGTTTTTGAGCTTATTGCCACTGAGCCTGAAGTCCATCTATTCAGCTTTACTGATGGCCTCAGGGGTCTTCCTGCCTCTACCTCCTCAGTGCTATGATGATGGCCACGCCTCCATGCCCACCTTTGTACGTGATTACTGGAGATTTGAACTCATAATCCATCTTTCCAGCCCCTGAAGAAACTTTCTTAGAAGCCTGTCACCCCACGACTGACCTTCAAAATTATGACTCTAACTTTCAAAGTCAGGAATTTTGCCTCTTACAAAAAAACCCTTCTGTGATCCCCACTCCAGTATACCTTCAGAAACACAGAGTAATTCTTCTGGACTCCAGTAAATACCTTGGTTTCCTCTTGTTCTTCTTCAAGTATCAGATCTGCTGAGTTCAATGTAACCCATGTGTTCCAGAGACTACTATTGTTTTCGGGTTACTGACTGGGATAACTGCAGCCCCTCAAATTGGCACAGGAACGGTACACAGGACCAAAGGGTGCAGCCCCTTGCTTTTGCTTTCTGTATCAAGTACACTGTGGCCTGATACCATGCTCGGAACCATCAAGCAGGATTGCTCCATCTTAAGAAAACACTTGAGTGTGATCACCTATGCAATGAAATATTTAAGTGAATTACACACCAAGTCCAACTTTCTCCAAACTCTTAAATATAAAGTCTGGCTAGTGTACTCCATTTCTCCCGCCCAACTCCTCCTTCCCATCCAACAGAGGTTATTACTGGTATAGTCTCCTTGAGGGCTTCTAAAAGAACCAGGGAAGCAAAACAGATGCAGAATAAACCATTTCACTTGTTCAAGCCTTGGAGCGGCCTTCAAAGAAAGATGGGCTCCACACCAGTCAGGACTCAAGTGGAGGTCAAAGCTGCCAACACATTTGGCAGGCCAGATTCTTACAGAAGTGAGATTCCACCTTCTAGAGAGACTGTCAATGAGGAATGAAAGCAAGCTAGAATTTTTTTTATACTTAACAGGGCATGGATTTTCAGTGCTAATGATTCTATTTCCATAGCTGACATAACTGTCCTCATGAAAAGAATACCAAATAGGACTACCAATACAAGATACGGGCCATTAAGGGCTCCTCAGTTTCCCAGTATGTCTAATGTTGCCACAAATCCTTCGATTCCAAGGACGCATAGTGAGAATTTAAAGTGTGCAATGTATTTGAAGAAAGTAGAGCTATCAGCTGAAACAGAATCAGTTGTGGGCTGTCAGAATCCACACAACATTTTTCTTTTATCCTCATGAGTGTGTGACTTTCAAGGCAAGCCAAAGTCAGCCCGTTGCACTTAGGCCTTAAATTAAATTGAGAACATTGGCACGGTCTCCCGAGGAGAAAAAGCTAAACCAGAAAGGAGGCCCTGGTTTTCTTGTGTATACAACGGCATGAATAGGAAAAGGGAAATGATATCCTCCCGGTTGTAAAGACAGAGAGGCCAAAATCACTCCCTGTGAGCATTAACGCTAATGAGAAAGAAACCCTGGGTACAGTGCTCTCCTCTTACCCCGCATCACTCCTGGGAAGGAAACCCCGGAAGTCGGGAATAACATCACCAGCTGCTGTTATCTTCAGTTCTCCTCTCGTGCTTGTCCCAAAGAAACAGAAGGTTTGTTTGAGCCCCTAAAAAGCCCCATGGTAGATACAGGTGGAGAAAAGACACTTCATTTTTCTTTGATGGAGAAACTGAGTAGTGAGTAGGTACTCTTGGTTGATCCATTTCTGCCCAAAGAGTGTCTGATGGGGAATCTTTGATGGGGAATCTTTATTGTGGAACCTGGAGGTACTAGTTCTAAAAACCTCAGTGTTGACTGACTCAAAGAGTTGGTGCTATACTCACAGAAGAGAGTCTTCAACTGACATGCACCCCCCCCCACACACACACTCTCATGTACCTTTGGAAGAGGCCGTATTCATTCTTTGCAAATAGTCTCCTAGGATTCTTAACAACGAAGCCTCTTTCAGCTGTGCCCAGTCATGGCATGCAGAAAACACTTAGCTCAGCATTCTCCTATCAGTGAGGTCCGCACAGTTGCTCAAGAGTAGTCTGATTAACCATAGGGTAAAGGCAATGCAAAAGGCTTTGTTAAAGAGTGTGGCTCAGCCATGAGCTGAATTATGGGGTGTTAGGTCGGTAACTTTTCACCTGAAGGAAATGGGATCCTTCATTCTTATCTGGGATAGATCTCTCAATGTTGAGGTATATGTGCACTAGACAGTAGACCGGACACTGGGAAGAACCTAAAAACTACTCTTCTATGTTCAGTTTTAATATTAACCAAATATAGTTGTCTGCTGATATCATTTGCTTCCTAAAAGCACTGAAAATGTGCTGGCACACTCTTAGCGTTCTTCAGATCACTGTTCAACCAGCTAATGCCTCAGGTGGAAGAGATATTTTGCTACCATATCCCAACAGGACCAGGTCCCGATGGCCAAGTCTCCTGCTTCCTGTCCCCGACATGACTTCAGGCCCTTGAACTCAATTGCTGTACTGTTACAATAGGCTTTTCTTGGGGCTTTGAAAAAAATGAGGTAGGGAGAGCATAAGCCGAGGGGTGAACCTGCTGGCATTAGCTTGCTAAACGTAATAGTGTCAAACTGCCCTTGACATTGAGCTTGCTTCAGTCTTTCTATTTTCATTTCCAGCAAAACTTAATAGGGCAGATCCATGAAGGAAGTTGAGACTTGGGGAAAACTTCCATTCGTATACATGGAGAAGGAAAGAGGGGTAACGACAAAACGACTTAAAGCCAAAATGTGAAATGAGCCAATTCCCACTCTTACCAGCCAGCGTTTGGTACTTTGCAAATCAACACAAAACTTGGTGGTTTAAAACAGCCACCATTATTTTAATTCACTGACTTTCCACTTGGCAGTGTGCGTGAGGCTCAGCGGACAACCGGGTGCTCTCAGCAAGTCTGTGGGGCGGACACAGGGGTCTAGGGTCAGCTAAGGGCTGGCTGGAGGTGAAAGCTGCCTGGTGCCCATCCCGTGGTCCTTTAACTCCCAGCAGGCTTGTTGAAGGTTGTTGTCGGGCAGGCTTTCGGCGAGAAGAGCAGAAATGGGGTCTCTGGAGGCCTTCGGTTGAAGGCTGCTGCTTTTTATCGTGCAAAGTCAGATGGCGTACGTGTGTGCAAACTCCTCTTCAGACCTACAAGTGTTAAAGTAGCCCTCCACAGCACACACACACACACACACACACACACACACACAGAGGAATAATGATTCAGTTGTTTTTGTTTCTTCTATGGCAACCTCTAGAAATTTTTTTTATTTCAAGGGGTGTGTTTGTGTTTAAATCTAAGCACAAACATTATTTGGTATATTGTAACTCCTTGCTATAATTTCAGTTCCTATAAGTTATACAGTCATGTCCCCCTTTCGTTTACTGATACTGGCTTCAAGGAACTAGGTTTAGTTCCATTAATTTCCACTATTAATCTATTATCTATTTTATTGATTGTCACTCTTATTTCCTCCTTCTCTAATCTCTGAGTTTAATTTATACCCCTTTCCCTCCATCTTAAGGTGAAAGGCCTAAGAACAATTGATTTTAAGCATGCATTATTTCTAACACAAGCATTTAAAACGTGTGTCTTCTTTTATTTTAAACATTGTCATTTTCTTAAATATTAAGAGAATATTATCATACTATGCTTTCATTTTAATTCAGTTAAAAATATTTTCACTATCCCTGATGCTTTTTCCTTTGATCCATGGGGCAGTTTAGAATCTCAGGGTGTAACCTTAATATCTGGGAATATCAGTCAGTTAGCTAATTCAAAGCTAACCTCATCATAAAACTCCATCATGAGTGTATCTACAGTGATGTCTGAGCAAATATTTGGGCACCCCATGGTCCAGTCAAATATACACATATACCAAACCATAATACCATCTGCAAATCATAGTATGCCCTAATTCTTCATATTCCCAAATCTAATTATTTGTTTATTTATGTATTTATTCATTTATGCTCATTATCTCCACTTCACAAAGCACTTACTTATTTATACGATTAAAATCCTAAATAGCTTTGGAGTCCAAGTAATACAGACACTGATATTTACAATACAAAGAACAGTTAATTATGTTACCTGATTTCGTATATTACACCAAAAATTAAAACACAGTGGGCATTTTGATAAATGTGGTTTTGAACTTAGTTACTTATTCTCTGAGCTTACGTTTTTGTTGTTAATTGTAGATGCTTTAAAGCAAGTATACAAACTTTTATATATTATTACCATGAGAATTAAAGTTGGGGTGAACAGCACTCAGAATATCTGGATGCCCAAGAGGCGAGCTGTGAGGGGGCTGAAAGCCCTGGTTTTCCTTGTAAGCATGTGGGCGTTCAATATGAAGCCATTACTGCCACCATTTTGGTCCTGTCTGTGGACAGTGACTTTGGGCTGCCCCACCCACCTCATATAGTTGGGGAGGGGCTGCTCTTGACCACTGAGTGCACTCAGTCAAACACAGCAGGCAGGCAGCAGAGCTGAGCAGAGTGTGAAAAGTTTACCCACTGGATGCCTGAAATTCGAAAACACTAAGCCAGAAAGTTTGTATGCTACCCAAGCATGTGAATGCTTTTAAGAAAGAATTTTTCAACCTAAAGGAGTTAAAGAGAAAAATGTGGTCAGTATGACTTTGCCTCCTTTTCTGTCTCAAAGGCATGTACAGACTTTGACTCACACCGGGTAATGTGATTGCAGGCATAGTCAAGCTCTCACAGGAATGTTTTGGATCTCTCAAACTCGATATTGATAACTGCAACCGAACAGAAAGCCTCCAGCATCTGGTTCTGATGCTTGGGCTCTGCTTGGGCTTTAAGGGAGAGTGCTGGGAACTCCTGCTCAGAAAATCAAAGCCTCATAGATTTCAGGGCCTGAGCTGGTGTGTCACAAGCTTGGTGACTTTATCCTACCAGCTCTACATATTTATTATATTATAGTATTATGCTTCATATCAGAACATACCTCCTTTTTGTTCTAGTGGGTTTGGGGTGGCTTTCTCAATATACCTGTTTACTCAGCATATATGTATATGAAAATATGAAATTTATATCATGCTTAGGGAAAAAGTTTCTATCATTTCCAATGGACAGGCTAAAGGACACTGTGCCCCAGCACAATGTACAAGAGGGTTTATCAGAGTGTGGCATTCAAGGAGGCACTAAGATTTTCTAGAATATCAACTATGTTTTTATTTTATTGCATTGTCCTAGGTATAGAAAATCCAGAACTTTACTATCACAGACTCTCAAATCAAATCAGAGTAAAACGAATATATACATGGGCTGGGGATCTAGCTCAGTGTTGGAGCACATGCCCACTGTACACAAAGCTCTGGGTTCGAGTCCTAGCATCCCCAACACATACACAAACACACACACACACACACACACACACACACACACACAGAGCATTTATTTACCGAGTAAATATCTAATGGAATACTTGTTTTAATTTCTAAAGGTTTATACTCAGCCCTGTGATCTTCCATGACTTTGGTTGTATTTCTCTCTTTTGTTCTCCAAATTATTACCAACAGTACCAGAGAAGAAAAGACAGAAAGAAACTAAAAGCAAATCTTTAATCTGTTATGGATTACATCTTCTGAAACAGTCCCGCCAAAGGCAGTTTTAAGAAAACAATTAAACCCAATGGCTAAAATTAGCCTAGGGATTATCAGTCAGCATCATTTATCAGAGCCGTCTCTGGTTGATATTGGTGAAGAGAGCACACACACATGGTGGTTCCATGTGCTCATTGTCTTTTGGAAATCATCCTATTAAGTATGAGCATAAGAGAGATTACCTGTGCATGCAAACATCTACCTGCTTTATGATGGAGACATTTTCCTTTCTGTTTGTCTGAAGAAAACCATGGGGTAATTGAATCTATGTACAATGTAATGGTTGTAATAAAATGACCTTTTCTCTGTATTTCCACTAATTGGCTTTTAAAATGCTTTTGATGTTGCCAAAGAGGTCAAAGATCAATGAGTGGCCTGTTAGTCTACATCGTTTATTTTTATCAGAAAACAAAAATAAAAGCTATTGAAGAAAAAAAAAAGAAAAGAACCAGAATTTTGAAAGACATCCACAGTCTATTTGCCTTTGGCGGGCACTGTGATTTTTCCTTGGCTCCTCCAAGAACAAGCCGTCTAATCAGGGGATTAGCAAGTAGACTGAAGAAATGTAACAGCGTTTTGTGCAGCAGTAAATATTTGAAAAGCAAAACTTTGGGAAAATCCACAATACATTTAGTGTCATTGATTTTTTAAAAACCCCAAGGTATTCCTAAGATCACGATCAGTAGTCTGAAGACACGCAAGCCAAACTGTCATCAGACAAGTGTGTTTCAAGAAACCCATCAGGTCTGGGCAGAAAACGTGATGGGAGAGCAAACACTGAGATGAAACTTCCCTTGGTTGCCAATTTTAAAATATGCAACCCTAAACACACCAGTGTGTGTCAGTCCATGTAGGACAGAGAGTGTGTACTGATCTCTTAGGACACTGCTCAAAAATTCTATGAAATGAGAGATGCACTTCCTGGTATTTCCAAGAAGCAGCTGATTCATAAACAGCTGATTACATCCACTGAAATGTGCTTGTTAGGCTTTCAGAGCAGAGATAAGAACATTCAGCAAGCATGGTAGATTGTGTTTAAATTAAACAACAATCATGGGTTTCAGGACTAGGGAGGGTGCTGCTGACTGATTAGAAATAAGTCTTGGCCTCAAGGAAGGCACGGGGCCATTAATCCTTAATGATCGTTTACCTAAAAAAAAATGTTCTAGGCTACGGGCTGAAATTCTCTTAAATAACCCATAAGGCTGAAAGGGATGCTGACAGTAGGTGTTTTAATTGCCATATCTAAGTAAGGACTTCTGGTCACGTTGAGCTTACTGTCCTGAAGAACAGACACACAGTGGCTGGAGAGATGGCAGTCAGGTCAAGAGCACTGGCTGCGCTTCCAGAGGTCCTGAGTTCAATTCCCACCAACCACATGGTGACTCACAGCCATCTATAGTGGGATCTGATGCCCTCTTCTTGCATGCAGACGTACACGCAGATAAAGCACCTGTACACATATAATAAATAAATTAGAAAACAACAACAAAAAGAACAGACACACAAAGAATAAGCCAACCTGTCATATTGTCTGTCATTGTACTGACAATGTCCCCTACAGGTAACTTTTTATTCTCCTTCTATTTTCTTATCCCACTTTAAAAAGTTATTTTACTCCTCGCTCCTCACTTAACCAATAACCACCTTTAAAAATGTGTTCATTGTTTATTCTGTGTGTCTTACACATCACGAGTCCCAAGCCCACCCACCCATCTCCCTCTCCACCCAAAAATGAAACTAAAAATGAAGCGTAAGAGAAAAGGGGGAGAAAAGAAAAACAATGAAGGGGAAAATATCTCCATGGAAGCTGCAGTGTGACACAGCAAGTCACACAGTGACCCCTTTATCCGTGCATTTTCACACGCGGTTTTCATGGCAAGGAAGCCTTGGTTCTAGGCCCTGGGTCTCTGATGCACCATGGACACCGGGCCTCACCAGGACTCTTCCTGGACATCCCCTTGCTGCCTTGTGTCATAGAGATCCTGTAGCCCTGGGTCCACAGGATCACACACACACACACACACACACACACACACACACCAGCAGATCACAGATGGGGTGGATGTTGGGATGGGCCAACACTGAACCCTGGATCTGGGCCTGGGTAGTTGCAGGGTTGGTCAATCCTCCCTTGTCTTCACAACCAGGGTGGGCTCTCCAGCGTCGCCCTGGCCCGTTCACCCCTGGCGGCAATGAGAAAGGGGCAGGGCCAGTTCTCAGGCTTTTACATCCTCAGGGTTGGCTGTTCCCCACCTACACCTTGAGGGCCAGCTCTACCCTGTTGCTTAGGTGAGGCACAGGGGCTCCCTCTCCCGAGTGCTGCAGTTGGTGAGGGAGACGGACAGCTCTCCTGCTCTTATGACCTCAGGAACAGCTCTCCCGCCTGTCTCAGACATCGATGGGCACAGGGTCAATAGTCTTTCTTGAGTATCCACGACTTCACTATGCACAGGAACAGGCTTGCCTTCGGTATTCAGTATGAGGGAAGAAAGAGATAAAGAGGCCATTTTCTCCAGGCTGGAGAGGGTTAAATCAGCTGTGAGGGAAGCAGGGAGGGAGGTGTCCAGCCTTAGGAGGAAGGAGTAAAGGAAGACAAGAGATTCAAAATTAACCCACATGCCACTTCGCTGTCCCGCCGATCCCTGGTTAGGAGAGAAGGAGAGACTGGGGCTCTGCCATTGATGGATGATTTTAATTCCTTCATAGTGTGACAGCAAATTCTTATCCCACGGGTACTGAATACCTTCTGTCACTATGAGTTGTAGATTGATCCAATAAGTGCATAGCACTTGATCTAAAATACATTTGAAGGAAATCCTAGTAGACCTTGTCTCTTAGCATAATGATCATCTACCCACCCCCGCCCCAAGCCCATTCCCATGGCCTCTGCTTGGGTAATTGTGCCTTTTTAAAGATTTCAGAGAGACTAGATAACCTTTGGCTTAGTTTAGCAGAAGCGGTAGGCATTTACTTTTGGTTTACATTGAGAAGTCCAGCCGAGGGTTAGCAGTTCATTAAGACAATTCTTTCCTAACTGATGACTTGGCCTTTCTTCTTGCAGTAGAAATTACTTTTTATTTATTCTACAACGATTTTCTTTGAGAGATAATGGGAAAGAATTTAGGACAGTGGAGCGTAGACCAGTGTCAATAACATTCTCAAAGTAGACTGGATTCCCAGAGGTCAGAACTGCTGTCTTCACTCTCAAGATAATGGTCATCACTTGGAAGCAAATATGGTCCCCACGTAGAACAGAAATGGAAAAGTGGGTGGACCTGAAAAGGTCCCTACCACAACACCCATCTTCTAATTTTAAACCAATGAAATCTTGCCTTAAGTCTCTTTTATTTTCTTAATTTTTAAAACTATTTTGTGTGTGTGTGTGTGTGTGTTCACACGCATGCGTGCCAGCTTGTGTAACATGCCCACATGCCACAGCGCAGAGGTGAAGGCCAGAAGGAAGTTTTCAGGAGTGGGTTCTCCCTTCCATGAAAGGCCTCGGGTAACAACCTGAGGCTGTGGAATGGCAGGGCAAGTGCTTTTACCTGGTGAGCCATCTTCCCCTGGATGTGAAGTCCAGGGCCCACTTTAAAAGGCTGGGTGTGGCAGTGTGCACAGCGATGGGGAGGCAGAAACAGTCAAATCCTGGAGTTCACTGGCCCCACCTGACTGAGTTCCAGGCCAATGGGAGACCATGTCTCAACAGAAGACGGTAAACAGTGTTGGGAGAATGACATCTATGCTTGTCCCCTGTGCACATACAATGTAGATACATTGACACAGCATGTATGGACCCACACACTAATTATCTTTTCACTCCACTTGCTACAAAAAAAAAATGAATCATTTATCTATAGGTCATTTCAAAAAAGTTTCTCCATCTAAGTTCTTCCACAGTTAGTGATGAATTGTGTTTATGTCTAATGAGATGTGAAATCATTACACCCTTATTGTCTTTCTCTAGGTTACTTACAGATTGATCTCCTCATCATGAACACTGAGAGCAGTTTATTAGTCTTCTTAAGTTTCATTTGGAAATGAAATCTGTTGCCACAAACAGTGATTTCGAATTTCCCTTTCCTTTGGTAGCACATTATTCTAGAAGGTGTACTATGTAGTCTCTTGCTTGAATAGAAGAATCTTTTGTCATGTGACATTTTATGACGACCGTCAACAGACATAAGAACCACAATTTCAGATTTCAGAATTAGATCAATTTTCTTTTGTATCCTCGCTGTCTCCAACTCTAGCCCAATAGCCTACTGAGGCTCTCAGGAATGAAACTTGAAAACTACTGCTTTTCAATAAACTATCACTCACTCTATTAGGTTTTCCTTAAATTTGAAAACCTTAATCAGAATCATATAGTCAAAAGAATTTCTTAAACTGAAAAATCTGAATCATCTTTTAATTCTTGGTTTTGTTTACGTTGTTTTCTTTTTTTGGCTCTGTGAAAATAATTTGTGGAACAAATCTGCAATGGGAAGCTTTTCAGCAAAAGGCGAGACACTAGCTGATACTCAAAATGCGGCGTAAACATCCACACTGGGTCTTGCATGCTTCTGTGGGACTTGTGTGGATGCGGAAGGTGAACACCCAGACCCCACGTGCCCTCGTTGGCAGTCAGGAGCAACAGGGGCAGCACAGCGGAGAGGTGGAGGTCCTTCTCACCATCATCTCCCTTTCTTGCTTATTCCCTGCCTTGCCTAAACCAGGTAAGATGGTAATGAGTCACTTCTGAAAGAGGGTGGAAAACCAGACACTGGATGGTAACACGGGATCTTACCTTTCAGAACCCAACAGAAAAAAGGGGGTTTTCTCATAGACACTCTGGGAGGAGCCAAAAGCTCTCACACTGAGCATATTTTCAGAATGGCACCCCCAGAGTACCAGTGTTTCCATCAAAAGGTTAATGCTGTCTCTAAAATGTGCCTTTACTCCCAAAGAGAAAATAACTACTGTGAGGTGTAGAGACTGGATATGTTAGTAATGGAGAAATTTCCCAACAACCACGAATCTTTAAGATTAGACCTCATAGCATCTGTTAACTAATGCAGAATGACTGGAAACTTCTGTGAAAGCATTTGTGGTGAATATAAATAGTGGAATACTATAATTTATTACAATTACATTGTATAGAATAATAATGAAAGAAATGCTTCATGGATGAAAGCTTGGGCCATTCCTATATCAATTGTAATAAGAAGAAATGCTGCTGCTTCAAGACTTGCCCATAAATCAGAAAAAGGAACTTGGACCAGTCTGGCTATGCACCATCTGAAATATAGCACACAGACCCTCTTTCTGTGTTTGCCCGTGAGCAGAGAGCAAGCTGGTGTGCAATTGAGGGCAGATGAAGATAGTCTCTACATCAGTGGCTGGCACTCAGAACAGTGCAAGGATCCCTGCTACAGTGTTTTGCCAGAGATCTAAATTTGGGAAACATCCGGTGCGTTAGCACAGCTGTTGGGCAGATCTGATGAAAAGTCAGTCATTGTGATAAATTCAGGGAGGGAAATCCATCACCAGGCTGTAAGGACTACATGCTCTATTTTTTTTTTTTTTTTTGCTGGTCCCAGGTCAAAAGCACACCTTCCTTGTATCCATATATGGCCAGAGACCACTGGGCACTTTTTAAAAGATGAATGGTCTGGTCTGAGCATGCTCCTACAATCCAGTGACGTCCTTACTCGGGGTGGTCTGTAAATATTCTAAATCTTTGCTTACTATATAAAATTACAAGGAAGTGTTACCCGCATCACTCTGTGCATTGGACATCGTCAGCTAAGCAAACCCTACAAAGCACCTCATTCTCCTGAAAAGCATCTTTCTCTTTTTTTTTCTTTTAAGTAAGGTAGTTTCCTTTTTCTTGTCTTTGCTTTTCCTGCCTTTATGCCTGACCCTGCCCTTCGGCTGCGTGCATACTGGGTTACATAAGAATCGTGAGACATCACACTTGTAAGTCAAGTTCATCACGGAGCTTTCCTTACTGCACAAGGAAGGAGAGGTTCCCCCTTGCGCTTTTCCTCCAACTGCTTCTGGCTCTGTGCTGTGTTTGCCTCGCCCTGAGAAGGAGATTCCTCTCACTTTACCTGCTTGGTGATCTTGCATCAAAACCACCCCCAAGTGCCTGAAGAGAATGCCAGATAAAGAAGGGAAGATGAAAAGATGCTTAAAACACATCCCATCCATCCAGGGAAATTTAAAAACTCACTGGGGGAAACATGCATCCATTTTTAAAATCTATGTGTGAGAACTGGAATTTGGTTGGGGTGATATTATTGGTTATGTTGGTTTCAATTTTTTCCATGCTTGTGGTCTAATTAATTGTATCACTTTTAACTTGATGATGAGATACAAGCCACAATGTTGAATTAATCCTGGCTCAAATCCCAGCTGGATTGTACTGTTAATGCTATGTGGTCATCTATTAGAATTTCCCTTCAAATGAATATGATCTGGTAACCAAATGTTGAGAACCGGACCCATAACCGTACTCTCAGCTTCGAAAGAATCGTGGTGATCTTTCCTGATTTGTGGCTCCAAGTTTGGGGAGCAAGGGCTGTGCATTTTGTTTTCACGCATGTCGTGTTTTGCCAAGTCAGACATCTTTCCACATGGGATAAGATTATAATGGCATTGCAAAGTAGTTCTCTTGAAACCTTCTCAACCAGATTATGTTCTGCATTCCATTAAACCTGTGTTTGAAGTTACTAGGATTTGCTAAAATATTTGATAATGCCTAAGCAGATAAGAGATTATATGCTTTATGTATACAGAGGAAGGATTTGTTCCAGCTTGGACACAGTGTATTAATTGGCCACCTACAGTGAGCAGTGTTTAATATCTGCCCTACCCCCCCTACACCCGCCTCACTCCTCCCTTGCTGCTTTTGAGGCAGAAGATCATGTACGCACCCACTGAACTAAATTTGCTAACTTTCTGGAACACATTAAACAATGTGTGCTACTTGTGTCATATTACATTAACTTCACTTCCAATGACAAGTTGTATATATCTGTAATAAATAGCCCCTCGGGGATCAGATCAAGATTAAGGGAGAGAAAGTACACTGCTGCTGTAGTTAAGTAATTTACAGTATCTCAGCAGATGCTTGCAAAGAAGTGTGTGCACCAGCAGGGCTGGTGGCCGCTGGTGACTCTGCTGCAAAATCGGCTTTGAGTCTTCTGTTTTAAGAAGAGAGCTTCCTGTCCTGTAGTGTCGGGTGCTGTGGTGTTCACTATATGGAAAGTGCCTTCCCATGGGTCTTTGAGCATCCGCATTAGAGCAGCGTGAGTCAGGACCTCTTGGCGGTGCAGGGGAGGGAGATGCAGGACTCGGTGGTGGTGATGGAACCCAGGAACACTTACTTAAACTGAAAAACTGGTTCATTCCAGAACAAGGACTTTAACTAATCAGAACAACCTAGGGCAGAAAACTGCCTAATAATTTGGGGGGTACAGTTGAGGTGCTGGCTCTGGTTAACCAGGATGCATGCAGGATTGAATGGACAAAGGCAGAAACTGGACAGAGCTGGTGTTTTCATGTGACTCTAGTGCTCTGGGCACTGAAGCAGGGGGACCACAGGTTCCAGACTGCCTTGAGCTTTGCAGTAAGAACTCTGTTTCAGAGCGGCGCAAATCAAAACCCAGAGACTTCTAGAAAACTGGTTCACTCACCAATGTGGAATTAAAATAGTCTCAGGTGTGGCAATCTGGTCTCACAGGATTACAAACTCAGTCCTTTCCTCCTTCATAATACAGTCCTGTTCCAGATTCGGGTTTGAGCACTGGGTCCCTTGTTGACGAGAAGTATTTGCATGCGACTCTGTGGATGTCACTTGGCTGTTGTGACAGTTGAGCCTACTTCTGTGGCAAGGGGTGCCATGGCTGTTCTGCCATTCAGGAACACTGTGGAAGAGTGAATGGTTTTCATTCATCTGTGTCTGAAGACAGAAGGAAACAAGAAACCATGAGAACCACTCTGCTCCCTGCCTGCCTTTGCCGAGGCATCGCTGCATGGAGAGGTCACCACTACAGAATGGGTTTGAGCATCATCCTTACACAAAAGTTAAAGATCATCCACGAACGTAGTCCTGGCTTCAACATACTGCCCTGGCCGTATGGGAGCTACTGTAGTCTGTTACCATTGAGTGCATCTCACTCCAAGCTACAGAACTTTCCTAGTTTGTTATATTATGAGGTCCCCCGATGAACTTTTGAATACCACATCAGTGTCCATCAGGAAAAGCAAAATAATAATAATAATAATAATAATAATAATAATAATAACAAAAAACAACAAAAGATGAATTTCTTGGTGTTAGCTGATGGGGTCGAAAGGTCCTCAGCATAGCGCTGGCTGGGTAATGGACATGTCCATGTTCCAGCATGGCAAGGGGAGATAGATGACTTAGTAGCATTGTAGGATCCCTGTGTCTACTAACAAGTTGGGAGATACCATCTGTCCAGTCTTTCCATCACTTTGCTCTCCTGATAGGGTTTGGGACACCCATCTGTATCTTTTCCCAAGTTTGCTTTCTCTAGTTAAAGAAGCAATGGCCAAAATCTTAGCCTGGAGGAAGTGCCCAACCTTGGTGTGGGCCACACCTCAACAAGAGCTATGATCATCTCAGTGGGATAAGCTTTGAGGGGGCAGGACAGCCGTCTTTCTCTGCAGTCACCTCTGTTCCCCAGCTGTGCCTGCTGCAGGGGACCTCTGCCCACAGCTGTCTCAACTGAGCTGGTGGGTGCAGAGAGCTTTGACACAGGCATTTTCATCCGGAAGGATAAACAGAGCTTTCTTCTTTAAAAAACTGTCTGGAGGATGGTGAGATGACTCTGTGAGTAAGTAGGTCTCAGCACCCACATTAAACAGCCAGAAGTAGCCTAGAGCACTTATAACAATGGTGCTGTGGGAGGTGGAGACAGGAGGGCTGTGAATTGTTGACTGGTAGCCTCAAAATAATAATGCTGGCTGTAATATAATGAGACTTTGATGGCTTCCTCTACCTATGCCAGGACACACATCTGCACACACATGTGCACATATGCCTTTTACACAGATACCAAAGTATACACACACACACACACACACACACACACACACAAATTAATAAAAAAGACAGAGAGAGATAGCTAAAAGATGACAGATAGATAGATAGATAGATAGATAGATAGATAGATAGATAGATAAATAATCTTATTCTCTCCAATATGGCCTCCATATTTTTGTGTATTCTCACTTACACTGGGTGATTGACAGTTCTTCTTTGGACAAATAAGCTTTCTCCTTTCTCAAAGTCTAGATTCAGAAAATCTGACCTTGTCCCCCGAAGATCTTTAATAGACCAGAAGATTTTTAAAATTTCTAATGCATCCCAATGGATGCCTTATATCTGAATCATCACTTCCAAAGTCTACATCACAATAGACATCAGAGTTCTTAGCTCTGATCATACTGTTTCCTTTCTTTGTCTTTATAAATGTAAAGAAGCTATTCTTGACTCTCATTGTTATGAACTTTATTTTTAAAGCAATTAAAATAAAATTTATGCAAAGCTGTAAGACTAACCATTTTTCCCCCACTGGTTCAGATTGCATGTGGGGAACTTTGATAACTGTAAGACATTCTGTAAATCACCCTTTGAAGCATTGATACCACTTGAGAGAGACAAGAAAGTGTGCTTACCTTTGTACAAGCCTCTAATCTTCAAAATAAATTCCTACCAGTGACTTTATGAGTCAGGGTCGCTTGTGTAAATTCGACCACAAAAATGAATGCAATGTGACAATCTCCCAGATGTTCAGCTGAGTTGTTCTAAAGATATAAATGCCTGCCCTCTACCCCAGTTTTTCCAAGTAAGTAAGAGCTTATGTTCTTTCCATTCCATAGTTTTAAATGAGTCACAGCATTGCCAAGTAAATTCTAAAGCTCTTTCAGAATGCCCTCACTTTTATTCTACAAATGGAAGAGCTCCCAACTCTACACCTCCCCACCGTCTTCCACGCTTCAGACTTTGACTGTACGGCAAATCGCATTTCTTCAGGAGAACAGTTTCTTTCCATATAGGGAAAACATTTTTAATTAAATGTTTTTAAAATATAGTAAGTTCTTTTATTTTTCAGGATTTATAGTGTATATACTTGTATATATATATACTTCATATGTTTTACTTATGTGGATATATGTGTGCTTGCATGAGTTTTTATGCACCATATTCTTGCAGGTGCCTGTGGTGGTCAGGAGGAGTCAGATTCCCTGGAACTGGAGTTGTAGGTGATTGTGAACCTCATGATGTGGGTTCTCAGAGCTAAACCTGGGTCTTGTGCAATATCAGCAAATGTCTCTAACCACTGAGATACTTCTCCAGCTCCAAGCACTTTATAATTTAATATGCCACCAGTTTGTAAAATTCCCAATTTTACAAAAATATCTCCTGGTGGTGGGTAAACTAAACTCCTAAGTGATATCTACAGCATCTGAGGAAATAAATAACCCTTGCAAGAGCTGACCTGAGTTATCCCCACTAGTGATATGCAGAGAGTAACAGCCATTGTTTAGACTCTCTTCTTCATACTCCTAAATCAGCAGGCAGTCCCAAAGCCATGCCTAGTGCAGAACAAGCCATCCTGTTAGAGTCCAGCCTCCCCCTCAAGCCCTCACACTTCCTGCCTTCAGCAAAACACACTGGGGACTGGCTCCTTTTCAATTTTCCTGCTGCTGAACGAAGATATGATGAATAATCCTTTCCCTTTCTACAGTGGTTCTGGGGCAATGGTTAGTTAAGGGCTGGACAGTACGCTGATAGTAATAAGATAACAATCACAGCAGAGTATCCATGATCTTATGACCGAGCAGCCACTGACATGTCTTGGTGGAATACACTGAAGGTGATTTTGATATATGAAACAAAACTTAGCTTCACAAGAATGAAAGAAAAAGGAAGACATAATTAACAGAATTGGCTTTTCAGATAAGCCATAAGATCTTTTGCATTACCTTTATGGAAGACCTCAGTGTCATGAAATCTGTGTTGGGATGGGCAGAGGACTTGACAGTAGATATAGATACTACATAAGTGACAAAATGTAATTCTGTGAGCTAGTAAATGATAAAGTTTATAGCCAGCTTTAAGTATCTATCACACATGTTACTGCATCACTTTAATTTAGGATCGCCATCTTCATAGAAGTGGGGTTTTTCCATGTTCTCTGAGGCTTCATTCCTTTTTTTCATGCCCACCCTGAGATGCCAATACAAACAGGGAGTCCCCTTGGCCTCAAAGGGAGCTTTGTGCTGAGATTTGCTAGTTTGGACATGGAACAAACTTTTCAAAGGGACATGAAGTTCTAAATTCCACCTGATTTAGTTGGCTCAGTATCTACAGATATTTTTCTAAAATGACCTATTTTTCTTACTTTAGCTTGTCATAAAAGCAAAAAAGAGGAAAATATGGACTTCATATTATGTTACCAATTCACAATATTTTTTACCCAGGCAAAAATAAATTCAAGTTTCTACGGCATCACGAGTATGCCAGACTTAATGGCCATGTATTTTCAAAAATCTGTTCAATCTTTATTGTCTTCCTTTTGAAATTTCAATGAAAGTAGCCTTAGAGCCAAATCAAGTGCAACCCAAATAAAGCAAAATAAATTGCAAACCTACCAGGAATACAAGAATTATGCGGACACCATCTAAGTTACTTTAACGTAAGATATAAATCCAGAGATTTCTCATGCCATCATTTTGTAAATAATTACAGTTCTGCTGAAACTGTTGTATAAAGTTTACATGGGAGGTTCAGTGCACCCTTGCTCTTGTTTAGAACACTCGGAACCACCAGAGAGCTGTTGATATATGGCCGTGCTTTTCAGTGCCTGAGACATCTACTACATGGGAGCATAATAAACAGGGGCATAAAGACAGGTTTGTGCAAGCAGTTTGGAGTGACCTTTTTGGCAGCTGAAGTCCATCTTGAGTACATGGTGCTGATGTGGACAGACATGTAAACTTAGTCTTGTTACCATAACTACTAGTTCTACAAATATACTCAGATGCCCAAAATGTATATCACTCTCAGGAAAGTGACTTTAAATGGAGAAATGCAGCCAAGGAGAAGCCATTCATATAAGATCAAAAACCATCTATTACCAAGCAATCTCTCTGATCAGTTGGCAAAAGTGTTGAAAGCATGGGATTAGATGGATTTAATCCACAAGCTTATAGAGTTAAGATTCTCTTGATGGTGTATTTAGGGGTTTTGTTTTTAAGTTGTATCTTGGTGGGTTTTAACGAAAGCAATAGAAATGCCCTATTTGCTTCCTGTCTCAAACTAAAG
Source organism: Mesocricetus auratus (assembly GCF_017639785.1). Classification (NCBI taxonomy): domain Eukaryota; kingdom Metazoa; phylum Chordata; class Mammalia; order Rodentia; family Cricetidae; genus Mesocricetus; species Mesocricetus auratus. Next base: position 7,177,391 of record NW_024429218.1, read on the forward strand.
TTATTGTAAGAATGGTCAAGTCAACCGAGTATATCAATATGTTAAAATATTGCCAATGTACTTACCTAATGGTTTGATAAATAATGCAGGCACTTGCATATTAAATTTGGAGAGCTAGGCTTTAGAAACACCTTTCTAAACTTGAGCCTGATATTAAAATCTCTCTTAACCAGTGTGGTCAAGTTTGCCTGGGGTCCCAGCCACGCTCTTCTGGCTAGCATGATGCTCACAGGGAGGCAATCACAGGGAAAGGTCCTGGTGTACCAAACTGATTTTGGTCCAGCAAATGAATTTGCCTTGTGTTTTCTTTTGGTCACAGACACACCAATGACATCAATTTTAGCCTCCCGATGTGGCTGAGATTTCGGAGAACTTGGATCCCTCCTTGTTGACTCAGGTACTTGATGAATGCGCCTCCTGTTTCTTTTGAAATGGCTCTCACTCTCTCAGAAAATGTTTTAAGCTTATCTTCAGTTGTTATTTATTTAAAAAAAATATCACTGGAGGTGACTGAGCAAGCACAATTATCTCCGCAATTAATAAGAAACCTGCAATCAGTGGAAATGTCATGTTATAAAGTGGGAGGGTGCTTCATGGGAGGGTGGGTGCTTACTCTCCACTTGTCTGGTTGCCAAAACCTGAGGCTCCCCCCCACTAAATCACACCATCTTGCCCATCATCCAAACCCTCCCCTCTGTTCATCAGTGGAATTTGAGAAGATGATCAGTAGTAAGCTAGATGCAGACATTTGATGGAATTTCTCTCTCTTTACTCAGGGATCAGCCGAGATGAGGTTAGAACCCACAGCTCTGGAGACCTAGAAAAAGATGCCTAAAATCTCAACCTGCTCATGAGGCTAGGCAGGAAGATGGCAGTTCACATTCAGCTTACTCAACTAAACAAGAAACTATCTCAAGACGAAAATAAATAGAAAGTGTTGGGTGTGTCTTGGGATAGAGCTCTTATTTAGCAAGGCCTTGGGTTCAAGACATCTAATGCTTTAGAGAAACGAGTGTATCTGCATATGGACCTGTGCTCCAATGGGTCCACTGACCTAATTCTGGACTTGCAAGACCTTATAAAGTAAAATGAGGACACTGACATCCCTGGGTGTCCTAAGAGATAGCTGGGAGTCCGGTAGAAAGTCAGGTTCCCTGGGGGTTCTCTCTGCTCCCAGCCATGGTGGTGATGGTAACTGCTCTGTTGCATCATGCCTCCCACCGTGATAAACCCCAAAGTCCGAAGCTGTGAGACAGAGTAAATGTTTTCTCCCTTACTACGCCTCTGTCAGGTATTCTGACGCTTAAAAAAAATATCTGACAGAGAAAAGTGGTTCAGAAAATGAGGTCAGTGCCGTGACTAAATGCAGTTCTTAAGCCCTCAGAAGCAGTCTGTGGGTGGGATTTACAAAACAGTGAAGTGGGCTAAAGAGCCTGGCATATTGTAAGCAGAACTTAATGAGAGGCTCTGGAGGGAGCTCAGAAAACCAGGAGCGGATAAAGGCTGTGCTCATGATGTTCTGGATGGGAGAAAAAGGGAGCTGGTCGTGGAGACCATTCATATCACATCTGCAAAATAACTTGTCTACATTCTGCTGATGTCCTGAGACCTTGTGAGAGGCAAAGGTTAAAGGTGATGGACTAAATGTTATACTGGAGTAAATTGTAAGTCTAGGCAGTATTAAAGCTATTGTGTGGATATTGCTAACTTCTTTTAGCCAGACTGATAGATGCAATTAGAAGCCCGAAAGTAAAGTAGAAATATTTTTTTAAAAAGCTTGCAGTTTGTCCAGATGTTTAAAGTAGTCCCAAGGGGGTAGAGATGTCACTTAGTGGCAGAGCATTCGCCTAATACATACAAGAATCTGACTTTGAGCCCTTGCACTGAAGTGGGTACCAAAAAAGATGTCATTGTTAAAAGGAGTATAGACATTAAAACGTCACCAGCTACTTTATGTCAGAACAGTATGAAAATTACTATAAAGCATTTGTGGAACCAGCTAGACTCCCCCAACTCAGACTCAAGCATACACAGCTCCAGAGTACCTTGTATGGGCAATCAGCCTAGGGAATTGTCTCTCCCTTCTAGATACCCAGAGATTGCTGGAACCATGCTCTAAGATCACCTCACTACTGCTTACACTGACAACAGACCTTGACATTGTCCACATGACCACCTTTCAGGTATTCAGGATACAAGAGCTATACAGTCGTGAGGGATTGCACCCAGATTCCAAGGATAGCTTAGCAGAGTAGGCAATGCACACCAGTAAGGAAGGATAGCTGTAAGGACGTCTCTGGGAGGGCAATACATGAATCCATGACGATGAAGTTGAATGTGTAACGAACGCCTCAGGATGTTAGCAATTCCAGGAACATTGACCATCTGCTGAGGAGAAAAACAGGCAATGGGTGGAAGCAGTCAAAGAGAGAAGCCATGTGGGCTGCCAATAATAAGGCATCAAGAACAGTGTTGACAAAGCCAGTTGGAATATCTCTACTGTAAAGCATGCCTCAGACAATAAGACACAGAGGTACAAGATTTACTCTCTGCCCACTAAGTTTTATCTTATGCTGCATCTGCATAAGATAAAACTTTCTTATTATTCCATTATCTCCTAGTGGAGCAGAAATGTGTGCTCTTGATTCTGTGGAGGCTCAGGGTTAAGAGTTTCCCTTGAGTCTCCTAAGAGACGCCCACTTGGACCCATTGTAACAGAATTAGAGCTGTTAAGACTACAGAGACTTAGAGGCGGATCTAAGGCATTTTGCTCTATGAGACTTCTGGGGACAGGATTAAAATATAGACTAAGAAGTATTTTGACATCACTTAGAGAAACGGATGGTTATTCTTGATTGGATTAAAAGTGGATAAGAGACCCTAGATGTATCTGTGAAAGACATTTCAGGAAGAATTCGCTAATGAAAAAAGACCATCTCTGAATCCGTACGACACTATCCCATGGACCGGGGGCTCTAATGGAAGAAAAGAGGTAGGGGGAAGTCAGGTAGTGCTTTCTGGCCTTGTGACTGGGATGCCTTGCTCTGCTGCACCCTCCGTCCATGTTGGACTGAAAGTTCTAAAAGGATGAATCGGAACAAGTCTTCCTCTTTTAACTTATGTTTATCTGGCAGTTTGCAACTTAATGAACTCTCTAACATGGCCACCTTTTTTGTTACAAAGCAATTTTTTAAAATGCCATGGTTGATTGAGCCAAATGTGAGAGACAAGAAACCAGAGCATATATGTGTGCATACATGCACACACGAGCATGCATGCGCGCGCGCACACACACACACACAATATATTATTATGTATGTTATCTTCTTCCTCTCCACCCTCTCTGTATAGTCTATCTCTAATCAAGAAACTCAAATTTTTAAGGTCTCAGATGGCTTTAACTTTGACACTAACACCAACAGAAGTCTTGTCAAACGATCTGCAGTTTTATACATAATGTTCTGTTAAATAGTAAAGGAATACAACACTGAACAAAGTCAATATCTGCATGTTAAATTTCTTCATTTTAAGGAGTTTGTGTTCTCAAGTAAGGTCATAAATCTTTAAGAGAAATGATGACTTAAAATAGCCCAAAAGGCAAAAAGAGTGTCGGCATGAATTCTTTAGGAATACTCGTAGACTTCTTAATAATTGACTTGGAAAACTAGAGCACCTAAAATAAAGGAGAGGGTTACTTTTCTATCTTATATGATGGAAGAGCTTGGACATTTCTCAGCAGCTATACAGGACCATAGATGCTCCAGGTGCCTGCAGTGTTCCTGGCTTGTCTTTCTCAGTCACCGTCTTCAAAAGATCCTCTACTTGTACAATGGCCATAACTCTAGCCATCACATCCACATTCTACAAAAGAAAGAAGAATAAAAGCCATATTTTGGAGATATATTTTGGAAGTCCTACCCATCATCTTGATCAAACAGGTCCTTGTCTTCCCCTGCTAGGAAGAAAGGCAGAAAAATGAAAATGTGCATCTGTCTGTATGGCTTTCATAGAGACAGAATAGATATTACATACTACACATCTACTAGAGCATCTACTGCTGCTGTTGGAATTTAAGGGATTCCATCATGTAGCATAAAATAAAAGGTTAGCAAAGTCAGAGATGTAAAGTTTGTCATGAACAAGGTAAAATAAACACTCCAAAGCCCTTCAAGGTCATGTGAAATTGAAATGAAAATAGGGGAGAATGCAGAGAGCACAGAGGTTATGACTCCAGTCAAAATCCCCATCTGTGTTTAGCATCCAAGGTTAGGGAGACAAAGTTGTGCTCATTTGATCAAAATTTAAGAAACATCTTAAATGTATATACAGTAAATTTGAAGATAAAATTGACAAATGTGCACCTTAAAAATAATTTAACAAAAATTGGTCTCCTAATACAAATCTACAAAAAGTGATCAAGTTGCTGAACTCCAACACACACACATACACACTGAAGAGTTCTATGGTGATCACAGCAGCAATACTCCTGCAACATGTAGTGTTCCATCAGATACAAAATCTTCACGTCCACTGAGTTACTGGTGGGTTCCCTTAGCTGTCCAAAGGAGCACTCACCTGAAGCATGGACAGCAGCTCATGGTGTCTGATGCCATCCTCTGGATTTTTTCTCAGTGGCCTTCTGACAGGAAACCCATGCATCACACACTACCATGGGGGTAATAACACAATACCATTGGGTAGGCTGGGTGTTATTCATGCAGTTGACTGTTACAGAAGTACCAAAATGCCAGGGTGGCTTAAATGCTGATGAAGATTTTGAGAGCTGGGTCTTGGCAACTGCTTAAAAACTCTGGCTTTTCGGCTAGTGTTCATGAAGATCTCCAAGCTACTTAGTGAACTGAAGGCTTATTCAGTAATGTCACCACTGACATCATCATGGTCAATCCACTCCTCATTACCAATGGACTAAAACAGAATTGTTTCATAGGTCACTTTTTATTAAATCAATATCCCAAAGTTGTGTTCAAAGACTCAACAAAGAAATTCAGACTTGGCCAATGCAAGATTTTCATTGACAACATGGGGGAAAATCATCACTAATTTTTTTTTCTTTCCCTGGCAGTGCTGCATCTAACAGTGTGCTGACTGACCATGACACAGGAAATTAAACCTAGAAGGCCAGGATATCTTTCAGGAGACTGGTGGGAAGAACAAGACAGCATTCTGTCAGGCACCCTTCTCCAGAATCAAAGCTGTTTCTACCACAGCATTCATGCCTACCTTTTTTTATCCTGTTCCAAGGCCTGAATTTGCTACAGAAACAGATGCAGGGTCTTTAGCAATCCACCAAAAATCCCTTTGAGTTAACAAAGGTTTGCATTGCAACCAATTCCCCGTGTTGAAATGGAGATCGTTCTCTGGATAAGACATGGATGACAGCAGAAACCACAACGGCTATCCTCTGCACGGCAGGTCAAACCAGCAAGGCTTAGAAGATGGGGAAACTAGACTATTCTACAGCAGAACTTGAGCAGAGTAGCAGATGAAGCAGTAACAGGGAATGCAGGAATCAGTAGAAGCACTAACGCAGGAGTCATGAGCCATGTAGAGCTAAGTGGTAGCACTCTGAGCTTTAAAGCATGTAAAGATCATGGGTATGGTTTCACACACAGGCCAACCTTTGGGTGTGGGGGCTCTCTTCCAAAATCTTATTCTGGACACATGTCTGTTTCTCTGCTTTCAGGACATGCTATTTTGGGATAACAAAGAGTGTAAATACAATGTTCATTGCATATTGTTCTACTACTATAGAGAGTGAATGCATCCATAAAATATATGTATAGTGTGTGTGTGTATTTACATGTACATTCATAATGTATAGAATGTTTATAAGTAGACATGCAACTTTCAAGAGTCCAAAACTATAGCTAATGTATAACCATTCTACCTGCTATAGTTTTCTTTAACAGGTTCTTCCTGTGTGCTATTCCCAGTGACATCTTCTTCCTGCCGGGCTAATCCTGTTGCTGTCTTTGGAGTTCATGCATTCTAACAGCGTGCCCCTGTCTAGATGGGCCTGCCTTCTTCTCTTTACTCCATAAGCCCCTTCTATCCTACCTGAACACCAGTTCCCTGAAACCATTTTCCTGTGTGGCTCACATTCTATTGTGATCACTAAGAGAAATCTACTGTTCTTGTCATTGATGAACCCTAAATCACTAGCTAGACTGGATGTTTCTACAGTTGTGAATATGTCTTTTTCTGCCCTCTAAATGAATTGCAACTGCCATGAGGACAAAGACAAGTCTTACACCTGTTGCCCTACAGAGCACCTGAGGTACAGCCGTGATCACAGAGACATCAGTTTTTTCATTGGTGTTTTGATTTCCAAAATGAAATTTTGGTCAAATTATATTTTCCTGATCTAGAACTTTGACCTGCTACAAAAGTTGACTTGGGATATTGAGTAGTAGTTCCTCAGAATCACCTGTTCACCACTCATGACCAACAGCATGAATTTGGATGCTTTGATATCATGCTTCTCGAAGCATTTGACTTCATTATCACAAGTAACTCTGTGAGAATGGCCAACTGTTGTGGTGATTCACTTTTTAGGTTGGTAATGTGAAGTCTAAGATATTAAATGCTTTATCTGAGGATATGTAGGTAACTAGAGGTAAGATTGGTTATGAGCCTCTATTGGCAGTCTTAATAGTACAAAACTTAGAATTTGATATAAAAATCATCCATATGTGTCTAGATTTTTTGGTCTCAGATTTTTCTGTGACCCCTAAAAGAAAGCATTCTCAAAGAAATAATCTTTACACAAATTGCCTTACAGAATAGTTGGGCCTCAATCATTCCCTGGTTCAAGTTCTTCTCAGTTTTGGTTTCTTCTCCCAGGTTTACAAATGGAACTCTGAGACAATGAACTTCCAAAGTGAAGCTTCTTACATGGTCTAGCTATCTGGTGGTGTTTAACAGCATTAAAGCTGCCACTGATCACTGCCTGTTTCACAAGACAAACAATGTTATTAAAAGTAAACTGTCAGAGATATGCTTACAAGTTGCGTCTCTCCAATCCTGCCCCATTTCTCTTAATACACAGGCACGAGGAGCGAGAGGGGCAGAGGAGAGCGGCAGCCGACTGCCCTTGGAACAGGGTTACTGGCCCCCATATGTTGTGTGCCATTCCCTAGAACATCTGTGAAAGCCTTTTCTGTCCGTGCTGTCAAAGCCTCTTTTCTACTTCTATTCGGTTGACTGAATCAAAAGCAAGAGCTAGCCATGAAGTCCATTCAAAGCTCCCGTGGGGGCTTACTATCCTATGTTGGGAGCCTCCTCATACTCTAAGCTATAACAAGAAAACGAGAATGTGATTAGGACTGCAGACTAAGCAACACCAAGCTAAATTTATGCTTCAGATAAAGAGCACCTGTTGTAGACATGATCTGTGTAATACTTAGGGCATACTTATAAGAAAAATAGTTACCCATCTAACCATTCTAATTAAAGCTGGACATTCTGTGTGCTAACTTGCTTTAATCTGCACAAGTAAACAACTGCATTATTCAACATCTAAAATGCCGGATGTTTTTACTGTGATCACAGAGACATCAGTATTTTGCATAGTCTGTGCCCCGGAAGTATTTCATTCTCCTGAACACTGCTACTATAGCATGGAAAGACATGCTGGAAAATACCTAACTTACCATTCCCTGTGGAAAGCAGAAGGGGATGGACAGCTGTGGTCTCAGTGTAGCTCTGCAAGTATAATATTTGAAATACACGAGACTGCAGAGCAGGTTGTCTGAGGACAAATAGATTGGATGATATGCAGCACTTAAAGACTCATTTTTCCTAAATTAAATATGTAATCAGTCTTTTAAAACAAAATTCACATAGGAAAATTAAGTATTTAATGACACACATTGAATTTCTTTTTTAAAACTGGACTTGAGTTTCAAGGAAGAGATTGAATATTCAACTTTACTCCAGGCCCTGTTTCTTCCTATGTACAAAGCAGTGAACAAGACACATTCACATTTCTCTTCCCTGGACTTATTATCAGGAAACAAATGCTAATAAGTGAAAAAGATAGTTTGATAAATATTATGAAGTGCTAAGTGGGGAAAAAGATGAGAATGCTTAGGAAATACAGGTCTCTGATTAATGATTTCATTAACCTTTCGTTAATCAGAAAATGCCAGCTTGTTTAAGACCTTGTGTTGAAAAACGTTCTAAATTGTATGCACTGTACTTTCAACAAATGCTCTGTTCCAGCACAGCAATACCATGCTAATCCCTCGAGGCAGCCTGGCCTTGCTCCCCTGGGCTGGAAATCCAGAGGCCAGACAGCCAGCAAAGAGCGTCAGTCCCCTACCCTGCTGGGACTGCACATCATGGAACTTTACCACCCCTTCTCTTTGGGTAAATATCCACCAGTTTGTCTTTCGTTCTCCATTATTAACGGAAGAGTTCGGTTTGGGGTTTCTAGATCATTTTCTGACCCCAGTGGCACCAGTACTTTAGAGCTTTCAACTGCTACCTGACCCTCCACCCCAAAATCACCAAACGCACCAGCCTCCCGGGGCTTTGATGCCCACAGTGCCCAAGACCACCACTGGCTTGAACATGGGTTTCCTCTGAGCACATGCTGAGTAGTGTCTTGGGGAAAGCCTCTCTAACCCTGACACCTGGAATGTCACCCATCTGCGTGTCCAGCGCTCTCATGTCCTGCTTTGTATCGTTGCTAACGGTTTTAGTGTCGTTAGCTCGTCTCGGCATGTCCTGCAAATGATTTTGAGTGTCTACTGGGAATCAAGTCCTGTTGAATACCCAGGATAGAGTAGTAAAAATGAGAAATGTGTTCAATGAACTTTCAATATGGGAGAAGCCTGCGGTGATATGGTATTTATGATTTAATAAAGCTTGCCTGACTGGAGAGACCCATAGAACAGCTGACCTGAAAAAGGGGGAGCTCAGGGACCCCGGACTGACAGCTGGGAAACCAGCATAGGACAGAACCAGGCCCCTGAACGTGAGTGTCAGTTTGGAGGTCTGGGCAATCTATGGGGCCTCTGGCTGTGGATCAGTATTTATCCCTAGTGTACGAATGGACTTTGGGAGCCCACTCCACATAGAGGGATATTCTCTCAGCCTAGACTGAGAGGGACTAGGCCCTGCTCCAAATGATATGACAGACTTTGAAGATCCCCCAGGGAAGGCCTCACCCTCTCTTGGGAACAGATAAGGGGACGGTGGGGAGCAGGGGAGGACGGTGGGAGAAGGAACTGGGATTGGCATGCAAAACGAGCTTGTTTCTAATTTAAATAAAAAAGTAAAAATAATTAAATAAACAAAAGAGAAAATAAAATAAAATAAAGCCTGCCTAAGGGTTCAGGATACAAAACCAGCCACACTAGTCAGCTCTAGAAGCTAGGCGGTAGTGGTACACACCTTTAATCCCAAAACTCAGGATTAAAGACCTCTGTTAATTCAAGGCCACACTGACTGCATGAAATTGATCCAGTCCCAAAAGAAACAGCTCACACAAAGGTGACCTCATCACCTGGGATCACAGGCCTTTAATCCCAGCACTAGGGAGGCAGAGACAGGAGGATATGGTTGGGTGGAGAGAGGAGAAAAGGGCAGGAGGAGACAGGAACTCAGAGCTTTTGTCTCTGAGGATTCCTGCAGACAGGATTGTCATTTCAGCTGGGTGAAAGTAAGATCTACTGGCTTGGCTGCTTTGCTTCTCTGATCTTCAGCTTGAAGCTTGAACCCCAGTATCTGTCTCTGGGTCTTTTATTTTCGTGCTACAGAAGAGAGTTAAGGGGAGAGTAATTACAAGTATGATAAACCTTAGACAATGGAATGTGCAGGGAAGGGGGACTCTCCAAGCCTGGAAGCCCAAGAACTCGTGAGGTATTTGTACTTTTAAGGAGGGCTACGAACTGAAGATACAAAAGGGAGTGAGGAAGAATCAAAATTGTCAGTCACAGAGGAAGGACCATTCCCCCGGGATACTGGTTAGTATACAGGACTTTGAACTTCATCCTAACAGCCACAGAGTCTCTGCCCAGCGTGTGTCCCTTTCAACCATGCATACTACTCTCTAAGTATCTGTGACATCTTCGAATGCAAGACCTTGAACAAATTAAAATCTGTCTTCTCTCTCCCTTGTCCTTGGTAGTGTCCCACGGAAGGCGACTGCATCATGTCGACCTCTCTCATTCCTATCTCGTTTGGAATTTGGGGTCATGTTACCCCTTTGCCTGTTCAGATTCCTCATTCCTCTCATTGAATATTGAAAATTACATCTTTCTTTTGCCCTCTTCTATTTCCTTTTCATCACCCACCCCCTTGCCTGTCCTGCTTCATCCTAACCCACACCTGGCATCGTTTCCTACGAAAGCAAGGCCGCTGATCAGGAACTTGGCTTCACTGGGCTGCACCCAAACAGCACCTGGAGCCTCAATCTCAGTTCTCTGTGCTTTCCTCTGTTGCCGGGTTGAGGGATGGTCTTCCTCCTGACACCTATCTCGTCACCGCTCCTAGTGAGAATCGTCCCACAGTGTGCCCCGTCCATTTAGTCTTTACCTTTTCTGAGTCTCTAACCTGCTACCAACTGTCACCCCCATTGTGTTTCTAGGTGGCCCTTATCCTTGCTCTGTGTCCTGCATCCATTATCAGGAATAATCTGCTTGTGTGCCTGCTTGGCCCGATGGACGAGCATGCTCCTTAAAGGTTTGACCAATGTTTTCCATCTTTCCCCTGTCCAAGTCTACCCTTCAGGACTCCTCCTAGGTCATACCACAAGGTGATGGCCTTTACTGTGTATACTAATTAAGTGAGAAGAGGAACTCTCCAGGCTCAGCGGGAAGAGTTGGTTTGGATTGGATAACAGTGATTGTGTCAGGACACAGTGGACCGTGCCTACCTGAGAGGGTCTCCTGAGTTGGGTTATATGACGTAGGAATGGGATGAAGAGCACTGGGAGAAGAAATTGGGAACAGATCAGAGACCCTGGGATGCTCTCTACAGAGCTTTACTCCCTGTTCTCCCAAAGGACCTAGGTAAGAGGTTATTTGGTTAGGAGATGTAAGGACAACAGGAAGCAGCAGCTCCATGGCAACGAGAAGGAAGGAAGAATGAGAATGAGAGACACACCAGCCACCCACAGGGACATTCACAGTCAAGGACATTCCTCAGCCCTAAGTCCAGTGAGCAGGCTGGAGGGGCTGTTCTTTGTCTATTTTCAGAACCTAGAGGACAACAAAATATTTGCTTGCATTTTAGTGGAAGTGCTCCAGCTTGCTGGCCACAGACCTATGGCAGCATTGCCTCAGTTCTCACAGGAACTGCAGCATTGTTAATAAATCATGCATTGTTCATCCATAGCCATTATATGATCTATAGCAACAGCTGGGAAATTCCTAATGTCATATGCATAGTATATCTTTGTATGCTAATTTGCTCACTGGGGAGCCTCATATAAGCAAAGACTATCACATGTCCTTGCCTCCAGCATGTAATAATATGCATGGTTATTGAGATACCATTATTACTCTTTATTCATAGATAAGACATTTCAGTCATTACATGGATAGAAATCTTGTCTAAACATACTTAAAATGCTGATGTGAGATTCAAAGCTCTAGAAATTTCTTTTTTTAGTACCAGCCTGCCTCCTCTGACAGTGCAGAGAACCTTGTAGAAGCCTCTTAATATAAGGATAAATCATACATAGGTCAAAATGGTTGCATGATAAGTGCTTCAGGGAGTGGAGTGCTGTTAATTCTAGTTAGTGAAAGCATTCTTCCTCATTAATTTAACTTTAGCCATTAAGAAGAAAAAGTGCTGATTTTGTGGCAGATCTGACTTTTTGAATTGTCTGTAACTACTACTATGCTGGTTTTTAATCTTGTGATAGAGGTGTATCCCTGCGGGGGAGAGACAGGTTAACTTTGGGGAAAGGCAAAGAGAAATCAGAAGGTGCCCAGCTATGCAGGAAATCCTCTGGACAGCACATCAGGGGAGGGAAATGATGAGTCAAATGAGGTCTCATCTTGGGAAATACAGACAGACCGAGTTAAGGGTAGGTAACTCATTTTAACATGATTGCTGGTGAAATAGAGTGCTCCACAAAAATGTTTGCTTCCTTTTTTTTAATTTTGCAAACTATGAGGAGAATTTCCCAGACCTCTATGCATCCAAATACACATCCCTTTCATATGCAAACACAGCATCAGCAATACAAGCACACACATGCATCCGCGCACACGCACATCAATTCTGTCAGTGGATAAGTGAGGGAGCTCAGAATCTTACAAGAGCTAAGCACACAACCGACTGGTGCTTATTAATTAGGTAAGAAGTTGTTTCCAAATTTATTTCTTAACTCTCATCTGTTTTCGGTAGAGCTTCTATTGTGCGTGGACTACTTTCTTTGGGATTGTTTGCCTTTGCTGCAATGCAGAGACCCCACAGATGCAGAAGTATGCCATTTCGTCCATGTTGTATCCATTCTGATTAGAGGGACATGGTTCAGTTTCCAAGGGCAGCCCAGCGGGTCACAGATAAGCAGCTAGACAAACTGTGAGAGTCAGTCTGGTATCGCAAGCACTCTGACTCAGTAAGGCCGCTGCGGAGCCATCTGCTAAGGGATGTTCTCCACAATGTGTGTATGAATGAAGAGGAAGGAAAGTCAGTGTACAAGGCCAATGGAAGCTTGCGAGGGAAAGAACTTGGTTTACAATGTCCTGGGCTCCCTGTGGAAGCAGGTCTTTTAATTGCACAGTGAAAGCTCGGTGGACCCACCTAGCAAGTGAAATTTTTAACTGGCCAGTTCACTGCAGCCTGGAGGTTATCAACGGGAAGGTTTGCCTGTCTTCTTGCTGGAGTTTTAGGATGTGAACTGCTCACCACTAAAGCAGTGTTTCCATGCAGGATGACTTTGATTGAGGATGACCTTACGACTCACCATATTAAGTCACACCTGTGACTGACAGTCATGAACTTGCTTTCCTCTTGGGGAGCAGCAGTCACAAACCAGTAACGTGGCCTATTGGTGGACAAGTGAACTATCTCCTCTGGAGGTGATGAGGACTTGGAGCATTCTAGAGAGAGCTTTGCATGAACACTCAGGGAGAAATTACTTGGATTATCTTGACTTGAACAAAGGGTAAATAATCTGTTCATTGAATGTCATTTTCCTAAATAACCAGTTGTAGACTTAACAAACACATTGCCAAGTCCGTGAGAACTCAGGGAAGCCTGTTCATGAAGGCAGGTCATTTAACCAGTTGGCCACGAGTTCCTTTAGAACCCAGAACCTCTGCCAGATGATGGGAGCCCACCTTCTTGCCACAGCTTTCTTGGTGGAGGGAAAATATTGGTAGTTGAGAGGAGAGTCAGAATTTCAGATACTGGTTAGACTTCTGAGTGGCTTTAAAGTTCAAGGCATTTTTAAAACTGCCAAGGAGAAAGGATATAATTCTTTCTCAGGCCTCTGCTCTTCTCCCTTCGAACTTCAACATAATGAGCTGTGGTTTGGTGAAGTGATAGCAGTGGCCTGCTAATAGTTGTGTTTAAAATTCCTGTTTCTTATCTTATTTACTGATTGATGGGAATGGGACCTGGGAGACCTTCCTCCCATATCCACTCCCCATCCCCCTGCCCCTGGGGGGGGGCAGTGAACCACTTGACACAGGGGACATCAGACAACACGGTGGCTTCCTTGTTAAATCCCTTTGGCCTTGTCAGTTAGCCGGATGCTCAGCTCCCTGGCTGCATCTGTGGTGTGTCTTATCACCTGAAGAGGCAGGCCACACAGGGTGGGCTTTCTTAATCTACACCCAGCAGAAAACAACAACAATCCCTCCGATTCCAGTTTAGAAGGCGTGCATGTGGCTTTAGTTTTTAACCAGCTTTCCTCTTAAGCTTGTCTTGCTTTTAACAACAGAGATAAAAAAAAAAAAAACCAAACAAGAAAATTCCTAGTTCTTTGCAAAGAGATTGCAACTTTTGAAAAAGCAAATGTTTTCCTATGGCCAGTCTGTTTTGCAATGTGTGTGTGTCTGTATGTGTGTGTGTGTGTGTGTGTGTGTGTGTGTGTGTGTGTGTGTGTGTTTCCACCATGTTTTTCTTTTTCTGCTTCTTTTTTTTTTTTTCTCCCTGTAGATTCTGAAAAGAAATAGCCGGCTGTAGGCATTGCCTGTGGCATGCTGGCCGGGCTCCTTGGGTGGTCTAAGACGACTTTATGATTTATTCAGCTAATGGGAAGGGAGCATGACCCCCAGTGGCCACAGAAAGAGAGCTGCATGTGGGTTTAATGCTTTCACCACAAAAATGTCTGCTATGACTAAGCTGTGCAGCTGAAGTCACCGTCTGAATGGTGCTAAAAGGAACCTAGGCATTAAATGTGCACTATTTACTATAGCTCGGCTCTTGGGATTAGGCCAAGGGGTTCGTACTCAGTTTCAAAGAATAGCATGGAAGCTGCTAGAAAAATTAAGACTGTGCAATTTATTTTTACCAGTCTCCCTGGTGAGTTGCTCAGTGAAGGATTTACCTCATATGATATTTTTTTTTTCTTTTCCTCTGCTAATAAAGAGTCATTTTAAAATGGGCCAGTTTCTTGCTCTCTGTGGGATCCCAGGTTTTTGTTTGTTTGTTTGTGTTGCTGTCTGGAATCACTTTGTTATTGTTCTCTAAGGATAGTTTGAAATGATAAAAGAATGCCTGATTGGGGGGAGAGAGAGAGAGAGAGAGAGAGAGAGAGAGAGAGAGAGAGAGAGAGAGAGAGAGAGAGATGGAGGGACGGAGGGAGGGACGGAGGGAGGGAGAGGATTTCCCACACCACAGGGCCCCGCTAGAGCGGCCTCTTTGATCCAGTGCGCCCCCCCCAGTCCCGACAGCGTCATTACTGGCATTGCCGGTGCAAAGGAATGAGCTGAGCGCACTTTGCTTGCTTCGTGGGGATTGTGAGGGAAGGGGATGCACGGGAGAGCCACGAGGGAGGCAAGGAAAGCTGTTTGTGATTGTGACTAAGATGGATGATCTTTCCTGGCGCTATAATACCTGCCGCCCAACCTCCAGCACGTCTTCTGGTTCAGAACTGAGGAGCGAAGCTCTTTGATGTCTGGTGCTCAGGATCCTGGGTCCAAACTGCAATCAACTCTCTCCGAATGTCCCTCCAAGATAGTTTAGACTTCAGGGTCCAGAGAGAACACCAGGCTATGCAGAAAACCACATTATTACTCAGTTGCTCAGCCTTTCAGCTAAATCAACTGACAATCACCAGAAGCTACCCCGCCTCTGTGCCAGCCAGAGTTTGTCCCTACAGGAATAGATACCTTCTCTTCTTCCCAAGCACACTGAGGGGCCTCACTTCGGTTTCTGTCTAAATATTTCTTTGTAGAACATTTTCCTGAGTGGGGGCACAGAGGCTAGAGAGATGACTCAGTCAGCAAAGTGCTTGCCACGCAAGCGTGGACACCTGAGTTCTGAACCTGAGCTCTGAACCCCAGCACCCATGTTAAAAGAGCCAGTATGGAGGTATGTACCTGCAATTCAGTAAAGAGACGGAAGGATCCTCGAGGCTTGCTGGCCAGCCATCCTAGCCGGAGCATGACGTCCTTATGCAGCGAGAGACCTTGTCTCAAAAAATAAAGAAATAGGTTGAGAAAGACACCCCACATTGACCTATGGCCTCTGTGAACACACGTACCCACGCACGTGGACACTCATGAACATGTGTATGCACATATAACACACACAGTATTTTCCTCATAGCCTGCCAAGCCAATACCCCTTCTTATAACAAGGCTCACCACTGAGCTGCCCCTCAAGGCTGAGCTGAGTCTACCTCCTTTGGGCCTTCATCTTCATCCTGTGTTAGATTTGCCTTTGTGGTCCTAAGCAGCCATTCAGCAAATCATTTTCCTCAATGGAGACATGTCAACAGCTGATGCGGGTGAATGGCTATTGAGTCTCTAGAGATTACCAACGCTATCAAGAGAGACTACTTGACCTTTCCCCTCCCTGGCCTGGGAAGACAGGCAGGCTGAGAAAACCACTTTTCTGGCTTATTCTGCTCTTTCAGCAGGTAGATTCGGAAAAGAAACCAGCATGGACGCTCTCTTCTTCCCTGCTGTTCCTGTCTGCATATTTCAGAACCCAAAGATGGAAACGTCTTTCCAAAACGGTGACATTATCAGTAGGAGAGCAACTGAGTCTCCATAAGTACTCCCCTTGAAACTGAGCAGATTACAAGCCGCACTGTCTGTTACAATACCCTATGCTAGTTCTTAGAACCGGAACCCGCGCCTGAGAAGACAACCCCAGGAATCTCTAGAACTGTCCCCACGTTAATTTCTTAGTCTGAGTTGATGTAGCAAAGCCAACGGTTACACGAGATCTGACTTTTAGGACTTTTCCGTCATCACACTTTAACTCAAGGGTTCAAATGTGTTTCATCCTCGTTTTGAGGTCCCGATCCATAGCTCCGTACAACCGCCCACTCCTGCACTGCAGGTCATCACGTCCTAGAGCAGTCCGAAGTGTCCATCTGTGTGATACCTAGAACGTAATGGCTGGCCAAAGCTTTGAAGATCTCGTTAGTCGTCTAGACCAGTCACACGTCAGACTGAGCTGGTCCATCTGGAGCTGTCCTGTGTTCTCTGCGGACCGTGCTCTGATACAAAGGGGAAACAAACAGACAAAACCCTTCGTGCTATAGACAAGAGCAACCGAACACAGAGGCAAAAGTTGTGTCAAACATTCTCAAAGCACGAAGCAGGGACTTTCAATTCTTCGACTGGTGAGTATTTTTGCATCCCCTGGCTTTGTCAGAAAATGTCATGAGTGCCAGTGCTTAGGCCCAAGCCAGGTACATTAGTGCTCTGTGAGCAGCTAGGAATGACGGGAGCTGGGCTCGTCTTTCACCCAAGCAGAAGTTCCCAGCCAGCGCACAAAGGGCAGACATGTTTATGACAACGGTTCAGCAAGCACTGCTTTTCTTTCCATTTGTCCTTCTAGACCCTCCCGTCTGCAAGGCAGGAAAAGCAATGACGGGGGGAAAGATACCTCCAACACGACTGCTTTCCAGGCAGGGTTGAGCCCAGCATTGTTTTTGGCAATACATGGTGGTACTTAGGTAGAGCTCCAGTGAGAGAGAAACGTGAGAAGGAGAATTGCAAGGCAACAGAGCAATGAGGCCAAAGGAATCTTTCCCTCTGGTGTGGGTTTCCCACCCTAATTGGTCACCAACCCAAACCACCCCAGTGCAGGCTCAGTGTGCTGGGCAGATGGAGCTGCGGTGCTGCTCTCTGTCTGACATCTGTGTGTTTCTGGCACACAGGTGTTTCAGCTTTATTCAGCCAGGAAGCAGCTTTTTCCCTTTCTTTTCCAAGGAAGGGAGTTTTGGGGAGGTGGGAACACCCACGATTGTTTCTCAGAACAAGGAGGAGGCAAGGCTTGGGGGGAGGGAGCACGCAGCCCACCCACCGCTTATAGACTCCTTGCTTTCCTGCAGGTCAGCTTTATTCTGCAAGGTGTAAATCAGAGGGCAGATGCGTGAGCCGGGACGCTTTCCAGATGCACGTCACACAAAGACCCGTGTGTTCTCACTGTGTGGAAATAGCATGCCCTCCGGAACAGTTCCGGGACACCAGACCCGTGTTGGGACATGCCATCCTGTTGGTTCTTCCTCCACCCAGCAGAGAGGGATGCAGCCGGTGCAGCAGAGAAGCTGAAAGCCAGGAGAGTGGACAGTTAAGAAAGGCTGCCCCGCTTGTTTCTCCGTGGAGCCTGCAGGCCTGCGCTGCCGCAGGGAACCTTTTGCCTGCCAGATGTGCTTGCAAAAAGCTGACCCACCAAAGTCAACAGCAAGCAGCTCGAGACGGGTCAACACTGCACTAGAAGCCTCCTGGGTCCCGCTCCCCCAGTAACAGGCCTCGGTGCCAATTGGCAGCTAATGCCCCAAGTGGCCATTGCTGTTCCTTCTGTAGTTGGCTCTGGCCCGCCGTGGCCTAGGCAGCCGAGCTGCTGTACTATTAACTTTTTACCCCTCCTTCTTTGCTTTTTTTGAACTAAATTGTCTAGGCATGATCTGACAGGAAGTCGCTGTGAATGGAACCTAGGGCCTTTTGCATCCTACCCTAGGCAAGCCCTCTGCTATTCAGCTACCCCCTAACCCCAAGTGGTGTTCTTTCTTTCCCTTTCCAAACATCTGTCTCTCTTTTCATGTGTGGTGTAAACATACGTGTTCATGTTTACATGTGTGCAATGCACATACACATGTGTGCACATGCTTGCAGACGCCCAAGAGTGATGGCTGGAATCTTCCTCCGTCACTCTCCTACCTGTTCTTTTGAGGCAGGTCTTCTCAATCAAAACAGAGCTCACTGATACACTAGTCCCACCAGCTAGCTTGTTCTGGGGACATCTGCCTTTGCCCCCCAAGGCTGTAATTACAGGTGGGCCACGGCATCCACCAAGCACATGGGTTCTTAGGATCTGAACTCTGGTCTTCTATTTCTCTGACAAGTGCTCTAGCCTGTGACCAATCTCCCCAATCCCAAGTAGTTTTCTTGAAAGCACATCATATACCGGGAGGTGACTTTAACTGCGACATCATTTGGATGACATTTGGTTATCTCTTGTCCCTTTCTGAAATGAATGTTGCATCTGGAAACCTTAAGGGAGGGCTTCTTCCTGAGGAACAGGGGTTTCTACTTCTGTTAATTTCCCTGTCTTCTTTGAGTCCTTTGATCCTTTAGTTTGCATTGGCAACCGTGTATTACCAGGTAGGGTTTTCTAGGATGGGATCGTTTTCTCTCTACAGTTGCCGTCCTAGACGTTGTTTGAACTCTTCTCTTTGGTTTTCACCTGAGGAGGGCGTGAGCATCCCTGCAGTGACTGCGAGGGGCGCACAAGCCCGCATTTCCGCTCCTTGTCCTAGTCTCAGGCGAAAAACATGCTCTGACTCTTCCCTCCCTCGAGGTCAGAATCCCTTTTGTATCCCCTTGAGTTGGTAAAGCCTGCCATTTGGTGTCTGGGACACACCATCTCAGTCTGTTTCGGGAACCTAGCAAATGAAACACAATCATTAGTGACACAGAATAGAAGCAAAAGCAAACAGGACAGGAAACGGACTCGGATTCTATAGTGGGTACTGCCCTCAGCACCAATGACTCCAGAAATGACCAATAGTAAGGTTGTGAGCTGTGGGCATTTCCTTCTCCAGAATGCATTTGAGGTCATAAATCAACTAGAAATTATCTTGGTTTTCCTGGCTCATTTTCCCCACCCTCTTTGCAATCCTGTTTTCTAGTCTCCCTCAAAAACCACCAAATAAACTCCAAGCATTGCAGTCTAATACGAAAAATAAATGTCTTATCCACCTGTTAATATGACTCAAATGCTAGGTTAGTGGAGGCCTGGATCTGCTTTATCCCTCCCAGCAATAAATGGCAAAGGAAGAGCGTGTTAAAATTAAACTGCTTTTTTGTACTTTAAGAAATGTTAACCCGATACCTTTTAAAACTTTTATCCTTTCCCTCAAAGGAAAGGAATTTTTTTCTAAGTAAAACAAATTTTACCACCTGGCACCAAAATCAGAAACTTGCTTTAATAATGAATGTTTTCGTTCTTTTCTGAAGTCTAGATGGCAGGACACAGTAGCTACTGTCTGCAAAGTCACGGTGAAAGGTACCGGCCGTTGGACGTGGGCACCAAGGTCAGAGAGGAAGCCGCTTCTCAGTGGAATGGTTTTCTGATGCCCCCAAAACAGTTCAAAACTGCGGGGGAAACCTCTAAGACATTTTCCTGTTGGTGATCAAAGGAGACAATCAGCTGCAACGTCACCCACTGCTTACCAAGAGAAAAACACTCTTTATTTCATAGAGCCTAATGTTCTTTGGGTGATACATAGGACATTTTTTCACCAGTTATTGCCTTCGTGTCCATTTCCACGTAGATCACCCCCTGTGATGACATTTGCAGTTTGAAAAACATTGACATGAGCTGGGCGGTGGTGGTGCACGCCTTTAATCCCAGCACTCGGGAGGCAGAGGCAGGCGGATCTCTGTGAGTTCGAAGCCGGGCTGGACCGACAGCCTCCAAAACAATACAGAGAAACCCTGTCTCGTAAAAACCAAAAAAAAAAAAAAAAAAAAAAGAAAGAAAAACATTGACATGAGCATTTCTGTATTTGTGAATACGATTTCACAACAGTAACAATTTTGAAGTGACTTACCATAAGATTCATAACAGGCAGTCACCTTTAGTTTTGCTAAAGATTTATTTCAGAGAGACTTCAGAATTAAAAGCCGAAGTCAAGAATTTACTTTGCCACCAAGGAAAAGTGACCTCTAGCCATTTACTAAGTTGTTTAAGGTTTGTTTCTTTGTTTGTAAAATCAGACTCATAATAGCACACGCATTACAAGGTTACTGTGGTGGCTAAGTTAAAGTGATAAAAAAAAAAATGCTTCCCATGGTGATGTGGTCTAGGGAAACCGTCAAAAGCTCTAAAGACAGAACAAGCAAGTGCTCAGTCTGTAAGACTTGTGTCTACTGTAGGTCAGTAAGTTCCCGACTGAGCAAATCCCATAGATTGACTTAGTAGCAGCATCGTAATTCAGACTTACAGCTGTACTGTTTTCTACTTCATGTGTAGACTAACTTTCACACGTAGAAAATCTTTTCTGTGTAGAACATTGACACAGAAATATGGCCTCACTGGCTCATGCCCATAACCCCAGTACTTGAGAGGTGGTAGCAGAAGGATAAGGGATTCATGGTTATCCCCTGTTATAAGGTGAGTTTCAGGATAGCCTAGGATACAAGAGACTTTGTCTCCCACAGAAGAAAACAAAAAGCTATGGTTGAGGAAACGCAAAACACAGAGACCTAGAGAAGGAAAAGATCTCTCACTACTAGGTAGAAGGAAGGGCAAGTCAGACACCATAGTGATTCGTTTGTGAATTGGAGTCATGATTTAAACACACCACCTCTACCCCATTTAACAGTAGGAAATAATTTTTAAATGATTTCTTAAACTACTTCAACCAAGACAAAATTGTGAGGGCGAGAGAAAAGCATGAGTGACGGTGACAAGGGGAATCAATTTTGGGCGTGAGCTCGTCATAAAAGAAACAGGAGCTTTCATTAGAAGCCAATTTGAGTAGACTCTGGTGCCCAGGTGACATTCTAAACATGAAAGTTACGGGGCTTCTTTAGATATGTCTGCCATCAAAACATCAGATTATCTTTTCGAGTCCCTGTGATGGTAACTGTTTATACCCCGTGAGCACGTCAAAGATGACGGGTGGCTACACATAAAGCTGGTGTAATGGTTACTACTGACTGAACACGCCACAAGATCTACAGTAACCCAAGGATCAGCCTCTGGGCACATCTACAAAGGAGTACCTGACTAGGTTAGCCTCTGAAAATGCCTCTGAAGGAATGTTACAAGGAGAACCCACCCCAAGTGTGGGTGGCACATTTCCCTGGACTCAGGTTCTTGATTGCATAAACAGGAGAGAGGTAGCTGAGTACCCCTGTTCATCACTCTCTTCTCCCTAACTGCATAAACAGGAGAGAGGTAGCTGAGTACCACTGTTCAAAGCCCTTGTTGCCTTGATTTTCACTCATGATGGACTATATTCTTAACCTGTACGCTAAAACAAACCCTTCCTCACTGAAGTCACCTTTTGGGGGTATTTCACCACATCAACAGGAGTAGTAACTGAAACATAAAAATTGGTGTCAGGAGTAGTATGGCTGCTATGCTAAACCTGACCATGTGGTTCTTAGGCCTTTGGAACTGAGTTGAGGGAGGAATGTTGAAGAGTTTAGGACTTTGGGCTAGATGATCCCTTAAATTGGGATAATTACTGTGTACCACTGTGTGCTGGAAGGATGTAATTTTTTATTTTTACAAAGGTTCATAGTTAAGTGATTGTCTCGAGTTTCAGAAGATACTTTGGACTTTTAGTATTAGAACTGTTATAGACATAGCAAAATTCCACAAACTAAAAAGCCTTTTTCTTACACTTTTTTCTTACAGTTATAGAGGCCAGTGTTCCAAAGAGTCAGGCTCCAGAGATTTGGTGTCTGTCTAGAATCAGCTTTCTGATTCATAGATGTTGTATCTGCCTGCATTACCATCAGGTAGGGGAAGGAGAAGCAACTCTCTGCATCTCATTAGAAGGTCATTAACCCAGCTCAAATGATTTTGCCTCACATCTCTAAGCACCCTCACTTTGGTGATCAGGTCTCAACATAGGGATGAGCACAGAAATATTTACACTGGAGAAAAACAGTAATCATCTTGGCAGAAAGGAAGATATTCTAAAGAGAGTCACCTGTGTTTCTGTCTTTGGCTACCAGAACCCTACAAAGTGGTTGCAATTCTTATTTGAAAACTATTTAAACGCTGTCTTCAAGAAATGGGAAATTTCCCCCAAAATGACTTACTGAGAGAATAAAGCTGAATTCTAGTGCCAGTCAGAGGAGAAACTTTTCAGGTCACCTTTTGGACCAGGATATAGTTGAGAGGATGGTGACTCAGAAATGGATGGGACCACACCTTGAACAGAACTGCTTAGTGTCATATGCCTCTGGCCGTCTATTTAAACCTACCTTATGTCAGGACTCTGAGGAGGATCTAGGGGTCACTGTGAATATTCACTTGTTTCTTTCCACAATTTGGTGACCCTGAATCAATCTCTCTCTGCTTTTCACTATCATTTGTCTCTTTAATCAACTTATTGAAGATGAGTAGCTGCCAGAGCCCCTCACAACTCCAGCAACCACATCCCATGGATTTCCTCAGCCCCATTTTCTTTCCTTTCCTATACAGAGAAACGGAAATGATAGTGAAAGATTTACAAAAAGAGTAAAAGAAAGAAAGGAACAGCTGACATCGCAGACTAATTGGATGGGAAGAGACCTGGAAAATCATGTAGTTTGATCTTGTGGTTTAACCTTTCAGGAAGTCTTGGCCTTGAAAGTAAAGAGACCCTTTCAAAGTCACAAAAGCTAGTGCAACGTCTAAGAATAGAATTCTAGAGTCTTCATCCCATGACTCCAAGACACCTCTTCAATTCAGCTCAGTACCCTGCTGGCATGGGTCCCACCTGCCAGGGAACCTGTCATTGCTTTCTTACCCACTGGACAGCATTTTGGTTTTCATTACCTGACGATAGCATAACCAAGATAAGTGGATGTGATAATAGAGGTTTGATTAGTGATACAAAAATCAAGCACAGTAAATTTGCATATATGACAATTCTCCATTCCTTGAAGAACATATTAGCATTCTTGGCAGTGTATGCTTTGTTCCTGATATTATGTGAAGTCTGAGTCCTTTAGCACTGCTTAGGACTAAGCTGCTAAGAGAAAATGTGCACCTCTGAAATGTTTTTAAGACGCTGTACATTGTATTGATATGTGTAGTCACCCCATGTCTTCATATCTTCTCTCATGGGATTTCTAGTGTCCTGGGGGAAGGGTTGTTCTTTCTTTAGACTCCTCTCTCTTGGCATGATAACCTGTCATGGTTACACATGACGACTCTCCCTCAGACGTACCTCTGACTTTACGTCTTAGAGTGTTATTGACGGCAATTCACTTTGCAGTGGCATGCCTATGAAACTATTAGGAGTGTGCACTACAGAAGTTTAAAAACAGTGATACATTCGGATTTATATATGGCTAGCTCAACTAAAATATTTAATAATAGCATGAGCTCATGAACATCATATTAGTAATTTTATTGCTCATCCTGACACAGTACCTGGCAGAAGAAACTTAAGACAGGGAAGATTTATTTGGACTCATGTTGGAGGCTTTCAGTTTATTACGGTAGGAAAGACATGGCTACAAAAATGGACCCCAGCTCCATTTATGGTATGGTGACATCTCTTTTGCACAAATAAAGTCTGTCTGGGGGTCAGAGAATAGAGCTTGCCACTAGCTAACCATAGAGGTCTGGAGGTCTGTACAGACAGACAGGAAGTGGTGTAGTTGGGCAGAAACAGGATATAAGCAGGGAGAAACAGGAAATCACTCTCTTCTCTGCTGAGACACTTAGGAGGTAAGGTGTACTGTGACTTGCTCCTTGTCTCTGATCTCTCAGCATTTCTCTCTATATCTGACTCCGGCCTTTTATTATCTAGGCCAATTAAGAATTCCTTTTTCACCATGGTAGCAGGATCCTGAGGTGGAGTCATTCTTCACATCTCAGCCAATCAGGAAGCAGAGAGCAGGACTGGAAGTAGGGCTAGATTGTAACCCTCCCAGACAAGCCCACAGTGATTTATCAAACAGAACCACCCACTAGGGAATCAAGTAAACCCTTAGAGATTCTTCAGATATAAACCAAAACAAATGCATAAATAAACATATCATTTATAGTCCTAAGGCCATTTTGTTCTTCAATAAAATTTATGTGTAATTTACTATTACATCACTCCAATCTCATGGAAGTACAGATTGCAACCCTGCTTTTAAAAGAAACACATCTTTTAAAGCAAATAATTCAATGGAATGATGCCTGACATTCTCACTGCTATTTTCTTGTATTCATTCCTAAGTCCCTATGGATCAAAAGGATTCCCCTCCTGTCAACACATAGTTATTAAAAGAAAATGTAGGATGTAGGGGTGAATCTTGGTGGGAGAGCACTTGCCTGTGACCAGACTTTAAGTTCAATTTCCAGCATTGTATTTTTTTAAGAATTAATTTGTTTTGTTTAACTAGTTGCACGGTGACTCAGAATCAATAGATCACATGGCCAGCCGTTACTGAATATTGGTACTAAAGCTTTTGGTGAAATGGAGTCTTGTTAACTAACTAATGAAACAGAACATTTTAGTTTAGTGATTGACCATGGTAACATTGCTCTTCCCTCCCTCGCTCTCTTCTTCCCTCCCTTCCTCCCCTTCCCCTAGTCCACATGGAATGGAAACCTCTACTTTGGAACAGAGATTTCCCTAATTTCCTCAGTCCAGGTGAGCTAAGACCATTCAAGATTGGCTGTGAGTGATAAATAAAATTATAAACCCCATGTCGGACCTTTCCTAGTCCTGAATTAGCTGGGCACTTGCAAAGGGCCAGGAGCTGCCGGCTGTGCCTGGTTAACGCTGAGTGGAAACCCGGCATTAAGTCAGCACCTTTGTGGCTATTTGTACCCATCACTCAGAGGATCTGGGACTGGAAGTTTCTTTTTTTCCCCTGGGTTCCTTTGTGAGCAGCATGAAGAGGCCGGGCAGTGTGCCTGAGTACATTATTTCACCAGGGTTTACTTCCCCCTGCTCGTTATTCAGAAGCAAGACCTTTTCCCCCTATAACTGAGACGAAAGTTTCCTCTTCTCCTCTTTGTGATGTGGAAACACACGGGAAGAGGTAAGTCTTTCTGAGTCTAATGAGAGCTGATAAAGAGGAGATGGGGCTAGGGATGGATACTTTTCCTGAATCCATAGAAAAGCTGTTCCCTATAAACAGAGCAGTTGCTGTTATGAAGTACAGAACCACATTGTTTCTTTCTTTAGTTCTGAATGGAGTTGCTCACCCTTTCACTGTTAAGTGTGAGAGAAAGAGCACACCCACACTGTTCAGCCATTTTAAACAGGAGAATCTGAGCAACGCTGGTAGGCCAGTTATAAAATGATGAAAATTCACCAGTGAGAGTATGTGGCTTTAATTAGTTTCCGAGCTACACTCTACAAGTAAGTTTACCAAAGGGATAATATCACAGCAAACTGACTGTGCCGAGTCATCAGGGAGAGATCACAGCGGCCACACCACCTCCTTTCAGAGCCCAGGGAACAATGTGTGCAAAGCACACAGCAGGCTTTGCTGACAGGGCTGTTTCTGTAGCGCTTTTGGTGACTGGAGAGACGGGATGAGGATCCTGACTCCCAAAACCTACCTCTGTGTGGGGTTTCTCAACTATTGAAGCAAGATACAAAAGGATGCCCAGAAGAAAAGCACACTTCATTGCAGCATCCATCCATCCATCCATCCATCCGCCCGCCTGCCCGTCCGTCTGTCCGTCCGTCCGTCCGTCCATCCACCCGCCCGCCCGTCCGTCCATCCATCTGTCCATCATCCACCCACCCACCCACACACCCATCCATCCATCCATCCATCCATCCATCCATCCATCCGCCCGCCCGCCTGCCCGTCCGTCTGTCCATCCATCCATCCACCCACCCACCCGTCCATCCCTCCATCCATCATCCACCCACCCACCCACCCACACACCCATCCATCCATCCATCCATCCATCCATCCATCCACTCATCCATCCATCCATCCATCCATCCATCCATCCACCCATCCTTCCTTCCTTCCATAACTATGAGGGTTTCAGAAGCTTCCTCCCCTGTGTCTTGATCTGGGAGAACCACATACTCACTCTCCTCTACCTTTGAGCACCAAAGCTACCTGCTTACAGAATGCTTTCTCTTTGGGTCTTTCTGATTGTGCTGGGTGCTCCTATGTGTGAGAATAAGTTATTACACTGATCTCACAGACAGAGAGAGTGAGAAGCCCAGAGAAAAGGCAGACAAATCAGACAAATAATAATTGGGCTCCTTGGCCTTATTTTAAAGATGTCATCTCTCTTTTATTTGTAAAAATTTATTCATTTTTATTTTATATGTATGGGTATTTTTGCCTACATGTACGTAAGTGTACTGTGTGTGTGCCTGTTTCCTGAGGAGGCCAGATGAGAGCATCAGGTCCCCTGGAGCTGTAGTAAGAGAAGGCTTCAAGCCACCATTCAGATACTGGGAACTGAACCCAAGTCCTCTTTGAGAGCATCAATACCCCTTAACTGCCAGGCTGTTTCTCCAACCTCTAAATGTGTCATCTCTTCCAGCTCACCCAGGTCACGGGAACTGGATTATCAGCCCTATGTGGCATGCAGGTGACTGCTTAGCAGCTCAGCTGGCAGTACCTGATGGTCCATTCATGGTCATAGGACTTGTAGGTAATTGATAGACTCATCATCTCATAATATAGTAACTGGGTAAATACCTGTCTGCTGTGGTTTAAGCTAGGATGCCAATGTAGTGTCAATGTTAGAAACATGATTTTTATATTCTATTCTTCTCAATAAATTTCAAAATTAACCACAATTCAAATTGTCCAGAATTCAGGAAATGTAGATTTTCCATGTTGTACATACATGAGCACAAGTTTATTCCATCTAGTTATTTTCTGGCACTGCTAACCCCTGTGCATGTTAGCCCAGTGTGCTACCAATAAACTATGTCTTTGACCTATAGAGTAATAAATTTGAAGGAAAGATAGTATTGGGGGCTGGAAAGATTCCTCAGTGGTTAGAGCTCTTGGTGCTCTTATAGAGGACCACGTTCAGCTACCAGAACCTTCAGAGTGGATCGATACAGTTGCCAACTCCAGTTCCAGAGGATCTGCAACTTCTCAGCCTCCTCCAAAGGTACCAGGCATGCACAAGGTGTACAGACGTACATGCAGGCAAAGCACCCACTCACACACAATAAGGAAAAATTAAAAAAGAAGGAGCTTTCCAAGGAAAACACATACTGTGGGTTTTTGTGGGGGGAGGGGGGAAGCATCCGTGCATGTGAGTACATGGGCATGCACACGTGTGTTTGGGGGTCCACGTGTGCAGTCCGTTCTCACCCTCCACCTTTAAGTGGGTTTTGGAGCTCAAGCTTGGGTCGCTGGCTCCACTGAGCCATCCACCAGTCCCAGTGATAAGTTCCTGAAAAGAAGCCATAGCTGTGCGAAGGGGAAAGTGCTTGGTGATGCCCGTGAAGAGGAAATGGTGGCTTACGCTGGTATCAAACCTTGGGTTTGAGGGTTGAGGCATCACTGGAGGGCATTGAAACCATTGGATACTCAGAGAGCATAACTTTCCCAAATGAAGACGATGGTAACGTCTGCTTCACAGCGCCCTTGCAAGGACCGAGTTGATGCTACCCACAGAGCGCTCCGCAAGGTCTAGCACGTAGTCACTGCTAAATTAACATTGGCTGTTATTATTGCTGTCATCAGCACCATGATAGACAGGAAATGGGATGGTAGTCTAAGGGTCAAGGTTTTCTTAAGATTTATTTTTATTTTGTTTACGTGTATGTGTGTTTTGTGGATGCATGCCACATGTGTGCAGGTGCCCACAGAGGACTGAAGTGGGCATTGGATTTCCTGAATCTGTAGCTCCAGGCGATTGTAAGCTGCCCAACGTGAATGCTGGGAATAAATAGGATCCAAACTCCAGTACTCGGGGAGGGCAGTGAGAACCCTTAACTGCTAAGCCATTGCCCCAGCCCTAGAGAGTTTGTTTAAATACACAGAATAAATCCTTAAAAGTAAAGAGTTTCTGATGAAATTCAGATGAAAACCAGGAAGTAAAATCCCCACTAAGCAGGCTGATAATTTTCGTGACTCAAGCCAGAAAAACTGAGTAAGGTGTTAAGTATAGCCGTCACTGGGTGAAAAATAAGTCACCCAGGGTTTCTGTGTACAAGACACAGCACAGGACCACTAGTTAGACTGCAATCAAGACGTCACAATGAGGATTAGAGTTTGCTGTGGAGAGCTAGAAAGCCAAACGGACAGTCAATCTTCAGCCAGGAAATGGAAACAGCTCCTTTCTACCCTGTAGGCTGTGCAAGTAGAAAATATTCTGCATGCAAAGCCATGATCAGAGGCAGACACAGCTTTCTCCTGGCAAACAAACTCCACAACCACCCCCAGAAAATACCCAGGATACAGGAGACACCCAATGACACTTGTTGGTTAAGTGATCAACTGAGTCAGTGACTGACAGATTGCATGAATTACCATCAGCTTGGGGACACGGGGCTTGGAAAAGGTCTTGCCTCCATTTCCAGCAGCCTCCTCAGTGGGATTCTCCGGCATCATCTCATTCACTTTGGGCTGGATGTTGCTGAGTCTGTTGTAAGTCGATGCGGGGAGGGACTTGAGAGAAAAGTGTCAACTTGGTTGTAAGCTGAAGGTTCTTTTTAAGACATAGCCATATAGGAAGTTCCAGAGCTCACGAAGTGATGTGTTACACACTCAAGGACTCAGAGAAGAGGAAAACACACACAACGAGGAGTAATCAGAAGTCTGCATCTCTTGTTTTTGCTGGACTTAAGAGATGGATTCAGAAGGAAAAATGGGGAACCTTTCTGCTAGGGACCGCAGAGTATGTCATATGCAGGGGTTTATATGTGTGCAGTTTATTTCTGAGTCAGTAATGAGTGGGAAGTGCCACTCACCCTCATCTGTCAGTAACGGTCCCTCTTCATGGAAATAAGTGAGGTCTGCTGGATGGTGGAGACTTAGTTGAAAACATTATAGTTTGCTCTTTGGGGCTTGAAAAAAATTGGCAGTTTTGGAGTCTTCCCAAAGATTAAGATCCATAACAAAAAGGAAAACACGAGAAGCAAATGGGATAGGCCCTGGACCGCTGATACACTGAGGCGAATTTCAGTGCCCAAGCTGAATACTTACATGGCTGTAGGAGGGAAATGCTGGAGTGAAGGAAAACAGGCGAGAAGGAACCCAAGGCTGAGAGCCATGTGAGACAGCGTGCTCATCAGCACAGCTGAAACAGCTCGAACGAGGCCCTAGAGGGTGAGACATAGGAAGGACAGGTGGGTGTGGTTACTTAATATTCAACTTGATGACGGTTCTTGTGAAAGGAAGCAGAGATTTCTTTTTTTTTCTTTTTCCTCAATATATGTTTTCATTTAAATTAGAAACGTGAATGTTTCACATGTCAGTCCCAGCTCCCTCTCCCACCCCTCCTCCCTTGTCCCTCCACCAGCCTCCCAATCCCCCACCCAATCCCCACATCATTCCCCAGGGAGGGTGGGGCCCTCCTTGGGGGGATCTCTAAAGTCTGTCATTTCATCTAGGACAGGACCTAGGCCCTTCCCCATGTGTCCAGTCTGAGAGAGCATCCCTCTTTTTGGAATGGGCTCCCAAAGCTCATTCATAAACCATGGTGAACACTGATCTACTACCCAAGGCCCCAGTGATTTCTGTGGCCTCCTCCCTGGCACTGCATTCATGGAGTCTGGATCAGTCCCTTGTTGGCCTCTCAGGCATCAGTCTGGGATTCAAGAGCTCCCCCTTATCCGGTCAGCTGTCTTTGTGGGTTTCACCATCATGGTCTTGACCCCTTTGCTCATCACTCCTCCATCTCTGTCATTAGGTACCAGGAGTTCAGAGATTTCTTATCTAAGGTTGGCCAAAGGCATTCAGATAAGGGAAGACTAACTGTTGAATTACAAGATTAATCTGACACTAACAGCATGTGGCATTGGAAAGTCACTTCACTTCTGGTGACCTGGGCTTCCTGAAACATCAAGTGTGGGAATTAGATGCAGTACCCCTGGGTATCCTCCAGCTCTGACTTTCTAAGGCTCCCCGAGACTCTGACACGTGTTTTCAATTTGAGCTCTTCCGTGCATCTCCTTATTCTTTAAACCCGTCTTTCTAGTGAGCTGTGGCGTTCATTGTGGGGCTTCTAGTCATTTCCTTTTATTCTAAAGAGAATACGTATTCCATTCTTCAGCTACAGCCTTTCCAGTCCCCGTGTGTTGAAACCATCTTTGTGAGAACAGCTGTTAAAACCATCCCTGGCTTTTAGTGGCAGCCAACGGCCGGGGAGCCCCATTGGCCAAACACATTTGCAAGGTTCAACTGGAGAAGTCTGCTTACTTCGATGAGGATTTGCAGCGTTGTTCTGTACTACTGCAAGCTGTTTAAACTTATCTGGAGCGATGGGGAAGGCCTCCTGGCTGACCAGTTTCCTGAAATTCCTTGTTTCCACCCTACACTTCTTCCTCTCTGACACGCAACGTGTCATCGCAGGGGGCCAGTGCTCCTCTTGCCTCCTCTCCACTGGTTTCCTCTCTGCTCAGCTGCTGCAGGGTTGACTGTCAGTTACCAGGCAGCCAGACTAGCCACACCTTCAGCCAGACACCAAAGGAAAATGAGGACGGGCTAAGAAGAAACAAAGAATGTGATGCCTAAGGTCCCTCTGGCAGAAGGGATGGGAAATTTGGGCTCTCCCTGTGGATGACGAGAAGATGCTCCTTGATAAGTCAAACAAAAAGGATGGGAGACAATGAGACCCAGGCACCCATTGCTAGCGAGGAAATGGGCAGGGTTCGTTGGCGCCCCGTCACTAGCTGGAATCTTCATCAGGATGGCCACTAGGGAGTCCTTCTCTTCGTAGAGCGTACTTGACCCAGCTGTACTGTGAGGGAACCCCTTGGTGATGGGTGACTCCCACTGAAGTCACTCGCTAGGAAACTCCGTCCTTTCGCTGCCATCCTAACGTACTTAGGGCATGCCGCAAGGGCAGAGCGGTTCTCTGTGAATACTTACACAGGTCACCCCTATCCAGCCTCTTCCTCCAGTATGGTTGCACTCCAGGTCTCTGTCTCAAAGCCTCCTTGTTTTGGTCAACCTTTGAATGCAAACAACAATCCTGGGTTAGTGGCCCCTTCTCACAACTAGTATTTAAAACAAGACCTACCTATCACAGGAACACAGCCGGCCAGGCTTATAAACAGCAGGATAGCAATTCAAGAGGCTTCTGGGAAACATCTCTTCTACCAGACACTGGCTTAGGTTTCTTCTTTAGTTCTTAGGAAGAAAGATCTTCCCTTATTGAGTCCCTAGGGCCCCTACCTGGTGTTCTTACCCCTTCTGTTAGCCCTCAACACCATGTCTACACCCCGCAGTTTCAGCTGCTAAGAGGCACTCTACTCTGAACTGAAGACAGACTGATAATAAGATCGATCGCTGAGTTGCCCTCCTCATTGCTCCTATGGTGCAGAGGCTTCTTCCTCCCATCCCCCGCTCCCATGGTGGGGAGTATCAGGCAACTTTCTGCTGCTGCCACAGACCATCTAAGGAAACCCATTTACATTTTGCTTAGTCATGGAGGTTTTGGCCCATGGTCTCTTGAGCCCATTGCTTTGGATTGTGGTGTGTCATGGACTTTTCCTGAGGAGATTAAAGGAAGCATCTGTTAAACCCAGGGGAAAAGGCAGCAGTTGTCCAAAGAAAGTTTCGATCTAAGTCTGGCCTGGTAACCGAGTATGTTTGTTGGCATTATTTACAGGAATAAGGGCAGTGACACCGTGGGAAGTCCCTTGGGCAACTTATAAACAAGTAAAGTATTGTAATAAAGAGTCCCATCCACAGCTAGATATATTCGTGAAAGCTATACCTCTGATGGGTCCCACTGGGCAATGTAGAGATCACTACACGCCGAGTCTCCCCCTTAAGACCCAGGAACTGTTTATCTAAGTAACCTCAGGAAGGGAAGGACTTTTCTGAGCCTACAGAATCCCCCCAAGAGGAAATATTAGTAGGTCTGATGTCAAGAGGGTCTCTTACTGGTGACCCCAACTGCTCTGCTGGAAGGTAAGTCAACCCAGAGGAAATTGTTTCCCATTAGTTTCCAGTGAGCTCTGAATAGGAGCGTGTGGTGACATTACTCATTGTATGGTACCTGCCAAGGAAGTGGCAGACACTGAGATCCCAATATCCCAATCAAGGACACCCCTCCTCGTGAGCTAACATTTTCCCAAATGACCTCACTCTATAAGGCAGGCATCACTGAGAAAGGGATAGCCATCCTCAAGAGGGTGAATTAGCCATTTGGGCACTGCAGACAAGTCTCTACAGCCTGAACTGATGGTAAGGGGTGTCTGGTCTGCGGGGCCAGCAATGAGGTCATGAAGGAAATACTAGTTAGAGAGGAGGCATAAGGGGCAAAAGTCTGTTTTACCTTTTCTATTGTAAGAGAAGATGGCTTCTAAGACAGGCTGAGGGACAGGGCTGAGAAATATTCAAGGTAAACAAATTTTTTAATCATCTTTTATTTTTTGAGATTCTAATAAAATTTTATCATTTTTCCTTTCCCTTTCCTCCCCCAAACCCTGTCATATAACCCTCCTTGCTCTCTTCCATGGCCTCTTTTTTCATTAATTGATGTATCTATTTGACTTTTTTTTTGACGTATCAACTTAGCTAGGCCCCTAGTTATTCAATTGTAGGAGAGAAAGCACCATAGGTCTTATAGCTGACATCCCTAAAAGAAAACAAAGGATAACAAGAGAAAAATATACATTAGGAGACCCCAGTGACTTGGGAAATTCTGTGCATGTTGACGAACAGGCAGAAGAATGTGTTTTGAAAAGGAGTGTGGCCCAATTGCGATAACTGAGGCAAAGTGCAGCACAACCGGATCATTCCAGCTCTTCACAGCGTTTCTATGCAATACCCTCCATCTAGGCACAGGGTAGGGCATCTGTCACTGGAGTGTCCAAAACAGAGGAAGAAGGGAGAAATTCAGAGAGGAATCTTGTACATCTTATGATGTGTTTTAGGAAGGAAACAGTGGGAGGAATTTTCTTCCCATGACCCACTTCAGGGAAGAAATTGGGGGGAGGGCGACAGTTGAGATATTCTGTTGCCATTGTGATCTTACTTTTCTTTATCTTAAAATACTCAGCATACCAATGTGCCATGTTTAGCATGGGAGAGGAAGGAAAGACGGTGAGCTGTTATTGACCATATGAGGGGGGCTCTCCTGGATTTAGAAACGACGTTGTGGAGAGTGCAGACTGTTTTATTTTCTCTAAGTGCAGAAGATGCACCTAACTAGTCATTAAAATGATTGGATTCACCCTGGAAATCACCCAAATCTGCACTTTTTCTTATGACATGAGTGAAAACTGACTGTGCTTATGATTGTGACTTAGAAGATTCTGGGCAGAAGATGAAGCTTGGAGGGGAGGAGACGGTGGGTGTGGGAGGAGACGGTGGGGGGGAGGCGGTGGGGGGGAGATGGTGTGGAAGGAGACGGTGGGGGGGGAGGTGGTGGGGGGGAGATGGTGGGGGGAGGAGATGGTGGGGAGGAGGCAGTGAGGGGGAGATGGTGGAGAGGAAGAGACCACAGGGGAGAGGACATGTTATAGGGGGAGATAGAGGGAACATGGTGGAGGGAGGGGGTGGTAGGGGGATGGTGGAGGGGCGGAGGTGGTTGAGGGGAGGGGATGGTGGGGGAAGGGCGTGGTAGAGTGGAGGAGACAGGGAGGGGGAGGAAATGGTTGGAAAGTATAATGGTTCCCAGTTTGCTATAATCCTCGATGATACAGTCTAGGGGTCTTGCTTACCTTCATTTATTTCCACCAGTTAAAGAATTAAAAGGCAGGAAAGATCTTGAGCGCAACCGATAGTGGAGACATCTTAAATGCTACAGACCACGACAGATGATCAGCAGTTAAAAACAGGTTTTCTTGGGGGGGGGGGTTAACACATGCATGCAACAGACACGCAGAGAAAAAGAAGAGGGAGACTTGAGAAGCCAACAATCCAGTCTGGTGTTTTGTTCTGTTTGCTGATGGACCTGCATCTGTTGTGTCCTGAGTCCTGATCCATCGAGAATGGGTTGAACGAGCTCATCTGGCTGGCTGGTAGGAGACACAAGCCCACAAGGTCTTTTTTGTAAGCAGCCAGGCCTCAGTTCCAGGTCATGAGCATGAGAAGAAGCCAACCATCTTGCAAGTTTGCCTGTTTTATAACTGAGCAATGGACCCTCTCACAATCTGTGGGCCCACCAGGATTCTGTCTAACTCCTGGTTCTCTCACCCATGAGCCAAAAGAAGAGGCTGGTGCGGTGGAAGGATCTGCCAACCAGGGTTCCCGGATGCTGCAAAATTGGAGCTTTGGATGCTGCAAAATTAGTGTTTTGATGGCAGGGGCCTGCACGCAGGAGCTCAGGAGCGAGGAAGCACGAAGGACTCTGGAGCTGGAAACCTTCACGATTATGTAGACTCAGTCATCAACAAGCTGTGTGGGCTTGTTCCAGTCATTTGTATACTGTTGAAGACCCAGGCTTCTTCACAAGCCTCCTCTTCCCCAGAGGCCTGTAATCAGCATCAAAGGAAAAAATAAACACGTGGAAGTCAGGAAAAGGACGGGGTAAGTAAAGGGCCGTTGTTACTACTTCTCTAGTTTACTCCATTGTGTTAGCAAAGAGCCCACAAAATTTGCAGGGGAGCGGGGAAGAGGGAGACAGAGAAGTAACAGCTTCTCAGAATAGTTACCTAAGGAGTAAACACGTGTATCGAATGCTTGAAGACCCCACTTGGTGAGGTCTGTTTAGAAAATAAAATTGTTTGACATAGTGGCAAGAGCTCCATGCACTTCCCCCACTAGTTGGTGGGTGGGCTGAGGACTTGGAGGCCTCTTACTTGCTTGGCTCGTTGCTAGGCAGAGCTGGTGAGCTTGCACTCTGGTTTATATACAGCGCATTGTTGTTTTGTAAAGCAAAGTGCCCTTGTAAATCCTGCGTTTCTGAGACGCAGCATGGCAGGAAATAATTATATAAATCATCAGACTTTTGCATTGCATTTCCTTTTATTCCTCATTTTATACTCCCATATGTTAAATAACCCGGACCCTGAAACTATAATAGTACCCATAATAACCGTGTTTATTTATTTTGCCTTATTAGACTAAAAGGTTGTGGAAATGGAAGAGTTCGCTTGGAACTGTGGGTGTGAATTTCCTGAGTTAAGACTTGATGGCTTGAGAGGGTTTCATTGACTGTTGAGAGCAGGGAAGTAAGATCACATGATCAGCCAGGAGTCACTTGGACTGCCCTTGCAGACTACAATAATAGGAATCTGCCGCCTTGGTTCTGAGGTAAGATATTTCTGCATGATGCTCTTCTGCCTCTGTCAAAGAGGAAGTACAAGAACAAAGGAATGAATGCTATTCAGGCAACATAAGCCTAGTAAAGGCAGGAGTTGATTAAACTAATTGAAAATGCCACATAGAAAAAAACTCGTCCCTGAAAACAAAACAAAACAAAACAATAAACCTAATGTTTTCACCGGTTCAGGGTTGACTTCATTATAAGGTAGTTCTAGGACAGCTTTCCCCAAAGCTCTGATACGATGCTTGCAGTCCTATGGAAATGCAAAGACATGCACAGGACAGGTTAACATCCTAGTGTGTTAGCGCTAGAGAAAGGATGCGCTCCAAAGTCATCTGCATCTAAAAAGTTGCACTTAAAACGGAAAATCTTGGGGATGAAACTTGATCCAACTCTGTGAGAAAAATGTTTTTAATAAGCAGTTAAGGTTTAGATTATACACTAATTGGAAAGGGTTTCATTTTTTACAGCATAAATCATTTTCCTTCCCCTCAGCAATATGAATTATTAAAGTAACTCCATTCCATGACATTCCAAGGTTCTGGACACTGAATACAAGTTCACAAAGGACATGCATGGTCCAGAAGAAAAGCCCTGGCTGGGCAGGAATGCCAGGGTAAGTGCATGAACTTGGGAGAGGTCCATACCTACACCGAGGGCAGAGTAGCCAAACTTTCAGAGCAAGGGTCTTGAGAAAGGCATGGTGGGCAAAGTGCTTGCCCCACAAGCCGAATGACCTGTGTTTAGTTCTGAGAAAAAGTGAATGGCACCTGATAAACACATGAAGTTATCGTTTGTCACATGTATACAACACACACACACAAAACTTCATGAGAATTGTTTGTCAGGTAGAGGATTCTTCCATATTCAGTACACTGTCTCCAGTTCTTAAAGACACATTTCGAGAGTAATTCAGAAAAACTGGATGCATGGAAGAGGCAACTGTCAATCAGTGGGAAGAATTCTGGCTTGAAGGAGGTGAATTTCACTGTGGTCCACTGTTGCATGTCATCTTAAAAGAAAGCATTTACTCTATTTGGGCCTCAACTTTTCATAGAACATCTATAAAAGAGTAGATCTAATAAATAATTTATAAAGCTTTTTTTTTAAGCCTTAAAACTCCAGCGTTTTTGGCAGGACATCTTGAGGTAATAACTAAGGTTTGTTCTTCAGGGACTCTTGTCATTGCCTTCCCCGTGGAGCCACTGGCTTTCGTTACTTAGACAAGGGTAGATCCAGTAAACAATGAAGTCATCTGAATTATTATTGTTATTTTTAAAATTGTATTAGCCACAACAGTCTGGGAACCCAAGGCATCAGACCGTAATCGCGAGTTGTTTGGTAGAGGGGTTCAAAAGCAACTTGTAGAAGATGAGAAGCACATTTTAAAGTATGTCCATGTACATAACGTGGTACTACTTAAGAACTAACTCTTTATCGAAAAGAGGAAGTTGACCCTGGATGGCAGCATGGGGGCATGTGACTGGTCCTCAGATAGAGATGAACCCGGGAAAGGAGTCCACCACTCTGAGAAGGACCCAGAAGGAACAATAAAAGCCTCAGCTATCCTAGGGTTATTTCAGACCACAGAAAACCATCAGGTGGCATCTCTAGCTGGACAGCCTTGGACAGCAGCCACCTAAGCAGGAGAGTTACTAGCAAGGGTAAAGTGAGGGGACACAGCAAAACGCCTTCAGGGCAGCCTCACAGAATCCCTAGCTAGACAGAAGGCAGGAACTGTGGCGTCCAAAGCAAGCAGAGGCGTGGCTAAGAAAGGGTTCACAGGATGGAGATCTTCCAGAGACAACGAGAAAAGGACAAAGGGGCTCATCTTGGAGTGCAGAGATGGAAGGGGGATGTGCGTTTTCATCTGCATGCTGAGAACACGGATGTCGGTGGTTAAGTACTTACATAGATTGCGCATGTGAAGCTCCCTAGCACTGGACCAGCCGCCCCTTCTCATTCCCTGACTAATGCCTAGGTACAGGGCTACAAATCTAAGCAAAAGTGGAGTGGACTGAGTTTTGTCTTTTGAAACTGTGACCCCCACATAATGGTATTTGATGAGGCCTATCAGAGACATAATATGGATGACATGTGATTATGTGAATGAAGCTCTCCAGATAGTATTAGTGGCCTAAGGAGACACCCCAGAAAGACTGGGCTCTGTGTCTCTGCCATCTCAAGACTTGGAGTAGTCTGACATAACATTTGTGATATTAGAAAGGCAGGAGTAGGGCCGGCATCAGAGGCAGACCATGCTATCGTTCCAAAGCTGGCCTTTGAAAACAAAAGGAGATATTGCAATTCATTAAAATTAAATATTTCAAGGATTTGTTAAACATCTCTTTCAACATCAGCACTTGGAGGGCAGAAAATCAGGAGTTCAAGACTGGTCACGGCCATGTTCTACCTTCTAGACTGACTTTTTAATGTGAGTGGATGAATGGAGTCAAGCAATTAAGTAGAAATAAAATGTCTGCTTTTATTTGTACCAGTTGTACCTGGGTTTAAAGCCAACCTGAGCAACAGAGAGAAAGAAAGGAAAAGAAAGAAACCTTCAGCAAATTAGCACATGGTTTGAGATGACTGACTTGTAAGTATTTTTGGCCAAAATTCTTTGCATAATCACTTTATCTATCAAATAAAATGATTCATAATTTCATAGATCAAATAAAATATAAATTTTATATTACCTTAATATGTTAACAGTAAAAATAACATACAACATCTCTACTACTGGTTCGCTGAAAATGTTCTGTAAAACCCTACATGATATATTATTTTTCATACATTCTTACCTTTATTGATGTTATCTTTATAATTTTTCAAATATTCTTCGAATTAATATTTCTAAAAATGTTTGGAATTGATGTCTGTTTGCTCTTCCATGTCATATAAAACACTATAATTAAGAAAATGCGCTAGTGAGTGGGTGTTCATGAATACAGTCAACACTGAGAAAATGCTGGAATGTAAATGAGACTGTCAGATCTCAGCCTCGGGAAATGTGTTCACACACAAGACCAGATACTTTATAGACAATGTCTCTTTGCCTCAATTTTGAGATTCTCTTTGCCACAAAACATTTTATAAGGCAAAACTCATAAAAATAAATTTCTGCTCATAATTCTAATGTGTTGCCAAATAGACACTACGAAGTCACAGGACTTTCATTCCATTCCAGTTCATGATATAATCCAATTACCAAAAACGGAGCTTGATCAAAGATTGTTCCTACAAGCCATTTACAGAATTTCAAAATTGAATCTTGCACACTGTTTGAGAGCTTCATCACTTAATTTTCTCATCTCTCCAACTTTGTAGGAATCAGTTTGCCTTTGTAGTTATTGCAAAACCTGAAGTCTTCTGGCTTCCAACACATGAGTATCTCGATAAAAGATTTCCAACTAACTATTTTTTAATTGAAGAATCATTCAGTGCCAACACTGGAATAGTTGGCTTCTGCAATATAATTCTGAATTGTTGCAACATTCCTAAAATCCAATTAAATAAGAACAAGAGAACCACACACCACCCTGTGAAATATGGACTATGTTTTGACTTTTCTTTTTTCTTTTTTTCTGTATTTAACATAACTTTAATCAGTAGATTTTTTATAGTCAGTTGTGCTATTCAAATGTTTTTAAATTCTGATGCTGGCAGCAGCTGTTGTTTCCTATGGGAAGCTATTACGTTTTGCTTAATATAATTATAACTTACATGTGTATGCTACCCAATTGCAAGAATAATTTTCTTTGTATTTGATTGAATACAATCATAATTTTACCTATGATGTGTTTTGCTCTACCAAATGTGTCCATATTAACACCACAAAAACTAGTAATGCTAAGTTCAATGTTGATCTTTTTTTAACTGAACAGAGAAAAGAGTCATCTCTACTTAGTGACCTTTTAGAAACACATTTTATGTAGATTCAGTAAAAGATTTCAAACAACCGAAGAGAAAAAATGCTGTTTATTAGTGGTAATGTACTAAACTTCTCCAAAACAGCATTCTTTAACTCTTTACAAATGTTTTCTGCAATGGTCTTAATATTTATGTCTTCCTGCAATATGTCATGATTGTTAGTCTTAACTGCCAACTTGACACACTCTAGAATCTCTGGGAATAGAGTTTCAATGAGAGGTTATCTACATTGGATTGACCTTTGGGAATATTTTGGGGGTAAAAGTTAAGGAAGTTAATTGATACGGGAAAACTGAGTCCATTGTGGGTGACACCATTCCCTGGGCAGGGAATTGTAAGAGATTCAAGACTGGAGAAACTGAACTGCACACAAGCAAATGAGTGTGTATGCGTTCATTTTTCTCTGCTTTTTACTGTGGATGTGATATGCATAGCTGCTTGAGTTTCCTGCCTTGACTGCTAACAGGAATTGTGGGCTACCCTTCTCTTCTAAGTTGCTTTCTGTTGGGGCCTATATCACAGCATCAGAAATGAAACTAAAACATAGCAAAATCACAAGTAGGGTAGTATTACTTGATTGGGTCTTTGAGAGATGAGCAGGTCACAAGGGGATGACCCTTCACAATGAAGTTAGTGTCCTTATGAAAGAAACCTCAGTACCTACTTTTTCCCTTTTACCATGTGAGGTCACCTCAAGAAAGAGCTGCCTTTCTTGAGGAAACAGACTTTGCCAGTCATAGACTCTGCAGATGCCTCAAGTTCGGACCTCCAACCTCAAGAACTGTGAGAAATAAGTGTGGGTTGTTTATAAGCTGCTAGGTCTACGGCTTTATGTCATAGCACCGGGCACAGACCCAGAGATCTTCCTTTGCCCTAGAAATCGACACATTGTAGCTTCCAGGTCACTTTCTAGTAGCCTTTTTATTGTGACAAAATGTCATGAGCCAAAGGCAACATAGGGAGGGAAGGATTTGGTTCAACTTCTAGGTTACAGCTTGTCACTGAGGGGAATCAAGCAGGCTCTCTAGAGCCTTGAAGCAGAAACCATGGGGAGCACTGCCTGCTGGCTCACTCTCTGACTTACACTTAGCTAGGTTTCATATCCACCCAGGACCACCTTATACCCAGTTCTAAATTGTTTATACGAGATAGTGATGCCTATAGTCAATCGTCAACTTGAAGGACTTTGCAATCACCTACGAAAAAGGCTTCTGGGTGTGGCCAAAGGAGAATGACATTGATTGTGTTCATCTAAGTGGGAAGACACGTCTTAGTCATTGGTGACATCATTTCCTGGACAAGGGACCTTTGGATAAAATGGGGAAATAAAGCCAGACACTAGTGAGCGTGCATCCATTCTCTGTTCTTCTGACTGTAGACATACTTGAGCAACTGCTTCAAGTTCCTACTGCCTTGACCACCTGCCATTACGGATTGTGCTTTGACCTGGGAGAATAAACCCTTTCCATATCAAGTGCCTTTTGTCAGTGTTTAATTGTAGTAACAGGAAAAGAAGCTAAGCTACAGATTCTCCCTGTTCGAATCCTTGTTGTGCTTTCTGTTTCCCAGTTACAGCATGACAGGCATAACACTGACCGTGAGAGGTAGGTTTGGAAAGTAGACTTCCAAAGACTTCAGCATCTGGCTGTGGTTTTGAACTTGATTGAAATATTCAACTTCTTAACAATGTGAAACAGAATTCTAAGAATCCAGTGCAAGTAG
Organism: Mesocricetus auratus; assembly: GCF_017639785.1. Lineage (NCBI taxonomy): Eukaryota > Metazoa > Chordata > Mammalia > Rodentia > Cricetidae > Mesocricetus > Mesocricetus auratus. The sequence goes on from NW_024429218.1 coordinate 7,218,770, forward strand.
TACCCATGAATCATCTTCATCGGTCTGTGGTGAGTTGTAACAACATTACTATTAAATCATCATTCAAGGGTGAAATGACTCCTAAATCATTATCAGTTGTGATGACTGTAAAATCTTTGGTATAAGAGATTATTCTGGGTACAGAGAAGTATTTATAAAAAGAATTAATAAGCATGGGTCTTTAGGCCATCAGAGGCAGATTAAAAAATTTTTTTGCTGAAATCCCTGCCCCCCTCTTAAAGCAGTCTTAATTTTTATAGCAATATGGTCAACACTTCTGGCAAATTAAACTCAAAGTTTATTACATAGATAACATAGTTATAACATCAGTTAAAATTGTAGCTCTTCCAAATATATTATGTGTGGAATGCTTCTACAAAGATAAATATCCTAGTAACAGTTCAAGGTTGAGATCAAGAGTCTTAAAAGCAAAATGAAGGTGAATACATAATTTGAAACTGAAGGATGCAGCATGGCCAAACTATTCTGACCTAAGGTTTCTTCAGAAAAAGGCAATTTGTCAGTTTCCCAGTGTGTGATTGATACAGATGTGCAGCCATGTCTCCTGGCTGGTTTTTATATCAACTTGATACACAGTAGGTTCATCTGGGGAGAAGGGATGTTAATCGAGAAAATGTCACCACAGAATTAACCAGTAGGCAAGCCAGTAAGTCATTTTCTTGATTGATGTTTGATATGACAAGGTCCAGCCATTGTGGGCTGTTCACCCCTAGGCAGGTGGTTCAGGGCAGGGTAGGAAGCAGGCTGAGCCAGGCAAGAGGAGAAGACTAGAAAGCAGCACTCCTCCTTGGTCTCTGCTGCAGTTCCCTCCTCCAGGTTCCTGTCCTGTCTTCCCTGCGTGGTGGACTCCATGAGGTAAGATGACATAAACCCTTTCCTCCCAGTGTTGATTTTTGTTGTGGTGTTTTATCACAGCAATGGAACCCTAATTAAGACACCATCTATGACATTTCTTAATGTATATTACGAGGTAGATTCCAGATCTGGTGACCACAACTACAGTGAAGATCACACACACTCTCTGCCTCAGCTCATGAACATGGAACAGTAACTTTAATCAGGAAGTACTATCCTTTGAAGAAGTAAACTGTAATTTTGCTACAGTATATACCATAAATTACCTTCTAGGAAAACTCCACTTAATCACTAGAGTGATAGTAAAAGAATAAATTATACTTCGTATATGTTACTATAACCAACTCTGAAAAAAATGTTTGTTTGGGTCACAGTATTTCAGTCCATGTAGCCCAAGCTAACCTCAAAATTAGAATCCTCCTGCCTCAGCCTCTTAAGAGATAAATAATTGTAATTTCTTTTTTCTTTTTTTTCTTTTCTTTTCTTTTCTTTTTTTTTTTTTTTTTTTTTTGGTTTTTACGAGACAGGGTTTCTCTGTATTGTTTCGGAGGCTGGTCCCGAGTGCTGGGATTAAAGGTGTGCGCCACCACCGCCCAGCTATAATTGTAATTTCTTAAAACTAGGAACATGTCTTGTTCTTTTGACTGTCGGAATACGATGTCGAAGTGAAAAGCTTGCCTGTGTTTTTAAAAGAAATTGGCTTCCAATTTTTTTTTGAACTTGGTGTAATAGCATAGCTCAGTTAGGAGCTCTCATAAGAGTAAATACAGTGCTCCCACTAAGGTAGTTCATGCTTTGGAATACCAGTGGCTTTTATGAACACTCATCTTCAGAGGAACAATGAAAAGGTACTATTTATCAACACTATGAAACTCAGCTCCAGCATTTGCTGCAATTTGTCCCAGCTTGATCATTTTCTAAAGTGAAATGACTGGTGCCCAGTTAGATTGTTGCATGCATGAGGGTTTTGTTTGTCTCTGCTTAGCTTAAAACCTGGGACAGAATGCAGCTCTTGAGAAAACGCAACCTCAGTCTTCTCTCTCCATAAACGAGACTCAGCATTGAGAGGGAGGCATTGGAATTGCCATGGTGCACCTATTACACCCATGAAGAATTAGCACCAGCAGAGTGAAGTGTAGGATTCCTGTCAGTGCTTTGGGTGAGCGTACAACTTCCTCACTATAATGCAGCGTATAAAACAAGGAGGCTGTCCCACAATACAGAGACAAGCAATGATGTGAACATGCTGGAGCTATTCCTTACTGGAGATTCTTCCTCAGGCAGTTGAAAACCTTGAGACTGAAAGGGACTTTAAATCTTTGCTGAATTTCCTTCTAGGTATCATTGCTCTTTGAGGAGGAGCATAGGAAGTGCTTTTCTTCAACGTCCCCTTATAGATCTGGATCTGTCTTATTAAATCCCACACTCTTACAGAAGGGACTCATAGCATCATTTTCAACCACAGGAAAAGGGGCGTCAGTCAAGCATTTGTGGATTTCTTTTCCTAAGACATGATATTAAAACATGCAGGAAACAGTCCTTCTATTTTTACAGGTGGAAGGAGCTTTTGTTTTGCTTTTAGCAGTTGAAAAATGAAGACATGACTAATGTGACATCATTTGGTGTGTGTGTGTGTAAGTAGTAGTAGCTGCTGCTAGAGAAACCAGAATCTTAAGAGTGAGTGCTGAGTTTATTTTTACTTTTGCGAAGGATCTACAAGGCTTTAAGTATTGTAAACCTATCTACATGAAGAGAGTTGGGAGAAGGTTCACAGGCCTGGTAACCTCTGAAGACCCCCAACTGTGGCAATGACTGAGGATGTAAATCTAGGCTGTGTGTAAAAGAAAGATGACTGATTACATTTTGAGCATTTTTATTCACTGGAAAGGGCTCAAAACCAGCCCACAGACCCCAAAGTCAACGACACCGCACAAGATACCATTTGTCCATAGGCCACCAGCTCAGACACGGTTTTTTTCTGGTTAACCTTTGTCTTTAACTCTTAATGTTTAGAAATGAATACTTCCAGCTCTAGTGAGTAGGGTCAGTAGGTAAAGAGCCTGTCACACAGGCGTAAGGATCTGAGTTTCTCTCCAGAACCCCATGAGGGGAATGTGTGGTGGCACTCACATGGAATCCCAGCTCTATGTCAGCAGAACAAAAAGATGACTACTTGTGGATCCTCGGCCAGCCCAACTTCATTTGTGTTTCTAGCAGAAGGTAACCTGAAGAGTGAAATTTCCCTCTCACCCTTCAGGAGCCCTAAGGTTGGGGAAATGGAATGAGGGTCTGGTGAAAACTGAGGGCCCCGTGAGAATGTAGAAGGATATGAGTGACTTCATACAGATCAGGCCTTTCTTTGGGAGAACATACCTGCAGACTGGGAGTTCCCATAGAATTTAGAGCTTGCATTTGGCTTACAATCTGGCACAGTTACGGGGCAGAAAGGGTCAGAGGTTGAAAATTTCCCTACCTGGTTTCAAGTCCACCATTATGGAGTAACCAGTGAGTGGTCAGTTAGAGAATATCAGGTGATCCATGAACATGTTTCCCACAAGCCATTATGTAGGGTCCACAGGGCAGAGAATGCTAGAATTGAGAGAAGCAAGCTACTTTTGGGATCCAAATTACTGTCGTTACAGGAACTGTCACAGTTCAACAAAGATGGAGGGGTTTCACAAAGTGTCATGGCCCTGGCTAACAAAAATCAAGACATGGGAATTCTCAAAAGCCTCCCATTAGGCCTGCCCCCTCACCTCTGTGGCCGGGCAATGTGGTGCCAGGGTCATTTCACTTCCTGGGCTCTGAGAAGGGCCAGAACATCGGGGTCACGGCATCCATGGCAATGCTCTCCCATGCCTATCCGATTTCCCTAATGAACCACTTGCACACACACACACACACACACACACACACACACACACACACACACACCGGCATTTCAGCACGGAAATGTCTTCTGCACATCTGAAGCCATTCTGAGAATGTGTGTACTAAGCTTTCACTTTCCCATTCTTCTGATGTTCAATTGGTCCCCACACAGCAGCCTTTCATCACTGGATGTTAGCCTGGGAAGAAGCGGGGATCCAGTTCCAAGCAGATACATGCTTCCTGGGCAGCCTGGCCTGGGTCTTCAAGAGTCGATGCATGGGACCAGCAGGTGCAGAATGTGGGGAGGGGAGGGAACCAGAAGCATCCTGGAGTGGAGAAGGAGGTAGAGGTGACTTCAGGCCAGCCTACACGGAAATCTGGATCATTCTCGCTGGGTAACTCTATTGTAGCAATTGAAAATGGCTCTGAAAAAAAAGTTAAAGCACAGCTAACTTGTCTCCTGTAATAGTTTTAAATCCAATGTAGGCTTGCTCAGAGAGTCAATACCAGATCCACTCACTGGCCACTAGGCCAGCACACCTGGAGTTTTCCAAAGGCTGCAGTGAGGGCCTTGATGTCCAAGCCAATTAATCCATTCTGGAACACTAAAGGGTCATGGGATGCCGCTGTTACAAGGTCAGAGAACCTAGCCCATTTGCTTCTTGAGTATGGCATCCAAATAACAGCACCAAGTAGGAGCGCGAAGGCAACTCACATCACTGAGGGATGGAGGAGCGGCCCAGGAAGTAGCAGAGTTTGCAGCTCACTGACTTCGTTCTCTTATTTATTTGTTTGTGTCTTTCTGCAGTGCTGGGGTGAAACCCAGAGTGTCGCGAAAGCTAAACAACGGCTCTACTTCCGTGCTTCCTGCCGGCCAAGTTGCTCGCCTTGACTTGTGTAGCCACTGGAGAAAAGGTCCTGGGAACCACATGAACTTTTACTGCGCACATACCATGATAAGGGCACAGCTAGAGATTCCAGACTCTAAATGTGGTAAAACTAGTCGTGGCCCTCAAGAGATTCATCACAGAGTACAAGGTCAGTAATTACACACACATTCACATGGCAGTAGATAGTTGGTAGTACGGTCATGCGTACATGTATGTAAATGTATACACACACACACACACATTTCCACCACTTCAACCTTGCATATGAACTTGTACATACTTTTTAGTGTCTTCTTCAAAGTATGATCTGATTCTTTTCCTACTGGGTATAATGTCTTCACTCTTAGAGTCACAGAGGATATTTCTAACTCATACCTTAGCCTCTCTAGTGTGACTTCATACAAAGTGGAATGCGGGTGTGTGTGTGTGTGTGTGTGTGTGTGTGTGTGTGTGTGTGTGTCTATTGGTGATCTTGCCCTTGGCAATAAAACATCTTTTCTTTCTTTTTTTTGGTCCTTTCTTCAATAAGACTAGAATTTAGATTTCCATTTCCGTGCACTGAATAGTTACAGGCCAGCATCATAATCTTCAGTGATAAGACTCTGGTCCTAAAAGAGCAGATCTCCAGACCTCCCAGGATGCACAGGAAGGGGAAGTCATGTTGACCCTCAAAAAAAGAACTCAAATGTACAGAGCCTTGATTAATTACTAATATGAAAGCACAAAGAGACCAAGGATTATCTGAGGTCCTTTCTAAGTGCAAAATGTTGGAATTCTTTGAAGGGAACATGACAGTTGTCAGATCAATAGGGGAAAACAATGTGCTAAAGGAAACAGAGTAGGATAAGTCTCCAGGGTTTGGTCAGTTGGAGGCAGAGTCCATGGAAGATAGAGAGACTTGAGCTTAATTTTGAAAACTTATTATACTGAAGGAAGAGGAAATAGTTGAGTGAAAGAGGCATTGCTACAAAAGAAGCATATTGTGAGCAAAAGGAGACATGACACTAGAGGGATGTGTGTGTGTGTGTGTGTGTGTGTGTGTGTGTGTGTGTAGTATAATGCATAGCTCAATGCATCCATTTGCCTAAAGCATTGGTTCATAAGAATGAAGCTGCATGCCAAGAAATGCTTTAGACTTCTATTTCCTGGGAGCTTGACTGTGGAGAGCTGTTAGAAGGACAGGACTCTCTGCGGACCTTATTAACAAGAGTGACACCTGGATGGTAGAGTAAAATGCTTCCTTGATGATATATCTCCAAGTGACTGCATTCCTGAAAACACCCCCTTGAAGGACACACGAGCCACAAGCAGATCTAGCTAGCAGGAGTGGCTTCCTGAGATCCCATCACCCCACAGGATGGGAGTCAGTAGCAACAGCTGCTGCTTATCTGCAGCTGGTCAGCAAGGAAGATAGATGTCCTGAGGACAGCCTTCTTGAATGAGCGTGTTTAGGAACTGAAGAATTCCCATAGGGGCTCATGACATGTCGTTGCTTGGCAACTACAATGAATAGTGTAACCATACATACCTTCGGAGCAAACAAACCATAAAACTGACAGGATGGCTGAAGAAACTTTGTAGAACCAGGTCTTGGACAGTGGTGAACAGGAGTCGCTCTCATAAAAGTAAATAAGAAAATTGTGAGTCATAGAGGAAGGAGGAAAGTATAAAACTATCTTAGGAAGCATCATCAAAGACAATTCTGTATATTTAGACAGGATAAGAAGTAAAGGTGTGGGTTGGGGAGATGCCTCAGTGGTTAAGAGCTCTGGAGTTGCTTTGCCCGAGGAAATGGGTTCAATTCACAACCATCTGTAGCTCCAGTTCCAGGAGATCCACCACATTGTTCTTGTCTCCTCAGGTGCCAGACATACACATGGTACCCAGAAAAACATCCATATAAGACAGCTATACACAAAATTTAAAATTTTGAAAAAATAAAGATGAAAAGCAAGAGATAAACATGAATGCAAAACTAGAAGGCTATACTAAAAGTCAAGTTAAAAGGAGAGTTTGAAGACCTTATTTTCATCTATGACTCTCACTTGGATACAACAAGATCCTCTCGCGAGGCACAGAGGGGAAATCTAGAATTTCTTTAGTTCAAACTCTGAGGTCTACGTTATGCAGTCCTTTACAATATCTTGACCTCAACCTTGGCCACAGTGGGAGGAAATCTGTTTTTCTGTTTGCCATTCAGTTTGTCAATAAGTCTTAATGCAAAGAAAATAAGATTTGGAGTCCTTGAATTACTGGGACATTCTGGTGCATCTAGAAGATAAAGTTATAAAAAATGAGAGATTTAAAGAAAGATCTAGGAGGTAGATTAGCCTCCATCTATACAAATATTACTTATATATACATATACAAATTAAATTCACAGGTGGTTCACATTATAAGAAAGGTCTGTCTCTTCATGACACCAATCAATCATGCCTGTAATTATCACACTACTTATACTTAATTCTTCAGAAACATGCCTATTATGAAAATAATGTCAATGTGTCTTTGTTCTATTTTTCTTACTAAGAGTTGTTTTTCATAAAAAAACAAAATCATTTGTACATAAAAATCTCGAGAGTAATGTGTTCTAATTCACTGTATCACTAAATCACCTAGCTGCCATTTGATACCACAACCAAGGCAACTCTCACAAAAGAAGGCATTTAACTGAGGACTTGCTTACAGTTTTAGAGGGTTGGCCCTATTTACCCTCATGATGGGAAGCATAGCAGCAGGTGGTTATGATGCTGGAGAAGAAACTGAGAGTCACATCCTGATTCCCAGGTAGAAAGCAGGGTGGGCTTGGCATGGACATTTGAAACCTCAAGGCCCATTCACAGTGACACACCTCCTCCAATAACTCCAACAAAGACACATGTCCTAACCTTTCACAATCTGGTCATCTGGTAACTAAGCATTTAAATACATGCACCTATGCGGCGGGGGGGGCACATTCTCCTTCAAACCAACAAGGAGGTTTATTATGCAGCAGGGAATCACCTTTGGGGACACAGCATGTTACAGTTTGCTATCAGTACTGACCAGGTACGTCTCCAGGTGATGCCCTCAAACCTTTCATTTCAGCCTGAGTTTCACCTGTCTTCTCTCTTCCTTCAATGAAGCTGTGGGGCTATCGGCTGGGATGTCTCTTTTCTTGCAATCTTTGGGAAATAAGTTCACATTCGTTTTTTCCTTCCCAGGGGTCTTCTGCCGATAGTCCAGCTTTAGTTTAACCTTACTAAATTTAGTAAGGTTGAATTTTAATTCATGTTATTTAGAAGTGAATGTGACAGGAGTTACCAGTGTGAAAGAAAAGGTGCTTCCTCTCCAGGTGAACAGAGTGAAGCTCATGCCTAGCTGAAGAGACAGAGAGGAGAGAGAGAGAGAGAGAGAGAGAGAGAGAGAGAGAGAGAGAGAGAGAGAGAGAGAGAGAGAGGGCAGCCGCAGAGGTGGGAGACCCTCACCCCGAGTACCTATCAGTCATTAAAACAGTTGCTTGCTGCCAAAGGAGCAAAGCGATCTCGGTGGGAAAGGGGTGGATTGGTTTTCAAAAAAACGACACTAGGACAACAGAAAATCCACCTGCAAAATAGTGGGAATTAACTTAAAATAGATTAGTTTCAAACACAAATATATACATTTATAGTTAACCAGTTTTAGACAAAGGTGCCAAGGGAATGTAAAGGAGAAAAAATAGACATTTAATGACTCAGGGTGAGAAAATTACGAATCCATTTGCAAAGGAATAAATTTGGACTTGTGCCCTATACAATCAAAAAAAAAAACTGACTAGGCCATGAATCAAATGTCGTAGATGTCGTAGCTGAAACTATACAGCTTCTGGAAGAAAAATGCACACAGACCTTTGTGACTTCAGATTGGACAGTGGTTTCGTAATGTGACCCCCTGATGTCTTAAAAATAGAAATTACTCTTTGTTAAAATGGACACTTTAGGACACTGTGAGACGGTATCCCACAGGATGGGGCAGTCCGCAGGTATTATATCTGATAAGCACTCTGTGAATGTATGAGGAACCTTCACAAGTCAAAGATAATAAGGCAACGCCTGTTTTTTTAACTTGTCAAGGCTTTGCACAGCTATTGCTTCAAACAGTGGCGCATAAGTGTTCAGCAGCTCCCAACGAGGTGTGCTAGACCATTTGCTGGTAGACAGCCTCCGGTCAGAAGACGCTGCTTCACACCAGCTAGAATAATTATTTTTTGGTTTGTTATTGTTTTTAGAGAACGATACACATTGTAGGTGACAGTGGAGACACTTGGAGCTTGTGTCTATTGCTGGCAGGAGTGTGAAACTGAACAACTAGCTTGCAAAATAAGCCGGTGATTCCTAAGAGGTTAAGGTACTACCCTAGAACTCAGCGATTCACCTAGAGAATTGAACATATATTTATACCAAGAGCTATGCTTGAATAAGCATTGTTTTGATAAATTTGTAATAGACAAAGGTTAAAATAGTCAAAGGCCCCTTAACTGATGAATTAATAAACAAAGTATGTGATCTCAAACAACAGACTATTACTCAGTAAAAAGAGGAAGTAAAGTATATACTACAGCAAAAGTTAAATTTGAAAACATACTGCCCAAGAGAAACTGGCAGTCCAAGGCTGGACATTACCATCTGGGTGCATTTACGTGAATATCTAAGGAGACAGAAGGTGAACTGCTATTTACCTGAGTGTCTTTTGAGAACATCAACTAACTGTAAATGGGTACAAAGGGCCCATTTGTAATAAACATGCAAAGTAATAAATGTTCAAAAGTTATGTTGAAATAATAGTTTCATAATTTGATAGATTTACTAAGAAAACTATTAGAGTCTTAAAATGGATAAATTTTATGCCATGAAAGCGATACCTCAATACACTTGTTGGAAACAAAGCCAGAACGAAAGGTGAAGGAGCGCCTTCATGAAAAGTACTCAAATCCCAAGGATGTGTGGACTGACACTTTGGGATGATTTGTGAGGGCGGAGTCGGTAGCCAGTGGTACCCAGGCTGAGAAGCTGAGAGAGCCTGTAGGAATCCCCTGAGCCTTGAAGGGTATAAGTTAGAGAACAATTCTGGCACAAAGGGAATTTTTGCTCATGCCTTCACATAGCATCCCAAATCACATCTGTTTTAGTTAGGGTTCCTTTTGCTATGATAAAAACGCCATGGTCAAAAGCTGGTTGGCTAGGGAAGAGTTTATTTAGTTTATGTATCCTGAGTGCACGTCTGTTTAATGAAGCTAGGGCAGGGACTCAGACTGAGCGGGGGACCTGGAGGCAGGACCTGGTGCAGAGGCCACGGAGGTGAGCCGCTTACAGCCTGCTCTGCCTGCTTTCTTACAGAATCCAGGACCACCAGCCCAGAGGAGACAATGGCCACAGTGATCTAGGCCTTCCCACAACAATCATTGACTAAGAAAACGCACCACAGACTTTCTCACAGGCCAGAGCAGTAGGGAAATTTTCTCAATTGAATATCACTCTTCTCAAAGGACACCAGCTTGTGTCGGGTTAACATAAAACTATCTAGAACAGTAGCTTGTATCAAGTTAACATAAAACTACCAGGAACAGTAGCTTATGATCCATTTGCTAAATGCTTTGTGTGGGTTACTTTATTTAATCTTCACAAAACATTATGAAGTAGGCATTGGTTATTTTTATTGTTTCACAATTCATTAAACGAAACCCAAGGGAGTTGGATAATTTACCGAAACAAATTGCAGGCACCCCATTTGAGACCCAAACACCATCAGCTCCATGCCAGAACCGAGCTTTTAACTTATTAGGATTAGTGTACTGGTACTTAGCAGACAATGCATATTCCAATGTGCAAAGGATTTGAACATGACTGACTTATCAGGGTTGTTCTTTAAAGAGACATCATTTCAGTGTAACTGGACAGTTCTCTAAATCATTAAAAAAAACACCTATACAAATGAGTGTATTGGGAAACACATGAGGTCCCACAAGGTATGACACAATCCATGCCATCAAGCAAATGATTGTTCCTGGGTGGTCACCCTGGCCTCTTGTGCTTCAGTCTTTTCTTTGATGGTAATTTAACTTACAGATATTTATGTCTCCAAACCCATACATAGGATAGTCACTCAAAATTAAGGTATTTATGCACGTCCCCAAGAAGTAAGATAATTGACGCCAGCACCCAACTCTTCCATGCACTGCACATCAAAAGAAAAGTACTTGGGAAACATTACCGTGCTGGACTGTGGAAATGAGAAGCTGCAAGGCCAGTTCCTGCTGCTTGATAGTATGAGCAATTCAACGGGCTTGTCTCAGATTTTCTCATCAGAAAGAGAATGTGACCCACTGGCAGATAGAATGTACTTAACACCTTCATTTAAAAAGAGAGAGAGAAGCCAGGTGGTAGTGCTGCATGCCTTTAATCCCAGCACTAGAGAGGCACGGACAGATGGATCTTTGTGAGTTCAAGACCAGCCTGGTCTACAAAGTTACAAAGAGAAACTCTGTCTCAAAAAATCAGATAGATAGATAGATAGATAGATAGACAGACAGACAGATAGAAAGATACATACATACGTATATACATACATACATACATACATACATACATACATACATACATAAATTCTACGGTGAGTAAAGTACAAAAATTGAACACTGCAGTGGTAGATCTGTAATAAATGCCAACTCTCTTTCTCCTTTACTCCAAATTATCAAAAGCTACAAATAGGGTTTGGGGCTGGAAAGACAACTCAGAAGAGTATGTTATGCTATGCTCTCTCGCAGAGGACTTAGACTCAGTCCCCAGTGCCCAAATGGTGGGTCACAACTCCCTGTAACTCCTGAGATCATGAATACTCACATGCATCCAGATACACTTTTGAATCTTTTTTAAAGATTATTTTTGCTTCACGTGTGTGAGTGTTTTGTGGGCACGTACATACGTGCACCAGAAGAGGGCGCTGGATGCCCTGGAGTTGCAGATGGTTGTGAGCCATCACATGGTGTGGTGCTGGGAATTGAACCTGGGTCCTCTCTGCAGGCACAGCCAGTGCTCCTAACCACTCATTCAACCATCTCTCCAACAATCAACACTTTTTTAGAAAATGAAGAAATAGGGTTAAGCTTGAAGATAGAGAATTTGAGCTGAACTCCCATCTCTATGGGATAGCTTTTTCTCTTGGCTGCATGTCTATCCAAAACCAAGCAGAAACACTTTCCTTCGCATATTTCATATTTTTTGCACACATGTGCCTGGACTCAGTACAAAGCAAATGTTGTGTGGACATACACTAAAATATCTGCAGATAAGATGATGCAGGGCCAGAGGCAACTTTAGAACAACCTAGGAGGTGAGACAAGAATCACCATGTAGTCACTGGAGTTGATCGCAAGCATAGTTTCTTCATTGAGTAACTCAATTGTTTGTATCTATCTGAAAAACTTCTCACGTCTTTTAAGTGATAAGCCAAGACTCTCCTCTTCTTGGGGCTAACAAGCATACTCCAAGCACTCTGTTTAGAATAACAGGTATAGTTGAGGATATCATGTTTTAAAGATGGAATTAGTGCACCATAATTCTACTCGAAGGGAAAACTACCAAAACAATGAAGTCCTTCAGTGAACATCGAGGGAGAAAAGGGCAGAAAGAATGCCGAGCTAGAGGAAGGGGTGGAGCGTCATGAAACTCTGCCTTCCAGGCATGACATGTTCATTATATTCATGAACTCACAGCAGCTGCGACTACCTGCACAAGATCTGCACAGGACTGACTCCACCCCACCCTGACTACCTATAGACCGCAATGGTGACTGGAGGAGGGAGAGACATTTTCTTCAGTGGTAAATTGTCCATTCTCCTATAATTCCTCACCATGCTTCCCCAAGCAACCCTGAATAAACTCATTGGGTGATGGGTGGTGATTTGATAGAATATAATATATTGTGAAAATGTCACTATGAAAACCATTATCATATATAATCAATACTAGATAGATAGATAAATAAATAAAAACAAGTAAACAAACTCATTCACTTCTAAAGTAAAATTCCTTCTCAGATCAGGCTTTCTATTTGGTCCACTAAGAGCGCTTCTCTGCTTCTCCTGATGGGTGTCAGTTTGGCTCTCTTTGGTCTCTTGGAGTCTACATTACTGAGTTGGTTTAAGTACCCTCTACCAGCTGAAGTTCAGATCGCTCCCTCATTCTATTTAACCTCACAATGAGCTTTGTGTCAAGACTGCAGGCAATAAAGGCCAGATAGGTAAAGAGACTATAACCGTGGTGTTCTCCAAATGGCTGGGAAGCCTCATCTGGTATCACAGAAGGCACATGACCTTCTGCACTTGGCTTCCAAGAAGGATTAGCAAGAACAGGAAGTAGCTACTGAGTCTTTGGGACCCTATAAGTGCATTTAGAAGGTTAATTGTCCACTTTCCAATGTGGTAGTTTTGTGAGAATCACAGAAGATAGCTGAAGATGGAGGTTTCTGTCCTGCCTGGTCCCACAGCTGCTTTGTCCCAAATAAACACATGGACCTTATATTAATTATAAAACTGTTGGCCAGTGGCTATGGCTTCTTACTGGCTAGCCCTCTCTTAATTATTAACCCATAACTATTAATCTGTGTATTTCTACATGGCCTTATCTTATCAGAGAATGCCTGGCACGTCCTATCTTCCTGGTCTCTACACGGCTTCTCTCCACTGCCTCTCTGCCTCTCTCTCTCCAGCATTTTCCTCATCTCCTAGTTCCACCTATCTTCCTGCATCTATTGGCCAATCAGTGTTTCATTCATCAACCAATAAGAGAAACATATATACAGGGCGTCCCCCATCAGAAAATCGGTGAGACCCCTATGAAAGCTGAACATCACCATAAAGTCCAAGCTACAAACTGCAATGTTCCCAACGGTCTGTGAATAGAAAGAGACTTTTCTCTGTCTCCACCAGCATTCTCTTTTAAGCTAAGATCAAATCCCACCACCATGTTTACTGAGCATCAGTCACACAAAATCAGACCAGCAAAATATACTACTATCATAACTGAGACTTCATAAACTTGGAATGACTTAATAGCATTGAACAAACTAAACGGGAAGCCTTCCATTAAAGTTTATTATCCACCTAACAGCATGGCAATGTTACTTGTAACTTAGTACCTGTCTGGTATTGATTTTAAGTGATTATTTTTGAAAAGAAAGTTTAGTCTTAGAGAAACAGGCATTCATTTCTTTTGAGAATAAGTTTAAAGACATTAAAATTATAATACTAAAAGGAAAACTGCATTTCCCTTGAATTCTAGATGGTAGGCTGTGGATTTCCCTGTCTTCCAAGGTGTGCCTCTGTGTCTAGTGGCCATTTATTCTGGTTTTTATTAGTAAGACAAAGGTGATTTCTTTGACTTTTGTTCCAGTGGGGGCAGACAGGGAACAGGACAACAGAGCTCATCTTCTGAGAATTAGAGAATTTAAAACCAGCTTTATTTTTTTCCTCATTCCTAAGGATCAGCCTACCCCCGATACTTTCTCTGGTCCTTCCGGTGTAATCCTTTGTGAACACACATGTGTTAGAGCTGGTTGCCCTGTTTCAGATTATCTAGTGCATATTGCAGAACCAATGTGTATATTTTTCTTCTCCATGGGTCATTTCATCGGCACATACCTAGACCGACAGTCAGGATTGCCAGTTCACTCTGCACGATGTTTGCCTTCCTGTCTGCTTACTCTTTTAAAGGCTGCTCTGGGGTGAATGTCTAGTTTGTAAACTTCTCTTCAGCCGAATATAGCTTTCCTTATCTGTTGCGTGGTATAATTAGCTTATCATTACTTTTAGTTCATTCTTTACGAACAAATCATCTCATCAAACTATAAGTTATATATTTTGTACCCTGTGAACTTACCAACACTTACAAACCTAGAGTGTGGGACAGCAAGATGCTCAGCAGGGTGCGCGTGCTCACCCGTCAGCCTGAGCTGATTTCCAGAATCCACGGAAAAGGTGGGAGCAGAGGATCAACTCCACAAAGTTGTCCTCTGGATATACATAAATGCTGTGGTACATGTATGCCCACCCAACACCATTCACACACACACACACACACACACACACACACACATACACACACACACACCACATACACACACACACACACATACACACACACACACCACATACACACACACACATACACACACACACACATACACACATACACACACACCACATATGCACACACACACACACCACATACACACACCACACACACACACACACACATACACACACACCACATACACACACACATACACACACACACCACATACACACACACACACCACATACACACACACACACATACACACATACACACATACACACACACACACCACATACACACACACACGCACACACACATACACACACACACACCACATACACACACACACATACACACACACACACGCACACACACATACACACACCACATACACACACACACCACATACACACACACACGCACACACACACACACATACACACACACACGCACACACACACACATACACACACACCACATACACACACACACGCACACCACATACACACACACACGCACACCACATACACACACACACGCACACCACATACACACACACACGCACACCACATACACACACACACGCACACCACATACACACACACACGCACACCACATACACACACACATACACACACGCACACCACATACACACACACACAAACACCACATACACACACACGCACACCACATACACACACACACACATACACACACACCACATACACACACACCACATACACACACACACGCACACCACATACACACACACCACATACACACACACACACACATACACACACACACACCACATACACACACACACACCACATACACACACACACGCACACCACATACACACACACACACGCACACACACATACACACACACACATACACACACACCACATACACACACACCACATACACACACACACGCACACCACATACACACACACCACATACACACACACACACACACACACACACACCACATACACACACACGCACACCACATACACACACACACACACATACACACACACACACGCACACCACATACACACACACACCACATACACACACACACACACACATACACACACACACACCACATACACACACACACACACACACCACATACACACACACACAAAGAAGAAGAAGAAGAAAAATAAAGAAACAAAAACAATGTACTTCCGGGCGTTGGTGATGCATGCCTTTAATCCCAGCACTTGGGAGGCAGAGGCAGGTAGATCTCTGTGAGTTCAAGGCCAGCCTGGTCTCCAAAACGAGTTCCAGGACAGCCACCAAAACAATACAGAGAAACCCTGTCTTGAAAAACCAAAAAAAGGTGGGCACAGGAGGAGGGGAGGGAAAGGGAGAGGGACCTCGTACTGACTTGTGAAGCAACCTTGTTTCTTATCTAAATTTAAAATGGAAAATAAAAAAAATATTAATATAAAAAAAAAAAAAAAAAACCAAAAAAAATGTACTAATGACAGACTAGAAGATATAGAGTAATAAAAAATTACAGAGCAATATTCTATCAATGGATACTTTTTCCTTGATATTGTGAGTTTATTCCTACCAATATGGGAATATAGTGCAAATGTTTATCAAGGTTAAAGGAAAAAAGAAAATTATATTTTACTAAATTCTGAGCCTTGTTTTGAGGAAGATTTTTTTATGAAAAGCAAAATAAAGCAAACAAGAAATTTTTTATAAAAGTCTCTCCCTGAATGAACCCTTTTAGACAATCACCATCCAATATTTTATTTTCTACACATATGTGTGTGTATGCATTTGTAACACACATTGACACATTATCGCCTTTGCTGTGACTTTCTTTTTGAATCACTTCAGGCAATGTTCAGATGTGGCCCTGTGGCCTCGCTGGCTGAAGGCTCCATCTCTCTGGCTAGCCTCTTCAGCCCTCCTCCCTGGAGTGAAGGCCTGTTCAATCCAACGTTTGACTTATTTTTTATCCAATTGCTGGGTATCATTATGAGAAAACTCCTCAACTAAGTCAACACAGCGATGGCATTGGGATGTGTTGGTCAAGGTGGGTGGGAGGGAGCTCTGGGCACTTCTTGCTCAGTTTCTAGAAGGCACCTTACACACTAACAGAACCGTCAGGGTGGGCATGATTTTACTGTGTGTGCCTGTGTCTCCGTCTCCCAACGCAGCCTCGTTTAAGGATCTCCTGTTCCCAGCCTCAAACAGACTCCAGAAGTCTTCTCCAGTAGTTGCCTTTCATTCTTTGGCTCACAATTTTATTCTTTGAAAATTTGAAAAATATTCTAGAAAGTTTATTCATAGACAAAGCAATCAAAGCTGTGCCTTTTCAAACTCTCGTTTTTAACTGCTGCAATTTTATCATAGTTTGACTTTTTCACAGGGCTGTCTTCCACAGCAAAATGTCTTGTTTTCCCACATACGTGTCTAGGTAATTACCAGGGTTAACTGGTAATGTGAGCTAAGGAATTGTTTTTACATTGTATAACTATATAATTGTGACTCTTTGTAGCATGTTATTACAAAGGGCTGCAGAAGCACATGGCTCTTGTGTGCAGATTGACAAATTCAGGAATGACAACGTAAGTAATTGGAATCATTTACCTTCGTGTGGAAGAGACCCTCAGAGACCTTCTGCTCTTTTTCTCACGGCTTTCATTATTTTTTAATGTTCTTTCAACCTCAAATAAAAATATCTGAACATGAGTCTTTCACTTAAAAAGAGACAGGGGTGTGGAGACGGCCAGTGGGTAAAGAGCCTGCCCCTTCACACAGGAGGGCCTCAGTTCAGATCTCTAGAACACAGAAAAACACTGGCCATGTGGAGGCATGGTTCTGTAATGCCAGCCTTGCGGGGCTGTGGGGTATCCAGTGATCCCTGAAGTCATTAGCTAGCCAGCCAAGCCCATCCCTTAGACAGCAAGAGATCTTGTCTCAGATAGTAAAGGCAGACAGTCGTAGAGGAAGAATAGTTGGCCTCAGGCATCCATACACACGTGTGCTGCCCATACACAACCACCTATGTACACTCCCACACAAACACACAGCTTAAAAACAAGAGAAAGAACATGCTGGGTCTCTGTGTGTTTCTACTGACACGAATCTGCAAACTAGCAGAAGGGATAGGATTTGGAAAATGCTTCCGCTGACATGGAAACTCACAGCTACACAAATCCTTCCCTTGAGGGCACAGGGAGCTCTGCAGTAGAGGAGGAGAAGGGGAGGTTGTAAGAGCCAGAGGGCATGGAGAACTCCGAGGAAACAGGGCCGTCTAGACACAGCGGCTCTGGTGCAGGTATGAACTCAGAGACTGCAGCAAACACGGCACCTGCAGAGATCTAAGCTAGATGGGGTTCCAGCACTGAGAGGGAAGTGAGCATGAGCCCTCCCGTCTCTAGCCCAGAAGCTATCTCCACTTGACAACCACTCACAAAGGGGAAATTATTGTCATCCAATGGAGTCTCACTCAGTATACAAACCACACTTCCGGGCAGGCCTTTTGCCTTCTTCTGTATGGCGTCTGAGGAAAGCTGGCACAGGAAGCGGGAAGAATCAAAGACTGAAGAACCCTGGTCATGTGACCTGGCTCTCCTCAGCGCATTGCTCCTTTTCCCTCAGCTGTGAGCTATTGGCCTTGATCTTCCTAAGTCTCATTCATCCGCCTCCCCCACCACCTCAGTCTTTGCCTAGTGAGATTGCTGTTAGCTCCGACGGTATTTCATATGTGTGGTTGGTTGGCTGGTTTGCTCTACAAGTGTGCTTTTATTATGGGAGAAAAGGAAACCGTAGTGTCTGTACCTCATAAGGAAGATGTGCTGACCCGTCCGTCAGAGAGCCGTTGCTCACTCCCATCTTCTTGGAGGCACAAAGTGACCAAGTCTCCTAAGTAGTGGTTTCCAACCACGGCATCATCTGAGGCGGGAAGGGGAAGACGGCATGGGGACAGAGACTGGGAGGGGGGACACAGGATGGAGGGGGATGGACAGGATGGGGAGGGGCAGGACACCATGACAACTATACCAGGAGGCCTGCTGCATGATAGTTCTTCTGTGTATCACAGGGAAGCTGCACCCAGAAAAATCTCAACAATATGGTCACACAAACAAAATCCAAAAAAGTACTATCTGAAGCTGACATGCCAACTGGATGAGGAAATCCTCACAGGACATCCCTCCTAGAAGAGCTACAGGCAATTAATTAACAGTGGCAGAGACAGGAAATCAGTCTTTGCCAAGGAAGAGCTCTAATAGGTTAGTCAGTCCTAAAAGGTCAGGTCTCACTGGGTCCCTATTTAACGTATCAAAGCAGAACTTGCATCCAGGTTTTCCCAGCATCCCTCAGTCCTTACTTGTTGTTTTATGTTTGTTTGTTTGTTTTTCGAGACAGGGTTTCTCTGTATTGCTTTGGAAGCTGTCCTGGAACTCGCTCTGTAAACCAGGCTGGCCTCGAACTCACAGAGTTAATCTCTGCTGGGATTAAAGGCGTGTGCCACCAGCG
Source organism: Mesocricetus auratus (assembly GCF_017639785.1). Lineage (NCBI taxonomy): Eukaryota > Metazoa > Chordata > Mammalia > Rodentia > Cricetidae > Mesocricetus > Mesocricetus auratus. The sequence continues at coordinate 7,238,013 of NW_024429218.1, forward strand.
CCCAGCTCAGTCCTTACTTGTAAAGGGACATAGCTGGCATGCCCCACCAGCTACCCTGAACTCTCCAGTCCAGTGCAGGGCTGCCCTTCCCTGCAGCTCTTTCTTGTATGAGTCAGCCATTCCGTCCATGTGCCCTCCTCATCTCTCTGTCCTCCCGATTCCTCTCTTCACCTCTGGGTTCCCAGGTTTCTCTTGGTCCCCTTGTCTCTCTCCCCCTCTTCACTTCCTCTCTGGCCCTGCCCCCTCCCCATGGTCCTGTTCAGTCGTCTGTCACTTTCTCTCCCTGCTGTAGACTCTTCCAGATGTCTCCAGCAGGACTCCCCCGACACATCTACAGTAAAGACCTTCTCCTCAACCGTATCTTGGAGTGGTCATGTCCTCATTTTCATCCAGTCAGCACTAAACACAGATGAGCAATACCAAATGATCTCAGTAGGTGCAATAATAAATTTATACCACAATATATGTAACCCTTATTGTTAATGAATAAGAGACCGTGAATTGGAAAAGGACAAGGAGGAGAGGAAGGTAGGTGGGATCATGTAAATATAATGCTAATGTATAAAATCCTAAAAAAGAAAGAAAAGACAAAACAAACAAGCAAACAAGCAGAAACCTGGATTCTCCTGCCCCAGAAGAACTGGTCTGACGTAAGCACTGGGCATTAATGCCTTCACCCTTTTTCAGGCACTTTGAGTTTGCAGTCAAGGCTGAGAAACTGTTCAAGAGAGTTCCTCTCCCCCTTTATTTCTACTTTGAACAGACTTCAGAGATGAGTCAAATCTACACGTCTTAAATAAAAGCAAGGCAGGCTGCATGTGCCTTGCCAAGGAATTCACCGACAGTCACGTGACGTGCTATCCCATGGTGTCTGTATCACAGCTTAGGCTCTGTGTGTGTTTTGTTGCTGGCTTCCTGTCTCCTTGCTTGTTACTTTGTGGTTTCTGCCTCTTAACTTAAAAAAACACCAGGGTTCCAACTCATGCTGCTGTGATTTTTTCCCCCTATGTGTGCTGGTTAGTTTTTGTCAGCTTGATGCAAACTAGAGTCAAGTGGGAAGAAGAAACCTCAGCCGAAGAATCGTCTCTCAGACTGACCTGTGGACATGTCTGTGGAGGATTTTCTTGATCGACAATCGACATGAAAAGGTCCGGGAAATATGAGAAGTACCATCCCCTTGGTAGATGACTCTGGGTTCTATAGGAAAGGAAACCGAGCAAGCCTTGGGGAGAAAGCCAGCCAGAGAGCAGCTTTCCTTGATGGCCTCTGCCTCTTGTGATCCTACCCTGGCTTCCCTTGGTGATGGACTGGGAGTTGTAAGGTGGAAGAAACCCTCTCCTCCAGCAAGTTGCTTTTGGTCGGTGTTTTACACCAACAACAGAGGCACAAACTAGGACACCATGGTTCTTCAACATTGGTTCCCTTGACCCAGGGATCCCATTATTTCCGGAATATTCCAGTGTGAAATATTGACTTGGGGAATGGGTTGGCACAGCCTATCTTCTAGATGGGTTTAGCAAGCTCTGGATAGTAAGCAGAGGTCAGGAAGCAGGGACATTGGCTCTGCACCACACTACCTGAACAACCAGGCCTAGAGTCTCTTCAGGCTTTGCTCTTACTTGAGAATTGATTGGTTTGGCCTGGACAGCGATTTCCCACACCTGCCAAATGGATCCTCAGATTTAGTACAAGGCCTTGAGTGGTTGGTTCTAGCCATTGAAATTCTATTTCCCTAAGTTTGAAAGAAGGCTGGAGTTTGAGAACCTGGGTTTTATTATGGGTGCAAAGGGGAGTTTAAGAGTTACTTTTGTTTGGGAGCTACTAACTTAATTGATCTCTCCATTCTTGATTCTAAAATCCCAGAGTTCTCTAAGAAATTCTGCAAACAAAGACCATAGCCCTATTCACTGAAAACTAGACCGCTATACTATTAGCACTTGGACAACAAAAAGTAAATGGTGAATATTCAGCTCCCCCTTGGAAGCTAACAATGTGTTAGTAGACTTGCGGTTGAGGAGCCCTATTGCAACAGAACTTCTTAGCCACTGAACTAACTTATTTGCAAAAATGGCAACTTTGTCTCAAGCGGCCATTGGCGCTCTTTTAATGGGGTTTGATGACTCTGAATCTGCACTGTTTCATGTGGCGTAAATGTTCAACAAAAGCTACTGACCAGGAGAAGCAAGGCAAAATACAGAGACTCCAATGCCTTGGTTTTGTTCATTGTTAGCAGACTGGGTGGAAGATGTGATAAAGAGGTCAGATTCCGTGGTCCCAATGGGGTCTTAGCATTGATGATTGAGGGTTCATTCATCTTAGCTGCTTGTGTGTCTGATTAATCTACATTGCTACCTACTCCTACCCAAAGAGAATAAAAATTTGTTCCTGTGCCTTACGGTGGTAGAGCAGAGTCAGAGCATGCGTGGACTGCAGGCTCCTCAGACCCTTTACAGCCTCTTTTGCATTGCAGAGTTTCACAGCAGTGAAATGTGTGCAGTTGACCGGGACACAGCGCCTCTATGTAAGTGGCACCCAGTGAGTGCGCAGATTGACATGCCACAGATGCTAGTTGCTTCTTTCCTGTCGCAAGTTTCTTTCTCAGGAACACCTAAGCCCAGAATGCAAGCAACTAGGTGAATTTCTTTCTTGATCTGAGGGAAAGGGAAGCAGTGTTTGCCAGAAGTTGATCTTTGTCTCGGGTGGATTAACCACAGCGGAGGTCAAGATGAATAAATCTGTGTGCCGGAATGTCCTCGTTACAGTTCAAGACGGAAAGAAAACAGTGGAAGTTAGAGGGTAGAATGAGGAAGGAAGTGAAAGACCTTCCAAAAGAAAATACAGATGTTCTATGTGTCCCCTTACTGTCACAATGTGACTTTATAAATGTCCAGTTGGACTGAGTGATGTTTGCTCTTAATCAACAACATACCAAATTGTGTTAACTCCATGTTGGAAAGAAAAAATAGTACCTAGGGGTCAGCCTTAGAAATGTTGTATTTACTTACAAAGTGAACAGGTATTTTAATGCTCATATGTGCATATATATATGTATATATAAATGCATGCTACAGAGACCCACATTCCACAGGAAAAAAAGAGCCAAATGTTGTCTTTTGAAATTTTCAGTGCTATTGTTCTTCAAGATAAACTAGGACTGTGAATAGCCAGGTTTTACAAAAGTCACTAGTTTAGGTAAAAGCACTTTCAATGATAGATGCTCGCAAGTGTGCTTACGATGTGTTTATAAGATAAAAGCTTTTGTTTCAAGTGGTATCCCACAGCAACAGCTGCTCACACGATTGGAAAGCGGAGAGCCATTGGCACGGGTCAGTCATTTCATTTCTGACTATCCTGACCCATCGGTCCATACGACCCCTTCAAAGGCCTGCCTAGTCTCAGTGCCCACCGATTTCAAATAAATGGAGGTGGGACTTTTACTTGTCATAAAACTTCTAGCGTGGGTGTCTAGCTAGCGTGGTGATAAGCATCATATAAACACAGGGGGATGGAATTCAAGTTACCTTTATCTATGCCTCCTTTCATATACAGTATGTGTGACAGACAGACACCAGTGTCTCATTACATGACCACCCACAGAACATTACCCAATGCGACATTCTTCAGGGAAATTAGCAGAAACGTTTCTCCACACCAGTCTCTTCCAAGAACAGTGATTCAATAACAGTCCTTAAAAAGTGACCAGATGCCCATGCAAGCTTTTCTCCTCTTGTGTTTTGGCTGGGGGCATAATAAATACTTCACATTCTGAAGCTCTTCAAGCAGAATCAGGATGCAAAAAGAGGCAAATGCACACAGAGAAATTTGCAACACACACACACACCACACATACCACAAACACACCACACACACACACATCAACACTGCACATATCACAAACATACCACACACACACATCAACACCGCACATATCACAAACACACTACACACACACACACACATCAACACCGCACATATCACAAACACACCACACACACACATCAACACTGCACAAATCACAAACACACTACACACACACACACATCAACACCACACATACCACAAACACACCACACACACACACATCAACACTGCACATATCACAAACATACCACACACACACACATCAACACCGCACATATCACAAACACACTACACACACACACACATCAACACCGCACAAATCACAAACACACCACACACACACACATCAACACCGCACATATCACAAACACACCACACACACACACACATCAACACCGCACATATCACAAACACACTACACACACACACACACATCAACACCGCACATATCACAAACACACTACACACACACATCAACACTGCACAAATCACAAACACACTACACACACACACACATCAACACCACACATACCACAAACACACCACACACACACACATCAACACTGCACATATCACAAACATACCACACACACACACATCAACACCGCACATATCACAAACACACTACACACACACACACATCAACACCGCACATATCACAAACACACTACACACACACACATCAACACCGCACAAATCACAAACACACCACACACACACATACATCAACACCGCACATATCACAAACACACCACACACACACACACATCAACACTGCACATATCACAAACAGATCACATATACACACCACACTATCGCACACACCACACACACAAACACTACACACACACAAGCACCACACACAAACACCACACACACCATAAATACCACACACATATACCACACACATACATACACACAAAACACTACACATACACCACACACACACACACAGCAAATACCACAAACAGATCACATACATGCACCACACATACCACACACACAAACACCATACAAACCATAAATACCACACACACATATAACACCACACATACGCCCACACAAACACCACACACACCACAAACACACCACACACATAGACGCATACATACCAATCACACACATACCACACACACAAAAACCACCAATCACACACACACATGCATGCACTCACACACACACACACACACACGCACGCACTCACACACACAATGATGCACTTGCTCACATGCCCAAGTCAGTTTAATGTACAGTTTGAATTTGTTTCCAGGTTCTCTCACTGTAGGCAGATAGCCATGCCTTCCATTAGATTTACCTGCAGATCCCCTACTCATTAGTGCCCATATTCATAGTCAATGTTTAAGACAATGGTTTTTTTCTCTCCCTTAAAAGTAGTTGAAAAAAATCCCTGGGGGGTCACTGGATTTCAATGAACAATGAAGCCCAAGATTAAAACTGGTCAAGAATAGAATTAGTGTTAGGCTTCATGGATATTTGTAGATATTTTAGCTTTTTTTGAAAATCATTATGTATAAAATGCCTTTATATACATTTCATAAGTGATTGGAGTTTTCAATGAAAACTTGGCATGTGCTTTGATGCATCTACTGCTTCAGAAAAGCCAAACTGATCTGAGGGATGGCATTAGGTCATGATGTGAGCGACTTCCTTTGATCCCATTGTGCTTTATTTTAACGTGAGGAAAAACTGCATGAACATTTTTTTACCAGCAGCATGTGGAGAATTTGATAATTTTAAAGAATTGGATAAAACAAAGAAGGGAAAATAACAGAGACATTCTATATAAAGAGGGTAGACTGGCAGAGATTGGGGACCAGAGAAAGGAGAGGTTTATCCACTTACTGTATATGGACTGGGTGTAAATCGTGCATATTTCGTGTGTGTGTGTGTGTGTGTGTGTGTGTGTGTGTGTGTGTGTTAGTAGAGGAAACTGATATGGAGTCTCGTATTTGCCAGTTTCTCCACAGTTGTCACTGTAAAACTGGGCAGGACAAGCTACAGGACCCAGCCACGCTGACATGAATTGTGCGTATGTGAACTAGGAGGGGTTGGACAGTCTGTTGGGTTGGATGGAGCTGATGCACACTTTCCTCTCTTAATATCCCTCTCTGTGCACGTAGCCTGTGGCTTTCACTAGTATACATTATCAATCAGGGCTTATTGTTTTTTTTTTTCTTCTTTTCTTTCACTCAAAGAGGAAAATCGAAGAGTGACTAGGGATTATAAAGGCAATGGTATTACCCTTCTGGCTTGTTAGCATTTGAACTAAAAACGATGGGTAATCCCATGACATACTTTTTTTTTAATTATTGAAGTTGTTGCTCCTCTTGTTTGAATCTTAAAGGCCACGCTGTGGGCAGGAGGGGGCCAGCAGCGAAGCGTTCCGGCCACGCGTTCGGAGCTGCTCTCTGCACGTGAGTTAAGCCACCTCTGGAACAGGAGGCGCTGGTAGAATGATCGTGTTTACTCTTCCCACCCCGCGGCTTCTCTCTTGTAAACACTGCGTATTATTGGCCTCCATGTTCCTTTTTCTCATCTGATGTTTAACAAATATTTTTCTAATTGCCTGAGACAGTGTGGTCCAATAAAGTGAAATTGACGTTGGCTCGAACTTGCTTGTCTGATCTCCTGCCAGGGGTTAGAGCCACCCGCTTGAACTGACTTTCACTTGGTTCCCGTGCTCTGTCTCTCTCTCCCGCCCTTTTATGTTCTTTTGCACTCCTTCTGCTTTTGTCAACCGCGCCCCCTCCCGCCTTGTCCCCCCACCCCGGCTCTCTGCTAATGTGCAACCCACACGTTAATGCTTCAGATTTCCATAAACAGCAATGACTTTCAGAGTCTCTCTGGGTGTCTATCCTCTGTTTACCTCTGCTCCTGCCCGTCTTCCATCTAAATTCTTTAGGCACCTAAATCAACAGATTGGAGTTTCAACCCAAGTCACGGGCGGAGGGGGGTGTGCCCAGCGCCTAGAAAACAAGAGTGCTCAGCGTAACCCAGTTGTTTGCAGTCTGGAAACACTTTACAGACAACCTCCAGGAAAATAACAAAGCCGACAGCACTGGTCTACCGCAATGGGACGAAGATGGTGTGTGATCAGTTAGCTACAACCTGGAAATAAACACAGCCCGGCAAGCTAGTGCGGGGAAACCGAACCCCCTAGCTGCCCATCACAAGCCGAAGCATTTAGAGTAAACTTAGAGCCTCAGATGTGTGACTTCTCAACTCCAAGAAGAAGGTTAAAAGCTTCAAGGATGCTCTTGGTTTGATACACCAAGCTCCCAAGTTTCCCATAATCCCAAGCAGCAACATGTATTTTAGCATCGGCCCACTTTAACCACAGCCTAAGTCTTGGAAGTCATCATTCCTGTAGCTGCTTGAACTGCATAGCATGCATACCTCAGCCTCCAGGGGTGGCCTGGTGGTCTGTCGTGTTTCAAGCAATTGTCCCTAGGAAGGGCCTGCCAAAATGGTTCCATTTTTGTACATTCAACCACTTCTACATGAAAACGAGATGAGTTGTCCCCGGGCAACGGTAACTGTTTCCACAAGGTTAATAAACACTCTCCGTTGATTTGGAAATGCTCAATAAATTCTCACTGTTTCAGGTACGCCGTTGCATCTATTGTGCTCTCTCTACTCAGTCTCTAAGGACAGATAGCCGTCCTCAACGAGCATCATTATCCAGTCAGAGAGCTGAGTGACCTCACTTCTTTTTGTCTTCTCATTAATGATAGATTTGTTGTCTTCTTTGCCAAGTAGAGTTGTCCATCATGAGGGACAATGACAGAACTGCTTTGGTTTTGCCTAAAGTCAAGGTAACTACAGTGTGCATCATCTCCAAACGTCCTTCTTCCCTGAATAAAGCTTGGGTCCCTCTGCTTTCCCATGAGGATGACCTGCTTATTGGTTCTGTGGCCTAGAATGGGATCCCAAATTAGGGTGTCAGTGTTGGGCTTAGACACTAAAAAGAAGAGAACTTATTTCGAGGCTAGCTCGAGATGAGCTGGGTCCTATGGTTAGGGATAAGTAAAAGACACAGGGTAAGCAACTCATACAGTCTGTCTGAAAGAAGTTAGATGGGTACATAGGACTTGTTAACCAAAGCATGTGTGTCTCTTGATGATCCTCTTACAAAAAAAAAAAATACAAATTGGAAGCTGAGCTGAGAACAGAAGGGCCAGTGGGAAACAAACACCTAGAGAGAATAAATTCCACATAAGCTCCCTTCTGGCCACCCCAGTTGGTGTTTAAAAAAAAAGAAAACAGCAACATCTTACTCTTCCCATTTTCATAAATGACTAGAATATAACAAAAAAATTCAATCACAGTTCACATCATGCTTGTTCTAGTGTAGGAAGAAGTCACCAAAAGCCAGTGCAAGTCTTGATTGATGTCACCAATCTCCGGAGAGAGGAAGACACAGCCAGTCATTCTTAGATTAGTTATAAGAAACAATGAAGTCTGTTGAGAAAGGACAAAGCTGTGTAAATAGGAGAACTCTTCTTTCTTCCATATATTGTTGACTAAACTAATACACAGCACTTGTCTCTGAAAGGCCTCATTGTTAAGTAGTTCTCAACAGAAGCCCAGGGTGCCCACCCCTCTCGTTGGCAGGGGACTGGAACAGTAATGGGAGCTCACACTCAGTGTTGCCTGACTGAAGCCCTACTACTATTCTTCTTAATCAAAGAGAAAGTCTGAGTGAATGTCAGCTTGTACCCTGCTAATGGCTGGTGTACTAACATACTCTAGAAGATTCGTACTGAGGAGTGACAGAAGCTTCTTCAAGGGTGAAGGGGTAGTAATGTGGTGGAGCCGTGATTGAGAAACCAGAATCAACCTGAGGGCAGGAGAACCTGGTAAGAAGAGGAAGTAGCGTCGAGAGGAAGATGAGTCCTCTAAATGTCCACCCTATAAATGGCTATTATTTTTTAAACAGACCAGTATTTGCTTGTTCATTTTCTCAGGCTTTTTCTTCTTCTACAAATATTGAGAGTTGTCATGCAGTAACCATCTGATGCAGCCATGCAGACAAAATCCTTGCAGTCATGGGAAGGTTGCTTCAAAATATAGCATAAACAAGTGGAAAGTATTACACATTCATTTGTGTGTGTGTGTGTGTGTGTGTTCATGTGTGTGTGTGGTATATGTAACTCTTGGTGATATATATGAAGCATTAGTGATTAGCTGGGCACATCAGCTGGCAGAAGTGAGGTGGGGGAGAATGGTCAACTGACCCACATCCCGTCAGTTTTAGCTTCCTTCACTGTGCCTTCTAGATTCAATGATCTCTTTTTAGACTCCCTTGCAACTAGACTTCTGGATTTGAGCTTTGTCCCACCATTGAGATATAAAAGAATCAAGAATCAGTGGCCATGACGGACACATTTTCAGCTAAAGGCACTGCAGGTGCAGAGGAACTCTTGAGTTAGCAGTTATGTCAGTGTCCAGTCCTACCCATTCTTAGCAAAATAAAGTACAGTTGTTATCTCACAGCTTTGATGAGTCAAAAATGGGGCATTTCTTCCTCTCGTGTTTGGGGTGAAGGTGTGGAGCGGTCTGCCTGGGAACAGAGGATCCAGCCTAAGATGACTTTCTCACATGGTGGTTGGTAGAAATTCTTGGTTCCTTGTCACAAGAAAGGTGTTTTAACAGTGTTTTCTCGTGTGAGTTAACTTGTTCCAGGGAAACTGAGAGCAAGAAGAGTGAAGTCAGTTTCAGCTAAGGAGAGAAGTTTCAAACTTAGGGATGTGTGGTGTGTGTGTGTGTGTGTGTGTGTGTGTGTGTGTGTGTGTGTGTGTTTCACCCAGCCCTACATGACAAGGTCTGTGGTTAGCAAGGCTGGCTGGCTAGCCAGGGAGTCCCAAGGATTTGCCTGTCTCTCTTCACCTGTCTCTCACTGGGATTGCTATGTCTGCTTAACTTTGCTATTTTAATTATTTTATTTTATGCGTATCAGAGTTTTATCCGTATGTATGTATGCATGTGTACCACGGGTGTGCCTGGTATCCATAAAGGTAGGAAGGAGGTGTTGGAGCCTCTGGAATTGGAGTTACCAGCAGCTGTGAGCCACCATTTGGGTGCTGAGAACCATGGAGTTACAGATGGATGTGAACCACCATGCTGGTGCTAAGAGCCAAATTCAGGTCGTCTGTAAGAGCCACAAATGATCCTCTCTCCAGCCCGGCAACTTGGGGTTCTGGGGGATCAAACTCGGGTGCTCACACATGCAGGGTAAGGCCTTACCAGTTGAGCTATCTCCCCAACAGTGCGGATGTACAAACTTCATTGGGACAAGATACATTCCTCTTTGGTTGCTCAGTTGTCAAAATTCTAGATGCTATGTGAAAGAAAACCAAAGTTAGCTGGATTTGTCTTTGTCCTGAATTTTTCTGTCCCTCTGAGGTTGCAGTTGCAGGGTGGGATACAATAGTCCTGGAGCTCAGAGTAAGACGGGTTGTACAAAACAGGTGTGAGGAGCCCTAGTCCATTTCTATGCTATTTCCGCAAGCCTCTATCGGTCACTTCAAATTCACACACACACACACACACACACCTAAGAATATGGCTTCTTCTTTTCAAATGTGACTTAAAGACAGATGCACCTCCCACTCAATTTTCTTACCAAAGTTCCACTTCTAACGTCACACCCACTGCCGGATCCTTAGGTCTGTGGGGGAGCGCTTCCGGGCTCCAGAAGCAAAGGGACTCATGGGTTTCTCAGGAAAGCATTACCACTGAGTCACAGGCAGAGCTAAGCTTCAGTGGAGGCACCTACTTCCCTGTAGATATCAGAGATGGCACCAAAGAGAGCCGATAGGAGGCAGACTACTGATTGCCTTGCAAAGGACCCAAACACAAACATTAACATCCATCGGGCATCCATGCCCACATTAGGCTGGCCCGAGGTGCAAACGCCTTTTCCGTTGAAGAGCTCATAGCACAGTCTAGGGAACTGGAACTCGTTGTGGGTAGGTGCAGGATGATCTTTCTATCTGCAGTAAAAGAGTGTGCAGTAAGGTGCCATCACACTTAGATTATATTGGAACTGCCTTTGAGGGACAAAGGACAAGGGCCAAATGAGTCAGGGAACTAACCTTGAAAAGAACTGTTGTGACTGTGGCGGTGTGTGAGAATCTGCTTGGGGATTGGGTCATACCGGGTGGACTCTCTGGAAGAAAGGAAAAGGAGGGCCATTGGTTAGATGATTTTCTGTGAATGGACAGATCCTGCTCAGTTACTCCAGTGGCTTCTTTTGAGGCAAATCCATTTACATAAAAGGAATGCCCATCCAAGTGATCCCCTTTGACATTCATATGCAGGTTTTTTTCTTACAAGAACCATCTTTTCCTGAGTTTTTAAGTTTTATTTTTATATTTTAATTTTAGTGTGTATGTAGTGGTTTGAAGAAATTAAACACCTTCACCAGGATTCTTTCTATTCTTGACAACGAGCAGAACTGACCTTTAAGGAAATGTGCTTAGGAATAAACTTTGTCTTTGTGATTCGTGACAACAGATATGTCATGAGCTTTAAAACACGGGAAACTGAAATGTCAAGATGAAGTTTGCTGGATTCAAGTCTGCAGCCTGAGTTTTACTGTTTGCAGGGACCTCGTCTCCTGGGGTTGGACTAAAGCACTCTGGGTGTGAGGAAGGGTAGCACTTTCTGGGGCTGTAGCAGCATCCTGGACAGAATGCCCTGGGGACACGCCTCAACACATCTATTCGGGTGTGCGTGTGGAGGGCTGCCCACGCCTCATCTTTGTCTGAACTCCTACGGTGCAGCAGGTGGGCAGCACCAATTATTTTGGCATCACTGGTCCCATGGAAAGCTCTGTGCATGCACAGATCTGTGTTTGTAAAAGAAAGGGTATTTGTTCCCCTTTCCATTGCAGTTTACCAATCAGAGGAACAAAAAGACAACAGAATAAACAAAATGTAGCGTTCATACAAATCCTGACCAGGGTGGAGTCATCTGGCAGGCATTGCTTGTATACAGCATTACGCCCATGACTGCAGCCATGAGGAAGACCTGCTGGGGACCTGGGCTTAGGTTCTCATTGTTGGGGAAGGCTTATTTGGAGGTTTTCACAAGAGTTAGATGTACTCTCAAATGGTCAAGGTCTAGTTTGTGAGTCTTGGTAATTTTTTTATGAACTTGTCTTTAAGAACCCTGATAGTGTCAGAAGGCTTCAGGGTAACCCCAGCATCCTTGGAGGGCATTTATAGAAAAAAAGATCAATGAAGACCAGAGCAGGGCTGCTCATCCTCTCTTTTCTGTGTGGGCCTGCCAGAGCCCCTGTCAGTGGTCCAGCAGCAGCTTCAGCCTCTTCCCAGGCTGTACAACTTTCTCTTTGAAGGTACCTAAAATGTGAACACAAGCACACAATGCACCCTTATTGGGAACCAGTCTTAGTGCCTCTAATCTAGGATTGGAGACACAGTGTTGCATGAAAAATAAAAGACCCAGAGACTGAAATTGAGGCTCAAACTTCAAGCTGAAGATCAGAAAAGCAAAGTAGCTGGTCACTAGCTCACTACCTCATGCTGAAAGGGCTGAGCCTGCTGCCTCTCCTCAGCATGGTTGGAGAATCCTGAGACTTCAATGTCTTCCTATCCTCAGTGTGGCTGGAGAATGAATGCCTGATACTGAGACCTTTCTCCTGTCTTACATATCCCCCTAATGCTGGTATTAAAGATGCCAAGATTACCTTTTGTGAGTTGTTTCTCTTTGGGACTGGATCAATCTTGTGTAGATCTGGATGGCCTTGGACTCACAGAAATCTGTCTTTCTCTTAATCTTTTACTAGGATGAAAGGTGTGTGCCACCACCTCCTAGCTTCTGACTGCTGGGACTAAAGGCGTGTGCCTGGCTTCTATGGCTTATGGCTGACTTTGCTTTCTGAATCCTCAGGCAAGCTTTAATAAATCACAAATAATACATCACTACAACATAGTTCATCAACAAGTATTTACTTTTTGAGTATGGGGCCCTGGATCCAATCTCCACAATTTATGTTTAAAGATATAACCAGGTACACTTGTAATCTCAGGATAGGCAGACACAGGCAAAGATAACTAGCCATCCTAGTTAGGGAGACTTTGTCTTATGAAAAGGTGACTAACTCCTGAGAGACAGCACCCGAGGTTGTCCTCTGACCGCCACACATGTACTCACACCTCCCTCATACATGCACATCTGCATGCACATGAACATGTGTACATGCATACAACACACACAATTGCTTCAGCCCTGCAAAACGCACAGAGAGTTTCTGAGAAGTATTGGGTACAAAAGCATGACTAGAATAAAATGGCCAAGATCTGAGGTGCTCTTTTCATTTTAAAAAATGTTTAGTATATTTTCATTACTTCAACCCTTTCTTCCTTCCAGCTCTTCCTATGTCCTTCAGTGTGATTCCCTCGCTTTCAAATTTATAGTCTCTTCTGCCCCGATTATTATTGTTTTATATATATGGATGTGCGTGTGTGAGGAGGTGTGGGGGTGTGTGGTGTGTGTATGTGTATGAGTGAGTTTGTTTAGGGGCATGTGTGAGTACGTGTGATACATGAGTGTGTGTGTGTGTGTGTGTGTGTGTTAAGAATATAAAGTGAATACCTAAAATAATGGTCCTTTCATATTTTCCCAATACTTGTCTTGGAATCCTTCCCCTGTAGCAATGGGTCTTGAATTTGGGGTGCATCTGAATGACACGGAGGGCTTGTTGTAGGATACTTACAAGTTGCTGCTAAGTCTCATCTGTCAATTTTCTGACGTAGTTGTCAGAAATGGAACCTAAGATTCTGTTTGTATTTCTTACAAGTCCCCAGGTGCTATACTGATATTGGCAAGTCAATGGCCTACTCTGAACTAGTTCATGCTCGGATCTGAGTGCTGCATCTGAAGTTTCTGTGCTTTGAGTGGAAAGAGAGACGCACAGAGCGAGGCTTTCCTGCCTTAGCCTGCTCCAACTGCTTCTCTCTCTTTCATATCCCCCTTACTTATTTTCCCATACTAACTGGAATGGAACAGTCAGAATATATGGCTTTTGTCTCTTCTTTTTAGCGTAGTTTAAAAAACCAGGCAGGGATTTTTTTTCATTTGTCTTGAAAAATGATTTGAGCTAAAAGGTGTTAATTTAATTTGAAAATCCTTAAATTTGTCCTAGGTAAAGAAAAGTAATATTAACAGATGTATGATGAAATTAAGTCTTTTGTATCATTGTCACTTCTCACAACAACTGTAGCATTTCCAGTTTAGAAAAGTGAGTTCTTAGAAATGACAGGAAACTTGAGTATGTTTTTACATTAGCATCTTAATATGTGTGTTTAATGCAGGTTTATTCTCTTTTGAAATTGTTTTCTTTTGAAAACTCTATGATAATATCAAAGTATTTCCCTTTAAAAGTAAAGTCACTTTAAGTCTGATAGAAGCACATCTGAAACTTTGATAAACTAACCATCTCGCCTTATTCCCTGGCACTGAGTAAAATAATAGGTAATTTCTGTGTCACGGGAAGTTATAATAGGAGCCTACTGACTTGAGGGACTCACAGAGAGCCAAAGCCCTGAGACACAGATGGGAGGAGGATAGTATAGCACATTCCTGATGACAGGAACGAAGCCTGAAAATCTGACTTTTTCTATGAACAGGTGGGGTAACACCATACACTCAGTCAACAGAATCACCAAAGATCAATTCAACCTCTTCCTGTGACCTTTACAAGATGACTATTACCCTAATAATGGAGGAATTTCAAAGAAGTCACTGAATTATAGGAGAGAAATTACTCCACCTCCTGTAAATGGGGTGACTTACATAGCTTTCATCATTAGGTGAAAAAAAAACCCTGTAACTGTTGGATATGGGAGATGAGTTAAAAAGCAGCCCCCATGATAATGTGAATTAAGTCTGTCATTGTGGCCAAACAAAAGTAGAAGGGCCAACAAAATTTTGAATAAAAACACTCTGTGGTTTGAAAAGACTTCGTGTGTGTGTGTGTGTGTGTGTGTGTGTGTGTGTGTGTTGTGTGCACATGCATCCATGTTTGCATACGTGTTCTGTGAAGGGTAGAACTTTAGCAGGGAATGGACTAGAACAGTTACCCAAGGAATCATGAGGACTGAGAGCAGTCATTTTGGGGAAAGTAATGATTGCAAAGGATGTGAGGTAACAGAAACTCCCTGGCCAGAGAAAGCAGAACACAAGCAGCACAGTGTGTGTCCTGGGAAGGCAGACACCAAGACAGCCTTGGAAAGCAGAAACATGTAAAGTTTCAGCTGCTAGGAGGCCACTACTCAACTATTCTGCTACTCAGCTACTCCGCTACTCAGCTACTCCACTACTCAATTATTCAACTACTCAGGTACTCCACTACTCAGCTACTCCACTACTCCACTATTCCACTGCTCAGCTACTCCACTACTCAACTACTCCACTACTCAACTATTCAACTACTCAGCTACTCCACTACTCAGCTACTCCACTACTCAGCTATTCCACTACTCAGCTATTCCACTACTCAACTATTCAACTACTCAGCTACTCCACTACTCAACTATTCCGCTACTCAGCTACTCCGCTACTCAGCTACTCCACTACTCAGCTACTCCACTACTCAACTACTCCACTACTCAACTACTCCACTACTCAACTATTCAACTACTCAGCTACTCCACTACTCAGCTATTCAACTACTCAGTTACTCCACTACTCAACTATTCCACTACTCAACTATTCCGCTACTCAGCTACTCTGCTACTCAGCTACTCCACTGCTCAACTATTCAACTACTCAGCTACTCCACTACTCAGCTACTCCACTACTCAACTACTCCACTACTCAACTATTCAACTACTCAGCTACTCCACTACTCAGCTATTCAACTACTCAGCTACTCCACTACTCAGCTACTCCACTACTCAGCTACTCCACTACTAAACTATTCAACTACTCAGCTATTCCACTACTCAGCTATTCCACTACTCAGCTATTCCACTACTCAGATACTCCACTACTCAGCTACTCCACTGCTCAACTATTCTGCTATTCATCTACTCCACTGGCGTGGACCTCATGGTGACCATTGTGGCTTGAAGAAGTTCCAGCATTTCAACATTCCAGACCACATATCTCCAGCACCTTTTAACTTTCATTTTTAATGATTCTCACTATTAATTTCTCTTTGGGAAATTTTGTGTAGCCTTTGGTAAAGGATAAAAATTGTACACTGTTAGTCTCTCTAAACAAAATAATTCTTTGGAAAAAAAATCCCTACTTCCTCTGAGCCAGGAATCCCATTATACCAAGAACAGGAAAGTTATAGATCTACTAAGCACACATGATCCAAAGCCTGAAGCTATTAAGGGCAAGAGTTCAGTTAAGTGTAGAGAAATCAGAATGGTATGGTAGGGTATGGTTTGGTATGGTATGGTATGGCATGGTATGGTATGGTTTGATATGGTTTGGTATGGTATGGTATGATGAGGAAAGAGTAAGACATCAGGACCTTGCCTTTGGGGAGTGTATGAGGGGAACAGACCCACATAGTATGAAAGGGACACATTTAGAGACTAGCTCGGTGCTTATCCCCTTGAGAAATGAAAATTGCTCTGAAATTATAGTATAGTGTTGGTCTGTAGAAGAAGTATTTTTCCAAAGGTCAGGCATTGGGATAAGGGCCTCCATTACTTTGGGGACTTGAGGAAAGTCCTTGCTTCTAAAGCAGTCATTCTCCTTATGTCTAGTAAGAGGGATCTCCAGCAAGGGGAACTTGTGGCCCTTTCCTTAACATGTGACTGGTGCCTATTGCCAACGTCAATGCTAGATGCTTCAACTCCGGATCTCAAGTCACAACCCATCTCACATGGCCCTGTTCTCCCATTTAGTCTTATATGCAATATAAGTTGTAATCTTTTTTCAGTTAAGCATTGCCGGCAGCCATCCTGATTCACCCTGAGATTGTAGCTTTCTCCTCCTTTCCCCAACCCACCACCACCTCCACCGACTCCACACATCCTCTTTGAGACTTCAACCCCTCGCCTAAGCAGGTCTCTCGTGCTCCACTACTCAGCTACTCCACTACTCAGCTACTCCACTACTCAGCTACTCCACTACTCAGCTACTCCACTACTCAGCTACTCCACTACTCAGCTACTCCACTACTCAGCTACTCCACTCCTCAGCTACTCCGCTACTCAGCTACTCCACTACTCAGCTATTCCACTACTCAGCTACTCCACTACTCAGCTACTCCACTACTCAGCTACTCCACTACTCAGCTACCCAATACTCCAGAGTTCCCTGCTGTAAGGACAAACCCACACTGGTCAGAGGATTTTTCTGTTCCTCAGAGAATAAGGAAAAGGAGCTTTCCTAGTCCAGAAAAAGCGATTGTGTGTGTGTGTGTGTGTGTGTGTGTGTGTGTGTGTGTGTGTGCTGCAAAGATTGTTTTGTTGGAAGTTTCAGAACAGAGCAGGGCATCAGAGTAACAGTCCATTCAACAACGTATTTCACTGGCTCCAAAAAGAGACGACTCCATCTCCTACCAAGAAATAAGGTGATTGTAGCACCAAACCAGAAGTGCTCAAGAATATTGGATTGTTTCAGGTTCGTTGGACATATAAATGTCAGATTCATGTGTTTTATGATCATCTGTTATGGAAAGGTTTAAATGGATTCTATAACAAAAAGAAATTGCTGGTTAGGATACCACCACTTTATAATTGGTGCTGACAATGCACAGGTATAAAACAGAACATCAGGGGGACATCAATGCATGGTTTTAACAGTGAAATTTGGGGCTAGAGAGATGGCTCAGTGGTTAAGAGATTACGTTCCCAGCACTGACATGAGGTAATTTACAGTCACCTGTAACTCCAGTTCCAGAGAATCCAAGCTCTCTTCTGGCCTGCTCAGGCCCCTGCATGCACACCATGTATATAAAACTTAAGCGGGCACATGCACATACACATAAACATATCTTTTTAAAGTAATATTTTAACTCAGTGAATGACACTGAATGCACAGTGTGGTTGTTTTGAATGCAATTGCTTCCATAAGCTCACAGGGAGTGGTACTATTAAGAGGTGTGTCGGAATAAGAATGACCTTGTCAGAGGAAGTATGTCACTGTGGAGGTGGGCTTTGAGGTCTCCTATGCTCAAGCTACACCCAGTGTCTCAGACCACTCCCTGTTGCCTGCAGGTCAAGATGTAGGACTCTCACTTCCTGTTCCAGCACCGTGTCTACCTGCACGCCACCATCCTCCCAACATGATGATAATGGACCGAACCTCCGAAAATACAAGTCACCCAATTAAATGTTTTCCTTTATAAGGGTTGCCGTGGTCATGGTGTCTCATCATAGAAATAGAACCCTAACTAAGAGGGATCTTCCTATTTTGGACTCTTCAGAACAAGTTCTACTGAAATCATTTGGAGTTTAGATTCCCTAGTAAATTTTCACGAATTTTATACTTCTGATGATGCTTAATCTAAGTTCATATCCAGGAACAGGGTGTAGAAGATTATTTTATTCACCCTCGTTTATGAGTTCTAGCTCCCTTAACATTTGAACACAAAAATGGAGCAAGCCTGCAGTGAGTGTGAGGGTGTGTGTGATGTGAAGCCTGCAGCAATCCCTTCACGAAAACCCAAGTCTAGGAATCTGTTTATAGGACATCCATAGGCAAAGAAACAGTAAAAAAAGAACAAAGAAACCCAATGCAGCCAACCTTCCATTACTGTTTATGACAGTGTGTGCCTTGACTGGGAGCTATCTAGTCCTCAGCTGTCAAGAAGAAGCAGTGACTCTGAGAGGAGAGTTAGTTTATATTTCCCCCACGTCATCCTTGTTGTGTCCCGTATATAAAACAACAAGATGACATACGCCAAGTCTCTCAGATTGCACTTTTCGTTTGAGGAGCTGGCTCAGGAGTTTGCACGTTGATTGCAAAATAATGATTGCAACTAGGAAATGTGTTTTAATGATGAGCATGAGGAAAAAGAAACCCATCAGTGCTTCCACATAACAAGCAACACCGAAAACATAAATTTGGTTTTGTGTTTGCTCCAACGAACCCACAGCAAACTGCCGCTCCACTAACCACCCAGCCCCAGCAGCTGCCGAGGGTTGGAAAGCATGGAGCGAGACAACCTTTAAAGAGACAGGGAAAGTTGGCTGCAGAACTGGCTCCGCAATTAAGAAGCCCTTGTTGGCCCCGCAGAGAACCAGGGTTTGGTCCCCAGCACCCACAAAGTAGTTTGCAACCAGAGGATTCTGTGCCTTCTTGTGACCTCTGTTGGCAAAGGCATGCACGTGGTGCACTTACATATAGCTCATGCACATAGAATGAAATGTATCTAAAAGAATTAAGACAATATAAAAAAAGTCTTCATAATAACAGGTACTTACAGCCTAGGTCCTACCCTGGATGAAATGACTGACTCTGGAGATCCCCCCAAGGAGGGCCTCACCTCCCCAGGGAATGATGTGGGGATTGGGTGGGGGGCTGGTGGAGGGACAAGGGAGGAGGGGTGGGAGAGGGAGCTGGGATTGACATGTGAAACATGCTTGAATGTTTCTAAGACATAATTTATTTTAATACAAATTTAAAAAACAGCAGACACTTACATATCATTAATAACAGAAATGAAATGTCTAACAAAGTGCTGAGCCAGACCTGGTGTCTCATGCTGAGGCTGAGGAAAGAGGGTCTCCACGAGTCCAAGCACAATTTGGGCTAATCGTGATAGTCTGGCCTTATTTTAAAAAAATTTAAGCAATAAAGTGTTAGAAAAAATTATTATTAAAAAACCAACCTAGCTTAATATCTAACCAAGAATATACCAACTTTGAGAGAAAAAAAAGTTAAGCATTTGCTGTGTCTAGTGTCGCATCTCTAGTGACTAATGAAGTGCTTAGAACAAATTACATGCTCAAATGAGTGCATTGTGAATGAATGAAAATGAATGAACGAATGAATGAATGGCCCCATATGGAAGAACCTCCTAACTTTATATCTAAGTAGCATGTTTCCACATAACACACAAATGATCCTAAGTCAAAACATAAAGCATTAAAAGCTAGCTTAGTCATCGGTCATGAGCTTATTTCCTCAAAGAATTTTGTGAGCTAGGCCGGGCAGTAGTGGTGCATGTCTTTAATCCCAGCACTCAGGAGGCAAACAAAGGCAGGCGGATCTCTGTGAGTTTGAGACCAGCCTGGTCTACAAAGCTACACAGAGAAATCCTGTCTCGAAACATGAGAGAGAGAGAGAGAGAGAGAGAGAGAGAGAGAGAGAGAGAGAGACAGAGACAGAGACAGAGACAGAGACAGAGAGAGAGACAGAGAGAGACAGAGACAGAGAGGGGGAGAGAGAGAGAGAGAGAGAGAGAGAGAGAGAGAGAGAGAGAGAGAGAGAGAGAGAGAGAGAGAGAAAACACATGCATCACTCATGCGGTAGGTTAACCATGCCTAAAGGATCCTCTGCCAGTCCCGTATTTCTCTGTCAGATACTCAGCGCAGGGGGAGTCATGGAGAAGTTCACCACGCGCTCCCCAGCAGTGGTACTTGACTGGGTCTCCCGGGATGTTGACCTGTATAGAAGGGTTCTCAGCTCTCTGCGAGCTTAGGTCTGGTCCTGCATACGGGCTCTCAGTGTTTCTGTGATCAGACTCCAAGGTTGCCTTCCACTTTTAACCTCATCTTGCATCGATGTGGAGGGCTCCGGTTAACTTCAAAGACCTTTCTGTGTGTAGGAAAACGCTGATGAAGCGGAACGAAATCTCCATGCTTGTTTGAGACTTGTTGGAACGTTAATGAGACAAGGTCATAAGTATCACTACGTAAAAATAGAAAGTTGATGTCAAGCTCCAGTCTCTCTCTCTCTCTCTCTCTCTCTCTCTCTCTCTCTCTCTCTCTCTCTCTCTCTCTCTCTCTCACACACACACACACACACACACACACACACGTTTTTCCATTGTTTGTCACACACAAATTCACTCGAGATATGCAAACACAAATAAATATGGCTTGGTGAGCTATCTCCTACGTTTATTTACAGTGAGCAACACCACATGCTTGATAACCACTCTTTAATTAAGGAAATACTTTGAAACTTTTCTCTTTGTTTCACATTCAAAACACATTTGTTTTCCATTATGAAATAGTTTGTAGAAAGCGCTGAACCAGAAATTTCACTGTAAGCCAATCGTGCGTTCACCTTCATCCAGCACTGTTTGATAAGGCGTGCTTTATGGGCAATTTTACCTATTGTTTCCAGATAGTATGAAAAAAGCCACCTTCCCTCTCATTCCCCCAGGGAAAGTCGACGTTCTCTGGAGAGGAGGGACAGAGGTGTAGGAGGCCTTTGACTGTGAGAGAAGCAGGCAACGTGGACACCACCAAGCTTTATTCAAGAAGAAAACAACTAGACAGAGAAAACATAGAAGGAGGAATTTTTCAGGGATCCGTATTGTATCACCCTGTTGAGAACTGCTAATGTGGCCCTTAGGGTAGTCACCTTTTTGGTTTAAAAAAAAAGAGGATGGCTATAAATTAAGACATGGATAAAGTAGTTTCAGGGATAAAAATCAATATGCCACTCTGGTCTTGAGCAGTCTAGGGTGAAGGCTTGATGGTGCCCTGGACACGAACCTGAATGACAGTCATCCCTGGACCGTGAGGTCTACCTTAGCAATCTCACCTCTATTCCTGCCCCTAGTCAGGGAGATATTCTTCCATTTATCTGATTATTATGCAAGTTTTCTCATTGAAGAACAGCTCTTGAAAGTAAAACAGCAATGGAGAAAAGATGAATGGTGTTTTAATTGAGCCACCATACATTATGAGAAGCAGCCATGGACTTCTTGTGTGTTTCATTTTAACCTGGGTATGTGCGTCCGGCTATAAAACAGATTATGGCTTAAACTGTCATCAGCTGAATATTACCAAAAGTTTTCTCTTTGAAGTCTTGTAAGGTACAGGTACTATGGCAATAAAGTTTTCCTGGTTTGAATGACAGTTAAAGTTGCATTAACTTTATAACAATCTATGGTAGCAATATCAGTCAGTTTATAGTAACAAAATGCCCGAGAGAATCCATTTTAAAAGAAGCATATTTGGGTCACAGTTCCCATCATCGCAGGCTGTGCTCACTTGGTCCTCTTGCTTTGCCTGGAGCTGCCTGGTGGTACCTTGTGGTGGGAGAGCATGGTAGAGGAGCCCGGCCACCCCCACGGTATCTGGAAAGGAAAGAACGACAGGAAGAGACTTGAAGGACACAGCCACAGTGACAGAACTTCCTCACAAGAAGCCCCGCCTCTTAATGATATCACTGTTTCCTTCTAGTACCACGGTGGAGGATCTAAGCCTTCTCTACAGAGGCTATGGAGAGCATTTAGGATTCAAGCTATAGTACTGGAAAATCCAAAGAAAGTGATGGGCAATTTGAGTCATTCACTCCACAAATTACAAGTGGGCACATGCCATTGTGAAGGTTCTACGGGCAGAAGAATCAAATGTCCTTTGCCTTCATTCACCACAAGTTTGGGCAAGCTCTCGTGCCTTCACAGCCTTAGCTTGCACCCATACACTTGACGTTTCTGAAAATGTCATTCCACCTAAGTTTCTTGGCATTCGAGTTACCTCAATTTTAATTTTTCTAGCATTTGCTTTCCTCTGTGTGCGTGTGTGCGTGTGTGCATGTGTGTGTGTGTGTGTGTGTGTGTGCGCACGCGAGGGCGCGTGCACACACGTGCGTGTCTTTCCCTGCCTGCTCTCATTCTTGATAGCATTGCTAGCAAGTCCATTCCTTTGCTGGCGTCAGAACACACTTTTTCTGGACCTTGGCACACACGGAAGATCAGCTGCGACTGCCTCATGAACTGCACAACGGCTGGATTCTTGGACCTTCTGTTCATAGGCAGCCATGTTGGATAACAATTGCTGGACCACAGTCTGTAAGTCATTCTAATAAATTCCCTTTCTGTACACAGAGACTCATTCTAAAAGTTCTGTCCCTCTAGAGAGCCCCACACAGAGTGCTTTATATGTGATGTGGTTAAAGTGACAGCATCCTCACTGATACTTAAAGCAGACCAAGACATTTTCTTTGTGGAATTACAGACTAAGATTCTATCATTGAAAGTATTAAAACCTTTAAATTTATACTTTTTATTTTAGAAAAGGTCTATCATTATGTTAGAAACAAATGGTTAATTTACGTTATTAGTGACATACTATTATGCAACGTTTGTGTGGATACAACCAGATGTAAGACAGTTATATATGAGTGGCTGTTCTACTCTGGTTACCTCTTTGTGTTGTACTTCCATCAATTTATATTTGTAGTTTTTAAACTCCCACTGACTAAAATCATTGCTATGTACATTATCAGTTATAATATGACTGAAACAGACAAGTTAACATAAGATAGACTCCAGAGTAACAAATATAATAACGGAAAAAGAGAAATGTAATGTGAGGATAAAGGGTCATCAAAATAACATAGCAAACACAAATGTCTATCACTGTACTTATGGAGTTACAAAACACACGAGGGAGAAACCTGACTTAATGGGGAGGAGTCAGTGGTGAATATAGATAGTTTGAGAATTAAACACTTTTCTAATACTTAATAGCACATATAAAAAGAAAGGATATTAAAGATGTAAAACAACGACACCAACCAACTTGACATTAGTGTTCAGACAGAATCTTCCAAACCATGAAAGAGTAGAATATATATGGTCTTTTCAAGTAAATAGAGAATATTCACCAAGATACACTATATTTGGGGGCATAAATTTAAAAAATCAATCGAAAGGAAAATTTGAAAGTACGTGAAGCTGAGTAGGACACATTGTATTAAAATATATATCTGCTTCCAAAGTCAGAGTCAGAGGGACATCTGTACCATTCATGCTTACTGGAGAGGAAGTCCTAAGTTAATGATCGAAGGTACTACCTTAGGAAGCTAGATGCAGACCTTATTCAGAGCAAGAGTAGAAGAAATACGAAAAATAGAGATGTGTGGATCAAAGAAATAGAAACAAAAGGAACAGAGACCATAAAACCAGCAAAATTAATTGAGGAGGGAACGGCACATGCAGAATAAAAAGCACCCTAGTGTAAAAGGGGGCACATTAACCCTAAAATGAATAATCTAAAATCTTCAATGGAAGACGTGTTCGAAGACATCGTAGGAGATGGGCACCTGCCGCCTCTAGAGGAGTGCTAATTGAAACAGTGCTGGGCCTCTGCTCTGCAGGTGTTAGTGGCTAAAATCACTAGTACTGGAAAACTGAATGCTGTGGAAGGAGGCATCAAATCTCCATGTATTGATAGTACGAATGCAAACTGATACAGTCGTTCCAGAAAAGGATTCGCCACTTTTTTACAAGTAGCATACACTTCACACATGACCAAGCAGTCATACTTCTACATACGTACTGAAAAGAAATCTTAATGTTCAAATAAAAACTTGCCTATGGCAGTTGTGTTTACAAAGAGAGAAATGTGGAGACAATCCACAAGTCCCATAGTAGGTGAATAATCCACAAACGCAGCTTGAGTGAGGAGGGAAAGCAGCTCCGAGGCTGCCAATCACGGAGACACGTCTCAGAGGCTGCCACTCCACTTATACAGTGTGTTATCCAAAACACAAAATGGCTTGACAGGAGACAGACCCATCCCAGTGAGGGAATGAGGTAAGGGTGGGTGTGGCTTCAGAAACATAGGTGTGGCACTTTGGGGAGGTGGACGTATCCTGTGTCTTGATTGTGGAAGTGGGTTCCACAAATTCATGCATGTAGTGGACTTCACAGAGCTTGACACAATTTTACATGTTAATTTTTAAATAGTTAGACAACAAATGGTGAGATGAAAGATGCCAAAGAAATGATAAGAACGGAAATAGGAATTAAATGCTTGCAAGAGGCATGGGTCCCTAGAGGACTGCCTGTCTACAGAAAGATCACAGGCCTTCCCCTCCTAGCAAGTCTAGGAATGTTACCTGATGGGTGATTTTACAGTCCCAGCTGGATCTATGCATTAACCGCTGTGAGAAGGTGTCTCATTTGTCTAAACTGTGCCTGGCTCTCTGGATAGAGCATATTGCTTAGAGGAATTTGTTTTTCTAAAATGGCTCTTG
The DNA here is from genome assembly GCF_017639785.1 of Mesocricetus auratus. Lineage (NCBI taxonomy): Eukaryota > Metazoa > Chordata > Mammalia > Rodentia > Cricetidae > Mesocricetus > Mesocricetus auratus. Next base: position 7,263,051 of record NW_024429218.1, read on the forward strand.
GGACTAGGATGAATCAATCAACTTATAGCAGTAACACGCTGCTTCTGCAAGCTGTGTGTGTTCCCACATGTGCGGTGCTGGTATTGTGCATGGATGCTATGAAGAGCTAAGTAGATAAAGTATGCTGTGCCTATTCATGCTTTGGGGTGCTCTCAGGAGGCTAGATCTATACTACAAAGGCTGATGCCCAGGCATCCTTCTGGAAGAAGCCTCTGGATCTTCTTCAAATATCTCCTTCCAACAAGTCTACATAGCCCTGACCCAATCTGGGACACTCAGAACATGTTTCTGGCAATGCCGCATCCGGAGTAGGACTGGGTTGCGGGACACCCAAACCACTGTTGTCTGTGGAGAGGTGTGAGAGGCGGTGACATCGTTCTAAAGGGGAACACGTGCCAGAGTTAAGTGTGCAATTCTCCTCTGGGAAGGACCTCCGAGACCATCACAACCATGGAGCCTTGCTTCACAGCCTGTTACTCTCTCTTCATGAACTCCAGTCCTTCACTGACATTTAGGACCCTCCTCCGCTCTGTTGGTTTTGTGTGCCAAGGGAGCAAAGACAGGAGAATCGATGGTAAGGGCAGGGAAGGGCTATGCTGCACAGAGCCCTGCATGAAAGCATCAGGTTGAGGATGGAGATGGGGTCTGTGGTGCACACAGTTCGTAGTCGTAAGTGGTGGCCTCGGTCCTGCAGATAGCTGTGCGGTGGCTCCTCTAGCTCATTTGGACACAGCTCCTAACGAGGACACAACAGCATGCCCAAAGGGCTTATTTGCAGGTTTGGGGATTAATTGATTAACTGACTTTTTATGTATTGCAGTGCTGGTCTTCAAACCCAGGGCCTTGGACAATATACCCTAAACAAGATCTCCCCAGTGATCCTCAGCCTATGAGTACTTGGAGTCTCAAGCCTTGGTTTTTTGGTTTGTCTGTTTGGTTGGTTGGTTGGTTGGTTGGTTGGTTGGGCTTGGGTTGGCATGTGTGTGCGCGTGTGCATGTGTGTGTGACTGTGAGAGCATGTGCATGGGTACAGCTGCCCAATGGAGATATAGTAGCCATGAACTGAACTCAAATCCTCTGCAAGAGCTAGAATTGTTGATCCCTTCCTCCATTCCTAGACTCTACTTGAGACATGTTGAGTCAGAATACCTAGAGATGGTACTCGGAAGTCTACATACTACAATGAAGAACCCCAGAAGTCCTCACACAACATAAATTTGAGGTTTTAGCTTCAGTATGTCTCTTCTGAGTTGGTGGACAAACTAATCATCTGACATTTTCCTCCTCTTCATCCTCCCTCCTCCTCTTCCTCTCCTTCCTACTCCCCTCCCATTCATCCTCTCTCCTCCTCCTTTTCTTTCTCCTCCTTCATGATACTGGTCTTTTCTTCTCCATCCCCCATTCTGTTTTTCTTCTGCCTTGGCTCCTCCTCCTCCTCCTCCTCCTCCTCCTCCTCATCATCATCATCATCATCATCATCATCACCAACATTATCTCTGCCAGAGAAATGAGAGAGGTGGCGAGTTTTCTACAACTGGCTTATTTAGTTATGAGTCAAAGATTTTAAAAGAGCTATGAAATGTGGTATCGCCCAGGCCCTCCCTCTTTCCTAATTAGGGATGAGAAATTACAGGATTGCATGCCCCCAAAGAGAACAGCATCTCTATAATTAGGGATGTTGCCTCCAGAGCTGCCACCATGGAAGAGCTGTTTATACACAAAGGCTCAAAGCATCCTTCTCCTGCAGTGAAGAAGGTCCCACATTCCTACACAAATGTGGTAAACAACTCCGTTAACAAGAGAAGAAATGGTTCCATTTACATGTATTCTGATGTGCAGTCATTTCATAAATTAAGTTTCATTCTTGAGGAGCATTGTTTTGACGTGTATGTTTTCTAACCCGAATTTCCTCCTGATATTTCGGATTAGGAGGAGTTGATAATGGCACTTCTTTTTAAAAAGACACGTAAAATGTTCTATAAACTTTGACAACATTCATGGCAGTTTTATTGCATTTTTATTTGATGTTTTACACTTTCTAATGGTTAAAATTATCCTGAATCTTTACAGGGAAAAAAGCAATAAACAGGTATACCAGTTGAACTCAGATGAGGGGAGAGTCATGGAATTCTTCTAACTGTAAAGTGTCATGTTCAAACTCAACATTATTCTGTGCTCCACTCATTAAAAATATGCAAGGATCACTGGGCTGGGTTCAACTGCCTCAAAATCCAGGGCAGTAGAGAAAGCTTATCCATATCACTTCAGAAATTTTTTTGCTTTAAAACACTATCTTTACTTGACCTGGAGAGATAGCTCAGTGGTTAAGAGCTCTGGCTGCTCTTGCAGAGGACCAGAGTTCAGTTCCCAACACTCACATCAGCTCACAACCACCTGTAACTTCAGCTCCTGGGGATATTATGTGTCTGGACTTTATGAGCAACCTCACTCACATCCACATACCCTGAAATATACACATAAAATTGAAATTAAGAATGAAATCCTTAAAATTATCCTTTACATATTTGAAAACTTGTTGTGACAGAGAACATTAAAATTTTTAATATTTAACATTACTTCCTTATGATTATAACTTATATATGTATTAATTCTCCTTTATGTATTCCATAAAACAATCAGGTAGTAAATATATATTTTAAACAATGCTACCTACGCATATTGAGTGCCAGATATTTTACACAAGTTGACCTTTTATGACAACATCCTAATATTCTATTTACCTTCATATCACAAATAGAAATATTGGGATTAACAGCTTACATAAACCCATGTAACTAGTTAGTAAAGCAGCTGGAAGTCATGACTCCAAAGCCTTTAGAATTTCCAGGATGATCTTGGCTCCTCTACTACAGAGAAGAGCAATGCTGGCCTGAGTCAGCCCATGCCACTGCTGCTGTTTGCGGCTCATTTTAAAAGAAATTTCAGGTATCTTAAATAACATGAAATCTTCATAGACTCTTGTTGCTGAATGGATAATAAAAATCATTGTATTTTAATATTATTGATTAAAAACAAAGAATACAGAAACATAAATGAGCTTTCCTCCGTTCTGTGCAAGTTTTCTTTTTTGTAATGATAAGGAAAGAAAGACAATGTGAAAAGAATTTCTTTCCCTAAAAATTTTATTTTTATTACATTTATTCTCTTCCTCTCTGCCTGTCTTTGCCCCAGCTCCCGCTTGTTTGTGTGTGTGAGAGAGTATGTGTGTGTGAGTGTGTGTGTGTGTGAGTATGTGTGTGTGAGAGAGAGTATGTGTGTGTGAGTGTGTGTGTGTGTGTGAGTGTGTGTGTGAGTATGTATGTGTGTGAGAGAGTATGTGTGTGTGAGTGTGTGTGTGTATGTAATGTGTGTGTTCATTTCCACTGATTTGGTGTCCATTTCTCTTTCACTGTCCATATTGGTGTCTCATTAGGCCATCCAGGAAATCTGCCCCTTGTTTATATTACTTTGCCTTGAGAAAACACAAAGAGACAACATTCTTTTCCTAAAACAATTTCATGTTTTTCTGACTCTTATTATGACTTCCAAAAATTTATCTTTGCAAAGACTTTTTAAAGTGCTGTCACTTCAAAGGTGTGGTCACTTAGCCAATTAAAAACTCTTTATAAAAGTGTAATTAGAAAAAGCAAAGTCACATTGCACAGTCTCATTTAATTTGAGGATGGTTTTGTAACAGTGGATCAGTCTACATTTTATTCAGGGGGGAAGCCGCAGCAGAATTCCAGTAGAAGGAAAGAACATGACTTTTTTATTAATATGATATTCTTCAAAGCATCCTTTAGCCAAGAAATCGCCCTAGGCGTCTATAATATGGACATCTCTTTTTCAAAAACTCCTTGAAGAACTATTTCCTGTTATCTCCTTGATTCACTTTTCATCTATCAGCACAATGAATAAACAGTCCCATTTGGCACATTCCTGTGAGTTTGTACATTTATATCTTTAAAAAAATTTTTTGTTTGTTTACTTTTGTAGTTGTCCCCTTAATATGTTTTTTAACACTGTGATAAAAGGACTGTCTTTTCTTGACCTTAAAAACTTCAGCTTAATATTTTGTCTATATATGGTATTCTCTTCATCCATTGTGGATTAAAAAAAAGAAAGGAAAATGCATCTTGTTCTTCAAGAAACAGAAATCAGTAAAGGGAAAAGCTACCCAGCTCACTGCAAGAGACTTTATTACCTTTAATCATTGGACTGCGTCGTTGTTTTAATCTCATTAGATAAATGTTAGGATGAAATCTTCCAAACAAGAATTCACATAGGGGCACAGATGAAGCAAATATGACATGGTAAGACAGAATTGCATTAGAAATCCCTGAGGATTCTAATATCTCTCTGTGTGTGTCTTTCTCTGTCTCTGTCTCTGTCTCTCTCTCTGTCTCTCTCTGTCTCTGTCTCTCTCTCTCTCACACACACACACACACACACAATGTAGTCAGTTGTGGGAGTTTACATAATATAAATCCTGCCAGGTTTGTTCTTTTCAAGATGGATAATGTGTTAGCAATGTAACAGAGGGATCTGCACCACGTAAACCAAGAATGCAAACTTTTGGACCCACAGGATAGGTTTGTTTTATCTGAGCTTGGAAGAAAGGACCAAGGAAAACAAACCAATTTGCATCCAATCCAAATTATCAACTGGAGAGATTCTTCAGCGGAATACTAGAAACAGATGTGGATGGCTCTGCTATGGGACTGGAAGCCAGCGCACGATTCTTTGCCATCTTATCCCTTTATGATAAAACCTCAAGTTCCTATCCCCACCAGCAGAGAGGAAAACCCAGAGACATGCGAGAGCTCTTGGCTCCAAGCTCTCCTTCCTTGGAGATACTGCATGAGCTGCCCAGCTCTTGGCCATGTGTTTTGCACTGAGAGTGCTTCCAGGATGCCGTCTCATTGAGAGATGCTTGTCTGTCTGCCTGTAGAAGGACCTGGCCCTCTGAGTGTTGGAAAGCAGATTCATCAGACCTCTAGAAGAAAGGGGGTTCTCATCAAGTAATGATTTTATGCAAAAAAAGTGACTGGGCTTTCACTATATTCATGTTTTCTAGATAGTAACACGCTCACTTTTGTGTCTTAGAAACATGAATTCAAATTTTGCTCGTTGGAAGCAATGAACATCAGTGTTTGGCCTGGTCTCCAACTATGCTCTGGTTTTCTGCATCTCATCATCCCACACAAAACTCAACACCATTAACACAACTGGAAACATCTGCTACACATATAACTCAGATCTGAGTAGAAAAGACAACCAAACGCTCAGTCCCTCACTAGGAGAAAACCAAAACGTTTCACTGCTGTTCAAATGCAGGCAGGAAACTGTTGGAGACTCACAGAAATGGTGGGGAGCTAGCCAACAGGGTCTAGGATTCTTCATGAAGAGCTGCCTTTTTTTCTAACAACTCTTTGCCTACTTGGGTGGGCTCCTCTCTGAAGATAAATTCATGGAGATACAACTGCTCCCAAAAGCACATAGGTTGAAGGTTTCAAATTGGTGCAAAATGTCCTAGATCCTTATGAACTTAAATATGACCACAGACGTTCTGGAATGTGGGAGAGGGCTGCATTTAAAAACACTAGAGGGTGGAATGGTCACCGTTTAAAACTACATGGAATCACTTTCGATGAATTTCTTGGCTTGCTTTTAGCAGAGACAGGGGCGGGGAGAGGGATAAAGTATTTGAGTAATAGGAGATGTTTCTATGGGATGTTAAACTTAGAGTTACTTATTGAGTGCACTTTTATAAGGGTGGCCATCAGCTCATCGCCATTCATGCATGTGTTAGTCGTGTTTTAATTACCATCACAAATACTTGAGATACTGAACTCCCGGAAGAGAGGGTTGCTTTGGTTCCCAGTTTCAAAACTTTCAATCCACAACTAATTGCTTTGGGTCAATGGTGGCGTTTCATGGTGAGAGCATGTGGCAGAGAGAGCCATTGATCCCCAAAAGGAAAACCAAAAGAGAGTGGAAGAGAGCAGGATGCCACAGTTCCCCCCACGTGATCTAAGATTTCACACGAGGCCTACCACTTTAGAGTTCAAACCATTTCACTACAGCACCAGGCTGGGGCAGGACCTTCAACACACAGGTCCTGGGGGACTATTCAAAACCCAAATGATAATCCGGATGCTTCTTGTAATTACACCCAGCCTACAGACTTGTAACGGCCAGTCCAATTTCTATGGTAAAGAACACTGGAAAAGTAAACAGGCATCTTCTGGAGTTACTCTGGAGGAACTAGATTATACAGGGACTGGAGGAGGTGCATGGGCACGGATGCCCACTAGGACCAAAGAAAAAGAAAATTCCAAACTTGCCAAACCATTTTACCCCAATGAATGGGACCAACAACCACCTCCAATACAAGAGCGGAGCAGTTGGCTCAGTATCTGAACGAAATACACATGCCAAGACCCTTGCTGAGGCCAAACACTGAGATCAGCTGCCCACAGTTCCAGTAGGGAAACGCAACCCGTACTGCATAGCCCTCTGCCACTGGTTTTAACCAAACAGAGGTAAAAGGAAACACAGAGGAGCTGAGATCGCTTCTTCCGTCAAGGGCTTCCCACAGTGTGCCCAAGGACGACTAAGATTGCTGCTGGGGCTGAGGGTCCAGAGTAAAGGAGAGAGTAGATTACAGCTGAATATCAGAGAGTGGTTCCTGAGGTCCTGGCAAAATTGTGCAAAAAACAAGTCTCTGCCTCCCACCACTCCCTCGTCTCCTCCCCCCACCCCCGCGTCTCCTCCCACCGCTCCCGAGTCTCCTCCCCCCACCCCCGTGTCTCCTCCCACCACACTGTGTCTCCTCCCACCACTCCCATGTCTCCTCCCACCTCACTGTGTCTCCTCCCACCTCACTGTGTCTCCTCCCACCACTCCCATGTCTCCTCCCACCACTCCTGTGTCTCCTCCCACCACACTGTGTCTCCTCCCACTGCTCCTGTGTCTCCTCCCACCACTCCTGTGTCTCCTCCCACTGCTCCTGTGCCTCCTCCCACCACTCCCATGTCTCCTCCCACCACACTGTGTCTCCTCCCACCACTCCCATGTCTCCTCCCACCACACTGTGTCTCCTCCCACCACTCCTGTGTCTCCTCCCACCACTCCCTTGTCTCCTCCCCCCACCCCCGCGTCTCCTCCCACCGCTCCCGAGTCTCCTCCCCCCACCCCCGTGTCTCCTCCCACCACACTGTGTCTCCTCCCACCACTCCCATGTCTCCTCCCACCACACTGTGTCTCCTCCCACCACACTGTGTCTCCTCCCACCACTCCCATGTCTCCTCCCACCACTCCTGTGTCTCCTCCCACCACACTGTGTCTCCTCCCACTGCTCCTGTGTCTCCTCCCACCACTCCTGTGTCTCCTCCCACTGCTCCTGTGCCTCCTCCCACCACTCCCATGTCTCCTCCCACCACACTGTGTCTCCTCCCACCACTCCCATGTCTCCTCCCACCACACTGTGTCTCCTCCCACCACTCCCATGTCTCCTCCCACCTCACTGTGTCTCCTCCCACCTCACTGTGTCTCCTCCCACCACTCCCATGTCTCCTCCCACCACTCCTGTGTCTCCTCCCACCACACTGTGTCTCCTCCCACTGCTCCTGTGTCTCCTCCCACCACTCCTGTGTCTCCTCCCACTGCTCCTGTGCCTCCTCCCACCACTCCCATGTCTCCTCCCACCACACTGTGTCTCCTCCCACCACTCCCATGTCTCCTCCCACCACACTGTGTCTCCTCCCACCACTCCTGTGTCTCCTCCCACCACTCCCGAGTCTCCTCCCACCACTCCCGAGTCTCCGCCCACCATTCCCGAGTCTCCTCCCACCACCCCCGTGTCTCCTCCCACCACTCCCGCGTCTCCTCCCACCACTCCCGTTTGTGTCTTTACATAGGTCTTGGGATGGACTCAGGCCCTCCAGCTCACAGGGCAATCACTTGACCAGCTGAGCCACACCCCCCTGTCCTCTTTCCAGTCTCAGCTCTGGACTTTTCGCTCAAAACCAGTGTAGCCAACTCCTGAAACTGAGCCTACCAGTTGCCAGCTGCCACATCCCATCGTGCTTGCAAGCTGATGCACATGGAGTTTTAGCCTGACAGGAGCCTCTCTAAGACCCAGTGAGAGCACAGTCCATGCTGAAGATTCCACTTCTTAAAGACTCAAGTAAATGGTGTGCCCAGAGCTCTAAACGTCATATATACTCATTTTTGTTTCTTTTCAGATTTTCCTAACTTTAGGAAGCTAAACAGCACTAAAGTTTTAAAAATGTGACTGAATGCCAAGCAGTAGAGTCATCATTTCATTAAGAGAAATGTTTCCTCCCAAAATAATCTTTGCTAGGTGTGGTGCCACATGCCTGTAATCCCATCACTTGGAAGGCTAGGACTAAGATCAGGAGTTCAATGTCAGACTGGGCTACATGAAATTCTGTCTCAAAAAAAGTAACTTACATTATGAGCTTGATAAAAATTCCTTACTTAAGTTGGCCTTGTGATAGAGACAGGCAATTTATGGCCAGGACAAAGTGAAATGACAGTCCACTCTTGAATGCATCGGGAACCCCAGCACTTACCAGGATGACATATCTCCTATAATTTAGATCGTCTCCTAAAAGGTGTACGTGGGAAACCTCATCTCTGGCATATCTGTGTTGGATGGTCAGATCTAATGAGAGATGAGCAGGCCATGAACGCCTCACTGGGCATGGCTTGAGCATATATGAGACCTCAAAGCCCAACTCCACAGTGACACACTTCCTCCAACAAGACCACACCTATTCCAAGACCAAACCTTTAGGGTGGCCTTCCACTCCCTTTGGGGGCCATTTCTTTTCAAACCACCATACTCTCCCTCTTCCCCCAACCCCTCCTCCCCTTCTCCTCTTCCTGCATGATGAATCTTTATGCAAGACCATGACTGCCTTTTCTTTGGTAGGCAAGTGTGTCTACAAATGCAGCAGAAACGAAATCGCATGTCTCTGTAAGTGGACAGGATACAGGGTGGTAAGTACACAGATGCTCTGAACATTTTCACTGCAAGAAAATATCCTTGATGCTGCACTAAGTTGAAGCCAAGTAGCCAAACATCATGAGACTGAAAGAGCTCAGGCTCCCTTATCCCAAATAACTTACTTTTAGAGAACACTATAAGATTTCATTTAGAAAGCAGGAAAATAAGTTATTGTAGACTTTTAATATTAGAGTTGGCAAGGAAAAATGCTAAACTTCTCACTATGCAGCTGTTCTTTGCCCTTCAATTTCCTTATCCATATATGAAAATGTTCACAACTTTATTATCAGCCTCACAGATATGAGAGCCAAATAAAATAATATGTGATCAATATAAGTGTATACAAATATTAAATTTAAGGTACACTTGCTGATTGCTGTTGGCATTGTGGAAACCAATGAACTATATGTACTTGTGTTCAGTAGGCAAGAAGAGGATGAGTTCTGTGGGAAAGAAGGAAAGAGGGGAGTGTGTATTGCCAGCCAGGAGAAGGGCGTGGGCTATAAGCAAGGAAGAGGGTTGCTGTAGGCCAAGACAAGAATTTATTCTGGAGACAAGGAAAAGGCTGTGTGCTGTAGGCAAGGAGAGTTATGTGTCCGGTAGGCAAGGTGGAGTGCTTGCAGTTAATTGCAGGCAAGGAGGAGGGTGTGTGCAATGGTCAACCAGGAGAGAGAGAGAGAGAGAGAGAGAGAGAGAGAGAGAGAGAGAGAGAGAGAGAGAGAGAGAGAGTACACACTATCGGCAAAGAGACAAGATGTGTGTGCTGCATACAAGTGTCAGTCTATATGGTGCTTCCAGGATATCCATCTCTACCAGCAGTGAGTGATGTTGAATTCTTAGCAAGGGAGCATTTTTAGTTCAACTTCAATCTCAAAGACCTCCAGGAATGTTTGGGAGGCATCTATATCCATGGATAGAGGCATAGTCTTCCACTGGGCAGAACTTGAGTGTGAAAACATAAAAAAAAAACCTTCAGTGGAGGATAGTGAAGGATGAGCTCAACCTCGGGAATCCTAAAAATTGAAACAAAGTAGAAGCTGCACTACTAAGCGGAACCAATGCATGAAGAGCAGCAAAGCTAGCCTCAAACATCTGGACGTGCCTTGGAAAAGAAGAAGGAGCTATGGCAATTCTCATGGTGGAGGGGAAAAGAACGGCATGCAGAAAGTGTTTAGGCTATTATGTGAGATGTGGGTTCCTAAAATATGAGCTTGAATTGGGAACCTGTGGAGCTTGTGTTCAGGTTTCATCTTTAGGAAATGGGATGAGAAAGCGTACCCAGAAACCCACACATAGGACTGAATCTGGGAATCAAGTGATCCAAGAATGAAGAGAGGAGGCTTTCAAAGAGAGCTTAGGATATGCTTTGTATTACACGGGAGCCTTCCACAAGGTAAGGTTCCGTAAGAGTGTGCTATATATCACATGGGCACCTTCTACAAGGTCAGGTTCCATTAGAATGTTCTTTATATCACAGGGGAGCCTTCTACAAGGTCAGGTTCCATTAGAATGTGCTTTATATCACACAGGAACCTTCTACAAAGTCAAGTTCCATTAGAATGTTCTTTATATCACATGGGTGCCTTCCACAAGGTCGGGTTCCATTAGAATGTGCTTTATATCACAGAGGAGCCTTCTACAAGGTCAGGTTCCATAAGATTGTGCTTTATATCACACAAGAACCCTCCACAAGGTCAGGTTCTGTGGTTTGGGGGGATACCAACTCCACTTCCAAGGCTGGTAAGATATATAGTATCTTTTTTTTTTAATTAGAGGAGCATTCAGGAAGCAGCGATGAAGAGAAGACTGAATGGTGATTTTTCAAGTCAATTCACTGAGTTTAATCTTTTTTTTTCTTTCAGTTGAGAATTAGTGGCCAGACCAACAAAAACTTAAAAAGCTGGAATGGAGAACGCCATGGTTCCTGTCCCAGACCCACCCACTAGCTGAAGTCATTGAGTCTGTTAGTGTCCATATTTGTTTCCTTGTGTTGACAATGGTGAGATTAAGTGGGTTTCTTCCTGAGATTTCTCCTACTGTGGGGTTAAACGGAAGGTTTTGAAAGACCCCAGACGGGGGGGGGGGAGGGGGGACTTTCCCGGGAGGGAGACCCGAACCCAAGGAACAACGAGACCACGAGCTTGGATGCAACAGCAAGAGGCTTTATTTACACACGGGTACCCGGGCGTCTCAGTCTTGGGGGGCTGAGCGCCCCGAGCTGGGGACTCGGGGATTCTTTTATAGCAAAAAAGCGCAGTACAGAAGCGAGAAGCCTAGTTACAGGACCCTGATTGGGCAATTTAAATGAGGCTGGGGCTCAGAACGAGGGCAATTGAGGTTTTGCTTGGAACTCAAGTCTCGGCCTTGGCCCTATCTGAGGAACAATAGGTCTCTGTGCTTGCCCAATCTTGCTGGGCTGGCTATGCAGACAGCAGACACCTGTGTCCCTGGGCAGAGTTCCCTTCTGATAGTAGTGACTATTCAGCCATTCAGCCATTAGGACCTTGAGCTGAGCTACCTTCTAATAAAAAAAATGACTATTCAGCTGAGCTGTGGGGGAAACGGAATTTTCCATAAGCCTCAGCTGCCTGTGTATACTGGGCCGGGGTCTTTCATTCCCCCATTGCTCTTGTAACTGAATGGAATCTTTCATTCAAGGGTTTCTGCCATCTCGAGATCCCTTTGCTTTAGCTGCTGGTATTGTTGAGTCAAGACCAGTGATTGTACAACTGATAACCTTTCTTTTATGAACTGGGTCAATCTGCTTAAGATGCATGGCCCAAACATCAGAATCAAAAGTATAATGATCAGGGGTCCCATAATGGTGGATATGAGAGTCGAATACCAAGGGGACCTTATACCAGTTCTGAAACCATCCCTGTTGGGACTCAATTAGTTGTTGGTACTTTTGGCGTCTTTCTTTTATTTTAGCCAGGTTGTCTCTTACCACTCCGGTATGGTCTGCATAAAAGCAGCATTCTTCTTTAAGGGCCGCACAAATTCCCCCCTGCTGTAAAAATAAGAGGTCTAGTCCCCTTCTATTTTGGAGGGCTACTTCTGCCAGGGAGGACAGGGACTTCTCCAGGGCAGTGACAGATTCCTCTAAAGACCGAATATCTGCACGCATTACTTGTTGTAGGAGTTGGAACTGTTTAGTTTCCTGCAGTGCGACAGTACCGGTTCCTATTCCTGCTGCTATGCCTCCCATGGTTAATCCCCCTAGTAGGATGGCAGTAGTGATGGAGATAGGTTCCCTCTTACTGCGGCCAGTTCTTATCAAGTCATAGTCAGAGGGGTGGTAAATTACCTTAGGCCATAATTCGATCAGAACACAATAATCAACGGTGGCATCTAGTACCGTGGTGGAGACACAAGGGGTTAATCCAGTGTTGCATGCCCAATATGTCCCATTGGGGGCTATCAAGTAGCGGCCACTTTGGGGCAAAGGCTCAGTGGCATTGCATAGTCCTTGATGCGTGGCGGGGACTTTACCTATACACAGCCCCTTTCCAGACACTTCTGAGATGGTCAATTTATGTTGCATGGCTGTCCCACAAAGAGCCTCGGCTGTGGCCTGATTTGTATATTTGCCCACAACCGCTAAGCCTTCATAATAGGGAGGTTGCGGAGTCAGACAAAGCCAGCATTCCTTAGTCTTATCTGGGCTAGTTAAATTCAGAGTGGCATATGTCCCTTGGATCAGGGCTAATATTCTATTTCCCGTGCCTTTAAGGGGGGGGACCCGAGGAGGGGGGTTTGGGAGTGCTTTCTGTAGGCGCGGGAGCAGCTGTGGTTTTAGGCAAGGTCAGGGGCCTGGTATCAGCCTTGGGCATGAGTAGGCTAGGCTGCTTTTGATCAGCAAGGACCTGGTTAGGGCCTATGGCCTGTGGATTGACAGGAGCCACCTTACATCTGATTTTGAAGATTACCCCCCCTGTCTGGCCCGTATAGATACCAACGCAAACCCCAGGTATACCCAGTCTGCCAGTCCGGGGCTTGCTTTCCCTGCGCAGTGAAGGAAATGACAAGGGGCATACTTATCATTCCAGGTTGTCCTTTGTCCCAGCCTCTGCGTACTTGTATTTTATCCCAGGATGAGGATGGCCTCCAATATGCGTCCCCTGTAGTCTCGCACCCCCAAGCTGCACAGAAAAAGTAATCATGTCCCCCACATTTCCGGGCCTGTTGCCAGGTACGTCCATCTTGGGGGCAGACATAGAAGTCCTGTGAATTTAGCTGCTCTCTGGCTCTGCGACTAACACACCCGGGGGTGGTTTCTCTGGAGTCCATGAGTGCACGTCGACGTCTGTAAAAGTGGGAACCACTGGCGCATGCCTTTGGGTGGCAATGGGGAATGTCCCAAGTGTCCAACCCTGCTACTAAATCACAAAATTCAGGCCATAGAGTAGGCCACCATGTCCCAAGTGCATGTGGTTCCGTGACAGCATAAATGACCTCCCCCACTTGGGAGAGAACCTCCCAGGTTAATTTATAAACGGTATGGGGACTGGAGGCCACACCAGTGTTTGATTTTATGAGGAGGGCTATTAGCAGGAGGGAGAGGAGCGGGTAAGTTTTATTTTTAAAGGATTTTGAGTGCGTTGAGCTTTCCATCCTGAGTCCGGTTCCTCAGGGAAGGCAGCTTTTACGTGCAAGGCGTGTATCCAAGCAGCAATCCTGTCCACCTTGAGAGCAGTAGGGGTGGTCAACAGGACCATGTATGGTCCCTTCCAGCGGGGTTCAAGGTTCTTAGCCTGGTGGCGCCGGACCCAAACGCTGTCTCCCACGTGGTAGGAGTGAGGGACGATAGGGTGTCTCCTCTGGTCTCGGTAGGCTTGGGCCAGAGGCTTCCAGACTTCCTGTTGGACCAGCTGGAGTGCCTGCAGGTGAGCTTGAAGAGAGGAGGAATTGGCATAGTCAGAAATATCTTGGTCAAAGAACTGAACAAAGGGAATGGTGGTTCCATATAAAATTTCAAAAGGGGTGAGGCCATGGGGGCCCGGTGTATTCCGGGCACGATAGAGGGCAAGGGGGAGCAAGAGGACCCAGTCTTTAGTGCCAGCTGCAAGCGATAATTTAGTTATAGTCTCCTTAATGGTTCTATTCATTCGCTCTACCTGTCCTGAGCTTTGGGGTCGGTAAGTACAATGTAATTTCCAATCAATCCCCAACAAGGTGGCCACAGACTGACTTACCTGAGAAACAAAGGCAGGCCCGTTGTCTGTCCCCAATACCTGTGGCATTCCGTAACGGGGGAAGATTTCTTCAAGAAGTTTCTTGGTGACCACCTTCGCCGTCTCGTGCTTGGTGGGGTAGGCTTCAGTCCATCCTGAGAAGGTGTCAACAAAAACCAGGAGGTACTTGTATCCATATTTTCCTGGTTTGATTTCTGTGAAATCTATTTCCCAATGCACCCCAGGCCGGTGCCCACGAGTCCCCATGGGTAGCTTTAGCCTGGTCGCATTGACGCGGGCGCAGGCGTCACATTGCTCAGTCACTTGTTTTATTATTTCTTCTATTCCCAACAGATGGCGAGTATTTTCTTCCCGGGCTAATAGTTCTCGCATTTTCCTGGAGCTCAAATGAGTGAGTTTGTGTAGGCTGTTAACCAGATATCTAGTCATTAGGCGGGGAAGGACAGTTTTTCCTTGATAGGTCCAGAGCCCATCATGTACTCGGGTCGCCCCCAGTCTTTTCATGGCCTTGATGTCTTTTATCTCATAGTCCCATGACGGGGAGGTCTTCTCGGAAGCCTCATTAGTTACAGGGACTACAGCTGCCTGGAGGAGGTGACTGCTGCTTTCCATGGCCAGGGCAGCCTCCCGGGCGGCCAGGTCTGCCCTCCGGTTTCCCCGGGCGACTGGGCTGTCGCCTTTCTGATGCCCTGGGCAATGTATAATACTGAGGGCGATTGGCAGGTGCAGAGCCTCTAAGAGGGCCAGGATTTCCTTTTTGTTTTTAATGTCTCTGCCCTCTGAGGTCAATAGCCCCCTTCGCCTATAAATTTCACCATGGATGTGAGCGGTGGCAAAAGCATAGCGGCTGTCTGTGTAGACAGTGAGTTTCTTACCTTCTGCCAGTCTCAGGGCCTGTGTTAAGGCAATCAGTTCTGCTCGTTGAGCCGATGTTCCTGGCGGCAGGGCCTCGGCCCAAATTGTTTCTGACTCAGTTGTCACTGCAGCACCGGCTTTCCGCTCCCCTTGATGTACAAAGCTGCTTCCGTCCGTGAACCAGACATGGTCGGGGTTGGGAAGGGGTTGATCCGTGAGGTCAGCTCTCGTCCCATGGACCTCAGCCAGGACCTACAAGCAGTCATGAGTCTCTGTTTCCCCAGGAAGGGGAAGTAGCGAGGCGGGGTTCAGGGTCACTGGAGCCCCGAAGTGAATTCGGTCCTTGTCCAGCAACAAAGTCTGGTAATGAGTCATCCTGGCATTGGTGAGCCAGCGGCCCGGTGGCTGCCTGATGACCGCCTCCATAGCATGGGGGGCATAGATAGTCAAAGGCTGCCCCAAAGTCAATCTGTGAGAGTCCTTTATGAGAACTGTGGTGGCGGCGATCATGCGGAGACATGGGGGCCATCCTGACGCTACGGGGTCCAATCTCTTAGATAGGTAGGCGACCGGTCGTCTCCAGGGCCCAAGTTTTTGAGTTAGGACCCCCTTCGCATAACCCTCTTGCTCAGCCACGAATAAGTCCAAGGGTTTAGTCAGATCAGGTAACCCCAGAGCTGGGGAGCAGAGCAGAGCCTTCTTGATGTCCATGAAGGCTTTTTCCTGGCTCTCCCCCCAGTCAAAGGCAGCCCCGTCTTGGTGAGGGGGTACAGGGGTGCTGCCATTTCCGCAAACCCGGGGATCCACAGTCTACAGAAACCTGCCGTTCCCAAGAATTCCCGCAGTTTTCGGGGGGTCTTGGGAGGAGGGATGTTAAGTATGGCCTGTTTGCGGGCTTCTGTTAGCCAACGTTTTCCATCCTGGATTTTGTACCCCAAGTAGGTGACCTGTGTCCGGCAGATTTGGGCCTTCTTGGCAGAGGCCCTATACCCCAAGTCTCCTAAAGTCTTTAAGAGAGCTTCTGTCCCCCTAAGGCATTCCTCCTCTGTTTTGGTGGCTATCAGGATGTCATCCACATATTGTAAGAGGATGACCTCAGGGTGGTGGACTCTAAATCCGGCCAAATCCTGATGCAAGGCCTCATCAAAGAGGGTGGGGCTACTTTTGAACCCTTGGGGCAACCTAGTCCATGTAAGTTGTCCCGAGATTCCCAGGTCTGCATCCTGCCATTCAAAGGCAAACAGTGGCTGACTGTCTTTGTGTAACCGCAGGCAGAAGAAGGCATCCTTTAAATCCAGGACTGAGTACTATACATAGTCAGGTGGCAGTCCACTCAGGAGGTTATAGGGATTGGGGACCGTGGGGTGTATGTCCTCAACCCGCTTATTGACTTCCCGGAGGTCCTGGACCGGCCTATAGTCATTGGTTCCGGGCTTCTTGACTGGCAACAGGGGAGTGTTCCAGGGGGACCGGCAGGGAGTTAGAATGCCCTGCTCCAGTAGCCTCCTAATGTGAGGTTTGATCCCATCGCGGGCCTCCCGGGACATGGGATATTGTTTAATTGAGGCCGGGAGAGCAGATGCCTTTAAATGGACTATGATGGGAGCCTGCTGGAGGGCTAGTCCCATTCCTCCAGTCTCTGCCCAGGACTGGGGAAAGTCAGTCAGCCAGCGGTCCTCGACCTTAAAAGAGTCATCCTTGGGCTCATGTATTCTATATTCCTCTTCTAAGGCTATGGTCAGCACCGTGAGTGGGGCCCCTTCTGGCCCCGTGACTCTTATGTTGGCTTTCTCGAAATGTACTTGAGCCTTTAACTTCGTTAGGAGGTCTCTACCCAGGAGGGGTATGGACAGTCAGGAACATGTAAAAGGAGTGCATCACCTTACCGGTCGCTAGGTGGAGCTGGCGGTCCGTGGTCCATCGATATTGTTTCCCGCCGGTGGCCCCTTGTACCCAGGCAGTTCGGCGGCTCAGGGGGCCGGGTGACCGATTTAGAACAGAGTGTTGAGCCCCCGTGGCGACCAGGAAGGTAACCGGGCGCCCCCCTACTGGTATGGTTATCCGGGGCTCAGGGGGGCTCCTGGCCCTGACCTCCCTAATCTTCGAGGCTCAGGAGGTCAGAGGTCTGAGAATGGGGTTTGGGCCTTTGAAATGTCCTTCTTTGTTTCTTGTTCTTGGGGCATTCTCTAGCCCAGTGTCCTCTCTCCTTGCAATATGCACATTGGTCTCTTTCTAGGCGAGGCCCCCTTTGTCCCTCTCTCTGCCTATCCTGTCTCTGCTCTGCGACTACTGTGGCCAACAGTTTAGTCATTTCTCTATTACGCTTCTTTTCCCTCTCTATCTCCCTCTCTTCCATTTCCTGTCTCTGACGTTCTGCCCTTTCTTGGTCCTCTTTTCTCCATCTCTCTTCCCTTTCCTCCTGTGTTTCTCTCTTGTTAAAGATGCGCTCCGCCTCTTTTAATATATCTGGTAGAGTATAACCCTGTAAATTCTCTAGCCGCTGCAATTTGTTTCTAATGTCAGCGGCCGACTGCCAAATGAAGGACATGGTCAGGCTAGTAGCTTGCCCGGGGTCCTCAGGGTCATATGGGGTATACATTCTGTAAGCTTCCTTAAGTCTTTCTAAAAATGCGGCTGGCGATTCCTCTGCCTTCTGAACTATCTGTCTTACCTGGGCCAAATTGGTAGGGCGCTTACCTGCCCCTCGGAGACCCGCTACAAGCAACTGGCGATAAAGACATAGATGGGTCCTACCTGCCTCAGTGGTGAAGTCCCAGTCTGGGCGGTCGAGGGGGAAAGCAGCATCAATTTCATTTGGAAGCTGCGTAGGTTGTCCATTTGCCCCAGGAACATTCTTCCGGGCTTCAAGAAGGACCCGCTGTTTTTCCTCCGAAGTGAGGAGGACCTGTAAAAGCTGTTGGCAATCGTCCCAGGTGGGCTGATGGGTAGTAAGAACCGACTCCAATAGATCAGTCAGTCTCACAGGATCTGCTGAAAAGGAGGGGTTATTATTTTTCCAGTTATAAAGATCAGAGGCAGAAAACGGCCAGTACTGTAATTGGCCATCATGGCCCGTCCGGAGGGGCAGGGCAGTGGAATCCGGAGCGGGCTGCTCCCTGCGGCCTCGCAGTCTAGAGGCCATAGGTGAGGGCTCCGGGTCGGTGGGAGGCGAAGGTTGGGCCTCGGCTGCTGCTGCTGCTGCCTGCTGACCTGCCAGAGGAGCCTGGTACAGTGGGGGTTCCTCCGTCAGTAGATCCAACAGGAGACCGTCTTCTGGAGGGAGGACTTTGGGGTCTCCTTTTTTCTCTTTCTGCTTAGTTACGGTGGGGTACAGGCCAGAATGGGAGGACTGAGGATGCGGGGAGGGGGTCAAAGGGGGCGGAAGGGGGGTGCGGATGGTTTGGAATTGGCGGGGGTTAGGGAAGAGGAGGAGGGGGCCCTCCGGGGTGCACAAAGGGGCGCGCCCAGGTAGGAGGGTTATGAACTAACGCTTCCCAGGTGACTATATAGGGTACTTGGTCCGGACGGCCGTGGGGCCCAGGATCCATCACTTTCTCTTTCACCTGGAAGATAATTTGAGAGTTAAAGGTGCCATCTCGGGGCCAGCCAACATTAAAAGCTGGCCACTCGGAAGAGCAAAAGGTGATCCATTCCTTCTTGCGCACATCGACAGACCGGTTATGAGCATACTCCTGAACCTGTGGCCAATGTGAAAGGGTCAGACTGAGCGGAGTGGTAACTGTCTGGCCCATCTTCTCGAGAGCGATGACTAAGACGAACGAACAAATAAGAAACAAAAACGAACAGATTTTCGCTGCGCGGCTTTGACGTAAAGTCAAAAGCAAAACTTCAGTTGGGCTCCAAGACGGGGGCCTCGTGCTCCCGTCCTCGTCCCCTACAAGGATGGAAAATCCCAGCGGGACTTCCCCAAACAAACGGGGCAGATTCCTAGACATCTACCCCTAACCCAAATGAGTCCTTAAGGACTCCAAATGCTACCAGGACGTCTCCTGGAGCTGCGGTCGGGAGTACGAACCCGTCAGTTCCTCCTCGGTGCCGCCAAATACAAATGTATACAGCTGTATACTACAAACGCAGGCGCGAGAAAATAACAGGCATAGACAGACAGCAGACAACAGAAACAACAGAAATTGAGTCCGGACAATTCTTACCTCCCAGAAGTGGGTCGGTGGTCCCTGGGCGGGGGTCTCAAGCTTCCCGGCCAATGCACCAAATGAAAGACCCCAAGACGGGGGGGACTTTCACGGGAGGGAGACCCGAACCCAAGGAACAACGAGACCACGAGCTTGGATGCAACAGCAAGAGGCTTTATTTACACACGGGTACCCGGGCGTCTCAGTCTTGGGGGGCTGAGCACCCCGAGCTGGGGACTCGGGGATTCTTTTATAGCAAAAAGCGCAGTACAGAAGCGAGAAGCCTAGTTACAGGACCCTGATTGGGCAATTTAAATGAGGCTGGGGCTCAGAACGAGGGCAATTGAGGTTTTGCTTGGAACTCAAGTCTCGGCCTTGGCCCTATCTGAGGAACAATAGGTCTCTGTGCTTGCCCAATCTTGCTGGGCTGGCTATGCAGACAGCAGACACCTGTGTCCCTGGGCAGAGTTCCCTTCTGATAGTAGTGACTATTCAGCCATTCAGCCATTAGGACCTTGAGCTGAGCTACCTTCTAATAAAAAAAAATGACTATTCAGCTGAGCTGTGGGGGAAACGGAATTTTCCATAAGCCTCAGCTGCCTGTGTATACTGGGCCGGGGTCTTTCAGTTTGAAGAGTGTTTTCAATGGTTCTCCAGTTGCCACTCCTAGCTCTGTGGCGCTGTGAAACTTTAACTCTTGGGTCCAGGCAATCGTGTCTGTGGAGGGAATTAATCTGTGTATAAGATTCTTGGAAACAGGCTCTGGTTTTTCACTTTTGTATGAGACGGTTTGTCAAGCATCAACGTCACCATCAGACAGGAGACTGAAAACTGTGGAATCCACTGTTCTGAATCAACTCACTAGGAAATCCCATTTGAGCCTATAGCAGCGAGAACTGCCCGAGGGGGATGACTCCGAGATGCAGGGCAGCTTGCAAGTTTTGAGTTCTATGGAGTGCCTGCATGCGTGCGTGTGTTCGGGGTCCTTGTTTCCAGGAGTTCTGCTCAGAAAGCACTTTTCCATCAAGGAATCACATATAAGTGCGAGTCCAATGCCTGGAGAAGTGCACACCAATGTGCAGAAACTAAACACGGTCTGTGTTCATGAGAAAGAGGCTGACGGAGGTGGCGGGGGGGGAGATAGCGAGAGTTAGTCTTCCAGGAGATCACAAACAGGTGAAACTCGCATTGCATGGGAGGCTGTCCTGAACTCTATCGGTTAAGTTGATGTGAGTGATTTAATCAAATTCAGAAGAGCTGCAAACATTTGTGCGAGACGCAGGAGCTGTTTGCATTGACACAGTGCCTCACCCCAGCTCTGCACACTCGGGTTTTACAGGTGGTGGAGGTTCTGAGACCCTGACTGCCCATCTTTACAATAGCAGGGTATGTCCCGACACTCCAGGAGCCTTACTTCGACCTCAGATGCTTTCCTCAACAACCGCAACCTACCTCACGTCGTTGTCATCACACGCTCATTTCAAAGAAAGTTAGTCCACGGCCGAAAGACACAAGAAGCAACCAGAGAATTCTGTGTTTGGAAGATAACTGTTCCAAACTCCTGGAAGCCATGAAAATTTGTTGGCATCAAGAAAATGTGCACTGAGGTTGATACTAGGTCCCTGGAGATGCCAAATGGCACATGGGGACATTAGTTTCATCCCAACTGCTTTTGGAAAATCCACGCAAACATCAAATTAAGCAAAACTTGGCAAAATCTAGCCTAGAATCCTATATGAAATAAAAGCCAATGGGGATGGAATCTGTGGAAAGGGTGGAGGTTTTTCTACTCAAACACTTCCCTCCAGCACACACTTGTTTCTGGAGAGCTGTGATCCAAAACCCGCCAAGCCTACTCCCTGGAGGCAGACCCGCCTCATCTGCTCCTACTTGGAGCTCTGATAGGGACTTGTCAGTGTAGCAGTTGGGAGGGCAAATCTGTGCAAAGTGCTATCTTGAAAATGTAGAGGACTTAATGATTGCATTACAAGGGCTCATTTCCCATGTCTTGCATCAGAAAGATTTATGAAGCTGTGTGGCCATGCCGGTAACTGATGTTTTCAATGAAGAATAATCTAATTTCCCAGGGAAATTCACACTGATGTGACCTAGAGACATTTCTGTTTTGTCACAACAGCATTTAATTTGAGCTGAAATTAGCCAGAATTACACCATGTTCCTGGCAAACTCCATGCTCCAAAAATATCACCATAGTAACACGTGTATTCTATCAACAACTCTCCTTTCGTATTTTTTAGCTTCTCATTCTATCAATGGTCCTGAGATGGATGAAGGAGCTCATGTTGGATGCCAGCAGTGGCTATGTCAGTGGTTCTCAACCCCCCTAATGCTTCGACCCCTTAATATTAATATAGGTCATCACAAGGTGGTGACCCCCAACCATAAAGTTAGTTCGTTGCTGCTTCCTAACTATAATTTTGCTACTGTTATGAATCACACTATAAATATTTGATATGCAGGATATCTTATATATGATTCCCAACGGGGTAGAGACCCACAGGTTAAGAACCTCAAGGTATTTGTAACACAATTAAAATGACACATAGGGTTGGGTTTTCTTTTTTAATATTTTCATTTCTCAAGGAAATAGCAACTTGCTCTTGAGGCCAGATCAGATTCACAGATTCCGTGAGAGAGATGTTTTGTCTGGCTAAGTGTTGAAAGTCATTTTCTTCATTCTATGAAAGTACAGGTGAATTCCAAGGCATTAGGTCTCCACTGACCATGAGCAGGTAAATTTTCAACGCTCTTTAATCTAAAAGTGAAGGCTTCTCTGAAAGCCCACGCTCTCACAGAGGTTCAGTTCTTGCTGCCACAGTCGAAGCAAAAAACACTTTCGATTGTTCATATGAAACTGTATAGCCGACCCTTCAGGGTTTAAAGCAATTCATTTTCTCCCTTCACCAGACACGTTTGCCAAATGTTTACAGAAGTAGCGCTGTGTACAGAAGCAGATTTGAAAATGGTAATTAAATTTATTAAAGCAGCCCAGGTTAGTTACAGTACAAAAAGAAAGAGAGAAAAGACAGAATGAGACATTAATACTTCACTGTCATTGGTTCTTAGACATGGGGCACTGGACAACTGAGTTTTGAGGAAAATAACAATCATTGGTTGGTCTTTCTGAAAAGAGAGCCACAGTTATACAATGCTGAATACAAGTGTACATATGCCATGGGTAAAAGGTGATAATAGAAGATGAAAAAATAATTTTTAAACCTGCAGTGTTGGGGCTGTGGAGATGGCTCTGTCAGTTAAGCGCTTGGCTTGTGAGAACCAGGACCTGAGCTCTATCCATAGAATCCACATAAAAAAGGCTAGGCATGTTGACAGTATGCTTGTAAATCCAGCACTCGGACAGGGGACAGGAGGATCCTGGGGCTCGCTGGTCAGTCAACTTAGCCTCCATGGCAAGATCCTAGCATTGAGAGACCCTGTCTCAAGAAATCAAGGTGGACAGCTCCTAAGGAAGGCTACCCAAAGTTGTTATTTGGCCTTCAATACATGCCCACACACGTGCATGTGCACCGACACATTCCACGCATGCGCATGCTCAGTCAAAAGCTTGGCTAAGTATTAAAAGACATTCATCTGAACGCTTGACCTACTCCGTAGTGAGCATGTGCAAATGCTTTGGTTTTCTGTCTGGTAAGCTTCAGCTTGATGCCATTAGGAATGAAGAAAGCTTGTTCTGTATAAAACGATCGCATTTGATTAATCATGTTCAGAGCAGATGAGCAATGAGCTTTTCAAAGATGTGAACTCTATCTTTATGTTGTTGTCACTGCCCGTAGATTAATGACCTCGAAAGCAAAGCAATACATGGAAAGTCATTTATTCTTCAGTTTGACTTGAACTCCTGAACTGTATTGCAACTCTTTTTCACTTGGAACAACATACTTCATGTGCTCTGTTGGCCTCATTTGAAATAATTTCTTGTTTGTTGCTCTGTTTGTTATCTTTCTGGTTACTTGTATCTCATTCCACTAAGTTTACAGCAATGTGGACAGTGACCCACATTTCATTTCCTTTAGTAGACTTATTCTTCATTCTTTGCTAAACAGTCATTCAGAACTTGTGGGAAACTTTGACGTGAAGACAGTTGCTTTTTTATTATTTATTTAAAGCTGTGATAGTAGAAAGACTTCCTTTTGGTATAGACTTCATTTATTCACTGTCTAATTAATAAATTTGTTGTGATAAGTGTGGTGTGTGTGTGTGTGTGTGTGTGTGTGTGTGTGTGTGTGTGTGAGAACAGCTGTGATTGGATGGTTTAGACACACAGAGTATCAACAGCCAGAGCACTAAGAAAGCACATGGACATAGTTTAGATTGGAGAGCTGGGAAAGTCTCAGAAATGTTATGTGATAATTGAAAGGTAGTCAAAGTTAGACAAAGAAAGTGAGTAGACGGGATGATAGCTGATAAATAGGATGAGTGTGTTTATACATGACGCGTATGGTGTGATTCTTCTTATGCATGTTTGTGTGGTATGTATAGTGAGATGTGAATGTGTTATATGTGTCTATGTGGTATGTATAATATTGTGTGTGTGATATGTATAATATAGTGTATGGATGTGTTCATATAGCGTATATAGTGTAGAGTGCATATTATGAGTGTCCTTGTAACATATATATATATATTTATATACATGTGTGTGTGTGTGTGTGTGGTGTAGTCAGTTCTTATGTATATGTGCATGTGGTATAGTACGGTGTGTGTATCTGTTCATAAGTGGCATGAACAGTACAGTGTATATATCTATATTATGTTCATTTTGTGGTGTACATAGTGTGGTGTGTTGTGGTGTGTGTGTGTGTGTGTGTGTGTGTGTGTGTGTGTTTCTGGCTACATTTGAGCAAATGACTCAATTGATTCTGTACCACAGGAATTAGGAAAACATTGAGGTCAAAGAGATGATGAGGATCAGAGACACAGAGACCCATAGCATTATTAAGAGGTTTGCATTTCATTCTAAGGGTAACATGGCATAACATAACTTGGGACGCTCCAGAGTGACATGTGTGTTATGTTTAAAAAGCGTACTTCTTCTGGTTACTCCACTAACAATGAATCAGAGGAAAGCAAGAGTAGACACAAGAAATCTCTATGAAAAGTGCAGTTCAAGCAAGATATGATGGAGGTTTGACTGGGGTTGTGCCACCTAAGACAGAGAAAAATGGACAAAGTTAGGCCTGTATATTAGAAATAAATAACGAAACTTGGGGAGTCACTGAATGAACCCGTCAGATTACTTCTGGACTTGTTATGATGAGGAAGAGTCACCTCTCATTCTCTCCACTTTCTGGTGTTCACTGCCTTTTGTAACCCCTCCCCTAGTGTGACAGACATGGCCAGTACAATCAATAGATTGTGGCAGAAGAGATGGCCTGTGGTTCCTGAGGCAGGATTGTAGGAGGCTTGGGCCTTACTGACTCCCCCTTGGATCACTTGCTGTGAAAAAAAAAGCATCTCAACAAAGAGTCTTGCATGCAGATAAATCACTGAGGACCCTTACCAACAACTGCATCCTGGAACTGAGGCTCCTGCAGATTCCATAGGACTGGCCAGTTACAACTGCATCCTGCAGATTTCGTATGGCTGGCCAGTTTGGAAGGCACATCTTCCCACTCCTCTGAACCTAGATGGCTATGGCCCACAGCATTGTATGGAAGGAGCTAAGCTCCTCTGAGGTCTTTGTGCAGCCCACAGTGCATCGGAACCTGTTCCTTCGAGTCACTAGCTTAGCAGACATGTGCTCTATTGCAACAGATAAATAACACATTTGCTTCAACAGTTGAGGAAATCAGTCAGCAACCTGCTTGAAGACTAAGGGAAGGATGGGCTCATAGAAAATTGTCAAGGGTTAAGATTTTTAAAACTGATACAAAATAATTTTTATGGTGCTGGAGACTGACCCAGGGGTAGCATTACAGCTATTAAAGGAATAAAAATTATTTATATGATCAGTGTATCAAAAACACTTCCATACATGTACATACTCTGTAATGTTTATGTCCAGTTAAGTATATCTGGCTACTCAAATAATTACTATTTCACCTTATGAAACATTGAAATCCTTTTCTTCCAGGTGTTGAAATGTATAGGACCTAATTTTTACCTACTATGCTGTAGCAAGCCAGACGGTCTTGGTCCTGTAAGACTTAGGTTTACACATAAAGAACTGTGTGCACGTTCCCTGGAGTAGTCTAACATTGACAGCTTGTGGAGATCCAGGAATGTGAACTGAGCTAGTGATGTAGATCTGGGGATTACAAACTCAGGGTCATAGCTTGACGTTGGTGGCACACGCCTTTAATCCCAGCACTCGGGAGGCAGAGGCAGGCGGATCTCTGTGAGTTCGAGGCCAACCTGGTCTACAGAGCGAGGTCCAGGACAGCCTCCAAAGCAATACAAAGAAACCCTGTCTTGAAAACCAAAAACAAACAAGCAAACAAACAATACTCAAGGTCAGTAATTTCCACCATTCGAGCATGTGTGAGAGAACCTGACATTCCAAGAGAGAGGCTCTGTTAGTTCAGCTGTCTGTCTGCACGCCTTCTGTTTCAGCCCACTCTGATTTCCTCCTTGCGTTAGACACTGTCAGGGTGAGTAACTAACTCTTCCACAGCTTTCCACAGTCTTGACAGCCTGCACAGAGATTCTCTGGTGTGTGTCACTCAACAGTCAGCGCTCACGCACATGTCACCAGCTACCGTCCTTGGATCACCTGTGAGCATGAGGGTGATCTATAAGTGTTCCTTTTTTCTTTTTTTCATCCGCACAGACAGGCATGCATTTCAAAGGCTCCTAGAATTTTCCTCCAGGGTCAAGAACCGGCTGCTTCAAATAGTAACCAGTTCGGTTTGGTGGTCTTCCGTTCGTTTCCTCTCTTCCTCTTCCATCATCTCTTAACCCTGCTTCTCCAGATTACTGTGAAAGGAAGTTATCTGCCTCCAGATGCTCAGCTGCATTCTGGGAAACCAGGGATAATACAGGCTGGTGAAAGGGGCTCACCTGAGCCTGCTGAGTAGATGTAAAAGAAGGCATTGCCAATGCAATGGAAGAAAACCAGAGAAATGAACCCATGATTCCTAAGAGAACTGAGTCAGCAAGGGTGCATAACACTTTGAGGACTAGTTGGGGAAAAGAGATCATGCAGGACAGTACTTTGCCTTTAATGTTACAGTACGTGTGGTGGTTAGTTTTGTGAACGTCACACAATCTAAAATCACCCGGGAAGAGACTCTCAGTGAGGGATTTTCTATAAGGTTAGCTCTTGGGCAGGTCGGTGGCGGGTGGGAGGATTGTCTTCATTGCTTCAGCATACATGGGAAGACCCAGGCTGAGCGTGGGCAGCACCATTTTGTCCTCTGGAGTACACAGTAGGAGAGCTAGCTGGGTACTACGCATGCATGCCTTTGCTTCTGTCTGCGCTTGACTGAGGATGAGGTGTGACCAGCCGCTGGTGTGTAAGCTCCCGATGCTGTGAGTTCCCATGTGATGGACTCTAACTCAGAGTTGTAAGCTAAGTTTCCCTCCAGGTTTCTATTTCGTCAACAATAGAAATGAAGTGAGGATACCATGTGCAGTCTTTCAAGGTCAGTGAGGCAAATTATAGTTTTCTCAATGTCCAGGTAAGGTTATCACATCTAGAATGGTTAATGAGTCTAAGCATATGCACTGAGGGTTTATATGTTCTCGTTCTAGTTCATTTATTCCAAGAATTATTACTTATGCCGTGATTGTCCAAAATCAAATTCACCATGTACAAATACACATCATCATGTGGGATTTTATTGGTAGTCATGTTCACAATGTGTAAGTGACATAAACTTTATTTGTTTTTATTTGTGCGATTGTTTTGGCTGCATGTATGAGCAACATGCATGCCTGATGCCCATGGAGGCCAGAAGAGGGTGTTGAATATCCTAGAACTGGAGTTACAGACAGTTGTGAGCTGCTGTGTGGGAGCTAGGAACTGAACCTAGGTTCTCCGAAAGAGTAGCTAGCAAGTGCCCTTAACCACTGTCATCTCTCCAGCCCTCAGGATCAGTAGCTTAAATACCAGAGATTCCTCAGACAAATTTTAGTTAAAAGTGGGAAATATTTTAAAAGATTTCATTTTGATTAAACAGTCATAAGATACTATACACTGAAAAAAAAGATACTATACACTGCAACCATTTTGCAGTCATTAAAAAGATACCTAGTCAAACTCACTAAAACATCTCCCCGGGGAAGTGCCTAACTCTTTCTGAAAGCGGTAGAACTAACACCATATCAGCATCAGCACAGTCCTAACGTAGCACTTCCATGCTAAATCAGTGAGATACTTTGCACACTGGGGTTATCATTACCGTTGGGATTTGAAATTGCCGGTGAATGACCTCTTCTTCCCCTGACAGAGTTCTGACTGTATGAAAAGTCAGGCTTGAATGGACCAGCTTTACACATGAACTGAACCAGAGTTGGGTGAGGGCAGCCAAAGGGGTTTTCACCCTGCAGCATTTCTACCAGGGCAGAGCTCTGCCTTGCAATAAAAAGCCACCACTCAGCAATGGCCGCACTGCTGCTCTGAGCTTCTGTGTGGGAGCTGGTGACTGAGAAAGAGGGGAAGCCTTTGGTAGATTTGATGTTAACATCAGGCTAGGGGTGTAGCTCAGTTGATCCAATGCTTGCATCGTTTGAGTGAAGCCCTGAGCTTGATCCCTAGCACTGTTCACTATGAATGTCATATTCAAATCAGAGGAAGCAGATGGTAAGGACGAGTGACTGGGGAATAGACTGAAGCCTGAAGTGTCACTTTGGCTGAGGCCCTGCCGCTTGGAGCTCCATCTGCAAAGAGGGGGTTGAGACTGAAGGAACCATGGATGGAAGTTAGGTAATAAGTACCATCATACATGGTCTGTAAACCATGTGGATTTGGGATTCGCACACACAGAAGCATGCCAGTGACTGTGGGCCAGTTTCCCCACGGGGTTGTGCGTCTTGTCCTCAATCAGGTGACGTCCACTAAGCCCAATGTCCCTGCGGTTTGCCTCCATCATGACACTGAAAACTTCTGACTTTAGAAAATACATAGTGTTACTTGAAACAAGTACAAAATAAAACAGCCATAAAAGTAGCTACAGCCAATCCACGAGACACAACAGAAGAGCAGAAGTGAAGAGTCCTGGGGGTGGGGTCCACTACGCATCTTTCACGATGAAAAGCACAGCCTGAGCTTGGCCTCAATGAGTATGTGGCTTTATCCATGCCACACCGCAAAGCAGTAAATCCTTCCTGTAGACCCTCCAACGCTGCTCCTTCAATGACCAGAGCAAATCTTCAGCACAGAAGACTACACACAAATGCATCGATCTTGAGCCCGCAACATAGTCAAGCCCTCCAAACTACTGATTCGAAGTTTCCAATGTGCTTGACAATCTTCTCTGGCCAAATCACAGAGCACCCTGTGTAGACCATGAAGAAAAGGGTCATTTCAAGACTAAAAGAAGCACTCAACATTTAGGCACCCAAATGCAAGCAAGGGAAAATGTCAATGCACGTTTCCAAATCAGTAAAAAAAAATTGAAAATATTGCTCAAGAATCTCGTCCTGGTACTTTAGCCTGACTTCTAAATTGTTTTTAAGATTTATTGCTATTTAGTGTATGTGTTGTGTGTGTGTGTGTGTGTGTGTGTGTGTGTGCTAGCCCCCAAGCCCACAGAGAGGTCAGGCCTAAAAGCAACAACTGTAAACAGAAGTTTCTGTCCCACCCAGTTGTCCCACAGTCATTTAGTCCCAAAAAAGCACACAGTGACTTATATTAATTATGAATTGGCTGGCAAATGGATCAGCTTCTTATTGGCTAGCTCTCTCTTAATTATTAACCAATTTCTATTAATCTATGTATCTCCATGTGGTCTTGGCTCACTGGAGAATGCCTGAGCATCCTGCCTTCCCAGTAGCTACACACGTCTCTGGAGGAATCCTCCATGGAAATCCAGGGCCAGAAACCACTTTCTTCTTTCCAAGCACTTCAGCACTGTGTTTTACCTTGTGTCAGAAGCATCTCCAGAATCAAAGAACACAATATCATCATTGACCGTTTCCTTTGTAAGACCCTAGCCATCTTTCCAAAAGCATGTCACTCCAAGACTTTTGTTTTCTGTACAGAGAAAACTAGCAAGATCAGTTGGAGTAGTGGATGTTAACCACTGATTCTAGCAAGGCTCCTGTGAGCATGCCCAGGGTGCGCTGTCAGGGATTATTCCTTCCAATCTGGGTTTACATGCAGACCGTGTGTCCGAGATGCCATGGCAGGTGGGCAGTTTGTGGACTAGGCCTCCCTGAAAACTAGGAGAACCTGAGGGGGCTCCAGGGTCACCGGTGCTTAGTCATGGGTGGCGTTGGCTGCACCAGCCCTCCTTTCAATACACTGAGTCAGGTTTTCCACTGTGTTGGAGAAAATGCTAGAGAAGAGAGGGGGAATACCACGCAGTAGTGGCGCACATCTTTGATCCCAGCACTCGGGAAATAGAAGCAGGCTGGTCTCTGTGAGTTCAAGGCCAGCCTGGTCTACAGAGAGAGTTCAAGGTCACACAGTGAAGCCCTGTCTGGGGAACGGGGGTGAGGGGGTGGGGCACAGGCCAGTTAGAGATCAAGAGCGTGAAGCGCAGTCCCAGACTACTGACACAGTTTTTGACTGGGGACAATGCCTTAGCTGTACTGAGACACCTCCATCCCACCGTCTAATGAGGTCAGCAATTAACATACTGGAGTGGCTAGGTCTCCTGCT
The DNA here is from genome assembly GCF_017639785.1 of Mesocricetus auratus. Lineage (NCBI taxonomy): Eukaryota > Metazoa > Chordata > Mammalia > Rodentia > Cricetidae > Mesocricetus > Mesocricetus auratus. The sequence goes on from NW_024429218.1 coordinate 7,293,099, forward strand.
GCCTGGGAGAAGGTGCCAGAGGTCTTGCCCTGGAGCACAGAATTCTGCCTGCTGCACTGTCAGCCTGGATCCGCTGCCAGACAAGCTGGAAAGGGGAATTTGAAGCGGTTGTTTCGCCTCTGTTGAGTATTCCGGTCAGTGTTTGATGAAATTATAGCCCAGCGTTTCTTTCAAAGGCATTTAAAATGTATAAATAAGCTACATCGATCGGGCTTGCAAGAGATCTTTGTGAACTTGAGTTTCATCCGTGCCTGAGGCTGACTTGGGCTGGATTCTATTCAGACTTCTGTTGCGGTTTAAAGGACAAATGGATCCCAAGCAGTCGTCTGTCTACACTCAGAGCTTCACACCCACAGTAGGTACTGCGTTGCAAAAGTCTGTTCGGCTCTGAGGCAAGCAACACTGCCCTCAACACACAAAAGCTCGTGTTACGTTCGCAAAGGCCGCTTTTGCATTAGTTGATCGGCGTTTTGTAAGTCTAAATTGTCTAAAGGGTTTAAGCATGTAATATCAGTATATTTCTACCAGATGGGAATCTAACTTTATCTTTAAACCCAGCCTACTTTGCTTGGCTGCTACAGGACTGAACAGGCATCATTTTTTCAGGGTATGACAATCAGTTAGGGAACTTGATTCATCTGCTTGGTCATCCCATAAGAATGTTGAACGATTCCTTGGTCCCTTGGCCATCGTCCTGTGTTTTATATGGGATCCAGGCAGTACTCCCACTGTTCTTGGTCCTTCAGCCCCAAGTTGATCTCTGGTCATCTATAGAATCAATATCAGGCTCGTACCATTTGTTTTGGTTGTCTGTCCTAAACATTCTGCATCTCCAGGTTTGCCCTGTAGTACTCGGCCTACCCGATTGCATCTTTCCCGTTTCTTCCCCCACTACAGAACCCTGCATTCACCGCCATGCAGCACACAGCCTCCCAGAAAGCTATTACTGCACATCACCTCTGCCACCTGTACTCCAACAATGGGCCTGGCTGATAAAATTCAAGCAATTCCATCGTCACAAGGGATTCAGAAACAGACCCATAAATAAAACCCAAAACACGTGTGAAGAAGCAAAGGAACTCTGTTACAGGTCAAACGATAGCTCAAAACTCCAGAATCAGACATCTGGGGACAGGAGAGCTGGCTCAGCAAGTTAAAGCCCTTGCTTTGCACAAGCTGATGATGCGAGTTTGCCCCTGGGGCCCACATAAGAAGCCAGACGAGGCCCGTGAGGTGGCATGCACCTCTAATCGCAGCCCTCCTGGAGTCAGATGCAAGGCAGAGACAGGAAACCTGCAGCAATCCAGATGCAGTGGCACTCACCTGGAGTCCCCATGCACCGGCGGTGCATTGGGAAGTAGGATCAGAAAAATCACCCAGAAAGTTGAACACCGGCTGGTCTGCAGCATGCAGCACAGTGACAGAAGCCAGCGTCTCGACAGGGTAGAAGATGAGAACTGACTTCTGAAGTGGTTCCCTGGTGTGTGTGTGTGCGTGTGTGTGTGTGTGCATGTGTGTGTGTGCGTGTGTGTGTGCATGTGTGCGCGTGCCTGTGTGTGCGCGTGCCTGTGTGTGCGCGCGTGCATGTGTGTGCGCGTGTGCATGTGTGTGTGCCTGTGTGTGTGCGTGCATGTGTGTGCGTGCGTGTGTGCATGCGTGTGTGTGTGCGCGCGCGTGTGTGTGTGCCTGCGTGCGTGCATGCGTATTAATCTGAGAGGCATTTGTCACAGATTTGAAAGATGGCAAGAGGAATCCACTACCTATTTTTTTTACCTGCCCATAAGCACGGTTTTATGGGAAATTCCAAAGACTTGCATAGTCACATAACTTGGTTCACCTTTGATACGGTAATACTTCTTACTTGCAGAGTGTCTGCGAAAAGCAAGAGAAACTACACTACACTACACTATAGATTCAAATATAATCTTGTAGAGTTACCACTCTGTCTCTAGGTTTCTAAGCCTAGAAGTTACTGGAATCTTCCAAGGATGCAACTGAGGAAAAATAATAAATAAGAAGAAAAGCTGCAGAGGAGGCGGGAGAAAGATAAGAGGGCTGACCACAAACACACTGTACCCTGGAGTCATCGGAGCAGAAGAATGCTCTTTAATCTTTTGGTTTGTTGCATGGCTGATGAAATAATATTTGAATGCTAAATATATGTTACTAATAGGAGCTGTGCCCACCACAGACATGCTTATTCCCTTTGCCCACTGGTCCTCCACTCTCGGGGAGCAATGCCTTGTGTAGAACCTTTGGGCCCGGGAAAAGGTCCCAGGCAGTAAAAGGCATAGCGTTCCCTGGCTTCTGAGTTTCCAAACACAAGCTCTCAGCAAGTGGGAAGATAAAACATTTTGGAGAAGACAGGATGAGTCAGAGCAAAAGTCTTCACCCCTAATTTCTCACCCCACCCAGGGGCTCAGACAAAGGACAAACAGAATCCCCAGGTTGAAAGAGAAATATCACAGATAAGCTTCGAGAGGGGAGGTTCGGTGGTCTGAAAGCATGACTCCAGAACTCTTTGCCATCTCCCAAAGAGGGTGGGGGCACCTGTGTCCTCTCACCTGAACCCACGTGTGCTTCAGAGTTGCTTTCAAACCATGGCAGAAGTGACCTTGTGTGGCCCGTGCGGCTGGCCGTGAGAAGTGATAAGGTTCTCCTCGAAGATGGACGCTCCAGATGAGCGCCGTCCAAATGGCTAACGCAGCATCATTTTCATCTTCAACCACGAAATTTGAGGGCTTGTTATTTCTGGATACTGTCCATTAACCACCGTAACAAACAGTTAGGGCATGTTGGTGACTTAGTGCAATGAAGTCAGTTTCCCACCCCAGATCTGCTGCAAGATGATGGGGTTGGACAGAGTCTCTCTTCCACACAGCCACTCAGGAACCTCGTTTCTTCTTGAGACCCCTCTCTTTTCTGGGCTAGTAGAGTCCTGCTCATTTATGTCATGGACGAGATGAAAAACAGCCTCACACACAGAATACATTTGTAGACTAGGTCTGAAATGTTCATGAAGCTTACACTTGATACAATATGGTATAAAGGAGATTGGAAAGTGTGCTCTGTGTCCCCGAAAAGAGTGTGTGGGGGGACTCACATTGGTTAAGACTAACGGGGTCACTGACCCAGGCAGAAATGTCTTATTTCATTGTGTATGTACACGGTGCCAGACTCAATGCCTGAATTATGGAAAATCCTTAATAAATTTCACAGCACAGATGAAAACACAGCTGGTGAAAGTGATGGACCACTTAAGACAAGACTTGGACTGTTTGTTGTTTGAGGCAGGAGATACCACAGCCCAGGCTGACCTCAACGCACATTATGGTTGAGGTTAAACTCACACCCTGATCCTCCTGCCTAGCTTCTTGAGCGCTAGGGTTATAAGTCCATGCCATCACAGCTGCTTTAAGATAAGCATTGAAACTAGAAGGATATTTGTCTCCTCGGGCCCATCTCTGAGTCTTTGAAGCACTGGTTTTACAATGCATCATTCAAAACTGTAAAACCAAGACAAAACCGAACCTGGCCTTGGTGTACTGGGTTCCCTAATACTAAGGGCAAAATAACAACTTTCATTAGCTTATAATTTGTAAGAATATCAAGCTCAAAAGGACAAATTGGAAATTAATTTAATGTTAAATGATTTCTCCAGTGTGTGTATGTATGTGTCTCTGTGTGTGTATGTGTATGTGTGTATGGAGAGAGAGAGAGAGAGAGAGAGAGAGAGAGAGAGAGAATGGGTAGTATGTGTTTGTATTTAACATCAAGCCATTAGTAGGGACTTTTATATTAAATATGTTACAAGTACTAAATTGAAAAGTTTAAACAATATAATCTGTCTCGCTGTGTGTTGTATGTAAGTGCAGTAAATCCAAAAACAAAATGACTTGGTCTCTTGCCTTTATTCTGTTATTTATCCTATGTATTTATCTAGTTTTATTTTCCTATCAGCTACAGAATTGTGGGACCCTTGAATTCCTTATCATAATATTTTATATCAGGAATTATTTTTCTCTACTCATTTGTCGAATCAAATGGCTGTAGGTACGGTTTCCTATCTGAGCTTCAGAGGGCAGTTCCTCTTGTGCTTTCTTCATCTGCAAAAGGCGTGTGAGGAAACACGCTTCAGTTCGCTGTCTGTATAACCGTCATCCAGGTACAGTAGATCTGAGGATGACAGGCCACAGACTGGAACATAAGGGACATCTGACATCTGGAAGCTGCCTTCTCCTTGGCACCATCTTCACTAACTGTCAACCCTAATTCTTTAGCATTTTAGGTGTGTTCTCTCCACACAGGCTACTGTGGAATGAACACAATAACACTTGAGTTAATGATTAGCTCTTGGCAGACAAATTTCATCATTATTTTTCTCATTTTTCATGTGTTTGTAGTATACATGCGCTTCTGTGCGTGTTTTTGCATGTGTGTGGATACCCATATGTGAGTATATATGTATGTGTGTGTGTTTACATGCAGGGGCGTATGGTTGACAAGATTAATGTTAGGACCCACGCTCCTTTGCTCTTCTCCCTTGTTCAGTGAGGCAGGGTCTCTCAGCTGAAGCCTGAGTTCACTCTTGCAACTGGCCTTATTACCCAGCATGCTCTGGAGATCCCTGTCTCTCTGTCTTGCAAGGTGGGAATTACAGGCAGGCTGCCACGCTAACCCGGCAGTTATGTGGGTTTCTGTGATCCTGAACTTCCATGCCATGCCTGCACAGCAAGCGCTTTAACCACTGAGATATCCCCCCGTCCCTGCAACTTTACTTTCAGACTATTGATTCAACTTCTTAGGGCTCCAGAGAAGGGAATAGCTAGGGCAAATGTTTTGGTGAAAGCGATAGGTGTGTCACAGAGTGTAGATGGCATATCATGGGCGTAAAGGGCCACGGTGAGGGAGAGAAAGAATCTGTGCACCAAAACAAAGACACCAGGATCCACAGACTTCTGAAGGTGCTGTTTCTAGAGAAACTCAAACGCTCAGTAGAACCCAGTCGGGGAACATGTAAATAGGCAATGGGTGCCTATAGCAAGCTTACGGGCAAGTATAAGGCAGAAGGGAGGTGATGCCATTGGCTGGGAAGATGGCACACGCACAGCAGGAGAGAGCTCGAGTGGGCCTGGTTAGATTTCTTGTCCATTCACTTGTTCTCTGGTGCTGAGATTGGATCCTGGGCTATCTCAAGTTATGCCTTCTCAGCTTAATGCTGCAATATACCTGTGACATTAACTTCATCCAGCAGAGGAGAACTTGTCGGGTGCGGTGTGGTTTGTGTGACGTCTTTGCCTTCACCTGGTCACCTTGATGGTCCCCTTCGCACATTCACTCTTCAGAGCTGTTTGGAGGCTCGTAGAATTGTCCTGTCACCTACTCACAGCTCACGCATTTTTCAAAAGAACTCCAGGCAGATTGACGATTACATTACGCTTCTGTTAGTTCACTACTCTCTGGTTACTCTGACTGGACTTGGGTAAATTTGAAAAGAAAAAGTACAAACCAGCTTGAGCCAGCACTGCCCAATTTGATCAAAACTAAATGCAACCACCGTGGGTTCGAGTTTGGTGGTCCAAACCCTGGAATGTTTCACAGACATCTAACATGCAACGCCAATGCTGTTTTATTTGGTTTGGGGTTTACTACCCTTTATGTTAAACAGGAATTTGAGAAATTTGCACAAAAGACTCACTGTCTATGTTCACGGATGCCTACATGCAGCAGCCAGGGTTACTGATGAATGAAAACACCACACAGGCACGAACACAGTCTTCAGTCACCTACCTCATGAACTCAGAGGAAGCTGAGGGTGAGTCGCATCTGATCTTTATTTAGCATCATAGAGAACAAATTCTCCAAGGACCTGGATTTGGAATCTGAGCTGCACTGGAAACAGATCCTCGCCCACAGTGTCCCATGGAGTACCTGTGTCCAGATCTTTTTGCATCAAGATATTTCTCTTTGAAGCTGGCCTAGCAGTTAAATTTGACACCTTCAGATCTTCTTAAGAAAGAATTATATGCTCACTTTGACCTCTGGAGGGACATGAGTATCATCCAGGAAGAGAGGACATTTAGTTCCAAGTCCAGATCTGCAAATTGTCTCTTAGTGATTCGCTGAGATGTATTCTTCTAATAAACTATTTTTAAATATTTTGTTTGTTTAGCCCATACAGCAAAATACAGTCTTGTCCATCAAGACAGACTTCAAACTGCCTGGGCCAGTTAGAAACATTGCATTAATAACATGTGTTTACCATTGAGAGGAATGGGCTTCGTGCGCTAAGATTTTGTTCCTCAGTCATTCATTGGAACCCTGCTGTTAATAGCATACAATGGTTTGTGGTTATGCCACAATTTAACCCAGGTTTAAAAATACAAACTAGAGCCCTGGTGGTCTAGAAGGAACTGGGAATAAGTGAAGGTATTGGCTCAACCTGCTTTGTGGGCTGGCGGCTTGGAACGCTTTACAAACTAATCAAATTTATTGACTATGATCCTGAGAGGGGAAACCCATGCTGGGGCGCATCTTGGTTGGACTGCAGTTTGGTTCTGAATGTCGGAGGGGAAAACAAGGCAACTATTTGGCATTTCTTTCCCCCAAAGACAAATTAGAAACAGATATCACAGAAGGAAGTTTTTTTTCCCCTGCAGCAGTCTAATAAGAAAAAGATTTTCCTCTATAGTTTTAATTCCACTGCATGTTAAGGATAAGTAAACAGCATTAATACAGCATGAAGCGGAAGGGGCAGTGATAATTCTATTGCCACAATAGTTTGAACAGCAACAGTTCTGGGTGCGTCTGGCAAAGAATTGGTTTTGCATATAGTATCAGTTTACCTTCAGGCACCTATACAAAGGGCAGCTGGGAACAAACACTTAGCTCTTCATGTACTAATAGCAACTTACTTACTTAGATATGGACACGGTTATGACCAGGGGAAGTTTTTTCTTTGAAAAGATGTATACATAAAAATGTTCTAACAACACAATAAAGCACAGTACTTACAATGATGGGTAGAAAATGTGTTTGTGATCAATGAGTGCCTCAGTTTTACAGAAACAGACCAAACCACAAAGAGTTAGTGTAGGATGTGTTTATGAAATCTCAGTCATGGAAATAACACCACGATTCTAAACATTTTTGAAATCATATATTGCATGTACTTAAAACCAATTTTCCAGTTGCTTATAACTTATGCTTTTAAAAATATTTATATCTTAAAATAAAACAGATCATGTTAAAAGAAAAAGTAAGTCATAAAAAATTTCACTGGGCCATCGTGAGGTTATCTCTTTATGCATTCCTTGGGGGGAGATCTCTATTTTACAACTGTGCCGTGAGTCAAGTGTGGTGATACATGCTTCTGATCCCAACACTTGGGAAGTAGAAGCAGGAGAATGAGTTGTTCACGGCCCGTCTCTCCTTCATAGCAAGTTTGAGGTCAGACTATTTATTCTATGTGAGACTTTGTCTCAAACCAGAAAAAAACAAACACCAAAATTTGTAATGGATTGATCACATTCTCCATAGCGGGAAAAGAAAAAACATACCTAGTTAGAAGAATTTGATACCAAATGATTCGTTTTCTAAGTTCTGAGTCCTTGGAAATGTACTCTTACAGTAAGCAAATGGCAGTTAAATTCCTATCATCAAATTTCAAAAAGAAGAGCTGATGCTCACTTACCCCCAGAAGTAGACATGTGTTGTCCTACTTGTATAACAAGCATACTAAAGACAGTGAAGGCAAGAAGGGGAGGGAGAGCCACCCCACTTCCAGGACGATCCCTAGGTACACAAACATAGCAGTGAGTACTTCAATACCCAACAGAGTAATGCTTCGATGCTTTACTTTTCCTTCTACATGAGCTCAAAGGTGCTTCTCTTGGCATTTTTGTTGGTTACTAGTAGGACTTCATGTTAATTGGTAATCCCTTGTGGAGGAAACACAAAAGGGGATCAGGCAGTCTTTATGTAATGGTTCCTTTCTCCAGGAAACAGGGAGACAGTAAATCTTCAGGGAGAAAGGATACCTCAAGCAGCTGACTGATCCTTGATATCCAGGCTGAAGAAATAGCTTCTAGAAACCATGTCCTCTACTGAAACTCTCGCCAGACCACAGTACAGTCAGCTCGAATCCCAACTCGTAGTTGGTCTACTGTAAAACAACATTTTGAGGTTATAAAATATTTAATTATATGACAAGAATATATTTTGTCTTACGAGGAAAATAATCATTTCAACAAATCAGTCCAGAGCCAAGATTTTAAAAATATCCCTTATTTACAAGATTTCACATAGTAAATTCCAACTCTCTAGAGAGTGTGTTCATTCACTTATGTTATTGTACAGAGTTATAACTTACTTTGTCCTTTTTGCTTTTTCTAACATAGAACTTATGCTGGGTTGACTTCTGACATCAAATTCTACTTGTTACAATAAGATCTCATGTCCTCATTCTTTAAATATAAAATGTCACTAATTAGATTAGAAAGCCTAAGAAGAGTTTGAGGTCAAATGAAATCTTTCTTTTACTGCCTTCATTATGTGCTGTTGCAAACTGGACATTGGTTTTCTAGTTGACTATTTTCAGAAGGCTGACAGTTTGCTGGAGAAGCCTGTGGCTAGTTTTGACTTGACATTGGAGGCTCTAAAGGCTCCTTCCTTACTGGTGTAGCCATCTTTGATGAGGAATCAGCATGATTTAAATATTCACATGGTGGTGTCTTGTCGGCAATATATTTTTAATTAGTCCTAGTAGTCTGGTTCAGTTGTCAAAAAGCCCTTGCTGCCAGACATGACGACTTGACTTCAACCCCCGGTACCCACAGTGGTGAAAGGAGAGCACCAACGCTTGCAAACTGTCGTCTGCATCCGTGTGTGCAACCCACCCACACACTCACTCATACTCATGATAAATGTAAAAGAATTTTTAATTACTCCTACTGTTTCATAACACTATGAGAACTGTTGGTTTTCAAACACAATAATTAGAAACAAAGCTGAAAAGAAACCAAATACACTCGCTGGATTCCAGAATTACATATGCAGTTCAGTAGGCCTGTGAACCCCAGTATTTCTTTCACTCTTTAGACTAAATTGCTTTTAGCACCTAGCGGTGGATCATTCTTGCCTTGTAGATTCGTCTAAGTAAAAGGAACATTTGTTCATGAAAATATAACATTAAGGGAATAACCCACAAAGTGGGGAGGTATTACGTGTGTGTGTATACATGTACATCTAAAGAATACAAAGAACGAGAAATTGGCAAGAAAAATGCAGATCGCGCAGTAGAGAAATGGATAAAGGGAGCTAAAAAGGAACTCCACGAAGATATTTGAGTCACCTCTTGCTTCCGTGATAGAACCCTATGACTAACAGCAACTTAATAAAGAGTTGTTTCTGACCTGCAGGTCCAGAGAGGGAGTCAAGATGACAGGGGAGACATGGCAGCTGGGGACTAGAGCAGGAAGTTGAGAGATCACACCTTGACCACACAAAGGAAGCAGAGAGCAGAAACTAGGAGTGAGACAAGGCTATACATTCCCAATATCCACCTCAGTTTATCTATCAAGGCTCCGCCTCCTAAAGGCTCCAAAACTTCCCCCAAGCAATGGGACTAACGGGACCAAGCATTCAAGTACCTGAGCTTGAGGGTACACTTCTCATTGGGACCACCACAATATCCAAGTGAGCAACAATATATTTCCATATTATCAAACCCACACATCACGAAGGAAATGCAAGCTTGATCACACTGTATCATCACCATCCTCTAGAGTGGCTAAAAGAATAAAGACAAAAATCCTAAGTGCTGACAAAGCAACTTGAATCTTCACACACTGCAAGTAGAGACACTAACTGGCTCGTCCACTATGGAAAGCATTTTGGTGGTATCTAATATTCTTCTTATCTAGGTCTTAGCGCATACAGCTATAAGAATATAGATTTAACTAGAGCATGCTTAGCAGAAAAAAAAACCATTTGCTATAACTTCAAACCACACTGGCTACAATCCAAATGTCTATGGGGTAGAGTGTCCAAACAAAGTGTGGTGTCTTTATTTAATGGAGGCAGTAATAACGAATGGTGTATGACTATATAGAAGAACAGGGTATGTCCTGTCAACTGAATATTCAGCGTAAGAAATCAGATACCATTCACACACATTATAAAACAGGGAACTAGAAATCCTCTAAGAGATTAATCTCATTAAGAAGGATGTGGGAGGCTCGTTAGAAAGGGTGTGTGTTGTTATTTTGCATGGGGTTGTTATTTTGCATGGGTACTATAGGTCTCTTTAGTTTGTGAAAAATCCATCAAGATTTGTACAGGTTAAGTGTATCAATGCGTATTTCACGTCAACGATTTGTAAAATACCTCTATCTCCCCAGCTTGCATTGTTTAGAAAAACAGCTATTATATATCTTTTTATACTCCAAAAGCAATAATCACGAAAGATGCGTTTAATCACTAACTGCCGTGGTTTGAATGTAAGATGTTCCCCCACAGGCTTGTGTGTTTTAACACTTGGTCTCCAGATGGTGGCACTGTTCTGGGAAACTGCCCGACCAGTATGGCCTACCTATCAGCACTGGGTCACTGATGGCAGGCCTGCAGGTTATTCATTTCTGGTTCTGCCATGAGCACTCTGCTTCCTGGTCAGCCAGGGTATGAAAAGCAGCATTCACACACTACCACCACCGTGAAGCAGCCCCTCTTGTATGAATGCACTCCTGCAGCCACACCTTTCCCTCCGAATGGGCCGAAGCCCCCCTTGAAATCATGAGTCAAACTGAATGCTGTTCTTTTTTAAAGCCTTTAGAACCTTAACACAGGGACTCTCACAACTTAATATGGTCTTTCTCAGAGGTCCTGCTCAACAAAGATAAGTAATAAATCATTGTAAGCTAAGGCATGACTCTAGCAGCTGCAAAGCCAATTATTATTTAACCTTACTGGAAGGTCCATGGGGAGTGCCGGCAGCTCAGCTGTATTTCAGAAAATCCATTCACATGTTCTTCATTGCGGGTAGCATACCATGTATTAACATGAAGACATCGCTGGCTTGTCCTATTCAGAAATTTCCTATCTTCTGAAAGTCTACAGGCACAAACTGCTCCCTTGGCACTTTTCAATCAGTAAGCAGAGACCCATGCCTACATTACCCCACCAATAAAAAGCAAGATTGTAATGATTTTTTGGATTATTTTTGTATTTAAATTAGAAACATGAATGTTTCAAATGTCAATCCCAGCTCCCCCCCTTCTCCCTCCACCAGCTCCACCCCCACCTCCCCACCCCCAGTCCAATCCCCACATCATTCCCCAGGGAGGTGAGGCCCTCCTTGGGGGGGATCTCCAGAATCTGTCATTTCATCCAGGGTAGGACCTAGGCCCTTCCCCCATGTGTCCAGGCTGAGAGAGCATCGCTCCATGTGGAATGGGCTCCCAAAGTTCATTTGGATGCCACGGTGAACACTAATCTACTACCCAAGGCCCCAGAGATTTCTGTGGCCTCCTCACTGACACTACATTCATGGAGTCTGGATCAGTCCCCTGTTAGCCTCTCAGCCATCAGTCTGGGGTTCAAGAGCTCCCCCTTGTCCAGTCAGCTGTCTTTGTGGGTTTCACCAGCACGGTCTTGACCCCTTTGCTCATCGCTCCTCCATCTCTGTCACTGGGTTCCAGGAGTTCAGTTCAGTGTTTAGCTGTGGGTATCTGTCTCTGCTTCCATCAGCCACTGGATGAAGGTTCTAGGATGTCATATAAGGTAGTCATCAACCTTACCATCAAGGAGGAGCATTTAATGTAGTCTCTCCACTATTGCTTAGTTTGCCATGGTAAACTCATCTTATGCTTAGAAAGTCATCCCTGAAATGATCCATGTGGCTCATAGTCATCAAGACATGATGCTAGGGCTTTCCTCCATGCAAAGAGAAAACTTAGAGACATGGGTGAAGGCATGGGCAGTCGTTCCAAACCTTCCAGAACAGGAATGGTGGGTTCAGGTGGACACATGGCCATCCATGGCACAGATGCCTTCCTTTAGCATGGTAGTGAGTTCTAACGTTGGACAGGAGGTGAGCCAACTACAGTTTGGCATTTCATAAATACAGTAACAGTACAGTGGGCTAAGCAGAGGGTAGAAACAAAGATATGGCCAATCATGATTTCTCTCCTTTGCTTCAAACCAAGTAACCAATGCATGAGAGTATGTTTATGCATGTGACCCAGTTAACTGTTTGTAGGTTATCTGTCTGTTAGGTTCTGATCTAAGTCCTACGAGAATGGAAGAGCAGGAGGAGGAAGAGGAAGGAGCAGAGCAGGCAGATCAAGCTCACAGTATCACGAAGCATGCATGCTAAAATGAGGGTTTTTTTAAAGGCCAGTACAAAATAGCTCTAAGATATCATGTAGAAATGGTCACAGTGAAGAAGATCAGAGACACCAAGGGAAGTTTGCACGACACATGTTAACGGGAAGGTCAGTCAAGGCCTGCTGGAGGAGGCTGTGAGGTGGCCCTTGGGACAGCCAGGGCGGGAGACAAAGAGATCCTCAGTCAAAGCATGCTGCCTGCTTTCAAGAAATAGCGCAGAGTGTCTGGCTGACCCTTTTAACAGTGCTTTGTGAGCCACTTTATGTAAGAGTTATGGAAAGGAACATGGGCCAGGGGGAAAAGAGTGATCTCTGAGTGTAAGGACGCATTTCAAAGAGAGACTTGCACTCTCTTTTTTCATTAACAAAATGGTAATGTCGACCTCATTGGGTTACTATGGGGTTTATACAAAATAGTGCATACACGTTACTAAAGCTACCTGCATTGTAAATTCTCATTAATTATTATCATCACTTCCGTCACACGTAGCCCTAGGGTTGTAAACGGAAGAAACCTATTTTTCTCTCTCCAATACTCTTCAAGACGAACAACTTTCCATATCTTGCTAATCATGAACTTCCTCTTATCATCTGAGAGACCCAGTCCTGTTTCCCAGTGATGAAGACGACGAGGCGATAAAACCAATCAGGCTTTCCAAACCTAGATTGTACTAAGTCGGGAACATTGGCACAGCCATGGTTCATCTGACTGAGCCTGCCTGGGGTGCTGTGTCAGGCATTTAAGGATTTGCTTGGCCATGGAGTTCTTGGCTGTGAACAGTTTGAAAGTTGAACTCGCAGCTTAGCACCTCTCTGCCTTGTTACCTAAGCTCTGACATAGTCTTCACCATCTGTGGAACTGTGGGTAACGATAAAGTCAGGGAAGTTCTTGCTGCTCTCAGACTAGTCTTTACGGACTCTTTGCCTACTTGTGACTTGAATATGACCAAGATATGTCTGCATTCTATGGTCTGCTTTGGTGCAAATACATGTCCAAACTATACTTCTGAGGCTTGGCTTAGCCCACACCTAAGTACCTGGCTTCCTCCTGTGTATTTCTTTATATATGATTGAGAGAGACCCTCCCTCCCTTGTGGGATGTGTTCACACTCACAGTGTATGAATGAGTTTCATGAATCTTCTCAGTTTAATCTCTTAAGAGCAATGCCCTCAAGTCTTTTTCCTCATCTGTCTGTATGCCTCAGGTCCCTGGGGCAGACGTTGGTGCTTTCCATCTGCTCAGAAACCCAACTGCTCAAGCATGCAATATGCCATAAGTTATTAAACATTTTATTGGCATCTATATCACGAACAGCCTTGAAACCTTGAAAACCCCTTCACAGGATGTCGTTTGAGTGACATTCTGATTGACACGTATAGAGCTCTTTGGGCTTCATAATAGCTCATCCATCCCTACTTGCGGTCACGTGACACTGCCGTGTTCTTTGAGACCACCTCTCCCACATCCAGGTCTCTGTATCACAGACTACAAGAAACGTGTTAGTGACACTTCGTGGAAACAAATGATGCCAGGGTGTCCTCATCGTGGTGACGTTTGGACCCTGAAACCTTAAAGGAGCAGTAGACCATTTTGGTCTCTGATTCAGCAGAAACAGAAGTGGATCTGTTTCTTGGAGTTCAGCTCATGTTTCAGTAGCTGGGCTGTGTCCCCCTGGCTGGCCCTGACAGCTCCCCTCCAGCCCCACCCCTCCTCTTAGTGTCAATCCACGAAAAGATGCTTTCAGGAACATCTGCGTTCTCTCATGCGGGAAGGCCAGCAGAGCAGACATCCTGCAAAAGGAAATGCCAGTATCAACCTCTGTTGGGTACCAACAGAAACCGCTCTGGGTTAAATGCCCAGAATCAAGGATACGGCCCCCTCCCTGGAGCAAGCGATTGAAGCTGTAAATGCCACAGAAAACTTCTGTAGTGTTTTTCATGTCTCCAAACACCAGCCTCTGGTGTGCTGGGGCAGGGTCTGGACTTCATGGTGCAAGGAAAAAGTAAATATTCGCAGCAACATTTCTTTCCAAAAACACCTTGAAATTCCCCATGAAATCTTGGAGTGGGTGGTAGTTGGCTAGGAAGCATTATGCTTTAAATACTTACTAAGCATTTAATAAATATCTGCTGAAAATCAATGGCGTTTGAAGTTGGAAACTTACCTGAGATGTCACCTAGCCTAGGAACAAACTATCTTTTCAGTAAGTGAAAGTCAAAAAATTGGCTTCACAGCCACCAACTGAGAGACTAGTTATTGTCTATGAATTCCTTCAACACACCTGGGCTCAGAGGCAAGTGGGCCCTTCCAGTTTCTGAATTTAACTAATTGTATTGAGTTATTCCGATGTTTCACTGTTTCTGGTCAGGAATTAGGTTTTTACTGTGTGTGTTCATAATGAATGAAAGAATATTTAATAGTGACAGATCAATGCTCATTCTGGGTTTCTTTACCACTTATAAAGAATATAATGACCACATTTGTGGTGACTATAAAATAATTTTAAGCTGGGCGGTGGTGGTGCACACCTTTAATCCCAGCACTCAGGAAGCAGAGGCAGGCGGATCTCTGTGAGTTCGAGACCAGCTGGTCTACAAGAGCTAGTTCCAGGACAGCCTCCAAAGCCACAGAGAAACCCTGACTCAAAAAAATAAAAATAAATAAATAAAATCATTTTAAAGATTTGTTTTGTGTTACTTTATGTGCATATATCTTTGTGGGTATATGTCATGCGAGGGCATGCACAGACATCAGAAGGGGACATCAGATCCCCTGGAACTAGAGTCACAGATATCTGTGAGCCTCCATGCAGGAGCTGGGAACTGCTGAGCCATCTCTCCGGCCCACTATACAAGTCTTACAAAATATCAAAATCTATGCTGAAAAATTGAAACGAGCCATTGCTTATAATGTAGACAATGCCTGCTATCTTTGTGTTGATCTTTTTCTATAATAACTGAGGTATTGTTTCATATTCTTTATTTTGCGTAGTTAACTTTTTTTTTCTATTTATGGGGGAAGGGTGTATGCATGTTATTCTCGGTACCTGGAGGTTGGAGAGGAGCATAGGACCACCCAAAGCTGGAGTCACAGCCACCTGAATACATGCTGTAAACAACGCTGGTCCACTGCAAAAGCATTATGTACTCTTAACAGCTGAGCAATCTCTCCACGCAGTCAATGTGCATGTCATGTTTGACACAGCTAGACTCCAATCCCAGGATGCCCTTCAACGATCCAAGCCTCCTGGAATTCTATTCATATGTGGCATCATCCCATACTACGTCAAGATTGGTCACTAACGATGGCCTGTGACCCAAATTGAGAGCAACACAGGAACCGCGGTGGCTTCCATTCCATGCTCTGCCTCTCGTCACTCACTCTGAGGGTACCGAGCTGCTGTGTTGTGAGGATCGCTGGGACGGGCTCCATGTTTCTGCCACACAAGCTTCCATCCAGCATCCAGAGCCTAGAAAGTCTCTCCAGGCCCAGGGGAAGCCCCGGGTTGCCGTGGCCCCGCTGCTAGCCAATGGCTCAGCTAACGTTCCGTCTTTCCCCAGGGCCAGAGACCAGAATCACTCCCGGACCCCAGAGCTGAGGAGCCCACGAGAGGATATGTGCCTGTTATTTCATGTTTATACTTTGTTCTGACGATTTGTCTCCAAAAGCATCCTAAAGAACTCACATTCTTAACCATCAAGAAAGCTAATGTTTTAAAGCCTGATTGTCTGTGTATTAGTGTGTCCAAGTGATTATTTTTTTGTCCTTCTTGTTGAATTTCCAGTCTGAATTCATGTTTTGATCCCCTTGCTGCTGTCCTGTATGTCTCCGGGGTATCAAATCCATCAGTGGTTAGTTTCCTGGCCTCTTAGTAGTGAAAATTATTACCACATTTTCTCAAATTTATTAGAATGGGTAGTCTTATCTAGCTAAAATGTATTGAGTCATGAAAGACAGGCCTGTGTCATGGATGAAGTATTTCTGTCATTGATGCCTCTGATTTTGATCCCTGTTACTTTAAGTACCATTCTAGAAAATGTGTATTTCTCTGTACCCCATTGATTTTTTATAATATCTAATGTTATAATGGCTGAACCTGCATGTTGTCCATCCACTATCTGTCCCTCTGTGTGCTCTCCTCCTGATTTCTTTCCATCTCAAGGAATAATCCAAATACATTCCCGGGCTGCCAGTCTATAAGCCTGGGAGTCAAGTAGTCATGTGCTGTACCCCCCACCTCTGCTGAAACTCAACCCCTTTCTCTACCCGCCCCCCCAATTTCAGGCTCACTGCTAGTGCCTACCGTGTCAGAAATCCCTACACTGCCCTCTCTGTCTTTTTTCCATGTCTTATGCATGGCTATATTTTGCTGTAATGGATCTGTCCTTGGAAGGCCTTGCAATAATTCAATGCTGTCCTATCATGACCATTTACTAACACTTCTTATACTTCTTGCTTTACTGAACACCTCACTGAATACTTTATGAACAAGTGACCGTAATTGTCTCATGATGAATGACCAGAGAGTAAATTTATCACTGATGACAGAGCAGCCTGGCCTTCAGTGAGCCATCAGTTGATGATGTCAATGACCCATCCGAAATGAAAGTTGGGGCAGCATCAGAACAAACTGCCCCGGGGAGTACTCGGTCCAGCTCTCCTTTGATGTCCTTGGACACCTAGTGTAGTTGGGTTTGGAAGTGCACCCCCATCTCTGATGGATTTCACAGTGGCCATTGCTAAACTAACAGCAATGTTAGTTGTATTTTAGCTAGTAAACGTATTTTTTCGTGGAGAGAAAATGGATATTGACTTAAAATTAACTTTTCAGCATCTGATAAGAATTATCATGTCATTTCTCTGGATCATCAATTTTGTTGACTAAATTTCTCCCCAAAAGAACTAATGCAGATAAGTACAGGCATGTATATTTTATAGATGTTTATTATAATTTATCATACTTAACGTAACAGCCTTAGCCAACTAGTTGATAATAAAATTAAGTATATTTTAAGTTAACGCCCTCATCGTGGTTTGGTGGAGCACAGCTCCAATCACAGCACTTGGAGGATGGAGGCAAGAGGATCAGAAATCCAAGATTACCCATTCTTGGCGACATAGTGAGCTTGGAGCCAACCTGAACCTTGTAAGATCCTGTTTCAAAAATCAAAATAAATATAGATACTTTCTCCAAAACAAAAAACAAATAACGTGCGTAAAGCCTCTGGGCACAAAGACAATTACCATTGTTCAAAAATGAATCATGAAATCTAGAGGCTGCTTCTATTTAGTCCAAAGTGACTTTTATATGAACAGACGTTCAAAGACCATATTAGAGTATGATTCCCATTTGTTAGGCTTTCGTTGGATAAGCCCTCATTTTTCACTTTCCCAGTTAGAATGGAACATTCTCAGGACAGCTCTGATATTCCTGACATATTTCCACAGAGGGTCTTTGGTTGAAGCCCCTGACCATGTGACAGAGCATTTTTGTGAGTATTTTATTAAAAATACGATCCATTCTCCTAGCTGCTTATTAGGTCACAGAACTCAAGTCTTTATACACATTTTCACATGTCACCAAATGCTGCCTAATTCCACATAAAGATGTTGGAGTTCAGAAGATATCTTCTGATATAGATATATATAGACAGATAGATAGATAGATAGATGATAGATAGATAGATAGATAGATAGGTAGATAGATAGATAGATAGATAGATAGATAGATAGATGGAAGTTCCCAAGTTTCAGTGCTGTTTCTTCCCATGGTGACTCATTATCCACTCATCTGATATCAGATTGATATTTGAGCTTGACTTTTCTATGGTGTCTCCTAAGACTTTGAACAAGTCATTGCTCATGAGCAGCCTAATTTATTAAGAAACACCCGCATGTCGCTAACTGGGTTTTCAAGCCCTGATCATGCCCTGCCTCTGTGTGTACTGGGCTGCTGAACTTGACTTCCGTTTTGAACGCCTCTCAAGGATGGACAGGATTGCTTCTCCCAGGGCATTTAACTCTCTTGGTCTCATCCTATGGTGCCAGCTTTTCCTAGGATGGACCCATGATTTGAACTATTTCAGTACACACAAGAAACTTCAGGAGTATTCTACCATTCCTTAAAGGTGAGTCTTCACCCCCAAAACATCAGCTCTTTCCAGCTCTACTTAGAGGTGTGTGTCTAATTATAGATGTTTGTCGTTCAAAGAAGACTGCATGTTAAGACGGTTTTCCATTCTTTTTTCTTTTATTAAAAATAGATTCTTCTGTTATACAATACAGCCCAGCCACAGTTTCCCCTCCCTTCACCCCTCCTATTTCTCTTCCATCTTCCCTCTCCTCCAGATCTACTCCTGTAAAGAGAAGCCTTCCCGCCAGCCTGGTTCCAGAGCCGCATCAGTCCCAAATGAACACACAGGAGGCTATATTAATTATGAAGCTGTTGGCCTTGGTTATTTCTTACTGGCTAGCTCTGACTTAAGTAGTTATCCCATAATTGTTAATCTAAGTGTTTCTCTTACCGGAGAAGTTTCCGGGCTTCTTAACCCATGGAGTTACATCTTAACTCTCTGTGTTTCTCCTTCCCAGAGTCCTCCTGGACTCCTAGTGCCACCTATCTTGTTCCCTATTAGCCAACAGTGCTTTATTGACATATACATAGGACTTCCCCCATCATACTGCCTCTCCATTTCCTTTTCAGAAGAAAGAAGGCCTCCAAAAAATGACAAACAGGACAAAAGAAGATACAATAAGACAAGCAAAAGCCTTCATATTAGGGCTGGCCAAACAACCCAGTAGGAGGGGAAAAGTCTCAAGAGAAAAGAGTCAAAGATAAGATTTCCATTCTTAAAAGTATCTCAGTCTGGGTTCAGTTAATATTTCTACCCTTTCTCTCCCACCTCAAACCTTAACTCAGTGTCTCTTCTTACCTCGGTGGTTCCTTAATGTCCAAATGAACAAAAATAGATACTTTCCAATGTCCAACTTAAGTTCTTTGTTAATTACTGTTTCTGCCCCCTCTTTGGGGGTAAAGGGTTACTCTCATAAATGTGGCTTTGTATTAACAAGTAGAATTCCTGTATCAATTCTAGACCATCTATTTTGTTCACTGAAGTTTTTTTTCTATAGAAGAAATAATTGCATCCAAAATATAGATTCAGAATAATATTATAATGACTCAATACTTGGCAGTTTACAACCAGCTTCCATTGAAGGAAACACATGAGTGCCTCACATTGAGATTGTTTTCCGATTCTCACCACAGCTCTTCCACGGCGTCCTATCTCCACTTTAGAAACGATGAAACTGGAATTCAGAGAGGTTCAGTAGATTGCCTAGTAAGCACACAGCTCTAGGATGCCAACTAAAAATACTGAGACTCAAAGATCAAAGGACGACTTCTGATAAGCCAGCCTGCTAACAGGCTCCCAGCGCTATCTACAGCACACAGTCTCGTCACCTGGTGGGTATCTCATCTTTCGAAGCGCAGTTTTCACAGAGGATCAGGAGTATAGAGGCACACATGTTTTTGGTCTATCACCTCTTTATCTCTGAAGCCTCATCTTTAAAGTACCCCCACAACCTACATTTTCCAGTACGCATAACAATGTCGGTGAGGCGTTGTGGAAAACATAAATGGTGCTCGGGAGGGCCAGGTTTTGCAGTTGCTCTTCTCAGATGCAAGCTTCACACACACAAACATACATCCCATGTCCATGTGTGCATTCATTCATATGTGGGCTCCATTATCCAGTGCAACCCTCTTCAGGGCAGTAAGAAAATACCCCAGTGTAACTGAAGCATAATAAGTAAAAAAATCAACAAGTGTTTGAGATGTGAGCATCTATAGTTTTATAAGTACAAATGCAAATACTGACTTCAATGAACTTGCATGAAAGATCCAACTTTCACATATATGTTCTCAAAAGTCAGAATTCTCGGAAAATGTGTCCTTTATCCATGCTACTTTGCAGTGATAATTTTTAGTACACCATTAACTACAATGTGCAATTAAATGCATTTTTTCAGATGAATCATACAACAGGTTCTCAGCAATGTGTCTCCCACAATGCAATGGAAAATGCGACCACCACTTACAATTTAATAACTAACTTGCTGACATGAAAAGCTTTAACTGCAGAAATGTGCTACATTAAACAAAATAGTGGAAATACATAACTGACTGTGTCTAGCTGTTTTTCACTTCTTTCAAGGTTCAGACTTTTCTTTGCCCGCCTGTCTGAATTAACTTAAGGGAGAGTAGAGAAAACTTACGGAAAGTAGGGACCTTGGCTACTTCAAAGTTAACCGAGATCAAAGTCAAATCAAATCCATTGCATAAGGAGTAAGCTCAAAAGCAATGTGTGTCGTGTTGATGTTGGTTTGAAGGCTCTTAGTTTGTGGCTTGTCAGAAAGGCTCAACCTTGGAGCTGCCAGCTATCTGAGCATTGGGGTTCTTACAGAGAAGGGACTTTAGGAAACTGCAAACAAAGGCTGGCTCTCACTACCAGGGATCAGCTTATCTATTGGCAACTGAAGCACTGGTCACCACGGCACATCTTTGCCGTTTTAACTCCTATGAATACACGCATTCCACATGGTGCATCTTGGCTAAGCATGGGATCTTCACCTGAGGCATGAGCTATCCTTCTCTGGGATGTCAGTATATTAAGAACACTGACATAACAACTATGGTTTTTCTAGCTCTGTTTGAGCAGCCCAGTGAAGAAAGACTGTTCTTTGAATATTTACAGGACCCATTCTAGTTTTGTGATCATTCCTGCCTCTCCATCATTTTGGGTGAACGTGGAGTTTAAGAGAGGAAAAAGAAGAAGAGTCGTTAACC
Organism: Mesocricetus auratus; assembly: GCF_017639785.1. Classification (NCBI taxonomy): domain Eukaryota; kingdom Metazoa; phylum Chordata; class Mammalia; order Rodentia; family Cricetidae; genus Mesocricetus; species Mesocricetus auratus. The sequence continues at coordinate 7,314,331 of NW_024429218.1, forward strand.
CACGAAAGGGAGTGTGGTCTGTTATTCAAAAGATGCAATGGGTGGGGTGTTCTCCAATGTTCTGCCTCGTTGAAGCCCTTCTACCCCACACATGTTCCCAGTAAAGGCAGGACGTTTTTCCTTGAAATGGCCCGTGCTGTTTCGTTTGAAACGGTGTGGGCTGGGGCTGGGCGAGCTGTGGTTCTGTCTCAACAACATTACTCAGAATTCACAGTAAGCTGGTATCAGCCAACAGGCCCTTTGGTATCAGAGGAGGGAATAAATCACTTCTCCAGAAACACCCTTCTGTTTTGAATAGTCCCATGGATAGATGACTGTCTGTTTCAGGGAATATTAATATTAGGGGAAAAAAACTAATCCAAACAATTTACTCTTCTTTACGTCTAAGCAGAAAGAGATATTCCAGTAAACGCTCTGAACTGGAGCAGAGGGCCAGAAACAGTCCTTGACTCAAAAAAAAAAAAAAAAAAAACCTGGAAGAAACGAGAACAGCGATAATCTCCGTGACTTTACTGACCTCTAGTGATCAAAGCTGAGGAAAACCTCATTGCACGCACTTTCTCAAAGTGCTCTCTCCAATCAGAGATTTTGAGACTCTGACTGAAAAAAAAAAAAATTAAAAGTACATCCATGGAGAATGCAAATATTTTCAGCACATATTACCAAATTGCCAAATAACTGAGAGAAATGCCTAATTGGATGTGGTTACAGTGTCCCAGGGCAGTTTACAACTTGGGTGTTCTTTGCCAGAGGCTAAAAGAAGCAAAGATGACCAAAATCAGGGCTGGGACCAGAAGTCCAGTCGTAAGTGCTTGACTGACGTATGTGAGGATCTGGGTCTGGCTCCAGCACTCGAGTCATAAGTAACTAATGATGATCGCCACAGCCCTGAAACAGAGATGATGAGAACATCCAATGGGGAGAGGAGCCTGTGGCCAAGCCCAGGGACCTGAGCTTCATCCCCGAGACCCACATGCAGGAGGCAAGAAGTGAGTTCTTTGAATTGTCCTCGAACCTGCAGACATGCTTTGTGACATACAAGTATGGGTACACACACACACACACACACACACACATATTAAAATGTAAGATAGTAAATAAACAATGGCTGGAGAGACAGTTCAGCAATAAAGAGCTCTTGTTGCTCTTGCAGAGGACTGGGTTCCGTTCCCAGCACCCATGTCCAGCAGGGGGTGGAGAAAGCTTGCAAATGCTTGTAACCCCAGCTTCAGGAGATCCAAGACAGTACTCTGACCTCCAAGGGCATCTGCAGCATATGTGCGTACCCACATGCGGGCTCCTATTTAAAAGTAAAACAAACATCTTTTAAGTGTAGACATTGGCAAGCTGCATAGTAGCTCCTGTGCATTAGTTCAAGGTCCTGCCACTTGATGGGCAGAGAATAACCACACAATTATCAGACCCAAAGGCGTTTTTTTTTTACATATGAAATATGGTTCCTATAGCAGAAAAAAATGAAAGACATTTTTGTTGGTTTGTTCTGGAAGACAGGGTTTCCCCCTCGCAGCCCAGGCTGACTTTGAACTCACCATCCTCCTTCCGTTGCCTCCCAAGTGTCCTGATTGCAGGCCTGTACCACCAAGCCTAGATGAGTCTGCCACCCAGTAGCTAGCAGCTGAAGGTTGCATAGCTACAGTGTTTGCTAAAGGCTTAGTTTTCCATTGTTTGGGAATTCATAGGATAAATACGGTTGTCCTTTTCCTGCGTTAAAGACAAATAATAACCAGGTAAAGTTTACAAAGCAGGGACGACAGACAGAAGGCTGGAAGCCTTGCCTTAACCACGTAGAGAAGCACACTCTGAGTTGCTGCGTATGTATAAATCAGATTAGAACCTGAATAAATTATTTCTTTGTATTCAACTCTCTGTTCCCGGGCTTCCCAGAAGCAATAGATCATGGGAATTGGGTGATTTTTAAAAAACATATTTACATATGCTTTGTTTCTTTAATGCCAATTCCAGAAAGTGGAAAAAAATCAGTCAGGTGGAAAGTGGGAAGGGCTAGAGATCTCTGAGTCCGTACCTTGGAACAGTTCTCATGTGGCATGTCCTCAGTACAGAGCCCTTTGGTGAAAGGAGACCATGTGGGCCGAGCCAACCAGCCCTTTCCATCCAACGGCACAAGCATGGCACTCCTGGCCTCCCAGCAGCTACAAATAGTCATTTCCTGGATGTTGTTCCAAGATGAAATAGCAACAGCCAGAACAAGACCACCACAACGGGGCAGGGGGCTACTTAATCTGTCGCCTCCACACACCCCCCCCAGCCTGAAGACAATCCAGATAGATGCCTCTTCCTAGCCAAGATCTGGGCTGTCTAATCATCCGTGGCCAGGCGTGCCTCAACTCTGAGATGCTCATCGGAGATGGCGAAGTACCCGTTGTGCTTGGTTAGCGTTGTAGAGCAACATACAAAATAAATCAATGTTGGCTAAGAGAGCCCAAACGCAGCGAAGTAAAAAGAGTAGCTTGGAGGATTCAAGGAGACAGTACGGGGCACCTGACCACAGCCTGGCTAGGAAGAAGCAGCTCAAACAGCATTCTGTGTTGAGTCCCTCCGCTCCACAGTTAACCCTCAGACACCTCTCTCGACCCTGATGCCTCGAGGGAGCCTCTGCCTCCAGCCAACGTGGATTCTATTTGCTGGAGGGTTCACAATGCCAGTTGGAGACATTAATTTTGTTCTCCTCTAGATGTTATATCAGCGACTTGTGCCTAAAGAGCATAACTCTTGGGGGGGGGGTTGTGAGTCCCAGTGTGTTTCATTTTTTTTTTCATGATATGGGACATTTTGCAGAATCATTTAACAAATGAACAAAATATAAATAGATAAATCTGACACTGAGCTGTCATTCTTCAAAGTTTTATACAGGTCATGTATGTATAATATATATTACAATGTACACACACACACACACACACACACACACACATATATATATATATATATACAGTACATTAGAAACTTTGTTTATTTATGTAGTTTAGTATTTTGAGCCAGGACCTCTGTTTGTTGGCCAGGTCAGTCTCAAACCTGAAGCAATTCTCCTTTTATTTTTTGTGAATTTTTTATTTAAATTAGAAACAAACTTCTTTCACATGTCAATCCCTGTTCCCTCTCCCTCCCCTCCTCCCCTGTTCCCCACCAATCCCCTATCTGCTCCCCAGAGAGGGTGAGGCCTTCCGTGGGGGAATCTTCAAAGTCTGTCATATCACTTGGAGCAGGGCCTAGGCCCTCCCCCATGTGTCTAGGCTGAAAGAGTATCCCTCAATGTGGAATGAGCTCCCAAAGTCCATTCGTATACTAGGGATAAACACTGATCCACTTCCAGAGGCTCCGTAGATTGCCCAGGCCTCCTAACTGACACCCATGTTCAGGGGGTCTGGATCAAGGACTCTTTTTATTAAATTATATCATCTAATAAGATATGAGACTAGTAACAAAAAAGTCAGTTATTTGAAAATGATTCCTTTGAGTATTTCTCATTCTGAGATCTTTGTCTTCTAAAGAAGGACAGAAAATTACTCCGATAACCTCTTCTGTTTCCTCACTACCCCGCAGGTCGTCAGCTGTCTGAATTGTCAATCCTATGAAGGGGAAATAAGACAACAATCCTGGTGCTCTGGTGGAGCCACACGTTTCTGCAACGAGACTGCACCAAAGCACAGGAGAACAAGCCATCCCTCAAAAGTAAGAGAGAAACAAAAGCAAAGAAACCAGGAGCAGAGTGGATCAGACAGAGGCAGCACAGCCTTGCCTCTCACTTGGGGGAGTGTGTAGCAAGCCCAGGAAGAGCATTTAGGATTTTTCTCAACATCTTTACATGATATCCATACACAAAAGGCCCTTCTTGCCATTTGAAGTCAAATTACTTTCTGTGGCTTCAGCCAGTGGTGTAGAGACAGTCTTCATTTGTATCCTGGAGTTGGACAACTCCAGTTTTCTTGGTTCCAGGTCAATTCAGCCCAGCCTCCTTGTGTTAATGGTTCTCCAATTAGACACTTTTTTTTTTTTGTTTTTTTAAGGCAGGGTTTCTCTGTGTAGCTTTGGAGCCAGTCCTGGCACTTGCTCTGTAGACCAGGCTGGCCTCAAACTCACATAGATCCTCCTGCCTCTGCCTCCCAAGTGCTGAGATTAAAGGCCATCGCAGTAGACACATAAAGCCTATCCAAATGAAGGTGCTTTTGGTCTCAGGCACCCCAAACCCACTTCACAACAGCCTCTTAGAGAAAACAACCACAACAAATTACTGGGAGGACAGCAGGCTAGGCTACTCAAGGTCCACAGGCAGCAGGAAGGTCAGGAAGCCCACAGGTTCACTGCGGGAGGTTATCACTGCCTTGCATCTGAGAACACCATCATCATTGCAGGGTAACTTCTGACTGGCACCCTTCTGCGCTGCTCCGAAGGAGAACAGGCAGGCTTGCTTGCGTGGGACACCTGTGTATGTGCTGAGCAGCCAGACTCAGAAGTACTGGTCACATAATAAAGTATGTGACCTGGGGATCTGTTGCTAAAGAGGAAAGTACTTCCAAATAAGGGACAGGTGCTGGGCATGGGACATCTTTTAGAAGGCTGCAGCTGGAAGCTACAGAAACCACGGATTTCTTTGTTGCTGTTACAAAGGCCGTCCCATGTCTTTGGTTCCTATGACAAGGCTTACAGACCTGCTAAGCCGTGTTCATCAGTGAGGGGACAACTCTTGCTCATTAGAGTAGTAAGCACCCTGTGCAGGCCACATGCTGGTGATGGGTGACAGTCGCATGTCTAGCCCAGGCTAGATTATTCTTCTAAGTAACAAATACAGTAATCCATCTTCCTCCTTCACTAACATGCTTCAAGGAAATCTCAAATGCAACGTGTCTGAAGTAAACTCATGGCCTTTCCCTACAAGTGTACTTTGCAACCTGGAAAATTTGAACCTAACCTTACCCAATTAATACTAGGGCATTCAGTATTAGGTCTGAAGTTGTTTAACGAGTTCAGTCTCCTCTACAATGGCTCCTTTAGTTGAAACACTGAACTTCTCTCTCCTTTCAGCTCCCACTAAGGTCTTCTTACTCTTTCCTTATCAACAGTGTCACCTCTGATAACACGTCTCCTCCATCTTGTGTGGGTCTAGCCCGCCCTCCGGTTTCAGTGGCTTTCCATTGCTGGGAGATGGGCCCTCAAATCCTGACATGGTGTAAAGCAGCATAGATGACACATTCAGTCATATCTCAGACCAACTCTCACTTCTCCTTCTGCCCCCAGCCACAGTGAGTCACTGTCACTCCTCCGAAAGGTACATTGTTGCCTTGGGCTCCAAGACACAAAGCTCCTGCTCCAGAGAACGCTAAATGACTTTTTTCATTCATGTGGTGTAATGGGCCCTACTGACAGGCTGCCTGGATTCCCATCTTAGCTCTACCGCACGCTCTGGGAGCAGTACATGAAATCATGAGGGATGGGTATCGCCCATGAGACTAAGTAAATGTGGTTAGGAAGGAATGCCTTTTCACCAATGCAATGTCCTTGTCAGAAATGCGAGTGACGGGGTCAACAGAAAACAGCATAAGTACTCCCCATCGTAATTAGAACACTAACCAACCCCCTATCTTAAGCTCAGCTGGATCTCAGGGCCTGAGCACGGGCACTTACATTTGTGGTCACCTAAGCCAACAGTTTCTGCCCCTCCCCGAAACTACAGTCAAGAAAGGAAAACCAGAAAGCCTTAAGAGCTATAGTTTGAGTACTTAATGAAATGTGTTCAACCCCTTTGGGCTCGTTTTTAAGCAGAATCTGTCATTCAAAATGACTGCCAGCTATTTGCCATTCATCATCTTGACACATAAATAAAACTACTCTTCTGAAATTGACATACTGAGGAAACAGAGGGTACCAATATCTTCTGGAATATTCCTCATTGGTACCCTAACCATGCCATGTGATGTGTGTGTGTGTGTGTGTGTGTGTGTGTGTGTGTCCATGCCTGTGTGCCTGCATGCCCATGTGCATTCATATGCATAAACTCAGAGATGCAGTCACACAGAGGGAGATCCCCCCCCCAGGGGAACCTTTTTTTTTTGGTGATATTTTTCATGGGACATAAAAAGATTGTGAACTGGGGAATGCTACAGAAGTGGGGTCTCAGGATGGGAGGGAGACTGTCGTTTGGTGGGTGCCCAGGGTTAGCGTGTAAGATTGGGAGAGAGGGCCCAACCTCAGGCCTGTTCTCACCACAGGCCGCGCACTGAGTCTGGAGGAGGCCGATGAGGCTGAGTGGCAGAAGCAGAAAAGCAAATGAAAACCCTCTGATGAGAGGGAGACTGGATAAGGCCCGGTGAGTCACTTCCTTAATGCAGACTCTGACGTCAGCAAGTGAGGAAACCGTACTGGTCATGCAAAGGGGTGGGAAATAGGGCAAATGACCAAGACTGCTAAAATTAAGCATACGATATTGCCAATGTGCTTAATGTCAACTCTACACTTAGAGACAGATTTAAGAAGGCTACTGGGACTTTATACTTAATATTCGGCGCCTGAGCAGGTATAGTAGGCACTGCTCTCAGTATTTTAATCTGAATAGTATGCTATGCACACTTTTCCATAGTGAAAATGAATAAGTCAAATACAAAGTGAACTTCAGATATCTAGATAACAGAGACAATAAAGACTTTGAATAAGTAGTAAGCTAGAGAGATAAGAATAGAAGACACATTAACATGGAAATAAATAGAATCTCAGCTTTGATCTAAAGACTGTAGGACCAAATGTGCATTGTGAGTTTAGAATATTCAGTATGAGAATCAAAGAACTCATCACACAGGTTTCTAGCAGTCTTGACACAGTAAATATACTTACTAGTGGTCATTAGTGGCCAACGAAACATAATGAAGAAAAAAGCATAGGGGAAAACACCTCAGTGCACTTGCTCATAATTGAAATACCAGGAAGAGAGGAAGGCAACACTTGGAAATATTTGAAAAGTCAAATTTTAAAAAAATGTCAGCATACATATTTATGAAGCTAACAAATCTTGAAAATTACCTGCAGACACATCACAACCAAACATATGAAACTCAAAAGCAAAAAGAAAACCTTAAAAACAGGTATTAAGCCTACACAGTATAGGGGCTGATGGGATTGCTCGTGGTTAAGAGCACTTTCTCGCTTACAGAAGACCCAGGTTTGGTTTGCAGCACCCACATCTGCTGATTCACAACCCCCTGTAGCTTTACTTCCAGAGGCCCCTGTGCCTTGTGGCTTCCTATGTATTCAGGCTCTGGCAAAGGCGACTGGGGAAAGAAAGGGTTTATTTGACTCACACATATCCATCACTGACGGAAGTTGGGTCATGACCTCAAGCGGGAGCAGAGCCAACTCTCCATGGTTCACTCAACTTGCTTTCATACAGCCCAGGACCACCTTCCCAGGGGTCGCAGCACCCAAAGTGGGCTGGGCTCTCCTGCATCAACCATCAATCAAGGGAATGCCCCACGAACTTGCCTACAGGCCAATCTGATGCAGGCATTTTTCTCAGTTGAGATTCCCTCTCCTCAGATGACCAAATCTGTGTGAAGCTGGCAAAATCCTAACCAGCACAGACCCACAAATACACACATAAAATAAGAAATAATCTGAAATAGAAACATCTTTGGTGGAAGAACAGTGAGGCTAATGACCAACTTTGTAGAATGAATTTTTTAAGCCACAAAATAATGTATGAGCTAAAATTTCCAAGAAAAAAGTATCTGTGTCAATCATTGTACAAGGCTGATTAGCCTTAGAGAGTGGGAATTTTACAGGCTGGGGGCCGAAATTATCTCCAACTATCTTTGCCTCTCTAAAAGCCATGTCTCACCCATCTCTGTGTGTGTGACCTGATGTGCTTGTGACTATTGGGTAATGGGGATGTACAAGCAAACATCCAGCGTCCACTGACCCAAAGGTTAGCTCAAAGCTAACTGAGGACTACAGTAGAGATGCCCACTTGGCTATAGCCTACCTACTTCATGTCTCCACCAATGCATTTTACAGACATCTTGATTTATGATTTTTTGTTTTGTTAGCACAAATACTTCATGAAACTGAGCAATTTAAACTGGAGGCTATAACCCTCTAGTGAAATAGAAGCAATCATTAAAATCTCTCAACCAAAAAAACTGAAGGGCCAGATGGTTTTAGCTCAGAATTCTATCAAATTTCAAGGAAAAGTTGATGCCAATACTTCTCAAATTATTACAAAATAGAAACAGAAGGACCATTGTTCAATTAATTTTATGAGACCATGATTACCACATGAAAACCCAACAAAGAGAATTATAAGTTAATTTCCCATGTTAACATAGATGTAAAAATTCTCAATAAGACACTTACACATTAAAAAGATCACCCTACATGACCAAGTAGGCTCCATCCCAGACATGCAGGAATGGTTCAACCTACACAAATTAATAAATGTAATCCACCATATAAACAAACTGAAAGAAAAAAGCCACATTGATCACCTCATTAGATACAGAAAGGCCTTTGACAAAATCCCACACCCCTTCATGATAAAATTCCTGAAGAGATTAGGGATACAAGGGGCATACCTCAACATAATAAAGGCAGTTTACAACAAGCCCATAAACAACGTCAATGAAAGAAGCTCAAAGCAATACCACTAAGATCAGGGACAAGACAGGGCTGTCCACTTTCCATACCTATTCACACAGTACTTGAAGTTCTACCTAAGAGCAATAGGACACTAAAAAAAATCAAGGGGAAACAAATTGAAAAGAAGTCAAGTATCACTATTTATAGATGATATTATAGTATACATAAGTGACCCTAAATTTTTTTCTGGGGAACTCCTACAGCTGATAAACACTTTCAACAAAGTAGCTGAATACAAAATTAACTCACAAAAATCAGTATACCTAACACACACACACACACACACACACACACACACACACACACACGAAAAATGGACTGGAAAGAAATCAGGGAAATGATGCCTTTTACAACAGCCTCAAATAATATAAAAATCTCTTGGGATAACCCTAATTAACAAGTGAAAGATTTGTTTAATAAAAACTTTAATATATTAAAGGAAGAAGATATTAGAAGATGGAAAGATCTCCTGTGTTCATGGATTGGTAAGATTAGAATAGTAAAAATGGCCAACTTACCAAAAGCAATATGCAGATTCAATAAAATCCCCATCAAAATTTCAACACAATTTTTCACAGATCTTTAAAGGGCAATTCTTAGTTTCATATGGAAACCCACACACACACACACACACACACACACACACAAATGGATAGCTAAAGCAATCCTGAATAACAAAAGAACTATCCCTGATTTCAAGTTGTACTACAGAACTGAAGTAATAAAAACAGCACAGTATTCCCACAGAAACAGACATGTTGATCAATGGAATCGAACTGAAGACCCAGACATAAATTCTCAAATCTGTGGACACCTGATTTTTGATAAAGAAATCAAAAATACATACTGAAAAAAAGACAGCATCTTCAATAAATGGAGCTGGTCAAACTTGATGTCTGTATGTCCAAGAACCCAAATAGATCCATGCTTATCACCCTTCATGAAATTAAGCTCCAAATGGATCAAAGACTTCAATATAAAACCAAATACATGGATAGAAGTTGCCTTGAACTCACTGACACAGGTGAAGGCTTTCTGAACAGAGTACTTAGTGCAGACACTAAGAACAGCATTAATAAGTGGGACCTCATGAAATTAAGGAGCTTCTGTAAAGCAAAGGACATCATCATTCAGACTAACTAGTAGCCTATAGAATTGGAAAAAAATATCAGTTACACATATGATAGAGGGCAAATACCCAAACAAAAAAAGCGCAAAAAAACCTGGATATCAAGAAAACAAACCAGTTTAAAAATGAGGTACAGATCTAAGCAGAGAATTCTCAAAGAGGAAACTCAAATGGCTGAGAAACACTTAAAGAAATGCTCAACATGCTTAGTCGTCAGAAAAATGCAAATCAAAACTACCTTGAGATTTCATCCTACACCTGTCAGAATGACTAAGACCAGTAACACAAGTGACAGCTCATGCTGGTGAGGATGTAAAATAAGGGGAGCCCTCTTCCATTTCTGGTGGGAGTGCAAACGTGTACACTATTGAAATCACTGTAGCTGTTCCTCAGAAAGATGGGACTCGGTCCACCTAAAGATCCGGCTGTACCACTCTTGGTCACATACCCAAAGGACTCTTCATCCTACCATAGAGATACTTGTCCAACCATGTTCATTGCCGCTCTATTCATGATAGCCAGAAATCGGGAACGACCTGCATCCCCCTCAACAGACGAATATATAAAGAAAATGTGGTACATTTATACAACAGAATATTACTTTGAGGAATCTCAGACCCAGAATTAAACATATAGTATGTATTCACTTATATGTGGATGTTAAGTCAATGAAAACCAAGTTATAATCCAGTGAACCGCAGAAATTAGAGCAAGGGACTGAGGTTGAGGGGGCAGAAAGATCTTGATAGGAAAGGGAATTAGAACAGATAATTATGGATGGGTGTGGGGGCTGAATCTTAAGGATCAAGAGGGGAGAAAGAGAGTAGAGGGAGGATAAGGGAAGAAACTTGGGGAGAGACAGCTAAAACCAAAGGCCACTTGAGGGTAAGTATGTGACCTAATACAGTAGAAGTTCCCTAAAATATATACACAAATGAAGGCAATCTAACTGCAATGGCCAAATAATGGGGGATACAGAATGCCAAATGGCCACCTTTTGTTACCAAATGAAACTTCCAGTTCTGGGACTGGATTACATCTAACTGAGTTGTTGACCAAAAGGTCCCATTGAAACCCTCAAAAACCCAGATGTTGCCAAACTGACAGCAAGGTTCCATTGGTAAAGACAACAGCTACACAACTCATTGAACCTGAAGAAATTGAGCTGACACCCACATAGAGCTCGCACCCCGACACGCTAGCCTCTTGATATAAGAGTGTATGTTGCACACTACCAACAGAGAAACCTAAGCAGACTCAGACAGAAACACTCTATCTACTATACTATCCTGCCTGCAAGACACACTAAGGAAATGGTACCACAAAGCTTATGTGAGTGACCAGTCAATATATGATTTGACTTAGGCCCATTCTGCAAGATGAAACCCATGCACAACAACCTGAGACTAAATAGCCCAAAGCTGTAGGGTTAAACCAAATACTACTGTCCTAAAACAAAAACATAGACAAAACAAATGAGAAAAAAAACAGCAACTAAAAACTACTCCTAATGACATTCCGCTATACTCATAGACCACTACATTGCTCAGCCAACATCAAAGAACCCCCTTCCTGCAGCAGAGGAGAACAAATACAGAGACCCACCACCAGACATTATGCAGAGAGTGAAAGACCTTGCACCACTGAGCCCTAAATGGGATGTCTTCATCAAACCATCCCCTCAGAGCTCAGGGAACCCTGCAGAAAGCGTAAGATAAAGGGGATGGGGGACATCAAGAAAACAAGGCCCTCTAAATCCACATGATCAAAGCTCAAAGGAGCTCACAGAGACCGAGCAGCACGCAGGGCCTGCACTGGCCTGCACTGGTCTGCTCCACATCCTCTGCATACATACCATGGCTTCCAACTCAGTATTTTTATGGGATTCCTGAGCGTGTAAATATCTGATTCTTGTATCTTCTCTTGGACTCTTTTCCTTCTGTTTGATTGTATTGTCCATAATATAATAAATATGTAATATTTGTTATATTATGTTTATTTATTTTATTATTAGCGCTTAGAAGCCTATTTATTTTCTAATGAGAGACAGGAAGGGAGTGTTTCCCAAGCTATAATCAACCATTCCTTCTGAAGTGACCTTTTCTTTTTCTTTCTTTCTTTTTTTTTTTCGAGGCAGGGTATCTCTGTGTAGCTTTGGAGCCAGTCCTGGAGCTAGCTCTTGTAGACCAGACTGGTCTCGAACTCACAGAGATCTGTCTTTTAGTCCACCATCTTACTTGGAAATAGGTAAAATCTTTGCTGATAACAAAATGTCAATCCAGTGTGATTAAGAAGACTAATAGGGTCTCTTTGTAAATAGAAAATAAAGCTAAAAAATGCCTCCTAGTCAGACTCCTACTTGGGGAGATTAAAGAAGCATGAAGAATCAAAAGGTAGGGTATGAAAACATCTCCTTCTGTAGAAGGGAAGAATTCAGCAGTCTGAGAAATGGACTGGATTTGAAAGTAGTCAAAGGCTTGCTTAGCCAAGCCAAATACTCTGAAAATGATTAACATTTGCTAGCCAAGGAAGACTGATTATATATTTAGAATATGTTGTTACAAAGAACTCACCAGAGATGACCACTCAGACACATTTTTTAGCCAATTGAAAGCCTTGATTGCAGCTGGTTGGAACTACACTCAGGTTATTTGGGACTTAAGTATAGCCCCAAGCATTTAGAGCAAGGGGCCTTTAAAAGCAAAAATCACATCTTGGTATTTTGTTCTGAAGGGGAGGTTTACACAGACAAGCAGTCTAACACAAGCTAAGATAACTTGGCTAGGACATCCTGAACTTGGGTTCCTAGAATAGAGTTGTATAATTTTCCATGGGATTCTCCATCAAGAAGATCAAATTCTAGTTAAAGCTGAAATGGCCTCACCAAGAATACAAGATGCCCTGTCCTGTCACAGTATGGGTTTACAAAGACCAAAAGAAAGGCCCTAAAAGCATCAGTAGCTAATTAACCGACTGAGTCAGTATAAAACTTTATGAGCAACAAATTAAAAAAAAACACCATCCTATTCAACTGCACATGGAATATTTATCAACCATGCACTGAAGTATAAGTTGCACAGCGAGCAACTACAATACACTGTAACTCGTTAAAATACAGAGCACGTTCAAAGGCAACCACGAAATATGATTAGAAATGTAACACCGAGATGAATAGAAAAACCCCAGATGTTTGACAGGCAATGTGCGTCTAAATAATGCATGTGTCACTGAATAAATGTGAAATTTATTAATATTTTGAATTGAGCTGTAATGAAAGTATGATATGAAATGTGTTCACATAGATAAAATATTACGTAGTGAAAATGAAAACTTAAATTCATATTTGAAAAGAAAAAAGTGTGCAAATTGATGATTAAACTTCTTTCTTCACAAGCTAGGAAAAAGAACATCAAGGGATAGGTAAAGAATTCGAGGGAAATTGCAAAAGTGACTGGACTGTAAACAGAGACCATGGAGGCCGGGAGGAAACACTAAGAAGCCCAGTGCTGAGCCTTCGAAGTCTCTTGGAATGATTAAGGAAGCTTGAGAGAAAAAGCAATAACCAACATCAGGAGTGGAAAACACAATACAGGAGTAATTTTACAGAAATGAAGTGAATCTGACAACTTAGATATAATGGAAAGTGCCTCAAAACTCACACAAAAGAAAGCCAGAAATTAAAATACATTTTGTTAAAGGAAATTAAATCTGTAGAATACAAGGGCATTCATATTTAAAGAAGTCAAAAAACTTTTCTTACAAACAAAACTCTGGACTTTTTTGAACAAAATAAAATCTAAAATTAAAAACAAAAACCAGGAAATGGAAGTTGGACAAAACAAGCCCACAGAGAAACAAAAGAGGTCAAGAGAAAGCATGGGAGTCAGAGACACACGCATTTGCACACTCAGGAATTCTGTGAAAACTCTACACTGGAAGCTCTATGTGTATGCCATGACCTGGTGTAGGCCTGGGCGGGCCCTGAGCTTGCTGCTTCAGAGTCTGTGAGCTCCTATGAGCTTTGCTCAGTTGTTTTAGAGGGCCTTGTTCTCCTGATATCCTGTCCCCTGTCACTTCCTCTCCTGCAGGGTTCCCTGAGCCTTGAGGGGAGGGAGCCAATGGAGACATCTCATTCAGAGCTATGTGTCCTAAGGATCGCTCCGTCTGCATAATGTCTGGTTGTGGATCTCTGCATCTGTTCCCATCTGATTCTGGAGGAAGCCTCTCTGATGACAGCTGAATAAGGCACTGATCTATGTGTGTAGCAGAATATCATTAAGAGTCGTTTTATTGTTACAATTCTTGTAGACCGCTAAGATTTTGTTTTATTCTGTGTCTCTGGACTATCTAGACCCTGGTTTTTGGTCATCCAAACAGTGTCAGGTCTGTGTCCCATCCTATGGAGTGGGCCTTAAGTCAAACCAGACATTGATTGGTTACTCCTGAAAGCCTTAGCATATTTTGCAGGCAGGACAGATTGTAGGTCAAAGGTTTTGTAGTTGGGTTGATGCCTACTTTTCTCTTTTAGTAGCCTTTCTGTGACACAGACACAAGAACAGCAGTTCTCAACCTGTGGGTCTCAACGCCCACGGTGGTCACATATCAAATATCCAACATATCAAATATTTACACTACAACTCATCACAGTAGCAAAATTACATTTGTGGAGAATCAGCAGAAATGGTTTTATGGCTGGGGTTATTGCAGCAGGAGGAACTGTGTTAAAGGATCGAAGCATTAGAATGGTTGAGAGGCACTGCACTAGCACATGGGGGCAAAGTTTCTGCGTAGGCACCAGCTGGACCTCTCCGTGTTCAATGCGTTGTATGGGTGATGTCTTCAGTTGAGAACCACTGCACTAGCACATGGGGGCAAAGTTTCTGCGTAGGCACCAGCTGGACCTCTCCGTGTTCAATGCGTTGTGCGGGTGATGTCTTCAGCAGTGGGAGCTTGCTGACGGTTTGTGGAGAACAACCTGTTCTCTTGTCAACAGCCAGGTCGTTCTGGGGATTTCCATGGGCCCCCTTTGGGCTAACAACTCAGATGGATAAAGACCAGTCCTGGCCCTGGAAGCTTCATTTGGTGACAAGAGATGGACCCAGATATTCTCATTGTCAAACTTTGTATATATTAAGAAGTAATTAGCATCAATTTAAACATTTTAACCTTCATTTTATTTTATGTATATAGGTGTTTGGCCTGCATATATGTCTGTATATCATGTTCTTAGAGGGAGGGCATTAGATGCCCTGGGCATGGAGAAGGTTCTGGAATAGCAGACAGTGCTCTTAACCCTTGATCCACCTCTCCACCCTGTTGGTATTAATCTTTTACAAACTCAGACCACTAAAAGAATATTTTCTATCTTAGTTTATGAGCCTACAGTAAACTTGTTAGCAAAACTTGACAAGACATTATATAGGGCAGTGTTTCTCAAATATCTGGATGCAGAAATCATCAATACCTCGTATGCAAAATGTTAACTCACTTTATGTAGACTGATTTGTTTTTCAACTCAAAAGGAATGAATGAAAATCTTTAAATTAATAGAGCAAAGAAGAAAACGGCATTCCCCACAAGCATGACAGAAAAGTGTTTGATAAAGTGCAAAAACAAAACCTTTCAGGAACTAGAGACAGGCCTTTCTCATTGATGGAAGTTGTCTACCAGCATCCTTCACCAAGCATTTTACCGGGCCCCTTCCAAGTTCAGGTGTATGGGGTCAAGTGAGTGGATACACATGGAAGCCAATGGGCCTTAGATAGCAGATTTAACAGAATTACGTCAAGTGAATATAAAAGGGGTACATTCAAACTATAAAAAGTAAATTCCATCAGTATTTATAGATAGAAAAATGAAAGAGGCACTGTGTTTCTAGTTTTTAGTTGGAAAATTAAAGTTAATTTTTTAAAAAGGCTTTACACTGTATAAGCCTGATGATCAATCTCGCCACACCTGTATCTGGCACTTTTCTCATTGTGACAAAGAGCTTACGGGAAGGGCTTGTTGGGGCTCATGGTCTGAAGGTAAAATCTATCATGGAGGAAAAGCCCAGCAGGTAATGCCATGGCCACAGTCAAGAAGCAGAGATGAACACTGGTGTTCAGCTCACTCCCCCTTCTATTTAGCATGGGACCCTAGGGAGGGGGCGCTACCCACATTCAAGGCTCTCCCCTCTCTTAAGCCCTCCTGGGAATCTATATATCTATCTCCCATCTATCCATCCATCCATCCATCCATCCATCCATCCATCTATCATCTATCTATAATCTATCATATATCCATCTACCCACCCGTCATCTATCATCTATCTATCTATCTATCTATCCTTTCAACCTCCCACCCATCTATAGTCTATCATCTGTCTGTTTGTCTCTCTGTCTTGTGCTGTCATTACTCATGCTCTTTTCTCTGCCTTCCATGTTCTTTCTTCTCCTTGCTCTGATCGCTCATCCATTGACCCTTGTTGCTTTCTTGGAGAAAGCTGTCCCCAGCTGAGCCCGAAGTCTGAGTTTATCACTCATGTTCACAACCATAGTGCCCTCTGATCACTACTAAACACCTGTCAGCATCCAGTGATACAGCTGTCTCTGCATGTGACTAATTTATCCTGCAGGTTCCAGGAGGGGACCTGGAGGTAACCAAGGTTGTGTCTACAGCCAATAGAGATGGCCAACAATGAGATGGCAACAGCACAAACTGAACCTCAGCAGTAAGGTCACCTGTGTCACCCAATTCCAGTGAAATTAGAGATGCCTTGGAGCAACATCTAACAATATGTTAAGACAATGTTCTTGGAAACACTGAACACTCCTCCAACACACACATACACTCTATAAGTGTAAAGAAACTGAGATCTGAGTTAAATCTCACTATTGGATGTCCTTGAGGTCTTGAAAGGTCTGCTAACTAAATTCAATTTGTAAGCCCCAAGGAGTTGACTCAGAAAATGCAAATGAGAGTGAGCCTGCACTGAAACTCCTAATCGTAACCATGGCTTTGCCCCTGCCAGGTGGCTTACAGATGTCTGCTTATAAGAACCACAGTTTCTTGTCTCATTGATGTCATCTTGGTCCATGGTTTGCTTTCGCCAACAGAATGTGAGCAACACAACCCTGTGTCAGAGCAGAAGCAGTGAAGACATTCTCCTGTTTGGTTGTTTTTCATTACCCTCCACACAGCAAATGCCAAGAGGGGGGGCCTGCAACCATCAGAAACAGGCAAGGTGAGAAGGAAATAAGCCAGTGCTGCTGGAGGCTACTAGGGCTAAGAGGTTTTGTCATAGTAGCCTTTAGGCTAAGCTTTGGAGAGGAACATCAGCCTAGAGGCTGGGCTAAATCCAAAGTGCCTACTTGTGGTATGGTCAGTGAGGATGCAAGCTCAGCAATGCCAGAGGAGCCTAGCCATGCATGGTGACACATTTGTACTTCAAAACCTCGGGAGGCCCAGGTAGGATTTCAGGGAGCAGAAGGAGTGACCTAAACTCATTTTGAGCATCATATATGTAAGTGTTACCTTATGTTTAAAAAAAAGCACCGAAATGAATAAAACAAGCCCGGGAAGTAAAGCATTCTAACTAGCAAGCTGGGACATGGTGACAATGAGGTCATTAGTGCAAACCGTGTTGTTTTCTGTAGCTCCTTTGTTGGTCCTCCATGTAAAACAAAAAAAAAATGTTCTCCCTGGCAGATATGACTAGCATGGAACCATCTTCAGAAATCATCTGAACCAGGTGTAGTAGGCAGAAATGAATGGTTGAAACAAGATAGATAGTGGTCTGTGTCCATTGATCCAGGCTATTTTCCTCCTTTCCAACGTCGTACTTTTGGGGTTTCCCCATGCCGTCTCAGGGACTCACCCAATAGCAGTTAGAGAAAAGTAGACAAGAGCATACAGAACCAACAAACCGATGAGACTGCGGTCAGATTGCAGACCTCAAGCACATCTGTTTTACTCTTATGCACTTACAGTTGTGTTTCCCTGACACATTCGCGTGATGTAAGTCATAGGTAGGATCTGATGATACCCCTGAACAATAAAGACCGGGGAAGGAAGTGTGTAAAGTAACGGTTTTCCAATTGCATATTTCACGTTTCTTTTCTGTTATGCAAATCAGCCACTAGAGGACGCCACGTGGCTCCATTTCCACACCGGCTTCTGTGACTCTGAGGCTGGCATTTCCAATTTCCATCCTGAGAAGTCACCGGGTTTTGCATTCCTTTAACCCGGGTAGGCAGGGCAACGAGTCCACCCAAGGGAGCCACAACTCTGTATTAGCTCAAGGCCAGTTTCCGCTCCGCACAGCCGAGGAAGATCTGACTAGTGTTCCAAAGACCTTCACAGCAGCCCTTGTTACGCGGCTCCCAAGAGGGTGGGTGCCTGGGATTTGTACGGGCTGTGGTCCTGCTTCCTGTTAGCACTGACCTCCTTAGCGTTGCACACCTTTCCTTCTAACCTGCTTTACAGTGGGGCTTGGGGTTTGCCTGGTTTGTTTGTTTGGTTGGTTGGTTGGTTTTGTTTTGCGTTCTGCTGATTACTTTTGTTATTTGGGTGCATTTTAAAGGAAACTGTTGTAATCCAGGCAAACCTGGCTCCTCCTGTCACCCACCTGAGCTTGGCAGGTGTAGGGACCCCGGATCTTTAAAAGAAAGGCTCCACCCTCTTCTGTCCTCTTTTTCTAGCTGTTTCTCTGAAGGGCAGACAGGACCTTTCCTGTCTCCCCCCTGCCTCTTCTCTTCTGTCCTGTCTCTGTGTCTCTTTGCCTTATTTCCTTACCTCCCCCTCAGTGAAACTTTCAATATGAGCCACGTCTATGGGTCTCTGCTTCCCAGTCCGCCCGCTGCCCATCACCCGCCCCGGGACCGCGACCCTAGAGCGGACCAGAGACCTGCCACCTGCGGTCCCAACCGGTTACGCTTTATTCCCACCAGGAACTGCTTCTGCCGCCACGTGGACGCTGGAGTTCAGCTGGAATTCTGCTTCCCTGGAAGATTTCTCCTGCCTCGTGGTTCTTTCTTTGCTGTCTGAATTGTCACAAACTTGCAAGTTTTTTCAGTTCTCAAGTGCATCCGATTGCAGCACAAGAAGCCGTGCTCTAAATGGACAGTAAGGACCCTCCATTTCAGAAACATTCGTGTTCTGCAACAGCCTAGCACCCGCCCTGACCTTGGCAGCTAATCTCTTCGTCCAGCTGAGCGGGTCCTGCGGCTACCTTCCACACCCGCTTCATTTGCATAAAGTAAGTTTCACACAGCCCGCAACTCTTGGAAATGAGGATTTTAGTTACATGCGTCCTCTCAGTTAGGCAGCCCTCCTCCGGTTATCTTTATTAACAGACACTAAATAACTTTGCATCATTTAAATACCCTCCAGTGTTTATCGGCTGATAGAAGCCCCCCCCCAACCCCCTGGAAGGTGGACCTGAGCGATAGTGACAAGTAGGCAGGACCGGGGAATAACTGTTTAGCCTCCCTGACTGAGCTAAGCGACGCTCCTAGGATGCTTGAGAATATAACCAGCGAGGCATCGACAGCAGGTGAGTGAGCATTTTCAGCTCGGTGACACTGTGTTTATGAACCCATGAATAGCACCGACTATTGTTTCCTTGCCTAACTGCACAGATGAATTGGGAGGTGTATTAATTTAGGTCTGGGGGTGGGGTGGGTTTTAACAGGGCTCAGCTGGCAATGGGAGCTAGGGACACAGGTGACACCAGCCCCCACCGGGGGCTGAATCACAGTCTCCCAGTCTGAGAAATTTGCTTGGGTTCTAAGCCTACACAGAGTTGAAGGGATCGTATCAAGTGTAAGTAATGTCTTTGTATAAATAAACATGTTAACTTTGTTTGGGCTATGAAGAGACTTATTTCCAAGCTAAAGTCAGTAGCGAAGGTTAAGGTGGGTTTGTGGCCTTTCTTTTTCAAAAGTATACACAGTTTCCTACTGCTGCAAAGAGACAGGCTGTGAAAGCATGATCTCTGGAGCTGTGGAGGGTTTCTCTTGGCAGAACTGTTACTACAAAACAAAAAACTAGAAACTAAACAAAAACCTTTCTAATTGGTTTAGGTGTTCTATGGCTGGGTGCATCTAAACTGGTGTGTGCATTAAAATAAGTTCCATGTGTTATTAAATTCATTTAAAGTAGTCTTGGTTTTTTTTTTTTTTTTTTGGCCTCCTTCTGGGGATGTTTTAAGCAACGCTCTCTCAAACACAGTGATTCTGTTTTAGAACTGTAAGGGCCCAGGAGGTGGGTGAGGCGGCTGCATGATGTGTATTTTGTCCAGAGGCATAGCTGTGATCTGGGTCTCAGTGAGCAGGAAAGTTGTGCAGAGTCTTCTGTGGGGTGCAGGGGTGTGAAGAGTCTTCTGTGGGGTGCAGGGGTGTGCAGAGTCTTCTGTGGGGTGCAGGGGTGTGCAGAGTCTTCTGTGGGGTGCAGGGGTGTGCAGAGTCTTCTGTGGGGTGCAAGGGTGTGCAGAGTCTTCTGTGGGGTGCAGGGATGAGATCCAGACTCCTCAGCAGATGGAATGAAGCAGGAGTTAAGAACACAGGTGCAAGGAACACCAGAACTGGGTTCAAATCTAAAAGTCCGGAAAACATTAAGATAAACCATTGTCCCTCCTCCCTTGGCCTCATCTGGAAAGTGTGGGCTGTTGGTACCTGTCTCGTAGTAACAGCAGAAGAGCTAAGCAAAGTACTAATGCTATGTACTCTTTCCAGCACCTGAAACAAGGCAAAATCTGTTTGTTGCATATTAAGAATTATCATCATAGTAAGTTTTGATAAGCACCACTAAATAGATGCAAGCTACAGAACAAAGCTGAATATATGCTGAAGAGAACTCCATAATGTTGGTTTACCAAAAGCAGATGGCCCTACGCTGTTTCCGTATCTTAGTGCACATGAATAGAGCTGCAGTAAGTGTGACATGTGGGCATCTCTGATGTGTTGATTTTGCCTCCTTTTAATATACAGCCACTAACAGAATGGCTATGTAATGTGTTTGGGGGAACTCCATACTGTCTTCACAGTGACTGCAATAATCCATGTCCCTACCAATTATTTATAAGAGTTACATTTACTCCAGGTCATAACACTTGGTTTTTTTCTTTTTAAGACTGTCTATCCCAGCTAGCATGGGGGCCTTTAATGCTAGCAGTCAGGGCCAGAGACAGGCCGATCTCTGTGAGTTCGAGGCATTCTGTACACAGCACACTGTAGGCCAGTCAGGGTTGTACAGTGTGACCCTGTCTCGAAGTAAGATAGTTCCATGATTCAGAGCTCATGTAGTTCTTGCAGATGACCTGAGTTCTGTTCCCAGTACCCACATGGCATCTCACAATTGTCCTAGCTCCAGGCCTAGGGAATCTAATACCTCATTTAGCCTCCACCAGCACTAGGCACATGGGAGAAAACACTAATACTCATAAAAATAAAAATAAATAAATCTTTTTTGAATAGTTGTTCTAGCTGGAATAAGATGGAAATTCCCTGATAGGGCTCCTCCACACTATTGTGGGTTCCTCTATTTCTTTTCAAGAAGTATCTGTTCAGATAATTTCTCTTTTTAAAGATCTCTCTGCATTTTTAAGTATAGAATTTTTTTGTGTGTTCTGTATAGAAACCTTCTGCCAGATGAATAGTTGACAAATTTTGTGCCATCCTGTAGGCTGTGGGAAACACATTTTAAATAACTTCCCTGTCTTTTCTTTACAGGCCATTCTCTTCCAGATACCACCCTTATAGCTTCAACTTTAGAGCACCAAGAAGAACATTCGACATTGTTGCCAGAATTGGGTAGGACCTACGTTTTTGAATAACACATTTCCATCATTAAGAGCACCTGTTGCTCTTGCAGAGGGCCTGGGTTCCCAGCACCCACGTGGCAGCTCACAACTGTCTGTAACTCCAGTCCTAAGGGATTTGACACCACTTCTGGTTTCCACGGGCACCAGGCACATGAAGGTGCGCATACACACATGCAAGCAAATACACCCATAAAATAAAAATAATAAACCTTCTTTTAATAGCCATTCGAGCTGGGGTGAGATGTCAGTTCCCCGTGGGCTCGGGGGGGGGGGACCCATTTTAACTAACTTTCCTGTCTTTTGAATGCAGATACTCTTACTACATCACCCACTCACCTGCTATCTTCAGCTGTACATCACCAAAGAGAGAATCCACTATCATTGACAGCATCTGGTAGGTTCTGTGCTTTTTATACAACAAACTTCTAGCCATTGGTCTCTTATTTGAGTCTTCAATAAGGTGGATCTGCAACATCTTCTGGGGTCAACTAACTGACACTAAAACATTGACCAGAAACATCCCACAGTTTCCTCTGGGAGTAGGCTAGGGGATTTTTATTAAGCAGGATTTTTTTTCTGCAAAGAGAAGCAATCATATCGTTCACTGAAGAAATGTTAAAAAGGTTTAGGAAAGCAAAATGAGCAAGCACATCCCTGCTTCTTAGGAAGCCTTGCCAGCGAGCAGTACTTGCTGAGCAGTGAAGGAAGACACTGTTCACTGTGTTGTGCTTATTAAATTTTGCTTAAAAGTTCCTGGGGAAGCTGACTTTCAAAGGGTGCAGTAGAGGAAAGAGCAAGAAATCACAGTGAGGTTATGAGACGAACCATTGGTAACAGTTTCTCATCTTAGATTTTCAGAGGGTTTGTTTCTATTGTGAGGTAGGAATTCGTTCCCAAGTCCCAAACTGCCACCCCTTCCGTAACTAAGAGTATCAGAAAAGCAGCTGTACATAGAACCTGGAGCCACCCTACTATGTGAAGACCTCTACCGTAGCCCCAGAATGAGGTGGAGTTCTGGCCGATGCCTAATGCAGAGCTGTGCATGGCCCCTGCAGCACTGCCCACCTTGTCCCCTGTGTTCTTGCCCGGTGATCACCTCAGAGGTCTGGGGAGACAGTTCTAACCTTCATCTCCTCCACGGATATCTCCTGAGATGTTTTAAATGTCTAAATCTTTTACTGTATAGTTGTAAGAATTCTTTGATTATTCTAGATGTCATCTTATAAGATACATGGCTTGAAAATATTTTCTCCAATATTGGGATCATCTTTTTACCTTTGATACTGTCCTTCTAATGTATTTTTATGAATTCTATTTTCTATTTTATTATTTTTGCTTATGATGTCATATTCAAAGAATCATTTTTCCAAATTCAATGTTATAAAATATATGTCTAAATTTTCTTCCAAGAGTAGTTTTATATTCTATATGATGATTTAAATGCGTATGCACATACTGTGTATATATATTCAATAAAGTTTGAGTTAATGTTCTTATGTGACATAAAGAAAAAAGTACCTTTTTGCATGTGAAAATAGTAGATATTGAAAATATTACTTTTTCCTATTGAATGACCTCCAATCAGTCAGTAATAGATATAAATTAACTTCTGGACTCTCAATCCTATCCCTTTGATCTTTATGTCTTTATAATCTTATATTACTAGGGCAACACCACACTCTAAACACTAGAACACTGGAATTTTTGTTTATTTGGTTGATTTTTTCTGTTTTTTTTCCCATCATGTGTTTTGAACTCAAGAAGTTTGACTATTCAGACTGTGTTCTTGGACACTGCCTTGACTATTGGGAACCTTCATTTCATATGTGTTTTTCTAATTCTGTTAAAACACTGCACATACATACTCATTGAATGTGGTCAGTGATTATATGATGTTTACACTATTCATAAATCTCATTTTACAGTGATGTAAAATGCAGACAAGTGGCCATTAGTGTTCCTAGTCCTCAGTTGGATTTGTTTGCCTTTAGGTACCTCGACACCAGTCTATGCGCTCCGTGTGGCTCTCTTTGTCACCCAATGATATCCCAGGCTTAGCTCTTCCCCTTACAGTTGTGTGTTCTGCTTCCTCTCGTAAGGCGAGCCTTTAGTGTAGGCTCACAGTCTGTGCTCTCCGGTAAGTACAGCAGTTAAGCCATCACTTAAACCATGAGACAATCCTAACTTCCTACTCTTTCGTAATATGGCCAGACTTTGATATGGCCAAGCATATCATGATCATTTTCAATCCTTAAAATGGAAGAAATTAAATTTTAAAAATGTAAAACAAGATGAATACAACTATTTGGGGGCCACCAGGACAATGGATGATGACACTAAAATTTGTAGCTCACTAGAAAAAAATACTGCAGAAGTTCACCCTGTTACCTTCCTCCTCCTCGAATGACTCTTTTGGGTGCATATCTCAAAATCCTTCTGTCAGCCAGTGGAACAATGTGCCTGCAAAATAGGTGTGACCTTGCCTGGGAATGTGAGTAGGCATGATGTCTCAAATTCTAGACGTCTGTGATGTTATCGGTTCTGTACCTAAATGTCCACGCAGTCCAATTCTGGTGAAATCCAAAATCAAAACTGGCTCTCTGTGTGGCCTCACCAGAGGTACTTCAGAGCTGGGAGAATGAAGCCACTCTCCTGTCTCTGCGCCTCTGCCGTGTAGACGTTCTGAAGCTGCCACCAGGGGGCCTGTGGGGAAGTGGTCTTCGGCTGATACTTTATCCACTTCTTGTTTACCCCATCTCAACGTCTGTCCCGTACAGGTAGTACCGTCAGACCATTCACCATGTCACTCAATGACACGGCTGTCACTCCTGAAGTCCCCGTCTTCCCAGCACTGAACATCACGGGAGGTTTGTTGTATTTCCAGCACTGGGGTCTCTATGGGGGTGCCCGTTTCCTCAGTGGGATCCCACCGGTGACTGTAGGGAAACCGGACCAACCCAGAGAAGCGCAAGTTAAGCAGCCAGGTTCCTGCTGCTCAGAGGCTCTGGCGCAAGACATAACACTGGGAACCAAAGAAATTACAACTAGGAAAGTACACAAATGATAAATATGACCCGAAAATGTGGAGGGTAACAAATAAAGGGGACCAGGAGCCAAGGCCTTACACAGCCTAGAGCAAACCAAACTAGCTCACCTGGGCTGGCCTGCTCCCCCACAGAACTGCCTTGAGGGACCTCCATGCCATTCATCTTGAAAGAAAGCCAGTCATACTTGCCCCACAGTGTTTCTCCACAGATTAAATAGGAGGTAAGTCAGAGCTCAGGCCTGGAGCAGACAGACTCCAGTGTCTACCAACTGATAGCCAGCTGTGTGTTGAGATAAGGGTGTGCCTGCGGCACCGTTGCCTGCTTGATCTCTCTCCCTCCCGTCCTCTCTCTCTCTTTGTAAAGATATAACCTACTTAGTATTCTGACTTTCTTTGAAAACTTTGTTTTTCAGGACGGCAAAGAATAGGACACCCTTTTGATGAACCAGGTATGTTGGTGTGTGTTAATGAAATGACAAGCATTCCATTTTAAAATAGTAGTGTTTTTGTTTTATATACCTAAGAAGTGACAAGGGGCTATGTTAAAAGAGAAAAATATGTGTCATTAACTTCAGTGACAAAAGCAAATATTCCTGATTTTGAAGGAAGAACTTTTTTTTAACTCTGGAAGTAGCAATATATGATTTGGTCTTTTATTTTTCTAAGTTACGTTTTTGTATTTTTTTGATCAACTGTGAACAAAAATGAAGAAAAGTCTCTTCATTTATAAAAAAAGCTGAGTGTTCCTCTTCCCATCAATTAATTAACATCATATCAAAAATAAATAGAGACCATCCCTGTCTCAGTCCCAATTCACCTTTGGGCATATCTTTACACTCTCCCTTCTAACAAGCATCGTGCTTGCTGCCCTTGTCTGCTGTGGACTGACGTGGATCACTGGTGTATTCTTCCCTACCCTGAAATCCTCAACTCTCCCTTACTGCTTGGCCAATGACCACATTTCGCATGGGAGAAAAGACGGGTTATAGAACTTTGTCACAAACTCACAAGTTACAGCAAATTGGTGGAAAAGGCCATACACCAGAGAATGGGCAAGCTACTTTTGCCTTTAAAATTAATAACCTGTATTTAAGACATAAGTTAAACAAACGGGCATGTCATTTTATCTACATGCCTAACCCTCGGTTCTGTTGACTTCTTTGATCAGCACTACAAGCACTCTGTAAAAACAAAAGTCTCTCCAACTTACTTGTCTTAAATCGCTTCATCCCCAATGTGCTGAAGTTTGCAAAAAGCATTTGTCACTGTGCCTGTGAGTGTGCAGGGGCTTGGGCCATAACTAGGCAGTGCTTAGAACACAGGTGATCTGGAGAATGGTTCTAATTCTGCTTTACCACTGCCTGACTGGGCAGCTCAGCACCATTCACTTGATGTAAGCTGTTTAGGCTACTTCCCTTCCAAGCCTGTAATTCTACGATCCATTTCATACCCTTTAGTACATGAAAACATCCTTCTCTCTCCTACCGTTTAAACCATCAGAGAGTTTGTAGGTTTTCCCAGTCTGTGCCGAATACCAACAAACTCTTATCTGAGATTATGCCTGAAAAGAACACTTAAATGTTAATTCCCTGTGTGACTGAGAAGCATAAAATTCAAGATTCCCACAAGGTTACTCTCAAAACACAAAGTTTTGAGAGATCAAATGTGAACAAAACTATGACGTATTAATGCATTTTCTGTGAGCAGGCAAGGTCATATCACCCTGTGTGGTTTTTCAAATGACACAGTTGATTTTTCAATTTCTTTCTTCCTGTTTCCTGTAGTGACTATACTCATTGTTTTGGGTGTAATCGCTGGTATCGTTGGAACTATCCTTCTCATCTATTACTTAATCAGCCTAATAACAAAGGTAAGAGTTCAGGGTTCCATTTTGTTTTAAGCTCTGTGTGAACAACTTCGAGTGGCATATTCTTCAGAGTACATTTGAACACAAAGAGAAGCAAAATTTTGTGAAACTCCATTCTTTTGAACAGGACACATAAAGACACAAAATCCTCAGCCGAACTGTTTTTGCATCTGCTAAATTTAAGGCGATTCCAGCATATAACTCTATTTGCCATGTCCCCAATGACTGGTTCCACAAAGTTCCTGCCTAATGTGATTTAGTATATTTTAATGTATATAGACGAGCTAGTTAAATTTCCGCTTGTATTTAATTTGTGAATAAAGTATTTAAGACAGTGTCATACCTAGATACATTTAAAACTAATACTTATTTCCTTTTTTAAGATTTATAGTGTGTGTGTGTGTGTGTGTGTGTGTGTGTGTGTGTGTGTGTGTGTGTTTGCAAGAGTTTGTGTGCACCATGTTTCAGCAGTTGCCTCCAGAGGTCAGAATTGATCAGATTTGCCCAGTACAGGTGCCGGGAACTGAACCTGGGACCTCAGTAAGAGCAGCAGCTGCTCCTAACCACTGAGCCATCTCTCCAGCCCCATTTCTGCTCACACTGTTTCTAAAAATAAGTTATTCAAAAATTCACCCATGAATTTTTAATCATTAAAACTATTTTTAATGACACATACGTACCACTATACTTTCAGGAATTATTTCTGTGATCTGCTAAATACATATTCAACTGCCTGCTAAAGCATATGAATTTCTACCTAAGATACAAACCGTGATGTACACTTATGATGCTGTCTCTAAATCTGTAATGCTATGTCCTATATCCCAAGCATCAAGTCATACAAGATTGGCAGCTGGGCATTTAGCATCTTCTATTTTTAACCACTCCCTGATTGCACCACCGTAACCACGATCTGTATTATTTTGACAAAGTTAAGAGTGGTGGCCACACTGTGGTGGCAGGGCCATCACTCTAAAAATGACAGGAAACCTACACCATTTCTTTGCTTGGGTCTTCAGCTACTTTTACAGGCAACTGGCTTAAACATCCAGGTCTATCACTGATTCTCATTATTCAATGTTAATGTGTCTTCCTTAGTTAAGTTAATCAAGGTCATGCATTTCATTATTTGTTAGTAATTCAGCTATTGGTTAGTTTATGGGTGCTTGGTCGTCATATGAGATATGCTCCATATGAAATGACTCCTTCGCCTAAAGTCTATACATTACAGAAAAGTCATTTTCTGAGAAAATATGTGAAAATGAACTTCCCTCTTTGCTAATGCTCAAACCCTGAAATGTTCAGTTGGCAAAATTCAAAGAATATTCTCTGTTTGCATACAGAAGAATTTGCATCTGGGTAACATGACTCTAGAATTGTACTTTCTTCATTTTTATTTTTATTTCCACATTTGCTATTTGCTACAGCATAGAATATGGAAAAGTCAATCCATAGAATAGTATGACCCCTGTTGGATTAAAGCACTATTTAGAAATGCAAATATAAATTAAAATTAATGAACGGGGAACAGTGACCCACACCTTTAATGCCAACATTCAGGAGGGAGAGGCAGGTGAATCTCTATAAGTTTGAGGCCAAAAACTACAGCGAGAGTCCTAGGACAGCCAGGACTACAAAGTGAGATTTGTCACAATAAAACAAAACATAATTTAAATCAACTTTCATATGTATCTATGAAATAGGGGCTTTCCTCAGCAGAATTAGACTATATAATTTTTCACCAAAAGTATAGCAGTTTAGAAAAAAAGGGTTTTATAAGAGGAATTTTTATTTTCAGGGTATCTTTGATTTAGAAAATGGCAGTGATATTTTTTTCTTTTACTTTTGTTCCTAGAAAAGTTCAGTTGACATACAACCTCCCAAGAGCGAAGACACGGATGAGCCTATTGAACAGGTTAGTGGCAATGCCTCTGTTGCCTTTTGTGTTTGGGGAAAGGAATGAGTTAGTGAATTCTGTCTTTCTGAGTCATGGGGAAGCAAGTCAGATGGACTCACCAATGCTAATTATTTTTTAATATGAGGATTGCTCATAACTTTAAGAGTCTCTCCTAGGTAGAGCTTTTTTATTTTTATTTTATTTTTTTGTAAAATTCTATAAGTGAAAGAGAAAAAAGATTCATTAGTGAGCTCCTTAGTTCAGAACCTGCAAAGCTTGCCTGTGAGAGACCCAGTGGTGCCTCAGATATGATGCCCAGCTGTGGAGGCAGCAGCTTCCAGAGCACAGTTTCTCTACCCACGAAGCCTTTGTATCACTCTGCTCGCACAGTTCTTAGGAAATTTTGCCTGACGCATCAACCTAGGTAGCAGTATGTTTTGGAGGAGAAGTTGGTCAAGAACAGTGAGTTAGAATGCTCAAAATCAACTGAAGCTTTCCCCATGATTATTAAAATTCGTAACAGGGGAACCAAATTTTACATTCACCATTTTCCCATATTTGCGTAGGTTAAATTATTCAGAGCATATTTGTGAGTGGAGTTATAAAGTTCAAATGCCTCCCATAAGAGATGTAAGAAAACACAAAATCATTAAAAATGCTTTTAGTCCTTACTTTATGAAATAATGTTCTAAGCTGTTGATACAGCTGGAGGCTTAAGAGGTCAAGATGCTCTGTGGTCTCTGTAGGAACCAGGCATCTTCAGAGATGAGCAAGGCAGAGAGTGCTTAGGTTGCCTTGGCCATGACTTGGGCTTGGTGGGAAATTAGAAGACGTGAATTTCAATCAGCTGTCCACTGTGGCTTCCTACTAGGAATATTTGAGATACACAAAAGGATTGGGAAATGCTTTGGGGGCAAATATTCTCACTGTCCCTTCTATGTGTTCTCTGAGACACAACATGACCTAAGTGCAACCTTCCAGTCAAGATGGTGGGGCTGTGGGGTACAATGAGGGAGCTGACTGGGTGCCTTCCCTCTAAGCAGTCTGAGAGGAATTGCGAGAAGCTCTGTGCAGGGTCTTTGTAAGAAAGACTGCAAGACTGGGAGCCTGGCTTCTGCTTGACCGTATGGGTATAAACCAACTCACTTGTTACTGCCATGGCATCAGGTCCTGCCTCTCCCCACTTTCTCTGATTTGTCATCTCTGGAGAAGGGAGGAGCAGAACTGTGTTTGTTTCTCACCTGAGATTTCTAAAATAGATTTTCAAATAAAAAAAATCCGTGCCTTTCTAAAACAAACCCTCTAATGTAGCTACATGAAGGATATTTTATGACAACTATATTCAAAGACTACTCCAAGAATGTAGCTTCGTGGCATTTATTTGATGCAATGATCTCACGTCGCTTCAAACATAACTGCGTCCTATTTGACTGTTTCATACCCACTCCATCCTTCTACAGATCGTTGTTCAAGAAGAGCACGGCAGTGTTTGAAAGACCTCAAAGAAAACACGACGTCAGTCAACAGAAAACGTAATACAAGAATCAGACATTTCAGTAAATTATGTACCTTCCTGAGCTGTGTCATTATAGGAGAAAATGTCACCATTTTAAGCTTCATTAATTCACGATAGAGGGTAGGGGTGGGAGGGGCATCTCCTTTCATTAGTAACTGTAGATGAAGAGAAGTTTCCTTGTAGGTTTGATTTTATGTTGAATAGCAAGGTTTATAAATACTTGACTAGAAATTTTGTCCCAAAGTTTCAATTGAGTTCATGTGTTGTCCATTAAGATCGACTTATCCGATTCTGTTATATTTCGTTCATAATGTTATCATTGAAAGGCTTATACTAGCTCCATGAAATCGAAGTTCCCTTATCATTCTAACTGCTGGATTCAGTTTCATTGTTTTAAATAAATTAAAAGGCCAGCAAGTCCTACTCCTCTCCTTCCTTGCCAGACGGGCAACACAGAACCATGGTAGGGTGTGGGTGCTTTTCCCACGCTAACAAAGCTCACATTCAGAAATGCCACAGACACAAATGCATGAAAGGACACAACCCAGGATTTGATGGGTCAGTCAGCACAAAAGTATCTGCTATTAAACAGTGTTGCTTTTGGATCGAAGTAATGTGTCTGATAGTGTTAGGTTGACTCCTTCAGGGCGCAGACTAATGTTGCAAAGAGATGTTTACAGAACCAGAGTATCCTAGGATGGAAACCAGAAATTAACTACAGCAATGTGTGTAAACTTTAACAAGCAGTCTGAGTTGCTAACAAATTTCTTGAATCCATCCAGCGAGAGCTTCCCTTATTAATAGAACTCTGGAAAACAAATTATCAAAAAGAACTTTCTAGACATAAGTGACTAAGGAACTTTGTGACTATACTTGACTCTGTAACTCCTTTAAAACAAAACTTAAAAGAATCAATGCTTTTATTAAAAAAGACATGAATTTGGGAGGGGGTGGGGCGGTGGGGGTGGATCTGGGAGTGGCAGAGGGGAAATAAGAAATGAATATGCTCAAAATACATTATATGAAATTCTTAAAGAATTAATAAAAATTTTTTTAAAATCATCATCTTTTTCCAAGTTGATAAGATTCTATATGGCTTTGCCTTGTTTTACAATACATAACTATATGTACACACTTAGTCCTGGAAAGTCAAATTTATTTTTAATAATTTTTAAAAGGATCTACTTGCATGTTCAGAGAATGCTTTATGCTTGTCACCTATTTAAAATAAAGAATGGAAAAAGAGAACATTTGTTGATATGTATTTTAAGTAGATTTAAGAATATTATTAAGTTAACTTAATTCAATTATGATCCAAGTACCAAGGTAATTTTAAATATACTTATTTCAAAAAATGTAAAACGTTAGACTAAGAGAGAACCTGGGTCTAGCCTTGTCTCTAAAGTAATATACTGGCCAAAGACAGTAAGAGGTTAGAGTGGTGGGCTGTCTCAACCAGAGCTCTGAAGCTCAGAGGATAATTAAAGTACAAATTGCTTTGACCTCCTTGAACTGTTACAGGCAGTTTAGTTTCTCTGTGCTCCTCAAGTGGCTTTCACACTGAAATTCAGTGTTGGCATGAAGAAGTGGCCTTTTTCCATTTCCAGATCACAGTCATTGAGAAAAATCAGGACAGTAACTGAAGCAGGAGCTGTATACAAGAATACCGATTACTTGATTTCTGGCTGGATCTTGGCTTATATTCACTCGTGCTTTCTTATACAATGAGGCAGCCTGCCTAGGGATGGTTCTGTACCACTCTGGCTGAGTTTCTTCACATCAACTTACAATCAAGGTGATATTTTACAGACACTGTCAGACACCAGCCTGATTTGGATGATGCCTTATTCGACTTTGCTTCATCCAAGACCACTCTAGAGAGTGTCAGTTTGTCACTAAGAACTAATCTGTTTACCCCATTCCTTGTCTCCTTGACACCAAATACATCACTGGTAAGCTGAAGCCTATTTTTTCATGCCCACAATATCTCAAGTGAATGTCACAATATAAAACACAGGACAACATTAAAGTCTCATAGATCTCTCTGGGAAAGGGAAATAGAAAAGGTCGTCATGGATAGCTGTAGTAGAAAGACTGGAATGGGAGGATCAGGTGAAGAGGGGGAGGGTAGGGGATAAAGAAGGAGGGGATACAGAAAAGGAAACCTAAAATTAACAGTCACTTGAGTGGTAGTATGACAATCTAATAAGCTCAACACTTCTTAAATATATTTATGTATACAGACACACACACCCATATACATATATATGTTAGTCATCTAAATAAAATCTCCAAATAATGAAGGAAAAAAAG
The DNA here is from genome assembly GCF_017639785.1 of Mesocricetus auratus. Taxonomy (NCBI): domain Eukaryota; kingdom Metazoa; phylum Chordata; class Mammalia; order Rodentia; family Cricetidae; genus Mesocricetus; species Mesocricetus auratus. The sequence goes on from NW_024429218.1 coordinate 7,346,563, forward strand.
AAGTGGCCTTTATCCTCTTTGTATATTGTATAATTAAATCAGAATAAAACACAGAAAGAACCCTTCCCTGTGGAGACACCAGGAGCCCAGGCATGACTCTAACTGGGGTTCTTAGAATGGGGACTGAGATGAGCAAGGGTGGTGAAGCCAGTCGGGGGACTTATTATTGGATGCTGGGTGTTTCCTTACAGAGATGTAAACAGAGGGTCCAAATGAAGGAGAAAGAGAGTAAGGAATGGGAAGCGCCAGGGAAGAGTGTGCCACACCAAGTGTTTCGGTGATAATTAAACACAGTGAGTGATACACCCGTGGACTTCCTGTGGACTTCAAGCGTTTATTCCACCAAGTAACTATTTTCACAAAAGAAACTCCTGAAATCCAGATGTCCCTCAAAAAAAAAAAAAAAAGAGACATAACACATTTTGCCCACAGCACGAGTGTGCCCATGTCAAGCCAGGGCTAGCATGCCCTGTCCCCAGCTCTGCTCCACTGGAAGGTGTGTACCAGGGGCTGCAAACTCACCTTCAGCTTCTAGAATTAAGCATGTCTTCTGTTAGCTGTTAAAAGAATGGCAGCAAAGGGTAGAATACAGGCTTTGTCTCCGAATGCACCAATTACCCGCCACCCAGGGTAACAGACCATTCTGGAATGTCCCTGGGTCAGAAGTCTCTGAAGGATTCCAGGAGACCCATAGTCCCCCGAAGGGAAGGTAAACCCAAAGACCCCATTGTTCCCATGTGCAGCAACCCCTCCGCCCTCACACACTGGCACACTCCATCTTGCCCACAGGTGGGCATACTTTATCTCTCTTGCCCTAAAGTGGGGGTGTAACAGGCCCTGGTCACATGCTGCATCTCTTTCCTTGGTTGACGGAAGATGAAGATGTCTGCTCGGCCTCAGCCTTTGCGTGAATGTATGGCATAACTCACAAGGTGACTTATTTGGATATGTAAAAATATAGGGTATTCTGGAAACCTTGGGACATGATGACATCATGATACAACCTGCAAGTTCTAAAAATATGAACGGTTGTTAATAAACATGCAATGGGATGTGAAAGATGACAACTAGTTCTACATTAAAAGCTCACTGTGTAGGGGGTGCTGTTTTCAGAGCTAAATGATAATCTTAGGTTGTAGGATTATGATCGATCTTGGTCTTTTCCTTACATTTTGTTCTAGCTTCTTAATATTCTAGAATATGCCTGGTTACCTTTTCAAAGAGTTGAAGCCATTAATATTTTCAAAGTTAAAAAGAAACATGAACAAGACAGTTGCTAGAACACATTCCCCCCCCCATGAATAGCCTACATAGGATTTACCTATGACTGACAAAAATAGCCATCCAAAGTTACGAGTCCTTATTGGGTTCCATGTCCACCATGTTCCAGTGACTATGAGAGCAGCTTGCAACTTAGGGACAAGAATTCCAGCCCTGCAGGGGTCACCTAAAGAACACTTCAGATGGGCTTGAGAATTGACCCCATGATTTTGAGTACAGCCTTGAATTTATTTGCCACTTGAATCATTCTTTGACTTGCTCTCATGCTCTAGCTAATGATTTCACTGGAGGAATATACAGCCTCTCTAACTTCTTCTTTCCAGGGTTATGATCAGAGCTTACTCTGGGTTCCTATCACCAGTGGGTGGACATTACTCAAAGAAGGTTGTTAATTAGAGTTTTTGTCTTGGTCTAAGTCTCTTAGAAATGGTTTTGTCAAATGATAGCGATGTATCACTCATTACAATACATTATTTCAGCCTCAATTTAAATTACTCATAGATCATCCTTGACCCTGTTCTTGGCTTCTTTCTCTGGTAAGTGGTGTTATTTTCAATAGGATGTTCTGAGGACATTATCTATGCAGTTGAACGAAACTGTAATTGAGAAATGGATTCAAACATTGCCAATTAAGGTGAAAATCATTTGCCTTCTCAGTTGAAAGATAATATCTATCAAAAGTAATCAGTTTAATATAAGTCATAATGTAAATAAATTTAACTCTTTCTGGCATTACTAATGCACAGAAGTGCTAAATATTTTAATTTCTTCCCATCAAAGTATCTCTGTTCTTAGATACTGGGACATAGTAAGTCCCCATTTTTATAGGTGAAAAATCTGAGACACAAGGAGCCAAAGTAATTTCCCAAATGGGTCAGTATGTGACTTCAGCATTCCAACAGAGCCTGGCCACTGTGCTCTACTGTCTCCAAGACAAAGTCGTAATGAAATCTATCCCAAAAGTGGTTCTTACACATGCCTACATTGTTCCTGAGCCATCATGGAGACAATGTTTGGCCACCTCACAAGTGACAGAGGTAGTACTATTGGCCGACAGTGAGCAGAGGTCAGAAGACATGAGACCCCATCTTCACCACAGCCTACACATACACCGCAAGATTTAGCCCAAAATGTCAATATTGCTAGGTTGAAAATCCCTTACCTACAAAACCAAAATGAGATGAAGGATAGTGTATGGAGCTTTTCTGCCCAGGAATGATAGTACAGCAGAAGCTATGCTGATTGGATATCAACCAAAATAAAGAAAAGGGCCCACAGTAAAGAAACAGACTTTAAGCCAACGTTATACAACACAGAACTCATTTGTAGACATTATGAACTTAATAAACAGCGTGTAAGAACTTAAGCAGCACAAAAGCAGGATGAAGACAGCCAACACACGGTTTGGAAAGGCTGAAAGCTAACGGAACATGGCTGGATAGACGGGGAAAAAAAGAAATCACCTAAAGGAAAGAGAGGAGAGTTGTGGAGTCATTAGCAAAGAAAGTCGAGCGAGTTGCTGGAAAGGAACGCTGCTGGAAGACAGTGTGGGCAGAGTCACCCGCGCGGAACGACAGCCAGTGTGGGCAGAGTCACCCGCGCGCGGAACGACAGCCAGCAGACAGGCAGCGTGCAGGAAACAGTCATCTTCAGATGGTGGACCCGTGCGTCGTGGAACTGTGGTTGCTGAGAAAGGGGAAGTAACCAGTCAGTTATCAGCCTGGAGAATTTTTAGGCCCCACTAGGTCCCCGAGACAGGCAGGGTGGGGTCAGGAAACATCATTGTGGCTAATATGCATAGCGAAAAACCCAAGATGGGAAACAGGCAATGACCGTAAGTCTCTATACGCCCTGGTCAGTGCACATAGGCAAGAAAGCTAAGTGTTTGAGACCGTTCTCATGTCTGAAGGACCGCTGCCAAACCTCAGCGGTGGTGGCATAGGACCATTCAGTAACAAAATGCTGTGGCCTTTGCACAAGCTGTCTGACTCACTGGATGGACTCTCGTGTATTTTTAGGGGCCTTTTAGGGGCCAGAGACATATATACCTACCCAGAGAATGAGAAATGGAGCACCAGCTCTTGCAAGATGCTTTTCATTTAGTAAGACAGTTCGTTCTGTAAATGGAGTTCTTACTTGGTCTAAGTAATAAAAACCTGGAATCAGATATAGAGGAAAATGCTGAGAGATCAGAGAGAAGCCACGGCCTCACCTTACCTCCTCAGCAGATGAGAGAGTGATTTCCTGTTTCTCCCCGATTATATCCTGTTTCTGCCCCACTATCTCACTTCCTGTCTGTCTGTACAGACCTCAAGACCTCTATGGTTAGCTGGTGGCAAGCTCCGGTCTCTGACCTTCAGACAGGATTTATTTGTACAAGCAAGATATCACTGATGTGTTCTGGGCCACTAAGGAAAATGGATGGAAAAAAAAAACGAGTAAAAGTCCCTAACTAAGTGAGGAGGGTTATGTGAGGTTACATAATCAGAAGCCCAGACCCACGAGCAGCTGGAATAGAACTGGCAGCTACTCCCTTAGCCCACAATCGAGTCGTTAAACTCCTTGAAGCCTTGGGGTCCTCTCTGAGTGGGCACAACAATCGCCACATCGTTCCCCCACTTTCTAGGGAGTAGTTGTGGGAACCATCAGGCACTTCCAGTCATGAGGAAAACAGTAAACCTCAACAGAGCACTACAAAGAGTTTTCTTCCTGGAGCTAAAAGTGTTTAAAAGTGAGCGCAGAGAGCAGAACGGAGAAGGGCCCCAGGGAGGGCATCCCAAATGGAGTTACTGTTCTCAGTAACTAAGTATCTGTGTCTTGAGGCTATTAGCTCAATGCAATATGGCATCAGCATAGACTTTTTCCTAGCTAAATTTTCCCCAAAATATAAGAAAATATGGGGGGGGATTTTTAAATGATACAATACCAATTTATTTTTTATATTTAATTATTTCTTTATTGTCATTAGCAACAAATATAAGACTCCCAAAAGATATATCAGCATATGAATGAACCACAACTCAGAACTTATTTAAATATTCTGACTCTTATTTCCAGGCTGTTGTAGGGAGGGATGGAGGAGAGAAAAGGGGAGAGGAGAGGAGAGGAGAGGAGGGGAGGGGAGGGGAGGGGAGGGGAAGGGAGGAGCAGGAAAAGAGGAGAGTAGATTAGGGGAGGGAAGATGTGTTTTTAGGTGCCATATTTTCATTTTTTTAAAAAAAACTGCTGGGAAAATAGAAAACAAAACTATAGATTGCTGTTTAGCAATCTGGCTTTAAAAACACACTGTATCATTTGGATGCTTTACACATCACCTAAGTCAAGAGAGAAGGGGGAAGCTGCCAGCACTCCTGATTTCCTCCTGCGGACATTGCTGTTGATGGACCAATGGTGCAAATACAGCAGTGGAGTGGCATTTAAGATGCACTGCAGTCAAATGTGCATTGGAGGGACTCTTCATTGAGTGACTCTTGTGTTGTCTTAGCAGCTATGAATGGAACAGGCAAGGAAAAGAGACAGACACAGTACTGAGGAGGCTTCTGCACTCAGCCTATGGGGTGGCAGTGGAAGCCATTGTTTCTCCCCTATGTTGTGTGCGAAGCAGCAGCCCCCTTGGAGGTTTCCCCATCTCCACACTCAAACCACAAGCTCTGATTAGAGATGCCAGCTCACTCTACACAGCAGGCTTTAACTGGCTTTAAACATGGAGTCTCTCTCAAACAAAAAGAAAAGAAAAAAAAATCTTCCACAGCTGATTCAACACTAGCATGTATGTTTGTTTCGCAGGGTGACTTCTCTAGACAAAAACCTATAGACCCATATCTATAGGCTGATATCAGCCAACTTAACAGTGATTAATTGAAGTTGGTGGTGATAGAGTACTTCTTGTGAAAGGCTGGCACCTACTTCTAAAAATAAAGTTTGTTATCACACAGCAGGAATGGCATTCTTTTTGTTATAAAATGAGGAACCATGGTGAACATAAGTGGAAAAGCAAAGGATGAATGCAGAAAGTTTCACGCGTATCATCTACGTGAGAAACCTTTAGATGAAGGTAAAAGTCTCCTTCTAGAAATAGTTCCCCTCCTTGCGCTTTAAACATACTCTGAAAAATGTTTTTGGGCACTCTGGAGAAACACGGTGCTCCTGGCTGGGAGTTCACTGCTGTCATCCTTTCTAGGCTTGCCCTCAAGAGCCACCTCAAGGTCACAGCGAAGTTCCCAGGGCCAGCTTATAGCCAGATTGTAGTCATTGCAGACCTATCTGCAGGCTCGATCTGTCTTCAGCTCCCAGTGGGTCAGCAAGGCCAAACTGCATCTCCTCCACACTTCTCTGTCTTCCTCCACCTGATCCTGCTTCCTCCCTCCAAGCATTTCAAAAGACTCGCTCATTTTCATGTAATTTTCACATCTTCTTGCTCACACACCTGACCTAAGGACCCCACCCTGACTCTGCTTTGCTTTTCTTCACAGTCTTCATTACGTGCATTGTTCCAGCCAATTAATCCCTGACCCAGGACACTCTTTTTCTATTGCGTCATTAGCCAGCTCTCCCTCCTGCTGGATCGAAAGCCCCATGGGGCAGACATTTTGTTTCAATGGCTGCTACAACAGCAGAAAAACTTGGATCAACAGAAATACTATATAGATTTCTGTTATCGATATTGAACACGGGAAAATTAGAACTTGCAATTATATGTTCTGTTTGAATGGTTACTGATTACAATGTTCCAGAACCCAAGATTCTACTGCCTGCCAGAAATCCAATGCATATAGATTCGTAGCAACTAATTGAACATAAAAGAAAATACATTCGGGGAAGTGCCCCAGCAGGATTAGGAGTGCAGTAGTCTCAGAGCAACAAATCTGCTACATTTCTATAATTTTTATAAATTTTTAATAGTCTCCTTCAAGATAATAGCTAAATTCACACCAGGTTCCAGAGCTTTGTGTTTGTGGCTTTATCTGGACTGACGTGGATGAAAGCCGTGTCAATGACAGAATAGTCATCCCAATTTTACCAATAAAAACACCGAAACTTTCACACTGAGTGACTTTTTCAATGATAAATCTGAAGTTGAGTTGAACCAGATGTGTGGATTCCAACCCTCCTGCTCTTTCTATCCGTTTCTACTCTAACGATTGATTGCCTGCAGGGCAACTGTCTGAAGAGGAGAGCATGACCTAAGAGTCTACGTGCTTTGATTTCCCAGGTGGCTAAGGATGTTGAGCACTTTCTCAAGTCTCTATCAGTCATTTTAGACTCCTCTATTGAGAATTCTCTATTTAGTTCAGTCCCCCACTTTTTAATTGAATCCTTTGGTGTTTTGGAGACTTGCTTCTTGAGTTCTTTGTAAATTTTGGAGATCAGCCCTCTGTCAGATGTGGGATTAGTGAATATCTTTTCTCACTCTGTGGGCTGACTTTTTGTCTTGTTGACTGTGTCCTTTGCCTTACAGAAGCTTCTCAGTTTCAGGAGGTCCTATTCATTAATTATTGATCTCAGTATCTGTGCTACTGGAGTTATATTCAGGAAGCGGTCTCCTGTTCGTGCAGTTTACCCATTCCAGATAAGGGTATTTACCTGAGAACAGCTTGTGGGAATTCTGAGGGGTTGTTTTTAAATGCTCCTCAAATTACTGTCCACGATTTTCTGGGAAAAGCACACTTCTAACTTGTTGGATTCTAAACATTCACCTACACCCTTCACCTCTCTACAAAGAAGACAGACATGCCACTCTTCTCCAACAGTCTTCTGGCTATCTTGATAACTTTTATTCTCTTTTTACATATTCCAATGATAAAAACATAAGCAAGTATGTAAGCAAAATCAAAGAAGATTACATCCTCAAGGATCACATGATCACAGGACTATTTGTGTAGATTTATAATACTAACTCATCTCTCTCTCCCCCGCCCCTCTCTCTCTCATATGGAAGTCAGAGGACAGTTTACAGGAACCAGATTTTTCTCTCAGTACCACATGAGGCCTGGAAATGAAAACTCAAGTCATCAGCCTTAGCAACCAGAGCTCCTTCCCACTGAGCAAGGTGTGCTGCTTTACAAATTTCTCTTATGAGCTCTCTGACAAAGAAACCTCAGCTCATCATTTGAACATCTTGTAGTTAGGATTTTATGTTGGTGGTGACTCCTCCCTAACACCAACATAAGCAATGGATGCAATGATCCACATCAGGTAAGCAACACCGGTCCTCCCTTTTCTCTTACACACTTGACTCCTTATCAGCACAACCGATAAGTATACAAGAGGCTATCAATATAGCATCCCCTGTGACACCCTATCAGGTCTGCCTGATGCCATAGCAAGCAACATACCACAGATCTGGTGGCCAAATTCAGAGAAGTGCTTTCATTTTAAAAGTTACTAACCAAGAGGGTTTGGTTTGTGGTGAGGGACCATTTCCTTAGTTGCATATGACTGCCTTCTCACCATTCCTTTTACAATATGCGTGGGGGGAGAGGAGAGGAAGGAGCTTACTCTGAGTCTCTGACAAAGACAGTAGTCCTTTTGGGCCAGAATTCGACACACCCACTCTTTCCATCTGATTTGTTTCCTTAAAGGGCCGTCTTCAAGTCCCGCCACATCTGGGACTGAAGCTTCATCATACAAGTTTGAAGAGGGACACACGATTCAATCTATAACTAAGCATGATAAGAATAGTTTTTAATAGTATGCTGTCGAAGAAGAATCTTAGGGGAAAATGAACATCTACATATAAAGGCTGTGGTCTGGCGTTCACACCACTGTTAGGTGTGACACAGCTCTCTCGGTGCAGACAGAGTTGTTCTTAGCCTATGATGTTCTCTCTTAAATCTTGGCTTCCTTACCTAAAAACTACGGATAATTTCATAAGGCTGTTTGTTCAACCCCATCCATACAATGCAGTAATCGTTGTTGGCTTTCTGGGTCCTTTGTCTGTGGGTGTCATGCTTGTTTTGTACGAGGGCCAGGTCTGGTCTCACTATAGTGCCCGGGTCAGTCTTGTACTCCTGGCAATTAAGTAAGCCTTGATTGACAGTTTCCCAAGCATCATGTTGTTTCTTTGTGTCACATCTGCTTTCTTAGGCTATTAACCTGCACATGTGGGCACTCTGAGCCACATTTAGTCTGAAAGCCTGCCTGGGTTCTAGAATACTCTTTTCTGCTCAAGTAAAATATGTACGTTTAATTGATCGAAGTTCCCTATCGTGAGAAATTCCAAAGACAGAGCTTTAAAATAAAATCAATAAATAATAGCAAAATAAATAACTAAGTGTCCCAGATCACCTAAAGTACATCCAGTCAGCTAGGGCAGGAGGAGGAATATATAGGACAGGTGGGTCAGAGGGCACTAATCTAGAGAGAAATCAGAGAACTAAACTCTGGGCTTCTACCACACCAGAAGGAGGCTTTAACTCAAGAAAGACCTCACCTCTCACTAGATGCTCACTCCCAAGGAAAGGGAGCTACAGAAGCCTTGATAGGACTTGAGACCAGCCTTTAATGTTCTACTAGCAAGCCCATACATCAAAAGTGCTTTCCCAGTAAACGCCTTCCCAGGTAACAAACCCAGGGCTAGATTTGCTACTTAGATTACTCCACAAAACTGTGTCGTTTGATGAGGGTGGGATGTATTTATAATTCCCATTCTCTAGGTGACTTAAAAAAGGTGTAGCTCCAACTGCAACCTGGAGAAATTAAGATCAAGTGGTCAGCAGGCAAGGTTTCAAACAAATTTAAAAGTGTACACCAGGCTGGCTCTAGAGCAAAAAGTAAGCAACCTAAAATTAACAAGTGCTACCCAGCCTGATGAGGCAGGCCCATAATTCTAGATACTTGAGAAGCTGAGATTGGAGAATCACAAGTTCAAGGCCAGCTGGGACTATAGAGTGAGTTCAAGGCCATCCTGTGCAACTTAGAGAGATCCTGAGTCAAGAAGTAGAAAACAATGGGGCATGTAGCTTGTTTGCATGCCTAGGACCCTGGGTTCTGTCCTCAGTGGTGGAAGGTGGGGCCGCGGGACACAATGTTAGCTATAATTCTACATTTCTAGCAGAAGGCTTCTTCACTTAACTTCCAATAGACTTAGTGCTGGGATCGAACTTCACCGTTCTTACCTCAAACCAGGGTACAGGACGCCATAAAATAACAATTGCAGAGCAAGTATGAAAGAAAACCAAGGCAATTGACTTTTCCTTTATTCATTAAATATCAATAAAATTGACGTTAAACCCTTATTTGCATAGGAAGATGCCTCATACATATGACTGAAGTCAGTTTCTGTTCATGTGGTTTCTGTTCACACCCATATAGCACTTAGCAATGGCTTCAGGATAAACAACAATTGTGAACTTGGGTTAAAAACAAAGCCTACTTTTTATAACCCAATAGGGGAAATAACTCCTCCTTTGGCTTTTGTTTCCTTCTGGTAGCATCCAGGGGCCAAAGGGTATCTCATATTCCCAAAGACTTCAAAGTGATTTCTACAAGGCTTCTCTTGGTACATCTTCTGAAAGGATTCTCGATGCTCAGTCAAATCCAACCTGGTGTGGTGCACAGAAATCTCCCATCACAGCCTCAACAAGGGAAGCAGGGTGTTGGCTGCTCTATGCTTTATGCAGTTTCTCAAGAACTTAAAGTCTTCAAAGGTGAAACACAAATGACTGAGAAAAGTAGGCAAAGGAAAAATAAGCTTTTTGTTAATGTATAGCTTTTAAAAATCCTGTCCTGAAAGGCCACAAACCCAAGTAAATTCGTGTACTAGTGTAGCGGTCAGGTTATAACATCTAATAGTCAATCATCATTCATCTGTGAGTCCACTGTTTTCTGTAAAGCTTCCCCAAGGCAGCAGAAGGAGGAGGAGGAGATTACTTGGAAAATGTAGTTTCTACATGTTGCACATCTTCCTCCAACCACAGAATTTAAAATGGGGCTGCTTCCCAACCAGAACCTGAAGCAAATCAATGACTCCCCTCCCGCCCTTCCAGGTGATGCCCCTCCTGGAAATTCTCACAGATTTAGGCACTCTGGTCCCCAAGCAGCCGTAACGCACATGCCTGAAAGAAATGCACCCAGCTCTGTCAACGGGACATGCTCCAAGAAAGTGGCCTTAAAATTAAAGTTCCAAATGTAAAAACTGCATTGACTTTTTCTCTCCTAGGCCATACTTTATACTCTTCAGATCCCATCTTATAATCCTAAAGTCTTGTAATGGTGGGTACATTAAAAAAATCAATAGATTTACAGCTGGGCATGGTGGTGGTGCACACCTTTAATCCCAGCACTCGGGACACAGAGGCAGGTGGATCTCTGTGAGTTCGAGGCCAGCCTGGTCTACAGAGCTACAGAGAAATCTCGTCTCAGAAAAAAAACCAAAAAAGATTTTCACACACACAGAAAGACTTGAATGGCTAGGCATAATTGTCTCTAATGAAAGAACGGATATGTGTGCATCAGCACAACTGAACAGAATTTAGTGTGCAGTTCGTAGTCATTCATTGGAATGAAAGAGCCAAAGTCCACGCCTTTACCTGTCTTTGGCCGCCTCCCTTCTATCTTATACCCAGTGCTCTGATCCGACAACCGTCACCAACAGATTCGGCATGCTCCTGTTTGCACTGAGAAAAGCAAAAGGCTTTGGGGTTGGTTATCTGCTCAGCAGTGATACACCAGTGTCCCTGTCTAGCCCTTCTCAGACATTGTTAAAGACATTTACATTTGGTGAGCTGCAGCGTCTTGCTGAAACGCATGCTCTCCATCGCTCCATTTCTGAGATGCTCCCCATTGTACCACTTCTGAGATGCTCACCGCTCCATTTCTGAGATGCTCCCCATTGTACCACTTCTGAGATGCTCCCCACCGCGCCACTTCTGAGACGCTCTCCATCGCGCTGTTTCTGAGATGCTCTCCATCGCACCATTTCTGATATGCTCCCCATCTCGCCACTTCTGAGATGCTCTCCATCGCGCCACTTCTAACATGCTCTCCACCGCGCCATTTCTGAGATGCTCTCCACCGCGCCACTTCTGAGACGCTCTCCATCGCACCATTTCTGAGATGCTCTCCACCGCACCACTTCTGAGATGCTCTCCACCGCACCACTTCTGAGATGCTCCCCATCGTGCCACTTCTCAGCTGAGTCCCCAGCTCTGTCTGGGTTGTGCCCTATGAACTTCATTTTAAAAATGTTTTGTATCGTGGGTTGCATTGTGACATTTTCAAACAAGTATATAATGTGCTTGGTCCATATTCATCCATGTTATCCTCTCCTATACCTTCTTTCTGTCCTTCTGGTCCCCGCCCCCTTACTATGGGGGCCTCCTTCTGGTTTCATACTTCTTGTTTTTTAACCTAGATTTTGCATGTAAAAGAGTGTGATGCTTGTCTTTCCAGATGGGTTTTTTTTTCACTTAATGATCTCCAGTTCACTCAATTTCTTGCAAATAACACAATTTCATTTCTTTTAATGTGTAGGTGTTTTGCCTGTGTGTTTGTCTATGGTTCCATGCAGTGTTCACAGAAGTCAGGGAGACCCTGAAATTCTTGGGTCTGAAATTAGTAACCTGCCAGTTAATCACCTGGGAATCGAATTCAGGTCCTCTAGAAAAGCACTCACTGCTCTTAACCACTGAGCCATCTCTCCAATCTTTTTTATAATTGAATAACACTTCAGGGTCTGTCTCTCTGCCTGCCTTACCCCCTCTCTCCCTCTCTCTCTCTCTGTGTCACTGTGTGTGTCACTGTGTGTGTGTGAGTGTGTGTGTGTGTGTGTGTGTGGTATGTGTTTGTAAATCTCACATTTTCTTTATCTGTTCACCTGTCCATGAGCAGCTATGCTGACTCCATAACGTGGCTATTGTGAATAGCATCACAATAAAGTTTGGGTGTCACATGCCATTGATTTTTTTGTATACATCCAGGTGGGTCATGTTAGTTCTGTTTTTAATTTTCAGAGGCTGCTCTATACTGATTTCAGTAGATTTACAATCTCACCAATAATGAATCACGGGTAATTTCACCTGTAGCCTCAGCAACACTTGTAGTTAGGGGTCTTTCTATGATGACCGAGTGAGAAGAACCCTCAAAGTGATTTTGATTTGCATTTTTCTGATGTTGCCAAAGATGTTGAACATGTTTCCATCTACTTATTGGGAATTTGTATTTTTTAGAGGTATGTATTCAATCCATTTGCCTGTTTGATGCCTAGGGCACTGTATTATCTTTCAGCGCTTGATTTTTGAGTTCTTTACATGTTTTAGATATTAATCCACTGCTGGGTGAATATCTGGTAAAGATTTCCTCCTATGCTGCAGGATGTTTCTTAATGGCATTCATTCTGTAAGTCTAATTTTTAAGAATTGCCATGTCTTAATGTGTCTTTGGACTTTTAAATCCTAAAGCAATGTTAAGATAATTATTTTTGCATATATTTATAAAGCCTTAATTATGATTATAACACTCACAGTACCCATGCCAAATAGATGACCTATTGTAAATAAACAGTGAAGTCAATGCCCAGTAACTGTCATCCCATTTTTAAAGCAGAAGGAGAAAGGACCATAGTGAATAGTTTCAGTGGCAACTTACATAATTTATTTCTGCCAGTGACATTTATTCATTGCAGGAATAATAGGAACTCAAAATAAAAGGTCTGTGCAAATGCCAAGTAATTAAACGTAGTAATGAAATTGCACCAGGCTTCTGGGTAGGGCCCAGACTTTTGTGCAACAAGGCTAAGACACTAATCTGCATTGTCTCCATGATCATGTCTTCACTTTATGTCTTGAATGACCAATTTGTAACACTCCAGCCTCTTTGTTTTTCCCTAGGAGTAAGCCAGCTAGAGAAAAATTGCTTCTGTAACATTCTTTTTATCTTTCAGAGATACATGTATGTATATCATAAAAAGCTAAGCTCTTTCTACCATGGAGACTTGCCTAAATATTTTATTGACAAGGATTTAAATGGAAAGTCAGACTTCAGTGCCTCTGTTGTCTGCCCATACTAAACAGAAACTGAAGTAGGAGCAGAAAGACCCAGTTCATGGAAGAGCAGCGGCTGACTGTACTCTAACGTCGTTCATGTCCCCTCAAACTTTCAGTGCTTTTCTGTATACAGGCAAGAACACAGAGACAGCTGTTTAAAGGGAAACAGCTCTACTGAGCACAGATGTGCGCACGTGTGCTGATGTATGTGACCGTGTGTACTTGTATGTGGAGGCCAGATGTTTCTCTATACCCACCTTATCTTCCGAAACAAGGTCTCAAACCTGTATCTCACTGTTTGACTGCCCAGGCTGCCCAGAAAAACCTCAGGGATCCTCCCAGCTCCAATACCCAGCACTGGGAATCCAAGGGCATAACACCATGGCTGGCTTTCTTATGTGGGTGCTGGAGAACAAAACTAGGTCCCCATGTTTGCGTAGGCATCGATCTACCCACCGGCCACATTTTCCCGGCCTGGTAAAGAGACAGTAATATCCTAGAATCCCAGGGCCCTCAAGTTTAAATAGCACATTTTAATTGTAGTGAGTTTCTGACTCACTCATCCTCTCCCTTTGTCCATCCCGGATAGAGATCCTCCATCACCAACGTGTGCACAGCAGATGGTTTCCAAGTCCATTTTGTCTTCTGAACAGAAGGCACCGACTTTTAGGTAGGATGCTGTTTAAATGGTTTAGGATGCAGATCCTGTACAACTAAGATGATAGCAGCGTTCTTCAGCCTATGGAAAGCAAAGCTAAGGTTTGCTCCTTTTCAGTTGTGGAAGGAAGCTTCAGAAACCCATCTCCCCCTTTGTGAGCCTTTTATGACTCACAGAAAATATAAAGTCAAGGAGTTCCCTCGTGGGATCTGGACCCCAGCGTAGCTTCACGGCTGGACAGTGATTTATCAAACACTCTCAGGCTTCACTGTGTCAGCTGAGGATGTCGCTCACACGCCATTAGGTGCTTATTTTCCAGCCGACTTGGTGTCATCCCCAGCTATGGGTACAGAGCACGGCAATAATGAAAGGAAGATTTTCCCATGTTTACTAGCGTGATGTTGTTATTTTAAAATCAAGAGCTGCTTTATAAAACTTAGCGATATCCTAAGAGTTAAGAAGAGCTGGTGGTATTATAGAGAACAACACAAGACGGCATAAAGGTGGAAAACAGTCCGGCCCACCCTGCGCTGTAGGTAAGAAGCTGGAGAAGCGGAAACGTGGGTGCCGCTTCTCACCATCCATTGCCTCATCAGAAGATGTCATAAGACCCCATCACCCTGTGTGGGAATCCCATAAATTATTCAAATCCAAGGGGAGCTCAGTAAAAGATGCAGTCACAGAAAGAGGGGACGCAGTGAAATCCTCGTGACATGAAAAGGACAGTCCACTTCACCTCCAGCAAGTACAACCCTGCAGGGCATGGTGCCTTGAGATCTACCTGGCCCAGGGATCTCAAACCTGAAAATTAAGAATGAGTCCAGACTCAGGAGCTTCAAAATGTCACCTTCTGGGCAAGACACACCGCGACAGTCACTTGTGGGTGCCTGCACTTGTTCTGCACGAGAATGATCCCATCAACAGCCAGACATGGATGCGGGAGGCGTCCAAGGAGCCCTACCCCTCACTCCTGGACTACCTGCTACCGATAGATCCAGAGAGCATGGGAGTCATGGCCTTGTATACACACTAGTGACCACACCAAGCCAATGGATAGTTACAATCCTGGCAAACCAAATGGGTCACAGAGAAAAACCAGAAGTCATTAATCTAGGAAATAGTTGGGTAGTGACTGGGAGGGGCAAATGGGATATACACATGAAATTATCAAAGAAGAAAATTAATCAGTAAGAAGGGAGAAAGAGAATATACCCTGAAATTTAGCCATAACTGGGTTCTACCCATGTCCAAATGAATAAATAAGAATTGGTAAAGAAAAGGAAGTTGGAGAGGGGAAATTAAGAGGGGCAGGATGGGAGAAAAGGGGGGAGAAATGATATAATCATATTTTAATTAAAATTGTCAAGTTCTGTAGTATCTACAACATGGATATTCTAATATACTAAAATCCATCTTAGAGACATTTTTATAAAATAAATACATCGAGATTAAAGTAGAAAATTCAACAGTTTTATACCTCATTTTAAGGAAAGCTACTTTCTTCTAACTTAACTGAGGTATAACTGAAAATTGAAACTGTATATATTATATGTATATATCCAAGATACGTAAACTAAAGCTATGATATTCATAGATACCATGAAATTATAACCACAATCAAGTTAGTTAACACTCTGTACGTATTAGTCATTTTCTTATGATGGAAAGTAATGCCTGAGGAGGCTGAGTATAAACGAAAGAGGGCTTTATGTTCTGCTCTCCACACACACACACTGCACTCCCGAGAACTCAGACAACACCAGCTCAGTTCTGGTGGAGTCCTCATGGCAAATGCTTATGGCTTGAGGAGTGGATCCAGGAGAGTGCTCCCAGTGAGGTGGGAAGCCAGAGGGTAGCTCAAAGGCCATGCCTTATCAAGAACTGATTAGGATCTTAGGAAGCCTGCATGCATACTTTGTGACTACAACAACATCTCCATCAACTCTCCGAGGGCCTGGCCTCTCCGAGGTCCCACCACTTCGTCACCCTGATGATCAAGCCCTAGGGAGCCATACTACTCCGTCACCTGCCAAACCGTAGCAGCTATTTCCTGTTACTGAATAGTAACTAATTATGCTGTTGAAGGTGCGTTATTATACTGTTGTCATCTGTCGGAAGTCTTTGAAGACAGCCTTTTCCTACGGTCTCCCATCCCAGCCAGATCCTCCCCCTTTCTGCCTCCCATTAGAAAAAAGAAGACATCTAAGGGATCATAATGAAGTATAATAAGATAAAACCAAACAAATCCGAATAGGACAAACCAAACAAGCAGAAGGAAAAGATTCCAAGATAAAGGCACAAGAAACAGACAAAAATGCAAAAGACCCGCTTGTTCACACACTCACCCCATAAGGACACAAAACCGGAAGCCATGATGTATATGGAAAGGACCTGAGTGGTAAAAAATAAATTAATTAATAAAAATTAATTACGATAGAAAAAATATACCCTGACTTGACATTGTGAGAAAAGGAATGTCTCAGATGCCTTGTCTCAAAGATGCCGTTGAGTTTTCTAGTCAGCCACCGCTGCTGAACATGGGGCCATCCTTAAGAACAGTTTGTTTCTCCATTGAGACTCCCTTGGAGAAAAGCAAATTTTCATCTGCAAGTGGCTGTCAGATGGAGACAGCTTCTGGGTAAGGTTGGGGAGTGAGTCCACTTCTCCCTTCTGCACTAGGGCGCCATCTGGTGCAGACCTGTGCAGGCCCTGAGCATGGGGCCATTGTCTCGTCTGGCTGTGTTCAGAAGAATTTCTTGGCTTCTTGCTTTCCCCATCCCTCCTTTTCCAACTCTTCTGCAGAGTTCCCTAAGGGGAGAGATTTGATGGAGACTGGCTGTCCTGAGGTCTCTCACTCTCTGCTTATTGTCTGTCTCTGTATTTGTTCCCATCTGCTGCAGGAGGAAGTTTCTCCGATGATGGCTGAGCAAGGCACTGGCCTTTCTCTTTTGGCAGCCTGCAGAGTGCCTTCCTGTACTTAGAGCACTAGTCAGTAGTGGTGTAGGCTCTGTAGGTGTGGTGTTGTCGTCAGCAATAGGGCCTTGCTGTGTGTTTGCAGAGAGTAACCTATAATCTTAGCAACAGCCTGGGTTGTTGAAGGGTTCCCATGGGATCGCTTTGGCCAATAAGCAATTTAGCTGTAACCCAATGCCAGTCCTGGAAGCTTCAATTGGCGATAAGAGATGTCCACCAGGGGCTCTGTCTCCCACATTTTGGTGATTTCATTTAGATTTCATTCTCATAGGCATATATGCTAGGAAGCTTCTACTGTATTAGGTTTCCATATTACCCATCCAATAGCCCTTAATTTTAGCTGTCTCTTCCAGCATTCCCTCCTGTGTTTTCCTCTTACTGCTCCCTCCTCACTTGATCCTCCTGTTCAAGTCCACCCCATCCATCCATAGCTCTCTATTCTATTTCCCCTTCCTAGGGCGATCCATCTCTCCCATTAGCCCCTTACTCTATACCTACTCTCTGTGGTTCTATTGATTGTAACTTGGTTATCATTGATTTAACAGCTTATATCCACATATAAACAGATATATAATGTATTTGTCTTTCTGGGTCTGGGTTACCTCACTCAGAATGATTTTTTTCTAGTTCTGTCCATTTATCTCTGAATTTCATGGTCCCATATTTTTTAAGGGCTGAGAAATATTCTACTATGTAAAATACCATGCTTTTTAATCCATTCATCTATTGAGTGATATCTAGGCTGTTTCCAGTTTCTGGCTATTATGACTAGTTCAGCAATGAACATGGTTGAGCAAGTGTGTCTGTGGTAGAACAGAGCATCCTTTGGGTCTACGCCAGAGTGGTACAGCTGGATCTTGAGGTAGACAGATTCCCATCTCTGAAGAACTCCCACACTGATTTTCGTAACACTCAATATTTTTTATCTTCTTTTTCGTTTTGTTTTGTTGTCTTTTGAGGCAGGGTTTCTATGTATAACTCTGGCCACCCTGGAACTCTCTGTACACTAGGCTGGGCCCAAACTCAGAGATTCACTTGCCTCTGCCTCCCAAGTGCTGTGATTAAAGGCATGTGCCACTATCACCAGGCACACTTGGTATCTTTTAAAGGTACAGTTGTATTCTTTATCCATGTGTCTGTCTGTGTAGAGGCTGAAAGGGGGGCGGGGAGTTTGGCCCCCTGGAGCAGAAGTGGTAGGTGATTGTGAGCTCCTGGTGTGGGTGTTGGGAACATAGATTGTCTGGAAGGGCAGCAAGTGCTCTTAATCACTAAGCCATCTCTCCAGCCCCAGCACTCACTGTTTTTAAACTGTAAGTTTTCTAAATCAAGTCTATGCAAAGTCTCACTGTAATTTAAGTAGCATTTCTCCACCACACAGGGTTGAATGTAGCTCTGCATTTAGTGATTATCTGAAATCCTTCTTTGAGAGTTTGCCCACTTATAATCTTTGCTTGATTTTCCCTGATGTAAAAACAGCCTATTGTTTGCTTTGGGTGAAGCAGTTACATTTTCTTTCTTATTTGTTGGTTTTCAAATTCCAAACATAGATAGTTTGAATTTTGATGGAATCAAATTGTTCTTTTCCTTTGTGTGATGCAAGTTTGTGGATCCATAACCATCATTTGTTTTAATAACTACTATGTGATAGTTGTTATCATCATTGTCATCATCAGTCACTGTGTGAGTGCATGTGTGCTGCTGCACCTGGGCCATGGGGCCTGTGGGTCTCAGACGACACCTTCCGGGATTTGGAGCTCTCTTTCCACTGTGGCTCCGGGGATTGAACTCGGGTCTCCAGGCTTATGCAGCAAGCACATGTGAGAAATAGACTATACCTGCCTTTCCTTTTACTCTTCCAATACCCTCTCTCACTCCTCCTTCCCCTCCCTTTAGTGCCCTTCTCCTTCCCAAATAGTCTCCCACTTTTAAAACACATATACTGGAGAAATACATTTGTACGTCTGTCCTTCTCATCATTGAACTTTGCCATGAGAAATACCTAGTTGACCTACTGAAGAATGCGTGAGGACAGAGCATTGCCTGGTCTTCCCAATAGTCTCCGATGAATCTTACTAGATTGACCAGCACACCATCATTATCTGGGCATGTAAGAGCAAAACACCAAGCTGATTCACTCACAGAGTCACAAACTCAATAATTTCTTGTTGCTTTGAGCAAATAAATTGTGGTTGCTTGTTACACACCACCATTATGGTCATGGGATAGTGGAACGTGCCTGTCCCAGCACTCAGGAGATGGAAACAGGAGGGGTTCAAGCACAAACGGAACATAGGTACAATTGGCTGCAGGTGAGGGTATCGGGCAGAGGCTGGAAAAGTGGCTCAGAGACTCTTATGGCAAGGGATTGAAGTGGGAAAGGTGATAACTCACATAGGCATGATAGATACACTGATGAAGTCGTGGAACTGATCTCCAGGCAAAGTGTGGAAAATTGCCGGTGATCATTAGATCAAAAGGACTATGGGAACTTGACATTAGAAAGGGCTCCGTTCCATTTACAAGGAGAATCGTCAAGGGAATGAGAGACTAGAGCTTGCCAGGGTGGGAAACTGTTGTCCTAACTCTCTCAAGCCAGTAAAAGAAGCTCAAGATAAATGCAAAATCATAGGTATGAGCGTGGCAATTTTTATTAGTACAATTGAAGAATTAGCTCAGTACCCATTAAATGCTCTCAACTGGAAAGAACTTTTAGGACAATTTGGGTTACTGTCCCTGAGGTGGTTAGTTTTCATTGTAAAGTTTTCACAATCAACCATCACCTAGGATGACAGAGATTGTATGGACCAGGTTGGCCTGAGGATGTGTCTGTGGGAATTACCTTGATTATGGTAATTGAGACAGGAAAACCTGGCCACTGTAGGCAGCATCATTCCATAGGCAGAGGATCCTCAGCTGTGTAAGAGTGAGGAAGACTATCTGAGCACTAGCCTGTATGCATCAATTCACTGCCCTCTGCTCTTGACCGTGGATGCAATGCCATTAACCCCTTCGACTTCCTGCTGCTGTGACTTCCCCACAGGGATGGATGGCACCTGGAACTTGGAGTCAGTTAAAACCTTTCTCCCATACATTGCTTCTGTCAGGGTATTTTATCACAGCAACAAGAAACAAAGGTAAGACAGCACCTTAATAGCCTAATAGAACCAAAAGAGCCTCCTGTCTGTGATCAGTCCAGTCCCCCAGTCCGTGGTATGGCCTCACACATATTTTGGTGGGCCCTCCTCTTTTAATTAATCATTTCTAGAAATGCACTCAGAAATCCAGGCAGAGTAGCGCATAGCCAATTGTGTAGGTGATTCTTAATCAAGGTGAAAGTGATGATCAATAATCAGAGGTTTGTTCTGTCACTGTCCCTGTCTCCTTGCATTTTTGCTGCCTCTGTGGTTTCTATCCCCAAGTCAATGAATGAGGAAATTTTTTATCTTTTGTTATTGCTGTCACAACTTCTTAGAAGGAAATTAACAATGTGTTGGTAGATCGCCCTTGTCTTGTTGGCTAGATGCTTAATTTCCGATTATATTGTTCTTTCAAACCAAAAGAGATGGATATCTAATAGTTAAACGCAAACCAACAATGGCAACCCCAAGACCCTGGAAAAATACACTGTAAGGAAAGAGATTCAAGCAGTCAGTATCCCAGGATTCCAAGGTGGGAGGCTGATGGAAAGGATGCTCTCCAGTGACGTGTTCTGCAAAACTACCTCTTGGGAGCTGACAGTGAGGGGCTCACCTGAACAGTGGTCTGCACACGTGCAAACAGCTCAGGGCCTTGCCGTTGCCCCCCCAATGCCAAACTCTGCTAATCAATGCCTTCATTTCCCAAGAGCAACACCTGGCGTGCAACCACCGGTAACACTGAAGTCCAGAAAGGCAGACTGCCTTTCTAAACTGAAGGAAAAAAGTTTTTGTTTGTTTGTTTGTTTTCCATCTCTGTAGTCAGAGGCAACAGACTTCATGAGTTTTGAACAGCACAAGGCTCAGAGAAATATCGCTTTCCTTTCTTATTTGAAACAGGAACTACCAGACAAAAATAAGTATAAAATGTTTACAATAGAACTACTTACTTTTCTGGCTCAGAATATAAAAACTATTTAACAAAAATTGTAATAATAACACTTCATAATAAAAGTCGCTAGCCTGTTTCAGAGACTAATCATGCTTTCTGACCCTGCCAGGGAACCTTATTAACTGGAAACGTTAGCTACCGTAAAGGCAATTTTTGTGCTAAGTAGTTTTTTTCAATATTATAATCCAACGGAGTTGTTCAAATTAAAGGTTTTTTTGTTGTTTTTTTGTTTTTGTTTTTTACAAAACTACAAGGAGTATGCAATGTGATCTTGTACTTGGAACACACTTTTAAGCCTAATGTAATTGACAATTGAACCAATTATATTCATATCAAGCTAAAGACACTTTGCCAACTAACGGACTAAAATCAGACTGAAATGAAGGACATTTGATATTCCTCGACTGTCTTTGAGAAGCATAGACGAAGGTCACTTACTTTCTCATTAAGTATTCCAAACCAGATCAGGTCTGGTCTTTCAGCCCTCACAGCATCTGTTTGCAGTCAGTTAACTGGTGGTGTTTTTTTGTTTTGTTTTGTTTTGTTTTGTTTTGTTTTTTCCGAAACAACGAAGTTCATGTGGAATGTTTCACTTGGTTTGACAGTGTCAGAAGATCTGTGGATAGCATCCTCACAACCCCTTGTGTTAACAATGATCAGTGACTGCTAGCCTCAGGAAGGGCGTGCTCCCCACAGCAAGTCAGTGCTCCCCACAGCAAGGCAGTGCTCCCCACAGCAAGGCAGTGCTCCCCACAGCAAGACAGTGCTCCCCACAGCAAGGCAGTGGTCCCCACAGCAAGGCATGCTCCCCATAGCAAGGCAGTGCTCCCCACAGCAAGGCAGTGCTCCCCACAGCAAGGCATGCTCCCCCTAGCAAGGCATGCTCCCCCTAGCAAGGCAGTCGTCCCCACAGCAAGGCAGTCCTCCCCACAGCAAGGCAGTGCTCCCCACAGCAAGGCAGTGCTCCCCACAGCAAGGCAGTGCTCCCCATAGCAAGGCAGTGCTCCCCATAGCAAGGCAGTGCTCCCCATAGCAAGGCAGTGGCCCTCGGCCCTTGCTGAGACGCCTGTCAGAGTGCAGTCCAAGAACGGAGCCCTGTGAGATCTCTGGGTGCTTGTGAGAAAACTCCGGAAAAACAAGACAAGTGTCCTCAGTTTCTTCTACATCCGGAATTGCTCTTGGACTGTGCTTTTGGGACCCTCCCAGGTGTGGCAGGTAGGAGTGAGTTTACTTCAGATTATTCATTGCAACTGGCTGTCGTGACTTGTTATATGCCTCTACGGAAAACACGTTTCTGCCAGGCTCAGCTTGCCCGCCACATTGGTGGCTTGTCCTTCGGATTGGCCATCCTAAGAGCAATTACAATAGCCTGTGGTTAGCACAGAGTAATGATCACTGAAACCCAGCGATAACTGTAGCAGCCATGTGCACGAATCCCTCTGCGGAGCACCGTGAGAATTTAATGCCCCCAAGCAGCCACCCTGGCCACCCACACAAAAGAGCGTTCTTTTCCCAGCGGGGCAGAGGGTGGGTCTGAGGGTCTCTCCGGGCCCTGTGGAAGACACTGTACCTCTGAAAAGGAAGTGCCTTTGATTGCGTCATTTGTATCTGAATCCCAGTAGCCTGAGAGCCCTCTAGCCTACCCATCCGCAGCCACATTGTGTATGGTTTGTGGGACGGCCGGGCTTATACCCACTCTTCAGCTGGTGTTTAATTTTGTTCTTGCTCCTCATGGCCATATTATTTTTCCTGAACAGATTCAAGAGAAAAGGAGAGGATGAATAGAGATGAAATCCGTGGTGCGGGGAGCCCAAGCGTCCACAGGAGACTGAGTCCGTGGCGTTGACGCGCCCACTAGAGAGACGCTGGGTTCCTGTATGGCTGGTGGTCCTCTTCCCCTGTGTGACCCTGCTCTCTGAGAAACTTTACACACTAAAGAATTCCACTCAATTTTGCGTCCTTCCTGTAGACACAAACGTTTCTATGACAGAAATTTCCCTTTTGCCTATTTTTCATCTTATTCCAAAGGAGAATTCTACAACCAAAAGCAATAATCACAAAATGTCTTAAAATATTAGGTCAGATATTTAAGAATTAACAATTAATAACAAGTAAGATAAAAAAAAAAAACCAGCCACAGGTCTCTAGAGACAGACAGGGGATGGGGGAGAGAGCTTGAGAACGTAAAAATTCAACTTGTTGCTAACAAGCTGTCACAAAAGGAGCAAAACCAGGAGTTTGGCCAACTCGTGAAATGGCAAGCAAAGATTAGCTGTCTGGCTTTATCCACTGGAACTCTGAGGAACTAATGCGAGTCCCTCCCACACACGGCACAGTCTGCTCTGGCCTGATACCAGCACACTGGAAAGCAGTATTGCATTCTGAGAACTCTGGCACGCTACGACTGGACACATACGGTGAAGAGACGCCTGCTCGTTCAGCTCTGTGCCAGCAAGCGAGAATCCTAGGCGTCTGGAATGAACCAGGCCCACGCCTTTGTAGCTGCTGAGAGGGAGCTGTTTGCATGCCGCTGGTGTGGTTTTGGTGCATGGCCTCTGGAATGATGCCCTCACATTTGTACATCAGTCTGGTTATGAACAGAATGGAGACTTTAGACAATTTCTAATCATTCTCCTTTTCTAATAAAACTGAAAAAATTCTTAAAACTGTTATTTTATATTTGGAGTTTGTGATGTGTTGGGACCCCAACACCACCACTATGGATATGTTAAAATTATAGCCCTATTGTCTCAGAGTGTGAACTTGGAGATAGGATCCTGGCAGACAAGGTAAAGGATAGACCTACACTGGAGTTGGGTGGGACCCTGACCCAATAGAACTTTATTTAAGAAAATTTGGCAGACAGACACAGAGAGAGAGAGACAGAGAGACAGAGAGAGAGAGAGAGAGAGAGAGAGAGAGAGACAGAGAGAGAGACAGAGACAGAGAGAGAGAGAGAGAGAGAGAGAGAGAGAGAGACAGAGAGAGAGACAGAGAGAGACAGAGAGAGAGACAGAGAGAGAGATCAGAGAAATGCAGCAGAAGCCAGGGGAAGCCCAGACTGCTGGGCGCTTGAGACTCTTCGGACAGGAGCGGTTGCAGCCCCTGAGTAGCAGACTTTTAACCCAAGATGGGGGGGGGGGGCTTTCCTGCAGAGTGCATCTCCATGAGCCCACCCCGGATCAGAACCCTTTTTCATTTCTTTCCTCAACTTGCTCCGAATCTCTTCGGTGTCACGAATTGCTGTCATATGCAGCATACGTGTTTGGGATTGTGGGGAGAAGGACTCTTCTACATCAGCTGTCAGTCAGATTCCCCAGGGTCAAGTCGTAGTTTCCAAGAGCACGCAGACCACTGTAACCACGGAAGGATCGCCTACGCAACCGTTTTCCGATCTCTCAAACATTAGCTTTCCGTTCTCTTACCTAACAAAACTAGGTTGAAGGATGCTGATCAGCTTTTCAACTGCACTAAGTCTTTTGTGTTTTTTAGTTTAAAAAAAAATCTTGACAATGTAAACCAACTCCGGAAGTGAGTTTAGAAAAGCTCACGCCCATTTAAACATGCCAATGTGAACTCTGCAAACCCCCAGGGCACCCAGGACTAGGGTAGTGCTGGGCTCTTTGAGTTACCTGCCACACTCTATGACTTTCAGGTGACATCATGTCTGCCCGTCATTCATTTCAGCAAGTGACAGAAACGCCGTCAGCACCACCTCAAGCTGATCTGCACAAACAGCTTTTAAATGTAGACTGCTCTCAAACTATAAAAAGTCGGAGAGTCAAAGAGGTTAATTAAGGTCCTTGAGCTACTTATTCACACCGAGCATTTATGTTTTGACCCCTGACCTCCGAGGATTCTGGAAGTTTACCTTGCTATTTCCATCAGTCAGATTTGTGAGTCTGTCAGTTGTAAACACACAAGTACAAGGAGGGGCTTTAAAATATCTATTTATGATGAAAATGCTTTGTTTGGTCAATTTTGGGACTAATCTTAGGAGACTTTAATATTATCATAAAAGAAAGACCAGTACATCTCTGTGGATAACTGTGAAGCTGGATCGGGTATCAAAACGCCTTCTATTTTCATGTGAACGTTAGCTATGGTAAAATTCTAGCCTTGACTATAATGATGCCAAGTACAGAGCTGTACAACTATAAACACAGGACTCAGAAGACTGAAGCAGGAGAGTCTTGACTTGGGGCTAGCCTAGGCTGCATAGTGAGTGAGACACTGTCTCAAAAAGATCATTTTTAAAACTTTTTTAAATAAATGAACATGGCAATAATATTTTTATTAGAAAAAATGAAATGGCCAATCAAGTTTTATGCTAAGTACATAAGCCTGATTTAACTTAGGAAAATAATAGAACAAAATATGTTGACTCACACACCATGTTGAAACCCATTATTTGTATGAGAACTTCAAAATATTTTTTCTTTTTTAAATTGTTTTATTTACATTCTAATCCCAGTTCCCCCTCCCTCTTCTCCTCCCACTCCTCCCCCCACCAACTTCCTATCTGCTCCTCAAAGAGGGTAAGGCCTCTCCTAGGAAGTCTACTAAGTCTGTCCCATCATCTAATTGAAGAGGGACAAAGGCTCCTCTTCACCCCCACATACACCCTGTGTCTAGGCTGGGTAAGGAATCTCTCCATTCAGAATGGGCTCCACTAAGTCAGTCTGTGAATTAGAGTTATATCTTGAACCCACTGCCAGTGACCTCATATATTGTCCCAGCTGCACCATTGTCACCGATAACAAGGGAGTCTAGTTCACTCTTATGCAGGTCTCCAATTGTCAGATCTGAGTCAGTGATCTCTCTCTAGCTCAGGTCAGCTGATTCTGTGGGTTTCCCCATCATGGTCTTGATTCCTTTGTTCATACTATCACTCCTCCCTCACTTCGATTGTACTACAGGAGGTTGGGCCATTGGCTAGCTGTGGATTTCTGCATCTGCTTCCATCTGTTTCTGGAAGAGGGTTCTAGCTTCTGTGGGGTTGTGGATTGTAGGCTGGGTATCTTTTGCTTTAAGTCTGGTATCCACTTATGAGTGAGTACATACTTTATTTGTCTTTCTGGTTTTGGGTTACCTCACTCAGGATGGTTTATTCTAGTTCTGCCCATTTGTCTGAGAAGTTTAGGATGTCATTGTTTCTTAATGCTGAATAGTACTCCATTGTGTAAATGTACCACATTTTCTTTATCCATTCTTCAGTTGAGGGGCATCTAGGTTGTTTCCAAGATCTGGCTATTACAAATAATGCTGCTATGAACATAGTTGAGCAAATGTCCTTGTGGTATGACTGTGCCTCCTTCGGGTATATGCCCAACAGTGGTATTGCAAGGTCTTGAGGTAAGCTGAACCCTAATTTTCTGAGAAATAGCCATACTGATTTCCACAGTGGCTGTACAAGTTTGTACAGCAATGGAGGAGTGTTCCCTTTTCTCCACATCCTCTCCAGCATAAGCTGTCATTGGTGTTATTTATCTTAGTCATTCTAATTAGTGTAAGATGGAATCCCAGAGTAGTTTTGATTTGCATTTCCTTGATGACTAAGGATGTTGAGCATTTCCTTAAGAGTCTTTCTGTCTTTTGAGATTGTTCTGTTGAGGATGCTCTGTTTAGATCTGCACTCCTTTTAAAGCTTTTTTATTGAAAAAAATTTTACACATCGTATTTTGATCATGTTTGCCTCTCCTCAAATCCCACATCCTCCCCACCTCCCCACCCACCCAACTTCATGTCTGTTTTTCTCTATATATTTTTCCTCTTTTATTTAAAACAGATTTTTCTCATATAACATATGCTGATTGTGTACCCCCCAATCCAGATTTATATCCTTTCTGTCTCCTGTTGGGAAACAAATGAGCATCTAAGGAATAATAAGAAACTATAAGGACATAAAACAAAATTTTAAAAAAGTGGAGTAAGACAAAATAACCAAACAAGAAAAAGAGCCAAAGAAAAAGCACAAGAAGCATATATAGACAGGACTCCAATAAAAGGTACAATCAGAAGATTACATATATATAACATATATGTGTGTGTGTGTGTGTGTGTGTGTGTGTGTGTGTGTATGCAAATGGCCTGTAAGGTTAAAAAAAAAGCAAAGCCCTGATTTACATTATGAGACAAAGACCCTCCTAAAATGCCATTGAGTTCCTTCTGCTTCGGCCGTCCACTACTAGCTCTAGGGCCTGGCCTTAAAAGCAGTTTGCTTCCCCAGTGACACTCCTTTGGAAAAAAAGCTAATTTTTCATGTGTAGGCAGTCATTGGTTGAAGACAGCTTTGAGGTTAAGGATGCAGGCTTGTGTCCGCTTCTTTCAGCTCTAAGACTCCATCCGGTGCAGAGCCACGCAGACCCTGAGTGTGCTGCTGAGTCTCCGGGAGTCCCTGTCGTGTCTAGAAAGCCTTGGAGCCTTCGTGTCCTCCATCCCCTTTGGCTCTTACACCTTTTCCTCCTCATCTTCCACAGAGTTCCCTGGGCATCAAATCTCCCTCTCTTTTAAAATACAAAACCAAAACAAAAAAAAATAAGAAACATACCCCCAAACCCACAAAAATCAAAATAAATAAGCAAAAGACATGTAAGATAACAAAAAAAAATTCCGTACTAAGAAAAAAAAGATAGAGAAAAAGTTTACAAAAAAAATGCCATGGAGTTCATTCTGTGTTGGCCAAGAACTCCTGGCCATGGAGCCTATCCCAAGGTGTGGTTTATTATCGCTCAATGAGACTCCTTTGGGAAACTGGTTTTCCCTTTGCCAGCAGATAGAAATCTATTGCAAATAACGTCTTAGTTAGGGGTGCGGGCCTGTGTCAATTTCCTCCTATCAGTGCCAAGACCATATCTGGCTGGAACTTCCGCATGCCTTTTGCATGCCGCCCCTGTGTCTGTGAGCTCATATGTGCGCCTGTACCATTGTATCCAGAAGACTCTGTATCTCTAGGACAATGATTGTTTCCATGGAGTCATCCATTCTCTCAGGCTCTTAGGATTGATCTGCCTCCTCGTAGATCCCTGAGCCCTGAGGGGAGAGCTTTAATGAGATGTCCCAGTTAGGACTGATTACTCCTAAGTCTCTCACTCTCTGCACACTGTCCAGCTGTGGGTCCGAGTGTTGGTGTCCATCTACTATAAAAGCTTCGGCACTGATCTGGGTATAGCATAATGGCATTAGGACTCATTGAAAAAAATCTTTAATGAGTCCATTGATCGCTTGCAATTTCTCTAAAATGCAGCAGCCCTAGTAATAGCAGTGCGTTTAAATGAAGCATTTGCGGGTCTTAATAGCAATAGGTTTGTTTAAACAGTCTAGTAAATGAATTTAATGAGACTAAAGATAAGGTTGAGGAAGTGATTCCGTTGGGAGAGTTCCTACCTAGTTCAACCCCAGCACCACACAACGGGACATGATAACACATTCCTATAACCCAGTATTCTGGAGGGGAAGGCAAGAGGATCTGAAGTGCAAAGCAGCAGGGCCTGACTACTTGAGACCCTGCCTCAAAATAAATTACACATAGATATAGACATATGCAGATTGAGTTGCGGATTACTGTGCTGACGTCACATTGGACTACATTGTAGAAACACCAGACTGAAGTCATTGATATCAGCTACTGACGTAGGATCGCTGTTGGCTTTCAGGATTCTTTGGTCACACGCAGAATATCAGAAAGACACTCAACATCTGCAGCAAGAGAATCTTCATAGAAGAATCTGTACATAAACTTTGCATTTGTACCAAAGAAGAGACATGCAGCAAGGGATCTGAAGTGCAAGAAGGAAACAAGAGAAGGATGGGGATTGGAAGAACAAGAGAAGGATGAGGATTGGAAGAGGGAAACACAAGAAGCATGAGGGATTGGAAAAAGTGAACGAGAGAAGGATTGGGTTGGAAGAAGGAAAGCGAGAGATGGATGAGCCATTAGGCCCCGTGGAGGTACTTTGTTCTGTTGGGTTTAAGTGATGAAAGGCGAAGTCAAACGCAGATGAGGTGAGCTTTCCTGAGCTGCCCCCCACACTGCTCACATCACTCCCATCCCTCTCAATGCTCACCTGGCAGCCTTGCCTGTGGCTGACTGCAGCTTAACTGGGCTGCTGGTCCTGGGTTGTGCTATCCTCTGAGAGCATTCTTCCTGGGACTGAGAACAGAGTTTCTTTTTGTTTGCTTTGCTACTGGTAAGTGTTTGATATAAGATTAAAGCTAATGAGAAGCTGATGAGCCTATGGAATATATTGTTTTGTTTCATGTTTGCTTTATACATTTCATTTGGCCACTGTTCCATTGCTTTTCTGCTACTCTTACAGAAACAGAGTGTGAAGAAACTTCAACAATTAGCCGACAAGTTGTTCTAATAGTGTGACTAGCGCCCAGTCCATGTGGTCTTTACTCAGTGCAGATGGGATTTGTCAAGAAGTGTCTTACTATGTCTTCTCCTTTTGCTCATAAATTACATATAATGTCTGTTTCTCTTTTATTTGCTGAAAAATTGCTAAGTCAAATCAACTAATGACCTAGTGGATATGTTTCTGGCTTGTCAATATACAAGATCCATTGTGAAGAATGTTCTGCCATACCACCCAGACTACAAGACAGAGGTCAACCACAGGAATTCCTGACTGTCCAGATGACACATCTGCTGGGGTTCATAGTAACCGTATGTATCACCTAGCAGAGTTACTTCCTACCCCTCAACTTTGTCTTCTTTTCTGTAAAATGGGCATCCATACCCCGTGCTTCACTGAGCTGGACTACAGGGTACACTGTGCAGCAATCCCTGAGCATAAAACAGCAAACACTTGACTGGTACCCTTGTAATTAATAAATTAAGGTACTTTTCCCTCTTGTGTGTGATGCTCACCATATTTCACATTTGAAGGCCAGAGCTATGTAGCATGCTGCACTTATTTGTCTCCAAAACTTATTGAAGTCAATGTTCAAAGAATCGCAAATGATTTCCCTATGAGACTATAGTTCTCACTCTATAGAGGCTACATTCAATGACTCTCTAGGACTATGCCAATTAGTATGCCCTTTTGCAATTTTTTCTCCTAATTATCATGTTGTTCATAAAAACTATCCAGTTTCATCAACTTTCTGAAAACACTGTGGAGGTGAACAAATTGTAGGAAACCATGGCATCACTGATCGCTGATGAAAGCACAAGACAGATAACACTGATTATTCTTTCCTCTTTTTTCTCCTTGAATTTTCAAACTTCTACTATTTTCTGACAGTAACCATCCTGTCAATAAAATGAACTTTTAGATAACCAAAATGCATTCTTCACCCTTAGAATATAAATGTAAGCAAAATAATGAAGGAAACAACTCAAACAGTTGAAGGATTGAAAGCTGAAATAGAAACGATAAAGAAAACACAGAATGAAGGGATGCTGGAAATAGAAAAGCTGGGTAAACAATCAGGAACTACAGATGCAAGTATCACCAACAGAATACAAGAGATAGAAGAGAGAATCTCAGGTGTTGAAGACTCATCAGAGGATATAGAGTCGTCAACCAAAGAAAATCTCAAAACCAACAAATCCTTAACACAAAATATCCAGGAAATATGGGACACCGTGAAGAAGCCAAACCTGAGAATAATAGGTATAGAAGAAGGTGAAGAAATTCAACTTAAAGGTACAGAAAACATATTCAGCAAAATCATAGAAGAAAACTTCCCTAACCTAAAGAAAGATATGCCTATGAAAGTACAAGAATCTTACAAAACACCAAATAGGCTCGACCAGAAAAAGAAGTCACCTCACCATATAATAATCAAAACATCAAACCTACAGAGTAAAGAGAAAATATTAAGAGCAGCTAAAGAAAAAGGCCAAGTAACATACAAAGGCAGACCTATCCGAATTACACCTGACTTCTCAATGGAAACGATGAAAGCCAGAAGATCCTGGACAGATGTCCTACAAACGCTAAGGGAACAAGGATGCCAGCCCAGACTACTATATCCAGCAAAGCTCTCAATTACCATAGATGGAGAAAACAAAATATTCCATGACAAAGCCAGATTTAAACAATACGTATCCATGAATCCAGCTCTACAGAAAATGCTAGAAGGAAAACCTAGAGCCAAGGAAGATAACTACATTCACAAAGACACAGGCAATATATAATCACACTTTACAAAACACCAAAAGAAAAAGGGAGGAGAAACTACACAAAATAACTTCACTAACAATAAATCAAGCACAAGCAAGGATCACCAATCAATGGTCATTATTATCCCTCAATGTCAACGGCCTCAACTTGCCTATAAAAAGACATAGACTAGCAGAATGGATACGAAGACAGAACCCTTCCTTCTGCTGCATACAAGAAACACATCTCAACATCAAAGACAGACATTATCTCAGAGTAAAGGGTTGGGAAAAGATCTTCCAATCAAATGGTCCCAAGAAACAAGCGGGTGTAGCAATCCTAATATCTAACAAATTAGACTTCAAATTAAAATCAATCAAAAGAGATGAAGAAGGACACTTCATATTCATCAAAGGAAAAATACATCAAGACGAAGTCTCAATTTTAAACATCTACGCCCCAAATGCAAAGGCACCTACATTCGTGAAAGAAATATTACTAAAGCTCAAAATGCACATAAAATCTCACACACTAATAGTAGGGGACTTCAACACTCCACTCTCACCGCTAGACAGGACCTCCAGACAGAAACTTAACAAAGAAACAAAAGAACTAATAGAAGTTATGACCCAACTGGGTTTAACAGACATCTATAGAACATTCCACCCAAATACAAAGGGATATACCTTCTTCTCGGCACCACATGGAACCTTCTCTAAAATTGACCACATAATAGGAAACATAGCAAATCTCCACAGATACAAAAAAATTGGAATAACCCCCTGCATCTTATCAGACCACCATGCATTAACATTAGAATTCAACAGTAACACAAATCGCAGAAACCCTACAAACTCATGGAGATTGAACAATGCACAATTGCACCATCCCTGGGTAAAGGAACAAATAAAAAAAGAAATTAAAGACTTCCTCGATTTCAATGAGAATGAAGACACAACATACACAAACTTATGGGACACTTTGAAAGCAGTGCTGAGAGGAAAGTTTATAGCACTAAGTGCCCACATGAAAAAACTGGAGAACAGTCATACTAGAGAATTAATAGCACAGCTGAATGTTCTAGAACAAAAAGAAGCAAACTCCCCAGGAGGAGCAGACGCCAGGAAATAATCAAATTGAGGGCTGAAATCAATCAAGTAGAAACCAGAAAAACACTGAGAAGAATCAATGAAACAAAGAGTTGGTTCTTTGAGAAAATCAACAAAATAGATAAACCTCTGTCCAAACTAACCAAAAGACAGAGGGAGAGCATGCTAATTAACAAAATCAGGGATGAAAAAGGGGACATAACAACAGACTCTGAGGAAATCCAGAGAATCATCAGGGCATACTTTGAAAATCTGTACTCCAGAAAATTTGAAAATTTAAAGGAAATGGACAATTTCCTGGATAGATATCACTTGCCAAAACTAAATCAAGAACAGGTAAACAATCTAAACAGACCTATAACCCCTAATGAAATAGAAGCAGTCATCAAAAGTCTCCCAAATAAAAAAAGCCCAGGCCCAGATGGCTTCAGTGCAGAATTCTACCAGAAATTCAAAGAAGAGCTAATTCCAATACTCCTTAATGTATTCCACACAATAGAAGCAGGAGGCTCACTGCCAAACTCTTTCTACGAGGCTACAATTACCTTGATACCCAAGCCACACAAAGACACAACTAAGAAAGAGAACTATAGACCAATTTCCCTCATGAACATTGATGCAAAAATACTCAATAAAATACTCGCAAACCGGATTCAAGAACACATCAGAAAAATCATCCACCATGATCAAGTAGGCTTCATCCCAGGAATGCAGGGATGGTTCAACATTAGAAAATCTATCAATGTAATCCACCATATTAACAATCTGCGAAAGAAAAACCACATGATCATCTCACTAGATGCTGAAAAAGCCTTTGACAAAATCCAGCACCCCTTCATGATAAAGGTCCTAGAGAGATCAGGGATAACAGGAATGTACCTGAATATAATAAAAGCAATATACAGTAAACCAACAGCTAACATCAAACTAAATGGAGAGAAACTCAAAGCAATTCCTCTAAAATCAGGAACAAGACAAGGCTGTCCACTCTCTCCATATCTCTTCAATATTGTACTTGAAGTTCTAGCTACAGCAATAAGACAACAAAAGGAGATAAAGGGGATACAAATAGGAAAAGAAGAAGTCAAACTTTCACTATTTGCAGATGATATGATAGTTTACATAAGTGACCCAAAAAACTCCGCAAGGTTACTCCTAGAGCTGATAAACACCTTCAGCAATGTGGCAGGATACAAGGTAAACTCAAAAAAATCAGTGGCTCTATTATATACAGATGATGAAGTGACTGAGAAAGAAATCAGAGAAACATCACCCTTTACAATAGCCAAAAACAGCATCAAATATCTGGGGATAATGTTAACCAAGGAAATTAAAGACCTGTATATCAAGAACTTTGTGTCTTTAAAGAAAGAAATCAAAGAAGATACCAGAAAATGGAAAGATCTCCCATGCTCTTGGATTGGTAGGATCAACATAATAAAAATGGCAATCTTGCCAAAAGCAGTCTACAGATTCAATGCAATCCCTATCAAAATTCCATCACAATTCTTCAAGGACCTGGAAAGAACATTAATCAACTTTATATGGAAAAACAAAAGGCCCAGGATAGCTAAAACATCCCTATACAATAAAGGAACTTCAGGAGGCATCACCATACCTGACTTCAAGCTCTATTATAGAGCTATAGTCCTGAAAACAGCTTGGTATTGGCACAAAAATAGGCAGGTAGACCAATGGAACCGAATCGAAAGCTCTAATTTTAACCCACACACCTATGAACACTTGATTTTTGACAAAGAAGCTAAAACTGTACAATGGAAAAAAGAAAGCATCTTCAACAAATGGTGCTGGCATAAATGGGTACTGGTATGCAGAAGACTGCAGATAGATCCACGTTTATCGCCTTGTACAAAACTCAAGTCCAAATGGATCAAAGATCTCAACATAAATCCAGCCACACAGAAACTTTTAGAAGAGAAAGTGGGAGATACTCTTCAACGAGTTGGTACAGGAGACCACTTCCTAAACATAACACCAGTGGCACAGGCACTGAGATCGACAATTAACAAATGGGACCTTCTGAAACTAAAAAGCTTCTGTAAGGCAAAGGACACAGTCAAAAAGACAAAAAGGCAGGCCACAGAATGGGAAAAGATATTCACTAACCCTACATCTGACAGAGGGCTAATCTCCAAAATTTACAAAGAACTCAAGAAACAAGTCTCCAAAACACCAAAGGATCCAATTAAAAGGTGGGGTACAGAGCTAAATAGAGAATTCTCAGTAGAGGAGGCTAAAATGGCCAAGAGACACTTAAGAAAGTGCTCAACATCCTTAGCCATCAGGGAAATGCAAATCAAAACAACTCTGAGATACCATCTTACTCCTGTCAGAATGGCTAAAATCAAAAACTCCGAAGACAATTTATGCTGGAGAGGATGTGGAGAGAGAGGAACACTCCTCCACTGCTGGTGGGAGTGCTGACTCATACAGCCTCTTTGGAAATCAGTATGGAGATTCCTCAGGAAAATGGGAATTAATCTACCACTAGACCCAGCAGTTCCACTCTTAGACATATATCCAAATGAGGCAGGTTCATACAACAAGGGCATCTGCTCCACTATGTTCATAGCAGCATTATTTGTAATAGCCAGAACCTGGAAGCAACCTAGATGCCCCTCAACTGAAGAGTGGATAGAGAAAATGTGGTACATTTACACAATGGAGTATTACTCAGCAGAAAAAAATAATGGAATCTTGAAATTCGCAGGGAAATGGATAGCACTGGATGAAAAAGAATTTGGTTTGGGAAATAGGTGGGTAGCATGCTTGCCACACCAGCATGAGGACCTTATCAAATCCTTAGAGGACATATAAAAACTCATGTCTGTGATACCAACACTTCCAAGGCAAGATGGGAGGAATCCTCTGGAGGCTGGGGATCGACCAGCCCGAAGCATACAGCAGCAAATGGCAAGATATCCTGGTCGAAGGCAAGGCACAATAAGCAATACCCAAGGTCATCCTCTGGTCTCTGCATGCATGCTTCAGCATGGGAAAACACGCACTCACATGCACAAACACACACAAAAGAGGTTTATAAAAGAAAAATAATGCACATGTGTGTCTCTAACCATGAAGCTATCTATCTCTAAGACAGTTTTAATTTTAACCAAGAAAAAAAAACATGTGCCGGGTGTTGGTGGTTCATGCCTTTAATCCCAACACTCAGGAGGCAGAGGCAGGCCTGTGAGTTCGAGGCCAGCCTGGTCTACAGAGCAAGTTCCAGGACAGCCTCCAAAACAATACAGAGAAACCCTGTCTCGAAAAACCAAAAACCCAAAAACAAAACAGACATGTAATGGAAAAGTAGAATTTTAGACTTGAAACCTCTGAGTCTCTTTCTGTCACTCTCTAGAGCTACAAAGTTATTTCCTGGCACAGAACAGTACAGAGAGGACTGAATGTAGACAGCAGTGCAGTTGGCAATTTAAAGAGAGGACATACACACACACACACACACTCACACACACACACACTTACACACACACTCACACACACACACAGACACACACAGACATACCCACGTGTGCGCACGCACCACACACACAGAGATGCATGCACACATACTCACACACAGACATAAACACATGCACACACACGCACACACAGACACACGCACATGCACACACACTCATGCACACACACGCACGCGCGAGCGTCACCCATCTTCAAGGTATTTCTCTTGTAAACAAAGGAGTATTTACATGTGAGGGAAACCTTCATAGGAATTAAAATATTCAATAGAGAAAACAAGTTAAATTGTGATGCTTCTAAAAATCTGTATTTTAAATTACAACTTTAATTTTCTTTGGTGAATGACCTCTTCGAATCCTCACATTAATTTTAGACACAGGCAAAGCCTGAAGATTAAAATATACTTGACAATCTACTAAAAAAAAAGTCAAGATCATGACCTTTAATATCTTTCCATTTAAATATAGTCTATATATAGCAAAATGTTTATTAAAAATAACCAAAGCGTAACGATTCTATTCCACCTGATTATAATGAGCCACGGTTTCTTTCACTTGTAAAATTAAGTCAGAAATTCAACAAGGTCTGTTGGGCCTACATCACAATTGAGCACAAGACAAAAATATGTTCATTACCTTGGTTTTTCAAGTGTTTGATTCTCCCAGCAGAGAATGATTCCAGGTCATCTTCTCCGAGAAGTCAGGAAAAAGTGAGAGCAAGAGCTCAGATAAAGACATATTAAAATGAGTGAAGCTTTCTTAATAGATAAGGGATTGCTGAAGACTATGTAGTTTGTAGTCATAAGAAACAGAACACACCTTTTAGGAGTCCCCTGATGCTGCTCTTAGTGCCAAATATGCCAATTTTTCTTGAGAAACCCATGTCCTGCTACAAAGTAGACCTGATCCCCTGCAGGGGAGCTCTGCTTTAAAGATGACTGGAGATTAAGACCCACAGAAATCAAGTCATAAGAGATTGATTCTCAGCACAGGCCACACCTGCCAGAAAACACGGTAGGCTACCCATAGACCTTCTCCTCACTCTCTGTTCCTGCAGTCTTGTCCCTAGCACTGAAACAGAACACCAGCTGCAGCCTTCCCTCACCCCTGTCCACATGGCTCCTGTAGATCCCACACACCACCCCTTCCCAGCCTCCCTTATCCCACTTGTGGCTATGACCCCACCCCAACCCCAACAGGCACCCCCACTACCCCAAGATCCTCACAGGGCAGCAAGGCTGAAGGCAGATCCACACCTCTCCTTCTGCTCCTGAGATGCAGCCCCCATCTCATCCCAGCTCTGTAGCAGGAAACCTGCTGTGATCTCCATTTCCTCTGACCCCATCCCCAATGCATCACAAAGGCCTTCTCCCCCAACCTTCCTTCCCCTAACTCATCCCACTATCCCAGCCTTCAACACCAGCAGGTAGTCCCTGCTAACACACCCACTCACTAGGCAACACACAGCCATTACACTCTCTGAAACGCAAGAGGAACCAGAAACCAAGGAACAAAACACCCACCCAACAAAGACAACAATAACCAGGGCAATATGTCTCCACTACAGCCCAACTATCCTACCATACCAGACCCTGAATATTCTAACATTGCTGAAGCATAAGGTAAAACAATGTAAAGTCAATGACATGATATAGGTCCTTAAAGAAAACAATGAATAAACCCCTGAAAGAAACCCAGGAAAACAAAAACAATTGGAGGACATGAATAAATCCCTTAAAGCCAAGAAAGCACAAACAAAAATCTGAAAGGAACTAATAAAACTGTTAAAGATCTGAAAATGTAAATAGAAGCAATAAAGAAAACACAAACCAAGGAAAGTCTGGAAATGAAAAATTTAGGAATGCCAGCACAAACTACAGAGGCAAGCTTCCCCAGCAAAATACACTAAGTGGAAGACAGAGTCTCAGGCCAGGATGGATTAAAAGTCAGTGAATTGAAAATTGGTAACAGTTAATAAAGGAGGTACTGGTATTAACTAAAAGAAAAGGAAAAGATAAAAGTATATAGAATGGAAAATACACAGAGAGTCTGGATACTGTGTACAGTTGTGATGTCTTTAAATTGTTTAATTGCTGGAAAAGGAACAAAAACTGCTAAAAGACATTTGATTATTAATGTTGCTAAATTAATCCAACTTACATGTTTTGAAAATGCTTTGACTTCTAAATTTAAATATAAGGGCAGGTTACTTGGGAAAAGAATTTCTGCTTTTGTTTCCACAGAACATAAAAAGCTGTGGGTTCCTTCCAGACTAGTATGGTTTGATGAAGCAAGACCACCTGAAGCAGTGGCCCAGGTGATCCAACACCTAAAACAGCTGAGATGATGCAGCCTTACAGACCACAAAAACAAGCACGTCAACAGGTTTCTGGGTTTTTGTTGTTGTTGTTTTTTTTTTTGTCATGATCCCCATGGTATTTCAGCGCCCCTTAACAGCAGGAAGTAGTTTGGAAAGAACGACGCCCACATTCCCAAATATTGTTTATAAATTGGCATTAACGGCCTAGTCACCTGAGATAGGTGCTAATTTATATATAAAGAAGGGGGGAGATATTGGGCCCCAGCCCCATGGGGTCTCTGTGAGTTGCTGGTCAGCCTACAAGTGCAACTTGTTTTCCAGTCCAAGTGCTTCCTGTTTTCTAGTCCTGGCCTTGACCCTCTGACATCAACATCCAGCAGGAGGAAAACAACGATCTCTTTTACCTGGGGTTTTTCCACTGTGCTGTAAACCTGTATATAAAGCTCCTCCCTCCTACAAGAGAGAGACCTCTTAGCACTTGCAATGAAGTCTCACACACACACTCTCTCCTGGCAATAAAGGCAACACATGCATTCTCTTTGTACAAACAAGTGGACGTCTGGTCTCTCTTTTCCTGATACCCTGGACTTGCTTGTGGCGCTGGCGCCACAAACAGGAATCCACAATCATTGGTCTTTGATATCTACCTTTATCAGTGGTCTCAATTCCCAAATAAAAAGACGCAAGGTAACAGAATGGATAGGAAAGCAGGCTCCTCAATGTCAGGATAGATATTACCTCAGGGTAAAGGGTTAGAAAAAGGTATTCCAAGCAAATGGACCTAAGAAGCAAGCTTGTATAATTATTTTAATATCTAACAAAATAGACTTCAAATTAAATAATTCAAAAAGATAGGGAATGACTCTATATATAGCTCATTATAAGAAACATCTACCAAGATAATCTTTTATTTCTTAATATCTATGCCCCAAACACAAGGGCACCCAAGTTTGTAAAAGAAACACTACTAGAGCTTAAACACATATTGCTCTCACACACTGGTAGTGGGAAATTTCAAAACCCCACTCTAGACAATGGACAGGTCATAAGACAAAAATAAACAGAGGAATACTAGCGCTAACAGAAAAACTAAATTGGCCTAACAGATATTTACAGAATATTTCACCCAAACACAAAAGAATAGATCTTTTTCTCAGCACCTCAATAAACTTTCTCCAAAATTGAACACACACTCAGACACAAAACAACTCACAACAAAGCAAGAAAGTTGAAATAATCCTGCATCCTAGCAGACCACCACAGACTAAAGCTGGATTTCAGAAACAACAGAAAGCTTCCAAACTCATGGAACCTAAACAACTCTCTACTGAATAAAAACTAGGTCAAGACAGAAATACAGAAAGAGATGAAAGACTTTCTAGAACTCAATGAAAATGAATACACAGCATACCCAAATTTATGAGACACAATGAAAGTGGGCTAAGAAGAAAACTCATAGCACTAAGTGACTACATTAAAAAAATGGAGATTTCTCATATTAACAACTTAATAGCACACCTGAGATCTCTGGAACAAAAAGAAGTAATCACACCCAAGAGGAGTAGACAACAAGAAATAATGAAACTGAGGGCTGACATCAATAAAACAGAAACAAAGAAAACAATACAAAGAATCAGTGAGAGAAAGGGTTGGTTCTTTGAGAAAATCAACAAGATTGGCAAACGCTTATCCAAACTAAAAGGCAGAGAGAAAATATCTAAATTAACAAAATCATAAACAAAAGGGGTACATATCAACAGAAACTGAGGAAATACAAATAATCATAAGAACATACTTCAAAAATTGTAGCTCACCAAATTGGAAAATCTGAAAGAAATGGATAATTTTCTCGATAGGTATTACTTACCAAAATTAATTCAAGCTCAGATAAACTATTTAAATAGACTTTTAATCCCTAGTAAAACAGAAGCAGTCATTAAATTTTCCCAACAAAAAGCAAAAACAACAGCAACAACAACAACAAAAAACCCACCCAGGTCCATGGTTTAAGCAAAGAAATACTAAAGTTTCAAAGAAGAATTAATATAAACACTCCTCAAATTATTCCACAGGATAGAAACAGAAGGAAGATTGCCGAATTCTTTTTATGAAGCCACAGTTGACCTGACACCTGAACCACATAAAAATCAACAAAGAAAGATAATTATAGAGCAATTTTACTATAAATATAGATGCAAAATCCTCAATAAAATACTTGCAAACATAATCTAAGAACATATCAAAAAGAATATCCATCATAATCAAGATGACTTCATTCCAGAGACACAGGAATGGTTCAACAAAGGTAAATCATCCGTATGAACAGACTGAAAGACAAAAAACACATGATCATCTCATTAGACACAGAAAAAAGCCTTTGACAAAATCCAACATCCCTTTGTGATAAAGGTCCTGGAGAGATTAGGGATACAAGGGATGTATCTCAACATAGTAGAGGCAATTTACAGCAAGCCCATAGACAACATCTAATTAAATGGACAGAAACTAGAAGCAATTGCATTAAAATCAGAAACAAGACAAGGTTTTCCACTCTCTATATATCTTAGCTAGAACAATAAGACAACTGAAGGAGATCAAGAGAATATATATTCTAAAGGAATATGTCAAAGTATCCTTATTTGCAGATGATATGATAGTATACATAAGTGACCCTAAAAGTTCCACCAGAAAACTCCTACAGCTGATAAACACTTTTAGCAAAGTGCCTGGATACAAAATTAACTAAAAAAAATCAGTAGCTCTCCTATATACAAATGACAAACAGACTGAGAAAGAAATCAGGGAAAAAAGATCTTTCACAATAGACTCAAATAAAATAAAATATCTTGGTGGTAACTCTAACCAAGAAAATGAAAGAATATGATAAGAACTGTGAGTCATTGAAAAATGAGTTGAAGACATCAGAATATTGAAAGAGCTCCCATGCTCATAGATTGGTAAAATTAACATAGTAAAAAATAACCACAGTATAAAAATTGATCTACAAATTCAGTGAAATCACCAACAAACTTCCAACACAAGTTTTCACAGATCTTAAAAGGACAATCCTTAGTTTCATAAGGAAAGACAAAAAACAAAACAAAACAGGATAGCTAAAACAATCCTGAACAATAAAAGAACTGCTGGAGGTCTCACCAATCCTGATTTCAACTTGTACTGCAGAACTATAGTAATAAAAAAAACCATGGTATTGCCACAGAAGCAGACAAGTTGATCAATGGAATCAAATGAATTCACATGCATATGAACACCTGATTTATTTATAAAGAAGCCAGAACTACACACTGGTAAAAGGACAGCTTCCTCAACAAATGCTACTGGTCAAACTGGACAGTTGCATGTAGAAGAATCCAAATCAGTTCATACTTACTACCCTTCACAAAGCTCAACTACAAATGGATAAAAGTCCTCAGCATAAAACCAGATACACCAAATAAGATAGGAGAGGAAGTGGGGAATAGCCTTGAACTCAGCACAAGAGAAGAATTTATGTCCAGAACACCAATAGTACAGGTGCTAAGACCAACAGTTAACAAATAGGACTTCACAAAACTGAAAAGCTTCTGTAAGATAAAGGACACTCACTGCCAATAGGACAAAGAAGCTACCAACAAAATGGAAAAAATTTTTACCAACTCCACATTTGTTAAAGGGCTAATATCCAAAATATGCAAATAATTCAAAACAATGAATAGCAAGAAAACAAATAAACCAGTTAAAAGGGGGTATGGATTTAAATGAAGAATTCTCAGCGAAGGAATCTCAAATGGCTGAGAAACACTTTAAGAAATGTTCAACATGCTTAGCCATAAGAGAAATGCAAATCAAAACCACTCTGAGATTTCATCTTACATTTGTCAGGATGACTAAGATCAGTAACACATGTAACATCTCATGCTGGCAAAGATGTGGAGTAAAGAGAACATTAGTCTCTTGGTTATGGGAGTATAAACTTGTAGAGTCACTATGGAAATCACTGTGGTGGTTCCTCAGAAAATTTGGAATCAGTGACCTATCTCAAGACCCAGCTATACCACTCTTGGGCATATACTGAAAGGGTGCTTCATCCTACCATAGACATGGTTTCTCAACCATGATCATTACTATTCTTTTCATGATAGCCAGATATTGGAAACAACCTATATGTTCCTCAGCAGAAGAATGGTTAAAGAAAATGTGATACATACCTCTTCAATATTGTACTCAAGGTTCTAGCTAGAGCAATAAAACTACAAAAGGAGATCAAGGGGATACAAATTGGAAAGGAAGACGTAAAACTTTCACTATTTACAGATGATATGATAGTTTACATAAGTGACCCAAAACAAACTCTACCATGGAACTCTTACAGCTGATAAACACCTTCAGCAAAGTGGCAGGATACAAGATCAACTCAAGAAAATCAGTGGCCCTACTATATATACAGACAATAAAAGGGCTGAGAAAGAAATCAGAGAAACATCACCCTTTATGATTGCCACAAACAACATAAAATACCTTGGGGTAACGCTAACCAAACAAGTAAAAGACATGTATAGCAACAACTTTGAGTCCTTAAGAAAGAAATTAAAGAAGACACCAGAAGGTGGAAAGATCTCCCATGCTCTTGGATAGGTAGCATCAACATAGTAAAAATGGCAATCTTATCAAAAGCAATATACAGTTTAATGCAATCCCCATAAAAATCCCAGCATAATTCTTCACAGACCTTGAAAAAACAATAATCAAGTTTGTGTGGAAAAACAAAAGACCCAGGATAGCCAAAACAACCTTATTCAACAATGCAACATCTGGAGGCATCACCATCCCCAACCTCAAGATCTATTATAGAGCTGTAGTCCTGAAAACAGCTTGGTATTGGCACAAAAATAGACAGGTAGACCAATGGAATCGAATTGAACACCCTGAGATTAACCCATACATGTAAGAACATCTGATTTTTGACAAAGAAGCCAAAACTATACAATGGAAAAAAAAGAAAGCATCTTCAACGAATGGTGTTGGCATAACTGGATGCTGGCATGTAGAAGAATGCGGATCGATCCATGTCTATCGCCATGCACAAAACTTAAGTCCAAATGGATCAAAGACCTCAACATAAATCCAGCCACACTGAACCT
This sequence comes from Mesocricetus auratus, assembly GCF_017639785.1. NCBI lineage: Eukaryota > Metazoa > Chordata > Mammalia > Rodentia > Cricetidae > Mesocricetus > Mesocricetus auratus. Next base: position 7,389,724 of record NW_024429218.1, read on the forward strand.
GTTAGAATTGGTACAGGAGACCCAGCAATTCCACTCTTAGGCATATACCCAAAAGATGCACACACATACAACAAGGATGTCTGTTCCACTATGTTCTTAGCAGCATTATTTGTAATAGTCAGAACCTGGAAGCAACCTAGATGCCCCTCAACTGAAGAGTGGATAAAGAAAATGTGATACATTTACACAATGGAGTACTATTCAGCAGAGAAAAAACAATGGAATCTTGAAATGTGCAGGCAAATGGATGGCACTAGAGGAAACCATCCTGAGTGAGATAACCCAGTCACAAAAAGAGACACATGGTATGTACTCACTCATATACGGATTTTAGACTTTGAGTGCCCATGCCACAATATGGGAGGCTCTCTCAGCCGGGACTCTTGGGGGAAGGCCTAGGCCCTGCCCTGGATGAAATGACAGTCACTGAAGATCCACCATGGAGGGCCTCACCATGCCTGGGTGGGATCGGAGTGGAGATTGGGTGGGGTTCTGGGGGACCTGATGGAGAAGGCGGGGGGGGCAGGAGAGGGAGCTGGGATTGGCATGTGAAACAAGATTGTTTCTAACCTAAATAAAAAATAATAATTACTGTAAAAAAACATATTCAACAAAATCATAGAAGAAAACTCTCCCAACCTGAAGAAGGAGATGCCTATGAAAGTACAAGAAGCTTACCAAACACCAAATAGACTAGACCAAAAAGAAAAGAAAGTCCCCTCATCACATAATGATCAAGACCCCAAATATACAGAATAAAGAAAAAATATTAAGAGCAACAAAGGAAAAAGGCCAAGTAACATATAAAGGCAAATCTATCAGAATTACACCTGACTTCTCCATGGAAACTCTAAAAGTCAGAAGGTCCTAGACAGATGTTCTACAAACACTAAGAGACCAAAAATCCCAGCCCAGACCACTATACCCAGCAAAACTCTCAATCACTATAGATGGAGAAAACAAGATATTCCACGACAAAACCAGATTCACACAATACATATCCACAAATCCAGCCCTACAAAAAGTTCTAGAAGGAAAACTCCAAGCCAAGGAAGTTAACTACACTGACAACAACATAAGCAATAGATAATCTTACTTTACCAGAAGCCAGAAATAAGGAAAAAAACTCACACGCAATACCACCACCAAAAAACGAATCCAAAACAAACAAGAATCAACAATCAATGGTCATTAATATCCCTGAATATCAATGGTCTTAACTCACCTATAAAAAGACACAGGCTAACAGAATGGATACAAAGACAGAATCCATTTCTGCTGCATACAAGAAATAAACCTCAATTTCAAAGACAGGTGTTACCTCAGAGTTAAGGGTTGGGAAAAGATTTTCCAATCAAATTGACATAAGAAGCAAGCAGGTGTAGCTATCCCAATATCTAACAAAATAGACTCCAAACTAAAATTAATCAAAAGAGATGAAGAAGGACATTTCATATTCATCATAGGAAAAATCCAGCATGATGAAGTCTCAATTCTGAACATCTATGCCCCAAATGCAAAGGCAACCACATTTATAAAAAGAAACATTGCTAAAACTCAAATCACGAGCCCCTCCAAGACCCCAACCCCAGTGAGTCCAGCTTCAGGTGAGATTGGGTATCTGGCGGGGACTGCCCACCCATCACCCATCCCCCTCGATCTTCCGGGCCGCTCCCGGCATCCAGAAGACCCGCCCACACAGGAAAGACATCAGCCCCTCCAAGAACCCAACCCCAGCGAGTCCAGCTTCAGGAAAGGCATCAGTCCCTCCAAGACCCCAACTCCAGCGAGTCCAGCTTCAGGAAAGACATCAGCCCCTCCAAGACCCCAACCCCAGCGAGTCCAGCTTCAGCATCCCCAGCTTCAGCTGCAGGAAGGAAGGAGACCAGTGGAGACGGAAAGACCCCACCAGCACCCACTGGAAGAAGAGATGGGAAGAAGACAGAATAAGAGATCACTCAGCAATAGAAACACCAACATGACCCCACCAGAATCCAGGGATCCAACACCAGCAAGACCCGAAAAGTACTACATAGACGAAGAAGAGGAGACAGACCTTAAAAATTATTTCATGAAGATGATGGAGACCCTCAAAGAAGAAACGAGGAAATCCCTTAAAGAAATAGAAGAGAAAACAAACAAAAAAATCCATGAAATGGGGGGAAAATTCAAGAAATAAACAAATCTCTCAAAGAATCTAAAGAGCACCAAGAAAAAACAACCAAAAAAATTAAGGAAACAACACAAACAGTTGAAGGATTGAAAGCTGAAATAGAAACGATAAAGAAAACACAGAATGAAGGGATGCTGGAAATAGAAAAGCTGGGTAAACGATCAGGAACTACAGATGCAAGTATCACCAATATAATACAAGAGATAGAAGAGAGAATCTCAGGTATTGAAGACTCATTAGAGGATATAGAGTCATCAACCAAAGAAAATCTCAAAACCAAAAAATCCTTAACACAAAATATCCAGGAAATATGGGACACCGTGAAGAAGCCAAACCTGAGAATAATAGGTATAGAAGAAGGTGAAGAAATTCAACTTAAAGGTACAGAAAACATATTCAACAAAATCATAGAAGAAAACTTCCCTAACCTAAAGAAAGATATGCCTATGAAAGTACAAGAATCTTACAGAACACCAAATAGGCTCGACCAGAAAAAGAAGTCACCTCACCATATAATAATCAAAACATCAAACCTACAGAGTAAAGAGAAAATATTAAGAGCAGCTAAACAAAAAGGCCAAGTAACATACAAAGGCAGACCTATCTGAATTACACCTGACTTCTCAATGGAAACGATGAAAGCCAGAAGATCCTGGACAGATGTCCTACAAACGCTAAGGGAACAAGGATGCCAGCCCAGACTACTATATCCAGCAAAGCTCTCAATTACCATAGATGGAGAAAACAAAATATTCCATGACAAAGCCAGATTTAAACAATACCTATCCATGAATCCAGCTCTACAGAAAATGCTAGAAGGAAAACCTAGAGCCAAGGAAGATAACTACATTCACAAAGACACAGGCAATATATAATCACACTTTACAAAACACCAAAAGAAAAAGGGAGGAGAAACTACACAAAATAACTTCACTAACAATAAATCAAGCACAAACAAGGATCACCAATCAATGGTCATTATTATCCCTCAATGTCAACGGCCTCAACTTGCCTATAAAAAGACACAGACTAGCAGAATGGATACGAAGACAGAACCCTTCCTTCTGCTGCATACAAGAAACACATCTCAACATCAAAGACAGACGTTATCTCAGAGTAAAGGGTTGGGAAAAGATCTTCCAATCAAACGGTCCCAAGAAACAAGCGGGTGTAGCAATCCTAATATCTAACAAATTAGACTTCTAATTAAAATCAATCAAAAGAGATGAAGAAGGGCACTTCACAAGCGGGTGTAGCAATCCTAATATCTAACAAATTAGACTTCAAATTGAAATCAATCAAAAGAGATGAAGAAGGGCACTTCATATTCATCAAAGGAAAAATACATCAAGACGAAGTCTCAATTTTAAACATCTACGCCCCAAATACAAAGGCACCTACATTCGTGAAAGAAACATTACTAAAGCTCAAAATGCACATAAAATCTCAAACACTAATAGTAGGAGAATTCAATACTCCGCTCTCACCACTAGACAGGACCTCCAGACAGAAACTTAACAAAGAAACAAAAGAACTAATAGAAGTTATGACCCAACTGGGTTTAACTGACATCTATAGAACATTCCACCCAAATACAAAGGGATATACCTTCTTCTCGGCACCACATGGAACCTTCTCTAAAATTGACCACATAATAGGAAACATAGCAAATCTCCACAGATACAAAAAAATTGGAATAACCCCCTGCATCTTATCAGACCACCATGCATTAACATTAGAATTCAACAATAACACAAATCGCAGAAACTCTACAAACTCATGGAGATTGAACAATGCACAATTGCACCATCCCTGGGTAAAGGAACAAATAAAAAAAGAAATTAAAGACTTCCTCAATTTCAATGAGAATGAAGACACAACATACACAAACTTATGGGACACTTTGAAAGCAGTGCTGAGAGGAAAGTTTATAGCACTAAGTGCCCACATGAAAAAACTGGAGAACAGTCATACTAGAGAATTAATAGCACAGCTGAATGTTCTAGAACAAAAAGAAGCAAACTCCCCCAGGAGGAGCAGACGCCGGGAAATAATCAAACTGAGGGCTGAAATCAATCAAGTAGAAACCAGAAAAACACTGAGAAGAATCAATGAAACAAAGAGTTGGTTCTTTGAGAAAATCAACAAAATAGACAAACCTCTGTCCAAACTAACCAAAAGACAGAGGGAGAGCATGCTAATTAACAAAATCAGGGATGAAAAAGGGGACATAACAACAGACTCTGATGAAATCCAGAGAATCATCAGGGCATACTTTGAAAATCTGTACTCCACAAAATTTGAAAATTTAAAGGAAATGGACAATTTCCTGGATAGATATCACTTGCCAAAACTAAGTCAAGAACAGATAAACAATCTAAACAGACCTATAACCCCTAATGAAATAGAAGCAGTCATCAAAAGTCTCCCAAACAAAAAAAGCCCAGGCCCAGATGGCTTCAGTGCAGAATTCTACCAGAAATTCAAAGAAGAGCTAATTCCAATACTCCTCAAAGTATTCCACACAATAGAAGCAGGAGGCTTACTGCCAAACTCTTTCTACGAGGCTACAATTACCTTGATACCCAAGCCACACAAAGACACAACTAAGAAAGAGAACTATAGACCAATATCCCTCATGAACATTGATGCAAAAATACTCAATAAAATACTCGCAAACCGGATTCAAGAACACATCAGAAAAATCATCCACCATGATCAAGTAGGCTTCATTCCAGGAATGCAGGGATGGTTCAACATTAGAAAATCTATCAATGTAATCCACCATATTAACAATCTGCGAAAGAAAAACCACATGATCATCTCACTAGATGCTGAAAAAGCCTTTGACAAAATCCAGCACCCCTTCATGATAAAGGTCCTAGAGAGATCAGGGATAACAGGAATGTACCTGAATATAATAAAAGCAATATACAGTAAACCAACAGCTAACATCAAACTAAATGGAGAGAAACTCAAAGCAATTCCTCTAAAATCAGGAACAAGACAAGGCTGTCCACTCTCTCCATATCTCTTCAATATTGTACTTGAAGTTCTAGCTACAGCAATAAGACAACAAAAGGAGATAAAGGGGATACAAATAGGAAAAGAAGAAGTCAAACTTTCACTATTTGCAGATGATATGATAGTTTACATAAGTGACCCAAAAAACTCCGCAAGGTTACTCCTAGAGCTGATAAACACCTTCAGCAAAGTGGCAGGATACAAGGTAAACTCAAAAAAATCAGTGACCCTATTATATACAGATGATGAAGTGACTGAGAAAGAAATCAGAGAAACATCACCCTTTACAATAGCCAAAAACAGCATCAAATATCTGGGGATAATGTTAACCAAGGAAGTGAAAGACCTGTATATCAAGAACTTTGTGTCTTTAAAGAAAGAAATCAAAGAAGATACCAGAAAATGGAAAGATCTCCCATGCTCTTGGATTGGTAGGATCAACATAATAAAAATGGCAATCTTGCCAAAAGCAGTCTATAGATTCAATGCAATCCCTATCAAAATTCCATCACAATTCTTCAAGGACCTGGAAAGAACATTAATCAACTTTATATGGAAAAACAAAAGGCCCAGGATAGCCAAAACATCCCTACACAATAAAGGAACTTCAGGAGGCATCACCATACCTGACTTCAAGCTCTATTATAGAGCTATAGTCCTGAAAACAGCTTGGTATTGGCACAAAAATAGGCAGGTAGACCAATGGAACCGAATCGAAAGCCCTAATTTTAACCCACACACCTATGAACACTTGATTTTTGACAAAGAAGCTAAAACTATACAATGGAAAAAAGAAAGCACCTTCAACAAATGGTGCTGGCATAACTGGGTACTGGTATGCAGAAGACTGCAGATAGATCCATGTTTATCGCCTTGTACAAAACTCAAGTCCAAATGGATCAAAGATCTCAACATAAATCCAGCCACACTGAAACTTTTAGAAGAGAAAGTGGGAGATACTCTTCAACGAGTTGGTACAGGAGACCACTTCCTAAACATAACACCAGTGGCACGGGCACTGAGATCAACAATTAACAAATGGGACCTTCTGAAACTAAAAAGCTTCTGTAAGGCAAAGGACACAGTCAAAAAGACAAAAAGGCAGGCCACAGAATGGGAAAAGATATTCACTAACCCTACATCTGACAGAGGGCTAATCTCCAAAATGTACAAAGAACTCAAGAAACAAGTCTCCAAAACACCAAAGGATCCAATTAAAAGGTGGGGTACAGAGATAAATAGAGAATTCTCAGTAGAGGAGGCTAAAATGGCCAAGAGACACTTAAGAAAGTGCTCAACATCCTTAGCCATCAGGGAAATGCAAATCAAAACAACTCTGAGATACCATCTTACTCCTGTCAGAATGGCTAGAATCAAAAACACCGAAGACAATTTATGCTGGAGAGGATGTGGAGAGAGAGGAACACTCCTCCACTGCTGGTGGGAGTGCCGACTCATACAGCCTCTTTGGAAATCAGTATGGAGACTCCTCAGGAAAATGAGAATTAATCTACCACTAGACCCAGCAATTCCACTCTTAGGCATTTATCCAAATGAGGCAGGTTCATACAACAAGGGCATCTGCTCCACTATGTTCATAGCAGCATTGTTTGTAATAGCCAGGACCTGGAAGCAACCTAGATGCCCCTCAACTGAAGAGTGGATAGAGAAAATGTGGTACATTTACACAATGGAGTATTACTCAGCAGAAAAAAATAATGGAATCTTGAAATTCACAGGGAAATGGATAGCACTGGAAGAAACCATCCTGAGTGAGGTAACCCAGTCGCAAAAAGAGACACATGGTATGTATTCACTCATATATGGATTTTAGACATGGATCAGGATAGTGCCAGTCTGCACTTCCACAGATAGAGAGTCTGGGAAACAGGAAAGAACCTAAAAGATATGCATATATGCATAGTACCCAAGAGAAGAGGATGGAGACAAGATCCTCTGAATGGATGGGGAACACGGCGAGGGGTGGGGGGAGTGGGAACTGGGAAGAAGAGAGGGGGTGAAGAGGAAGAGAGTTGGTCATGGGGGAACAGGAAGTTGAGGGGGTGGGGGTAGAATAGGGGGAAGAGGGAATCATAGGATCGAATACAGATCAGGCACCAGAGCGACCTCGAGTGATCTAAAGGGATAACACCAATTGGCAAGCTAGGCAATAGTGGAGGGACCACCTCGAATGCCCATTCCTGATAATGAACTTGATGTCTATAACCATCCGGGAGCCTTCATCCTGTGACTGATGGAAGCAGAGGCAAACACACAATTAATCACTGAACTGAACCCAAGGAACCCAGTGACAGAGAGGAGTGATGAGCAAATTGGCAAAGAATGCGCTGGCAAAACCAGCAGAGACAGCTGATCTGAACAGGGGAAGAGCTCTTGGACCCCAGACCGACAGTGGGGAGGCCAGCATGGGACTGATCTGGACCCCCCAAATGTGAGTGTCAGTGAGAAGCCCTGGGCAACCTATGGGGCCCTGAGCTGTGGATCAGTGTCTATCCCTGGTATACAAACAGTCTTCGTGTGCCTATAGCACAAAGAGAGATGCTCTCTCAGCCTGGACTTTTAGGGGAGTGCCTGGACCCTACCAAGAGTAAAATGACAGACTCTAGATATCCCCTATGTGGAAGGATTTGGCAATAGGGTGGGAGGGAGGGGGGAAGGGGAGTGCGGGAGGAGGGGAGGGAGAGGGAACTGGGATTGACATGTAAAACAAGCTATTTAAAATTAAAATAAAAAATGATAAAAAAGAGTGTATTTCTCCAGCCCCATGTGCTCTAGATTAAAATTTGAAAACATTCAAAAAAAAAAAACAAACTCAAATCACACATTAAAACCCACACACTTATACCGGGAGACTTCAACACCCCACTCTCACCACTGGACAGGTCCACCAGACAGAAACTTATCAAAGAAACAAAGGAACCAATAGAAGTTATGACACAATTGGGTTTAACAGACATCTATAGAACATTCCATCCACACACAAAAGAATATACCTTCTTCTCAGCACCACATGGAACCTTCTCTAAAATCAGCCACTTACTAGGCAATAAAGCAAATCTCCATCAGATACAAAAAAATTGGAATAACTCACCCTGTATCTTATCAGACCACCATGCATTAACATTAGAATTCAACACTAACACAAATTGCAGAAGCCCCACAAACTCATGGAAATTCAACAATGCTCAATTGCATCACCCCTGGGTAAAGGAAGAAATAAAGAAAGAAATCAAAGACTTCCTAGAATTCAATGAAAATGAAAGCACTACATACCCAAACCTGTGGGGGACTCTGAAAGCAGTGCTAAGAGGAAAATTCATAGCACTAAGTGCTCACATAAAGAAACTGGAGAATAGCCACACTAGAGAATTAAGAGAATACCTGAAAGCTCTAGAACAAAAAGAAGCAAACTCACCCAGAAAATAATCAAATTGAGAACTGAAATCAACAAAGTAGAAAGAAAGAAAACAATACAAAGAATCAATGAAACAAAGAGTTGGTTCTTTGAGAAAATCAACAAGATGGACAAACCATTATCCAACCTAACCAAAAGACATAGAGAACATGCTAATTAACAAAATCAGAAATGAAAAGGGTGACGCAACAACAGATATTGGGGGAATCCAGAGAATCTTCAGGTCATACTTTGAAAACTTGTACTCTACAAAATTGGAAAATTTAAAGGTAATGGATGGTTTTCTGGATAGATATCACTTACCAAAATTAAATCAAGAACAGAAAAACAATTTAAATAGATATATAACCCCTAAAGAAATAGAAGCAGCCATAAAAAGTCTTCCAACCAAAAAAGGGCCAGATGGTTTCAGTGCAGAATTCTACCAGAAAGTCAAGGAAGAGCTAATATCAATACTCTTCAAAGTGTTCCACGCAATAGAAGCAGAAGGATCACTGCCAAACTTTTTACAAGGCTGCAATTACTTTAGTACCTAAACCACACAAAGACACAACTAACATAGAGAACTACAGGTCAAACTCCCTCATGAACATTGATGCAAAAATACTGGCAAATCGAATCCAAGAACACATCAGAAAACTCATCCACCATGATCAAGTAGGCTTCACCCCAGGGATGCAGGGATGGTTCAACATACGAAAATCCATCACTGAAATCCACCATATAAACAAAATGAAAAAGATGCATCTCCCTAGATGCTGAAAAAGTCTTTGACAAAATCCAATACCCCTTCATGATAAAAGCCTTGGAGAGATCAGGGATAACAGGAAGATACCTAAACATAATAAAAGCTATATACAGCAAACTGACAGCCAACATCAAACTAAATGAAGAGAAAATCAAGGCGATTCCTCTAAAATCAGGAACAAGACAAGAGTGTCCACTCTATCCATATCTGTTCAATATTTTACTTGACGTTCTTGCTAGAGCAATAAGACAAAAAAAGGAGATCAACAGGATACAAATTGGAAAGGAAGAAGTCAAACTTTCACTATTTGCAGATAGTCTACATAAGTGATCGGAAGAATTCTACCAGGGAACTACTACAGCTGATAAACACCTTCAGCAAGGTAGCAGGATACAAAATTAACTCAAAAAAATCAGTAGGTCTACTGCATATAGACAATAAAGGGGCCAAGAAAGAAATCAGAGGAACATCACCCTTTACAATAGCCACAAACAACATAAAATATCTTGGGGTAACTAACCAAACAGGTGAAAGACCTGTATGACAAGAACTCAAAGTCTTTAAAGAAAGAATTAAAGAAGGTGCCAGAAAATGGGAAGATCTCCCATGCTCTTGGATAGGTAGGATCAATGTAGTAAAAATGGCAATCCTGCCAAAAGCAATCTACAGATTCAATGAAATCCCTATCAAAATTCCAGCACAATTCTTCACAAACCTTAAAAGGACAATCCTCAGCTTTATATGGAAAAACAAAATACTCAGGATAGCCAAAACAATCCTATACAATAAAGGAACTTCAGGAGGCATCACCATCCTTGACTTCAAGCTCTATTATAGAGCTATAGTCCTGAAAACATCTTGGTATTGACACAAAAATAGACAGGAAGACCAATGGAATCGAATTGAAGACCCTAATATTAAGCCATACACGTACGAACACTTGATTTTGACAAAGAAGCTAAAATTATACAATGGAAAAAAAGAAAGCATCTTCAAAAAATGGTGCTGGCATAATTGGATGCTGGCATATAGAAGACTGTGTCGATAAATCCATTATTTATCACCATGTACAAAACTTAAGTCCAAATGGATGAAAGACCTCAACATAAACCCAGCCACACTAAACCTCTTAGAAGAGAAAGTGGGTGGTACCCTTGAAGGAACTAGTACAGGAGACAGCTTCCTGAACATAACACCAGTAGCATAAATACTGAGATCTACAATGAATAAATAGGACCTCCTGAAACTGAGAAGCTTCTGTAAGGCAAAGGACACAGTCAACAAAACAAAATGGCAGTCCACAGAACTTAATTATACTTAGTCCCAAGATCTTAAATGATTTACCACATGAGAAAAACTGGATCAAGGTGGGCAGGAGGTGGGTGCGTAAGGTTTGACGAGACAATGAGATGACTGCTGTCACGTGACTTGGCCCCGCCCACTAGAATGGAGGGCTCAGTGTCACAGAACTAGGCTCCCTTGTCTCCAGGGGATGGGTAGTGAGTACCCTGAAAGAATGGTTCTTTGCAGAATTTTAGTTAAAATGTGCACACAGACAGCAGATGTTTGGATTTCTGGGTCATCCATGTGCACACACATACACACAGAACCTTTTTCACACAAGGCTTCGCTTTCCCAGTATGTATGGTAACTACTGTCAACAGCATTTCTCCAGTTAGGATCCGAAGTTCTAGATGGCAGTTTGAGAATGACATCGATACAAAGAGAAGTCTTACCACACTTTTAGCCTTCCATAAAATGCTATGACACAGCCATGTGCAAGCTCCGAAGCCATGAATCTCCCCTCCCACTGAAGGACAGTCATCTTGCCTCTCCCCCACGAGTCCGGGCATACCTTCTACTGAATTCTGAAGCAAATGTCGCTTGCAGTTTCTGGCGAAAAGGGAGACTGTTTCCTCTTTCGTGGCTCTGGAGGGAACCGAGTTTCCATTCCTTTGCTAAGGTACCATGAAGCTCGAGCTCCAAGCAGGAGCTCCACTTCGCCTTTCTCACGGAGACGGAGGTGCTAAGCGCGTCCGCCCTCTGGGAACCCTCGGATTGGTAAGGCTCCACTCTGTCTCATCAAGTGGACCTGGGCTCACTTAGCAGACTCTGCGGCTGGGCCTGGGCTCACTTAGCAGACTCTGCAGCTGTCACTAATGCAGAAGGAAGCGAGAGCTGTGCTTCCCAGGGCCTGTCGACCCCTGCTTCTTAGAGGCCTGGAGGAAATGAACCCAAGGACGCTGGCTATTTCATCGTTTATACCCAGATGTCTCAAATCCTGTCTGCCACTGTGAGCCTGTTTTCATCTTTAAATCAAACATGCAGCCTTGGCAGGGAACAGCCTTGAAAAGCCCGCCTGAAGAACTCCGCTTTCGTTTTTAACAGCCTGCACCTTTGGGGAGTCTGGGCATGATGTCTGTTTGCACGGAAGAAGAAAAGGGAGTAAGAACAGCTAAGGTGGGTCAGAATATTAACTTAGGAAGGGAAGCCTGCCCGCCGCCTGCACGGTGTAGGGAGCCCAACCCCAGCATCTGGCTTGCTCGGGTCAGCCCGTCATCTGTCTGCTTGGCCTGCTGGATACGCCTGGCAGCCACCAGAACGTGGCTGCGTAGCCAGTGACATGTTAATGAAAAGTGTGGAATTTTCGGGAATAATCATGTAAATAAGAGGCAGCCACAGAGTCAAAGGGGTGGAGAGAAGGTTGCAGCAAGGGACTTGACTGGCCCGGTTCCCTCAACCCCTTCCAACCACAGCACCTCCTGAAACAAAAGTGGGATTGCATACGTATTTGCCTGATGCCAGTGAAGTCGGGTTACGCAGAGCATAGTACCTGCCATTCAGTCCTCTGAACTTCGACCTCACTAGAACACAGCTCCAAAGCCCTCCCGCCTGTCCCCCAACTCCTAAATCACTCTTGATTCTTCCTAAACCTCCGTCTTCCTTCCACACCCCCATGTCCCACTCCCCCCCCACCCCCTACTAATCAATCTTAGGAAAAACCAAATATGTAGATAGACCCAGTGAGGTGAGCAGCAGTAGCCAATATATTCATTTGTTTATCTACAAATAGTTACTTGAATTCTGTCTCGCTTGGAGGATTGTGATAGACTCCAGGGACCCAGAAATGAAAGGGCTTTCCTGGAACTTGGGTCTGGTGAGACAGGCGATGTTCAGTGAGCTAGATCTACACAAATGCCGCAGAAAACCATAAAGCTGAGAGGTTAGCAAAGGACTCTCAGGCTCAGCTGAAATTAAAGCTACGTCGGTCAGACAAGACCTCTTTAATGAGTGCCATTTGAACAAGTGTTTAAAGATGCAGTTGCCGCATTGTAGTGAAGGGGCGTTGGGGCAGATGGAGCAGAGAGGTGCAAATGTCCTGAGGTCTGGCGTTAGGGGTGACACACGAGTTAAAATGAGTGCAGAGGAGATTGGAAGCTCAGGTCAAAGGTAAAGAGAGGCCCCGTAGTGGCTGTGCCCCTTAATAAGATGGGCAGGCAGTACCACGTGACATTTTGCTTTCCCTCGTTAAGACGGGGACTCAGCGTACAGCCCAGGTTGACTTCAGCTGTGGCCCACCTGTCTCAGTCTTCCGAGTGCCAGGGCTAGGGACACGCGGCTTGCATTACCCAGAAACTCCACAAGGAAATACATGGCTGGTCTACAGACAGGTGGCTGGCTTCGGAGTGCTTTTCTGAGACACGCCGTGGCATCGTTGGGAGGAAATCCTGTGAATAAGATCTGATCTCCTAGCTTCTTCCTGCTGCAGTGTAGGAGTCTGTTGAGCTCATGATTCCTCGGTCATCCCGTGACATTTCCTCCTGCTCCCTGTACCAATCCTCAGTTCTCTCTACAGCCTGTCTGCTTCCACTATGTCCAGTGTTCAAATGAAGACTCCAGCCCCAATTTCCTCTCCTGACTTGTTGCCATCAACGTTTAGATTTTCACTCACTTGAGTAAATAAATCAGTATCGGTTACAGCTCACCCAAAGCCTAGTGGCCTTGTGTATCCCTTCCTGACTCTCTCGATGCAAACTTCTTGGCTCACCCAACATCTGGGGGTCTCGTGGGTTCCTTCCTGACTCCCCTCGGTGCACACCTCTCAGCTCTCACGTTTCTCAGTCCTGTCAGATGTTCATTCTACGTCATCCGGAAAGTCCTCCAGGCGACCATCCCACCGTCTCCATCATGACCAGGGACTCCCGTTCCAGCCCAAATAGCCTTCAGTCAGCACCTTCCTTTGTCACCCTGGCAGGCAATTATCTCAGCAGATGGGAAAATATTGTATTTGGAAACCATTTGATAGAGCCATATAATTAATCTGGACACCCGAGAGGGTTGATTTTTCATTTAAGGAAAAGAAGGCTTTTGTGGGAAAACTCATCTATAAATACATTAATTCTCTGTTTCATAAAGGATCTTGTCTCCTGAGACAGAAAGTTTGTTGCTGCTGTTGTCATTGTTTTTCACCTTTTAATACTTAGCTTCTTCAATCCTTGGGTTTTCTTTGGAAAAACGGACAGAAAGAAACAGGAGTTTGGAGTCACAAAATCTTAAATTATCAAAGAACAGTCCTGACTGGTTAAACTTGTGTGAAAGGCTAATTCTTAAGGCAAAGAGACAACGTTTTGTTTCAGCAGTTTAACCGTTATAGTGTTTGCATCCAAGTCTAGTTCAGACACTGAAACACGTACAAGGGGGAGGCTAAGGTTTGTGTCTGTCGCTTTTTGATAAGGGACATACAGTTGCTTCCATTAAGAAGCTGGGACTAGTGGGAGGCTTTAGGTCACTGGAGGCAAACCCTTACAGGATAATTTTATTATTAAAGGACCCTACACTATCTAATCTGCTACTAACTTATATTAATCAGGGCAACGCAGTATAGGCATAAGATCACATGGATATTGATAGCACAATAAATAACAGTCCATAATATACACACACATATGTGATTGACATACCATGACATCACAATAGAGTCAAGAATATACATGTATGTATCAATGCATGTGTGTATGTATGCCCATGACTTTTTACAGAGGTCCAATGCAATTCACTGGAGGAAAGCCTTTCAATTTATCTAATTATATTTCAAATATTTATCATGAAAGATTTTTATAGTTTAATATATTTTACAATTATAAACAGTATTTACCCAAAGTGTTCAAGTAAGAAAACTATGTGTGTACAATTTGCATTTAAAATTTTCACATTCATTAAAGTATAGCTTCTAAAGATTGACATGTCACCATGTCGCTGGGCCGTGGTGGCACAAGCCTTTCATCCCAGCACTCAGGAGGCAGAGGCAGGTGGATTCTGTGAGTTCGAGACCAAGCCTAGTCTACCGAGCAAGTTCCAGGACAGGCTCCAAAAACAATACAGAGAAACCCTGTCTCGAAAAACAAAAACAAAACAAAACAAAACAAAAGATTGGCATGTCTACTCTTACAGGAGGACACTTAGAATACACAGAAGTGTGCATGTGTCAGTTTTTAAAGCAAAACATTTGTAATAGACATACCTATTGAATTTAACTTATAGATTAAAATTTTGTTGTAACCTTACAGACCTGTCTTCATGGAAAAAAATGAGTGTCTAGTCTGTTTGCAGTGGTTAATTTCCAGTGTCAACCCACTGCAATCACATAGAAGCCACACCACTGGGTATATCTTGGTGGAGGGAGAGAACATTTACAGAGAAGTTTAACTGAAGAAGGAAGGCCTAATCTGAACTTGGGTGGCACCATGCCAGGTTCTGAGGACCCAGAGTGGACAATAAGGCATAGATAAAAAAGTTGCCTGAGCACCAACCTGCATCTTTGTTGCTTGGTAACAGCCAGAATGTAACCAGCCACACCCCCACTCTCCCTGCCAGGCCTCCTCCACCATGCGGACTGTATCTCTGATTGTGTACCCAAATAAACCCACCTTTCCTTTAGTTTCTTTGAAGGGTATTTTGTCACAGCAATAAGAAAAAATAAATAATACAGAGATGTTATAACAAAATACCAGAGCCTGTGTATCATATATACAACAGAAGCTTACACTTCATGAGTCTGGGGATGGGAAATCCCAGACCATGATGCCCTGCAAATTTAGGGCCAAAGAGAGTCCATTTTCTAATTTATAAATGACACCTTCTTAGCACAGCCTCACACTGTGGAAAGGGAGAGCTCCTTGCGGCTCATTTATAAAGACAAAGCCTTCTTCGTCCAGTCACTTCCCAAACACCCTGCCTCTAAATGCCATCACCTTGGAAGGTTGGGTTTCAACACAGGAATTTGGGACTAGGGGGTAGAGTAAGCACCATAAGGATAGCAATGGGGCTTAACTATCTCATGCTGTGAAGGACAAGGTGTCTCATTGTGTCCACACCCTTGAATGGGCTCTTGGTTTGCTTCTCACTTGACTGTGAGGTGGGTGGTTTTGCTTCACCACATCTACCCCAAATAATGTCCCAACCAACAGCCAAAATTATGAGTTGGAAACTCCATAATTATCAGCTAAAGAGGCTATTCTTTTTGGAAGTCGATCTGTGAGGTATTATAATAACAGAAAGTTGACTAATGTGTGTAACGTGTAGTTTTCCTTGCTAACCGCCTGGACCCTGCCACAGTTGCAGTCCCCAAATAACACATAAGACACTATATTAATTATGAAGCTATTGGCTGTTTGCTAGTTTCTTACTAGCTATCTCTGACTTAAGTATTTAACCCATAGTTGTTAATCTAAGTATTTCTCTTACAGGAGAAAAGGGTCCGGACCTCTGACTCCTTTGGCGGCCTACATTGTGTCTGCCTTTGTCCCTCTTTCCCAGATTCCTCCTTGACTCCTAGTCCCACCTATCTTGCTTCCCTATTGGCCAACAGTGCTTTATTGACATATACACAGGACTTCCCCAACAAATGTGTGCACAAATATGCCCAGTCTCTGAGGAATTATAGTAATAGAAAGCCAACTAACAAACTTGCACAAATATATGCAAATTTCAGTTCAACAAATTTTGTCTCTGTGACTCAAGGTTTACTATTCTACACTCCTTCAAATCCATCTTTATCTGAGTTAATGGAAGCAGAAAAGACATTTGTTCCTTCTTAGCTCCTCCTGTTTCTCTTTCAAGCCAGAAAATGACATCACCATTTTTCATTCCCCTCAGACAAAGCAGTTTGACAAATTAATGGTGTGTCCTTAATGACATCAAACTTGGAGCAGTTGGCAGCACTTGAGGATGTAATTTAAATCTGCCATGGTAAAGCTAATGAATGATGTCTTCCTGGTTCTCAGATACACCTTTTATCCATGACACTTTTCTGCCAGGGCAGAACATGAACTGTCTTTCTCTTCTGTAAGCAAATCAGCTTATTGTTCAATCTTGAAAATCTGTAAAAAAAAAAAAAAAAAGGCCCATCTTGCCATTTTAGTCACTACCATTTCTAATTTTAGGATAATATTTAAGAATCAAATGAACTAACCAGGCTACAGTGCTCTCAAAACTTGAAAGCAAGTCTCAAGGCATAGATGGCCATCTCTCTACATCAATTTTTTTAAACATCTTTAAAATCTTCCATGAGAGGGAATTCAAGGCAGCACTATGATGCTGGTCAGAAGTCCACGGATGGGGAGGTCACAGGCCTTGCAGGAACCTAGTACTGTTGTTTTGCTAAACGTTCTTGCTGTGAAACCGCCTTCTAAATATTTCTGTTTACTCCCACAGATGAGTGCTGTCCTCAGCCTTGGCCAGAGAAGGGCTTTCTGCAGTGGGCAGCAGGTAATGCAGAACTGGTCAAGTGTCCCGCGCTACCGTCTCGCCAGCAAGAGCACACTTAGGATCCTTCTGCAGAACAGCTTTAATGCGTCTTGAGAGGGAGAGCATAAGCTTACAGAGCGGAGACCGGGGGAGCGAAAAGCAGTCCCCCGCCTCGGACGTGTCATCTCCTGACTGGCTCCTGCTCCTCAGCCCATATGACGCCACGGGAGAGGCAGAGAGTAAGGGATGGAAAAGTAGCAGGCACATGCGCACCAAGGTTGTTTACTCCAACTGACAACGGGTGTCGGCGCCATCTTGTAACGGAGACTGTGGGGGCGGCTCCCCACATCTCCCCCTTTTTGTTTTGATAGCAAACAGGCTCTCCCAGGACATTAGAGGGTAGAGACAGTGGTTGAACTTCCCAAAGAACAAAATTAGTGAGACGTGTACGAAGCCTATCCCTAGATTCATCAAAATCCGGGATGCTTCCGACCTGTCCTCTGCCTTTTTTTGGGAAAAGGGAAAAAATACAGCAGGTAACCCTTATGCAGGACAACATGTCTCTCAGAGGAAAATATCTCTCTGTGCGATGCCTTTGCTCAACACCCCTCTTGGGAGGCCAGACTAAACACTCTACCCTGTGCAATGAACCTAAGTTCCGGGTGTGCAGGAGCTGTTCAGTCGGCAGCCTATTGCTTAAGCATAGTCAACCACATATCGGTTGACGCCCCTTGCTCGAGCGCAGCCAGTGCTTGTGCTATGACCACCTTATCTCTTTTGTTTTGGGTTCTGAGCTTGCAGACCAGCCAGAGAATAAACACTATTCCGCAGCATAGGACTGCTCCAAACAATCCCACCCCCACCCATTCTTTGAAATATGAAACAGCTGAAGAAATCCACGAAGACAATCTCTCCGTGAAGGACAGGTCAAGGTGGGTAGAATTAATCTGAACAATGGCGACCCTCAATTCGCGAAGCATCTGCTCAAATTCATAGGTCCAATTCATTGCAATTAGTGCCATCAATGTCAAGTTGTTCCTCTTTGTCACGGGAATGTCTCGCCATCCTTTTGCTCCATAACGGTTCTGGTGAGTCGTTCTGGGACCCAAAAGGGATTTTCTTCATTCTGTGGAAAAACACAAACAGCTCCCCTGGATCTTATTAGAATAGGATCCGGGCCTTTCCATTCATTAGTTAGCACATCTTTCCATTTTACACGTTCTTTGGGTCTTTGCGCATCCGAGCAATGCCTTGTTGCTGCATTTTGACCCTTATCATCCAGATTTTTGAAAATTCATAGTAAACAATGCCATGGCAATAGCCACTCTTGGTGTTGGGGGCAACTCCTTCATAATTCCCCCTTTTTGTTTTATTAGGTAAGACTTAAGTGTGCGATGTGCTCGCTCCACGATGCCTTGTCCCTGAGGATTGTAGGGCAGGCCTGTAGTATGTGTGACTTGCATTTGTGCAAGCTTCCAGTTCCTGAAAAGGGTATAAGCCTTCTCCCCTTTTTTGTTTATCTTCTAATGTCCCTCTTGGGGACTGTGAGGGCTCCCCCTTATCCTTAGATTTACCGGGGGGGTATCTTTCTTAGTTACAACCGGTTTCTTTTTACGTGCACCTAACCTCTCACTACGCTCGGTTTCTGACATGCTATCCTGAACTTCTTCAAGGACATCTCGTCCCTCCGCTACAGCCCCTTGACAGTTTTCATCCTCTAGACAGTTCTTAACAAGCTTCCAGATTGCCCTGGTCCCTTGTCTCAGGTCCCCTTCGATTAATTTCCTATCCAGATCTTTGCCTAATTTATTCCATGAAGCAATAGTCAAGGACCCTGAGCAGGCAAACCAAGGAGCTACCGGGTCTACCTCTTTAACAAAATTCTTTAATGTCCGGTGACCAATCTTTATGTCTCTTTGTTTAAGTACCGACTCCAGAGCAGTAATGACAGATTGAGAGGAGCCCATGATAAAAATAAACACCTGCGGCTCGAATGAAACAAAAGTAATGACCGCAGGCAGCTCTTTTATCTACAAGAGACTAAAGCACACAGTCAGGCACTGCCGCTTATCCTAACAATTGTAACGATGTAACAATTGTAACAGAGGCTCCAATCCAAAGTCCCAGAATAACATACCTCTCCGAGAGTAGTTACCTGCAGTTCTGAATCCTCCTTGAATCCAAGGGGTCTCCGATGGTGCTGACGATGATGAGGTCTCGAGTTCCCCGGTTTCGGCACCAGATGTCCCGCGCTACCATCTCGCCAGCAAGAACGACGCGGCACACTTAGGATCCTTCTGCAGAACAGCTTTAATGCATCTTGAGAGGGAGAGCATAAGCTTAGAGAGCGGAGACCCGGGGAGTGAAAAGCCCAACCCTTATATAGCTCAGCAGTCCCCGCCTCGGACGTGTCATCTCCTGACTGGCTCCTGCTCGTCAGCCCATATGACGCCATGGGAGAGGCAGAGAGTAAGGGATGGAAAAGTAGCAGGCACATGCGCACCAAGGTTGTTTACTCCAACTGACAACGGGTGTCAGCGCCATCTTGTAATGGAGAATGTGGGGGCGGCTCCCCACAGTCAAGGTCTGAGAGCAAGGGACTGTTGAGTACTCGTCCCTAAGTGGGACCTCTACATGCCCCTGTCTCCTACCTGCCCCACACTGACCAAGGTTCCAGGGACAACGAGGAAGAGAAGATGGAAAGAATGTAGAGCTGGAGGATGGGGAGGCGTGCTGTGGCGTGTGGGCCTCTGACAGCACAGTTGTCACGCTCATGACCTCACAGCAGCCGTGGCTACCTGCGCAAGACCACCCCACGGAGATCGGTCAACACTCCAGGCAGCTTCAGATGAAGCAGGTTTTTAAAAATAAAATAGAGAGTAAATGAAGGTGAGGGGGAGATGTGCTGAGGTGCTCATGGGAGTGGGGAAAATGGAGTAAGGGGTAAAATGTGGTCATTCTACACCGTGTGCATGGATGAAATTGTCAGGGTAAATAAAAGACACTCAGAATAATCTCCCAAGTAAAAGTCTCAATAGGCTGGAGGTGTGAGTGGTATTACTACAACCTTTTAAATATTCCTCATAACTCAAATAATTGTAATTTAGATTCCTAATGCTTGTATTATTAGACTACTTTCACCATTGTTGTGAATCTTTCTGAAGCAAGCACGCACAGCTGTGCAGGGCTGTGAATGTGTGCACAGTGGTTCAGCACACAGCTCTACAGGGCATTGGATGTATATGTGGTGGTGGTTCAGCACACAGCTCTACAGGGCATTGGATGTATATGTGGTGGTGGTTCAGCACACAGCTCTACAGGGCATTGGATGTATATGTGGTGGTGGTTCAGCACACAGCTCTACAGGGCATTGGATGTATATGTGGTGGTGGTTCAGCACACAGCTCTACAGGGCATTGGATGTATATGTGGTGGTGGTTCAGCACACAGCTCTACAGGGCATTGGATGTATATGTGGTGGTGGTTCAGCACACAGCTCTACAGGGCATTGGATGTGTGTGTGGTGGTTCAGCACACAGCTCTACAGGGCATTGGATGTGTGTGTGGTGGTTCAGCACACAGCTGTGCAGGGTGGTGAATGTGTGCACAGTGGTTCAGTGCACACAGCTCTACAGGGCATTGGATGTGTGACAGTGATTCAGCACACAGCTCTACGGGGCATTGGATGTGTGTATAGTGGTTCACTTTCTTTATCTTTGTAACAGGGTCTTGCTGGGTGACCCCTGAAGATTTTGAACTTGTGGTCCTACCGTTTCATCCTCTTGAATTCCGAGATTATATGTACGTGTAATTTGTAATTACTTGCCTTACTGGGCATGTTATTCAATTCATTTGCTGCATAAACATGATCCACTTGTAACTTTTAACTAATCTTTTTAATAATAGGTGAGGCTAACCAGTTAGTGAAATGCACACCTCACTGTTTTATGTCATTTCTGATCACACCTCCCCTGTACTCTATAGACATGGTCTCCTTTAGTGTGTATTCAAGGATGAACCTGTGAAGCCTCAGGAACTCTGAAGATCTGCAGCTGAAGGCATAGCTTTTGACAGAGGAAGTCCTTAATGATTATCAGATTTTAAGATTACCCATGCCCCATGCACATAAAGATGATATTTTTAGCAAAAGAAGTGAACTTTATTTCAATTTATTTTAAACTGAAATTCATCTGATTCTCTAGAGTCGTAATTTTGACCAGTTCCATAATTTACTGTGCCCTGCTATCCTTAGTACAAAGACAAAGTCCTCATACACATAGAACTTTGCTGTAGTACGTGAGCATTTTGACACTATAACAGTGCATTTGTGACTCTCTATATATTCAAAACCGTGTGTTAATATGTACTTGTATGTCAAGAGGTCTCTTCAGTCATCAAATCTTTTGGCTGTTGCTGCATGTGAGGTGCTACATCATCGTCTCACCTGGTTACAGTATTAAGGAGTCGAGAGTGAGTTCCAGGACATCTAGGGCTATTACACAAAGAAACCCTGTCACAAAAAAAAAAAATGAAAACATGACATCTGCGGGTAAATGAATGCAACTGAAAATCTGTTTTCTGGGAGCAATGTCAGAGGTAAGCCTGAATTTCAGGCCCGGAGCAATAGCATCAGAGGGAGGTTCGAGCGTCAGGCCCCAAGCAGCATCAAGGAGCCATGAGCCTCAGACACAGGAGCAGGGTCAGAGGGAGGCCCCAGCCTCAGGCCCAGGAGCAAGGAGTGATCACCAGGTGAAACCACAGCAGCGGTTTCCAGCAGTAGCTTCCAGAAACCATTGCAAAAATTCCTCTGGGAAAGGGCATCTGTGTCCCAGTCAGTATCCACTGCCACTTCTCAGTTGGAGATACCCTGCGGCTACATCGACCACTGGACCCTCAGCCCCATCTACACCTCCAATGGGTGGAGCATCTACCAGAGCTGTAGGCCCACCTGCACCTCCAGGAGTGACCACCTGAGCATTGGGCCCAATTCCATCGGGAGGAGCATTCACTGGAAGCTCTGCTCTGCTTGTGCCTGAATGAACAATCAATGGAGTCACAGCCCCAACTATACCAATTGGAGAAAGAGAGAGCCCCTGAAGCACAAGCTCTGTCTATACCAATTAGAGGAAGAGGTGTGTAGACAACAAGGTAAGAACACACTCAACAATATAGAGAGCAATAGTGCAACACTAGAAACTAGTGGTTCTACAACGGCAAGACCTGGACATACCAACACCGATGAAGTAGAAGAAAACGACTTAATAAGTTTATGAGGATGGTTGAGACACTTAAAGAGGAAATGAAAAATTTCCTTAAACAAATGGAGGAAAAGACAAACAAAAAATTGGAAGAAATTGGCAAATCTTTAAAGAAAACCAAGAAAAAGCAATCAAACAAATGAAGGAAATGATTCAAGACATAAAATCTGAAATAAAGACAATAAAGAAAACACAACCCGAGGGAATTCTGGTAATGGAAAATCTGGGCAAATTATCAGGAACCACAGAATACAAGAGATGGAAGAGAGAATTTCAGTCATTGAAGATATGGTAGAGGAAATAGATTCGTCGATTAAAGAACATTTTAAATCCAGCAAATCCTTAACACAAAACATGCGGGAAATCTGGGACACCATGAAAAGACCGAACTTAAGAATAATAGGGATGAAAGAAGAAGTCCAACTCAAAGGCACAGAAGATATATTCAAAAAATCATAGAAGAAAACTTTCCCATTCTAAAGAAGGACATCCCAGTGAAAATACAAGAGATTTACAGAACACCAAATAGACTGGACCAAAAAAGAAAAATCCCCTTGCCACATAATAATCAAGACAATAAACACACAGAATAAAGAAAGAATATTAAGAGCTGCAAAGGAGAAAGGCCAGGTAACATACAAAGACAAACCTATCAGAATTACACCTGACTTCTCAGAGGAAACAATGGAAGCCAGAAAGTACTGGTCAGATGTTATGGAGACATTAAGGGACCACGAATGCCAGCTCAGACCACTTTATCCAGCAAAGCTTTCAATAACCACAGATTGACAAAACAAGATATTCCATGATAAAAACCAAATTTAAATAATACCTATCCACAAACCCAGCGCTACAGAAAGTACTGGAAGGAAAATGCCAACCCAGGGAAATCACTTACATCTACAAGAACACAGGAAATAGATGAGCTTACTGCAGCAAACTCCCAAAGAATGGAATTGAACATGCAATGCCATCACCAACAACAAAAAATAACAGGAACTAGCAACCACTGGTCATTAATATCCATTAATATAAATGGTCTCAATTCACCTACAAAAAGACACAGGCTAACAGACTGGATATGAAAACAGAATCCGCCTTTCTGCTGCATGTAAGAAACACACCTCAACCTCACAGACAGACATTACCTCAGAGTAAAGAGTTAAGAAAAAAAATGTTCCAATCAAATGGACATATGAAACAAGCGGGTGTAGCTATCCTAATATCTAACAAAATAGACTTCAAACTAAAATCAATCAAAAAAGATGAAGGGCATTCCATATTCGCCACAGGAAAAAATCCATCAAGCGGAAATCTCTGTTCTGAATATCTGTGCCCCAAACACAAGGGCAACTGCATTTGTAAAAGAAACATTACTAAAGCTTAAATCACAAATTAAGCCCCACGCACTAATAGTGGGGGACTTCAACACCCCACTCTCACCACTGAACAGATCTTTCTAGACAGAAGCTTAAAAGAGAAATAAGGTAACTAATAGGAGTTATGACTCAAATGGACTTAACAGACATCTATAGAAATTCCACCCAAACACAAAAGAATATACTTTCTTTTCAGCACCTCATAAATCCTTCTCTAAAATCAACCACATACTCGGTAACAAAGAAAACCTCAACAGATATAAAAAAAAAATTGGAATAAACCCCTGTGCCCTATTGGGTCACCACAGTTTAAAGCAACATTAATTTCAGAAAGCCTACACACACATGGAAATTGAACATTGATCAACTGAACCACCACTGGGTCAAGGAAGAAATAAAGAAAGAAATAAAAGACTTCTTAAAATTTAAAGAAAAATGACCAAACAGCATATCCAAACTTATGGGACACAATGAAAGCAGTGCTGAGAGGAAAGCTCATAGCACTAAATAAATGCCTACGTAAAGAAGATGGAGGAAAAAAAAACCCACACTAGTGAATTAACAGAACAACCAAAAGCGCTAGAACAAAAAGAAGCAAACTCTCCCAGGAGTAGACGACAAAAAAAAAATAGTTAAATTGAGGACTGAAATCAATAAAATAGAAACAACGCAAAGAATCAACGACACAAATGTAGGGAGAGGTCTTTGTACCCATAGCGGTGACCACGCCCATTTGGGTGTGTTCACAGGTACCTCTCTCTCTTTCTGTGTCTCTCTGTCTCTCTCTCTCTCTGTGTCTCTCTGTCTCTCTGTCTCTCTCTCTCAGTCTCAGTCTCTCTCTCTCTCTCTCTCTCCTTCCCTCCCTTCCCCCCCGTTCTTGTTGAGGCCTGGAGAGCAGCATGCAGACCTTTGATTCTTGGCTTCTCACAAAAGTGATTTCTCTCTCAATAAAATATCGTAGAACATCCCTATTTTGTGTATCTTAATATTTCCCTATTATCTGGTGTCAGCAAGTAAGTTTACCCAGCCTCCTGGTCCTCCGCCCGGCCGGGTGCCAGCTGCCAGCCTATGTGCATGGCCTATGGCCCGGTGCTTCTCGGCGCCCCCAGAGGTCCTCCTAAGTCGCCAGGGTTTCCCGCCTCAGTCCCGTTCTGCTCAGCACGGTTTTCTTCCACCGAACCCGGTTCCATCACTTTTGTTCGTCTGGCCACAAGCAAAGAACTCTGGCATTCCCGGAGACTGCGTGTCTCTCCGGCCCTCCTGCCCACCCAGAAATCAACACCTCTGTCACGCCAGCCAGGCGAGGCCCGGGCCCCAGGGAGCTTGCAGAGCCGGTGCCCTGAGCAGTCGCTAAACAACCATGGCTTTCCCTGGCAGCAAGCTGAGCCTCTATCAGCGGTTGCCAAAAGAGCAAGACCTATTTGGTTTGCTTTCCTTCCCGCCCGTAAGGTTCTGCAGCACTCTAGACCTCCAGGTTCCGGCAAACGACACTGGGCTTTTTTCCTTCTTTTCAATAAAATCCCCCTCGCTAAATTTTTGCAAAAGCTACTTAGGATTGTTCAGGTTCCACAGGGAAAAATACAGAGCACCTGCAGCGAAGCTGTGTTTGGTGGCACACCTGTACCACCTGCTGGCCAAGCATACTTATTGCAGGTAAAAATCCTTTCCTCAACCCCATATTATTGGAGGTGAATTTTGCGTTCCAATAGTTTAAGCTGATACCATGGTAAATAATCTTATGATGCAGAACCTCAGAGATCTCATTGCTTATTACATCAATGGCATCATGGGAGAGGATCATAACATGCCCCAAATATATTTATGTCTAATGCTAACAATTCTTGATCATAGTGCAAAAAGCAAGGAAGTTGTGCAAAATATTGGTAAATTAGAGACAAAAATTCAAAATCTTCAGGCCAATGGAGAAATGCCTAACAAAGCAGATACCTTGGAACTTAAACATAACAATTTACAAGACAGAATTGATTCCATGCCCACTGCCCTTATGACCAAAATAGAATGGATTCAGCAGGACATTATCAGCCTGGCATAAACAACTCATTCCATGTCTAATGACTAGACTAATAAAACTCAAAAGCTGGAAAACCAGATTGTTAAACTTACTGAAGCAATTCATTCCATGTCTGAGGATAATGACCTGTTATCAGATAGAAGTTCCTAGAAGGCAACTTACATGCCATTCAGATAATATCTAAGGATGAGAATATTAAATGCTTGGAATCACGTATAAATGACGAATCCAAGAAATGGACCAACTCTATGAAGTCCTTAGAAAAAAATTTTGACCCAGGAAATCAATCACTCTGAAAACTGGTGGTCACTAGACTGCAGGTCTTAGATGACTTACAATCTGATACACCAGAATCAGATGCACGAGCAACAGGTCATCATAGAGGTTTACCTACACATCTCAGACACCAGAAAGATCTTCCTAAGGTTGTTATGCTATCTCCTATGGCCTTCCCAGTATCTATAACTGAAAAACCAGCAATGAAGAGGCATCCTAATGATTCCATGGCTTATCAGTGGGAACCAATACAGATGAAGGACTTAAGGGGATCAAACAAGCCATTGTTTCTTATGGTATTCACTCCCCTTATGTTAGGGAATTACTGAATTCTTGGGCAAGTATGAATAGGGTGACCCCAAAGGATTGGAGTTGATTGATCTCAGCTGTACTAGAAAATTAGTATCAAATACAATGGAGAGCTTTATAGAGGGAGGAAGAAAAGGCCCTCGAGCTTCAAGGCCTAAAGAAAGGTTTTGAAGGTCCCCAAGGTAAAATTCTTGGTGAGGGCACTTATACTGACCTACAGGCTCGGGCTGAATATGACAAACACATCCATACAGCAGCTCTGAATGCTTTGAATAAGGTCCATGAACCCAGGAGAGAAAATAGAGCCTTATACCAAAATGGTACAAGGACCAAAAGAAAGGTTCACTGAATGCTTACAAAGATTGTCCAGAGCAATGGAATTACAGGTAACTGATTCAGATTCTAGACGAATCCTTATAGAATCTCTAGTTTATGAGAATGCAAATCCACAATGCAAACAAGTACTTTGAGCGTTAAAAATCAGATCAGCACCATTGGATGAATGGGTCTTGTATACAGATAATATTGAGTATAAAAATCAAAATACAGAAGCTTGAGTAGAAGAGGCAATTTCTAAAGGTTTGAAGAGGCACCAACATGCCAAATGCCTTAACCATGAGATAGAAACGTGGGTAGGAGAAGCAATCTCCAGAACTTTAAAAAGACATCAAAATACCAGATGTTTTAACTGTGGTAGAATAGGACATCTAAGTAAGAATTGTAGACAAAGCATTCCTTGAAATAATGCTCCTACTAGGAATGATTCAAAGAGAAGGCCTCAGCCTTCTGGATTATGTAGGAGATATGGCAAAGGCCAACACTGGATCAATGAATGTAGGTTGACCACAGACAAACAAGGTAACCCTTTACAATCAGGAAACTCCACGAGGGACCTCTCGAAGGCATTCATGTGAAAAGAGGTCCAGTCATTCCCAGTCACTGTGAAGGACAATCTCTCCCAGGACAATTAGAAGATCTACTACCTATTATAAAGAATAATAGTGCTATGGATGATAAATTAGCTATTGAGGATGAACCAATTATAACTGAAGGAAACAAAAACTATATTTTGACAGACTTCTATAAATGATAAAAGACCAAAATCAAGAGTTCAGATAAATAACATTATGGTTGTAGGCTTGGTGGACACAGAAATAGATGTTATTAATATAACTCAAGAATCTTGGCCTCCAAAATGGCCCCTACAAGAAGTAAATGTTCAGTTCTTAGGGATTGGTACCCTAAGTAAAACAAAGAACAAAATGGGTAGACTATATAGGGCCCAAAGGACAAAGAGGAAGACTGAGGCCATATGTTGCAGACATCGCTATAAATCTTTGTGGTCATGATCTATTGCAACAGTGGAATACCCAGATTAACATTCCTCCAGTATCAGATATGAATCATAAACTAGCTCTTATTGGTAGAAAAAGTATTGTAAGGCACTACAGAATGTAGATGCCAAACATACAGGCTGTACAGAAACAGGATGCTAGAGCCAAACCTACAGAGGAACCAAAAGCACTACCCTTAAAATGGCTAACAGAAGGAGGAGGAGGAGGGGGAAGGGGAGGGGAAGGAGGAGGAGGAGGAGGATGGAACAAAAAGAACCTGTATGGGTAGGACAATGGCCTATGATCTCTGAGAAGCTAAAAGCTTTAGAAAAGCTGGTTCAGGAACAGTTAAATGCTGGACATATTGAAGAATCTAAAAGTCCATGGAATTCTCCAGTATTTGTTATAAAAAAGAA
This sequence comes from Mesocricetus auratus, assembly GCF_017639785.1. Taxonomy (NCBI): domain Eukaryota; kingdom Metazoa; phylum Chordata; class Mammalia; order Rodentia; family Cricetidae; genus Mesocricetus; species Mesocricetus auratus. Next base: position 7,417,855 of record NW_024429218.1, read on the forward strand.
GTCTGGTAAATGGAGAATGCTTACTGATCTGAGAGACATCAATAAAGTAAATCAACCTATGGGCTCACTACAGCCTGGGATGTCATTACCTTCTCTGATACCTAAAGGATGGCCATTTATAGTCATCAATCTAAAAGATTGTTTCTTCACTATACCTTTACAAGAAAAACATAAGGGAAATTTGCCTTCACAGTGCCTACCTATAACAATTCTCAACCAGCTAGCTAATTTCAATAGAAGGTTTTGCCACAGGGACTGTTAAATAGTCCTGCTTTATGCCAGTATTTTGTGCAAAAACCTTTGGAAATAATTTGCAAACAATCTCCACAATCCATACTGCTGACTGATTTTTAAAAGGGACCATTGGAAAAGATGTTTGAGGCAGTAAAGGAACTTTTACCTTGCTTGGGATTACATATTGCCCCTGAAACAAATACAAAGAGGAGATTCTACTAATTTATTTGGGTTACAAAATAGATCTACAAAAAAAATTGGACCGCAAAAATACAGATAGGAGAGATTGTTATCAGACTCTTAATGATCTTCAAAAACTACTAGGAGAGATTTCTCAACAATTATTAAAATAGAAGGGTGTGATTTAAAACATCTAAAAATGACCCTCAAAGGAGACAAGGGCTTAAATAGTTCACAAATATTATCAGCTGAGGCAGAAAAAGAATTAGAATGGGTAGAAAAGAGAATACTAGAAGCACATGTGGGAGATCACTGACTCTGGTCTGACAAATGGGGAACCTGTGTAAGACCAAACTAGACTCCCTTAATATTAATTAATAGGTGACAGTGGTGCAGCTGAAGCAATATATGAGGCCATTGACAGTGGGACCAAGATCTAACTCTAATGCACAAACTGACTTAGTGGAGCCCATTCTATATGGGGAGATACCTTGCCTAGCTTAGACACAGGGGTGTAGGGGTGGAGAGGAGCCTTGGTCTTAACAAGATGATAAGACAGACTTAGTAGACTTCCTAGGGGAGGAGCAGATGGGAAGGGGAGGGAAGTGAGGGGAGCTGGAGTAGAGGAGGGAGGAAGAACTGGGGTTGGAATATAAAAATTAAAATTAAAAAAATAAAAAGAAACAATATTAAGGAGTCTACAGCCTCTCACATCTCCCTAAAGCATGGCTGTGCCCATCTCCCAGCAGGGATGTTTGCAAACTCTGCCAGAGTGGTTCCTGTGACAAGGTTTGCATGCTGAGATGACCTAATGCATCTGTGATCATTCCAGTTCTTTAAGAATTAACATTCACAGTATTCATGACTCTGAATTCTGTCCTCAAAGGAAAAGGAAAGTGCTGAAAGGTGAACAATGTGACCAAAATTGTTCAGAAGCATCCATTCTCAAATACTGAGTGAATAGCATTTGAAGGTGTTTGAGAAGGAAGTCACAGAAACTGCAGGGACCCACTGATGACAGCCTGGCAACACTGCCAGAGAGATGGAAATTTCATGCTTCAAGAGGTAGAAACGCCAATTGACGGTCAATGGTAGGTGGTTGGACGTCAAGGAAAAACAAATCCATATGTAAGGATGGCACTTGGGCTCCAGAGCAGATCGTGGGATCTTCCAGTGAAATAACTCAGAAAGGCAAGCAGGCTTAAAGGAGCCTGTTGAATATATGGGAGCTTCAGGGCACAAACAAGAAATATGGGCTCAAGGTGTTTGTCTCCAGATTCAAGAATAAAAACGTAAATGAAGACATTACAATTCAATAAAAAGATGAATAACCTAACTAAAAGATTAGATAAACACAGAGACATTTCTCCAAAGATGAAGTGCAAGTAGTCAGAAAGGATGGAGAAAGATGCTCAATATTACCAGCCATCGGGAAAACGCAAATCAACATAGCAGAGAAACACCATAACAGAATAACTGTAATCAAAAGACTTTCCAACAAAAAAAAAACATGGACAAGAAAGTTAAAAACAGAAACAAAAGCTTCTGCAATGCCAGCGAGAATGCCTCTTGGGAAATCAGTTTGGAAATGATAGAATTGGCATGTTACCTGGCAACTCTTAGATTCAAGCTCAGGAGGAACTTCAAAACATAGCCCCATGAAAGTGTTCACCGTCATAGCCAGCCTGTGCTCTGCTGATTGATGGATAGACTAACAACTGCAGCAAATCAATACAACAACTATCATTCCTAAACAAAAAGCATGAAGAGGCTGGGACAATGGTTCGGCGAATAACGGCACTCCCTGTGTAAGCAGGAGGACTCGAGCTCAAATTCTTGTGTCGAAGATAGACTCAGTCACTCGATCGCCTGTGACCCCTGGTGGGGCTGGGGGACACACAGAAGCTTGTGGACCAGCCAGTCTGGAGCACAGCGGGGAGCAGCAAAGAGACGCGGTGTGTAAGTGGAAAGTGATGGCGGACACCACAGCTGTCCTCTGACCTCCACAAGCTCTGTAGCCTGTGTTCGCGTGTATGAATTAAATAGTCAATAAAGAGCTTTATTTTCCCAGGCATCAGCTTGGGAATCCAGCATGGGACTGATCAAGACCCCCTGAATGTGTGTGTCAGTGAGGAGGCCTAGGTAATCTATTGAGCCTTGGGCAGTAGATCAGTACTCATCCCGAGTATACACACGGACTTTGGACTCCCATCCAACAATGTGAGGTGCACTCTCACCCTGAACTCTTGGGGAAGGGTCTAGGCCCTGCCCTGTATGAAATGACAGACTATGGACACCCCCATGGAGGGCCTCACCATCCCTGGGGAAATGAGGGGATAATGGGAGGGTTGGGGGGGAGGGCACGGGAGGAAAGGAGGGAAAGGGAGAGGGACCTGGAACTGACTTGTGAAACAACCTTGTTTCTAATCTAAATTTAAACTGAAAAATAAATAAATAAAATAAATAAATAAAAGGAAAAAAGTTTTATTTTAAGAGGGAATGAAATACCACTGCATATTACTTCATGGATAGACACTGGAAACATTTTACGAAGTAAACAAAGGCATACACCAAAACTACATGCTACTGGATGCAGTTGTGTGACGTACCCAGAGTAGGCAGATACAGAGAGACAGAAAGCAGAATGGCAGCTAGGTCTGGGGAAGGAGGAGGGGAAGGAAGTGGGAATGACTATAACTAAGCATAGAGTAAATAATGGAAACATTGCGAAGCCCGTTAAGGTGATCATGGAACAATTCTGTGAACATACAGAAAGCGTTGAATCGTGCCCGGCTACTGAGTAAACTGTAGGGTCCAGGTTTGTGTGGCTCTCATCTTTGGCCAGAGAAGGCAGGTAGTAGTTCCTGCAAGAGACCTGTAACCGTTCTAAGTGCCAAGCATGAGTAACCATGACTGCGGAGCTGTGGGTGGCTCAACTCTAGTAACCTACTCCATTCAAGGTTTTTATGCATTCACAGAGTTGTCCAGCGACAACACAAACAGGGCCTTTGTTCTTCAGGAAGCCTGTTTTCTCAGACTGGGGTACCGAAATGCCAAATTGTTCCCACACGTGCCTCCAGTGACTCCTCGCCCCTGCTCTGTGCTATGGGTTCTATTTTATCTCCATCTTAATATAAGGAAACTAGGTCCCAAGGAAGCTTGATGACTTACCCAAGATCACATAGATTGCAATGACACAGCCAAGACTCGAGGCCGGGCAATCTGGCACCAGCAACTTGAAAAACAAGGACAGGGCAGGAATGACAAGGGATGACATAGCTTCCAGAGGAGAATAGGAGATGGCAAACACTGCTGAGGGGGTCAAACACTAAATGTTCGATCGTCCAGTAGATGAGTCATCCCTGCCCTCAGAAAGAGCCTCTCCAGTGGCCTAAATTGCTCTGGGTTTTTTTTAAAGGAGAAGAACTGAAGGACTAAGGCACTTGTACTGCTCCCCGAATTGCTTCCCTCGGTGAACACAGGAATTTTCCCTGGCTAGAATAATCGTGTGGTTAAGAAATCCTCAGAGGGCTGGAGAAAGGTTGAGCAGTTGAGAGAACTGGCTGCTCTATCAGAGGTCTGGTTCCCAGCACCCGCATGGTAGTTCATACCCATCTGTCCCGATGCCCTCCTCTGGCTTCCACTGTACTGTACACAAACGCTGCACAGAAACAGATGCAGGCAAAACACACACACACAGAAAATAAAAATACATAAACTGTGGTTTGTGTTTGGAGAAGGTGGAGGTTTTTTTTTTTTTGGTTTTGTTATTGTGGTTTGGTTTGGTTTGTCTGTGTAGTCCTGGATTTTCCTGGAACTTACTCTGTAAACCAGGCTGGCCCTGAACTCAGAAACCCACCTATTTCTGCCTCCCTAGAGCTGGGATTAAAGGTGTAGGCCACCATGCCACACAAATAAATCTTAGGGAAGATGAAGGAACAGAGAGAGAGCAGGAGGTCTACAGACCTCCAATGTCCATAAGCAATGTACTTAAGCTAAAGAACCCACCTGTATTAATGACACATCTGGGTAATTTAAACACACATTGGAACAATTATTACGTATCTAAAGGGGGATAAGTCATCCAGTTTATAGAAGCAGATGTTTGTTCATTCCCTTTGAGGAAAACATAAATTAATAAACATGTTTATTTTTCTCATTCAGAAAAAAATGTATGAACTAAAGATATGATGGATATCTCGTTTATTTGCCTGATTGGTTGTGAAATATTCAGTTTTATTTTCAGATTAAGTTATGACATGTATGTGCTAATAGCTGCCATCTAAAGTAACACAATGCACATTGAAATGTATACAATTAATATATTTTATATATGCACATGTGTGTACACATGTAGAAACATTGATGAAGCAAACAGTAAACTCTTAGAGGCACGGCAATCGGGATTTTAGATGTAATTTGTGTGACAAACACAAGTCCTTCAGGAGCCTTCCCATTTTTTGCTGTCTTGGGTCTGGCAATACCAATTTTGAAAACACACACAAAGAGGACTAATTTGAAACACAAAAATAAAATGTCCATAAATTTGTAGTCTGGGCTAGAGAGATGGCTTAGTAGAGCACTGACTGTTCTTCCAGAGGTCCTGAGTTCAAGTCCCAGCAACTACATGGTGGCTCACAACCATCTACAATGAGATCTGGTGCCCTCTTCTGGCCTGCAGGGATACATGCAGACAGAACACTGTATACACAACAAATAAATAAATCTTTAAAAAAAAAATTGTAGTCAAAGTTTACAGAAACCCATATATCCTGAACGTTTCATTTACTCCGCAAGATATTGTCCACGGTTTTTGAGGCTTCTGCACAATGGGAGCTGGGAGCTGGCCAGTTTCAACTGCATCCATGAACCCCTTCTGCTTGGGACCCAGCTGTGTAAAGCCACTGAGAGGCATAGGCACTGTGCAGGTTTGAATGAGAATGGACCCCATAGGAGCATGTATTTAAATTCTAATTGCCCAGTTAGTGAAACTGTTTAGGAATGATTAGGAGATGGCCTTGTTGGGTGTATAGTCTTGTTGGAGGAGGTATGGCCTTAGAGGAAGTATGGTTTTGTTGGAGGAAGCATGACCTTGTTGGCTGGAGGAGGTTTATCACTAGGGGTGGGCTTTGATGTTTAAAAAACCCATGCCATTCCCACTTAGCTTCCTATCTGCCCCCTGCTTGTGGATCAGATGCAAGCTCTGAGCATTTATTCCAATGCTATTCAGACCTACACACTGCCATGTTCCCTGCCGTGATGGTAATGGACTCGCCCTATGATAGTATAAACCCAAGGAATTCTTTCTTCTCTAAGTGGCCTTGGCCATGGTGCCTTATCACAGCAACAAAACTGTAACTAAGATCACCGGAGCTTAGTTAGGAGGAGAGAAAAGAAAATGCTCAGAGTGTCAATCATCTCTGGGTCTCCAAAGGTGGTCTACTTTTCAGTGAGCCTTTACCCGGGCCTTCCAGAGAGACCTCGTGCGCTATAAGCTTCTCCTGCCTGTGTCACTCCCTTACCATGGAGATGACTAGCTCTTGGGTTTCATTGCACCCTTGCTAATTGTCGAAATCCTGCCCACGTCATTAGATTTACTCATAACTAGAACCAATCAAGACTCTGGCGAACAGATGAATGGTGAAGCATAGTACAGCACATTCATTCAAGGGGACATTGTTCATCAATAAAAAACAAATGGAGGCTGGAGAGGTGGCTCAGTGGTTAAGGACACTTGCTGTTTTCTTTTCTTTTTTTATTTTTCTTGAATTTTTTGTAATGTTTTTATTTAAATTAGAAACTTGAATGCTTCACATGTCAATCCAAGCTCCCTCTCCCACACCTCTTCCCTTGTCTCTCCAACAGCCTCCCAGCCCCCCACCCAATCCCCACATCATTCCCCAGGGAGGGTGAGGCCCTACTTGGGGGGATCTCTAAAGTCTGTCATTTCATCCAGGGCAGGACCTAGGCCCTTCCCCATGTGTCCAGGCTGAGAAAGCATCCACCTATTTGGAATGGGCTCCCAAAGCTCATTCATAAACCATGGTGAACACTGATCTACTACCCAAGGCCCCAGTGATTTCTGTGGCCTCCCCACTGAGACTACATTCATGGAGTCTTGGTCAGTCCCCTGTTGGCCTCTCAGCCATCAGTCTGGGATTCAAGAGCTCCCCCTTATCCTGTCAGGTGTCTTTGTGGGTTTCACCATCATGGTCTTGACCCCTTTGCTCATCACTCCTCCATCTCTGTCACTGGGTTCCAGGAGTTCAGTTCAGTGTTTAGCTGTGGGTATCTGTCTCTGCTTCCTTCAGTCACTGGATGAAGGTTCTAGGATGGCATATAAGGTAGTCATCAACCCTATCATCAAGGAGGGGCTATTAATGTAGTCTCTCCACTATTGCTTAGTTTGCCAGTAGGTGTTATCCTTGTAGATCTCTAGAGATCTCACTAGTGTCAGCTCTCTCCTCAAGCGTATAATGACTCAATCTATTATGGTATCTCTCATCCTGCTCTCCTCTATTCTTACCTCAAGTCAAGACACTTGTTGTTTTCATAGAAGATGTATGTTCAGTTTCCAGCTCCCATGTAAGATTGCCCACAATTGTATGTAACTCTAGTTTCAGAGGATCGGATGTCCTCTTCTGGCTTCTGTGGTCATATATGTGGTATACATACATACATACATACATACATACATACATACATACAGGCACTCACACAAAAAATTTAAATTTTTTTGTGCTTTATATAGTGAAAGAATACTTTAATCTTGGTCTATACAGGGAGGCTGTCTTAAGAAACTAAATTGGTTGGCAATGTGTTTCAGTCTGTAAGGGCACATGCCGCAAATCCTGATGACCTGAATTTAATCCCCAGAATGAGCATAACAGGAGAGAACCAATCCCTGCAACCTCCACACATGAATTGCAGCACACGCAAACATCCTCACAAGATAATAAATGTTTGTTTGCTTTTAAGGATTGAAAAAAACAGGAAGAGAGAGCTGAAACTTCGAATCTAGGCAGAGATTCAACACTTAAAAAATAACTGGTGCGGCTGGGCGTTGGTAGCGCACGCCTTTAATAAACAGTACTCAGGAGGCAGAGGCAGGTGGATCTCTGTGAGTTCGAGGCCAACCTGGTCTACAGAGTGAGTGCCAGGACAGGCTCCAAAGCAATGCAGAGAAACCCAAAATAATAATAATAATAACTGCTGCTAGAGGGCTTTGAAAACGAAGGGGTGAAAAATACTGTATTAATTTGAACATTTTAGCATCAGTGACACTTCTTCCCCAAGCCCTGTGTCACAGTGGCCACATGGTCACCCACCAAGAAACAGGAAGGGAAATTAAGGCGGCCTGATTCCCAACAGCTCTATGACTATACAAATTTCTCCACTTAGTTTAGCATGCATTATCACTGATTTCAGTTCTGATCATGCATAAGCGTATTTCAGTATGTACCTTTGGAATATAGGACAGACGTTAGTGTGCTATTTTGGGTCATAAGTAGATAACCTTCACACAGCATTGTGTGCCTCTGCTGTCACGTGGCTTGGTGCCAATGCTACCTTATTATGAATGACCTGTCCAGTTGTCAGGGGCAAGACAAACTCGCTGAACTGAGTTTAAGGTGAAGGAAAAGTATAAGAACATCTCCTGGAACTCAGTGTTGGGGTTACAACCAGAACTCACAGAAAGTAAGGACAAGCCACTGAAAACTCAATAAAAGAGATGTCCCCCCTCCTCTCTGTCTCTCTGTCTGTCTGTCTGTCTGTCTGTCTGTCTGTCTGTCTGTCTCTAAAAGCCTTGCTTTTTCTATGTTTATGTGCATATGGCTTCCCAGGCTAATCTAAATTGCCTCCCTAACTACAATTCCAAAGAAGACCACTGAAGTCCTGATGTTCTAATTTCTAGAAAAGAGAACATTGTTGACATATTATGAGTTAGAGATCATACCTGTTCCGTTCAGCTGTGGCCACTCTGGTGAACTCAAAACGGCCTACAAGAAAAAAAAAGGGTACATAGATCACCCAGAACAAGAGTGTCTAGCACCCCCTTCTTGTCCACATATGAATGCAGCCAAACACAAAATCATAACCGTCCTTAAAACATGAAGCGATTTTCACAGTTGTTATTATATATAACTCAACTGCACAGTTCTTGAGCATGAACATTTGTAGGTGACAGTGTTACAACACAATGTCACACAAAATAAATGCGTGTATGCTCTCCCAATCCACAGGCCCAAGACAATTCCTAGTCCAACGTGGCCCAGAAAAGCCAAAAGACTGACGACCTCAGATGTCTCTCTGGTGGCTTTAAGAGGCACATCTTAGTAACAAAGGCGTAAACCCACAGAAGTGTACACCCTTCCTTTGCTAACACCACAGTCATCGTAATGGCCTCTCCTGTACACGTGTCTGTGAGCAGAGGATTGCATTTCAGGAGCTAAGTGAAGACTCTGGAGCAGGAAACCCAATGGCCTTGCGTGGATATAAGGTGACACAGGGGAAAACTTGGCTTCCAAGGTCACAATGTGGAGCTCAGTCCGTACCTGCCCAGCCCAAGGCTGTGTGTCTCTCCTCCCTGCACTGGTCTGTGGCTTATCAAAGGTCAGGCATAAAGACTTACAGCCTTGGTTGACATCTTTCTGTCTCCAAAAGTATCCTTGCAGAGTCATTCCTAGATATTAGTAAATCTTGCAATTTAACAAAGGGAGATTCTCTTTACAAGCCAGCAGAGTGTGAGTATGTTTATGTAAACTGAGTTTGAACCTGGACATTGTGCTATATTCGTGTAATCTCAGCACTCAAGAGGCAGAGACAGGAGGCTAATGAGAGTCAAGACCAGCCTGAGTTACCAAAAAACTCTCTCAAACTGGCTCCTCTGACCCAACCACAGCTTCAACCTTAGAGGAGGAAGTACTGACAGTCTCTGGACATGCCCACTTCCTGTCTTCACAGAGACCTTAGCATGAACCAATAGGGAAAAAGGGTTCCTTTTGCTCTTATTTGTCTTATTTCCCAAGAGCCTCAACTTCTTTGTGGACAAATGGTAGTGAAAAGTCTAATTACGTCATACTGTTGCTGAAAACATTTTAGAGCTGGTCCTAAGACATAAAAGCATGTAACAAATGGCAACTATTACTACCTTCCCCAAGTAAAGCTTAACTGAAAAAGGAAGCCTGTAAAATGAAGTAGTCAGTTGATAAAGTAACAGTAAACATAAATGAACTAGGCTTTAAGCTCTAAAGTTTAGGAAAAGAAAATGAACTTAATAAAAAGGCAGGAATTGGAAAACCCATGGGAAAATGTGCAAATGAAACAAAAAATTGAACAGGCCCCATAAATACATTCAAGACCTGGTTTCTTTAGATGTTGCTTATAAAATGAACTGTTAATGATAAAATAAAAAAGGAAGTGAACTGTTGGGTAACCCAAGGAAAGAAAGATGTATAAGAAACAAAGACATCATAAAAACACATGTATACAGAATTGTGCAAAACCTTGAAGGATGTTGCTAATTCTGAGAAAGTGCATTTGAAACCAATGTGCATAAGTTAATTGTCTGGGAATGTACAAGACTAAAGCCATAAAGATAAAAATCAAAGCTGATGAACTATTGTTCTAGAGTAGACTGCGGCTGTCACACGGCCTGGGGGTAAAGACGCTTGCTGCCAAACCTGATGACCTGAAGTCTCCCTGGACCCCACGTGGTGGGAGGTTAGCATAGACTTCTGCAAATTGTCTGCTGCCATCCATACACAGGTGCGAGGGCACACATATGCACATGCACACACAAAACAAATAGATGTGGTATTTTTAATAGAGAGAGCTGCCAAAGGGCCTACTGTCCCTCCTCAGATAGCAAACAATCTCACTAGAAATTTAAAAATATCAAGGTTCATCAATGGCTCCAGACCATGAGAAGGAGACCTTTTAGATAATCCTTATATAATACCAGGACAACAGAACTCACACTATAAAAGTAAACACCATACCCACCTGTTGAAATAAAAAATCCCTTTTTCTGAGATTAATATATTACATTTCTGCCTTCCCTTTCCTCCGTTCAAACCCTCCCATACACTTCTCCTACTCTTCTTCAAATGCATGGACTCTTTCATCACTCATTTTTATTGTATGCATATGTGTTTATATATGCAAATGTATTCCTAAATATAGGTAATGTTATTCGTGTGTGTGTGTGTTCAGGGATGACCATTCGGCACTGGACAACCAGTTGACGTGCTGTTCTCTGAAGAAGACCACCTCTTCCGCTCCCAGCTTCCCTTGGTCGCCTATAGTTCTTTGTGTAGTGTTGAACCCTCATGGGCCTTTCCCTCTCCACCTTGGCATGTCCACTGGCATACTCCTTGCTCAAATTTGGGCAGTCATGTTAATTGGACTTTGTGGGTGTAGCCTCTGACATCACTAGGAGACACAATGTCACATCAGACTTCCTGATCCCCTGGCTAGGGAGTGTTTTGTAGACAGACCCATTGGGACTGGGCTCCACACCTCTGCATTTTGATTGGCTGTGGTTTTCTGTAGTGGTTTCTGTCTGTTGCAAGGAGAAGTTTCCTTGATGGAGGGTGAGAACTGCACATATCTGTGGGTATTAGGACAAATACTCAGAATGTAGTTAGGGAGGGTGTTGTTTTAGTGAAGTGGCAGTTATAGGTTCTCTTCCAAGGTCCACTGACGGTCAGCTGCCAAGATTCCCAGAACCAGGCGTTGTTTCCCTCTTTCTGAGTAGGTCTCAAGACCGATTACAGAACTGTTGGTTACTGCCACGGTATGCATGCCACTGCTGAATGTGTGGGGTCATCGTGCCATGCTGGTCATTGGCATGGTTTATAGGGGTTGAAGCTGGGTAGGACTGTTGGTTGCTTCCCTCCTTTGGAAACTTGCCTTGTGTCCTCAGGGAAAGGGACTCATCTCAGTTCCAGCTCGGGAGTCTCTAGGCCCTGTTCCTGAAGTGCATGGTGTCTTCCGCAATAGATGACATAAAAATAAACACCATACTTAGTTTTTCAGACAAAAATCTTAAAATATTACCAAGTACCACTCATGCAGAATTTACTAAATACTCGGTATCAAAAATGGAATAATTGACCACAGAACTGTAGCTGACTGAAAAAGAGCACATCATTATCTCCACAGACACTAGAGAATGACTTGATAAATTCAATAATAGTGCCTTTTAAAAAAACAAGAAATACAGGTTTTTAAATGTCTGAAATGGGCACTTCCTACACATTATAACACTGGTCAGCCAAGATAACCAAGAGGCCTCTAACCAGACCAATGACTCTTTGTGATGAACACTTGCAATTAAAGTATATATGGATAAAAGGGTTTATTGTGTGACTCCCCTGTGGCACACTATAGCTTCCATGGCAAGAACGAGTTTTCCCTTCTCTTTCTTTTTTTTGCCTATTAAATTTTATTTTATTCTATTTGGGGGAGGTCGCAAGGGCAGAGGTGGCTACGAGGGGACTGGGAAGTGAATGGGACTGAAATGCGTGTTATGAAAGAAACAAGAAATAAATAAAAACAAGGGACAAGCATGTGACACAAGTGGGAGAGCCTTAACCTCACAGCAAGGGGGCCTTCGGGAGGCAGACCATTGAAGTCGGGGCTCTAAGAGAAATGCTCATTTAATTGAAAAAATAAATGAAGCAGAGGCTGATGCAATATTTCAATGGTTAAGAGTAATCTGCAACCATGGGATCAGAGTTCAAATCCTGGTGTCCATACATGAAGCCAAATAATCCCAAAATGCTGGAAAGCTGAGCTGTGAGAGACTACTTGGGGCTTGCTGGCTCCCAGACTCGATGAGACAGGGTGAGCCCCCAGGTTTGTCAAAAGAGACTTTGGTGGAGAGGGAGAAACGGGGGCAGCTGGAGCCCTCCTCTGGCCTCTGTGTGTATACACAGGACCATGCAACTACACATGCACTCACAGAGAGACAAATACACACACATGCATTAATCATAAAAGAAAGCCAGCAAAGAAAACAAGCTGAGAAGACAAATGTGTATACAGATCCTTTAAGAGTCCCTAAAAGTGAAAGAGAAAATGCCAAAAATCCAACAGTTCACAGATCAGAACAGCAATGACCAAGGAGAACAGCCCATTGTGTTTATATTAGGGAAAATGAAATTAAAACTGCATCAAAGGGAGTACCTAGGGATTGCCTGGGAACTGCACAGAGCTTCCAATCCTGGCTGGGAGCCAAACACCCTGGATTCCAGGTCTTCTCTCCCACCAATGAGACCAGGAAACCAAAAGATCCAGGGAGACCGGGGGAACAGTTGTTCCCGCAGGGCCAGCTGTTCCTGTGGGACCAGGTACAACAGGCCCTGCATCCAGGACTGCTTTCTAGTGCCTGGGGATTGCCTGGGAACTGCACAGAGCTTCCAATCCCAGCAGGAGCCAAACATTCCAGATTCCAGGTCTTCTCTCCCACTAACAAGACCAGGAAACTAGCAGATCCAGCAAAGGGACCAGAGGACCAGGTGGGAGGCTAAGCACCCCAGATTCCTGGTCTTCTTCTCTACCCACAGGACCAGAACGAGGACGAGGAATAGAAGAACTACCAGATTATTGGACTTGCTAGCACCCACCAAAAGGGAAATCTGGTCCCTTAACCACCAGACCAGTAAGGGGCTCTTTCTGCACCCACTAGAAGAAGACACGGGAAAGAGACAATACAAAAACACACTCAGCAACAGAAAAACAGATATGACACTGCCAGATTCTAGAGACTCCACACCAGCAAGACTCCAACATTCCAATGCAAATGAAGCAGAAGAGAATGACCTTAAAACCACCTTCATGAAAATGATAGAGGCCCTAAAAGAGGATATAGGAAAATCCCTCAAAGAAATGGATGAAAAAACAAACCAAAAAATACAAGAAATGGAAAAAAAACAAACCAAAAAAAGGCAGGAAATGGAAGAAAAAACAAAGCAAAAAGTGCAAGAAATATAAGAAAAAACAAAGCAAAAAATGAAAGAAATGGAAGAAAGAACAAACCAAAAAATCATAACATACAACAAATAGACTAGAAGATAAACCAAAAATTGCAAGAAACAATGCAAACAGTGCAAGGGTTGAAAACTGAAATAGAGACAATAAAAAAAAAAAACACAATCTGAAGAAAGGCTGAAAATAGAAAAGCTGGGCAAATGGTCAGGTACTACTGATACAAGCATTACCAACAGAATACAAGAGATGGAAGAGAGAATCTCAGGTGTTGAAGATACACTAGGAGAAATGGACTCATCAACCAAACAAATCTTAAGTCCAACAAATCCTTAACACAAAACATCCAGGAAATATGGGACACCATGAAAAGACCAAACCTAAGAATAATAGGTATAGAAGGTGAAGAAAACCACCTCAAAGGAGCAGAAAACATATTCAACAATATCATAGAAGAAAACTTTCCCAACCTTAAGAAAGACATGCCAATGAAGGTAAAAGAAGCTTACAGAACACCAAATAGAGTGGATCACAAAAAAAAGTCCCCTTGCCACATAATAATCAAGACCCCAAATATACAGAATAAAGAAAGAATATTAAGAGCAGCTAAGGAAAAAGGCCAAGTAACATATAAAGGCAAACCTATCAGAATTACACCTGACTTCTCCATAGAAACTCTGAAAGTCAGAAGGTCCTGGATAGATATTCTACCAACACTAAGAGACCATGGAGGCCAGCCCAGACTACTATACCTGTCAAGTTCTCAATCACTATAGATGGAGAAACAAGATATTCCATGACAAAACTAGATTCACGCAATACATATCCACTAACCCAGCCCTACAGAAAGTTTTGGAAGGAAAACTCCAACCCAAGGAAGTTAACAACAACCAGAAAAACATACGCATTAGAGAATCCCTCTCTATCAACAGCCAAAAGAACAAAGGGGTGAAATTCCACACATAATTCCACCAACAACAACTGTTAGGAGGAAGCCTGTATGCCGCCATTAACCATGTGACTTACTAGATGCGCATACAGATGAGGTAATAAAAGAGCGGTTTACCACACCGCTAACCACACCCACTTTAGGCATGACTAAAGACATATACAGATGGACGTAAAGATGTATATGTATGTAGGCGGTAAACTACGTCACTAGCCAGGCCCACTTTTGGGCATGGCTATGGGGCGTTACGGGGGAAGGCATAAAAGACAGCACACAGGAAGTCTTGGTCTCTTTTCCCAGATTTCGGCTTCCGGTTCGGCAGCAGAAAACTACTTGGCCCATCTGGGTTACTTGTTTGGTCTCTTGTGAGTAATTTCTACAATAAATACTTAGTTTTACTTTCAGTAACTGTGTCGTTTATTGTTACAGCATCAGTTGCTGTCCAAATCAAAGAAGAATGAGCAATAAATGGTCATTAATATCCCTCAATATTAATGGCCTTAACTCACCCATAAAAAGACATAGGCTAGAAGAATGGATTCGAAGACAGAACCCATCCTTCTGCTGCATACAAGAAACACACCTCACCCTCAAAGATAGACATTACCTGAGAATTAAAGGTTGGGAAAAATTTTTCCAATCAAATGGACCCAAGAAACAAGCAGAGGTAGCAATCCTAATATCTAACAAATTAGACTTTAAAATAAAATCAATCAAAAGAGATGAAGGAGGTCATTACATACTCATCACAGGCGAAATCCACCAAGACGAAGTGTCTATCCTAAAGATCTATGCCCCAAATACAAAGGCATCCACATTTGTAAAAGAAACATTACTAAAATTTAAACCACATATAAATCCCTACACACTTATAGTGGGAGATTTCAACACACCACTCTCACCACTAGACAGGAATACCAGACAGAAACTCAACAAAGAAGCAAAGGGTCTAATAGAAGTAATGACCCAACTGGGAATAACAGATATCTATAGAACATTTCATCCACATGGAACCTTCTCAAAAATCGACCACATACTTGGCAACATATCAAACCTCAGCAGCTTCAAAAAAATTGGAATAACTCCATGCATCTTATCAGACCACCATGCTTTAAAATTAGAATTCAACAACACAAATTGCAGAAAACCTACAAACTCATGGAAATTGAATAATGCACAACTGCACCATTCCTGGGTCAAAGAATGTTAAGAGAAGCTTTTTCCTTTGCTAGCCGCTTTGGTTTATCCCCCGCCAGTCACCTGGGCTCTGCCACGCCAGCCTGGTTCTAGATCCGCATGAGTCCCAAATAAACACACAGGAGGCTATATTAATTATGAAGCTGTTGGCCTTGCTTGTCTCTTACTGGCTAGCTCTGCCTTAAGTAATTACCCCATAATTGTTAATCTAAGTATGTTTCTTACCGGAGAATAGTTCCCGGCTTCTTACCCCTATGGCGTCACATGTCGACTCTCTTGTGTTTCTCCTACCCAGAGTTCTCCTGGACTCCTAGTCCCTCCCATCTTGGTTCCCTATAGGCTCAACAGTACTTTATTGACATAAGACTTTCCCAACATCTCCTCTTTTCTGTTTAAACAAAAAGAAAGGTCTTAACTTTAACATAGTCAAATTGTATATGACAGAACAGTTATCAAGTAAGAACACAGTTACAACATTTTGTCTATTAACATTTAGCAAGATCTAAAGAAAATATCATCCATCCCATCCTTGTGAGTCTAAAGTTCTATATGTAGCTTATCTCTTATCATAACTAAGGAAAACTATAATTATAGCTATCTGTCTTCAACTCTATCAAAGACCACAGAAGGATAATATATAAACACTAGGATTGACAGAGATATCTTACTGCCTGGACAGTCACCCGAAGTTCCTCTGTAACGTTGGGGCATCCATCTTCAGCCCATAGGCCACAATGTATCTGGAACACTTCTCAGCAAAGCAGGAAATTTCAAAACTGTCCATCTGCATCAGCAGTCTGTCAGTCATTTTTCTGTGTCCTGCAGAAAGTCCCGTAGACTCTTTCATGCAGCAGGAACCCTGTAAGACTTAGTTCAGCAGTCACATCCCTATGGGTCCTGCATGTCCAGATTATACAACAATAGTCAAACAGTCTAGGCAAGAGCAGTTTCTTGCCCAAATGGCTAATCTTGCCATGTTGAAAGCAAACTTTATAACGAGTTTCTTCGATGCCCATCTTCCTCTCAGACGTAATTGGTGCTGCCAGGAGCAGACATTTCTCATTGTCAAGAAAAACCCTAAACCATTTTAAATGCCATGTTCTGAAGGTCTTTGAGAGGTTTGAAGACTGTCCATCTCAAATATATTTCTGTATATCTAGAAAACCTAACTAACCTAACTATAAATTCTGACTATTATAAGTAACTATCTATAATCTGTATTTAATTACGCATTACATTTTAAAAGATCAGTATAAGCACAATACTTAATCAGGAGGAGAAATATACATATCACAAAATTGACCTTGAATTTGTATCAATAAATGAAAAACAATACCCATACCATAATTCCCCTTTTTTCCATTAAAAAAATATTGGCTGTGATCATTAGCCAATTATAAACAACCCCATTTAAATGAAAACAAAGATTTATAAACAAGATGGGAATTGGGACGTCGTTCATTCCAAACTGCTTCCTGCTGGAAGGGGGCGCTGTTCATACCATGGGGATCATGACACAACTCAGAAACCTGTATAAGTCCGTATTTTCGGGGTCTGTAAAACTGCATCATCTTAGCTGTTTCAATTGTTGGAACACCTGGTCCACTGCTTCCGGGGGTCTTGGTTGGTCAAACCACAGAAGCCTGGAAGAAATCCTCAGCTTTTTATGTTCTGTGGAAACATAAATTAAAACTCCTTTTCCGAGTAACATATCCTTAAATTTTGAAGTCAAGGCATTTTCAAAAGATAGAAGTTGGATTAATTCAGCAGCATTTATAATCAAGTGTACTTTAGCATTTGTTCCTTCCTTAGCAATCAAAAAACTGAAAAACACAATAGCGTACAGTATCCAGACTCTCTGTGTATTTTCCATCTTTACGTGGCTTATTTATTTATCTAATATTACTTTATTTCTTTCACTTTTATTTATTTTTCTCTGAGACAGGGTTTCTCTGTGGAAACCCGCCTGCCTTTTCCTCTGGAGCAATCCTACCGGCGTGTGCCACCACACCCGGCTTTTGTATTTATTTACCACTTTGCCGTTTCATTTTCTCTCTCAATCTCATGTATATTTTTAAACACACTGTAAATCTTTAGAGGTTTTGTTCATCCAAGTCTGACTTTACTGTAAATCTTTACGTTTTTCTGGCCACGTGTCTTATCTGTAAAACCGTGGCTGTTGTAAACTGCCGTTTTTTTTTTTTTCAAGATGGCGGGCATAAGCTTGATTCCAGCTTACTGCCTCAGTCCATGCTGACATCCAGCAAAAGCTGCCACTTCCAGCTGTACGTACACACTTTTCAATCGTTAGCAGAGTCTCTTAAAACAATCTTGCTGGGTTTTTTTTGTTTTTTTTTTTTACGCCGAGTCAGGAAGACTCCCGTAAGCGAGCCACGTGATTCTCGGCTTGTCGTTAGCAAAACAGAGCACACCTGAGAAAAATGCTGCTACCAAAAATCTGTGCTTCTCTCCGTTCTTCTGTTTCTAAAATTCCTTTAAAGCTTTTGTTGTTTTGCGTGGAAATTCAATCCCACTCCTGACAACCATTATGTTAAGAGAAGCTTTTTCCTTTGCTAGCCGCTTTGGTTTATCCCCCGCCAGTCACCTGGGCTCTGCCACGCCAGCCTGGTTCTAGATCCGCATGAAAAGAAGAAATAAAAAAAGAAATTAAAGACTTCCTAGAATTCAATGAGAATGAAGACACAACATACCCAAACCTATGGGACACTTTGAAAGCAGTGCCTCAGAGGAAGTTCATAGCACTAAGTGCCCACATGAAGAAACTGGAGAATAGTTATACCAGAGAATTAACAGCACAGATGAAAGCTCTAGAACACAAAGAAGAAACTCCCCCAGGAGGAGTAGACGCCAAGGAAATAATCAAATTGAGGGCTGAAAGTAATAAAGTAGAAACTAGGAAAGCAATACAAAGAATCAATGCAACAAAGAGTTGGTTCTTTGAGAAAATCAACAAGATAGACAAACCTTTGTCCAAACTTACCAAACAGCAGAGTGTGAACATGCAAATTAACAAAATCAGAAATTAAAAGGGGGACATAACAACGGACTCTGAGGAAATACAGAGAATCATCAGGGCATGTTTTGAAAATCTATACTCCACAAAATTTGAAAATTTAAAGGAAATGGATGACTTCCTGGATAGCTGCCAAAATTAAATCAAGAACAGATAAGCAATTTAAATATACCTATAACCCCTATGGAAATAGAAGCAGTCATCAAAAGTCTCCCAACCAAAAAAAGCCCAGGTCCAGATGGCCTCAGTGCAGAATTCTACCAGAAATTCAAAGATCAGCTTATACCAATTCTTCTCAAAGTATTCCATGCAATAGAAGCAGAAGGGTCTTTGCCAAACTCTTCTTATGAGGCTTCAATAACATTGATACCCAAGCCACACAAAGACACAACTAAGAAAGAGAACTTCAAACCAATATTCCCTCATGAACATTGATGCAAAAATACTCAATAAAATAATGGCAAATAGGATCCAAGAACACATCAGAAACTTCATCCACCATGATCAAGTAGGCTTCATTCCAGGGATGCAGGGATGGTTCAACATATGAAAATCCATCAATGTAATCCAAGCTGAAAAACAAAAATCACACGATCATCTCACTAGTTGCAGAAAAAGCCTTTGACAAAATCCAACACCCCTTCATGATAAAGGTCTTGGAGAGATCTGGGATAACAGGTACATACCTAAACATCATAAAAGCTATATACAGCAAACCAACAGCCAACATCAAACTGAATGGAGAGAAACTCAAGGCAATTCCTCTAAGATCAGGAACAAGGCAAGGCTGTCCCCTTTCCCCATATCTCTTCAATATTGTACTGGAAGTTCTAGCTAGAGCAATAAGACAACAAAAGGAGATCAAGGGGATACAAATTGGAAAGGAAGAGGTAAAACTTTCACTATTTGCAGATGATATGATAGTTTATATAAGTGACCCAAAAAACTCTACCAGGGAACTCTTGCAGCTGATAAACACCTTCAGCAACGTGGGAGGATGCAAGGTCAACTCAAGAAAATCAATAGCCCTACTATATACAGATTATAAAAGGGCTGAGAAAGAAATCAGAGAATCATCACCCTTTACAATTTCCACAAACAACATAAAATACCTGGGGGTAATGCTAACCAAACAAGTGAAAGACATAAGAACTTTGAGTCTTTAAAGAAAGAAATTAAAGAAGACACCAGGAAATAGAAAGATCTCCCATGCTCTTGGATAGGTAGGATCAATGTAGTAAAGATGGCAATCCTGCCAAGAACAATCTACAGACTCAATGCAATCCCCATTAAAATAACAGCACAATTCTTCACAGACCTTGAAAGAACAATAATCTACTTTATATGGAAAAGCAAAAAACCCAGGATAGCCAAGACAACACTGCTCAACAAAGCAATGTCTGGAGGCATCACCATCCCTGACTTCAAGCTCTATTATAGAGCTATAGTCCTGAAAACAGCTTGGTATTGGCACAAAAATAGGTAGACCACGGGAATCGAATTGAAAACCCTGAGATTAATCCGCAAACCTATGAACAGCTGATTTTCAACAAAGAAGCTAAAATTATACAATGGAAAAAAGATAGCATCTTCAACAAATGGTGCTGGCATAACTGGATATTGGCATGCAGAAGACCGCAGATAGATCTATGTCTATTGCCATGCACAAAACCTAAGTCTAAATTGATCAAAGACCTCAATATAAATCCAACCACACTGAACCTCTTAGAAGAGAAAGTGGGAGGTACCCTTGAACAAATTGGTACAGGAGACTGCTTCCTGAACATAACACCGTAGCACAAACACTGAGATCAACAATTAACAAATGGGACCTCCTGAAATTGAGAAGCTTTTGTAAGGCAAAGGACACAGTCAGCAAGACAAAAAGGCACCCCACAGATTGGGAAAAGATATTCACAAACCCCACATCTGACAGAGAACTGATCTCCAAAATTTACAAAGAACTCAAGAAGCAAGTCTCCAAAACACCAAAGGATCCAATTAAAAAGTGGGGGACTGAATTAATAGAGAATTCTCAATTGAGGAGTATAAAATGGCAGAGAGACACTTGAAAAAGTGCTCAACATCACTAGCCATTAAGGAAATGCAAATCAAAACAACTCCGAGATACCATCTCACTCCTGTCAGAATGACTAAAATCAAAAACACCAACGACAGTTTGTGCTGGAGAGGATGTGGAGAAAGGAGGACACTCCTCCATTGCTGGTGGGAGTGCCAACTAGTACAGCCACTATGGAAATCAGTATGGAGATTCCTCAGGAAAATGGGTCTAAGTCTACCACAAGACACAGCAATTCCACTCTTAGGCATATACCCAAAAGATGCCCATTCACACAACAAGGATATCTGTTCCACTATGTTCATAGCAGCATTATATGTAATAGCTAGATCCTGGAAGCAACCTAAATGCCCCACAACTGAAGAGTGGATAGAGAAAATGTGGTACATTTACACAACGGAGTACTACTCAGCGGAGAAAAACAATGGAATTTTGAAATTTGCAGGCAAATGGATGGCACTAGAGGAAACCATCATGAGTGAGGTAACCCAGACACAAAAAGAGAAACATGGTATGTACTCTCTCATATATGGATTTTAGATATGGATCAGGGGAGTGTCAGCCTACAATCCCAATGCCAGTGAGTCTGGGAAACAGGGAGTTTCCCAAGAGAGATGCATGATACCCCAGAGAAGTGGAATGAGGCAAGATCTCCTGAGCACATTGGGAACATCCAGGGAGGGGAGAGGGAACCAAGAAAAACAGAGGGGGATAAGAGGAGGGGAGGAGAAGGCATGGGGGAGCAGGAAGGTTGAGTCGAGGTAAGAATAGAGGAGAGCAGGATGAGAGATACCATAATAGATCGAGTCATTATACGCTTGAGGAGAGAGCTGACACTAGTGAGATCTCCAGAGATCTACAAGGATAACACCAACTGGCAAACTAAACAATAGTGGAGAGACTACACTAATAGCCCCTCCTTGATGATAGGGTTGATGACTACCTTATATGCCATCCTAGAACCTTCATCCAGGGACTGATGGAAGCAGAGACAGACACCTACAACTAGACACTGGAGCCCAGTGACAGAGATGGAGGAGTGATAAGCAAAGGGGTCAAGACCATGCTGGTGAAAAGCATAAAGACAGCTGACCGGATAAGGGGGAGCTCTTGAATCCCAGACTGATGCCTGAGAGGCCAACAAGGGACTGATCCAGACTCCATGAATGTAGTACCAGGGAGGAGGCCACAGAAATCACTGGGGCCTTGGGTAGTAGATCAGTGTTCACCATGGTTTATGAATGAGCTTTGGGAGCCCATTCCAAATAGAGGGATGCTCTCTCAGCCTGGACACATGGGGAAGGGCCTAGGTCCTGCCCTGGATGAAATGACAGACTCTGGAGATCCCCCCAAGGGGGGCCTCACCCTCCCTGGGTAATGGTGTGGGGATTGGGTGGGGGCTGGGAGGCTGGTGGAGGGACAAGGGAGGAGGGGTGGGAGAGGGAGCTGGGACTGACATGTGAAGCCTGCATGTTTCTAATTTAAATAAAAACATATATTGAGGGAAAAAAAAGACATGGCTCAGTGAGCAAAAATCTCCCAGGAGGCTCCACCTCTTAAGGTAGCATCATGTGTAAGCCAGTGCCAGCACCAGATACCGTCATTGACAAAAGTCAATCTTTAATTCAAATCTAGTGATGGCTTTAACATCTTTCAAGGGGTGCATATTTCAGATCAGTCTGTGGTGTTTGACCAATATGACGGGGTGGGGGATCACTCCTTTCTTGGGAGGGAGTTTTCTAATGCTCTCTTACCATTTGGAGTCTTTTAGATTTCATGACTAGTTTTATTTTTTCTTCAGTGTCTTATGCAGGACACCGTTAAAGCACATGGTTTTCAAATGCTTGGGATTTCGATTTGCAGTATCTCTAGATTTGTTTTATCTTCACTGTCTCCCTCAGACTCAGGAAGACTGCTGGCAGTATCTCGGCTGTCCCCATACAGTGCGGGATGGATCGCTGACTGGGAGGGGTGCTTTTCACTTAGTAATAAACACGTCACAGCCTTCCCATGCTTGGCACGGTTAATCGTGCTGGAAACGCAGAGGCCGATGACAGCACACCTCTGCGCAGGTCTGTTAAAATACCAGGGACCACGCTTACATGCCGCTGAAACACCTTCTTCCGTCTTTCCTAGAATCAACAGTCTACATTCCAGAAGCAGAATACAAGCCAGCAGAGGCTGTTGGGGAGCTTCTGGTTCCTGTAAGACGGTCTGGAGACACAAGCCAGGAGCTTACGGTCATCTGCTCCACTCATCCAGGTCTGAGACTCCAGGGGCACTCGCTCATGAGAACGGGGCTATTAGAATGGGGTTGTGGCGGTGCTGGGGGTGTTGGGGGTGCGGGAGAACAGGGAGCAGGGCTTTGGACACCAGGCTCAACCATCGCTGGTGGGTGGTAGTTTCCCTCCTTGGCTGACAGCGCAGCTGTCAAGAAGAGATAGATGTCCTCACCGCTGGCCAACAAGGTCTGCTCTCAGGATTGCACTAAATCTTGCAAAAGTCCAGTGAAACGCTGGGTGAACGGTTTCTATGAACTGACGGGGACTAGAAGTAGGGCGTTCCCACCTTCGGGATCTGATGGCTTCCAAGCGGCGCCATCAAATAGTCGGAGTCAGTCTCTCACCCTTCCTCTCGTCTTACGATGGGAAGGAGTATTCAACCTGGAGCTCAGCTGTCCTTAAACGGCCGGCTGTGTCCCCATTCTCCCCGACTCCTACAAATCTACCGAGAGAAGATTTAGCTCTCCTGCGTCTTACCCTTAGGCGCATGCTCCTGACTGGTTAGGAAATAAACGACAAGCACCCAAATGGGAAAGGCTGCTGGTTCAGTTGTGGCTAGAGCAAGGAAGTCTGCCTCGTGCATTTGGCAGAGACTCGAAGGCAGGCAGAAGAATAGGAAAGCTTGGCAGTGTACCAGCCAACCCTCTGTCCTCAGGGTCAGCCAAGAATGTATTACCTGTAGGGTATCATGCAAATAGCCTTGGCCTCTAGACACTAGAGTCCCAGGAGCATCCCATCTCCGGTTGACTCTCCAAAATGCCACCAGACATTAATAAATGTCCCCTGGGAACCAGTCCAACTGACATTTATGACTCTACAGTCTAAGGTTTTGAGCTTAATGATACTTTGTATGAAGACTTACTAATTAGATAGTTCTTGGCCTGAAAACTGAGTGTGTCGGAATGTTTTAATGATTGGCTGTCGGAATGTTTTAATGATTGGCTTTATGCAGCTGAACAAGACCCTGTAATTAAAAAGAACACAGTGAACCTGGCCCCACCTCTCTGATTGGCCTTTCTTCTCTGTGTCACGTTGAGAGTCGGGTAGAGTGTGGACCACGCTGAGAGAGATCTAAACACCCCGGTGGAGGCTTGCCCTCTCTCCACACGTCCCTGGGTCGCTGATGGGTTTGGTTGTAGGTCTGTTTTCAGGGTATAGCTGTGAATCCCCGCATCTCAAAGGCTGAGGACCACTTTTCTTCCACCTGAAGCGCTGAGCGGATGCTTCAGAAGTTCCTCTTCTGTGGGTCTGCTGCAGGTGGATAAGGTCGTGCTCACCAGCGACGGGTGGGGGACTGTCCCCTCCCACTGTGTTGACGTTTTCACTCCCACTGAGATTGTGAAATCGCCTTTCATCTGAAAGCTATCTTGGTAAGGGTGACTTTTTACATCTAAGGTCTTCTCTCATACATTTGATCTAAGTCTGTGAATGTTCTGGAAGCTTCGATTAGAGATTTTCTTCACTTAAAGGGGATTTGCGTCACTCAAGCCATGGACCAGCGCTAACTCAACACTCTTCCTGTTCCTTCTGGGTGTCATCCCTCAGGTTCCATGTTCGCTCATTGAAAATGCCCCAGGTCAGAGGTCAGGCTCCCCCTGCAGTGTCCGTGTTGCATCTACTGCTGGGAAACGCCAGCTTCTACGTTGGATACCCTAGGCCTTTTTTTTTAAATGTCTCCTTCTTCATTTATTTATTTTCTCATATGTTACATCCTGACTACAGTTTCCCCTCCCTCCCCGTCCCCTGCTTCTCTCCCCACCTCTCCTCTCCCCCCTTTCACTCCCGCCACCCCCACCACCTCCGCTCAGAAGAGTAGTAGGCCTCCTAGGCACATCAACCAAACATGGCATAACAAGCCACAATAAGACCAGGCACAGATCCTCACATCAAAGATAGCCGAGGCAACCCGGCAGGAGGAAAAGGATCCCAGAGACAGGCAAAGGAGTCAGAGACCACCTCTCTCCCACTGTTAGGAATCCCACAAGAGCGCCGAGCTACTCAGCCACAACACATACACAGAGGACCCAGCTCAGACCCAAACAAGCACCCTGACCTCTGTGAGCCCCCTTGGGTCCCTCAGTTGATTCTATGCTCTGCTCATGGTGGCCCTGACTCTTCTGCCCTCCAGTCCTTCCTCCTCTCCCTCCTCCCCAGGACTCCCAGGGCTCCTCCTCATATCTGGCTGTGGGACTCTGCATTTCCTTTCATCCGTTGCTGGATCTCTGCTCTCTGATGACAATTCTGCTAGGTCCTGGTCCCGGAACAGTCTGCAGGCAGGATAAACTGGAGGACAAAGGCTTTGTGTCTGGGTTGGTGTCCAGTCCCACCTAGACTCCATGGAGTTTCCATCATACTAGGCTGCTGCTTTACTCCTGAAATGCCCCGAATTCCAGTCGTCTCCCCCAGTATTCTCTCGCTCCATCTGACCCCTCCTGTTTCAACCCCACCTGCAAAGTCTATACTATTTTCCCCTCCTGGTGAGATCCTTGAGTCCCCTTCCTTGTTATTTAACCTCTCTGGATATGTGGATTGTAACATGAATATCCTTTACTTGACAGCTAATATCCACTTATAAGTGAGTACTTACCATGTTTGTCCTTACTCAGGATGATTTTTTTTCTAGTTCCATCCATTTGCCTGCAAATTTCATGATGTCATTTTTTTGACAGCTGAGTAACACTCCATTGTGGAAACATATCACATTTTTTTAAAAATTCATTTTTTAGTTGAGGGACATCTATAACATTTCCAGTTTGTGGCTATTGTGAATAAAGCTGCTATGAACACATTGAGCAAGCACCCTTGTGGTGGGATGGAGCATCCTTTAGGTATATGCCAGGGAGCGCCGTGGCTTGGTTTTGAGGTAGGTTGATCCCTCATTTTCTGAGAAACTGACATATTGATCTCCAAAGTAGCTGTGCAAGTTTGCACTCCCACCATCAATGGCGGGGTGAAACATCTCCTCCACATCTTCCATATCCTCCCCAGCGTAACTGCCACTTACGTTCTTGACCTTTGCCCTTCTGACTGATGTAAGATGGAGTCTCGAAGTTGTTTTGATTTGCATTTCCCTGATGGCTAAGAATGTTGAACATATATATTTGAGTGTTCCTCCGTCATTTGAGATTCCTCTGTCGAAAATTCTGTTTATATCTATACCCCACTTTTAATTGTATTGTTTCTTTTGTTAGTTTGTTGATGTCTAGTGTCTTGAGATCTTTATATGTTTTGGATAATAGTGCTCTGTCAAATGTGGGGTTGGTGAAGATTTTTTTCACTTTCTTTGGGATGCTGCTTTGTCCTATTGACAGTGTCCTTTGTCTTACAGCAGCTTTTCAGTTTCATGAGATCCCATTTATTAATTGTTTGTCTTAGTGCCTGTGGGGTTGGTGTTCTGTTCGGGAAGTTGTCTCCTGTGTTCAAGGCTATTTTCCTCTTCTATCAGGTTCAGTGTATCTGGTTTTATGTTGAGGTCTTTGATCCACTTGAACTTGAGTTTTGTACAGGGTGATAGATATGGATCTGTTTGCAATCTTCTACATGCTGACATCCAGTTAGACCAGCACAATTTGTTGGAGATGCTTTCTTTTTTTCCAGTGTGTATTTCTGGCTTCTTTATCAAAAATCAGGTGTCTATAATTGTGTGCATTTACATCTACATCTTCAGTCTTATTCCATTGATCAACTTGTCTGCTTTTATGGCGATACCATGTGGTTTTATTACTACTCCTCTGTAGTACATCTTGAAATCAGGGATGGTGATACCTCCTGATGTTCTTTTATTGCATAGAGGTGTAAAGTATTGTGTTGGTATTTTTATAGGGATTACCTTGAATCTGAAGATTGCTTTTGGTAACATGGCCATTTTTATTATGTTGATTCTTTCAATCCATGAGCATGGAAGATCTTTCCATCTTAGATATCTTCTTCAATTTCCTTCTTCAAAGACTTCCAGGCCTTTTCATACAGGTCTCTTGCTTGTTTGGTTAGAGTTACCCCAAAATATTTTATATCATTTGTGGCTATTATAAAGGTGTTGTTTCCCTGATGTCTTTCTTAGCCCTTAGAATATGAATAAATACTCTTGTATCCAGTCACATTACTGAAGGTGTTTATCAGCTGTAGGATTGCCCTGGTAGAATTTTTGAAGTTGTTTATGTGTTCCATCATATTATCTGCAAATAGCAATACTCTGACTTCTTCCTTTCCAGTCTGTATCCCCTTGATATCCTTTAGTTGTATTATTGTTCTAACTAGGACTTCATGTACTATATTGAATAGGTATGGAGAGAGTTGACAGCCGTGTCTTGTTCCTGGCTTTAGCGGAATTGCTTTGAGTTTCTTTCCATTTAATTTTATGTTGGCTATAGGTTTTTTTGTAAATCACCTTTATTATTTTTAGGTATGTCCCTTGCATCCATTATCTCTCCAGAATCTTTATCATGAAGGGGTGTTGGATTTTGTCAAAGGTTATTTCATTATCTAATGATATAAACATTTTCTTTTAGTTTGTTTATATGCTGGGGTATATTGACCAATTTTCATATGTTGAACCATCCTGCATCTCTGGGATGAAGCCTACTTGATCATGGTGGATGATTTTTCTGATGTGTTGTGAATCCGGTTTGCTAGTATTTTACTGAGTATTTTTGCATCGATGTTCATGAGGGAAATTGGTCTATAGTTCTCTTTCTTAGTTGTGTCTTTGTGTGGCTTGGGTATCAAGGTAATTGTAGCCTCGTAAAAAGAGTTTGGCAGTGAGCCTCCTGCTTCTACTGTGTGGAATACTTTGAGGAGTATTGGAATTAGCTCTTCTTTGAATTTCTGGTAGAATTCTGCACTGAAGCCATCTGGGCCTGGGCTTTTTTTGTTTGGGAGACTTTTGATGACTGTTTCTATTTCATTAAGGGTTATAGGTCTGTTTAGATTGTTTATCTGCTCTTGATTTAGTTTTGGCAAGTGATATCTATCCAGGAAATTGTCCATTTCCTTTAAATTTTCAAATTTTGTGGAGTACAGATTTTCAAAGTATGCCCTGATGATTCTCTGGATTTCCTCAGAGTCCGTTGTTATGTCCCCTTTTTCATTTCTGATTTTGTTAATTAGCATGCTCTTTCTCTGTCTTTTGGTTAGTTTGGACAGAGGTTTGTCTATTTTGTTGATTTTCTCAAAGAACCAACTCTTTGTTTCATTGATTCTTCTCAATGTTTTCCTGGTTTCTACTTGATTGATTTCAGCCCTCAATTTGATTATTTCCTGGCGTCTGCTCCTCCTGAGTGAGTTTGCTTCTTTTTTTCTAGAACATTCAGCTGTGCTATTAATTCTCTAGTATGACTGTTCTCCAGTTTCTTCATGTGGGCACTTAGTGCCATGAACTTTCCTCTCAGCACTGCTTTCAAAGTGTCCCATAAGTTTGCATATGTTGTGTCTTCATTCTCATTGAATTCCAGGAAGTCTTTAATTTCTTTTTTTTTATTTCTTCCTTTACCCAGGGATGGTGCAATTGTTCATTGTTCAATTTCCATGAGTTTGTAGGGTTTCTGTGATTTGTGTTACTGTTGAATTCTAATTTTAATGCATGGTGGTCTGATAAGATACAGGGAGTTATTCCAATTTTTTTGTATCTGTGGAGATTTGCTATGTTTCCTATTATGTGGTCAATTTTAGAGAAGGTTCCATGTGGTGCTGAGAAGAAGGTATATCCTTTTGTGTTTGGGTAGAATGTTCTATAGATATCTGTTAAACCCAGTTGGGTCATAACTTCTATTAGTTCTTTTGTTTCTTTGTTAAGTTTCTGTCTGGAGGTCCTGTCTAGTGGTGAGAGCAGAATGTTGAAGTCTCCTACTACTAGTGTGTGAGATTTTATGTGCAATTTGAGCTTTAGAAATGGTTCTTTCACGAATGTAGGTGCTTTTGTATTTGGGGCATAGATGTTTAAAATTGAGACTTCATCTTGATGGACTTTTCCTTTGATGAATATGAAATGTCCTTCTTCATCTCTTTTGATTGATTTTAATTTGAAGTCTAGTTTGTTAGATATTAGGATTGCTACACCCGCTTGTTTCTTGGGTCCGTTTGATTGGAAAATCTTTTCCCAACCCTTTACTCTGAGATAACGTCTGTCTTTGATGTTGAGATGTGTTTCTTGTATGCAGCAGGATGGGTTCTGTCTTCGTATCCATTCTGCTAGGCTGTGTCTTTTTGTAGGCAAGTTGAGGCCATTGACATTGAGGGATATTAATGACCATTGGTTGATGATTCTTGTTTGTGCTTGATTTATTGGTAATGGAGTTATTTTGTGTAGTTTCTCCTCCCTTTTTCTTTTGGTGTTTTGTGTGGGAACACCAGACCTTGAGCAGAGACCCACTTCCCCTTCTGCCTGGGAGTAGGCAGCTGTAAGACAATGTTTAGTAAAAACATGTTTACTAAAAACGATACAATAAGTTCCTGGCCACTTCCCCTTCTGCCTGGGAGTAGGCAGCTGTAAGACAATGTTTAGTAAAAACATGTTTACTAAAAATGATACAATAAGTTCCTGGGAAAGGCCTTCCCATGGAAACCGCCCTGACCTCGACCTTGTCCAAAGACTAACCGCACCTCCAAAAACCCACACACATCCACCTCTGGTGTCAGAGCAGAACCAGCCAGGGGAGAGGAGAGAGCAGAAGCTTCTGTGGTGGGAGCTTTTCTTAGGAGGTTTTCTTGAACCTTTTTGGAGCCTGTTTAAAGTTTTCTTTATATCATTGAACGAGTCTCTGTGTTGTCAATCCCCGACACCCTCCGCACGTTCTCGGACACAGGCCGCGCAGCAGACGTGACAGTTTTGTAAAGTGGGATTATATATTGCCTGTGTCTTTGTGAGTGTAGTTATCTTCCTTGGATCAGGTTTTCCTTCTAGCACTTTCTGTAGAGCTGGATTCATGGATACCCATTATTTAAATCTGGCTTTGTCATGGAATATTTTGTTTTCTCCATCTATAGTAATTGAAAGCTTTGCTGGATATAGTAGTCTGGGCTGGCATCCTTGTTCCCTTAGCGTTTGTAGGACATCTGTCCAGGATCTTCTGGCTTTCATCATTTCAATTGAGAAGTCAGGTGTAATTCGGATAGGTCTGCCTTTATATGTTACTTGGCCTTTTTCTTTAGCTGCTCTTTATTCTGTAGGTTTGATGTTTTGATTATTATACGGCGAGTGACTTCTTTTTCTGGTCCAGCCTATTTGGTGTTCTGTAAGATTCTTATATTTTCATAGGCACATCCTTCTTTAGGTTAGGGAGGTTTTCTTCTATGATTTTGTTGAATATGTTTTCTGTATCTTTGAGTTGTATTTCTTTGCCTTCTTCTATACCTGTTATTCTCAGGTTTGGCTTCTTCACAGTGTCCCATATTTCCTGGATTTTTTTTTTTTTTTGGTTTTACGAGACAGGGTTTCTCTGTATTGTTTTGGAGGCTGTCGGTCCAGCCTGGCCTTGAACTCACAGAGATCCGCCTGCCTCTGCTCCCGAATGCTGGGATTAAAGGCATGTGCCACCACCGCCCGGCTTTCCTGGATATTTTGTGTTAGGGATTTGTTGGTTTTGAGATTTTCTTTGGTTGACGACTGTATATCCTCTAATGAGTCTTCAACATCTGAGATTCTCTCTTCTATCTCTTGTATTCTATTGGTAATACTTGCATCTGTAGTTCCTGATTGTTTACCCAGCTTTTCCATTTCCAGCATCCCATCGTTCTGTGTTTTCTTTATTGTTTCTATTTCAGCTTTCAATCCTTCAACTGTTTGAGTTGTTTCCTTCATTTGTTTGGTTGTTTTTTCTTGGTACTCTTTAGATTCTTTAAGAGATTTGTTTATTTCTTGAATTTTTCCCCCATTTCATGGATTTTTTGTTTGCTTTTTCTTCTATTTCTTTAAGGGATTTCCTCGTTTCTTCTTTGAGGGTCTCTATCATCTTCATAAAATAATTTTTATGGTCTGTCTCCTCTGCTTCGTCTATGTAGTGCTTTTCAGGTCTTGCTGGCATTGGTTCCCTAGATTCTGGTGGGGTCATGTTGGTCTTTCTATTGCTGAGTGAACTCTTATTCTGTCTTCTTCCCATCTCTTCTTCCAGTGGGTGCTGGTGGGGTCTTTCCGTCTCCACTGGTCTCCTTCCTTGCTGAAGCTGAAACTGAGGACACTGACACTGAAGCTTAAGCTGAAGCTGGGGTCGCCGGAGGTTGGGGCCTGGAAGGTCTGATGTCTTTCCTGTGTGTGTGGGTCTTCTGGATGCCAGGAGTGGCCCCCAGAAGCTCGAGGGGATGGGTGTTGGGCAGGGGATGGGGAGTGTCCCCCCGGAGACCTGAAGCTGGGATCACAGGAGTTTGGGGCCTGGAAGCCCCTTGATTTATTTTAGCATGCAAAAGCCAGGATGGTTGGCTTTGCTTACACGAAACACCTCAGAGCGCCTCCCTGGCCAGGCACTGGGGACAGAAGTTGCAAAGACCCCCCTAGATAGACGCCTCCAATTTACAGCACCTTCAATCTGCTCTTCTCCCCACTCCCTTCCCCTCCTATCTCCAATCACAGGCCTTCCTCTCCAACCTAAATTGTCACTGAAAAAATGAATTTTTTATTTACATAAATGGCAATACTCTGTGTTCTTGACTATTCCATCCATATACATAGCCAAGTAGCTTCTTTTTTTTTAAGATTTTATTTATTACAAACATAGGTTCTGCCTACATGTATGCCTGCAGGCCAGAAGATGGCATCAGATCTCATTAAGGATGGTCGTGAGCCACCGTGTGGTTGCTGAGAATTGAACTCGGGACCTCTGGAAGAGCAGTCAGTGTTCGTAACCACTGAGCCATCTCTCCAGCCCTGCCAAGTAGCTTCTTAAATTAAATTCTCTAGACTCATACATAGACCTGGGGATATGGCTCAGTTAACAGAATACTTTCTTGCTATACACAAAGTCCTGGGTTCCATTCCCAGCACCACATAAAACTGGTCATGGTTGTACATGTCTGTAATATCCAGCATTCAAAAGTTGAAGGCAGAAAAATCAGAAGTAAGGTCATCCTAATATATAATGAGTTTGGAGCCACCTGAAACCCTGTCTCAAAAAAAAATCCTAGCAGATAGATTGGCTTTAGCTTACTGTTCCTTCCACAACACAGCAATTTGGAACCAAACAGCTGCTGGGTTGAGACCCACGGGCACTCACCAACCAGTCCTTGGAAGAGAAACTCCTAAGAAGCCCGGGCCATAAATATTCAACATAGGAAGCGTTGGTGAAGCGGATAGTGGTTACTGCAGGGGCTCGTGCTTGTCCTGGTGCTGAGACTGACTATTGAGCTAAGCCGTACCTCCCATCCTTAGAGCATCTGCAAGGCTCCGGGAACACAGCAGGGGAGAGAGAAACAGCAGAAGAGCCCCGGAAGGGGCAGTGGTGTGAGAGCTGCCCTCTCAACAAGACACAGAGTCCTAACAAGCTTCCTGTTGCTGTGATGAAACACTGGCCAAAACAGTGGGGTGGGGGAGCGCGTGTTTTTCCGCTTTCGGTTTATAGCCCATCCTTAAGAGAAGTCAGGGCAGGAATTCAAGGCAGTAGCCCAGAGGCAGGACCATGAAGCATGTTGTTTACTGTCTGGCTTTACTTATATTCACTACTTTTTGCTAAAGAAAGCGTGAGAGGAGATGTCCGTACTTTTCAAACATGCTTTGCCAAACGTGCTGAGACATTGTAAAGTTTTTGATCTGGCTCTGCCTAAATCGTAGACTATGACAACTACTTTTCACAGTTTTGCCTCTAAACCTGTGCCGTGGTTGGTGTTTTCCTTTCTTTATCGCTGTGGGTTTGATGGTATGCAGAATCAAACCCAAGGCCTTGCCCCCGGAAGGCGGGCTCGCTACCGCTAAGCTGCATCTCCGTCTTCCTAAGGTCTTCCGGCGTCACCCAGGCTGGCCTTAGAAATTTGATTTGACTGTGTGTGTGTGATGGCAGCTCATGCATACTACGTACACGAGTAGAGATCAGAGGACAACTTGGGGGAGCTGCCTCTCCCCTTCAACTGTGTGGGTCCCAGTTTGAACTGTCACCAAGTTTGGTGATGAGACTTTTACCCCCGGGATTGCGGCTGTCGTGAAAGTCTTCGTCCTCTTACCTGGACCCCCGGTGCTCCCGTTACCCGTGTGTGCCACCAAGTTTGGCTTCATTCTGATGTTTGTTGTGGTTGTCTTCTGGCGATACTGGGAGAATGGGTAGCTATGGGGAGAAACCCAAGAGCTGCTGATGGGGGACATCCTTCTCTGTATATGCTTGTCTTATTGGTTGAAGAATAAAGCACTGTTGGCCAATAGGGAGGCAAGATAGGTGGGACTAGGAGAGGTGGAAGATTCTGGGAAACAGAGGCACAGTCAGTCACCAAGTAGGACTCAAGAGGAGTCAGAGGTCCGGACCCTTTCTCCAGTAAGAGAAGACCACGTGGAAATACTCAGATTAGCAGTTATGGGTTAGTAATTAAGTCAGAGCTAGCCAACGAGAAACCACAGCAAATAGCCAACAACTTCATAATTAATATAGCGTCCTGCGTGTTCATTTGGGACTGATGCGGTTCTGGGACCAGGCTGGTGGGAAGAATCTCCTTACAAGCTGTAGAGAATTTAGAAATTTAGGTGAGGAAGGAAGAGAGACAAACACTAAAATGTATTACAGGTACTTGCAATACTGAGGGGGCCTGGAGGTCAGATTGTGTTTTGATATATTGATAGATGCCACAGGCAACCATATTTTCCTTCTGTCCTAGATAAGGGAAATTATTCCTTTTGGCAGATGGGAACCAGTTTCCCAAGTTCCTGAAGAATGCTGGCTTTTATGTAACCACCAGAAACCCTCCCATAGTCCAGCTTCAACTCATTTCTAGATATTTGGATTGCCTTTTGGAGTTTGGGGAATTGGAGTTTCCTTTGGACCTGACAAGAAACAACAGTCAGCAATAAGAGAAAACAAAGTGCGGATGTCTCAAAGCACTGTGACAAATGAAAGAGTCAAGACACACAAGACTTCGTGGTGTGTGTTTTTGTTTATACGGTATTCGCATAATGTCAAATCAAGCTGTAATGACATAAAGCAGATCTGTGGCTTCTGAGGACTGGGAGACAGGAGGAAGAGGGATTGCAAGAAGTGTAAGTTAGTACTTGTGGGAGGATAAAAAATGTTCTCTATTACAATTATATTGTTAGTTACATATTATACCAACTTATCAAGACTGACCAAGTTGTGCATTTACAGTGATAAATCTTAACACAAGTGAACTATTTCAATGAAATTTAAAGATGGGGCTGTAGAGATGGCTCAGCAGCTTAGGGCACATTCATACTGCCCTTTCTGAAGACCCATCTTCAGTTCTTAGCATCTAAGTCAGCAGCTCACAATCCCCTGTGACTCCAGCTCCAGGAGAATCAAATGCCCTCTTCTGGCCTCCATGGGCATTGCACTTATGTGCCCTATACACACACACACACACTTTAAAAGGAAGAAAAACAAAAAAATCTAAAAAATAATACATATATAAAATGCATTAAATTCAAGCTGAAATTCTATACGATTTGTAAACTGATAGGCAATCTCATGGCCATATGATGGTGATGTGTGGGGAACTCTAATCAGAATGTGAGTGACAGATTGTGCAAATGCTGCCCACTGTGTAAGTGCTATGCCACTATGGCATAGGAAGGCAGGAAAAACTCTATGCAGCTGTCATACTGTGGATTTCCTGGTTGTCGTTCCTCTGCTCCCCATTTTCCCACCTGTTGAGGAAAGACTGGGGTAATCAAGCTGAAGTGTCCTATTATCCTTCAGCTCACTTAGTTCCTAACATAAACAAACCTCATGCATTACACACTGTATGTGAAAGGGGCTTAGTAAAGAAACAGCCAACACGACCCGTTCCGTAGCAAGGTGAAAGGAAAGGCTTTTATTGTGCATAGAAGAGACAACACATCCAGAGAAACAGAATGGACATGACCAGGGCCATCTGAGAGAAGGGGAGAATAGCAAGAGGCACAGAGAGAGCGAGAAAGAGAACGGTGATAACAGCGAGCAGGAGGATAAACCTCACTGTTATAAAGAAGACTGAAGCCTGGGGTGGCTGCTGTGGACTTTGAAAATCACAGCAAGCACTTGTGAATAGGGGCCAAGGAAGCCTGGATGCCAGCCTGGGGTCTGCAACGTAGCCACAGTATCCGTCGGTGGAGTCATGTGTCCCTTTTGCCAGAGGTAAGGGGGATGACTTCTTTGGGCAGCTGGGAACTACTTTCACAAGCTCTGCCAGACAGAAATCCATCGATTGTCCTGATTTAACTGGGCCTAGACTCAGTTTTGGACCCATCAGTGGGCCTGTCCTTTTACTGGGGGCCGGGGGGAGTGGAATGTCCTTTGGACCTGACACCTACTTAAAGACCAGTAAATCTGCACCATGTCAAGGTAGTAGACTGTGTTGAGAACGAACCTTCCCACTGCAGCATTAATACTTGTGAGTGGAAGAGGCAAGCATGTAATTCAGATGACCGTCGTTTGCAAATAGTTTGATGAACTGGGAGGAAAGTCCCACTGGGAATCCTGTTCCTTCTCATGCCCCTGTGTTTCTTCCCATGCCTGCAGGTTCTGCCACTGGCTCGATCCTCACTGCGCAGCTCCCTTGGTCACATGACATCTCCCAACCAGGAGACAACACTAGCATGCTCCACTTCGGAAAGGGTGGGACAGAGAAGACCTGTCGGGTCCTGATCATCAACGACTCCCTTTATGAAGAGGAGGAGTCCTTCAGCATTGTCCTGAGTCTGCCAGTGGGAGGGCAGCTGGGAGCCAGATTCCCCATTGCCAGGGGGACCACCCTGGCTGACAGAGAGGATGGTAAGTCCTCCTAAGCTAAGCAGTGGCCCTGCTCCTACTTGGCTCTCACGGTTGTAAGGTTAAATTAGACAACATTTAGATGCCTCGCATGGAGCTCACATGTAGCCCTGGCTGGCCTCAAGCCAAAGATGGCCTTGAGCTTCTGATCCTCCTGCTTCTTCCTCCCAAGTGCTAGGGGTACAGATGTAAGCCACCATGCCTGGTTCCACGCAGCCCTGGGAATTGCACCCAGAGCTCTGTGTGTGATGGGCAAACACTGTATCAACTGAGCCACTGTGCCCCCCCCACCTCCACCAACTCTGCTTCCTCCTAAAGCTGGCCATAGCTTTCCACATGTGTAGACTCCACCAACTCCAAGGGCAAAATGGAATGCAGGAAGATTTTAAGACTTTGTGTATGACTTCATTCTAAAACGAAAAAGAAAACAGCTTAGCCAAAGGAGTCATGTAAGACCTAGAAGATTCCCAAGTCAGACATTTAAGTCCCCAATAACATAAGGAGTCTTAAGATGACATGGGTGGGCAGCACAGACACACACACACACACACACGAGAGAGAGAGAGAGAGAGAGAGAGAGAGAGAGAGAGAGAGAGAGAGAGAGAGAGAGAGAGAGAGAGAGAGGTAATGTTCCTCCCTATTAGCCATCACATTTACATGCAAATGGATTGAATTCCTAAGATAAAAGTGACCGACTGAGTGGATTTAGAAAGAAAAGACCCATATATACTATCTGTAAGTAACTTGTTGTACTCGCAGAGGCAGAAAGTGAAGGATAGAAAAGGATGCTCTGTGCAAATAACAACCCACACAGAGCAGGTGACTTACTTAAACGGCACAAACTGAGCATGTTAGCAACTGATGCTAAGATGAAGAAGCTGCACATGACAAAATGTCTTTACACCAGGGGGTTACAGCAGTTACACATGATCTCAACAAAGAACCAGAGTGAGGAATGGGTACAATCAATAATAATGATAATAACAATGGACTTCAACCCCCACAACCCTCTCTTGCGGTCCAGTCTTGCTCTGCCGGAGAGACCTCAGTGCAGGAGGTAAGCAATTGGCCGCTTTTATGAACAAATAAAGAAGAAGTCTGTTTTGGGATCGTGCAGTCTTTCCAGAGTCTAGCTAGGCGAAACGAGGGTTACCATGGATTCACAGCAGATATCAGTTGGGCTGGTCCAGATGCGCCATCTAGAGGTTAGGACGGTCTCAGCAGAGGATATCCCCAAATGCTTATGGGTTTAAGGAGGATTGATAAGTGTGCAATCAAAATGATGACATTTCATCCTTACCAAGAAACCACAGAAGACAGACACCCAGCTTTGGGAGTGTGAGGCTTCCAAAGATGCCACCACGTTTCCACAAGAGGCAAATTGGTTTTGTTTAGTTTTGTTTTATTGCCAGAGAGGCCAGAGAGGACCAATACCATGAAGATGCCTGTCAAGAAAGACCTGCCCTGCCAGTGGTGGTGGTGCACGCCTTTAATCCCAGCACTTGGGAGGCAGAGGCAGCTGGATCTCTGTGAGTTCAAGGCCAGCCTGGTCTACAGAGGGAGTTCCAGGACAGGCTTCAAAGCTACACAGGGGAAACCCTGTCTCAGGGGGGAAAAAATAGCACAATCCAGCTCAGAGAAAGTTACCAGCGAATCACCCATGCCATGTGGAGCAGGCACAGTGCAAACCCTCAGGCATAACTGTAAAACAGGGAACTGCATGGAGCACGGTTCCAGCCGGAGACTTGTTCCAGAAGGAACACAGTTGACTCAAGTGAGACTACACTATGAGAGGTCTGTGTGCACAGTAAACTTCTGGTGTCGTCTACCTATGTCTCTGTCGATTAAAATGTGTCTTTTAACTCTGGTCTCTACTCTGCAGAATTTTTTTTTTTTTTGCTTTAACTCAGATACACACCTTCGCTTAATATATTTACAAAGGCATTATGTCTGTGACTGGCTAACTTTGATTTTCTATTTTTTTCATCTCCAAGGTTATATCCCTCCATGTTGAAGCTTCCTGGATCTTTCTTTCTTTCTTTTTCTTTGTTTCTCTGTTTCTTTATTTCTTTGTTTCTTTCTTCTTTCCTCTAGTATTAGCCCAAATGCCATTTATTTCAAAGATGTTTAGGCTAGAATAAATCTAGTGTTAGGAGGTAAAGTTCCTAAAGCTTGAATTTTATTACATTTACTTTGTTTGACTATCTGTTTTGTTGGGAGTATGCCACAGCATGTGCAGTTCAGAGGGCAACCTACAGAGGGCATCTCTTTCCTTCTCCCATTTGGGTCCCAGGAACCAAACTCAGGTCATGAAACGGGGCAGGGCTCATCATCCACTCCACTCACCAGCCCTGGACTTCACATGACCTGTAATCATGCCAGGCCACAGCATGAATCTAGTACTTACTTGGCCAAATCTTAGCAAGTGTTCCTTCTAGAAGATGCATG
Source organism: Mesocricetus auratus (assembly GCF_017639785.1). NCBI lineage: Eukaryota > Metazoa > Chordata > Mammalia > Rodentia > Cricetidae > Mesocricetus > Mesocricetus auratus. Next base: position 7,456,139 of record NW_024429218.1, read on the forward strand.
CTTCCTGGAGGCTGGTGCCTGCTCTGACCGGCTTCAACCTCCCCTCTCTGGGGGAGTTTTTCCGGCATCTCGGCTGACAGAGTCCCACCTCCCCCAGCCCCAGATTGCCATCTGTCCCTGCAATCAACAAAATGAAAGAATGCACAGTAGTGGTCCCCAAATTCAGAACAGAGACTCAACTGTCTCTTAACACAGCAAAGCCTCCCTAACTTCACCCCTACCCTCTAAACAATAGCTGACTGCTGGGCTGTGCCTGGCTGGCTGCGTTTCACTAATATTTGACAGAAAGCTCTTAAAACAGAAGAGTAAGTGGGACCCAACCAAAAGAGAGTCAGAATCATAGCATGTTGCCCACTGACTTGGCTCTTTCTCTCTCTGAGAAGGGTCTGTGTGACCTGTGGCAGGTGTGACAGATGTCCACACGGGGACATGTGAGTGTACCTGGCAGGTCAACGCACCCTTCCTTGGCTTGTTCTCTTTTGCCTCCCCAGAGCCCCCCCTGCACTTCGGAGCCTCCCCAGAGGCCACCCTGCACTTCGGAGATGCAGGGTATCACGTTGGGGAAAGTGCTGGCTACGGGGAAGTAGCCATCTGGAAAAGAGGCTCTGACCTTTCTGTAGCATCCTCCGCCTTCGTGCTCTCTAGGAGGATGGAGCAACAGCCAGCAGAAGGGGAGAGAGCCGTGGGGAGAGTATAGCATCGCCATTCGTATTGACGGTGGGGTCTGTCTTCGGGGGCCAGCAAGCCTGGTCTATGTTGGTGGGGTCTGACTTTTATCTTTTTTTCTGACTAGATGAATGAATTACACCCTCAGACCAAAGCCTATATGGTTTACTTGTTACCCACTTGCTTATTATCATGAACCCAGATGAATTTTTCCAATGTTTGGAATATGTCTAAGACCATACGGTGCTCATCCACAGCATGCAGGCTGGGAGGTGGGTAATAGCTCAGTCAGCAGAATGCCTGCTGCGGAAGCGTGAGGACCCAGACTCAGTCCCTGTGCCCACAGAAGTGTGCCACCGCACACCTGTAGCCCCTGTGGTGCTGAGGGAGGCAGAGACAGGATGATCTGGGTCCCACATCCTCCTGAAACCCTGTTGGGTGTTTATCATAAAAGTAAAAACAGTCCGCAGATGCTTGCATTTCCTCATTTCTGCTGGGATCTTTCAGTCAGCCAGCATACCTCAGGGCCAGCAGTCTACACAGCTATAAACCACGACGGTTCTTCAGTGCAGACACAGCATATAATACAGACACGAATAGAACCTACTAATAATCTAAACGTCTACAGTAACTGGCCAGTCGCAAGGAGGGCTAAACGCATCAGTACAAATGAACACGTGAACATGGTGTTATCATATCCCCAAAATGGTTGGAGAAAATAAGCACTGCCATTTTGCTTAGACTTGTAAAACTGACGTCATTACACTCCATCCCAGGCAGATATGTGAAACAGCAATAGTGACTCTGACTAGTTCATCTATTCCTTGTGTGTGTGTGTGTGTGTGTGTGCCTGTAACGGTCTGGCCTAGGTCCTCTGCATACAGGTTTATGGTCATGTAGCTTGCTGTTCTGTGGGCGTAGGGCTGTCTCTGACTCTTTTGCCTGCTTTTGAGAGCCTTCTACTGGGTTGCCTTGTCCAAGCCTAATTTGATGGGATGTGCCTAGTCTAACTGTAACTTGATATGCCATGTTTGGTTGGTATCTCTGGGAGGCCTGACCTTTTCTGAAGGGAAAGGAGGAGGAGGTTGGGCCACGGTGGCGCACGCCTTTGATCCCAGCACCGGGGAGGCAGAGGCAGGTAGATGTCTGTGAGTTCAAGGCCAGCCTTGTCTACAGAGTGAGTTCCAGGACAGACTCCAAAGCTACAGAGAAACCATTTCGAAAAAGAAAAGAAAGAAAGAAGGGAGGGAAGGAGGAAGGAAGAGAGAGAGAGAGAGAGGCAGAGAGAGAGGCAGAGAGAGAGAGCGATGAGAAGGAGCAGATTGCAGCAGAGGCGAAGTGTGGGAGGAGGGGAAGGAAAGGAAACTGCAGACTGGATGTAATAATATGAGAAAGGAAAAGAGAAAAAATGCATGATTGTAACTGTCACTCTGCACTCACTCCACGCCCAGGTGTTCACCAGACAGTGTGCTGCCGTGGTTGCTATATTATTTACAGGGGTTCACCAGACAGTGTGCTGCCGTGGTTGCTATATTATTTCCGCTCCTCACAGAGAGCGACCTTGCAGGCAGCTGTAAACATCTGCATGTGCGGTTGGAGACACTGAGCCCACGGGAGTTTGATTAACGCCTGCAATGAAGTGATGGCCTAGGGTGTGCCCAAGCACTAGGACACAAGGTCCTCTTTCTTGTCCTTCCCCCACCTTGGTGACTCTCACAGCTGCTGTGTAGTTTCTGTCAATTTTCTGTTAATTTTGAGACAATCTCCAACTGACAGAAGAGCAGCGAGTGCCACAGGACATTTTTCTCAGTTGCTGGAAGATGCCAGTAAATTTATAACCACCACTCTAAATGCTCAGATGCAATTCCTCCAGACACATCCCCTCACAATAACTACAGCCCAGACAGCCAACCAGGAAACAAACTGGACACATTTCTGTAACCTAACCCCTAGGTTAAGCTCCGCCAATGCTCCTCCAGTCGCAACTAATCCAGTTCAAAATCTCACCTTATTCTTGCCAGATCTGCTTTAATTTCTTCATCGGTTTTATGTATGGGTGTTCTGATTGCCTACACAACATGTGCAGGCTTGGTGCCCAGAAAGGGCATCAGACCCTGCGGGCCGGAGTTGAAGATGAGTGTGAGCAGCCAGTGTTAGCTGCTGAGCCGTCTGTCCCGCCCCTTTGATTTCTAACAATGTAGAGTAATTCTTACACCGCCCCTTCTCTCTGATGCCAGGAGCTGGTGTTAGGTGTTGTGACTGCAATGGTTAGTTTCAACTATCAACTGTGGGATCACCTGGCAATGGTTTCGATTAAAGATTGTCTTCGTTATTCATTGATGTGGGAAGACAGACTAGAAGTGGGTGGCTCCGTCCCTGGACTGGGTCTTGGGGCTGTGGAAGAGTGGGGAGATCAAGTGTGTCCCATTGCCCCTCTGCCCTTGGCTGTGAGTGTGTCTAGCCGTGTGAGGTCCCTTGAGCTCTGCAATGACGAACTGTGAGCTAAGAGAAAACCTTTCTGGCCTGAGGCGCTTTGGCCAAATGTGAAGGGCATGAGAGCACCTCTTGCTCATGCTCGCGTGCTCGGTTTCCACAGAATCCCCTGGCCGCCTGTGGCAAGCCCTCGGCTGACTGAGCCATCTCCCTAACATCTCCACACACCCCCACGCCCTTCTCCTTTCCGAACCCTCATCAACCTGCTGTTCTAGAAGACGATGAACTGGTCTAATATACAGAACGTCTCCATTGGATCTGCCTGGTTTCCCCTGGTTAGACTGAAATGATCTTCAGCAGGAATATCCCAGGGATGGTGCTGTGTTCTCACTGCATTGTCTGATTCTGCTGATCTAGTGCTCATCGTCTGTTCAAGTGGTGTCTACTAGGTTCCTCCACTATAAAGTTAGCTTTAACTGTTATGAACTATTTTCTGGAGAGATCCCCTACGGCAATGTAAGTCCTCCTCTAAGTATTTATATATTTATGTCTAGGGGGTTCTACCTTAATCCATTGTTATCATTGTTTCTGTCATCATGTTAGATGTCTTTCAAAATAAATAATAACCAAGAATAAAAATGGCTGATAAAACAGGCAGAATGCCAGAAACTCCATAGCTGAGGTAAACTGAATTGGGATGTTGCAAGACTGAACCAGAGAAATAGAGCCTCATCAAATAACAGTTTACCTTCAAGATGCAAGTTTAAAGGGCAAATTTTTAATTACATATTTAATTATTTTAAGATTTTTTGGGGAGGGGTGGGCGTTGGTGGCACATACCACCACTAGGGAGGCATATCTCTATGAGTTCGAGGCCAGCCTGGTCTACAGAGTTGTTCCAGGACAACCTCCAAAGCAATACAGAGAAACCCTGTCTTGAAAAACAAACCAAACAAAAAGCAAATAAATAAATTATATTTAAATCAGAAACAAGCTTGTTCCACATGTCAATCCCAGCCCCCTCTCCCTCCCCTGCCCGCCACGGACCCCCCATCCCATCCCCTTTTTGCTTCCCAGGGAAGGTAAGGCCTTCCATGGGGGATCTTCATAGTCTGTCACATCATTTGGAGCAGGGCCTAGGCCTTCCCCCATGTGTCTAGGCTGACAGAGTATGCCTCTGTAAGGAATGGACTCCCAAAGTCTATTGTGTACTAGAGACAAACACTGATCCACTACCAAGGCCCCATAGATTGCCCAGGCCTCCTAACTGACACCCAGGATCAGGGGGTCTAGATTAGTCCTATGCGGGTTTCCCAGCTATCAGTCTGGGGTCCATGAGCTCCCCCTTGTTCAGGTCAGCTATCTCTGTGGGTTTCCCCAGCCCAGTGTTGGCCCCTTTGCTGATCAATCAGCCCTCTCTGCAACTGGATCCCAATTCAACTCAGTGTTTAGCTGTGGGTGTCTGTTTGTGCTTCCATCAGCTACCAGGCGAAGGCGCTAGGATTGCATTTAAGGTAGTTATCGATCTCATTATCTGGGAAGGGCATTTAAGGTAGCCTCTCCACTATTGCTTAGATTGTTAGTTGGGGTCATCCTTGTATATCTCTGGACATTTCCCTGTGCCAGATTTCTCTTTAAACCTGTAATGATTCCCTCTATTACAATATCTTTTTGTTCTGCTCAATTCTTCCCAACTCCATCTTCTGGCTCCCTCGTGGCCTCCTCTTCTCCCCTTCTTTCTCCTAATTCCCTCTTCCCTTCCCCCATGCTCCCAAACAGCTCAGATCTTGTTCCTTTCCCCTTCTCCAGGGGACCATGTATGTCCCTCCTAGGGTCCTCCTTGTTTCCTAGCTTTTCTGGCAGTATGGATTGTAGGCTGGTAAACCTTTGCTGTCTAAAACCCACATATGAATGAGTACACACCATGTTTGTCTTTTTGTGATTGGGTTACGTCACTCAGAATGGTTTCTTCTAGTTCCATCCATTTGCCTTCGAATTTCAAGATTCCATTTTTTCCGCTGAATAGTACTCCGTTGTGTAAAGTTACCACATTTTTTCCATCCATTCTTCAGTTCAGGGGCATCTACATTGCTTATAGGTTCTGGCTATTACAAATAATGCTGCTATGAATATAGTTGAACAGATGTCCTTGTTGTATGAATGTGCATCTTTTGAGTATATGCCTAAGAGTAGAATTTCTGGATCTTGTGGTAGACTGATTCCCATTTTCCTAAAGACCACCATATTGATTTCCAAAGTGGCTGTATGAATTTGCACTCCCACCAGCATTGGAGGAGTGTTCCCTAAAGGGCAAATTCCCTTACTCCCAATTGAAGCCACCTCCTTCTTCCATGTAATGAGTGTAGTCTCTATGAAGTAAGCAAAAGGCGATGTGCTTGGTCTGACGAGGGTGGCGCAGGCGTGTGACGAGAAACTACCCACCCCTTGTTAGAATCTAGACTCTGGAATTCGAGGCAGTCTTGATGCTGGTAATGCCAGTACAGAGAACTCTGCGAGTGGACGGCAGCTCTCATCACTTACATAACGAACCCCAGTCTCATTACTGGCTTTTCTCTCCTCCCCACCCCAGCTGGAACAGACTACATTGCTGTCGGCCAAAATCTGGACTTTAGCCCAGGAGTAATCTTGCAGAGACTCCAAGTGACAATCCTTGATGACCTGCATCAGCCTGCCTTTGAGGGTCCAGAGAAGCTTGAATTACTTCTCCGGATGCCTACAGGTGCAGTGCTTGGAGAACCAAATAAAACCACTATTGTCATCAATGACAACATCAGCAACTGCCAAGCAGAGTGCTTGTAGTTCTCTGAACACGCAAACAGTAGCCTAGATGTATATGAACCACAGAATGAAGATGTACCATTCTAGAGCTTAGCAACTCTGGAATAACAATACTGTATTGTCACTGAGTTTGTGCAAATAGCTTGTGACTGCAAGGAGATAGAAATGTATATACAAGGAAAGGATTGAGCCAATAAAAATAAATGTGTTATTTTTTGTTTCATTTGTTTCTAAGGCCAGTAAAACCCACTGTCACCAATTCAATCAGCTCTCTTTACCAGTTGACATTGGGTATCAAGGCACATAGACAACTCCCCCACACATGCACATGTGTACACACACAAACGTGTAATTTAAAACTTTTCCTAGGTTACTTTAGGCTCTGTCAAGTTGATACAAACTAGCTAGCATATCAACCATCATTTTTTTTTTTCTTTTTTTCTTTTTTTTTTGGTTTTTCGAGACAGGGTTTCTCTGTGGCTTTGGAGGCTGTCCTGGAACTCGCTTGGTAGTCCAGGCTGGTCTCGAACTCACAGAGATCCGCCTGCCTCTGCCTCCCGAGTGCTGGGATTAAAGGCGTGCGCCACCAATGCCCGGCTCAACCATCATTTAATTATCAGAATTACTCAAATATTCAGTACCCTTCCTTTATTGTCTGATACATAACAGATTTATAAATTTAAGCAGGAGCTGGGCAGTAGTGGTGCACACCTTTAATCCCAGCATTGGAGAGGCAGAGACAGGCAGATCTCTGTGAGTTTGAGGCCAGCCTGGTCTACAAAGCTACACAGAGAAACCCTGTCTTGAAAAACAAAAACAAAAAACAAACAAAAAAAAAGAAAAGAAAAAAAATTGAGCAGGAAAAAAAAAATCAATTAAGTTCTGTTACAGCCATTCCATTTAAATGGAATACTATCCAATCATGGGTATACTGAAGCCTTCTAAATGTCATCTCAACTTTAGATACAAGTTACAGACCAGCCTGGACTATATGCATAGAAAAAAATAGTCTGAAAAACATATTCTTCTTTTCTTCAATCTATATCCACACACTGATTTACACCCAGGGTCACAGCCAAGGGAGGCTGAAGCAGAAGCCTGAAGGCCAGCCTGGAAACACTGGTAGGCCTCCCAGAAATGCATAGGGAAAGAAAAACAAGTAAAGCCTTAGGGACAATGTCTGCTCTTGATAATAATGGCACTGATAATGCTGCTACTATGTGGCCATTAAGGTTTCATTTTCCTTTTGCAAAATACTTTGAAGCACTGCTTTTCCAATTCTACTACACACTGAAGATCTTGGTGCAGTAGTGATCCTGTTCAGCACAAATGCCAAGTCTGCCTTTCTTACCAGCACCCAGATGAAAGTCTTGTCCAGAAGAAACTGTCAAAATATCAAACTTGGGTGACACTTCTATCAACTCAACTTGTATTTGTAGTGCTGAGTGGTGACCGGCTCCTTACCAGAAAGGGTGGCTTCAGAAAAACAAGCATGAAGCTGTAGAGCTCAACTGTCTTAGCTGCCAAGTTTCAGTGACTGCTTATCATTCCTCAATGCCGCCCAGATGTGTGGGAGGCCCAGGCATATATACTACAGCATTCATGCTGCAAGCTCCTTCCTTTAAAAGTCATAGCAAACTGTATTGCCGAAGAAAGAATATAATTTTACCTGTGAACGCCATGCTTTTTCCATTTTCTGAACCTTCATTCTACTTACAGAACTTATCACTGTAGAGAAATACTGAACAGGGGACTGCCAAGCATTAAGAGTTAGTGGCTTCTCAAAAATGGGAATTACAAATGTTCCCCAAACTGTTATTGTATCTAAACCTCTTACTTCTCTGAGGACAGCAGATCTCTAAAGGAAAAAAAGTTAACATACAACTAATTACAACTAATTTTAAAATACTGTCAACATGGAATGTTAAACTATGCAATGGATTCTATTGCTATCAAATTTATAGCTGAATTTGTATAAAAGCTAAGCACTTGTTATTTCTGGAGCAGGGCCTCTGTAGCCCAGGCTGGCCTCAAATTCACTAGATTCCTGAGCGTTGGGATTACAGGTGTGCATTATGACAGCCATTAAATTAGGCAAAGTTAAAAATCTTTTACAAAGTACTCTAAAGTAAAAGGATAGCAGTAGATACTTTCACACTATCATTTTTGTGTCGTTTTAAAATTGACATTTATATTGCTAGCACAATATTATCTTCCCAATAATGCTGCCCATGGTCTTTATACTGGGGGAACAGACTGCCGGGCTCTTGCTTTCCTTGGGCACCACTACCACCGGAGCAGTCTGCGGTGTGGCTTCCTGTTCTACCTCCACCAAATCCTCTTTAAGACAGAGGGATGGTTCAGAATTGGCGAGCAAACCTCAGCACTGGCTAAATCGCAGACTAAATCTGGCTAGTGTCCCCCACAACTTTATACCTTGTCCCAGCACACCTCACTGCCCAGCATCGGGCCACTGCAGAGCACCTCCCAATCTCTCCACTTTCAAACCTCACTTTGAGCCTCAAATGGTTTTCTCCAATCTTCATTTTTTACAATTATTTCTTCAGAAATGAGACCGCATCTAATGTTAGTATTAATCAACTTTGGGAAAGCATCAAAAGAACTCAGATTACTCTACAACATCCCATAGTCCAACCGCAAGACACTCACAGCAGCAGTCCTACATTTAAGACAGCCAGACAACCGCAGGACAGAACGCACTCTCAGGGGTGTGTGCAGAGGAAATCTAAGTTTCAGAGGAAGAGATCTAAACAGACTATCTCTTAAGGGGAAAGGCTGAAGTTAAATTAAATAAGGAAAAAATAAAGAGATGGAAAGAAAAGACCACTTTAAGGATTATAAAAGTTATATTTATTCACGATGCTACATTTATTGCATTCCCTTAGAAAAATGGAGAACTGCTTATGTACCCAATTTGCACATATAAAACTTTATACAAATGATGTGTAGCACATAAAGGCCTCTGGGTATTCCTGCTTCAGGGTCTCCAGTTAGCAAGTCTATTCCATAGAAAATAAAAATTGGAATTACACTCCATCTTGCTACTAAGACTTAGAAGTTATTTTAAAATATAATAAAATAAAATTTTCATTTACTCTAAAAACTCAAAAATACTATAAACTGAGAGGGTACATTCTATTAGTATCGTAACAATATGACAAGAGTCACACCTCATTTTGACTGGGTCATTCAAATTTAAAAGAAAAAAAATCACCATACTTCTGACATTATCTTTCTAAGTGTGACTGCTGCAGGCCGTTTATCAAAATATTTACCAAATACTTTAAAAGAAAAAAAAATCCTGCTACAAAATAATATGCCACCTTCAAGAACCAGAAAATACTGTCTTTGGCTATACCACTAAAAAGATCACTCATCCAATGGAACAGAGCACATTCACTTCAGAGCCACAGGAATGCAAAGTGTAACAGAATATGCATAGACATCATTATAATTTGTCTTGCCTTCCCCCATTCTATAACCAACAAGTACACAATCTTTCCAGATGAAACTCAATAGTACTACCAAAAAAAAGCAGAGAATGTGAAGTAAAATTATTACACAACTAAGTGGAGACTTGAAGGGACAAATGTTCTTTGTAATTTGTTTTACTTGTTTGCTTGTTTTAAAGCCGTACAAGTGCTAAAGTCGTAGCCAATAAAAAGCCACAGTCCTCACAAATGAAACTAATAGAAAAATAAATCAAAAGAAACATTTATTAATAAATGAAGCCTGTTTTATTACTTCAAGTGTTAATGATAAAAAAATTTCAGCACAGCTGTTGCATTTAAAAAAGTGAAACTACATCCTATGTTTCTAGCTCAGTAAGCAGATGGAGCTGATGTCTCTGAATGACATAACAGCTGAGCACTGTACAGCACATCTTATGAAGACCCGTAAATTAAAGAACTACTAGTTTAGTGACTATACGACAAATATGTGTTCATAGTTTCAGCTTCTTTTTTCTTCCTCGACCATCAGGGGCACCATCCATTTTACGTTTCTGTGTCTATAAACAAACACAACAGTTAGTTCTCATGGCAAGATTAAACTAATATGGACATTAAATATATTTTCACACATGTTGTAGCACATTAGTAGTAACTAACAAGACAGGACAGTACAAGACTTTTCTCCAGGGCTACACAACAAATCTTTCAAAACTACTATCAAATCTCCAAATATTTTGCCATTATTTGTATGTAACAAGATGCCTGCTTCCTCCTGAATACTTCAAACTGCGAACATATTACTAAGATAGTGAATCAAAGTTAGAAGACAACCACAGTACTCGTAAAGCTACTGTTTTCCTATATGCCTCAGTCTCCTAAAATAAGAAGAAGGTGCACTCTTGGCAATCAGAAGACATGTTTTCCACACGTGGTGCACCAAGTTCAGTTTCTATTTCCAGGCAGCTCAAACGTATTACTTACAAAGGCAAAGGACAAACCTAACACACGTGCCAAGAGTGCTCAAATACTGCACAGGGCAGTAAGTGGGCGCTCTGGAGAGATGGCTAGCGGTAAACTGCTTGTCATGAAAGCGTGTGGACCCAGTTCTTAGCCACAACTAAAACCCAGACAACCCCATCAAATGTGGGGTGTGGAGGGCTGGGGGTTGAAGAGGTGCATAGGACAGCCAGTCTAGCCAAGATGGCAAGCTCCATCTTGTCTCAAATAAGGTGGCACCTGACTGTCAACCTCTGCCTCACACACACACACACGCACATGCACACGCACACACCCTCCCTGCATCATTCACAGAATCTACATTTTATATATCCATGAATACTTACTGAAGGCTTTGGTCCTCGTTTCTTTTTCTCTGCCTTCTCCTTTTCTTCCAGTTCCATATTTTCCCTTTCAATCAAAGTAATTAAGGTATTACACCTCCTCTGGAGCTCCTGAATTGTAAACATACACAGTAAATTTGTTATTTCCAGCTACATATTGTCAAGACTTTAATGTCTAAATAAAGATCATTTAACAAATACAAAAATCACCCAACAGACTAATAAAAATGAGCAAAATGAATTTTTACTCACAGACCATGCTATGAGGATACAAAGAACAAATATTTCATGTTTATACTTCATTCTTTAAAGCTGTACTAACTAACATATGGCTGGGACTGTAGCTCAGTGGTAGTGTACTAACAGACAGATAAATAGTAAAGCTCAATACTAGTGTATATTCTTCACAAACCATTCCTTTATTCATCACCTAGGTACTAACATAATGAAAACGAACCTCAACATACACAAAAACTATGCCCAGGAACTCTGGACTACTTAATTTAAAGGTTAACATACAGAATTCAAAAAACAAACAAAACTACCTAGAACTTAAAGAGATGAAGATCATCTTTTCTTTAAAAGCATTGATGACAGTAATAAACACAGCTATGCAGTCCACAATGAGTTTTGTCTACTCCTTTCTCTACTAGTCTATGTGACACTCAGTGAGGTAAAACCCATCTGCATGACTGTTTGTTAGCAGCTCATTTCCTTGCAGAACAAACATGGTTTGTTTAGTCTCTTATACGTAAATAAAAGTTTTATACAGACAACCACAGTACAAATAATTCTGAATGCCAGATGGTGTTGGCACGCCTTTAATCCCAGCACTGAGGAGGCAGAGGCAGGAAGATGGCTCTCTGTAAGTCCGAGGCCAGCCTGGTCTACCAGGTCAGCTAAGGATACACAAAGAAGCCCTGTATCGAAAAACAAAATAGTATCAATAATTGTAAATTATTGTAATGTAGGAGTTCCATGCATGGCTTAGTAATATTTCCAGTAACGGAGGTAGAAGGCAATACACAAAGCTGTGCTTCCTTTAATCCCAGCACTCGGGAGGCAGAGGCAGGAGGATCTCTGTGAGTTCGAGGCTGGGCTGGACCGACAGCCTCCAAAACAATACAGAGAAACCCTGTCTCAAAAAACCAAAAAACCAAACAAAACAGTTCTATGCCAATCAGCCATTTAAAAGAACCCAGATTCAGCATCCTAACGGGCAGACAGATGCCTGAAGAACATTTTCCTCTACAGAACTCTACTTGCAAACCCAAAAGTCATCACGTTCAGGGTGAACCTGATGGTAGCTTTCTCCTCATTTAGAACACAATTAAAACTAGTAACAAAAACCAGTACTCCTGTATAAAGTGATGTTAAAACAAAATATTAAAGGAGACAGCTTTTCCTTTTTTTATTCTTTTTTTTTTAGTGGGGGAGGAGGGGATCAGAGACAGGGTTTCTCTGTGTAACATCTCTGGCTGTACTGAAACTTACTGAAATCTGCCTGCCTCTACCTCCCAAGTGCTGCAATTAAAGGTGTAGTTACCATGCCTGATTGAAGAGACTGCTTTTCAAATTACCTTTAAATTTTCAAACTGTGGCTGAGAAAATAGAGGAAATTATTTAATTTCTGAAATTAAATAAAAATCTACTTCAAGGGTGTTTTGAGAAGTTAACAAATACTGACCATACTTCTGAACTCTGCTGCCCTTACAGAAAAACCCTGGACACTCACCATTGCAGTTCTGGACTTGAGAAACCAATCAAATCTGAACTGAGGGGAGTTCCGAATGCACTGTCGTAACTCATCATAAACATTTTCCTTGTCAAATCCAAGCTTGTGCAGCATACAAATGAGAAAACGGTCCTCTTCTTCAGTGTAGTTTTTCCCTTTGTTAGTACCATATGATATTCTTAGCTGATGAAAGGGTGCTTTGTACCTTCCAATCTATAAAAGTTATATTTTATATATATTAGATAAACAAGTCCTAAGTAATCCACACTTCAAACTTACTTTAGCCTTACTATAACCATAAACATATTTCCATCTAGGGAGCCCCTTCTGCCCGTTGTCATATAGTACTTTATAGTTTTCCACTATTGTTACAGAGAGAAAATGAGGTCTAAGCTTTCTGACATGACTTAGGCAGAAGCTGAGTCCAGCACCTTTAAACTAGGTTATCAATGTAATACTCGGATAAACTATGTTAACAAAAGCTATGCTCTGTTTTTTAAGAAATTTAACTTTAAACAGAAATTTCTTTTCCTTTAACATGGTTATCTCATAATCAAATCATATTCAAATTGGTGTTTATACTAGCTAGTGTACTTATGAATATACAAAATACCTTTGTATCTAGTGCTTTCTTGATACTTATTCTTCTTTGAATTCTTGCCTCTCCCCTTTCAATCTGAGCCATAATCTTCTCTATATCCTGGAGCTCATTGCATCTTTCCCAAAACACAGCTGTAAGCATATAAATTACAATAAATGGAGGAAAGAGGAAAATATAAGAGAAAACAGGTAGCTTCCAAAACCCTCCACTCAACTCTCAAGGAGTACTAACATTCCTATTTTAAAATAGCAAAGTATTACCTGAGTATTCAATGACTTCTTCTGGAGTCTTTCCTTCTACTTCTCTGGCTATATTTTCAATATCATCACGACCCCACTTCTCATTAGCTTTGATAAACTGATTAAAGTCTCTCTTATTCCAATTAGTAAACCCCTAAACAGCAATAAGCAAAATATTTAATCACAGTACATAAAACTTAGAAAACAATGCTACTATACTTACAAATAAATTTGGTATTACAGAAAAAAATCTTACTTTATCTTAACTAAGAGTTTTGGAATGATTAACTTTTCATGTATACACTCTTACTAGTACATTATATATTTCTCAGAAACCGGAGCAACTAACTCTAAATGGAAGCAGTAAGGAGCATTACATGAAAAGGTTCAATGACACTTTTTTTAGCTTTGAAATACCATTAGAAATTTGGGAGGCAAAGTAGTAAATATTAAAAATGAGCAAGTAGAAAAATGCAAGAAAAACAAGGCTTAAAAGCCAGAACATGAAGTAAAGGGGAGATGGAGATATTGGGGTAAGGATTAAGTAGGGAAAAGAGGCAGAAAGAAGGAGAAACAGGAGGGAGAGGGTTAACCAAAACTAAGGATAGAAGAAGTCACATGGAACCTACTACTCTCCGTGCTACACCCCATGAACTGTATTTAAAGGTCAGTGAAATGGTACAACATGCAAAGGTCCCTGCAGCCAACCCCGACGACTTGAATTAAATCCCCAGAGTCTGCATGGTAAAAAGTTGTCCACACACTTGCACAGAAGAGGACATACCTGTATTTGTTGTTTCTGTTTTTAAAGCAGCTACACAAAGGTATTCTACATGAGTGGATAATGATGATCCCAGAAGTCATGGAGATCAAACTCCCCCACTGCCAAATGTGTGATACCTCCCTATAAGTAGTTGGTCCGGAAGGCTCAGAAACCCCAAAATAACACAGGCTACTGCAATTGTTCTTGGTTGCCCCTCCAAAAATAAATGATGATTAACCTATTGTTGAAGATAGCACACAATTTGGTTACAAGACCTAGAGAACTCAAGCTGTAACTCATCTGGAAGCTTCCTCCCTGTTGGCGGGCCTACACAGTGCCCAAAGTGCTATAGTACTACAGGGAGTATCACAGAAAAGGGACCAGAAAGGATGTAAAAGCCAGATAACAAAGAACTGTGAAATGCTGCTTTCTGGGCATAAAATGGCCATTAGATTCATAAACTTAACGGCAGCTGTCTGCATGAACCCTGCACAAGACTGGACCTGTTGGTATTCAGTAACTGATGGAAGAGGAGCTCATACAACTCTACCCATCACTGGGAACTAACTGGCTATTTATAGATGCTAAGACAAGGGGGGCAGATATGAGAACACCATGTTTTAATGGATAGTTCCACACCCATACTCTCACACAGACAGAACAGTGGGATTGGGGTGGGGTTTGACAATGGTGGAAAGGATTAGAGAGACATGTTGGAGGTAAGAGTTGTCAGAATGCAGTATGTGTGTACATGAGATTGTCAAATAATAAATTTAATTAAAAAAAAAAAGAGCTTAAAAAGATCAGATTCTCATGCTGGAGAGATGGCTCAGGCGTTAAAGCTAGGTTCACAACCAAAAATACAAAACCAGATTCTCAAAAGTTTGAACCCCAAAGAACATTTTAAAAATATTAAGTAGAATACATCTGATAGAGGGTTAATATCTAGAATATACTAAGAACTCAAAATAATTAAACCCCCAAACTCAAAGAACCCTATAAATGACTAATGAACATATATACATATATATAAACACATATATATCAATACAAATGGATAATGAACATAAACTTATCCAACTTTACTAGTCATCAGAGAAATACAAATTAAAATAAAGTTATAATTTTATCTCACATTAGAATGGCAATCATGAAGAAGTATCAAATATTGACAAGGATGTGAACAAAAAGGAATCATTATATGCTGCTTGTAGGAATGTAAACTAGTCCTGTCACTACAGAAGTCAATACAGCACTTTTTAAGACTTATTTACCTAATGTTATGTGTATAAGTGTTTTTGCACAAATGTATGTCTACATCATATGCATCCTGGAACTGGAGTTGTGGACGTTTGTAAGCTGTCGTGTGGGGCTGTGAATGAGACCTTGATCCTCTACAAGAACAAATGCTGTGACCTCTGAGCAATCTCCCCAGACCCCTGCCCGGCAGTTTTCACCCAGGACTGCAATGTATCTGAGATACTTGTATACCAGTATTTATTCAGCAATTGTTGTCAAGAGCTAGTTATAGGACCAACATAGTTGTCCAACTACAGAAATAATGAAAACGTAGGAGCCATAAATAATAGTTACACTGTTTACAGAGATATGGATGCAACTGGAGATAATCTTATTAAGTGAATGAAGCCAGCACCAGACACTGTATGTATTCTCTCATTTGTTACAACTAGATTTTATAGACTTAAAAGTCTTCCTCCTTCACGACTGCTGGAGATGGCCTAGGACATCATACACGCGAGGGAAGCAGTCCCGTGCTGCGTTACAGTC
This sequence comes from Mesocricetus auratus, assembly GCF_017639785.1. Lineage (NCBI taxonomy): Eukaryota > Metazoa > Chordata > Mammalia > Rodentia > Cricetidae > Mesocricetus > Mesocricetus auratus. Next base: position 7,471,976 of record NW_024429218.1, read on the forward strand.
AGGCGCCCCCCCGTTACTCTCTTTGAAAGCAGCAGTTTGCACTGTCTCAGCACCTACAGTACCATACAGCAGAACTGTGCTATGCAAGGCTATACCTGTGTCAGCAGCTTCTCCTTCTCCTCTAGCTCCTCGTCATTAAGGGGCTCCGCTTCGTCAATTTTAAGTTGTTCTTCTTTCTGCGCCTGTGCCGCGTTAGGTAGGTCAGGACTCCGAGGCACCTAACACACGTTTTCCAATGGCATCAATTGGTAAATTTTAAGGGGCTTAATAGACTAAATTCTTAACAAATTAACATTTCACATTTTCAGTATACCCATGAAAGTAAACACAGTGATTTCCAATGTTACACTTTAAAAAGTATTACTCATGAAATTTTTTTCTTCAATGAAAGCTCACAAAATTCATATGCTGGACACATAAAACTAGAGTATAGCAAATAACAATACTTCCTAGTAGGCTCAGCTGGCTAAGCAAATGCCAGTAAGTAGCTGTGCCCTTGTGGTTTCTGAGGAGAAGATATATAGAGAAGAATTTCAATCACCTTGTACCCAATGGTTTTCCTGTAATACAGGATTTCTTTTTCCAGTAATTCAAATAAACGTGGAGGAAAGAACTGGAAATCCTGAACATTTGGTTGTTTTGGAGGTCGAGGTGCCTAAGGAAAATTAAAAACAGTAATTGTCCATTAAAAAACAAGAAAATACAAACACACACACACCCATATTAAGTCTTTTTGTAAACCATGATAGCCAATTCTCCAAGGAACAGAATTCACCTTTTAATGAAAATGAACTGACATTAATCAAAATTGAGACAAATTCAAAAACCACACAAAGCATACTTCTCAATTTTACTTTGTTTTACAAAGTATTTCACTATCCCATGCTGCCACTGTACCTTGGGTGCTTTAGGTTCGCTAACACGGAGGGCTTCCCTGAAATATGCATCAACTGCATAGTTGGCTTTCCTCTCTCGTTTAGGTGGCTCAATCCACTCTGTGAATGCAATCTAGGACGTAGGAAATAATTCAAGTCATTAATTTTATTATACGCTGCAGTAAATTATCTAGTGATTTATAAATTAAAAGATACTGACAAACTACTGCACTATAAATTCCATAAAGGTAAGGACTACAGTGTTTCTTATACTATGTAATTAAAACATAAGACGGAATCTATAATACTATAGAATATGTGCTACAACCCAAAATCAGAAAAAAAAACACAAAGAATTTTCTTAGAAAAACTTCTGAGACTAGGTTTAATAAATGCCCAAATGCTTAAAAACTAATATATTTCTTCTATATCGGATTTCCCAATATTTCTACGCAGTAGTAATTATTGCTAAGGAAATGCAATCATTTTAATTACCAATCAATTCAAGTTCTAAGAAAAATAGCCTGTGGCCTTTTTATTGTCACTTAGTTTACTTTCAAATATCCCCAGTTATACTAACCCCATACAATAATACTTTCAGTAACAGTATATAATGAAACTTTATCATTCACGTTACAAACACTCCAAAACTAGCATAGTGGAACACATCTATAATGCCAGCACTAGAGACATAAAGGAAGATTAGCAGAGTTCAAGGTTACCATCAAATATAACGCAAGGGTGGGCACTCAGGGCTGTAGTAACACCCCCAAATAAATAAATAAGCAAGTGAACAAGTAAATAAATCAGAGCTTACAAGCTAAAACATTGCTTAAACAAGGAAAACCCAAGATGGGAATAAACAGAGCTGGTTGCTGCTTACAACAATAATTATAAGCTCTCACAACTGACATAAGACTCCAATTTTTCAGTAAAATTTCATTCTGAAATAAATACCTTCTGTTTTTCTCTGTAGTCTTCTCCTTCAAAGTTATAAACACTGGACTCTGTATCCATTGTAAAGTTTCTAAGTGAGCTTTCACCCATCTTGGAGAGCTTTTCATTCATCTCTGCAGTCTACACAGAAAGAAAACATCTCATTGAATTGAAAGCAAAACAATCTGTAGTCAAAATGGATTAGACTTCTGGGGCAAGAAAATGCCTCAGCAGCTAAGGGCACTTGCTCTTCTAGAGGACCCAGTTCATTCAAAGACAGCCCAAGACTACATTTAATTCCAGTTCCAGGGGATCCAGTGCCCTCTCCTGGCCTCCTTGGGCAACAGGCACAATCATGATGCACACACTCTCATATACATAAAATAATCAAAAAAAAAAAAAAGATTAGACTTCACAGTATACAAAAGCTTTTTATAGAAAAAAGTTGGTGATTCACAGAGGAAGTATATTCTTAAGTAGTTTTGGTCTACACTGTTAAACTCAAATTTCCCAAACTCTCAAAGATGTCCAAATATCCAAAAATGAAATCAACCTGGATGACAGGAAGATTTCTGTCAGCTAGATAAAAGCCAGCATTCCTCAAGAATTTGCCATGCCAGATCCAGCTATGGAAGGGAGTCATTTCCCTTACCTCTGGCAGCCTCCCTACCTATGGCACCTATTAGCATATCAAAGCCCATGCTGCCTTCAGAGTCCCTCAGTATCTATCACAAGTACCTGTTATACATTCCAAAGCCATGCCAAAGGCTAGTAAGTATCCTAGCCTTCCTCACTTCCTCCCTATGTAAACTCTCTCCAGCTCCTGGGCTTCCCTCCTACTAACTACTCATCCTTCTAACAGCCTAGCTATTTCCAGGAGTCGCCCCTTCAGTTCCTGCTGTTTTCACTATGCTCTCTACTCTCTGCTACTTTCTTAGCCCTAGCCATGTTCAAGTCTACTTCTTTCTCTGCTCTAGACTCCTCCAGATGCCTCTGGCTGTCCTCTTATATCTACAAAAAGTAAGATTCCCCTTAAGCCTCCAACAGAGCATCTTACCTTCTTTGCACCTCTTTCCAAAATGCCATCAATATCCTCATCAGTGATCTCACTTTCTTTTGATGCAAACACATGCGTGGCCCCATGTCGAATCATTTGAAGCATTTCATCTTTCCCAATTTTGTTCAGGTTCTGATCTACAAGCCTCCCTGGAAAACATTGTATGTATGATATTAAGTATAAATTAAAAATTGTGTTGTATGATATTTACGTTTTTACTATATACTTAACATTTTACATGTTAGAGGCAATACCCCATTTCTGTTTACTGCTAATTTACAGGTGATCAAATTCATTAGTACATTAAGTTTAATGCTACATTTTTCAGCAGGGTTTAAGTTTTTAAATATGTCTAAAGCTTATATATTATGATACCTACTATATATTGGCTCAATAATATAATTTTTGAAGAATACAGTATTTGAGATATATTTGAAAATCAAGTTGGTGAGCATAGTGGTGCATGCATTTAACCCCATAAACTGGGAGGCAGAGACAGGTATATCTCTGAGTTTGAGGCCAGTCTGGTTTACATAGTAAATTCAGGACAGCCAAAACTATACAGGGAGACCCTGTCTCAAAAACAAACAAAAAGAAAATCAAACAGGGAATCTCACGCATTTTAACATTTGTAAACATTATCAACTTAAGAAACATATCAGAAAGATACTATTGCTCACCTTTCCTAGTCAGCTTTTTCTTAGAAAACAAAATACCAAAGTCTTCATTGTGTTTCAATTTCATGTAAGAACAGGTGCCTTTAATCCCAATACTGGGAAAGCAGAGCTAGGCAAACAACTGTGAGTCAAGGCCAGCCCAGTCTAGGCTAGCCAGGGCTGCATAGGGAGACCCTGTCTCCCTACCCTATCACCCCACAAAATCATAAAAGAAAATGTCTACATATGATGAACCCAAAGTTTTTGTAAATTTAGTTTGATCACAGAAAATAATTCAATATTAATAAACTTAACAATTAATTAATTAATTGAACCAGTAGGAATTTAGTCAATGTTAACTTGTGTTTTCACAAATGCAGGCAAAGGATGTATTTAGGTCCTACCGTCTAGTCCTCTGTCTAGTGAAGAGTCTCTCTCCTAGTACACTCTAAAGCTCCTTGACAGGAAGCGCCTTCAGCCCACTAGTTGCTTTAATCTCAGCAGCAAAACAGTGTCTAACAGAGTTCTAACAGTGTCTAGCACAGTTCCAGGTAAGTAAAAAGTGAAACACTTTGTGTCTTCCATTTCTTCAGTGTCCCCCAGGACTGTAAATCATCACCACAGCTCAATTTAATATATACTCTGCTGAATGTCATAGTTTACATGGTACCCGATTCTTCAACATTTTTAAACATTACTGTCATTTCCACTGATGTGAAATGTGAGGCTCAGGCGGAAGGACACTGCTAGCTAGTGAATACTAAACTCAATTTACCCAAGCTTAAAACCCATTCCCTTAGTAACAAAATCAAAGTTTAAATATCGGGACTATGAGCCATCTTTCTTGGCTGTTAGCTGGACTCCAGGTTCTTCAAATCTCCTCTCAGAAAGCATCAGACAGAAGTATGCTGCTGTCAATCCAGCTTAGGGAATGATCTGAAAGTTCCAGGCCTCACCTTGTTGAATGACTATTGAATCCAATCTGAGTTTCATCTCTGCACGTTCTACTATTCTTTCTTCTACAGTGTTATCAGTTATAAAACGAAATACTCGGACAGTCTTTGTTTGTCCAATTCTATGAGCTCGGTCCTAGGAGAAGTGAATTATGTCATTTTTGAATACAATTAAAAAGTGAAATAATACAGAAACATGTACAATGAGAACCAAAATTAAGATACTTATTAAGTGTAAAATAGAACTATAAAATACTACTTAAATATCTCATACTAAATATTTCTTAAATTATCAAATTTAATCCAACGAAATACAAAGAAAGCTTCCTAAGGCTAAAAGAAATCAGTTGCTTAATAGACAACAAGGCTAACCACATGAATAAAACAAACATAATGACACTAGCTCATAGGCAAAATTGTAATTAATATTTCAGTTTCTTGATTTCTTTTACTTGAATTTAATTTCAAAGTCTTTCCCTTCATGAAGTTAATGAAATCTATTTTTGTTTGTTTTGGATTTCCTGGAACTCACTCTATAGGCCAGGCTGGCGATCTACCTGCCTCTACCTCTCAGATGTTGGGATTAAAGGCTCGGGCCACCACCAATGGGCAAAATTAATGAAATCTTAATTTTCACTTATTAGGAAAACAAAAATGTCCTTCACGAATGATGTAAAAATATTTAAACATTACACAATTAGCTAAATACATTCAATCAAATTAATTTGCATGCTAATTTAACTTCTGATCAATTCACAACCTCCACATTAACTCCAGCAAAGCACTTCATTTCTAATAACTTATCAACTTACCTTAACCAAGAGTACAAGACAAAGTGACCAATGCAGATCTCAAGCGGCACTCACAGACACCAATGTTCTAAGTCAAGTCAGTTTGCATAGTTTACAATAGTCTGTGGTTCATTAATTTCTCAATTTTCTCATTTGGCCAGACACTCCAAAAATGGGCACAAATTTTAGGTGTCCCAACTGGCATAATAGCTAGCTGCTCAAGCTGATTTCCCCTTTCTCCCAAAGCACAACTATACTTATTTACTGATCCATTCACCAGAGTATTCAAAATATCTTGGCTGACCTATTAGCCCAAAGATGAAACTCCAGTGTCAGTGAGCACTCAGCTCTAAATGGGACGTCTTTATCGACTTCCCACCCCAGCCAAGTGCTCTCAAAGGACATCAAAGACGTGGGAGGGTGGGAGAAGGAACCTAAGAGCCACAGACTGGACAGGAACACGGTGAGATGACATCTCTTGTATACAACACATCCACTATAGGCATCGATCGACCTGTAATGGCTACCTGCACACAATCAAGCTCATCAAAGTTCTAGCAAGGAGCTGCTGGCAAGTAGCTCTCTGTTCCCTCAGTAGGGACCTTTTTTTGCTCTGGGGGTAGCCACTGGTTAAGTTGCCCTTGCTCCAGTAGATGGCCCCATGTACAGGTGTACTACAGGTGTGAATTCATTTAATTACTAATGAGGAGTTGGGACATATGTGAGTCTATTTTCATAGCACTAATTAGTCTCACTGGGTTATTAAAAAAAAAAGACATGAAGTTGAGAAGGGGAAGATGTATTAGGATAAGTCTAAGAGTAGAGAAGTAGGCAGAGGGAATGGGAGAAAAAAAGGAGTTGAGGCTAAGGACATAGTTAAGCAGGTAAAATAACTTTCTGCACAAGCCTGATGACCTGAGCCCAATCCCTTGAAACCAGATGGTAGAAAGAGAACAGACTCCCCTGGTTGTCCTCTGACCTCCACATACACACCAGGCAGAGATGTGGACACACTTTCTAAATAAATTTTAAAAATAAAAGAAAATTCTAGCTGGGCGGTGGTAGTACACGCCTTTGATCCCAGCATTGAGACCAGCCTGGTCTACAAGAGCTAGTTCCAGGACAGCCTCCAAAGCCACAGAGAAATCCTGTCTCGAAAAACCAAAAAAAGAAAAAAAGAAAAAAAAGAAAATTCTACTAGGTGAAATCAGAGATGTTATAGAATGAACAGACCCTACCTAAAACATCTACCAAGCACACAAAGCATTTACTTGTTATCTCTTACCATAGCCTGAAGATCTACTTGGGGATTCCAATCTGAATCATATAAAATCACTACATCAGCAGTAGCAAGATTGATGCCCAGACCACCAGCACGTGTGCTTAGCATAAAAACAAACTTTGTGCTATTTGGTTCATTGTATGCATTGATGGAGTCCTATGGGAATAAAAATAACAAGTGTTAGAGAAAGCAGCTGGGACTACAGGCACATGCCATCATGACTGGCTTAGAAAACTATTTTATCTGGGGCATGGCAGCACATTCCTATAACCCCATCACTTGTGAAGAGACAGAAAGATCAGAAGCTCAAGATCATACTTGTCTACACAGCGAATTCCAAACCAGCCTGGCATTTAAGTTCCTGGCTGAAGAGATGGCTCAGTGTTGAAAGCACGGGCTGATCTTCCAGAGGACCCTGGTTTGAGCCCCAGCACCCGCACACAACCCTCTGTAACTCCAGTCCCAGGGCTCCGACACCCACTTCTGGCTTCCTTGGGCACCAGGCATGCACAAAGTGCAGACAGACATTTAGGCAAAATACTTATACACACAAAATAGAATAAATTTAAAGAGAAAATGTATTCTTTAAAAAATCAAATATTCTAATACAATGCAAACAAACATATTAACTTGGTACATGCTAACATTACATAAAAAATAAAGTAAAATTGTTCTGATATTTTTATCTCCCCAGCCTTTGTTACTTACTTGTCTCTCATCATGGGGTGTCTGCCCATCCAATCTGCAGTACTCATAATTTCTCCACATGCAATAATCTTCCAAAATGTCTAACACCCTGGTCATCTGACTGAAGATTAGCACTCTTGAACCTAATGAACACAGATAACCCATTGCAAAGAGCATTTTATTTAAAAATTTAAGGCTATTGAAAGTAGGATTAACAGATTACCAATCAATTCCAAATCCCTTAGTTAGAAGGATAAAATGGCCTCAGTAAAAACCCAGGTCAGCATCTCCTCCTGTCCTCCATTAAGTCACAGAGAGTGACATGTACAGCACACTAAGGTAGACCGCTGAATCATTAGTCTATTACCTCATAGGTGGTTAAAAGGAGTCTTCAACCACTCCACAACCTTTCTTTAAACATGATCCCCTGGGGCTGGAGAGATTGCTCAGAGGTTAAGAGCACTGGTTGCTCTTCCAGAGATCCTGAGTTCAATTCCCAGCAACCACATGGTGGCCCACAACCATCTATAATGAGATCTGGTGCCCTCTTCTGGCCTGCAAGCATACATGCAGACAGAACACTATACATAATATATTTTTTAAATTTGTTCCCTTAAACTCCCCAACACTCCCAAATCCCTAGTACCATTGTAACTATGAAAACATGTTTTAACTCCCATCTATTAATAGATGTGTGCCTCATATTTATATGAGAAGTCCTACTTATATGCCATGACTCAAATTAGTCTACTGGTTTCCTCACAAGCCAGCTATGGAACATCTTGAGAAGATATGACAAAGTAGCTGTTTTGAGAATAACTGATTATAGTACGAGTCTAGCTCAAAACTGAGGCTGACAAGCTCTGCACACATCCTTGGACAAAAGCACAAAGACATTCTGGTTCTCTTTCTTAAAGTTCAGTTAACTCTCACCAACACTTACCAGCCTATAAGTTCCTGCCACTTCTACCTACCAAATCAGCCTTTAACTACTCAGCTATTTCCATTAAAAAATACAATAAAGTGGCCAGGCATTGGTGGTGCACGCCTTTAATCCCAGCACTTGGGAGGCAGAGGCAGGCGGATCTCTGAGTTCCAGGCCAGCCTGGTCTACAGAGCGAGGTTTCAGGACAGCCTCCAAAACAATACAGAGAAATCCTGTCTCGAAAAACCAAAAAGAAAAAGAAAAAAAAAATACAAGAAAGTAAAAGTAAGCCAATTCACTAATAACCACAGTGATGATGTGGCCATCATTATCAAGGTGCATCTATTTGCATACCCATCTCTCCCTCAAATATCATACCTGTAAATACAACTGGAGATATGTAAAAGTTCACTGTACTCTTGATATCACAAAAATCTATTTCATTTAGGACTGGTATTTATCTTTAAAAGCTGATATATGTTATAATGAACGAGATGCTTCAATTCATCTAGGTGAACTACACATATATATTATGTATACTTTTTATGTTATATACAATTCAGACATAGCCATTCTCATATATAAAAAAATTCAGAATACTGTAAATAGAAATGCTCTGAGTCCACGTAAATGCTATTTAAGTAAATTTATTTATTATATATACAGTGTTCTGCCTGCATATATGATTGGACACCAGAAGAGGGCACCAGATCTCATTATAGATGGTTGTGAGCCACCGTGTGGTTGCTGGGAATTGAACTCAGGTCCTCTGGAAGAGCTGCCAGTGGTCTTAACCTCTGAGCTATCTCTCCAGCTCCTTAAGTAAATATTTTAAACTCCATAAAAAAATACAATAAAAATGTGGGAATTTTTCAGTCATTGTATCTCGGGTAGATATTAAAATGAACAACCATTTTTTCAGAAGTACTTGGACCTTGAAGAATCCTTGTGGAAAGCAATAAATTGTTTCCTGTGATCTGTAGACCTGTTTTGCTGAAAGGGCATTGTAGTCATCCCATGACTTTGGTCACAAGGCACCTTAGGCACACCTAAGGCTTTTGTATTATTGTTACTGCAAATATACAATAATAAAGTACATGGGGGCATGTGATGCTCTCCTTTAGTAAGACAAATAAATTAGATTAGGGACCTTGGTATAAGGAAGTACTTTGTGTAACTTTCAATTAAATACATCTTTGTTTGGCTGTTTGGGGTTCAGTCCATCAGGGGCTAGACTGTCCTGCTGTCACATAGGTCTTAAAATTTCATCTTGGAGTGCCTTCTTTCTTCAACTGACTGTGCTATGCATCTGGCATGAGAGAAATACTGGTCTAGGCACCCCAATACTCAAGATACCCCCTAGGCCCAAAAATGTATGCAACATCACTTTCTAAACAAAGGATCGGGGAAATATGTATGCAGAAAAGGCATTCCTGGTATCTTATGATAAAAAGCTGAACAGTAGTTCCTCTGAATATTTATCAATTTCTATGAGAGTTAAGGACTAAATTTAGAAGGGGATTGATTTGGCATCCAACACTTCAACTTTAAAAACTAAAGTTGTCAAAACAGACATTTCAAAGTGTTGTTCTTTAGTTCTCTTAATATTAGAGTTTGAAAGTTTCTGTTACTTTTCAATGCAATGGCAGTAACATAGATACCTTGTTCTTTTAGTTTAGGGAGCAACTTGTCTAATACCACCATTTTGCCACTGTTGGTAACGAGATGCATATCTGTTGTGTAAGGTGGACCAGGCTCAGCTCCATCGAAGAGATATGGATGATTGCAGCATTTTCTCAACTGCATCAAGATATTCAATAACCTCATTTTGTCCATCTTCCCGGCTGAGTTTAATATGTCTATATCCTTCATTAATATACGAGTATACCTATTAAAAAGAAAAATTGTTTAATGTCTGACACTTGCACACTTAATCTTCATCACCCAATCACAAAATACTTAACAATAATTAGAAAACTCATTGTCTGAAATTTGCTTCCAATGATGTAGGAATAAACGAGTACACACACATTTAAAGTTCCGTATGTTTGTATATGAAACAAAGGCCAATGTATTGCTCAGAATATATCCCATCATTAAATGATAGATCATTATGCTATCCATATATTACGTAGCTGATGTACACCATCAATTCCTAAGGTCTGGTTACTTATCATCTGTAACCTTTTGTTTTTGTTTTTATTGCCTATAGTGCATGTTCACATTTATGCCCTTGAACTTTAAAGACATTATATGTTCAAAACAGTCTGCTTAAATAGAATTAAAAAATAAGTAGTGTGATACATTTTCATGTAGTTGAGATTAAAAAAGAAAAATTGTTTTAAACACAATTTTAGTATACAGTATATTTTAAACAAAAAACTATTCATTTTACTCAATTACAGTCATGAATCACAAAATATTTCAGTCAACAGACAGCACATACAACAGATGTCCTACAAAATTATTCCCTAATTTAACAGATGTCACAGCAAGAATATTCTAAGGCATCTGCACATTGTGGGAAAAATGCCTAACAATGCGTTTCTCAGAATGTATCCTACTATTAAATGATACTTGACTTGTCACATACTGGGTAGCTAGTGCAACATTTGAGTAAGAAAATTAAGATCTAAGAAAAGAAGAATCCTGAGGCTAAGGCACGATGAGATTAAAATGAACATTATGTGATTTAAACATGGTGTATATATCAACACACAGAGAAAGGGACATGCTTGTGAACTACAGGGGACTAGGCACTGACATGGAGAACAGATATCCATGCAAGGCAAAACATTCATACAACAAGCACAAAGACAAGCTTTACATATCTTTAGGTGTGTATTTTGTATGCACATGTATATTTGTGTGTGTGCACATCTGAAAGGGTTGTCTCAGGCCACTCTCAAACTAACACAGCCACAGCCTTTCCTGTGATGTGACTACAGGTGTACACCATCACACCTAGTTTACATGGTGGTGAGGACTGAACCCAGGATTTTTGTGCATGTTAGAGAAACTCTCTAACAACTGAACTACATCCCTGAGCCAGTTTTTTCTTTTGTTTGTATCATGGATCTTGCTTAATTCTGTTCATTAGCTCCCATGACTGGACAGAAAAATGTTGTACTTTTTAAGTACAGAAATTATGACTCAGGCCAGGCGTTGGTGGCACACGCCTTTATTCCCAGCACTCGGGAGGCAGAGGCAAGCGGATCTCTGTGAGTTCGAGGCCAGCCTGGTCTACAGAGCGAGTTCCAGGACAGCCTCCAAAGCCACAGAGAAACCCTGTCTCGAAAAACCGAAAAAAAAAAAAAAAAAACAAGAAAAGAAAAAAGAAATTATGACTCAGCTTCTTTATTTATTTTACATGCATTGCTGTTTTGCCTTCGTGTATGTCTTGGTGAGGGTGTCTGGTCCCCTGGAAGTGGAGTTATAGACAGTTGTGAAGTGTCATGTAGGTGCTGGGAATTGAACCTGGGTCCTCTGGAAAAGCAGCCAGTGCTCTTAACTATTGAACCATCTCTCCAGCCACATGACTCAGTTTTTAAGAACTTGTGGTAAAATTAATAGAAACACGCTGCTCAATATTAGGATGACGACATCAAGCTTCTAGTTTTTGATCACATGTCTGAAATAAAATACACCCTGAGCAACAAGAGCCACACTGCAGTCAGGCTGGGGTGCTGACTGCCTCCTACCGCTTCTTAATGGGCACTGCATTAACGGGCTAAGCTTAACCCAATAAACAGAAATCCCATAAAGACACAAAACACTGTAAGATGAAAATGTAGGAAAAACAGAATACATACCATTCCCTTTGCATTTTGCTAAGACCCACATAGATTTTTACTTCTTTCTTTGGAGGTAAACTCTTTTCAACATCAGCTTTAATTCGACGTAGGAGGAATGGACGCAAAACCTTAGAAAGGGCAAAAAGAAAAAGATAATCTTATCTGCAATATTGGTATTACTTCAAAATCTTAAAATTATGTATCAATATATGGAAGTTTGTTTGAATACCAAGTAATTTTTAAGATTTCCCTGTCTCAAATACATAATTTGTCACGATTTTATTCTTGAAGGATAGCAATACAATTTCATTATTTATCCTATATGTAAGTATTTACATAATACTTGCTATATTCTCATTAAATACTAGGAAACAATGGTAAGTTTTAAAACTATTTTCAACATTGCTAATTCATGCTAGTTTGAAAATTAGTTACTTGCACAGACTTTCCAACACTGATTAAGAGCTGCATGGCTAGCTTTTAAATAATTATCCATTATAGAAGCAGTCCATGTGGCAAGTATAAAATACTCAGTTCAGTCTCTAGCAAGTTAACAAATCCTTGAGTCCCTCCCAGTCCTTTCCTAACAGTAAGCAATATTCTTAACTTTTTAAACAACACAGATTAGTTTCACCTCTTATTCTTAATTTTATGCAACAAATTATCTCTATATATTACCACTTGTAACTTTTATCACTTGAAACTTTTTTCATGCAATGTTTATGACTGGCATCTAGATTTCACAAAGTAGTAGTGTTATATGTTTCAATAAAGCTACAATTATTTTTATACCTTCTTTGTAAAAGGTTTTTCTGGCTTATAAAAACCATCAGCAACTCTAACCAGATTACAGCAGACAATAAAGTTAGTCTAGACCTAACCAAGCACCAGCTATTGCCATGACAAGACTTGGCTGTGTTCTAAAACTGCCTAGCCAAATGCAGCTGGATAAACCCAGGAAAGCTCTGCAAAGAAACCAAACCCCACAAACTCTGAAATCATTAAGACGCCAGCTATGAGGCGGCATCTGCAGAGAGTAAAGGACTGGGTTAGCAGTAGCGTGGATCCTAGCAGTGAATGGCAAATCACTCCTAACAATATCAGGCTGAGCTTTAAAAATATTATTGTGCACATGTATCTGTGTATGATGCACACACTATAGCACACATGTGGAAGTCAAAGACACCCATGTCAAATCCATTCTTCTCTCCTTTCACCTTGGTGTGTGCCTCATACGACCCCCAAAACAAGCACCCTGTGTAATGCTGAGTCATGTCACCAGCCTCCCAGGCTGACTTCTAAATACACCCTCCAAGGGCAGGACAAAGTAGAGAAACCATTTCTCCTCCTTGGATTGATAAAGCATTTCATATTATTTTGAGAAAAATTAAAAAAGATACCAAAACTACTTGACTCGCTTTACCTACATGTAGCTAGATACTTACAGGGAAGCCATGAAATGAAGGCTATGGGAGGGAAAAGTAGAAAAGAACCCAATTCCTCTGTCTCTTTCTCAGTCAGGTTTTATCAACACTCTAATCACTCAATACTTAAATAAAAACAAAAATCTAAACAGTAAATGTTTGGCTGCTATCTGAATTAAAAGTTCCTAGGACACTATCACCTCTCAGATATACTTAACAAAAAATGTCAACGCACAAGAATTTAAAAATATTAACGTACATAGGGAAAAAAGGTCAACCTAGCATAAAGGCTCATACCTGTAATTCCAAGACTAGTGGCAGGATTACCTAGTTTAAGGCCACCATAGCTGCATTCGAGATCACGTCTCGACAAGAGGAGAGGGAAAAGCAGAAAAGCGGAAGAGAACAGGAGGAAGAGAGACAGAAAGAAGGAAAACGCCCACTGAAGCCAGACGCCCTGCCTTTGTGCTTATGGCCCATCAAGGAAAGCATCTTACAATGTCAGAGTACTCAGTGACCCAAGATGCAATGAATACAAACAAGTGCCTCGGCCTAGATGGTTAATGAATAAGTCTAACACTACCTAAAAAGAAATCAGAGATTCCAGATAGAGTAAAAACAATGAACAAAGAACAAGTGGAGAGGAAAACTAAAGCTAAAGCTGGAATATTCTGAAAAGAATGGTGTAGGGAAAGGTGAGCAGGCATGAGTGTATCTCCCAGGGAACTTTTACTATGTTTCTAGGCATGGTTGTTGTCACAGAAGGCGTTGAGGAGAAGTGTTAGGGATACTGTTAAATGGACTGTATACAGTACATAGTACAGCCTTTTCTTCTCCTCCTATCCCCTATTATCCAAACCAAACGTCAACAGATGCTGAAAAGGCCTAATGTCAGGCCATGAAAGGACTTCTAGGGCATGGTCACAATGCCTTGCTTGATCCTGACACCAAGAACATCCTTAGCTTTTACCTGTGAACTAAGAGGTTACTTTCTTCTTCATTACAAGCACATCACAGGTTCAAACACTAAAACCATCACACATCATCCCCTAGGGTCATTTCAAGGAGTAGATTTAAATTCAAACAAACATAATTTCGTATTGTACTTCTGTTAACAGTAAAACAATTAAATAGTTTCCCATTAAAAACATGCTCTAACCATACTTACCATATGAAGCCTCTCAACTAGCTTTTGATCCCCAAGGCAATTATTTGTATCAAACCAGGAATCAAAGTCCTATATCAACAAACAAAAAACATCTTAAGGTCAAAAATAACATTACCCACAAATGCCCCATAGCACCAGATGTTAAAATGATTTCTTCAGTTAGTATAGTATATGCATTGTAAGCCACAAAAAAACAATTAAGTTCAGCTGGGCGGTGGTGGCACACACCTTTAATCCCAGCACTCAGGAGGCAGAGGTAGGCAGATGTCTCTGAGTTAGAGGCCAGCCTGATTTACAGAGCGAGTGCCAGAATAGACTCCAAAGCTACAGAGAAACAACAAACCAACCAATTTACTTCAAACCCTTGTTTTCCAAGTATCCTGTTTACTACTAGCTCCAGGACAAGTACCCGAACCATAATATTCCCTAAGCATTTTTTCCACAAATATAGACTCAATGAAGAGTCTGAAAGCTAGTTTATAGGAATAATTAGAATACACAACTCAAGGTTTCTGGAGAAATGCCCATCTTATTAATGAAACTGAGATTAAAAGCATTTCATTACTATTTAGGTAAGATCTGAATAAGGACAATTTCCTTATCAATATCTTGAAAATATCTACTATAAATTTGCTATGCTAAGTAAACATCTTATAATCACTGTTACAACTGAGGGCTTTAACAGAAATAATTAGTGTTAGCCTAGCCAAAAAAATTTCTTGAAATTATCTCTAGAACATCAAAATATTTAGAATTAAAATCTGAATGTAGTTTTTCCACACAAATTTGTTTTTAAAAATAACCCTTAACAAATCAAAATTAATACCTTTATATGCCTTATTTATATAAATGTACTAACATGGATATCTACAAAGCTCTCCCCACCATTCCAGACATAGGAACAACAGTTCAAAACTGAACTCTGGTTTGGCAACTGTAAATACTAATAGCAGAGAATAATGATACATCAATTATTTTTCCTAGTACAAAGAACAGTTAATCACTAATACCATCATTTTATTATGTAAATAACTGATAGAGGTAAAGACTAGGTTATTACATTACAATAAAGTCATGTGATGTTTATTGTTCTTTGTCGACTGACAGTCCACAATTAGCCTAGAAATGGGCCTCCCAGCACAAATGCAGGAGTATCTCAATTGCATGAGCGACCATTCACAGGTTGAGGATCCTGGAGTGTTCCGAATGGAGAAAGGACAGAGCACTAGGATACACTTATTACTGTCTCTGCTTGCTGATCAGCTACTGCCAGCACCGTCCCCTCAACAGCATGCACCCTTAAGCCGCAGGCCAGAATAAACTTTCTCCCTTAAGCTGTTTTTGGTTTTTCCAGACAGGGTTTCTCTGTGGCTTTTGAGACTGTCCAGGAACTAGCTCTGTAGACCAGATTGCTCTCAAACTCAGAGATCCTCCTGCCTCTGCCTCCCGAGTACTGGAATTAAAGGCATGAGCCACCACCACATGGCAAGTTGCTTTTGTCAGAGTATTTTATCTCAGCAACAGGAAGAGAAACCATGCCAGAGGATTAAACAAATCTCTGAATGTTGAAACAGAACATGTGAGATTTACAAAGATACTTGGGAATGCTTTAAAACAAGCAGTTAACCTAGAAACTCTGAGTTAAATTAAACAGCCCTAATTGCCAAACGGGAATAAAAATATGCCATTCCAGTTATAAAAACTGATGGGAAATGAGATTAAGGTTAGTTAATAGACTAACTATGTAAGTGTAAAAAAAATTAACAACCATTTCAAATAATGCTATTAAAATACAAGGCATTAAACAAAATATTATTAACTATAAAGAGATGCTTACATCAGCTGAATTAAACACGTCTGGTAACAAAAAATTTAGAAGTGACCAGAGCTCGTGCAAGTTGTTCTGAAGAGGCGTCCCAGTTAGCAACAGTCGATTTGTAGTCTTGAATTCCCTCACTATTTCTGACAGCTGAAAAATTCAAAGCTCATTATTAGAACATTCTGAGTAAATATCAAACCCTCAGACACAAATATGTTTATATGAAGTATCAAATTACCTTAGATTTTTCGTTTTTTATCCTGTGAGCTTCATCTATAACTAAGTATCTCCAGTTAAATTTTTTGAACACAGACTTCTCTTTAATAAGCATTTCATAAGATGTGACACACACATCCCACTCTCCTGGTAATAAAACATCCCTGACAAATGCAGCCTGTAAAGCAACAGAAAAATTATGTCACTCAATGCAATTATACATTAAATTAACCAAGTAATCTAATACAGAAAAAGTGAGACTATTAAACAGATAGCTATTATTAATAAGTATTTAAAGCTAGCTATCCTACCACTCAAATTACTTCATTAATCACTTTAATGAAGTTTTAACTTAGTTTCAGGAAGCTGAAGTGATTCACAAAATTCAGAAGTCTAACTCTTTAAAATGTCTTTCCACAATTCCACCAGGTCTCAAAATTCTTAGGAAACATAAAGACTGACAGTTGTTAGTAAACAGTCTCATTCCTTTGATTTGCAGATGGATTAACACATTGTTGTTGCTCTCATTTTATAGATAAGGATCTATAAGTAAAAACAGAATTGAGTCACCCAAAGAAGAAGTAACACAGTAACTTAAAATCAGCCACATATCTACTCAGAAGGGAAAGAAATCTAGACTGCTGCTGAAGAGCTAGATTAGTGGTTAAGAGCACTTGCTGTTCTTAGAGGACCCAGGTTCACATCCCAGCACCCACATGGCAGCTCAACACCATCGGTAACTCTAGTTCTAGAGATTCGACTCTCTTTTCTGGTCTCAGAAGCATGCACCTGGTGCAGAGACATATATCCAGACAAAGCACTCATAATATAATCTTAAAAACTTAATCTATACTAATTAAGCACAAAATCATCTAATATAATCATTTAATCAATGAATGCAATCCATTATCTCCAACTTCCAAATCTATGTTTTCTCTCTCCTTTTTTGTAGCTCTAGCTATCCTGAAACTCAATCTGTAATCCAGGCTGGCTTCTAACTCAAGAGATCCATCTGCCTCTGCCTCCCAAGTGCTGGAATTAAGGCATGTATGGCCACTGCCACCCAGTAAAGGTCTTTATTCTTAATAGTGTCATTATTTCCATGACTTTGGTCCTAAAAACATATGGCTAAGAAATAAATTAATTTTAACTCATATTTGTGTCATAACATCTCACCAAATCACTAGAATTGATTCCACTCAATTTTAACAATTACTATCCTATTACCCTAATTTAGAAATCTTGCCCCTCAAGTTTCTAATAACCCATTCAAAACCTTTTTTAAAAACATGCTAATACTTCCAAATAAACAATCCTTGACTGTTATGTAAACACATTTCCAAGGTGAGAAACAAACTGAAAATAAATTAATAAATTCTTACAGCTTTCTAATCTTTAAAGCTTTCTCATAAAATCCTTAACCACAAAAACAGTATTACAGTTATAAATCACTAATAATTTGTGAAGACCCTTTCTTTTTCATCCCTTCTCCAGGTATTTAATTTTAATAGTATAGAAACTTACTCTTTGCTCTTTATCTCCTATCAAGCAAACAGATCTAAGTGTTGGTACCCATCTCTTGAATTCACTCATCCAGTTGTGCAATGTAGACTTGGGAACCAAAACCATATGAGGACCAGGAATATTTCTATAGTGTTTCATATATCCAAGGAGAGAAATTGTCTGAAGTGTCTTTCCTAAACCCTGAAAAAGTTCATCATAATTAAGCATTAAATCAATTAAATTAATAACTGAACACAAGTTTTCCATACTTAGCAGTCCCCTAACATGCACAGGAACATTTAAAAGAAATGCTATATTTGGGACAGCTTGACAAGAGCTTAATGCGTATGAAAATTTAATTAGGTCACATAAGTCTGTAAGGAAGATATAAACATCACTTATACATGGCTCAGGAAATGTCATATTTCCAAAGTAACTTACCAGAGGCAGAAGTAAAGATGTCTTTTTGACTCCATACTTTCGCCAACCAATTGTTTAAATAATTGAGAAGAGTAAAAACATTCACTACATAACTAATAAGTAGTGAACAGAAACAGCCAAATTACTACAAAAATAGAGAAGCTGCAGTGGTGACCCACACCTTTAATCCCACTTCTGCAGCTAAGACAAGTTGCTTATTAACACTTTGAGAAAAATTGAGTTGTAATCAACAAAACTATTCTCTTGATTGCTAGCTACAAATTTAATGTCAAACATCTTAAGTTACAAAAGCAAGACAACAACAACAAAAACCTTCAAACTTCAAGATAAGCAAATACATACCATTTCATCTGCAAGGATACCATTGATGCCATTTTCATACAGAGAGATGAGCCAATTCAATCCCCGGACCTGATAATCTCTTAGTTTACCCCATTTGACATCTAAGAACAACAACAAAACACAATGCTCAATTTAAAAACAAGAAATACAAGACAGGCCCCAGGCCCCAGGCACTGAGAGCTGCAGGTGTCTATTTCTCTTTTCTAGAAGATAATGCACTATGGGGATTCTGAAAGGTTAAAAATCATTAAAAGTAGCCTGTGAATTCTGGGCTAAAGCGGGGTAGTTGGATACAAATAACTGATACTGAAGCACAGAACTGTGACTGCTGGCATCAGAGTTCTCATTCAAATCACTCAATCCAATGTTAAAACACACTGGCCTTCAGATCATCTCTACCTAGCCTCTACCTCTCTTTAACATCAGCACAAAATACAACCCTTCATAAAGATCAGATAGTGAGCCAGGTGGTGGTGGTCCATGCCTTTAATCCCAACAGCACTCAGGAGGCAGAGGAAGACATATCTCTGAGTTCGAGGCCAGCCTGGTCTACAAAGTGAGTTCCAGGACAGCCAGGACTGTCTGTCTCAAAGCTCACCCCCCCAAAAGATCAGACAGTGGTTCTCTGTGAAGATGTTCTTTTCCTCCTGTTCACAATAGAAGGAAGACAGAGAATTCCTTCTCTAACTTCACCCTTTCTATCTCTTTTTTTTTTCGAGACAGGGTTTCGCTGTGACTTTGGAGGCTGTCCTGGAACTCTCTGTAGACTATGCTGGTCTCAAACTCACAGAGATTGCTTGCCTATGCCTCCCGAGTGCTGGGATTAAAGGCGTGCGCCACCAACGCCTGGCTATCTCTTAAGTTCTTTTTCTGATAGATCTTATGTCTTTCAGTATATATTATTTGTTTTACTTCCCTAAATAAATCACTGCTTAGTAATGAAAAGTTAGGGGCTGAAGAGACGGCTCAGAGGTTAAGAGCACTGGCTGCTTTTTCCAGAGGTCCTGAGTTCAATTCCTAGCAACCACATGGTGGCTGACAACCATCTATAATGAGATCTGGTGCCCTCTTTTCTGGTGTGCAGATATATATGCCAACAAAACACTGTATACATAATACATGAATGTTTATAAAAAAAACAATGAAAAGCTAATCAGAACTGGGTACACTAGTTATAATTACTGAATGAATGTCCTTTCCACCATGTCAGACATGATTCTCTAGTCTCTAGCTTAACGAGCAAAGAAACAAAAAGTGGGTGCTTTGTAAGGCAAGGGGGAAAATAGAAAGTGTGAGTGAGTGAGCGCCTTAGCATTCTAACTAAGCAAGAGCCCAACCAAATCCTGTTAGTGTTCACACGGAATGAATACTCATAGGAAAGCTAGGCTGCAGTGAAGAAGCCTCTAATCCTATCAGAAATCAATATATGTATAATTACAACTAACCTGACTAAATGTTTTCTTACGGAAAACCACGAATACATTTCACAAAAATAATAAATTCATGTGAAAACAACAAATTCATGTTTTCTTGATTTTTTTCTCCTCTCTTTTACAAACTAGTTTTCTTATTTGGGAAAAATAACCACTCCATTTTATGTGTACCTTAGGATCATAGTAAATTAAGCAGCATTTTCATACATCTGAAGTACAGCACATACTATCATCTCCCAGTTCTAGCTCTAGGGATCAAAGCCAAGGCTTTGCACTCTACAGTTATAACCCCAGTCAACACATCAACATCTCAGATCAAAAAACCTTAACTAGGCTGGGTGTTGGTGGTGTTCGCCTTTAATCCCAGCACCCAGGAAGCAGAGTGGATCAGGCGGATGACGCCAGCCTGGTCTACAGAACCAGTTCCCTGTCTGGAAAAAACAAAAATAAACAAACCTAACTTATTCACAGCCTGTAACTATTCCCTTTGTAAATTATAGGAAAAGCAAATTCAATGTCAACCAAAGATGTCTCAAAGGAGGAGCCTTTGAAAACTAAATGATTCAATGAGTTTAACATACATGATGGAGAATCTTCAAAACGAGTGCAGACATTAGTTGCTTTGGAGCTTTCTGTTAATAGCTCTTCATCCTCCTCTTGCTCTGTTCTACGGTGTCGGTAGCTGTCAAAATGAAAAGAAAAATCAACCAATGAGTTTTAAGTCAACCCAGTAGACTAATGATGACATCACAACAATCTCACCAGTTAAGCCACAGCCACATATGTAGCTCAATGATGGAGCTCGTGTCTAGTCTAAGTACAAGTCCTGGTTAGAGCCAGCATAACCCAAACATTAAGAAAATAAACAAAGTAAGAAGTTGAAAAGCAGACTAAGCCGAAAAAGTGAGTAGTAGAAAATTTACATAAATTTAAACCTAAAATATTTACCTGGCTAGCTAAACTATGAATAAAACTAAACTACATTAAAAGGCAGGTTGATCTCTGAGTTTGAGACCAGCTGGTCAACAGAGTGAGTTCCAAGACAACCAGGGCTACACAGAGAAACCCTGTCTCAAGGGGGAAGGGAGGAAAGGAAGAAGGGAAAACTCAAACAAAAAAATTAAAATACATAATATACGTAACTTAATAAACAATAATTTCAAGGATACATTCAGTCAAAAATTTGTTATTTCAAAGTTACCATTTCAGGTCTTTTTGCCGAGAGGAAGATTCCAGAAATGACAATTAAAATCCTAACTATGACTAAAAGCAAATAAAGACTTCAGATGTTTACTGGTTGAAAGTAAGGAATTTATTGGATTTACTGTGGTAGAGTGCTTGCCTACTGTAACCAAGGTCTGAGGTTTGCTTCTATAAGTCTATCTCAAAACAACTCAATCTTACTTTCCAATAACACTGTTTAGTAAAGAAACAAAACTTAGTAACTTACTGTGTATTTCTTATAAACCATCTCAGTCTTACTCTACATTAATGCTTATTACAGTAATTCCAGGATACTGATATATTTAAATAGCTAACAAGATCTCATCTGAAACAATTTAAATATATCTGACATACAAAGTTGTCCCTTACAACATTTTTTGTTGATGGTGTTTTTTGTTTTTAGACAGGGTTTCTCTGTGTAGCCCTTGTTTTCCTTGAACTCACTCTGTAGACCTCTGGAGAGTTGCCTCCCAAGTGCTGGAATTAAAGTTGCACACCACCACCACTGGGCTTGAAAAGTTGTGTTTTTTGTTTTTTAAGTATAAAAATAGCACTTTGGATCTAAGATTGGTAAGAATAAGAAACACTGGGACAACAGAATATTCCAAATAAAGCTAATATGATGCTTATTCCCTCCAGATAAATATCATACCATCATTTTCATTTTCAAAAAGTGAAAAAAAACATGGATAGATTTTAAAAGTAGGTGGTAGAATGCTCATCCAACATGCATGAGGCCCTTGGTTCAATCTCCAGTGCCAACATAAAAACTAATATACCCTCAACATACCTATGTTTTTTGGAAAACAAGAACATAAATCAAATTCAAGTTCAAGTCTGGACTATGTATTTATAGTGACTAACACACTTATCCTCTGCATTTTTTACCACACTAAGAAACAGCTTTAAAAAAACAAAAGCAAAAACGAAAAATCTTTGCAGTGGTGGCAAACGCCTTTAATCCCGGCATGTGGGAGGCAGAAGCAGCGGGATCTCTGTGAGTTCAAGGCCAGCCTGGTCTTTAAAGAGAATTCCAAGACGGTCTCCAAAAACTACAGAGAAACCCTGTCTCGAAAAAACAAACAAAAAATAAGAAACAGCTTAACATTAATTTCATGAACAACACAGCTATTACAATTCATAGAGCACATATGGTATAAAAGTTAAGTCATTGTATTTACTTAAGACAATGCTGGCCACATCTGCACAGAAGATAAATTAAAAACCTTAAAAAACAGAATTTAAACTGGGCAGTGGTAGCGCATATCTTTAGTCACAGCACTTGGGAGGCAGATGTATGAGTTTGAGGCCAGCCTGGATTTCCAAGACAGTCAAGAGTGGGTACACAGAGAAACCCTGTCTCAACCCCCCCAACAGAATTTAGAAAGCAAGTTTAAACTACAAAATGTAAATTACTACTCACTCGCCAACTGAGAGCAAATTCTGCTTTTCATCTTTTTTTACCCGTGGGCGACCTGGTTTCATCTTTAAAGGTGAGGTTGGAGTCTTCTGAGCAGCAGGCTGAATGAAATGTGCAAACAGCTCTGTCTGCTTTAATAAATACTCAAATCTATTTGCACGGTCAGTTTGCTGCAAAATTTAAGACACATTTTATTAAACTTGAAATCTATTTCCACATGCCTGCATGACAAACTCAAGAATCAAAATCAACAAACTACTGAAATATGCAACACGGGTGACTCTGGCTTTTGGAAGCACTTTGTCAAGTGCCAGACAAGCACAAGCTGAATATATGAAAATATGAAGTACTAGTTAGTGAAGTAAAGATGAGTCATAGTAATGGGTTAAAGGCAGAAACGACTGATAAGAAAATACTCTATATTATGCTTACAGAAATGCTTAAATGAACTTATATATTTCCAAAAGTAAAATTTTAGTAAGATGGAAGAAACAAGATTTTCAAGTTCAACATAAAAAACAAAACATTGTACAAGGGAATGCATTCAGAAGATAAAAACACTGGTTACTCAACCTGACGCCAAATTTTAAATTGGTACCAGGTCTAAAATTCACTTATCAATAAATACCATTCAACCGAATGTCATATATAATGCTATTACTTTCTTGCATATTTGTTAGCTATCCCTTTGAATATTTACTGTTATCACATCAAGAGAATGAATTTATTTGAGAACAAGTCTCTTGAAAATAACAAAATCTCAAGTCCTTCGGTAATTGATATTTTAAAGACATGATAATCTATTTACACAAGAGAAACACACCTTTAATTTAATAAAGCCAATTGTGATAACTATTTTTCCTTAAAAAGAGAACAGTGTCTCAGGGAATGACACACATGTGAGTGAGATCAGCAACAATGAAATGAACGTTAGACACAGGACTAGACTTAGACTTATTAGTAGTGTTAGTGTCAGAATCTAAACCACAGTGGGTAAAAGCCTTTAACGCTATGCTCATCTTAGAGTTCTTTAAGTTGTATAGCATAAGAGACACTTGATATATAAACCAATAAATACATATAATCTTTTTTTAAAAGGTTCTTTATAAATGCTATTCACATATCTAGAAAGTACCATTTTTTCTTCATATGTAGGATCTGGTTCTTGGATTTCTTTTTGCTTCCCAGGTGATGCATCATCAAATACTTCCTGGTAGGAAGGGAAAATTGAATGGTTTAAGAATTGTCATCTAAATAAAATATTCTTACTCCAAAACCCCTAGTAATTTAACAGCTATCACATAACCTGACATGAAACCTGTTAAGGATAAAATACTATGGGGATAACCACCTTTCCAATTATAAACTGTCATGATTTAAATACTATCAAATAATACCCTAAAGCAAAATTACTTTCTATACAAGTCATATGGGAAAATAAGTACCTTTTTAAAAAATTATAATTTCAAATTATATAACACTAATGTGAACAAAGTTCCCTTTTTATAATAAAATTCCATCCTTCTAAGGTACTATTACACAAATGTACACATAGAAGGCAGCATTAGTCACTAATTTACCCTATCTAGAACTCTGCCCAAAAAGGAGGTTAAATTGAATAGTCTCAATCTGACTCCTAGTTAGTAATAAATACACTATTTCTAAAAATTCATTCGACCTGGCATTCAAATGCCACAAGCAAATGACAAAAGTTCCAATGTCTCTTACAAAATCCCTGCCAGCACACAATAGAGATAAAGCACACCATACAGTAATATGTGCTTTCTAACTGCAGACATTACTTTTACAATTCAGGGTTTCTTCTTCTAACTGCAAAAACATATTTAAGGTCATCAGATACATTAGTCAAGTTCACAAAACTAATTCTAAATTCAGCTAATACAATGAAAAGCAGACTGAAGGCAATAAATAATCTTAAAAGACAATAACTACAACATGAACAGAAAAGAAAATGAGTAAAAATTATTGAGAAAAACAAATTGTTGATATTTTCCAATATGTAAAATTGTCAAACTTAAAAAAAAACTACATGACAGGACAAGATATGTAGAAAAGGCTCATTCTGAAAACAGATCACACTTTATCATAGGCTCTATCTGGAAGACTCAGTTTTCTCCTCTGATGAACGAAAATACCACTTATTTTATACTGAAGGTGTTATCACATTCAGGCTTATATTTAAATTTTAATTGAAAAACAGGAACTCAAAAATTAATTTCATCTGGGTTTGAAGTTCTCTTTAGGACTCATAGAAATGATACCTATAGGGGAAATATGTGACTCTGAAAGTTACAGCAGCAAGCAGAATCTGCAAAGCTTAGGTAATAAGCAAGAGCATCTCTCGGGGTGAATTGTACATTTACATATAAGTTCCTTCAGTGTCTTTGGTGTCCAGACTTCAAGCAGAAACCCAAAAACACAGCTAAACAACCCTAGAAGTTCAAAGGACCACTTAAAACCTTAAGGGACGCAAATACATTTTTTTTGTTTTTGTAGACAGGGTTTCTCTGTGTAGCCCTGGCTGTCCTGGAACTCACTCTGTAGACCAGGCTGGCCTCGAACTCAGAAATCCGCCTGCCTCTGCCTTTGGAGTGCTGGGATCAAAGGTGTGCCCACCACTGCCTGACACCAAATACATTTTAAAATGAAACTTCACTTCAAATTGATACGTTACACCAACACTTACCCTTCCTACTCAAAGTGAATTCAAAGACCAACAACACGTTATTTCACCCAAGGGATGCAACTGCAGCATCATTTCCTTATAGTGTAAATTCTGCAGTAAGGTTCATCTTTATCTAAGTACAGAGATTGTCAGAAACCTTTGGGCTGGAACTACAGAACACCACAAAACAAGTCCAAGGCCAAGAATAAAACCTGGAAGGAATAACTTTGTTCCCAGGCAACTCAAAACCCGGGAGCATATCCAAGCGACCTGCCTGGCAACTCGCCCATTTCTCCACCCTCTCCCCCACTTTCCAGTATTTTGTCACCATCATCTGGCCCACTCGAGTCCCAGAAGGTGGCTTCAACAAGCGAATTGTTTGAATGGCTTTAACAGGAGGTAATTCGCCGGGCCGGTAGCCCACCGCCCTCCCCCGATGATGCTCCCGTCCATTCATCCGTCCATCCACCAAGCCCTAATTAGATGGGGGACCCAGGACAGGTGCTGCGGCTGTCACGCTCGCTCTCCTCCCGGTGGAGCAGGGCTCGGGAGGGGCCTCCCCTCGCTGCAGAGGCAGCTGCGCCCCGCTCATCCCCACCGCGCACTCGGCCCTCCGGCTCTCGCCATTGTTTTCCGCCCACGGCGGACAGATGCCGCCCCCGCCGGCACCGGGATGGGGGCACAGGAGGCGCGAGTCCCCATCTGCGTGCGGACGCCGACAAACGTCGCGCTCGTCCCGCGGGTTCCACTGCGGAGGGGCAGCTCCCTCGCCCTTCCCCGAAGTTTGGTGCAAACTAAAGCCCAGATCCGGGGGGCGAGGGGGGGGACAGAGCGAATCTGGGGGCGCCTAGCGCTGGGGCGGGGGGAACCGATTCCCTGGACCACGGTAATCAGGAACATGTGTTTACAAGAGCGCTTCCCGACCCGCCCTGGCGGCTACACTCGGAGGGAAAAGGCAGAGGTGATGAGCCAGACGCAGCGCCAGGCGAGCATCCGCCTCCGTCCCCGCCGTCCCCGCGCGCCGGCCGCACTCACCTCCATCTCGGCGTCCGCGGGGCCCGCGCCCGCCTCACACGACGGAGCCGCCGGCGCCGCGACGCCCTCGGGGCCGCCTTTGTTGCCGCTCCCGCTGCTCCCGCTGCTCCCGCCGGCGCCCGCCGCCGCGGCCTTGGAAGGCGCGCTCTCGGGAGGCGGGGGCGGCGGAGGCTCGGCCGCCGACGACATGTTCCGGCTGCGTCACCCGCCGCGGCCACGGGCAGGCGCGGTGCGGCGCGGCGCGAAAGCGGCCTGGGCCTGCGCGGCTCCGGCGCCCGAGGAGCGAACCCCGCCCGGAAGCTCTCACGCGCAAGCGGCTCCGCCACCGACCCGAGCCGGCCCCGGCCGCGGCGCTCGCCCGCCCCGACGTCCTCTTCCGCGGGACTCGGCCCCGCTCCACCGGCGGCGTTTACTTCGCGGCGGGAATCACGTCGACGAGGGTGGGCGGGGCCAGCGGGGTCACGGGGGGTCAGGGAGGGCGGGCTGACTCCGGGGAGGCGGAGGGCCGAGGGAAGGGGAAAGGAAAGCCGGAGCTACCGCGAGGTCTCCCGGCCGGCGCCGTCTCCTCTTCCCCGGTAGATTATCTCCTCCAACCACCGGGACAGCCACCTACGCCACCCGCTCCCAACCCTCGCGAGATCGCTACGTCCCCCCCCTCCCCTCAGAGGCCGGGTCGCGAGGGCGCATGCGTCGGCTCCTCCTTGTTTCCTCCGCCCCGCCCCCCGCGCCTCCTGCAGGCCTCCAGCGAGGGGAGTGGGCGGGGCCTCGCGGAAGCGCGTCGGCGTAGGTTTGCGTCACCGCGTCTCGGCGGCGTGACGCGAGCTGGGTTGCCCAGTAACGGCTCCGCGCCACCGAGGCCAGTCCCGGGCACGGCGCGACTGCCCGGGGACTGGCCGCCACCGTCGCTCACGGCGTGACGTTGGAGTTTCCCTCGAGTGACGTCGGACGCCCGAGAAACAAAGAAAAAGCAAAATCACCGCCGCGAGTTAAGCCGGGAATCGCGCCTCCCTGTGCGTAAGAGCGTGAATGGCGCGTTTCTCCCGGGAGCATCGAAGAAGAAAAACAAAACAATGTGCACTTTTGCCTGCTTACGAGACGTTTGTCAGGTGTGTAGTGCGCGGGGGAGGGCAGAGGCAGGCGGGGGATCTCCGTGAGTTCGAGCCCAGCCTGGTCTGCAGAGCGACTTCCGGGGCAGCCAAGCGGTGGTGGTTGCAGAGAGGCCCCGTCTCAGAAACTCCCGCCGGCGCTGCTTCTGCAGCTGGCCTTGGAGGCTCCGAGGCCGCGTGTCCTCTCCCGCGTCGCCCACCCGCTTCCCACTTCGTGACTCAGTGGCCACCGACGTCCTCAAGAGTTAACTAAAACGTGTTGGATTTCAAGTGTCTTGGGATGGATAACACGCGTGATAAGAATGATGGCTCTAATCAAAACGCTCTGGAAACTCTCACTGCGTGCCTCAGAGCTGCAGTTGTAGGTCGGTTGGCGGGATGCTTGCAGAGCATGCATGAAGACCTGGGCTTGAGCCCCAGCCTGGCGTGATCCGGGTGTGGTGATGCATTCCCTAAATCCCAACTCTTAGGGAAGTGGAGACGGGAGGTCCACAGTTCAAGGTCGTCGTTAGCTACGAGGCCAGGTCTGGACTAAGTGAGATCTTATCTCCAAAAACATTTCTTTTTTTCTTTTCCTTTCTTTTTTTTTTTTTTTGGTTTTTTACGAGACTGGGTTTCTCTGTATTGTTTTGGAGGCTGTCGGTCCAGCCTGGCCTGGAACTCACAGAGATCCGCCTGCCTCTGCCTCCCGAGTGCTGGGATTAAAGGCGTGCGCCACCACTGCCCAGCTCCATTATGCTTTTAAACTACTAGGTTGTAACAGTCTGGACCCCTTCTCTATCGAAAACCCCTCCCTGCCCTGTGGCTGCCCCGCAGTGGCTGACCTCCACGCTTCAGGCAGCCTCAAGATTTGCTTTCCAAATGAATGCCTTGTCCTTGAGCCTCCATTTGAGGCCCTCCCTGTTCTTTTGTTAATGAAACTAAGAACTCCACCAGGAGGCCTGAGTTCCCTGGGATGCTCCGCTGGCTCCCTCGGGACTCCTCTATGTTTCTAGTGACACTTTTCCCCCTGCCTTTTCTTTCTTTAACTGTCAAGAAAACAAACCCATCCCCGTACCCTAGGCCACAGGAAAGGTGGGAGGAGCACCTGGTAGAGGGGAACCTGAAACCCTTTGAGAGGAGACATGATCAATATATGTTGTATATATGTCAGACAGCAAATGAAAAATATTACTAAAGAATGAGTGGTGGCACACACCTTTAAGCCCAGCACTGGGGAGGCAGAGGCAGGCAGATATCTGAGTTCAAGGTCAGCCTGGTCTGCAGAGTGAGTTCCAGGACAGCCAAAGAAACCCTGTCTTGAAAACCAAAACAATACACGATTTAAAAAAAAATTTAAATAAAAAAACAAAATTATGGTAACTGGTCACTTGGCAAAACGGCTAGATCCCCCAGGACTGAGAGGGAAAGCTGGGTGGGGCTCCTGGGAGCTCCAGGAACGGTTTGAGGACAGGGTGCTCTGTGTCACCCTGAGGGCTAGCTGAAGGACAAAAGGGAGAGGCACTGGTCACTCGGGCAGAGAGTGACCCGAACGGGGATGCAGGTGTGAGCAAAAGTTCCCAGAGAAACTTACAGCAAGGGAAGAAGGTCTTAGCACGGATTTTGGGAGGAGGAGGAGGAGGAGGAGGAGGAGGGGACTTTTGGGGAGGGAGCGGGCGATGTCTCATTAAATACCTCTGGCTTCAAGTCCCAGCACTCAGAAGGCAGAGGCAGGTGGATCCGTTTGTGTTGGCGGCCACCTAGTCTTCATTTAGAGACCCTATCTCTCTAGGTCCCAAGAACATTTGTAATGGATGAAACCAGATAAAAATTACAGTGAGCAAAGTAACCAGGGCTCACAAGGGCAAAGGTCTCATGCTCTCCCATCTGCAGAATATGGCTCCCGGGGGACCTGGCCGGTTCCATGGTGAGTGAGGGTCAAACACACCAGGCAGATAGAGCTTAAGTGAGAAGTTTTGCTAGAAAGGGGAGGGGGAGGGGGAAGGAAAGAGAAAGGAGGTAAAGAGACACAGGGCAGAAGAGAAGGGGGAGACAGGAAAAGTCCTGTCTGCCCTCCAGAGGAACAGCAGGAGGGGGGGAGAACGGAAGTGGGTAGGCTTTTTTTGGGGGGGAGGTTCGAGACAGGGTTTCTCTGTGGCTTTGGAGGCTGTCCTGGAACTCTGTAGACCAGGCTGGTCTCGAACTCACAGAGATTCGCCTGCCTCTGCCTCCCGAGTGCTGGGGGCTTTTTTTTTTTTTTTGAGAGCCAGGGCACACACACGGGTGGGTGAGGGGTGGGGCCAGGTTTGCCTGCATTACAACAGATCACCCCGAGTGCCTGCGGAAGTCAGGAATTAGGAAGGGGATGCAGAGGTGGGAGGTGCTTTAAGGGAGGAGGTTAGACCACAGGTGACATAGAGGAGAATACTGGCTTGAGCAAGGAGGAGGGTGCAGAGATAGGGTGGGGTGCCAAAAACAAAGGAAGTATGAATGCCCCATGGAAACCTACCATCCTGTAACAAATAAAAACCATGAAAGGGAAATGGGAGCCGCTGCCCTGCCTTCCCAGCTAGGGGGCGCTGTGCCCCAGGCTCAGCAAGGCCCCCACTCCCAGGAACTGAACAGCTCTGTAGGAGTTGGTCAGGGAGGCCCCAGAGGGCAAACCATTGTCAGTCCTCTTGGGTGCCCAGTAGGTAAGACTTTGCTGCACCACACAGAGACGACATCAAACTAGAATTGACTCTGTGCATCCTGTATGCTGGCTCCATGCAGGATGGTGGGTGTGGCAGGAAGGCATCAGGTGGTCTTAGCTACCCGAAACCCAGGAATCACAAAACCAATCCTCTCACAAAGATGTTCCCACCCAAGCAATTACAGCATGAGTGTAGGCGGGGTGACCAACGCCCCTCTGACAGGATCTGAGGCATATTCCACGGAAGGGAACCTACGCACGGTACTATAAGCCTGGTTGACAACCCTTGATGGAGGGCATAGGTCCCAGAAGGGGAGCAGAGATTAACACTGCTGTTTAACCCAGTCAACAGAGCATCAAACTGCCTTTTAAACATGTACATCTAGCTGGACGTTGGTGGCGCACGCCTTTAGCCCCAGCACTCGGAAGGCAGAGGCAGGTGGATCTCTGTGAGTTTGAGACCAGCCTGGTCTACCGAGAGTTCCAGGACAGGCTCCAAAACAATACACAGAAATCCTAGCCGGGCGTTGGTGGCGCACGCCTTTAATCCCAGCACTCCGGAGGCAGAGACAGGCAGATCTCTGAGTTCGAGGCCAGTCTGATCTACAGAGCGAGTTCCAGGACAGCTTCCAAAGCCACAGAGAAACCCTGTCTCAGAAAACCAAAAAAAAAAAAAAAAAAAAAAAAAGTTAAAAGAGAAACTTTATGTTTTTTGAGACAGAGTTTCTCTGTGTAGCCTGTCCTGGACCTCAGGATGATCTCAAACTCCGATCTTCCTGCCTCTGCCTCCTGAGTGCTGGGATTAAAGGTGTGTGCCACCACCACCCCACAACAGAAAACCTTTTACAACTGTAACTCTAATACAGAATAGTAATATGAATGTATTCCAACTGTCAGAAGGCCTGAAAATTCAGTTTCATCCACAAGAGGGCATGGTCAACCAAATAACAAAGTCCCAGAGGCAGAGCTTCAGCAATGTTATCCCAAGAGAAGAGCAAGTCCTCCCGTAGACCCAACTGAAGTCTCCTTAACACATGTGAAACTGTCCATGATAACATAGAATACCTTGGAAGGATACATAACGTGGATACAGGAAGAAGAAAATGTGTTCACATTTTGAACATGTTGTGACTATAAAATTCATTCAAGACATCATGTAGAAAACATATTTATAGGGAATAATATTTTGTGAATTTCTTTGGACTTACATATGAATTTTTTGAAAGGACTGTGGAGAATACAATATAAAGAAATCATTAAAATGTTTTCACAAAGCCTGCCACTTCATGTTATTAACTTTTTTCTGTTTCATCTTACATTGCTATGTTTTGAGTTGGCAGAGGGTTTTTTTTAATTATTATTAGCATGCAGTATTATATTTTATTATGAAATTTTCAAAGATATTTTTGTTGGTTCTCCTCTCTCTCTCTCCCTGCTCTAACTCCCTTTCTCCTTCTGGTCTTTGCGTCACGTGTGTCCTTTCTTAATACTTTCCTCCTCTGTGATCTCCTTTATAGTCAGTACCTCATAGCCTACGCCCACGCTCACACCTGCAGTGATATATTATTTATGACTTATTACAGCTGGACTGAGAATTCAGAAAGCAAAGTCAGCTTCAAGCCATAGAGATCAGGCAGTGGTAATACACACCTTTAATCCCAGCAGGCAGAAGCTAGGGGGTGGTGGCACACAACTTGAATCCTTGGATTTTCAATTAAGAGGTAGATGGATCTCTGTGAGTCCAAGGCCACCCAGATCTACACAAGGGTGAACCAGTTTAAAAGAGAATTATAGCTCACACCTTTAATCCCGACATGATGGGGGCATTCATTCTCTAGCCAGGATGAGGAGAGGTTTCAGTCTGAGGCTTGGTGAGAGCTGGTGGAGACAGGATCAGCCCATTCAGCTTGAGGTAAGGTAAGGAGCTAGTGGCCAGCTGCTTTGCTTTTCTGATATTCAGCTTAAAGTTTGAACCCCAATATCAGTCTCTGTGTCATTTATTAATTCATGTTATACACATCCACATATATACATGCATACACACACACACACATGAATACATACATCCGAGGTTTGGACCCTTCTGTTAACACTTTCCAGATTTATTTTCCTGTGAATTTCACCTTTTCCTCACAGCTGCATAAAAATTCCATCGTGTGTGTATACTGCATTTTTATTATCCGTTCATCTGGGAGGGCATGTCAGTACCTTCTGCTTGCTGCAAGGAGAGCTAGAAACGTGATCTGTCTCATCTTTTTCCATTTGGTGTGTGTGTTTATTGCGCATGTGCCGCACCACACCTGTGCAGGTCAGAGGACAACTTGGGGGATTTGTTTCCTGGGGACCAAACTCAAGCGGTTAGGCATGTGCCTTTAATAAAATCTATTTATCTCTGCGGCTTCTGAAGTCTACAAGAAAGCACTTCGGAAAAAGCCTGGATCGGCAGTTAAGCAAGAAAACATTAAAACTCCTTGTTTCGCCGGGCAGTGGTGGCACACACCTTTAATCCCAGCACTCGGGAGGCAGAGGCAGGTGGATCTCTGTGAGTTCGAGGGCGGGCTGGATCGATAGTCTCCAAAACAATACAGAGAAACCCTGTCTCGTAAAAACCTAAAAAAAAAAAAAAGACTCCTTGTTTCTTCGATGATGGTTAATAAGTGTTTGTTAATTATATAGGTTTGTCATAACAGTAAATATGATGACTGCTGAGGTTTTTGTTTTCCCTGCCTGGCCTATGCTGTTTCCCTAGAGAGGACCTTGATGCTGAGCTCTCTTTAGAAGGCTGACCTTTGTATCTCCTGGAGTATTCTGGACACAAGTAGATTTTAGCCAATGGCAACTCACTAGAAAGGTGCCCTGGTTTGGAGTCCCTCAAAAATTGAGACCCTTGCAGACCTGAGTGGAAGTAGTTATACCATCCCGCCTTAGATCAAAATGCTTGCCGGTACCCTTCTCCGGCTGGGTTCCAATGGCAGCTCGTCTCATCAACCCCTTCCTTAAAACGGTGACAACGGTTTCTTCCCAGAGTGACTTGATTACTATCATTAAAGGCTGTTGTTAACTGATCTGCCTATGCAGTCAGCGGTGACTTAACTCCTGGTTCCCACTACTGCCCCAAGTGTGCCAGGAATGAGATCTTTACAGCAGAGATGCCTCTTATTCTAAGGTGCATTCAACCACAGAGACAGCCATTGTCTTAGGGTTTCTGTTGCTGTGAAGAAACACTTGGAGGCTGTCCTAGAACTAGCTCTTATAGACCAGGCTGGCCTCGAACTCACAGAGATCCGCCTCCCTCTGCCTCCCGAGTGCTGGGATTAAAGGCGTGCGCCACCACCACCTGGCCCACAGCAACTCTTATAAAGGAAAACGTTTAATTGGGACCTGCTTATAGTTCAGAGGTTTAGTCCATCGTCATGGTGACAGGACATGGGAGTGTGCAGGAAAACACAGTGCAGGAGAAGGAGCTGGGAGTCTACATTTTGATCTGTAGGAGGCAGAAGGAGACTGTGTGTCATACTGGCCAGACTTGAGCTTAGAAGACCTCAAAGCCAGCATCCACAGAGGCAGTCTTCTTCCAAGGCCACGCCTACTCCCGCAAGGCCACACCTCCTAATAGTGCCACTCCCTATGGGGTCAAGCTTTCACACCAACTCTAGGGGGCCATACCCATTCAAACCACCACAGCCACCCCAACGCCCTTCACACTGAAGAGCAAGCCACCAGAGTCTCAGGATGTGACTGCATTTAGGGGCAGCTTTGCTGTGGCACAAATGTGAAAAGTCCCCACAGGCCCATGGGTCTGAACACTGGTGTCCAGTTGTAACGTTGTTTTGGAAAGTTATGGAAACTTTGGATGGCAAAGAGGCCTGAGGACTCGGAGTTTGATCCCTGGATCCTACAAGACGGTAGGAAGGAAACAACATGAGTTCAGTGCATATGTACAACACACATTAATTAAAAACACACATACAGCTGGGCGTTGGTGGCACGCGCCTTTAATCCCAGCACTCGGGAGGCAGAGGCAGCCGGATCTCTGTGAGTTCGAGGCCAGCCTGGTCTACAGAGTGAGTTCCAGGACAGCCTCCAAAGCCACAGAGAAACCCTGTCTCGAAAAACCAAAAAATTAAAACAAAAACACACATACATAACTAAAAATTTGACAACAGAATTCCATACTCAGCAGGAAGCTGTGCCCTACTCAGTAACAAGCCAGTCACCTACATTCTTTTTTATTTGTTTTGTTTTTGGTTTTTCTAGACAGGGTTTCTCTGTGGCTTTGGAGGCTGTCCTGGAATTCACTCTTGTAGACCAGACTGGCCTCGAACTCACAGAGATCCACCTGCCTCTGCCTCCCGAGTGCTGGGATTAAAGGCATGGACCACCAACGCACAGCTTTCACCTATACCCTTAGAATCCTGTTTTAGCTCACTGGAGAAATCAATTCAGTGATCCCCGGAAGATAAAAGTTATGGCCGGCAGAAGTGGAAATACATTTCACTGTCAGTGAACAGTTTCAGAAATTCATCAAGAATAATTCTAGGAGAGAAATGAAAATCAAAAAAACAATGTTGAACCAAGTAATACATTTCCAATAAATTTTGAAAGTACTGCTTGTCACCCATGTAAGGGTTCTCAGCTTCATGATGTAGTGTGTGCCGAGGACTCCACAAGTTCTCAATATGGGGGAACCTCTTCCCAGAAATTTAGAATTATTAACTTAGAATGTTTAAAGTGAATCATGAGTGACAGTTGCAAACACAGGTGTGAGTGTGCATGTGTGTGTGTGTGTGCGCGCGTGTGAGAACCAGAGACACAGAGATTGAGATACTGAGGGAAACAATTAATATTGTGATCTAGAGATTGTAATTCTGGAAGCCTATCAGCCAACAGTTTAAGTCACCAGAGCTCACAAACATGTCCTTTTCTAGTGAAGAGCGTATGTCAACCCTTGACTAAGCAGTTCATCTCTAACAGATGATATTGAACCTAAGGAAAATCTGGAGAACATGCACGTTGTGTGATATTTTTGTTTGTATTCTGACAAAGCTTGCCCGGAGACCAGAGGGTAGAGTCAGCCACTAGTTAACCATAGAAGACGGAGGTGGTGGCTCGCACCCTTACTCCCAGCACTCAGGAGGTGGAGACAGGAAGTGACAAGGTGTGGGGGAGACAGGACCTCAGCCTTTTGGATGGAGGAAGGAGACATGCGGGAAGCAACTGTCATCTGCTCTTGGTTCTCTGACTGCCCAGGTCTTTACCCTGGCATCTGACTCTGGCTTTTATTGATTGAGATTAATTAGATTAACGCTTCCGATGAGTTATATATTTGAAGCTGTAGTAATGCATAAGCAAGTGTAGAAAGACCATAAATAAGGGTTGTAGTCAGATGACGACAGGCTTCCATCTTGTCAAGTCATGGTGTCTACAGTGTCCATCTACACCGTGGACATTGCAGCTAGTTCACAGCTTAGTTTTGTTTTGTTGGTTGGCTGTCCTGGAACCCACTGTGTAGACCAGGCTGGCCTCAAACTCCCAGAGATCTGCCTGCCTCTGCCTCCCCAAGTGCTGGGATTAATGGTGCATGCCACCACTGCCCACCCTGTTGCTATTTCATAACTGTAATTTTGCTACTGTTATGAGTTATAATGTAAACATCTATGTTTTCCAATACTCTTATATGACCCTTGTGGAAGGATAGTTTGACCCCCAAAGGGGCCATGGCCCACAAGTTGAGAACCACTGTTCTAAGAAACAGGGAGGGGCTGCTGGCCTGTGGTGGTGACGTCTTTTTAATCCCAGCACTATGGCGCTTGGGAAGCCGAGGCGGGGGTAATCTCTGAGAGTTCGAGACTAACCTGGTCTACAGAGTGAGTTCCAGGACAGACTTCAAAGCTACACAGAGAAACCCTGTCTTGAAAAAAAAAAAAAAGAAGAAGAAGAAGAAAGAAAAAAGAAACAGAAAAGGAACAGCCAAGTCAATGTTTCTACAGTGCCAAAGATTCCACAGTTATTCAAATAGCAACGTGTTTGATCAGAATGGATTAGATAAACAGAGTCACATTCACTGTTTATAACACAGTATGCATGCATGCATGGAGTAGTTAGTATTTCTGCAAAATATAAAAATACTAAAAATAAGTAAATACTAAATAAAAGGGGAAAGCTTGGGGCCACGGTACCCATTAGACATCCCAGTATTCAGGGCAATAGGAACATGTGTTGGAGACTAGCTTGAGGGACACAGTGTATCCTGTTTCAAGAATTCCCCAAAACAAAACAAAAACGAAACGCAAACACTAGCATTCAGTTTAAACACCATGGATAGCTGGCCGCAATGGTGCACACCGTTAATCCCAGCACTAGGGAGGTAGAGGCAGATGGATCCCTGAGCGTTTGAGGTGAACCTTGTCTGCATAGCAAATTCTAGGACAGTTGAGGCTACATAGAAAGACCCTGTCTCAGACAAACAGCAAACAAGCAAAACCACAAAATAATTGAGCTGGGCAGTGGTGGCACACACCTTTAATTCTAGCACTTGGGAGGCAGAGGCAGGCAGATCTCTGGGAGTTCGAGACCAGCCTGGTCTACAGAGCTAGTTCTAGGTCAGCCAAGGTTATACAGAGAAGCCCTGTGCTGAAAAACAAAAACACCTCAACATACATAAATAATTCAGAAAAAATTATGACTTTAATGTACAATTATAGCACTATTTCTATACAAATTACTCCATAGTTGAACACAGTGCTACACACGTATACATATTTATGAAGATATACGTATTGTGTATATATGCATATACATGTATGTATATACATAGAGACACTCTCATGATAACTTTATAGAATTCTTTAAAATACAGTAGAAACAAATACAATGCAGATGAAAAATATTTTTTTGCAGCTTAGTCAATGATGACTTCTGTGGGTTAACAGCTTCATTTCTGCTTGAATTTCAGTTTTTTTTTGTTTTTTGTTTGTTTGTTTTTTTTTTTATTTTTCGAGGCAGGGTTTCTCCGAGGCTTTTGGAGGGTGTCCTGGAACTAGCTCTTGTAGACCAGGCTGGCCTCGAACTCACAGAGATCCGCCTGCCTCTGCCTCCCAAGTGCTGGGATTAAGAATTTCAGTTTTTGAAAGCAGAATTGTGCTTTGACATCCAAACCTTTGTAGGATCTTACAGCTTACAACATCAAATATAAGAGAACAATAATTCTCTTATTACCACTTTGTTTTTTTATTTTTTATTTAAATTAAAAACAATCTTATTTTACATACCAATCCCAGTTCTCTGTCCCTCCCATCCTCCCGTACCCCCACCAGCCCCCCATCCACTCTCTAGGGAGGGTGAGGCCTTCCATGGGGGGTCATCAAAGTCTGTCACATCATTTGGGGCAGGGTCTAGGCCCTCCCCCATGTCTCTACACCGAGAGTATCCAGCCATAGGGAATGGGCTCCCAAAGCCCATTCATGCACTAGAGATAAATGCTGGTTCCACTGCCAGAGACCCAGGCCTCCCAAAGGACACCCACATTCGGGGGACCTGGTTTGATCCTATGCTGGTTCTCCAGCTGTCAGAAAGGGGTTCCTGTGCTCCTACTTGCTCAGGTCAGCTGTTTCTGTGGGTTTCCCCAGCATGGTCTTGACCCCTTTGCTCACCACTCCTCCCTCTCTACAACTGGATTCCAGGAGTTCAGTTCAGTTCTGCTTCCATCAGCTACTGGATGAAAGCTCTATGATGGCATTTAAGGTAGTCATCGATCTTATAAGGGATGGGCATTTAAGGTAGCCATTGCTTATATTCTTATTTGGGGTCATTCTTGTGGGTCCCTGGACATGTCCAGAGTGCCAGATTTCTCTTTAAACCTATAATGGCTCCCTCTATTCAGCTATCTCTTTCCTTGTTCTCCTTCTCTATTCTTCCCCGACTCAACCTTCCTGATCCCTCATGTTCTTCTCCCCTACCTCCTTCCTGTGCTCCCAATTAGCTCAGGCGATCTTGTCCCTTTCCCCTTCTCCGGGGGACCATGTTTGTCTCTCTTAGGGTCCTCCCTGTTTCCTAGCCTCTCTGGGGTTTACCACTTATCTTTGAATCGACCTAATTTCAGCTAACTCTGAAGATTCATAGGAAATTTGTGGGTTTTTTTTTTCTTCGAGACAGGGTTTCTCTGTGGCTTTGGAGGCTGTCCTGGAACTCGCTCTGTAGACCAGGCTGGCCTCGAACTCACAGAGATCCACCTGCCTCTGCCTCCCGAGTGCTGGGATTAAAGGCGTGCGCCACCAACGCCTTGATTCTTAAGTAATTCAGTGTAACCAGAGAGCTGTAGATCTAAAAGCAGTACTTTCTGAAAAGCCATGGAGAGAGGAAACAAAAATAGTCATAACTGCTTTGAAACTGACCGACAGGAAGAGTTAAACTGCTTTTATACATAAGGGTGTTTCGCCTGCATAAAGTCTGTGTACTGCGTGTGTGCAGTGCCGTCAGGTCAAAGAGGCTGACGTGAAGGTGCTGGGAATTGAACCCTGATCCTCTGGGAAAATAACTAGTGTTCTTAACTGCTGAGCCATTTCTCCAGGCCCAGGAAAAATGGTTTTGAGACAAGGCCTTAATGCAGCTCAGGCTGGCTTTGAACTTGTGATGTTCCTGCCTCCACCTCGTGAGTGCTGAGATTACGATTGTGCCACCATGCCCAGTGGCCCCATTTACGCAGAGCTGGAGACTGAATCCAACGGAGTACACGGACTAGGCAAGCACTCTAGCAGGTTCCTACTGTGCGGCTTTAAAGTAAGGATTTTACTTCTGGGCTTAGCATACATCATTGCGTTTGAAATCTAAAACTACGTTCATGGTCCACACAACGCCCTCTCCTAACTTTTCCACCTGTGTCTTAGGGTTTGAGTGCTTTGGGCATCTCAATGAGCGTGGCTTTCATTTGGAGGCTTTGGTACAGAACACGCAAAAACTCACTCAAGGTGTGAGCCTCTCTGCGTTACTAGCAATGTGTTTAATTCTATTCAGATACCTAGGAGCAGAATGAGTCCTGTGCTTCCCTTCTTTTCCTGCATTGTTCTGTATGCCTGGGGTCAAAAGAAGTGAGAAGAGGGAGGGGTCCTCTAGAACTGGAGCTACGGACGGATGGCTGTGGATTCCCACCCAGGAACCCGAATCCATCACGCCCTGGCCCTCTGCAAGACTCACAAGTGCTCCAACCCGAGCCCTCTCTCATGCCCTCTACCTGCCGTGAACACACACATTCAAAGAGAAGAAGTACTTTTTTTTTTTTTTTTTTTGGTTTTTCGAGACAGGGTTTCTCTGTGGCTTTGGAGGCTGTCCTGGAACTAGCTCTTATAGACCAGGCTGGTATCGAACTCACAAAGATCTGCCTGCCTCTGCCTCCCGAGTGCTGGGATTAAAGGCGTGCACCACCAACGCCCGGCGGAGAAGAAGTACTTTTTTTTTAAATTTATTTTTATTATATGTGCACTGGTGTTTTGTCTGTATGACGGTGTCAGATCTTGGAGTTACAGACAGTTGTGAGCTGCCATGTGGGTGCTAGGAATTGAACCCGGGACCTCTGGCACTGAGCCATCTCTCCAGCCCCGAGAATATATACTTAACAACAAAAATTTTTAAATGGACTTTTAAATGTGTATGGCTGCTTTCTCTACATGCATGTCTGCACACGCGTGCGGTGTCTCGTGGTCAGAAGAGGGCGTCGGATTCCCTGGAACCAGAATGACAGACAGCTCTGGGCTGTCATGTAGTGCTCAAACTGAACCCAGACTTCAAGAGCAGCTTTTAACTGCTGAGCCATCTCTCCAGACCTCGTATGTATTTTCTTCACACTTGTTATTTGTTCTCAGAAAAATTATAAAACAACACACACCAAACTCGAACAATCTGTTTTTTTTTTATTTATTTAAAAATCCACCTCAAAGTTCAGTTCTGGGTTTTAGTTTTTGTTTAAAAAGAAGCTAACATTTAAAAGCATCCAATGCCACTAGTCTACAGTTCGTCTAGTTATGAACACTTAGCTTGTGGACACGGAAAACAAGCATTGCACATGGATTAGGCACAGTACTGCGGCCACTGGGCCAGAAATCAGGGCACACTGTGTACCCAGGCAACAGTTAAGAGGTCTGAATGGAGGGAGACAAGCCTCGGCCACGGACATCCTGCTCTGTGTCCCCTCCCCAAGCCATTAGCGAGTCTCAGATCAATGCATAGAGATTGTATGTAACTTGGGCAGACGGTGGACAACGCTAGCTGCTTTCCGAGTCATACGGCAAAGCCAAGACAGACAAGTGCAATTACGGTGACACTAATTCATGGTCTGAACATCCACGCCAGACGGTGTCATATACAGGTGACAGATGCGGGCACCATCCCTCTGCTGGATTCAGAGATCTGGCTGGGTGGTGTTCACCACGGCAGGATTTCACAGCACAGCACGGCTTCAATGGTTGGAGAATTGGGCAGTGAATACAAATCACAATACAAAATTCTCAATTCATTTACTCACAGAAGCAACAGGTGCTACATACAAGAATCACTTAACACGACGGTTTAAAATGCAGATATAAAACATTAATTGCATAGGGATTTAAATATAAGGCCAAGAAGAATATTAAGTAAAAAAATTATAGAAAGGGCACTACGGTGTCAAAGAGAGAATTTCATTAAGAGTAGCAACCTTGAATTACTGTCCACTTAATTCAAAATCACAATATGCTGCTGTAACCGACCGTGAATGCCAACTGTTTCAGTAACTCTAAACCAGTATTAGGATTAACAAAAACCTAACTGAAGCGCTTTGTCTAAACCTGATCAGTGTTATTAGCACGTCAGTGCCCTGTATGTACCTGATTAGTCGTATAATCTACCTTTTGCAAATAATGTCTAATGCATGAGAACAAGTGTAAGAGCAGATCATCGACCCATGCTGTGGGTGACGAGCGGGCTGAAGAGTGTAACTAGCGTCAGTCTCTCAAAGGTGCAAGACCCTGCCCAGCAGGACCTTCATGCAGTGAACCAGAAACACTGTACTTAACAACAACAACAAAAATAACAAAGCTCTACTGTTAAAACCTAAGTACACATGAGCCAAAGAACTAGGTCTTGACACCAGTATATACATTAGCCCCAGTGTTTTGGAAAACAACGAAGGAGAAGTCCAACTACATCCTCTAGTGAAAGCTAACACTTACCACCTTTAAGGGAAAAGTGAATTTGTGAGCCTGCGTCCCATTTTAACGGTGTTAGCCTGTAGCTTCGGCTGGAATTTCCAGAACTAAAAGTAGCTCGTTTCATTAGTATTGTTATATAAAGTAGTGTGAGGAGACAAAAAAAGAACTCCCAAGGGAATTCTGTTAAGGTACATCGGGAAGACCCAAACCAACGTTTTCAGTGAAAAAGTGCATCAATAGTAATACTACAGGTGTGTTAACTAGGGACAGATGTTTCCCTGTGAACTAAAGCACTATTTCCCCATGTATTTACACATTACAAATTCAATACCACACAGCACCATTTACAATCCAATTTGCTTGAGTGCGTCTGAGGGGTCCTCGCCTCTGTCCCTGCTTGCTTGAGGCGCTAGGAGAGAGCAGAAGCGTCGTCACCGGCACGGGGCATTTATGCTTTCCTCGGTTCTCGCTTGTTCCCTTGTTCGGCAGTGGCAACCGAGTGTCTTCACTTTACGCTCTTGGTGGGAGTTTCCGACTCTGTGGACTGCCTCCCGTCCGTCCAGGCTTCCCGAGTGCTCTTCAGGGCCAGAGTTTTCTGCTGGTCCACCACCACGTAGTCCACCCTCTCGTCAGCCATGCTGCTGCCCGAACCACTGTTCTTTTGCTAAAACAC
This sequence comes from Mesocricetus auratus, assembly GCF_017639785.1. Lineage (NCBI taxonomy): Eukaryota > Metazoa > Chordata > Mammalia > Rodentia > Cricetidae > Mesocricetus > Mesocricetus auratus. The sequence continues at coordinate 7,514,273 of NW_024429218.1, forward strand.
AATGAAATCCCCCCAAAGTGCCATTTGTGAGAGTGCTTCTGAGCAAAAACTTTAAATAGAAACTGGGCATGGTGGTACCTAGCCCTTGGGAGGCTTGGATAGTTAGGTGAAATCTCATAATGAGATCAGCCAGGGCTACATAGTGAAACCCTGCCTGCCTCAAACACAAACAAGCAGACAAACACAGACATATGCATTTCTGAAATTACAAACAAACAAAAGGAAACATTGCCCCAGCTTAACTGTATTGTCTGCCCCCTCCCTAAGTAACACGCCCATCCCAGATGAAATTCACAGAAAACCAGGTTCATCTAAAACGCAGAGCCTGGAGTCTCTCTTTGGCTTACATTTCACCCTCTGAGGCCTGGATCAGCACCACACCAACCAGCTGCTTACTCTTAGCCCTAAGAAAAGTAATATTCAAAGGAAAACAAACTACAAAGGGTCATGCCCCTGTCTCCAAATGCGCAGCTAGTTGTGAGGTAACTGAAAACACAGTTGGTAATGCTCTCTGAGGCTCACCAGACAGCAAAGAAATAGCTAAGGTTTGAGGGGAGTGCTGGGGAGGGGCATGCCTCTGTATGGCAAAGGCCTTGGCCATGAACGTGGAGTGATACAGTACAATGGGGAGGTGTGAGGGGGAGGCAGAGAAGGAGGGATGCTGGGGGGAGGGAAGGAGGGATGCTGGGGAGGGGGAGGGAAGGAGGGATGCTGGGGAGGGGAGGAGGGATGCTGGGGAGGGAAGGAGGGAAGCAGGGATGCCGGGGCTAGGGTGGGGTGACTGGAAATCCTCTCCAAGGAAGCTGATGTGGTCCTAGAGTAGTAATCTCAACTGGCTTCTGGTAAGGGAACTAGAGAGCTTCACCAGGAAATTCAGGTCCTCAAATTTCAATTCTGGATTTGCAATACAAACGCATAAATAAAAACACCTGCTACACCAGGAGGCAAGCCATAAAGAATGTGGGCTAGCAGAAACGGTAAACACAGATCCCAGCCTTGGAGACTTCAAATACTGATGTTTGACTTCAAATACTGTATCAGACTACAAATTACGTGCAGAGTGTTAATGGGTAAGTCAGAAAAGGCATTAAACATACAAGTAACACAAAGGGATTAGAATCAGTTAAAGTGAATCAAACAGAATTCAGAGGTAAATATAAGATAATCAAAACCAAAACAAAAGCCGGGCGTTGGTGGCACACGCCTTTAATCCCAGCACTCGGGAGGCAGAGGCAGGTGGATCTCTGTGAGTTTGAGGCCAGCCTGGTCTACAAGAGCTAGCTCCAGGACAGGCTCCAAAACAATACAGAGAAACCCTGTCTCGAAAAACAAAACAAAACAAGACAAAAAGAAAAAACAGAGAAAAAAACGTCAACAACAACAACAACAAAAAGAACTGAGAATTAGCAAATTTGGTGATAGAGCTAAAAATGATCTAAAATTACAGACACCATAGGACAGAAAACTGCGAAGGCGTGGAATAGGAAGTGTACTGTGTGTTCACTGGCAGGTGTAAGGAGATTAGCAGGGAAGCAACGTGTAAGGCTGTAGTGACGGACTTTTCGGGAACCGAAAGAAGTTACGGATGGGGGTGGGCTGGGGGGGGCAGCAGGAGCTCTGCAGAGCGGAATCAGTGAAAAGAAGTCTCTGTCTACACACACTCTCACGGAACTGCAAATTCAGACAGGAAAGACCCGGAAGCAGCCAGCCAGACTAACAGGACATGTACAAAGGGAACCTTCCTTCCACAGACAGTGGGAGAGGCCCCATCGAGAACTGGCTTCAGTAGCTCAACTCCCTGCCAGTCCATGACAGTGTCCCGTCCAACACGGTAAACAGAGCCTTGCTCGTTCTGTTTTTTTTTTTTTTTTTAACGAGACAGGGTTTCTCTGTATTGTTTTGGAGGCTGTCGGACCAGCCCGGCCTCGAACTCACAGAGATCAGCCTGCCTCTGCCTCCCGAGTGCTGGGTTTAAAGGCGTGTGCCACCACTGCCCGGCTGAGCCATATTTTTTTTTCTTTTTCTTCCTTCCTTTTTTTTTTTTTTTTTTTTTTTTACAGAGGGTCTCGTATGTACCCCTGGCCATTCTGGAATTCACTATGTAAACCAGGCTGGCCTCAAACTCAGAGACCCTCCTGCTTCTGCTTCCTGAATGTTGGGATTAGAGGTGTGATTACCACAATCAGCTAAACCCTATTTTCTCCGTTCTAAAGAGAGTGAAAACATGGGTCAGCTTTGTAGTTTGTTAAATATTCATTTCTACACTGACCACAATAAACAGAAAGCGAACAACTCCCACCCCTACAAAGGGAAGAACAAGCCTAACATCTTCACATTCCTGTTGCTTGTGACTTAGGAAACAACAGTCGCTAAATTTTAATCAGGTCCCCAAAAATTCCCCAAAGAAGACGGTCTATCTAAGTGTGCTTGAACCATCTACTGGGAGCATCTTACTTACCTTCCGAGGTGGCGTGGATTTCCCAGAATCTAGGTCTAGATCTAAGTATTCGACTTGTTTATCTCCTTTGGGCTTGATCATAGAGCTGCTCCCTCCATCAAGGCTGTTACTGCCAAAGAGATTCTGAAAGCACAGCAGAGCAAACATTCAGGAGACACACTCTCCCACACCCCAGCTTCTTTCCCTGGGGAATGGGGAAGGGTCACTGTGTGTCTAAGACTGGTCTTAAGCTCCTGGGCTTTAAACTAAACTTAGTTAAAGCAAGACTTAGCCTGAGGAGAGCCAGCCAGTAGAGGAGGCTGTCATATTTCTCAGTGGTGCAGCTAGCTACTGGTAAGCATCCCTTGCTCAAGCAACTAACCCCTTATCTGTAGTCATGCAGGCAACCCATCTCAGACACACACACACACACACACACACACACACACACACACACACACACACGCACGCACGCACGCACGCACGGAACTAGAGTAATAATAAAACTACTTAGACATCAAGTCTCAGATGGCTGCAAAAGCTGAAATAAACATTCTTTTTTGTTTGTTTGTTTTTGTTTTTTGAGACAGGGTTTCTTGGTGTATCCCTGGCTGTCCTGGAACTCACTCTGTAGACCAGGCTGGCCTTGAACTCACAGATCATATGCCTCTGTTTCCTGAGTGCTGGTGAGTGTCACTATGCCTGGCTTGATGTCAGTATTTTTAAATGAAGGATGCTGGGTAAAGACTAAGACAATTTAGAAGATTTGTATATGTGTCCAGCTCAATTACAATTTTTACAGTGAGGGACCCTCATATGTCTTGCTTTTAAAGGATGGGAAGATCTGGGAGGAGTTGGGGGAAAGGAAGAATATGACCAAAACATACTGCATGGAAAATTTAAAAATAAATATCCGCATTTAATGTTAATCTACTTAGAGAAAAATAGGTCAGAGTATATTAACTAAAGGGTAAGGATTATGATTCCTCCTATTTTTTTACTTAACGCCCCCCACACTTCCTTTCTCTTGGCCTGATCCCAATTAAAATGGCTTGCAGCCCTTTTTCCTAAATTATGAAATTATGAAAAAAAAAACAAAACCCCTGCAATGCACAATCACAAATTTTCTTTCCTCTGAAGGGCGGCACTCTCAACTTGAATGGCGGTAACACTCTGTCTGAAGGTGGCTGACGCAAACACACTCACATTTCACCCTGGCTGGGGCAGTTATTACAGAATTAAGAAGCTATAAAAGGGATTCGTAGGTTCCTAGTACCTGCACAGTTAATTCCAGAAGCTGTTCCTCAGAGAACTGTCAGCACTCCCGGCCGAACTCCATGTCTAGTTAACAGTAGAACTGGGCTTTCTTTTCATCTTAAAGTGGGGCTGAAATTTGGCTTCTAAGAGGAAGTCTGTGGGCTCTTGGTCCAGTCTCCGTGGGGAACAGCCCATCCCTACACTAGATTTGCACCCAGAACCTCCCCCACACCGTCCTTAGAGGAATTCCAAGATTCCGAGTCTCATGATAAGCATTCTGCACATTAAGTAACAAAATAAAACAATAGTGCTGGTTGTTTTAAAGCTCGTAAGAAATATACAGAATTGATTGATTTTTTTTGTTACTACCTAACAGCATTTATGGCAGCAGTGTTAGACCATGACTCCAATTTTAGGTGACCTATTCAGCGTTCATTTAATGAATATGTGATTTGATCTTCACATGTAAATCAGATGTGGCATGAATCTGTCCTAACTTTCTAGAGACTATTAGTTTATTTTTAACACTGATTTAATAAACCCAAGATCATGTTAGAGCATGTGAGTTTCCATGGCATCCCATCAACACATTGTGTTCCAACAGCTAAGAGTTCCAAGGAATCTTAACATATCATACTCTTTTCTGATGAAGGGCTGTGAGGGCCACTGAGTCCTGGCAGTTGGCAGCATGGGGAGCTGGAAAGGACACAGTTGCCTTTTCAGTTGTCTTTGGCACAAGGCTATTTCCACTTGAGTCATTAAAAAGAAACTGTACATGTATGTGTTTGCATGTGGATATGCACAGATGTGTGCAGGTACTCATAGTGTCCAGCAGAGGGCACCAGATCCCTTGCAGGTAGCGCTACTGTTGTGCACAATCTGCAGTGGGTGCCGGGAACTGAACTCCGGTGCTCTTAGCTGCTAGGTCACCTCTCCAGCCTCAACTTGGGCCACTGTGGCTTATTCGGATATTTTAAAAATTCATCAGCTCATGTTTATTTGGGCATATCAGGCAAATCAAAGTACTTTCCTGCCTTAATGTCATAAGGTACACACCATTCTTAGTCTTATTTCTTCAGTTTGACTCCTTACTGCAATGTCTTTCTTTCTATTCTTCCCTTTCTTTACCTAACTGAAAGATCACCAGAGACCTTCTGCATAAGACAATTCTTCCGGGAGCCTGGCATAACCTGGGCTTGAGGATTTCATTGTGACACACTGCTAGTGTGTCACAAACATAAGACACAGCTGAGAATATTTTAAATGAACTATTGCTGTAACCACTAACGGCAAACCCCTAGAGTGTGGATGTAAAATTCTCTTCCAAGGGCGATGTGTGGGAGGACTTGATCTTCACAAAGGCACTACTGAGATGGTGAAATCTTTATTTCCGTCACTGAGCCATGTCCTGAAGAGGGTGTGAGATCTTGGCTCTTTCGCACTTCGGGATACAGGTAACGAGGCCTGTAGCTCTGTCACAGCCATGTGTCACCACAGCCCCAAAGCAACAAAACTGAGCAACCCCAGACACTCTTAACACTCTTGCGTGTAAGTGGGCTGTCTGGGGACGTCGTTACAGCGGTGCAAAGCCAACAGGAAACCTTCACGTTTCCCCCAGTGATTTACAACTGTAAGGACAGAACAATTTGACCGTGGCTGGTACTAGACTGTGACTGTACTTAAAGAAGTGGGCAGATGATGGTAAGACCGGTTTAGGACGGACCGGTTCGGCAGCTCAGGTGGGGAGAGAGGAACATGAGGGCTGCACCTACCGGATCTTCGCTGGACAGATTTGGGTTCATGGGGACGTAGTTTTCTTCGCTGTCATGGGAGTCGCTGCTCGATGTCGTGCTGTGCACAGAGTCAGGTCGAGGGGACAAGGGGAATCTAGAGGAGCTAAGGACAGACGTGATCATCATGAATGCTAGAAACAGCTGTTAACTCACTCCTGTATAAAAATAAGCGGTAACAATTGTTCTCTTAAAAAATATCCCTTAGTTTGCAGTTACATATTGGACATTTTTATTATAACACATTTTGACTTTGTAGAACCTTGGCGGGGGGGGGGCTTCTCTAGGCTGTTGTCTGACCTGTTGCCCTTGAATTAGGCGTTTTATAAAGCTATTTCATAAAACAGACTATTTTAATTGCCCCGCTATCCAAACTCCGTGTCTTCGGCAAAATACTTACTCCCGAGCGAAGCTCCTGGTGATGGGAGATCTGACCGGGGCTTGTAGCTCTTCCCACTCCGGCAGCGGCTTTATTTCCAGAGGTGCCGGCTTGGCTAGAAAGAAAGAGAAGAGAAGGTCTGGGCACACAGGGCCTGGAAAAGCAAACAAGACCCTCCCAGTCTCTCAGTTTGCACTTGGTAGGCAGACGCCGTCTTACGAGAACAGGGCCTGCAGCGTCAGAGCCAAATGCTCAGTGACAAAAGCTAAAGCCGTGGATGCACACGGCCATCAGCCCAAGGTCCATGATGAGCTACTCCGTGCTGTCTCCCAGCGAAAACACGCACCTCATAGATACACGTTAAATGAGAATGTACAAGTGTGGATTCCTTTCAGGCTGCTGGGCACTATCCTCATTAATCCATTGTCTTACACATTTCATCTTCCTGGGATCCAGCCATCTATGGGGAACATACTCCCCACTACCGAAGCATCAGTGTGTAACAGCACAGGTAAAAGGATGTGTTGAAAGGACTGGAAACCCGGCTACCCCCCAAACCAAAAGAACCATCAAAAGTTTCCCCCAGATTTCCGTACTGTTTGTTCAAAAATATGTGGTCTTAATCAACCATCTTATAAATAACCACGGGAGTACAAAGCAGTCATTTCAAAGCTACAGGTCACAAAGGCTCACAGCTGAAGACAGTTACCGAATCTGAGTTAAGGGTTTTGCCTGTCTATCTCCTGAAAATAGACACCTGCAGCATACTGGCTGAATGGCGGTGCCTTATTCTTCACGTTCCCTCATTTACTTTTATTTTACACAGGAAGGCTCAGCTGCCAGTTTCGAAGTCATGCCACAGCAAAGACATTGAAACTATTCTTTATTCCATTTTCAGAACAGAAAACATACACACATGAAGACAGGAGACAATTGGGACTCACAGCAGCCCGGTAAGCAAAAGTAAAACAACGGGCCGCCGCCGCCTACAGCGTTAAGGGGATATCGTGGAGATAAGGCTGACCACAGCGGACAGGTAATCAAATACCCCCCTTGGTGCCGCTGCCTGTTGGAATGAACAGGCTCACTGGGCATCTCCAGATGTACTACTCTCTAGAAGCAACACACTGGGAAGCAATTTGCAATAGCAGAACTTCTAGAGCTCCCTTTTCCTTCGATTCTGTCTTTCTTTCGTAGGAAAAAAAGTATAAAAATAAACAGATTCCCAATGCCCCATGGAAGTACATACCCTTTCTTCTTGTAGCAAAGTCAGCTATGGTTTGTGAGTCAGTTCGCTCTAAACCATGGGGTTTGGGTCTTAAAATTTTAGGACTCTGACCTAATTGGTAAAAAGAAGACTCTCTTTATTATAATGTTATTTTTAAATTGAAAAAAAAAATGGATTCTGTTAAAAAAAAAAAAGAAGCCACAGAGCCACATGCAGAAATGCGAAATACTAGAAGCACAAACAAAAACTTGCTAGTAAAAACCATTCCAGTCTCGAGGGCCACGATTCATGCTCGGTGCAACGGGGCAGAGGACTCCGCAAGCTACGAGTGATGGGTGCGGGGTAGTGTAAGGGAGACGACCAGCTGCTTAGTCTTCTTTGCTTGAGGAAAGGGAGGGAGGGCATGTACCATGCGAGTGAGCGCTTCCTCTGCCGTGCCTTAGGGAACTAGACAATGCAGCCTCAGCACTGGGTTCTCCAGCACTCTGATTTCTCAAAGCACTCCGGATTCCATGATCACACACAGAGCCCGTCCACTCACCTCAAGCAGAAAGGTGCTCACAACCGTTCTTAGATGGGGCTTGTTACTACTCTGAGTATATGGACATGGCGTGGACGTGGTCACCTGGACACCAAAGACCACTGGCACACATGGAGGGTCTGCTATGGAACCCTCCAAATGGCTCTGGGAGTTATCCTCGGTTTGTCGCTGACCCAGTGGCCGTCAGAAGGGCCGACGGTAGCTTTGCTTTCCTCCTGAATGTTTACCCTCAGAACTCTCAAACAAACTTTTGTTTGTTTGTTTGAGACAGGGTCTTCCTACTTAGCCCTGGAACTCATTATCTAGACCAGACTGAACTCAAACACATGGAGATCCGCCTGCCTCTGCCTCCTGAGCGCTGGGGATTAAGGAAAGGCACAAGCCACTAGGCCAGGCTGTACTCTCCAAATCTTACCTCTTTTTGGTTAATCTGCGGCTGCTGTCTTCCTACGGTTTCTCACATTTCTGTAGCTCCATACTTCAACTGCCTGTAACTGCTGTCCAGTATTTAATGGGTCACACCTCCAAGCCAACTGCCTAAGCAGGGCCAGCACAGGGGTTCAAAACCCCGGGGCTATATGAGAAGCCTGGCTCCTCTGAGTAGTCGTGTCTGGACTAAGCACACTAGGGAACTTTGAAATGAGAGGCATGAACATAGAAGGAATGGGTAGCCCAGGGGGAGGAGAGCCTGTGTGAGGTCACCCAGGGGGAGAGAGCCTGTGTGAGGTCACCCAGGGGGAGCAGAGCCTTGTGAGGTCACCCAGGGGGAGGAGAGCCTGTGTGAGGTCACCCAGGGGGGGAGAGCCTTCTGAGGTCACCCAGAGTGAGGAGAGCCTGTGTGAGGTCACTCAGGGAGAGGAGAGCCTGAGTGAGGTCACCCAGGGGGAGCAGAGCCTGTGTGAGGTCACCCAGGGGGAGCAGAGACTGTGTGAGGTCACTCAGGGGGGGGAGAGCCTGTGTGAGGTCACTCAGGGGGAGCAGAGCCTTCTGAGGTCACCCAGAGTGAAGAGAGCCTGTGTGAGGTCACTCAGGGGGAGGAGAGCCTGTGTGAGGTCACCCAGGGAGAGGAGAGCCTGTGTGAGGTCACTCAGGGAGAGGAGAGCCTGAGTGAGGTCACCCAGGGGGAGGAGAGCCTTCTGAGGTCACCCAGGGGGGGCAGAGCCTGTGTGAGGTCACCCAGAAGGAGAGCCTGGGGGAGGAGAGCCTGTGTGAATCCTACCTGGAATCCTACCACGGCTGGTCTACTTGCACGGTGCGTCTTTCCAACTGCATTTAAACTATTCCATGGGTATTGCCTTCACAACTAGGACAATTCTCGTTTGTTACGATACATAAAATATAACCAGGCACCAGGGAGACAGTTCACTCGGTAAGGGCTGTGCAAGCTCCAGGGCCCGATCTCTAGCCTTCAGGTGAGACCCAGGCAGAGCAGTGCGCCCCTGAAACCTCAGGGCTGAGGGGTGCAGGGTGGGAAGTCGGTGACACAGGAGGATCCCCGAGCTTGTTGGGCAGCTCAGGGTTCAGGGAGAGACCCCACAAACGACGTGGAGCGTGACTGAGAAAAACACCCCACACTGACTCACTGACTCTGGTCTCCATATACTACATTGATAGAGGAGGGGAGGAAAAAAAAAATCACTGTTATCTAGAAAACATTTGCCTCCCAGAAACCAGTGTGCTCAGCGCACTGCCACAGGCCACGCTTGCCTCAAACACACAGGTGCGATCCCTTTTGAAAAGCCCTGCACACCGATGGTATCCTCAAAGGTAATGCCCACATAAACCTGATGATGCTATACGGGGGCTCTCTGAATCAGCCCATAACAACACAGCCTGCATTATTACTCTCCTAAAGCTATGCTAGTATTCCTAATGGGCACCCCCAAAAATCAAGGTGAAAGAAAAGTAACTCCCAAGGTCACTCTTGGCTAATTTCAGCAGGTAATTAAGGCAGAGTTCTGGGAAAAACAAACAAACAAACAAGCAAACAAACAAAAACGTTTGTACTTGTTTTAACAGACTCAGTGTAAGGAGGAATGCAATAATGTAATAACGGTAATTATTACACAGGGGAAACTGTTTCCGGCTAGTAAGGCTATGCTGTAAGAATATGTTCCATACTTACTTTCCTTAGTTCATATTATCCCCAGTCTGATTTTGGATTCAAACACTAACTCCTATTTATTAAAATTGGAGAAGGTTAAGCGAGGTTAAGAGCACTGGCTGGCCCTGCAGAGGACTTGGGTTTGACTCCTAGTACCCACATGGTGGCTCACAACTGTCTGTAACACCCGTGTCAGTGGATCTGATGTGTCCTCAGTCACTAGGCATGCACTTGGTATACATAAAGTTTGAAAAAGAATCTTTAAAAAAATTAGTTACGGTACTAGTATCATTCATGCAGTCTTCAAGTATTTATCAACTTATTTATACAGTTTTAGAGAAATCATGTAATTTTTTAATCCTATTCAAAAGTTCTTCAAGGACTCACTTTTTAAAAAAAGTATAGTGACATTTTGTTTGCAATCTAACAAATAAAGCTTGTCTGAAGATCAGAGTGCAGAGCCACACACCTAGTTAAGAGCTAAGCTACCAGTTAACTATACTCTAAGCCACTAATTAGCCACATAACTAAGCTACTAGTTAGCCAAAGAGAACAGGCAGGGGTGGCCACACCTTTAGGACCAGCATCTGGGAGGCAGAGGGAGATGGATCTCCTGAGTTCAAGGCCACCCTGGGCTACCTGAGAGTGAATCAGTCTAAAAGAGAAACAGAGCTCACACCTTTGATCTCAGCAGTTGGGATCACACGCCTTTAGTCCCAGCACTAGAGAGAAATATCCGACAGTCTCAGGGAGCCTGAGGTTAGGTGGAGAGCACTGCAGTCTCAGGGAGCCTGAGGCTTGGTGGAGAGCACTGCAGTCTCAGGGAGCCTGAGGTTAGGTGGAGAGCACTGCAGCCTGCAGTCACTCTGACAGGATCACCCCTCTTTGGTCTTAGCCTTGGTAGAGGTGGCCTGGCTGCTTTGCTTTTCTGATCCTCAGCTTGCACCCCAATATCTGTCTCTGGGTTTTTATTATTTGTGCTACAAATAATCTATTAGAGCAATAAACCCCTATGCAAATAGACACGGCTAGACAAAAAGCGGAGGGATTACATCGCTGGTGACTAACCTCTGGAACGACACGGAGGGTGGGCGGGCCAGCGGTTAAGCAGGAGCCTTGTGTGTGATGGCTTTACTTTCTGTGACAACCAATGGACTATCTCATAAAAGTTGCCCAGACTTCACTCGATTGCCTTTCTGTTTTAAAAGAACAGCTGCTGGAGCTGTTCTGCTCTACGCTTCTGGTGACTTCCACGCTTTCCGGGCATCTCTTGCAATACGCTGAAAGCGCTGCTTATTCAATGCATGTAAAATCTGGCTCGGAACAAACACTCCAGGACAGGACAGTGAACCCTGAGCTACTGCTAAATGTGCAAAGCGCCGGAGGCACGAATCGTGTGTCTGGCATTCACAGCGCCTCCGTCCTTCTCCAGCTTCGATCAGTCGGGAGCATCTGAAAAACCGGCCAGTACTATACACTGTGACAGCTGATGTCTCCAGCTGGGGCACAGACAAGACTAGACTGTCGCTTGTTTGTCACAGACGCTTTCAAAGAAAGCAGCCCCAATAAACCAGTTAGCCGAGACTCCAAGAGGAATCAAGCGCATCTGACAAAAATCAGGATTTCTTATGAGACAGCTAACAAGAGACACTGAAGTAACAGCTCAAGCAATCTATCGGGTGTCACTGAGCCGGCAGCTAAAATACTCACCCGTTGCTAGGAACAGTGAGAAGCCTCTCATGGCCAAATGAGAAACAAGCTTCCCAGCACACATATTCAAGATAAACTTAGTCGTGACATCATGATTTCAGCTTTTATTTGGTCTTGGCTAGGGTTTTGAGACTGTCTAGCCCTGGCTGGAACTTAGAAAGATCAGTCTGTGTCTGCCTCATGAGCACTGGACCCATCTGGCTGGAATCTGGGTGTTTTGCTGTTGCTGTTTACGAGCCCTGGCTGTCCCGGAACTCGCTCTGTAGACCAGGCTGGCCTCGAACTCACTGAGATCCACCTGCCTCTGCCTCCTGGCTGCTGGGATTAAAGGCGTGCACCACCGAGGCCCAGTAATTTATTTTTTTTAATTACATGCGTGTGTGTGTGTGTGTGTGTGTGTGTGTGTGTGTGTGTGTGTGTATGTTTGAATACAGGTGTGCCTGGAGGTTTGAGGAGGGTTTGGATCCCCTGGAGCTGGAGTTCCAGGTGAGTGACAGCTGCTGGCCATGGGTCCTGGGACCTGAATTCTAGTCCTCTTCAAGAGCCATCTTTCCAATCCTGTCTTTTTAAAGAGGTTTATTATTATTATTATTATTATTATTATTATTAGTTTTTTGAGACAGGGTTTCTCACTGCAGCCCTGGTTGTCCTGGAATTTCATTCTGTAGACCAGGCTGGTCTCCAACTCAGAGACTGACCTGCCTCCTGAGTGCTAAGATTAAATGCATTCAACACCACAGCCAGGCTTGGAATCTGGGTTTTAAACTCTGCTTTTTCTTTTTAAAGATGTATATATTTATGTATGTATGTATTTATTTGTTTATTATGTTCAGTTCTCTGCCTGCATGTATACCTGCAGGCCAGAAGAGGGCACTAGATCTTATTACAGATTGTTGTGAACCTTCTATAATGGGACCTGAACTCAGGACCTCTGGAAGAGCAGCCAGTGCCCTTAACCTCTGAGCCATCTCTCCAGCTCCTAAACTATATTTTTCTTAACAGTTATACCTTCTCAGGGTGAGCTGAAAAAGTATCCCTCATGCAGCAAACACTTTCCGAGGCCTCCTCCTTGACATCCCATTGATTGGAATTAAAGGTACACGTATGTGTGTAATTTATGAAGCAGTATATGTCATAGTATGAAGCAGAACTAAGACACCACATAATAATACAGGACATGCCAGCAATGTCAGACTTAGAGCCTCGGCCCTTACCCACTCCACCCCACCCCTACATTTATATGGAGCCTAAAGTTAGCCCAACTCCTTAGTTAGGGGTTAACAAGCAGAGATTACCGCTAACATGAACTAACCACAGGAAAATAACGTGCTGGTTTAACGTTTTAAAAAGGATCTCAGTACCTGGTGCCTACAATTTGTATACTGATCTTTTAGTGACCTGCGGATAGCACAACTCCTTAGTTAGGGGTTAACAAGCAGAGACTACCGCTAACATGAACTAACCACAGGAAAATAACGTGCTGGTTTAACGTTTTAAAAAGGATCTCAGTACCTAGTGCCTACAATTCATGTACTGATCTTTTAGTGACCTGCGAACCAATTATGGATATCTTCATGCTCATTTACACTTTATGCCAAGAAGAAAACAATTAGTGAGATTTCTAACAGAGTTAAAGACAAAGACAAACAAAGGGACAAAAAGCCTGTGGCACTTGAACCCTCCCTAAAACAACCACAGATCATGGTCAGGGGGAATGGGCAAGAGAGGCTTTGGGTGAGGCCAACAGTGCGCTGGTCTCAGCAGCAGCCAGGCTACCTGGCCAGGATGCAAAGACAACCTGGACTACTTGAGTGGTATCTAACCAGTCTGGAGCCTACAGTGATGGAGGAGGCCATCAGAAGCAGATGTGGACAGGGCGAGGGCACAGACAGGATCCAGGCGTGGAGCTGAGGCCAAGAGAGGTGCTGCAGGCCAAAGCTCGAGGAAGGCAGGACCCAATCAAGGTGGGGAACACGGGGAGGAAGAGAGAAAGGGGAGAGCAGGGTAGACGCCCCGCCCCACAGACAATCGCACAGGGTGAAGATGACGGACTACCGTACAGTGTCAGCAGAACACATCCTTACTGTGTAAGAACAAAACCAAACCCTTTCCTCTGAAGCAGTCTGAGTCTCAGGCCCTGGTCCCCACAACTACATCACGCTAATGATTTAAGCCCAGGTTAATAAGAAGTTTGCATAGACATTACATGTCCTGACAAAGCTACAGATAGCACGTGGCTTTTCAAATGACTTTAACTCCCCCTGCAAAAAGCCAGGATCCTATCACACCGCACAGACTCTAACTTTAGTTGGTTATCAAGACTTATCCAGTCTGGCTGACCTGGATCTATGTAGACCAGGCTGGCTTTGAATCAAAGAATTTAGTCTGCTTCCCATGTACAGGAATGAAAAGCACTGGCCACCATGCTTGGCTTGCACCCAAGGGTTTAAAACTTGAGGAGACATTACCCAAAGGGGCTGAGAAGTTTCCTCCGGAGAAGAGGACCAGGCCTAGTAAACCCTGCTGCTTCAAAACCAACTTGCTTAGGAAGTCCAGAATAAGACATTCTGGAGCTTCTGCATAACTCTTTTTTTTTAAAGTTATGATGTGGGATAAGAGATTGTACAGACACTGTCACTACTGCTACATAGTCAATCAAGTGCATTATAATCTTAGATCTAATTTGATACAACACAAAATAGCAAGGGAAGGCCATATCTAGAGTTAGGTTTGGCTTGCAATTCTTCAAAAAAGCAAAATAACTGGCAGAAATTAACAACAAGGAAAAAAAACAATAAAGAGGATGATATACATAAAACCCTAGATTTCCCATCACTTTTGGCATGTGTGAGAGTGTCACGTCAGCGCAGGGGGACTGCCTGCTGCCCCCCTCACCCTGGATATTCAGTTTGTAACCACTATTCTACACTGGGGAGACTTAGAAATCCCCCCCCCCCGGGCAGCGACATATTCATTCGCAAGCAGCAGGATTTCTGTGCTTACGTTAAGGTCCCCGGGTGTATGAAGTGTTTCAGATCACCGCCAGTCAGTTCCATGATTAGGTATGGCTTCGGGCAGCCCTCACTGCGCCCCTCCCCTACCCTTTTAGTAGTCATTCCCCTTACCTTTTCTGTCTGGCTTGAGGTTCCTATCCACTGGGGGTGGTTCACAGTCAGCAACAGGAACTGGCCTCCTGGGAGGGGTCTTTGGGCTGGACCTGAAGCCCAAATGAGCAGGAGGAGGGACTTGCATCCCAAATGAAGAAAAATCAAATGTCCCAGGGGTCATTGGCACATAGTTTGGTTCCTGAATTGGTTCCGTAAAGCTGCTGGAATGTTGTCGTGGTGGCGAGTTGGGGTTCATGGGGACATAGTTTTCATCCGGTTCTTCACCTGAGACACTTGCCACTGTCAACACATTTTTGATTTTCTAAAACACACATAATAAACAGAGCCACCGTCACACATGAAGACACAGTTATCACATCTGCTCCTAAGGGATCTGTGGTCAGTTTCATTTCATGGTCTCAGAGACCCCCAGGGTACTAAGTTATGAAGATTCAGAAAATGCCACGGTCAGTTATACTTACAGACTGGTTATGGAAGCCTTCCAGGGAACTAGATCTATCGCTCGGGAAGGTCCGTGGAATATCATAGCAGTCCTGAGAACTAGCATCTGGAATTGAGGAAAAGCTGTCAGTTTTTGTTTCCATCTCGCCATCTTAAGGGTGCTCTACTCCACTTCACGCACACACATGCACACATGTGTACACACATGCACGCACACACGCTCACGCATACCACACACACGCACACACACCAGCGTGCACACACACCAGCACGTGCACACATGCACACCCACGCACACATTCCACAACCCTGAAAGGACACTCATCAAACAGGGGCTCAAGCCGGCATAGTAAACACACCCCCACATGTTTACCAACATCATGATCTGACCTTGCCAGCCATCGAAGGCCCAAACCTGGCAACGAGAAGGGTTAATCTGAAGATGGAGAAAAGAAATGGTACCCACCCGAGGCTAGTATTTCCCTGACTTATAACTAGGCTGTACACTGTACAGCCTCTTTGGAAGGAGAGAAGACCGTGTGTGGGTGGGGTCATACCTACGACCCCAGTGAGGAGGCAGAAGCAGGAAATCAAGAGCTCAAGGGCATTCTCAGGGCGACAGGAGATCTTGTTTCAGGAAGGAGGGAGGGAGGGAGGAAAGAGGAGAATGGCAGGGTAGGAAGGAGAGACGGAAGAGGAAGATGACAGGGAAGGAAAGGGCAGAAAATCTGAGCTTGGCACTGGAAGGCTGAACACATACTGATAAAATATTTTTGTTGTATATTAATTCTTTGGGTTTTTTTTTGTAACAACTAGAAAACTCTACCACAAAAATACAGAAATGCAAACACATAGTTTTTAGGGCATACGCACCTAAACCATTTTTTTTTTAATTTTAAGACTTTAAAAATCTTAGAGAAACAATGATTCTAGCACAAAAAACAGACATACAGACCAATGAACTAAGAAAGCCTAGATACAAACCCAAGCAGCTACAGCCTCCTGATGGTTTTCACAACAATGCCAAAAATACACATGAGAAAACATAGCCTCTTCAACAAATAGCACTGGGAAAACCGGCTGTCTACCTGAGAGTAGTAACCCTGGATGCCAGTAGCTTATCCTGCAAAAATCAACTCCTAGTGTATCAAAAACCTTACTGTAAGACACAAAACTCCGAAGTTGCTGGAAGAAAAAGAAGGGGACAACACTGCTGTGTGTGCAGAGGCAAAGGACGTTCTCAGCAGGACATGGGCACCTAGTACACAGAGCCAACACCTGGCACATGGGGCCCCATGAAATTAAAATGTTTCTGTACAGCCACGGGAGCACAGGGAGAAGCTAATCAAGAGACAGCCTACAGAAATGGGGGAAAGTCTTTGCCAGCTAGACACCTGACAAAGGACTGATCCCAAGAATAAACTCAAAAAACAAAAAAAGAAATCACCTAGCTCAGCAGTTCTCAACCTATGGGTCTTGACGCTTTTGGAGTCAAACAACCCTTTCACAGGGGGTTCTGAAGACCATTGGAAAACACAGATATTTATGTTGTGATTCGCAACAACAGCAAAATTACAATTATGAAGTAGCAATGAAAATAATTTTATGGTTGGGGGCGTGTCATGCACCATGAGGAACTGTGTTCAGGGGTTGTAGGTTAGGAAGACTGAGAACCGCTCACCTAGTCAATACATGGGCTAGTTACGGAGTATCCAGTACATAAAGGATGGAATGCAAATGGCCATTAACACACCAAAATCCTGTTGAACCTCACTAGCAGTCAGAGAAATGCAAATTAAAACTGCACTGAGATTCTCCCTTACCCTAGTCAGAATGTTGGTCCTTAAACAAAAACACACAAGCTCACACCCAACTCCAAATCCAAACCAAGACCACAACAAACAAACAAACAAACAAAAAAACAACTAGCAAGGGCTGTCAAGGATGAGGACTCACAAACACGGCTGGGGGGAATACGAAGGAGCAGCCATTGTGGGAGTCCGTATGGAGGCTGCCTAAGAACACTACTACAAGTAAAAACACACGCACCGCATGAAGCAGCTACACCACTCCTGAGTCCTTCCGAGCGGCAGATCAGAGGCGTGCACATCAGGGCTGAGTGCAACACTACTCACAGCAGCTCAGCGAAGCATCCAACAGCGGGTGTGTGTGTGTGCGTGTGTGTGTGTGTGTGTGTGTGTAAGGAAAGTGTGCTGTGTATACACACAGTGCGATTCTTTTCAGCCATAAAGAAGAATGAATTGGGGCTGGCCAGAGGCTCAGCAAATAAAGGCACTTGCTGCCAAGCCTGAGGACCTGAGTTTGTTCTCTGGGACCCACACGGCCGAAGGAGAGAACTGATTCTAGAGTGTTGTCCTCTGCTTTCCTACACATAATAGATGAATAAACAGAGGGAAAAAAAAACCCTGAAGAAAACAAAACAAAGAGAACCATCATGCCATTTGCAAGAAGATGGATGCAACTTGAGATAACCACATTAAGGGAATTAAATCTCATGAAGACAGATGTCATGCTTCATGGTTACTAGATTTTATACTGATAGACAAAATCGTGCGCAACATGAAAGTAGGAACAGAACTCTTAGGAGATCAAAGGAACCAACAAAGATAGGGATGAGGGGAGGAGAGGAAAGGTAGGGGACATGGGGACTGTTGGGGAAGTCCTGTGCATTTGTCAATAAAGCACTGCTGGCCAATAGGGAATCTAGATAGGTGGGACTAGGAGTCTAGGAGGACTCTGGGAAGGAGAAACACAGAGAGTCAAGATGTAACGCCATGGGGTAGGAAGCCTGGAACTATTCTCCGGTAAGAGAAATACTTAGATTAACAATTATGGGGTAATTACTTAAGTCAGAGCTAGCCAGTAAGAAACAAGCAAGGCCAACAGCTTCATAATGAATATAGCCTCCTGTGTGTTTATTTGGGACTGATTCGGCTCTGGAACCAGGCTGGCGGGAAGCCTTCTCTCAAGGAAAAAGCTTCCCTTTACAGGGGACGGTACGCTCAACACATGGTATTCCATACTGTACACGAATTGAAGACTTTAGAGAGTAAGTCAGACCTATTCCCCACCCCCAAGGCTTCCAGCTTGTGTCTGCAGGCTCTACGAGATGGAGTAAGACAAGTGTCAGCTAAGGTGGACAGAGAGGAGACTCGGTGCTCTGAAAAACCAGGAAGAGCAGAATGGTTCGGTTTGAGCATCATCGTTGCCTATTAAGACAAAACCCCAAAAGCTGCTGGCAGAGGAGAGGAGGCAGAAAACCCAAGAGATATGACATAGAGACACGGCTGGACGGATGTATTTCTGTTCAAACTGCCCGCTTCTGTAGAAGGTTCTAGAAGGCGGGAGGGAAACAAGGTGGGAAGCAATGACCGTAGTTTTCCAGGTGTGAGGTAATCTTTTCTAACGGAGCAGGCAGGCAAACAGACAGACAGACAGACCCTTCCGGGATGTACTGACTCTGGTATCATGGCTGTATGTGTGGGAGCTGCAGGGCTATAGAAGAAAAAGGATAAATATCCTTGAACACCATATGATACTGAAAAGAACAATTATGGAGAAAAATGGGTTTTCCTGCATGTGTGTGTGTGTGTGTGTGTCTGCATGAATGTGGTGTATGCGTACATGTGCACGTGGGTTCGTTTGCCTGTGTGCCTTCGTGGTGAGTGGAGACGAGAAGGGATCCTCCTGAACCACTCTCCTGGCAGGGGCCCAAACCTGCGAGGGTGCTGGGACCTGAGCTTAGGTCCTTACGCTTAAGCCGTAAGGGTTCTGACCCACTGAGCCATGCCTCTAGCCCCTCAGAAAAACGGGCTTTCCATCACTGACCCTTCCACAACTTGTTCAAATCCACGGTAGAAATGGTATTACTCCTGGATGGTGGCATGCCAGCCGTAGGGACACAGTAACTGCTGTCAGTGTCTGAGGCCGTGCGTGGGGCGCCACACGTTTCCACAGGAGACCGGTCATGAGTTAGATGTGGCTTTGGTGGCCGAGGTGGGGGGATATCAGGAATGGTGTCCAGCTTGGATGACTGTCCCAGTGTGCCTTCTGGAAATGTCCGTGGAATCTGGTAAGTGTTGCCAGGTGTTGGTGGAATGTCGTAACTGATTGACACATGTCTCATCTGGGCTTCTACACTCGAAGTCCCAGACGGGGTATTAAAGATGTAAAGCTGTCCATCCGCTTCAGTACTTGACGGAGATTCCTTTGGCAACACGTCGTGGGAATAACTCCTGGGCAGGTTATAGAGGCTGGAGTCTACAGAGACGGACGCAGCCCGGGACGGTGGGCAGTCATACAGCATTTGCTGCTGAAAAAAGCCATTCACCCCATGCTTGCTCTGGGAGGAAGCGGGAGTCTTATGGGAAGGGACGTTGTCATTGCAGTCTGTCTCGGAAGAGGTGGGCTTTGCAGAGTCAGCGTGGGTTCTGAATAAAATTGTGAATGTCAGAAATAAAACACGATCAGGACAGACAGATACAGTTTTGACACACCTCCTACAGTTCAGCAATCAAAACATATTTTTCTGTTAGATTGTTGTTTTGTGATCCGTAAATTCAAGAAGCATAAATGTTCTTTAGTTGCTTATAATTATAAACCAACAAAACGCTGCCACCAAACTGCCTGACGTGTTCTCGGTAATTCTTGTACTTGCCCACGCCTAGTTGTACCAAGGAAACACACACACACACACACACACACACACACACACACACACACACGCACACGCACACACGCACACACGCACACACGCACACACACACACACAATCTTCAGCACTGATCAGACACCACAGAACTTCAGACACAAGGAAAGCATCTTCCACTAAGAGCATGAAAAACAAAAACAAAAAACCTGCCAGTGTCCAGTTTACAAAGTTCATTTATTGCTCTTTAACCAGCCTTGACAAACTGTTCTGCAAAACCTAAAACCAAGTGGGAACTGCAGAGGACATCCAAGAGGACAACAGTCTCCTTGCTATCTTCCCTTCTGTCTATTAAGAGGAACAAAATCCATGACACAGGGTTAACTAAGTCCTAACAACCATGGGGAAATCTCACTTGAGAGTAAACCTGCTTTGGATATATTGTTAATATCTGCAAAAGATTTACTTTTATTGTTTTTAAAATTATGGGTACGTGTATGCTTATGTGTTTGGGTATGTGCACAGAGGCAGGTGCCCACACGGCCCACAGAGGTCCCAGAACCCCTGCACTGGAGTCCCAGGCACCTGTGAGCTGCCTGAGTGGGTGCTGGGAACAGAACCTGGGTCTTCTTGCAGAGTGCGACATGAGCTTAACGGCTGAGCCATCTCTCCAGCCCTGTATATTTCTCAGTAATGGCTGGGTCTGTGTTACATTTGTCGCGGGACCCCTCCCACTCTGGGGCAGAGGAGCTCACTATACTGCGTTACTTACCTCCTCCCTGGCTTTGGTACCCACTGCAAAGTTCTGTTCAGGGACTGAGGGCCCTCCTCAGTCTTTCTCACACCTTCACCTTCTCCAGGGAATGCTGACAGCTCAGTTCTCATCAAGCTCTGAGTCAATGATGTGCCACCCTTTATCTGCGCACCTGCCCCAGGGAAAATTCCATCTCCCTGACAAGCTAGCTGCCCTCCCTGACTGGGAGGACAGAAGCGACTCCTTGGACTCCAGCCTCAGTACCCTCAAAGCTTGACTCCCTGCGACCCCTTATCACCGGTCAAGCACTGAGTCCAAGACCCCCCCCCCATTACCTGTTCCCTGCTCCGTTCCCACTCTACTCCAAGTTCAGACAGATCTCTGTGACGTCTGCGGTTGAAGATTACTTTAAGGTGTATAGCTTTTGCTTATGACGCATTTTGCTTAACTCTGTGAAGCTGTGGTTCTTTTCCCGTCTATAGCATCTATCTGGTGGTCTAATACAGGGTTGAACGGCCAATAGTGAGACAGGATCAAGGACAGGCAGGGCTGGCAGGCAGAGGGAATAAATAGAAGGAGAAGCGAAAGGGAGGGCAAGAGAACGAGGAGAGGAAGACGTCAGAGTCGGTCACCTAACCACCCAGCCAGGCACAGAGTAAGGGTGAGAGTAAGACACACAGAAGGGGGCTGGAGAGACGGCTCAGAGGCTAAGAGCACTGAATGCTCTTCCAGAGGCCCTGAGTTCAATTCCCAGCAACCACATGGTGGCCCACAACCATCCGTAATGAGATCTGGTGCCCTTTGCTGGCCTGCAGGTGTACATGCAGACAGAATACTGTATACACAATAAATAAATTATTAAAAAAAAAAAGACACACAGAAGGAAGAGAAGGGGAAGGCCAGAGGCGAAAGACAGATGGGACAATTCAGACTAAGAAAAGCTGGCAAGAGACAAGCCAAGCCAGCGCCGGGCATTCATAACTAAGAATAAGCCTCCGTGTGTGGTGTATTTGCGAGCTGGGTGGCGGGCCCTCTAGAGGCCGAAAGTCAAAAGACCAAGAACAACAGCAGACTTCCTCAGCACAGGCCTTCCCCTTCCAATCTGCCCACTGGAGCTAACGCCCATATTTTCAAAACATGGTTTCTATAGTATTCACTTAGAGAAAAACCTACAGATTCCTAGAGGTTGTGGGGCTATAAGGCCAAAGACTAGCTCAGAGCATCAAGGCTCCCAGTAATACTTAATATTATTTATTATGTGGAGGGAGGGGGGAAGAGAGAGAGAGAGAGAGAAGAGAGAGATAGAGAAGAGAGAGAGAGAGAGAGAGAGAGAGAGAGAGAGAGAGAGAGAGAGAGAGAGAGAGAGAGAGAGAGAGAGAGCGCGTGTGGTAGGGCCCTGGACTACTTTGTAGAATCCCGTCTCTCTTTCTACCTTCACGTGGGTTCTGAGAATTGAACTTGCGGCTGTCCAGCTTGTGTGGTAATTGAGCTATCTTACTGACCCTGGTTTTCTTGTCTTAAAAGCAATACTCAAACTATCCTTGTAGGATTTCAAAAGTAACCATGCATGCTCTACAATATGCATTTCATTTAGTTTACATGTAGGAGCCCACAGCAGTTGGAAGGCTTCTGACTCCTGCCGGATTACACTCTCGTGGTGGGGAAGGAAAATTACTGAGTGACTTCCCGCACCACAGGGAGATAGAGGTGTAGGCACTGCACAGCTAGCATGCCACAGAAACCCAGGGAAGGCTGGCAGGATGGCTCAGTGGGTAAGAGCCTTTACCACCAAGCCTGAGGATGGTTCCTGGAACCTACAGAAGGAGAAAACCACCTCCTTTACAAATTGTCTCCTGGTGTGGGCGACTCCCCTCCCCCACATACATACAACTATAATTGAACACAGGTTAAAAGACAACAATCCAACCCCACCAACCCACAGGGGCATTTCGATCCCAGAGCCTGGAGACAGGCTTCCTGGAGGAGAGTGCGTATGTGCTGAATCCTAGCAGATAAAAAGAGTGTGTGAGTCAATTGCCACCTATGTCTGACTGTGTAAGTACTTCATGCTCATAGACTCTGGCTTCTTCAGAGGGTTACTTAAGAGTTCCCAGGGTGACTGCATCTCAGGGGAATGTGTCCCATGGAATCAGTTTGTATCTTCACAGCACCTAGTGTAATAGTGGGCATGGGGTGGCTACTTCACAAAAATTGTTATTCAACTGCCACGTCAGCGAAGTATCTGACACAGTAACTTCTAGGACAATTTCTCCTGCAGCAGCAATGATGTATCAGTGGAATTAATGAAAGGCACTGTCATAAAAAGAAAAAAATACTCAACACTGGCACTGATCAGTTGGTTTCTCAAAAGCAACACGCCACCAGAAAGTTACGGTGAGTCTCCGGCAAGTAAAGTCTCAGTTAGTTGCACAGGGCCAAGTTCACAAGTGTACAATCTTCTAGATTCACAGCAAACAAGCACAGTCGAGTTAGAATTTGACGGTATTAACTAGTGTGGACTTACACAATTTTCTTGCTCTTACAGGTAAAATTCCATTATAACAGGCAAAACCATCTGTGGAATGTTCCCAGCTCCTTCTACTATTCCCAGGGAATGGATCACAGAAACCATTTCTGGGGGTTTTAAGTTCTACATTTTTGTTTTGTTTTGTTTTTTTCAAGACAGTGTTTCTCTGTGTAGCTCTGGCTATCCTGGAACTCACACTGTAGACCAGGCTGGCCTTGAACTCAGAGATCCGCCTGCCTCTGCCTCCCGAGTGCTGGGATTAAAGGCGTGCACCACTAAGCCCAGCAAGTTCTACATATTTTTTTTTGAGCGAACATTCTCTGTAATCGTATTCTAACCGACAGTCACCTTTTCAACACTGGGAAGCTTTATTTTTAATTAAAAACAGTAAAGCTTAAATTCCTCAACACCTTGCTTTATAAACATCCTGTGTAGGATGCAGGTCACTGCCACTTTTGTAGTGTGAGCAAATACACTGGCCAGCAGAGCTGTCCCCGATGGTCATGGGCTGTCAGTGGCAGACACTGGCCTGTTTACCAATCTGCATTTTCCTGTTGCTTCTTCAAATACTAAAATTCTCCCATCTCCTTTGCCACTTTGTGCCTTCCAACTTCTCAATACCAAAAGCCAAGGATGATCGATTTAAAATAGCTTTGGGCTTAGTACAGGACAGGTGTGTGTGTGTGTGTGTGTGTGTGTGTGTGTGTGTGTGTGTGTGTGTGTGTGTGTGTGTGTGACTTAAAATATCTTTGGGCTTAGTACAGGACAGAGTGTGTGTGTGTGTGTGTGTGTGTGTGTGTGTGTGTGTGTGTGTGTGTGTTGGGCTTAGTACAGGACAGGTAGGGGTGTGTGTGTGTGTGTAGGGGGTGATGGCCCTGTACCAAGCAATGGCAAAAGGCCTTTTGGATCCTCATAGATTTCTATTTAAAAACCTGTAAAGTCATAACTTGGAGGCCAGCACTGCTTCATGGCTGAGGAGGTCTGAAAGGGTCACAGAGTGTCATGAAATGTCACTGCTCCCCCAAGTCTGCCTAGCCTCTAGGATTTGCCATACTGGGATTTTACCTGTGTTATTAGTTTCTCACACAGATCCAAAACTACAGCACACTCACTGCAATGGGATCGTTTTGCTTTCAAAATCTTCTAGTAGTAGGTACTCCTCGCCTTCTTCAGAAACAAAAGATGACCCTTGGCTGGTTTATAATCACATAAGAAATGGAGCAAGGTCACCATTTATAGGACAGTGACATCTGTTAAGCAAGTAACACCCGTGAGTCTGTAACAGAGACTGCGACTCTTTCCAAAGAGTCTTGTAGGTTCAGCCATGATGGCCACGATGGCACAAACTGTGCTTCATCAACAAAAGACCTCCCAGATAACAGAAATCACTGACAAAGGATTGTTATAAGCCTGTAATACAAACCTGCAGTGTTTGTATTGAGATGGTGCCACGTAAGTTTCAATGTTTAAAAAAGCCTAAAGACTTTCCAATGCACACACACACACATACATGTGCACATATGCGCACGTGCACGCACCCACTCACACGCATTCGCAACCACACATATGTGATGGCATGTATCACGTACCTGGTGGGTTCTGGCTTCTTGCTTTGACAGTTGATCAGCAAGAGATAGTCTTGTGGGTCATCCTGGAGGCCTAGAGTGTCTGGGTGTGGCGGGAGGCTGATGAGCTGGTAAGAGGGAGGTAGTGTGACTGGAGAGGCTTCCAGCTGGGTGGAGGCTGGCGCTGTGTTCCCAGCGAAAGGCGAATCAACGGGCGCCTGTGAGGAGTTGCCGAGGGGCTTCACAGGATCTGCAATGAAGTTTAATTTTCAGTCCAGCACAGTTTAAGAGTCGATTGTTGTTATTGGACTAAGTTAGTTGGAAAGTTAGGGGACAGAATAAACGAAGACAGTGGCAGTTAAAACAAGTGCTACCCGAGGCCACAGGCGGTGGTCCACCTGTGCAATGCCAGCTGTTCTGAGGGGGAATACCGCTCACACTCAGGAGTTCAAGGCCAGTCTGGGCAAAAGAACAGGATGGGACCTCAGAACAAAGCAACACACACTGTCCAAATAGCAACATTTATACGCCAGTTGATTCTTGTCAAAGACGTCTGAAGGAGACCCTTTCTTTCCTTTAGTCCAGAACGCTGAGGAAGAAACGGTTGGGGCTGAGGAGATGCTCAGTTGGTAAGTACCTGCCATGCAAGCAGGAGGGCCCGCGCCGAGACCCCCAAACCACAGGTGTGGAAGCCAAGCAGATCCCAAGAGCTCACTGGCCACCTAGTCTAACCCTCCAGACACGGCGAGAGACTCAAAACGGACAGAGGCATGCGTGCACACACGAATACACATATGCCCACATCCACTCCCCGTGAGGCCACAATAATGTAACCCCGAAACATATGTAGTCTTGAAACCATTTACATTAAATAAAGTGTTCTAAGACCCCAGCAGGACACATTTCTTAAAGTTAATTTCATTTAGTGTGCATAGGTCTCCTGCCTGTGCGCATGTCTGTGCACTGTGCATGCTTGGTGCCCTGGGAGGTCGGAAGAGGGCACTGGATGCCCTGGAACTGCAGTTACAGGTGGCCGTGGGCTACCACGTAGGAGCTGGGAATGGAACTTGGGTCTTCTGCAACAACAGTCAATACTCTTAACCACTGAGCCATCTCTGCAGCCCCAGGGACAGGTTTGTTGCTGTTTTCTGTTGTTTTTGATCCCCCTGGCCTCCACGCTGAGGAAGCGTTTCTTAGGGCAAGCCAACCTTGCAAGGAGACTCACCGATGGCCTTGCAGACTGAAATGCCGCTGCGTGTTCCTGGGTCTGCTCTCCAGGCTATTGCCCATTCTTTCCTTTCTACGTCTCACTAGGCTTGGGGACCACCTGTCCAATTCAGGGGCTAGCATCAGAACCCCTGCCCGCACCCACACCAGTCAGTCTGCAGAGTTCTCAGAAAAAGACACCAAGTAAAGAAGCAATCCCCAAATCCCTTAGCCATGTTCCAAAATGATAAACGAAAGTTGCGCAGAAGGGTATAACTGGAAAATAAGTTGTACATCGAGCTGGGCTTGGTGGCGCACGCCTTTAATCCCAGCACTGGGGGGGGGGGGGCACAGACAGGCAGAGCTCTGTGAGTCTGAGGACAGCCCGGCCTACAGAGTGAGTTCCAGGACATCCAGGGCTACACATAGAAACCCTGTCTCGAAAAACCAACAAAACAAAACAAAGTAAGAAGCTCTCTGTAGTTTCTGATATGACAAAGCATAATTTTAAGGGGCCTGACAGACTATGATCAGTTACTCTGGTTAGAAACACAAGGCCATCTACAGTCAAGGAAAAGTCAAATACCCAGATGCAAATAAACAGAGAGGGGAAAGCTGAGGGAGAGTCAGGTGTTAAAAGATAAAATACGCAAAACACGTTAAAAAGTGTTAAAGGGGCGAATGTTCCATCAACTCTGATTGAATGTAACCTGATGATCTGACTTCAGTCTCCAGAACTACATGGTAGAGAGAAGTGCATATTGTTCTCTGACCTTCTGTTCTGTGGCAACACACACACACACACACACACACACACACACACACACACACACACACACACACACACACACACGGGCACGGGCACGGGCACACAGACACACAGGCACAAACATACAAATAAACACCCTCACACAAATAAATGATGCCAATTTAAACATTCTGAGCTGTGCCTAAATAGCATTTAAGATTTCTGCTAGAGTTAACAACTGGTCCTCAGAAGACTCCTGTTTGACCCTACAGGCCTGTGTGAACTCAGCCTCTGCTGGGTTACAAGCCCCATGCTTTAGCCCACTCTGCTCTCTGCCTTGTTTGAATTTCTGACTATTTACTCTCTCTGAGTATCTCCTAAAATACAAACACTGGTTCAAAGTTTGCATGCACATGTAAAATCACTTCCCATTTCTTAACTCAGAATGCACCAAGAGTATAATTAGCATCCATTAAAGGCCTGATAAATGACTGGAACAAACTCCTAATTGAAATTTACTAAGAAAGTTAATAGGGACTGCTCAGGCGAGGCCTTCCAGCAAGCAGGTCTTCAGTGCAGCGGGGAAGTTATGATTTGATTAGACCCACAAAGCAGAAACTGGCTCATATGACCCCCTCACCCTATGTATTGGTCTATACTATTTAGGACCATCATGCTTTGTGTCAAAAGATAAATATAGGGGATTGACAGGAATGGAGGGGGGGACAAGAGAGAAAAGATGTCTTATATGGTAGTGAATATGACCAAAATACACTATGCACATGAATGAAAATATCATATCAAACCTATTATTATATATAATATATGATAATAAAATTTTACTGTCCCCGGGAGACGGCTCAACAGGTAGAGGCACTTGCTGCCAATCTGGATGACCTTAGGTCTGTCCCTAGGATCCACATAGCAGAAGGGCATGACTCCTACAGGTTATCCTACGATCTCCATGCAAACAGTGACTGTGTTTCAATTTAAAAAGGTCGACCTGATAAATTGATGCGAGAGATTCTGCGGTAGCAGCCGCTGTCAGGGGAGCCAACTGCAGCCTCCACAGCTTAACCAGCCAAGTGGGACCCTGAGCGTCTTCACGTCACAACTTGTGTAGCATGTAACTTGTGTTTCATGTACAAAGTGCCTCTTAACTTTCCAAGCCTCTATCCCTCACACGTTTCAAATTCCTTCCTGGAGCCTTTTAATCCTTAGGGGGTGCTGACAAATGCCATCATGCTTACCTGAGGGCTGATGTCATGGAAATAAACTGTGGGGTGGTCCAGAAATCCACACGCCTGGGCCCTGCCACAGGGTGCCCACTGAACCACAACTGAAACTGTGCAGGAGTTTCAAAGAGAAGAAATACACTTTCTGGTTTAACTGCTTCTCCAGGAAATGCAAACTAAATCATGAAGGTACCACTGCACAGTCACTGGGAAGGCCAAGACCAGCCACTGACTATTATCAAATGTTGCTAACAATATGAGCTAACAATGTGTCACACACTTCTGGTAGGAAAGCAGTTAGTACAATGACTTTGAAGACAGAGCTACGAACTCTACAAATGCTAAATTGCAAATGTCCTATGATGTGGCATGGGCCCAAAAGAACTAAGAGCTAATGTCTAGCAATAGACACGCACCACATAACTGTCTTACAGAGGAGCTGGGTTTGTTTGTTTGCTTTTTCTTCTTTTTATTTTATGTGCACATTTGTCTGCGTGAGGGTGTCAGATCGCCTGGAACTGGAGAGCTGCCATATGGGTGCTGGGAATTGAACCTGGGTCCTTCGGAAGAGCAGCCAGTGCTCCTAACCACTGAGCCATCTCTCCAGCCCTAGGTTTGGTTTTTTACATACACGCTAGGCAGTTCCCAACTATCTGGCAGGAACCCTAGCTTCAAGATGCTCTTCTGGCCTCCCTGGGCACCTGTACACACACACACACACACACACACACACTTAAAAATAATAAAAAAGGATCTTTTTGTTTTAAAAAGACACATAAGAATGTTCACACCTTTTGTTTGTAGAACAATCAAGATGCCCACCTACCAACATCCAGACAGATCCATGCTGTCTGGAAAGATAGAAGCCTGCATGGGAAAAACCGCCACACATTCAACATGGTGACTCCTAGGGACTTAAGGTTGGAGGAGAGAAGCCAGACTGAAGGACTCTGCTTATACGGCATTCAAAACATACAAAACGAATGAATTAACATAAGTTAAAAGTATCCCAAATTTACTTCAGGTGGGGATATCTCCAGGAAAAAGGATTCTCTGGATGGAGTGTGAATGCTGAAATTCTTAATCTGATCTAGAACTTTATAGAACACTTACGTTTAAAAGGTGTGCAGATGAGCACATACAAAGGCTTGAAGCAATGCATTGATGATTTATTTATGCCTACACAGTAGTAATAATAGATAATGCTTTCATACAAACGGTTAAAAAAAAAAAAGAGCTGGGTGTGGGGGTACACACCTTAAGTTCCAGTAACCAGGAGGCAGAGGCAGGAGAATCTGAGTTTCAGGCCTGTCTCAAAAAAAAAAAAAAAATTGAAGAATGTTTACTGATTACTTTATGTTGTAAGGGTGTTTGCTTATATTATGTCTGTGCACCACTCGCCTGCCTGGTGCCTGCAGAAGTCAGAAGAGGGTGTCAGATCCCCAGAACTGGAGTGACAGTTGTGGGCCACCATGTGGGTGCTGGGGATTGAACCTGGGTCCTCTGAAGAGCCACCAGTGCTCTTAAACACTGAGCCATCTCTCCAGACAGTAAAAAGAAACTCAGAAGCTCTTTTTTCTTTTTGGTTTTTCGAGACGGTTTCTCTGTGAAACTGTACTGGCTGTCCTGGAACTCACAGAGATCCACCTGCCACTGCCTCCCGAGTGCTGGGGCTAAAGGCATGTGCCACCAAAGCCTGGCTGGAAGTTCTTGATTAATACTGCTTTATGGAAAAGGAAGTACTCCACACACACACACACACACACACACACACACACGCACGCACGCACGCACGCACGCACGCACGCGCACACACACTCCGTCCTTTCCATCTGAGAAATGGTCTTCTATGTCTGTGTAGCCAAGAATGACCGTGGACTCCTGATCTTCCTGCTCCACCTCTCAGAAGCTGGCGTGTACAGGCATGTGCCATCATGCCGGGTTTATGTTGTGTGGAGGGCCAAACGCAGAGCTTTGTACATGCTAAGCAAACAGTATACTAACTGAGCTACATCCTTGGTCCGTGTACATTTTTTGTTGTTGTTGTTAAATGTCAGTGTGTCTATCTTATTAAAGGGAAGAATATCAAACTGACAATTGCATTTTTAAAACTCAACTACTATGATCTGGATGCTTTGAGAAAAGCAATTCGGGCAGCTTTCTAAGCTCACGCCCTAAAATTAGCCCAGAGGTTTTGCTAGATGTCAGTGAGCTTCCTGCAGCAGCCCTGGCTGGACTTCCCAGTGCTTGTTTAGCAAATTTAACAGCTTCCACCTTGGTGCGCCCAAACAAAAAAAGTCAGTCTGCACATTTCCAAGAAAAACAAAAGAAACCAGTTTCTATCCTCAAATCCACTAAAGAAAAGCCTCCATGGGAGCCACACACAGTTTAGTGCGCTAGAATTTAAAAACAGGACAGGCTGCCAGCATTCTGAGTGTTCAATAATAGCAGTGGTCACCTGGGGCAGCGGAAATAACACAGTAATGATATTTTGAGAGGTTCCTGGAACCAGAACATAGGTCAGAT
The DNA here is from genome assembly GCF_017639785.1 of Mesocricetus auratus. Taxonomy (NCBI): domain Eukaryota; kingdom Metazoa; phylum Chordata; class Mammalia; order Rodentia; family Cricetidae; genus Mesocricetus; species Mesocricetus auratus. The sequence continues at coordinate 7,544,518 of NW_024429218.1, forward strand.
TTTTCCCCCTTCCTTTTGTTTTCAGGGGAAAATGAGTTATTTTCACAGGGACCAGGAGACTTTGCTGTCTGGACACAGTCTATTTCTTCCCACATCTGGCTTGAAACTCAAAACAGCAGAAAAGCATCCCAAGGTATGAGCCAGTGTTTGAGCAAAGAACAGTGCATATTCAGCCTTTGAAACTGAAGCACAGGGCCTAGGGACAGGCCCAAGCAAGGGATCTGTTAGGAGGTATGATTGTAAACAACAGGATACAGAATTGGTGGCAGAGAGGCTGGAGAGATGACCCCCCTGGTTAAGACCACTGGCTGCTCTTCTACAGGACTCTGGTTTGATACACAGCACCCATATGGCAGCTCACAACTGTCTGTAACTCTACTCCTGGGGGACCCAACGACACCTTCTTCTGGCCTCCTCAGGCACCAGGCACTCACGCGGTGCACAGTCATACACACACACATTAAAAAATACCACCCCCCCTATAAAAAAAAACCTGTCTGCAATTCCAGTTCCGTGGCATCCGATACCCTCTCCTGACCTCTGCCGGTACCGCACACACATGATGCACATATGTACATGCTGGCAGGCAGAACATCCAAATACATACAATAAAAAATAAAACTGAAACCGGGTGTTGGTGGTGCACACCTTTAATCCCAGCACTTGGGAGGCAGAGGGAGGTGGAGCTCTGAGTTCGAGGCCAGCCTGGTCGACAGAGTGAGTTCCAGGACAGCCAGGGGGTACACAGAGAAACCCTGTCTTGAAAAAGATCAATGAATAAACAAACAAAAATAAAATTTAGCCACACACACACACACACCCCACACTTACTTTTTAAACATGGCGGTGAAGGTAACGGGGAACAAGACAGCCCAGTTCTTACCACAAGAAGCTAAATACGACCAGGAAGTGCTACTCCACTGTTAGAATCAACACAGATCTTCAGAAAAGCAGCACGACGGAGTGCATTGATCTTTCTGGCTCTCTAACTAATATGGCATAATAACCAGTCATCTTCTATAGATTTACTGAAGAAAATCAGTTTATATGTCAATACAGTATGCCAATATATCCCTAACAGTGGCTATTTGGGGGAGACAGCCAGAAGAAGGAAGCTGTGAAAAAATAAGAAATAACATCTGAAATATAATTCCCACTCTACTTAGATATAGTTCATGAGCTACAGATAGAACCAGGGAAACTGAAGCCACAGGGGTAGATGGACTCAACAATAAGAAGGACTCGGGACTAGCAACGCTGCTCTGGTGACAGCTCACAGATCACACGCTCCGCATCTCAATCACGGTTTTACCCATCAGTCCGCAATCTTCTACCCTTCGCACACCATCACAAAGAGCATAACTTCAACGCCTTACAGAGCGTAACTTCCAAGTCTCACTCAGCCCCAGTATACTGCTAAGGAATTCAGAGCTCCGCCACTAAAAAGGTCACTGGAGCTTCGGGTTTTTATCTCTAAATGCCCGCATCAAGCTAGTTTGTAAAGCAAAAGCTGGCACTGTAAACCAACCGATTCTGACATCTAAAAATCAAGGAAAACGTCTCATTATACACACACACACACACACACACACACACACACACACACACACACACAAACCCACTCAGTATGTTTATCACACAGCGTTTAAAATGTGTCCTTTTCATGAAAGTAGAAATGGCACACCTGAAGGGGGGAAGAGGTCAAAAGGTCAAAGGGGGCTGATGGGGGACAAGGGGTATATATGCCGTAAAAGCTCAAGGTGGGACGGAAGGGGACGAGCAAGGTGTGGGAAGGTGGGGAGGGGTCGAGGGTCATGGGGGGGTGATAGGAACAGAGTATAGCGACCCACATGTACGACACACGGAACCTAGCTTTTGTATCACAACAAAAACGACCTGAAAATGTTCTCGGGCCGGTAAGGTGTGGCTAAGTAGGCAAAAGCATTTGCCATGGACCTGAATTAAAGCCCCAGGGTTTACTTACATGGTGGAAGGAGAAAATCTGCCCTTTGACCCCCATGCTCAGTGTCCCTCCCCAAATTAACAAAATGTAAAAGTGTTTCTTATCCCTGTCTCCATGAGGACTGTTAGTGAGACACCGGCCCGTATCAATCATGTCCCTCAAACCTGCAGAGCTAACTTCTCTCCAAGCTGCCTGACGAGTCCAGTGCCTGCTCTGCCAAACTCCTGTTGTAAAATCAAAATAATGGAGTATTATCACCGAAACAACAAAGAATTCTGTAACTTTTTCGAACTATAGTCAAAACAAACAAAGAAGCACTGCCCAATCTAATAACAAAACCTTGCGCCCTGGGTCTGGAGAGACGGATCCAGGTTCCATTCTCAGCCCTGGAACACTGGAGAGTATCTGTAACTTGACGCCCTCTTCAGGCCCCCTCCGGCACTGCATGCTTGTGGAACACATACATACAGGCAGGCAAAACATCCACCCACACAGACAAAACGGAGCCCGCGGACCTACCTTCTTCTGTGGGATTGAAGCCACAGATGTCACAGATACAACGAACCCACTTGTTCATGTCCTCTTCGCTGTCCGCGACCAGGTAGAAAATCCGGTCAATGGTGTTGATATCAAAGATGTAGCTGTTTTCGAACTCCTTCTTGTTGAATGTCAACCCGGCATCAACTTGCTGGCATAGATTTAAATCAATAATCCGGATAGGTTTCTTGGCGTGGTCGTTTTTGTAGTACTCCAGGACATCGGGGTCTCCAGTCAGACGGCCACTGCGTAACACGAACCACCTTCTCTTCCATGCCTAGAGACAAGCACAACACCACCTGCCATCAGGAAGGAGCGTATCGTGGCGGCGCACGCTTATTAGACTAGTTTTATAAACGGGCACCGTTTGAAAAAAGTTGTAATATCTTGTATCAGTTCTCCCATGATGCAGCCAAGGAAGCCAAATGTAAAATCGTCTCAATGAATAATGTTGGGAAAATCAAGTCAGACGTGTTATGCTAAGCCATTCACAAAGGGCAAACATGGTGATCTTGTCCTATGAAGCAAGTACGGAGAGAGACAGAGAAATAGAGACACACACACACACACAGAGAGAGAGAGAGAGAGAGAGAGAGAGAGAGAGAGAGAGAGAGAGAGAGAGAGAGACAGAGACAGAGACAGAGACAGAGAGAGACAGAGAGACAGAGAGACAGAGAGACAGAGACAGAGAGGCAGACAGACGAGAGAGAGAGAGACAGACAGACAAAGACAGACAGAGAGAGAGACAGACAGAGAGAGAGACAGACAGACAAAGACAGACAGAGAGAGAGACAGACAGAGAGAGAGAGACAGACAGACAGAGAGATTGAGAGTAGAACAGCGGTTGTGAGACTGGTGCAGAAAGGGGAAGAGGAGAAGGTTCTAGAGAAGTTAGTCAAAGTTTATAACAATGTGAAAAGCACTTAATACTGAACTGGTTACTTAGAATTAGTTAAAATGGTAAATTGCCAGTCATTTTACCTCTTTAAAATGGCTCTCCATATCTTAATACGTCAAAGAAGGGCTGGAGAAATGGTTTGGTAGGGAGGAGTCTGCTGTGCAAGCAGGAGGAGCGGAATTCAGGTCCCCTATGCCCATATAAAAAGCTGGACGTGGCCGTATTTGCTTCTCTGTCCCCTGCTACACAGGACAGAGACAAAAAGGATGGCTGGGGCTTTCTGGTCCCCAGACCAACTCTGTGTCCAGTGAGAGACCGTGTCCCAAAGGAATGTGGTCGAGGACGGCAGACTGGGCCACCCAATGTCTTCGTTGGGCCTCCATGAGATGACACTCGTGAACACTGTCCCCACACCTACACACAAGAGAATATACTCACGCTTCCTCGTAGGAAGACTTTAAACCATAAAATTTCAGAGTACAGAATTCCGCTTTCTCAGGAGTGAAATGACGGAAGAGGGAGAAATGGGCTCGGATGTTTTCCTGGTTGCTTCCCTGGGATGTTGGCAATGAGCCGCCATCCGAGTGGCATTCTAATCTGTTGTTCTAAAACTAAAGAGACCTGTATTCCTGACCTGTCGTATTTCTCTTCCCAACACACACACACACCACACACACACTGAACTCAGTATCTCCTTCCACTATATCTTTAACACCATTCCTGAAGAAAGCTGGGAGAGTTAGAGAGACGACTTAGTAGTTAAGAGCACTGGCTGCTCTTACAGAGGATCCAAGTTCAGTCCCCAGCACTCACGTGGCAGCTCAAGCCATCTGTAACTCCAGTTCCAAGTGACCCAACAACCCCTCTTATGGCCTCCAAGGGCACCAGCATACATATGGTGCATATATACACATGCAGACAAAACACTCAGCACCTAAAATTAATGAAATAAGTAAATCTAAAAAGAATCTTTAGAAGAGGCCGCGGTCCTTACCACCACTTTCTTGGAAGCCTGTATTCTTTGGGTAAAGCAGGACTAGATGGCTGACAGTCTTCTTTGTCATCTTTGACCCCCCACAGATCTGGCTCCGGACCCCAAACCGAGCCTCACTGCTCTTTGAGCTTTGTTCTCTGGTACAGACAGCTAAACAGTAAAAGGTAAATCTCAGTCACATCCTAAGAGGCATCTATACTGCAGAATGAGCCCTGGAGACAAGGTCACCCCAAGATGGCACTCTGCGACCTGCAAGGCCTGAGACACGCATTTCTGCAGGTCTAGGACACGCATTTCTGCAGGACTGAGACACGCATTTCTGCAGGTCTAGGACACGCATTTCTGCAGGACTGAGACATCACACGCGGCCACTGTTTTGCTCGGTGCACAGTGTATCAGTGTTTTAGTTTCAGAAAACGGTTACCACACACACTGCATGCACATCCTTCCAGGAAGGAGGAGATGAAGTCAGCCCCGTGCTCAGTGTTTTCAGTCCACCCATCGCCCAATAGGAGTTTGGTTTCCTATGGTCTCAGACTGAGAGTGAGCTTCGTGTTTGTGCTGCTAATGTAAGCCAACCCCCAACTCAAGTTACTCCCTTGTCTTCATCAACACCTACAGATGTGTGTTTCCCAACTCCAGTACTCCTGTGTCTTCATTAACACTATACATGTGTGTTCAACTCAAGTACTCCTGTGTCTTCATTAACACCTACAGATGTGTGTTCTCCAACTCAAGTACTCCTGTGTCTTCATTAACACTATGTGTGTTCATCGACTCAAGTACTCCTGTGTCATTAACACTATACATGTGTGTTCATCAACTCAAGTACTCCTGTATCATTAACATTATACATGTGTGTTCTCCAACTCAAGTACCCCTGTGTCATTAACACTATACATGTGTGTTCTCCAACTCAAGTACTCCTGTGTCATTAACATTATACATGTGTGTTCTCCAACTCAAGTACTCCTGTGTCATTAACATTACAGATGTGTGTTCATCAACTCAAGTACTCCTGTGTCATTAACATTATACATGTGTGTTCTCCAACTCAAGTACTCCTGTGTCATTAACATTACAGATGTGTGTTCATCAACTCAAGTACTCCTGTGTCATTAACATTATACATGTGTGTTCTCCAACTCAAGTACTCCTGTGTCATTAACATTACAGATGTGTGTTCATCAACTCAAGTACTCCTGTGTCATTAACATTATACATGTGTGTTCATCAACTCAAGTACCCCTGTGTCATTAACACTATAGATGTGTGTTCTCCAACTCAAATACTCCTGTATCTTCATTAACACTATATATATAGATATGTGTTCCCCAACTCAAGTACTCCTGTGTCATTAACACTACACATGTGTGTTCTCCAACTCAAGTACCCCTGTGTCATTAACACGATACATGTGTGTTCTCCAACCCAAGTACTCCCTTGTCTTCATTAACACTAGAGATGTGTGTTCATCAGAAAGTACCTCTTGTTTAAAGCCACCAAAAGCAAAATGACAAGTGCTCTGTATCTTCCAAGAATTACAAATCTGGCAAATTTAACAGGTATTGTAGCACCTATTTAAAAACAGTTTCATTTTATTCTGAAAGCATTTGAAAAAAGGATTAATAACTAATATAATATCTATTTCTCTAGCACATATCTTGGGTTTAGCCTCCATGTAAGTCAAATTGTACGATAAATTTGGGTGGAGGTGTTAGGAAAGCCCCAAAGGGTCTGAAGTAGAGACAGAGGGGGCCACATTTAATAGTTCTCATACGGTATCCGCAAACGAATTAGTTTGGGTGGTAACTTTAGGTTTAATAGCTTAGAAATATTTTAAATTATATCAATGATATAAATTTTAAAACTACTATAATTATATCAATGAGGTGAATTAAGAGAAACATCTATGGGTTAATCAGTCAATGAGTTCCTGATTATTCTGAAAATACTGCACCAGATACTTATGAGAAGACAAATAAGCTAGTTGGGCCTGTAAGCCCCAAGGAGTGTCCCAACAGTGAAAGAAACATTTCACATCCATTCAAAAACACCTCAGGATATAACAACGCTGGCAAAATATCCACAGTAAGAGAGATAAATGGACAGGTATTCATTTATGTAAAAATATCCTTACTGAAAAAAAAAACCCACAGGCAATTCTTATTTTAGGGGAAGGGTTCCAGATGTTTTCTCCTTGTAATCTTGGCTGTTCTGGGACTCACTCTGTAGACCAGGTTGCCTTTGCTTCCCAAGTGCTGAGATTAAAGGCACCAACATGCAGTTCTTCTTCCTCCTCTTCTTTAGATTATTTATTATGTATACAGTGTTCTGCCTGCATGTATGCCTACATGCCAGAAGAGGGCACCAGATTTCATTATAGATGGGTGTGAGCCACCAAGGGATTGCTGGGAATTGAACTCAGGACCTCTGGAAGAACAGCCAGTGCTTTTAATCTCTGAGCCAACTCTCCAGCTCCCAGCATGCAATTCACTATCAGTATTTTATTTTTCTTTTCTGTAGGATTTCATGTATCCTAGGCTAGCCTTGAACTCTTGATCTTCCTGTATCCTGGGATTGCAAGCATGTAAACACTTGGTTTATGTGGTGCTGAGGACCAAGCCCAGGGCTTCCTCCATGCTAGGCCAGCACCCTTATCAGTGGAGTTCCATCCCCCACCCTAATATCAATATTCTATATTAACTTTCCAAGGAAGGAAGGAACGTGCCCAGAAGAAGGCAGCATGGCATCCTGTGGATATTCCAAGTAACAGGAAATCATAAGGTGATAGACACACATGAACGTAGCACTGGGTTACAAAAACCCACTCACTTAATTCAAATAATCAACAGCCATTCCTGGTCAAATGATCACCTTTCCTGGGTGTGGCTGTACGCAGAAGACTCTGCAAGACTCCGGAAACCCCATACCCCCACCAAGCCCACACAGCCATGGAGAAGCAGAAAGAAAACAGTATTATTTACGCAAGGCCTTCATAGGAGCCTCTCTCTGCTTAGTGATCTTTTTTCCATATTGAAGAGGTTCTGCCTTTAACTACAGAAATGACTTTTTAAAATGTTAATGGCTCACAAAGAAATCTTCCTGAAATGTCTTACTACATAATTCATCGAACGTAACTCACCCATTCCCCAGTGGCTCAGGCTGAGCAGTACAGGCATCAGCTTCTAAACTGCATCTCAGTGAGGACCTTAGAGGCTGCTGGGCTGGGGAGGGGATCAGCCCACACACTGAACAAGCCCACTCGGGGTCTTCACAGTTCCCCTAATGGTTCTTAGGTGTGTGTGTGCACGCACATGAGCGTGTATGTGCATGCCGAGGGCAGAGGTCACCCTTGGATGTCACCCTCAAACACCGCAACCTCGATTTTTACTTTTTATTTTTAGATTGATCACTCACTCGTCTGGAGCCTGCCAAGGAGGCTGGGCTGTCTGGCCTGTGTGCCCGGTGATCTGCCCCTATGCACCTTCCCAGGGCTGGGCTTATAAGCACATCCCAGCATACACAGCTTTTCTGCACGGGCTCTGGGGATCTAACTCAGGTCTCCCCCAGGCACCTCCCATCCCCTCCTACAGTCGTAGTCCGTAGCCTTCCTCCTGACATTTTATCATCCGTCTTCTGTCTCTGAGACACAGACTCTTGCATATTCTTCCCAAAAGTCTATCGTGTTTCCCCTGCCCAGTCTTCTAGGCCTTTCCTTCCATGGCTACCTTCAGAATTCCCAAAGGAAATTAAGATTTTACAGTTTGGGGGGACATTAAATGCACTCAATGCCCGCATTAACAAGAGATCGGTGCTTTCCAAACCTCTTCTGTGTGATTAAAATAAAAAAATACATGTCAAAAAACCTGTGTAAAGTAACTGCTCCAAATCGCTGCTAGTGTGGTGGGAAAGCTATAAACCTAGAAGAGAATGGGTTTCTTAGTCTTCCTGGGTGCCTTTGAGAAACTTTTAAGTAGCACTTCCTGGGTCCCGTTTAATCAGCTTCCGCTGCCATCATTTGGTCCTTGCCATCATCAGCATCCAAAAGGCCTTTAGAAACTGCGCTCGCTCCTCACAGTGGCCCGCAGCGGACGACAGGAGCTGAGCAGACGCCATCCAAACATGAACCCCTACGACAGGAAAATGCAGCATCGAAACACAGAACCAGGCCAGGCTGCACCTGCTACTTATTTATTTATTTGTAGCATGGTCCGAATGTGAACGTTTGTCTCGGTCACAAAATGAGTCACTCTCACCGAATCTGGCACCGACGAAACGGGAAAAACAAAAGCAATTACACAAACTCACACTTTAACAAGGCAGATACAAAGGTCCTCTGGGCTGCGGGACAAAGCACAATTTAGTCACAGAATAAAGCTCGATGCTTGACAAGAGGTCTGACATCAGCTCCCTTGCTAAGCACAGCACAAAGGCTTCTCTGTTCTGTCCAAGCACAAGGCAGGCCCACACAAGTCAGTCTTTGTTATCTGAAAATATCTGGGATTCTAAAAGTTTGTCCTATTTTTATCCCACTGTCGCGGGAGCCCCAGAGACAGCTGCGTGCCGCCTTATAGCCCCGCTGGAGCAACAGACAAAGCAGAAAGTTTTCTCAAAACCTTCACGATCAAATGCACAGATTAATTTTAAATAAAAATCTCGTAAAAACAAAAAAAGCATTTTAACTCTTAGACTTCCATGATGTACAGGTAATGGAACAGTATCTATAAGGTTAGCTGGGAATAATTACATAACAATTTGTGGATTATCTGTTCTTTTTTTTTTTTTTTTTTGGTTTTGGTTTTTACGAGACAGGGTTTCTCTGTATTGTTTTGGAGGCTGTCGGTCCAGCCTGGCTTCAAACTCACAGAGATCTTCCTGCCTCTGCCTCCCGAGTGCTGGGATTAAAGGCATGCGCCACCACTGCCTGGCGGATTATCTGTTCTTACATAAAACAATTACTCCACTTTCAAGCGTAGTAAACAACCCCAGGTAATCGGTATATTAATGAAGCTCTAAATGTACTGCCTGCTTACTGGGTGACTGCTTGCTACAAGAGAGAGCCCCAGTTCCCTGACAGGGCACAATAACCCAGCCCCCAGCCACACCTCAAAGGCCCGAGATCCTCTTGGGTCTTCTGTCTCTGGCCCTGACACAAGCTGTTCTTTAGACACGCTCCACCCCTGGACTCGGGTTAGCCCTTGTCTCCCTGGGTTGGCTTGGAAGCCTCTGTTCTCACTTGAGTTGGGTATGGTTTGGTTCTCTTACATCCAAATTACTCGGGGGCTGGGGAAGCCTTGTCCTCTCCCCTTGCCCCAAAGGGAGCGTCTATCAACCACTGCTGGAGCCCTTCGGAGCAAGGGTAAGCATACGGTTGTTCTCACATGACCTACACACCACGAGAACACCGACCTGGGCACAACTGGCCAGGCGTTTTTCAAGAACTTTCGGGAGAGGAGAGGGGTGCATAAACACTCAATCATTTGTTTTTCACCTGTAAACATGCTAGAGGGTGTCTTCGAACTTCAGGTGAAAGGAACTGTCTGTAGAAACGCTTTCTGCACTCAAGCAAATCATTCTGCAGGCTGTCACACTCCAGCAAGCTCTCCGCTACTAACAGTACCAGTGCAATAGCAACAGAGTACAGATGGAGTCCTGTCATTTAGCAGGAAGGACAAGAATTCACACCTGGACCAGTCCCACCCCGCCCCTTCTGCGCTAGTAACAGGTTTATAGGACGTGCCTAATCAGCCTGAGTGGTGCTCAGGTTCAGTTTTAAAGAAAAACACCACTTCTGCCATGCACATGTTCTTGGAGCCTTCTGTGGCTAGAAATACCTGGAGAACTCTCCTTAGAGGAGGCGAGGGAAGCCTTCAGAACAGCTACGCCATCTCAGTCCATACGTGGCGTGCACGGGGAGGCTGACCTCCAAACACTCAGTACTTTCCCCAAATGCTTCTGAGATAATTTCCCAACTAAAAGTGAGTGATCCCGTTCCGTTCTTTTATTTGCAGTTTTGGGTACCACCAATCACTCACAAATTATTAAGATATTGGAAGTCTTGATAAGACAATCTAGTATTTTTCTGCCCACCCAAAAAAGAAAAAAATCACCACAGAAAGTCGGTGAACTAAATGAAAAGGCCTCAGGGAAAGAAACCAAAGTCTACATTACTCAAGTGGCTGTTAAAGGGTGACATCTGAGCTATGTCTTCCACCCCTAGTGCTTCCAGAACAATCTCCTCCACGCCATTACACTTGGATTCCCTTGTTTGTTTGCACTCCCAAAGGCCTACGCCCCTCACCGGACAGTCAACTTTCTTCAAGACACACATCAAGACACTCACTTAAAAAGCTCCGGCTCCAGCTGGATGTTGGTGGCGCACGCCTTTAATCCCAGCACTTGGGAGGCAGAGGCAGGCGGATCTCTGTGAGTTCGAGGCCGGGCTGGACCGACAGCCTCCAAAACAACACAGAGAAACCCTGTCTCGTAAAACCAAAAGAAAAAAAAAAAAAAGCCCCGTCTCCCTCCCAGGGAAAGCACCTGCCATGCACTCCTCTGTGCTTCTACAGACAGCAGCAGAGAGCCCACTTGCTCATGGGAGCTCACGAAAGGTCTCCAGGACCCCAGGGGGCTGCTGAAGCCCACCAACGTTTCTGGGAACGAGACCCAAATGGCCACAGACATCTCATGGGTCTGCATTCGCCCGAGAAGGTGTGGGGAGAAAGCGCAGAGCACTGATTTCGTTTTTGAAGTCTCCTAGAAGGTACCACACAACTGATATTTCCGGTGGGGGTGGGGGAGGGAGGCTATGAATGGCAAATTCTTTGGTGGATGGAACGCAAACTTTACATATAATCTCAGGAATCAGTAAACTGTCATGAAGACACTGGAGTTTTTGTCATTTAGGTTTAAGATTTTTGAGGCAGTCTCATATAGTTCAGGCTGCCTCTCGCCTGCTAAGCACTAGAGGCTGGCTCACATCTCTACGTCCTCCTCCTCCTCCTCCTGAGTGTGGGGACTAAAGCCTTGGCTGGAACACTGAATTTTTTAATGACTGAAGTTCAAGAGCAAATTGTGTGACACCTGTACAACAAACCCATGGAAAACATTTTAAAACTCCTGAAAATACATATGAAAATTGCCCACAAGATAACTGTTTAATGAGGAAAATAAAGTTGCACGGTTCAGGTTTGTCTGTAATCCCAGTACTTGGGAAGCTGAGGCAGGAGGATTGCCATAAATTCAGTCAGATTGAAATACACATCAAATTACAGGCCCGCCTTCACAGATACCTTGTCAAACAACAGACCTTTACATACCTAAAAACACGAAATACGTGCCTAGGGGTTTGCTTTCTCCATTAAAACTACGAAATTTCCAAAATACTGCTCCAAGTGTAAATGAAATCGAGAAAAACAAACTATTCCTGAGCAAGGACAAAGGAAAAAGCCATGTGCTTTAAAACACTCAGTTGTTTTCCAGGAAGCATTATCTTCTCTCCTAGAGAAAATAAGGAAAAAGCAGGCTTTGTGGGAATTTCCACTCCGCCAGCTCTATCGTTACGACCGTCTGTTCCAAACACACACAAGCCCCAAATTTCCTGTTTTCAAGCCATGGTCACCCTTTTCTAGGCTTGTCCTATCTGTGCTAACTTTAGTTCAGTAACATAAACAAGAGAGCATGCTGGAAATACTGCAGAAAGGCGGCCTCGCTCCAAGCTCTTGCTGTCCTGCAGGACTTCCAGAGCATCGGGTTTTATAGGCTTTGCTGGGATGAAAACAGGTTAGCCAGCTGTGGAGAGAGGGTGAAGCATCCTAACAACAAGGAAACCAAATTCAACAGCAGCCGGAAGAGGGTTCGTATCGAGAGTTTCCACTTAACACAGCTGGTTGCTAAATTGCTGTCTCTCTGACAGTGGGGGTACAAGTTCTACATTAAAACAAGCCTGCATGGCCACAGCAGAAATGTCTCAGCGTTTAATATGCAAAGTTGTACTGAACTTTTTTTCTGAGGCATGGACTGGCTTTGAGAATCTGATGAAGGCAAGAAGAGTGTTTCCTGAGGGCAGTGGTGAGCAACAGGCACAGACTAAGAACCACAAAGCAGGACTTCACTTCGATACCACAGAAAAGGCTGCTTTGCCTCAGACTTCAAGCTGGGAAATGGAGTTACCAACGTGCCAAGCCAGCCTTATCCTGGTGCTAACTGCCAATAGAGCCCTTTGGGGCATCTGGGGTACTTTTTACTAGCGAATACTAACTACTGCGCTTGTATCTGGTTGTATTTCCAATTGCTGAGACACGTCCTCCCTCTGCTCCCAGATTTTCCTTACTTGTGCTGACCAAGAGAGGGCTGGGAAGAGATAGCCATGCCACTCTCTCTGTGAGCTGCATGAGAGCTGGGTGGAGACGTAGCTCACTTCTGACAGGGAGGAGAGTCACCTGCCTTGGCTTCACTGTGCCTCCTCTCTCACCAGACGCTGAGGAGAAGACTCCACTCCACATCTGGAGAGCAGCACTTGGCCTGTTGCTGTTCTAGGCGAGAGGCAGCTGCGGTTTCTATGGGATCCAGGCAGCCGAGAACTGGAATGAGTTTGCAGCTGACGAAGAAATAGTATGTCATGGGGGTCCCTCTCCTGCAAAGGCGGAGGTGGGGTGAATGCTTGGGTAGAGAGACACCAAGTTAGCTGAACAGAGCCAAGGGGCACAAGAGGTATCCTGAGCCCCACACATGCCCGAGGAGGGACAGGAGGTGGCAGAACCAGGGACTTAACAACCTCTGCAAGAACAGAGCTGCTTTTCTGACGTCCTTTAAATTTGGCTGGTGCAGCCTGCAGCTGTCGCGTGGACGCCACAGCTTGAAAGGAAAATTCTGCAACTCACGGGTGAGGCATCGGCAAAGGGCAGACAACGAGACCCACAATGAGCTTGTGTGCGGTGCACTACCGTAAGCTGGGGTGTCCGCTCTACACAGCGAATGCATGTCACTCATGCTGCTGCCATTGCTGTTTGGAAAACAACAGCCTTGTGTATGCCAATTTGTATTTGAAGAAATGGTGCTGGTGTGGTGGCACACCCACATTTAATGGCGACACTGGGAGGCGGGTCTCTGTGAACTCGAAGCCAGCCTGGTCTACGGAGTGAGGTGTGGTGGGCCAGCCACGGCTGCATCCCAACACCTGTCCCCGCTGGTCTAGGGGTGTAGGGTGTGTTGCGATTTAAGACAAGTGGCTCGAGAGAGAAAGACACATGAGACAAGGTTCAAGCAGAGGGTGTTTTGATTTTTTTTTTAATTAGGGAAAGGGATAATAAAAGGGGGAAAAGGGAAGGGGAGGCCGGGGCCTCCAGAGACAGGAGCAGCAGAAGAAAGGAGAGAGGAAAGATGGAGAGAGAGGGGGAGAGAGAGAGGGAGGGAGAGAGAGAGGGGGAGGGACGGAGGGACAGCAGAAGAAAGGAGAAAGGAAAGATAGAGGGGGGACAGACAGAGGAAGAGAAAGGAAGGAAGAGAGAGAGAGAGAGAGAGAGAGAGAGAGAGAGAGAGAGAGAGAGAGAGAGAGAGAGAGAGAGAGAGAGAGAAGAAAGATGGGAGGGGGCAGGGCCCTTTTAAACGGGAACATAGTGAATGTGCACAGGTGGTGCTCTTAGCGGCTGCAGCTGAGGACGTATCCTGTCAGAACCCCAAGGACAGGCCAGTACAGATGCCTGAACACTAACAGGGTGGTTGCCTAAAACACAGGAATCCTCGCTGACACCCAGCACCACAGGAACCCTGACGCGTTGGCTCAGGCCTGTGAGCTCAGCATTTGGGAGGTGGAAGCAGAAGAAGATGATGTCTAAGACCACACTCTGGGGTTGTGGAACACGGTCCTGTAGAGCTGTCTGTCCCCTTCTGTAACTCTCAGCAGCTGTGATTATCCACAGCAGTGGCTCTCAACCTGTGGGTTGCGATGCCCACGGGGGTGGCACATCAGATAGTCACATTACGATTCCTAACAGTGGCACAGTTACAGTTAAGAAGACACAAGGGAGTGATTTTATGGTTGGGGGTCAGCACAGACCCGTATTCAAGGGTTGCAGCATTAGGGAGGTTGAGAGCCACTGATCTATGCAAGGCTTCTACACGAGACTGGTCCCATATCAAACACCGCGCCACAGTGGAAGGCAAGGGCTCACACACTGCACCATGGAGGGCTCACGAGGCCCCACCTCTCATCAAAGACTTTACTGACAGTTAACAGTTTTCTTGAGTGGCATGGTCACTCAGCTGTTGGCAACCTGTCTGTGCTCCTTTAGATAACCCTTAATTAGGCACACTGGTTCACCCTGCTAGACTTCAGTCCATGGTTAGTACCGTTCTGGTGTGAACAGACTTTTTTGCTTCTCTAGGAAAAATCCACACAGGAGTTAAGAGTGAATATTGACTTTCCAGAGGACCCGAGTTCAGTTCTCAGCACCCACACAAGACAGCTCACAACAACATGTAATTCCTGCTCCAAGGGACTCGATATCCTCTTCCGGCCTCCAGATATTTGCACATACGTGCACAGGCCCCTACGCAGAAACACACATGCACATAAATTACAAATAACAAAACAGATTCTCTTTTTAAAAAATCTTCTGTAAAAACCCTCACATCTCTCAATTCGATTTCTTGTTCACCGACCCAATCCAAAATATTTACTTCTGGGGTAAAATGGGTGTTTGAGTTTTCAGCAAAGTTAAAGAACCTGCTGATTTCCCAAGTTTCTTGTATGATGAAGAAGAGCCCTGCTACAGTAAGAACAGAGTCACAGCGGGCCAGAGACTGGGTCACAGGAAGTCCACATGCCACTCCTGCAGAGGACCCGCGGTCAGTTCCCAGCGTCTACACGGCAGCTCACATGTAGCTTTAATTCCAGTTCCAGGGAATGAGACGCCCTCTTCTAACCTCCAAGGGATCCTGCTCATGTGGTGGGCATACACACACCAGGTACACACACAGACACACAAAAAGGAGCAAATCACCCACATGGCAGCTCACGACTGTCTGTAACTCCCAATCCCCGGGGAGCTGGCACCCTCACAGACACACAAGTAAAAAAATAAATGTGTGTGTGTTTTTAAATGGGTCACAGTTCAAAAACAGTACTTTCACACGAATCACTGAAGTACTGGCAAAACAAATCAGTTTCCATAATGATATTAGCATGTAATAAGCACGGATGACGCTCAACCCCACTTTCTCCTGAACATACAATTCAGTTCAAGGCTTCCAGATCAAAGGTCTGAGGCGATTATGAGTTTCCCTGGGGGGGACTTCAGTGAGATAAATCATGCATGCGCTTTAGAGTTACTGACGAATACAAGCCAACTGACTTATCCAGAGCCAGGCACCAGGCACACAGGGGACCCCAAGACAACAGCAATCCCTTCACAAAGAAGAAAGGGAAGGCTCAGCTCACGTGACGAAGTCATGCCACTCATGTGAGAAGCCAAGCATGATCTTGTCACACAAAAACGCTGTTGACTATTAACCTCTGTATGTTTGCAAGACATGCAAGGACTAGCTGGCCCATTCTAGGCCGTGGCCCCAAACTGGACCCATCTTCCCGTCTCTTGTCAACCTCCCGTCACTGAAGCCTCATCACCTTTGGCCGGCAGGAAGGCAGTACAATGTGCTGAAGAAAACAGCAACGGAAAGGGTTTGTGTGCTAGTGACTGTAGGGCCAGGGCACAGTGAGAACAGGGGTCAAGGTCCCCGGCCAAGGGGTGGCGCCTGATGGATCTTCAACTGGAGTAAAAAACTATGACCAAAGCCGGGCGTTGGTGGCACACGCCTTTAATCCCAGCCTTCGGGAGGCAGAGGCAGGAGGATCTCTGTGAGTTCGAGGCCAGCCTGGTCTACAAGAGCTAGTTCCAGGACAGCCTCCAAAGCCACAGAGCAACCCTGCCTTGAAAAAAGAAAAAAACTACGACCAAAGTCAGACCATAAAAACAAAACCAACCTCACTAAACAGTAGGCCAGTCACCTACACACAGCCTACACTGTGCAGCTGATGCCCGGCAGCCTACATGCTCACAAGCTTAGGGTGTGTTGGGAACGCTGGACACAATCAGAGCCATTGACAAAGTGTAGCATCTAAGTTGCTACAATTGCCTCTGTCTACTGGACAAGCAGAGGTTCACTGAAGTCTAGGAGAGCTAAAAATAACCGCATCAACATGTTTACAGCACTTTAAAAACTACAGGACCCACACAGTCATCTAAATATAGCCCTTGAGTTGGGACTGCAGGGACTGGCTTTGGGTTTGCAGAGAGCCCCCACACACACACATTCCACGGGCTACCATCACATTTTGCTGTTTTGGCTTTGGGTTTGCAGAGAGCACCCCCTCAACACACACACACATTCCACGGGCTACCATCACATTTTGCTGTTTTACTTTAAATAAGCAATTGCTGATGTTTAACTAGAAGGAAGGAACAGTGGAGGGGGAGGTGAGGGAAGGAGGGAGGATGGCACTTCGCCCTCCTTTCGCTAGAACGCTCCAACTAACCACAAACTCCTACCCCAATCCTTGGTGGAGGGACCTGACATCTGGGGGATGTCCCACGGAAGATTCAGAGAAACGGACACACAAAAGAAATAAGGAACGGACACGTGGCAAGTCCCCATACATGAGGCACAACGGGCGTAGGCATGTGAAAGATAGCACTCTGAATTCTAACACTGCTCCTTTTTGTTTGTTTGCTTGTTTTTCTAGACAGGGTCTCCCTATGTAGACCAGGCTGGCCCTTCGACTCAGAGATCCGCCTGCCTCCGCCTCACTGAGTGCTTGCTGGGATTAAAGGCATTGAGTTGAGCTTCTAGTCCTGTTCTTGAGAAGCAGGGCAT
Organism: Mesocricetus auratus; assembly: GCF_017639785.1. Classification (NCBI taxonomy): domain Eukaryota; kingdom Metazoa; phylum Chordata; class Mammalia; order Rodentia; family Cricetidae; genus Mesocricetus; species Mesocricetus auratus. The sequence continues at coordinate 7,561,786 of NW_024429218.1, forward strand.
TCTCAACGGATCCAGGGGAAAATATTCCCAATAAAAACCCTAACACTGGTCCTTGGTGGGATCTCAGGGGAGCCTGGTGAAGGCTGGCAGACCCACTGAACATCTCACCAGTCGGTGTGGTACTGTTGAGACAAATGTTCAGATACTGCTGGTTTAAATTCTATCCCTGTCAAAACACGAGAAGGAATTTTTTTTTTTTGTCACAGCTCGGCCCTGTACTAGGAAGAAAATTGCAAATATCTGCATATCTTATAGAGTACCATGGTGGATGTTCATTTCTGGAGGTCGTATGGTGTTTCAGGAAAATCGTCTCGTTAACGTCTTGCAGGTGATATTGTTTCCTTTAACAAAAGTTTGCTTTGAAGAATCAGCAGTAAAACTGAAAAGTTAGGGGGTGGGTATAATTGACATCACCATTGCCAATTGGGTGTATTTTGCATATCCAGACCCAATTCTCATTCATACACTCATAGATGCTTTCAAGTAGCTACCTGCTGGAATTTCCTGCTTTGGATGCAGCCTCACCAGCCTTTTACATGTTAGCTAGGCAGGTTCTCCATGCCTAGCTACATCCCCGGCGCTCAGTCTTTCAAGACAGGGTTCCACTAAGTAGTGCAGGCTGGCTCCGAACCCCCAACCCTCCTGTCTTAGCTTCCTGAGCATGGGACAGCAGGTGCACAAGCACTTGTCTAAGCACTTCACAGAGAATAATCGAAACGAGAAACCTCACAGCACGTTGCTGTCACGAATCTCCCATCTTCCCTCACAGCATGGTCCTCTTGCCAGATGGCCTTCAGGGCCACCGTATCCACTGTCTGTGTACACTCATGCTCTGGCCCTCTCTCACCGATGCTCTTCTCCCTAAACCCAACAAAATGGAGTGTGTGAATGGGTGAATTGATGTCTCTGTGCACAGGTGGGTGCTACAGGGAACACCAGAATAGTCACCAATGGGTTGGAGAGAAGGCTCGGAGGTTAAGAGTACTGGCTGTTCTTACAGAGGACCCAGGTTCAATTCCCAGCAACCACATGGTGGCTCGCAACCACCTGTGATGAGATCTGGTGCCCTCTTCTGGTCTGCAGGCATACATGCAGGCAAAACACTACATATACTGAATAATTTTTTGTTTGTTTTTCGAGACAGGGTTTCTCTGTGGCTTTGGAGGCTGTCCTAAAACTAGCTCTTGTAGATAAGGCTAGTCTCGAACTCAGAGATCCGCCTGCCTCTGCCTCCTGAGTGCTGGGATTAAAGGTGTGTGCCACCACCACCTAGCAAATAAATCTTTTTTAAACAAAGAGAAAAAGAAGGTAGTCATCAATGAGTGATCATCCAGTGCTTTGATGACAGATGTACCGGAAAAGCAAGAGACACTTTGTCAACAAACTGAGGAATTGCCAGTTGAAACTGTACAGATTTAAATTTTATAGAACTAAATATAGGAAAAGCAAACTGAAAACCACTCTATGAAACGAAAGTAAGTAGATTTGCCCCAAGTGTCTGGGGCATAGGAATGAGGACGTGCCTGCCCCCTAGTGGAATGCCTGGAGGTAGGGAAAGTTTTAAAGCAGGCTTGCAAAAGCCCAAACAAAACGGATCTGGAAAACAAACAGCACGGGGGGCAGGGAAATGAAACCTAAAGCCAGAGGTTGTTTCCATCTTCTACAAATCAGTCAGTCAAGAGGAGAGAGGCGACTATGGGCTCCCGGGTGAGACAATGTAACTACAACTTGGGCAAGCTGTTTCCTCAGGACCGGTTGTGGGCGGATCATTACCTTGTAAGGAAAGGCCCTCATCTCTAGATTGTATCTAGTTACCATGTGGGTTTCTCCACAGATAAGGCAACAACTCACCAGGCCTTTTAGCACCTAGGCTGACACAGGCCAGCCCCTCTTTCTGGTTTTCAAATGTCCCAAACATGAATAATTAAAATAAAAACATTCCACGAAGGGGCCTCAGGACCGCCTTTCCCAGGCGCAGGCAGCGTGGGTCCAGCACTGGCTAGGGAGGCAGCAGCAAGCTCCTCCAGAGGCGCATTTACCTCTGTGGGGATCTTTCTGTGGAGAGCGGGATGTGCGGTCTGCCTATGACCTCACCCTCAACCACAGCTGCCTCTCATATTAGAGTTCCCCACTAACACACAGGATGACAGGGAGGGCGGCTGGCCTGCTCACACAGTCCATCTGGGGACTCCTCCCCCGGAGACCAGTGACACAGGTTTCCAAGACAGACGGCCATAGGAGGAATGGACAGAATAAAACACAGAGGAATGGTGCCTGAAGGTGAGGCCCAAGTACTGGGCATAGTTTCTGGCCTTAAATGATGGGCGGTTCAATTTCTTCATTCCTAGGCAACCAGAATGAATGATTACTGTCTCCAAGGGGCAGTCCCCCCATATTTAAGGGCGTGCAAAACTTCTGCATCAGTTGGAAATCTTAGAACTGTGCAACAGTCAGTGACACAGGTTTCCAAGACAGACAGCCACAGTAGGAATGGACAGAATAAAACACAGAGGAATGGTGCCTGAAGGTGAGGCCCGAGTACTGGGCATAGTTTCTGGCCTTAAATGATGGGCGGTTCAATTTCTTCATTCCTAGGCAACCAGAATGCATGATTACTGTCTCCTGGGGGGGGGGCCCTCCATATTTAAGGGCGTACAAAACTCCTTCTGCATCAGTTGGAAACCTTAGAACTGTGCAACAGTCAAGTGAGAAAAGATATACAGAAATAATCTGGAGCTGGAATCAAGGTACAAAGCAGCTCATACTTAGCCACTGTTATAGCCTTCTCTAGAACACACTGGACTGCTCGCTTCGGCAGGCTCTGAAAGCGGGCCGACCGCTAATGACCTCAGTAACCACACCTTTCGTGGGTGTGGTGTCAGCTTGAAAGACAGCTTTACTGAAGGCATCTGAAATCAGCGTAGACGGAGTATGCACAGCTTAAACTTGTCCAGCAAAAGCCCAGGGTCTAGGAAGACAAAGCTTGACTTTCCTGCCTTCCTGTTGTGAATGCCACGAAAGATCTACGGGAGGGCAGAGTCCATCCATCCTCCTCTCTGTTCGCTCCCCCTTTCCCTCTGAATCCAAACCCTTTAGCAACAGGAGACACCATGACACACAGATGGACGGACACTCCTGTCACTGCTTGGAATCTCTGCTAGAAAAGCAAAACCTCAGCCAAGGCATTCCGAAAGGTCTGCTTCAGTTAAAAGGTTCTTGTGTCAGGAGGAAGGAGGCAGGAGAGTGTCCTCGGTTCTCTATTCTTAGAGATCGCTCCCTGAGTTAATTTTTATCCCCCGTCTCTTTTCTGCCTTCCTGCCAAATTATTTACGGTGGGGAAAACAGCTCGGATAATTCACTTTCTTAAAATTGGCTATATTTAGAGAATGATGTCACCACTCAGTTTGAAACACATGATATAAGTCTTAAAGCACGCGTGTATGTCTAACTCCGTGTTTTGGAGTCAATTCAAATTATTCATTAAAGCGAGTAACAAAAGACACAGAAGCCGCAGCTGCAGCATGTGGCTTGCACCGCGTGGCGAGTTTACAGTCGGACAGCAAACTGGGCTACGCGGGAAAGAGCCATTGCCGCTCCCAAGCCATTGCAAAAAGCCAAGCAAGTCATGTATTCGCGAATGCATTTTTACGATTTTTATAAATGCGTTTGTGCACATGTGTGGAGGTCAGAGCACGACCTCTGGGAGTCTGTTCCCACCTTCCTCCTTGTCTTTGAGGCAGGGTCTCTCATTTCTGTCGCTAAGCAGTACTCCAGACCAGCGGGCTCCAGATTCGCCTGTCTCTGGCATCTCACAACAGGGGTGCTGGGATTACAGGGGTGCAGGAGTGCTGGGATTACAGATGAGCAGGGGGGAAGGAAGGGAGGAAGGAAGGAAGGAAGGAAGGAAGCTATGTGCTCACAAGTAAAATGGCATGCTTCTCTGTAATCTATCACTTCAGACCTCTGTTCAAGCCCTGTAACTCACTTTCCGTTTCTTCCCAGTGTGGTTTTCCTTAGCTGGAGAGGCTGCAAGCCACACAACTTCCGCTGTCTGTCTGTCCCCAGTCTTGGAATGCCTAACGTGCAACGTGAGCTGTATCTTCTCTCTCTCTCTGCTGTTTCTCACGCCCTGGAACTACCTCTAAGTTCCACCTGCTGTACCTAGACTTTTAACCGTCAAAGCTGGTGTACAACCAGCTCAGTATTTTCTCCCCCCCAAGTTTTAAAGCTCACATCAATGCAAAAATCAACACAGTAGTCACAGTACTGGGACTGTAGGCACATTTCCTCTGGGTCCCAAGAAGGTCTGGGATTATATCTGCTTCTCCTTATCTAGTGTCCCTGTCATTTCCCTCACGCCACTCAAAGGCAAATGCTCTCATAGGAGGCTCTAACGGAAGTCCCTATGTTTTCACCTCATCATTGCCTTTCCAAAGTTGTGTGGCGTGGATAAGAAATGTCCCCACAGGCTCAGGTGTTCAAACTCTTGGTCCCCAGATAGCGGCGCTGTTGGAGGAAGCAGGTGACTGGGGAGGCGTTGAGATCTATTCTGACATCACTTCCCATTCTCTCTCTCACTGCTTCCCATGTGATCACAGTTTCTCGTTCTTTCCACCAGGAACCATGTCGTCTCTGCCATGGTGACTCTATCGCTTTAGAACTAGAAAGTGAAATAAACCCCTTTCCTTAAGCTGTTTCATCGGTCAGGGTATTTTACGACAGCAGCAGAAAACTAACAGTTACTCCTCTGCCCAATACACGCACCTACTTAGCCATTTTGTCCAGGTGGGTTCTGCTGGAATCTACTCCTTGGTCCTCTCTCCCCTCAGGGATGGGGCTCTTAAGTCTGATACGTTAGCCCACAAATCCCTACCACCTTCCTCCTTGGTGTACTCAGCTGACTCTATCCAGGGCCCAGGAAACGGCGTGAAAGCCAGGCTCTAAAGGTGTGAAAGCCAGGTGTAATGATTTAACTGTGCTGTGTAATTCACTCTGTCTCAAAGAGAAGTTCAATGAGTTTTAGTTCTCGCTGCGTTACCATCTTAGAGCACAGAGAACAGCTAACTTTTCAAAGCGCTCTCAGATATTCTTGGAGGTTAAGACTTCCGACCGGAGCCTTCATTGCCTGGGCTGTTGCATCTAACCCGTCCGGTCGGTCACCACCCACCCTGTAAGAACACGAGCACAGGAAAGCCTCGGCTGAATTTCCCGTTGGCATACTCAACTGTGTATCTATTTAATGGAGATCATTCAACATTTACAACATCATTCTTAGCAAAAATGGACCTAGAGTAATGGCAGCTGGCAACCTACTTCCGTCTGGGAATAACGGCTATGTTGACTTTATCCATTCATCAATTCACTCATTCCAAAAATATTTATTGAGTACTGACAAGTGTCACTGCTGTCACAGCGAGAAGGGCGGTGTCATACTGAAGTAGAATGTGTCTGCCTCAGCAAACTCAGGAGGGCAAAAGCCAACCATAAAAAACAAACTGATGTTTTTTTCCCCAAGTCTATCACCGCAACAAAAGAAAACTCAAGTTGATCTGTAAGTCCCAACTTTTCCTAAATTATCCATAAGTCCCAACTTTTCCTAAATTATCCAAAGGACACAGGGAATTGCCCTAACAGGGTCCCACAATGTATTTTAGCAGACTGAACCACCACTACCCTTGACGTGGTCCCTCCGGGAGCTGCACAAGCTTAAAAGCACTGCAATCTCGTCTTCCTGAACGTCTCCATCAGCTAATAAGATGAGGTAATCAATGTGTGGCTACACCACGTAATCCTCAGGCAAGGCCATTACTCCAGTCCCCTGACATCATCAAATACCCATCCTTGGCCCCTCATCACTCCAGTCCAATATCCATCAAAAGAATGTACAGCTAGAGTGAAAAGGAGAGGGAGGGAGAGAGAGAGAATCATATTTCATTAATGTTAAAAAGCATTTTCTACATTTTCTAAATAACCATTTGTCCTTTCCCTACTTGAAGGCCCCAAAGGTATCAAAGAGGACAAAGACACCCAGACGTTTAATCAAACGTTTGATGGTACCCATGGCTGCGAGCGGCTAGCCAGGTGTCCTAAAAACTAAACATGCAAAACATGATGATTGTGTATTCTCGGGGAGGGGCAGGGGGGGGGTTCTGAGGTGACACATACAATGTGCGGCTATTTGATGCTGGAAATTTATCTCTGCAACAGAAAAGAATCCAACAAAAGGGCGTCACGTATTCCTTGGAAGCGGAGTGGTTAAACCGGACACTGAGGGTCCCTGCAGATGCTGACACTGGGCACCACTGAGAAGCCTCCCGCTTGCCCTCAGCTGTGTCTCCCCTCCCTCCCCTCCCCTCCCCTCCCCCCCTTATCTGCACCTCTCACTTCCCCTAACTTCTGCTGCTTCGCCCAAGCACATAAAGGACCTTTGTGTTTGCTTTTTTCTGAGGCAGGGTCTTTGCTATGTAGGCAAGGGAAGCCTGGTATGTCTTGATCTCCAGGGTGCTGGGATGACAGGCCATGCCTGGGTCAACGTGCCCAGTCAACATGAGCTTCAACTGCCCTTACTTTAAGGAGCGTCTCCGTGTATGTCTCCTTTTCTGCCCGCAAGCATTTCTCTCACATTTGAACGTAGATCCAACGTAATTTTTTTTTCAGTAAAGCATTTGCTATTAAAAAACAAAGCAAACAAAACAAAAAACAAAAAGCCAAAGCAGCCTTCCCTCTTGATGCAGAAATCACAAAATGGGTTAGAGCATTTGGACATGCACCAGCCGAAAGCAAGAACAATTCAGATGCTCTTTAGGCCTTTTTCCACCACAGGAACTCTGATTAACATTTACAGAGTACTCATTAATCCCAGACATTGTTCCAGATACTTTATATATTAAGTTAATCCCCACCACAACCCTATGAGGCAGGGTGTAATTATTCCTAATTATAGATGCGAAAACAAGTCAGAGAGAGTAAGTAATTCGCCCAAGTCAAACTGGACATGGTAAAACCAAGATCTGAACCTCGGTTTTCCCATCGACACCTCTAACCACACACAGCTTGTCTTCGAGGGGCAGCAAACATTTTGTAAAGGCTAACTAATCCATAACAGCCCTTTCGAAACTAAAACCTTTCTTAGACAAAACCAGCCCAGCAGTCCACTTTGCTGACCGCCAGTCTACAATTTTATCATGGGTGTGTGTTTGTGTGAATGCTTGCACATGAGTGGTGGTGGTGTATGTGTGTATAAAAGTGTCAGCACTTGTTAACATGTGTGTGTACATGTGGGTACATGAACATGTGCGCGCCAGTGTCTACAGAGGCCGGAACATGGGTGCTTTCCTCCACTGATCTTTTATTTTTTGAGACGGGGTGTGTCTGTCACCATCCTGAGGCTCATACGGTTGACTAGGTGAGCTGGCCACCTCGGTTCAGGGATGTCTGTCTTCACCCCCTGCCCCACTAAGGTTCCCAGGTCCCTCAGCAAAGCCTGGGCGTTTCACATTCATTCTGGGGATCCAAACTCAGGTCCTCATGATTGTGCGGCTGACACCAAAAGGACCAAGCCATCTCCCCAGCCCCAAATGGTCCATTCTACTCCTTTCACAGAGACAAGTTCAGGCAGAAGCAGGTTACAGTCCACGACTCAGGACCCGAGAGTGATCAACTTCATAGGCACAGAGCAGATAGAGGTGCAGACGTCCAAATTCGTACCGTCTGGGGTCCGAGCATGCGCACAGGACACACAGACCCCAGATAAGAGCCAGGTGCAATAATCACACATGAGAAGCAGCAGTGATAATAAACCAACAACCTTGAGTTTCACAACGAAACTTAACTTCTCTACCTGTTGGAAATACCACTGTTGGCTTCACTTGCTGACACACAGCAGCGTCTGTAACTGAGGAGCAATCTTCAGTCAGTCACTTATGAATGCTGGCTCACTGTTCCCTTATCAAACACTATCCTCGATATCAGAAATGTGCAAGAAAAGCAGTAGTACATCCGCTGCTATCTCAGTACTCCCGAATGTGAACGCCATCAGCTTCTCATCTCCCTGGACATCGGAGTGGACCTACTTACATGAATAACCTTGCCACGCTCTCTCAGCCTCTTAACGCATTGCAATTTTTGACGTTAATTTTTCTAAGTCTCATATATTTTGCCACAAGTCAAATAGTGTTTAAAAATCAAAAGTTCCGAACCAGCAAGACGGCTCGGTTGGTAAAGACACTCATTTGCCACACAAGGCTGGCGACCTGGGCTTGATCCCAGGAGCCCATGTGGAAGTGGATGGGGAGAACCCGTTTTACCAAGTTGTCCTCACCTCAGAATGATAATAGTTGTTTTAACTGTGATTAATATCAATTTAATCAATAACCCAAAGATCCAGAGCTGTTTGGAATTAAGTCATTTATACTCGCTCGCAGTCTACCAAGACACACGGCTCTGTCTACAAAGCCCGCACTGAGAGGTTGGCTCCCTATGAGTACTTATGTAAAATTTGGTCACACAGAGCCCGAGGAGGGGCACGGACATTAAGAAAGCATCTCACGTCTACTTTCTTTCCTATGAAGTCAGGGCCATCTGTTTAAAGTACGGCGGTTGTTTTCAGCAGTGAGACAGACAGACGGGCACTGACGGTTGTTTTCTTCGGTGATACAGACAGTAGGACCCTGATAAAACAACAGTCATCTGGTCTTCATCAGCTCTTACCCAGAGCAGGGCTCCGCATCCACACACAGCTCTCAGGGTGCTATTTGCACTCATACTCTTACAGATTGTTCTAGAACCCTCATCTTGGGTCCCCCACCCCCTTCTGGTTGTTTCCAGCAGTTTCTGAGCACAGGAGAGGAAGAACCTGAGTCTTCAATGGATCGGACAGTACCTGTTGACAGCCCTTGCTGGTATAACTTGTCTGTCCTTAGGAATCGTTTCTTATGAGGCAAGCTGCTTGCTTCCTATTTAATGTCTAACCTGAATTCCTTCCTCCTGAATGCAGAAACCTGTGTCTTCAGCTCCTTTTCTCCTGGGGGGGGGGAGGGGCAGTGACAAGGGAAGAAAACATGTGTGCGCGATTTTCTCCTTTTCACGCTGCAGCGGTGACCTTCATGAGAAGGCCAGGTCCCGCGTCCCACAGTGGAGGAGACATGGGGCATAGCAGCCATGCGCTAGCTTAGAAATGGCTTGAGGAGAGGAGTTGGAAGGCTCTAAATATGGCACAACAAGAACCAGGCCTTTCTGTCAGTCAGTGAGGCTGGGGGGAAGGGGGCCTGGCCTTTGGGTTTGTTTGTTTGTTTGCTTTTTGAGGCAGTGTCTCATGTAGCCCAGGCTGGCCCTGAACTCTCTATGCAGTTGAGGCTGCCCTAGAACTTCAGATCTTACCTGCACCTTCCAAATGCCTGGATTACAGGCATGCTGAGTCACCCAACCGAAGCCAGCATCTTTCTACTGAGTCTTATTGGTACGTTTTTTGCTTTTAAATCCAAGATTTATCTGAAGTTCAAATCCAATACTTAAAGAACTCCATTTAAAAAAATAAGAAACCCAAAACTCAAAAGAATATTTATGTGAGAAACGAGGCCTGTGGCACAGCTCTGAGATTCCTCTCCCTGAACAAGGACATTTAGATCTTTATCTGAAAAGCTGTTTTAATACTGCCTACACTGCGAATGAGCAGTTACTGTACACACACAGAAGCCCACATAGAAGCCACACTTCCCAGCGTCTCTGGCAGGTAGCTGTAGCCAGGTGACTTAAACCTAACAGACACAGCATGGCAAAAAACGAACCATTTCTAGGTCCAGGCCTACTGCCCAGTCCTCCCTCTGCCCAGCACGGCATGTCCTAGCTCCTACCATGGAGACAGCCTCTGATACAGCCTCTGATAGGCTGGGAGACAGAGCAACAGGTAGAAGGAACGGGAACCCTTGGAACTCAGTTCTACACGGGGCGCTGTGCCTTGCACACGCATGATGTTCTCCCTGCCAGGGCGGCAGTCGGTGCAGCATGGGCCCCTCCTTCACAGACTCTGAGGTCTCTGCTCAAAGCGCAGGCATCAGCCATTGAGGTTGGTAGCGGTACTTAGCACATGCCGCACCGTTCCGAATGCTGGGCACAAGCCCTGTTGTTATTCCCCCGCCTTAAAACAAAGAAGCAGAGAAACAGATACGGCAGGCTGGGTGTCTTACTGTCCCCCCAAAGACAAAGGACAGTGCGGGCTGATGAATGATCAACTGCACGTCTTCGTGTGTGACGCCAAGTGCAAACAGCTGATTACTACAGATGGTATACCCTCAGGGAATGCTCACCGCCATACACACTCCTTCTCCTTGAGATTTTCCCTCTGTGGACTCTCAAATCTGGGCCAGGAACATTAGCTCGGAATTAAGGGATTTGTATTTGATTTGTTCAAAAATATCCTTAATCTACTGTTTATTTTATTACATTATAAGACTACGTGTGCATGTGCGTGCGTGCGTGCGTGTGTGTGTGTGTGTGTGTGTGTGTGTGTTTGCCACAGTGCCTGTGGTGGCAAGCACCTTTCCCTGCTAAACCAATTCACCAGGTCAAGATTTCTGTAAAACTCCAACTTTGAAGGAAGTACACAGCAGCCCAACCACAACAGTTTCTAGGGGGAACCGTCTCACTGTTTATAAATTCTACGATGCCAAGCTCCGCACCACAGCCCAGTGCTGTGAGACACTAGCTATTACAAATCAGCTCAACCTGCCATCCGTCCATGCTGCTACACAACACAAGTGTTCTCCTTTTCACAAAGCGAAGCTACGAGCCTTTGCTGCCCCTTCTCAAAGCAGGAGAGATGCTGGAGAGGCAGGAAATGACTGAGTGAAGGGGGGGGTGCGTGGAAGACAACAACCTTTTGTCTTTTCCTCGGAAACAGTCATTCTGCTTGGGATCTGTTCATCTCCCAGAGAGGCCTGACAATCAAGTGCCAAATCCACCTAATGTATTCATTCAACAAACATGGATGGAGCATTTACTGTCTGTTGAGTTCTCTGTCAGTTGCTGGCTACAACTCAGCACACCGAGAAGACCAACCTGAGCCTTGCACACACCCATCATGGCGGGCATCCTAACTCAAGCTTGGGGAAAACTCCGCATTATTTGCGCTAAATGAGTCACAGAAGCATAAGCAACAAGACCCCTTTGCTTTCCTTAAGTGACAGGTGACCCTCTGTCAACAGGGGCCTGCAAGTCCCACTGTATTTTTTATGCTTCAAGCGCCACCCTGGACTAAGAGGAACCCTCCCCCCCCACCCCTGCCCCGGGACTATCTTTCCTGCTGACCCTTTTAGAAGCTCATGGTTATCTTACCCACCTGTTTCCCCAATGCTGTTGCTAAGCTCACCAGGTTTTAATTAATGAGCGATGAGTGAATGATGTGTCTGCTCTTGGGTCAGCATGAGAAAGTATCTCACTATTTATTATTCTCTTCATTCTATGCTCAGTTACAAAGACCAAGGAAGAAACTGGTCAATCAGTCCTATCAAAATAAAAGCTCTCCTTACCCTTGATTAGTTGCTGTGGAAAGATGAAGGGGCACATGCCGCCAGCTGTGGGTAAGGGCCCTGGCAGCCTGCTGTGTGAAGCCCCTGGTCCATTCTTCCCAAGCGGCCTGGGCTGCATTCCAGTACTCCATTCTCCTCATCTCTGGCCCACCCTTGAGTTTGGAAGTGAATACAGTCTCGGGGAGGAGGTACCTTCCATAACCTTCTATGGATCCATCCACATGACATCAGCACCCTCTTCTGCCCAGTCACGAAAGAAGAGAAAAACGCACAACGATCTGTGGGGTGCAGGGGGACCCCTAAATACGGCATGTCACCTTGAAGGCAGAAGTTCACACAAGAAGCAACTTTCAAAAAAAAAAGACAAACCGTGTGTGTGTGTGTGTGTGTGTGTGTGTGTGTGTGTGTGTGTGTGTGCGCGCGTGCGCATGTACCCACAGTGGACAGGGAAAGGCATTGGATCCCCAGGAGCTGGAGTTACAGGCAGCCGTGAGCTGCCTGGTGAGGGTGCTGGGAACTCAACTCAGGTCCCCTGGAAGAGTACCAAGTGCTCATCTCTCTAGCCTCCTCCAAAGCAACTTTCACACCCTCTTTCTTCACCCCCACCAAAAAACTTCCTGTTACTCCAAAAACCTACCCCTGAACACTGCTTCTTCAAAAATCACTTGCACACCGAGTGACCGCTGTGTGAGCTACAAGTCTTCGTAAGAACGAAGGCCCAGCTGTGCCTTTTCAAGGCAATGACTCACACTGCTTCCCATGCTTCGAACCGTGGCACAAGCTACTGGCTGCTCCTCTAATTTCATTTCCCCATTTTATCTAGCAGATGCCAACAAGCTTCTGAGAAGGGCACGATAGTAGGTAAATGTGTCAGGCTTTAAAGTCTAGATGGTCTCAGAGAACTCAAGTCATCCACAGTGCTACGAAAGGAGACAGACACCATCCACCGGCCAACAGGCACAGCTGTGTCCCAACGAAATTTAATTTACAAGTTCAGGTGACAGGCTGGTTTGAAACCATTCACACCACCGATTCCTTACGTCTATTCCAGCGTCACCGAACCTGTGTGATTAAAAAAAACCAGTACTTCATAGTCATCCTTGCAACTAGCTATGGTCACATGACTGTTCTGGATAACTGGATATGAATGAAGATGACTCATCCCAATCTAGACCATCCCCACCCCCACCCTTTCCTTGAGCTGAAATTAAAATAGGGGGAACTACCGAGGGCTGTTGGGTTTGGTTGGGCACCAAATGTGGGCCAATTAAGGGAGTCCACGAACACCGGAATAAAAGAATAACAGATATTTATTTGGAGAGCACTCACACAATAAAGGTTAAGAACCCCTGTGGTCTTCTGTCCCTACAGGTGAGGATGCTGAAATGCAGGGAGGGAGAGCTCGTTCCCAGTCCACACAGAGCACCCGAGATCCCGCCTCAAAGGGGCTGGTACCTCAAAGACTATTGGCTAGATGAGTTCCCACAACAAGGAACAGCATTCAAAATGACTGAAAAACAAGCTAGAAGGCATCATCTGGGCTGGAGGAAGGAAGGGGAGAGGGGGAAAGGGGAAAGGAGGGAGAGACAGAGAGGCAAAATGCTTTGTATTGTTGTTGAATTCAGTGGACTTGGAAATCTTTAATAAAAGATTGTTATTTCCAAGCTCAGTTCAGGGCACGAGACAGTAATGATTCAGAGAGGAAAGCAACTTTGTTCTAAGACTACAAAACCCAGTGATCCAACCACACAGCCACACTGTGGGGTCCGGTGACTTGCCACAAATCTACTAATGCTGAAGTATCTAGTGTCTTACAAAGGCTAAGTCAGAGCTATGCTTTTCTATGCACCCCACCCCGCCATCTTTCTAACAGTTGATACTATTGTCACTTTTAAAAACGAAGCTCAGGAGCAGCTGCACAGATGTCTTGGGGACACAAAGTTCTTAACCACATTGTGTTCCCCAAATCAACTCCCTTGGGTGAAGAACAGACCACAGTAATATTTAGTTGAAGGCAGTGCCATCCTTAAGACATGGCTTTGTGACTCTGGGTTTCAATTTGCTAACTGAGAAGCACCACAAAGATCGGCTGGCAGATGGCTCTGCCAACAACACAGGTTAAATAACTACCCGGACTCCTCTGAAAATCTTTAAGAATGCCAAAGAGTGGGTTTCATCGGAGAGCCCCCGGTCTGTCAACCTCCAGCCCCGGCTCGTGCTAACACCTCTTCCCTGATTGCCCGGTGAACGTCAACGGTCTACACCTGCTACGCAGTGACAAAACCTGCTGGTAAAAACCGAAGCAATTTTCCGACCCTATCTATCTGTCTGGTGCGGCAGCCACCTCCGCTGGAGGTTTGGCGTCTTATGGGGACCATCTGGCTCTGTTTCCTTGACTTCCATGGCCTTTCTTGTCCTATACAGACTGGAAGGTCAAGAAATATCAAGTATACACTAAGACTACTTGATAAGTAGATAAACCCAAATGCCAGTTCCAAAACAAAGTTCACCTTCAAATTTAAAGGGAAGATTTCTTTCAAGTTTTTTTTTAAAATGGGAATACAAGTTTGATTGTTTGAAAATTGTGCTAATTTAATAGCTATGACTAACAGCCAACAAAATAACTATTTTAATTAACTGCTGCTATACAAAGGATTTCTAATATATGTATAACATATATATGTATATACATATATCTTCACTGTTACAGAAATTTTTGCAAAGAGTAAGTCTTCTGTATGTAAACATAAAGTCTGCATGTTGTCAATTAAACTTTGAAACAAATTATTTTTTTTAATTAGGAAAGAATAGCCAAGTCAGTGTGGTTTACCAGGTCAGGTGTCCCAGTGTCCTGGGTTTCTACTGCTGTGACCAACACCATGACACAGTTCATTGTCAAAGGAAGTCAGGGCAGGAGCCTGGAGGCAGGAGCTGCCGCAGAGGCCGTGGAGGGGAGCTGCTTACTGGCTTGCTCCTCGTGGATTACTCAGCCTGCTTTTTTACAGAACGCAGACCACCAGCCCAGGAACAAACCCACAATACGCTGGATCTTCCCACATTAATTATTGGGGCGCTTGACGGTCGAGGTCTCTTCTTCCAAAACGATGACAGCTTGCGCCAAGATGACAATATTAGCCCCACACCCATGATCAGGGAGATGCAGGCAGGGGCAACCTGTGCTACAGGAGACGATGCCTTAAATTTTTATTTAAGAGGCACAGGGGTGTTGGGATGACGGTACAGTCAGTAAATTGTTTAACATACAAGTATGAAGATCTGAGTTTGATTCCCAGTACCGAGGTCATACCTGTAACCACATCTCTGAGGAGGGAGAGACGGGACCTGGGGCTCCCTGGCCAGTAATTTAATGAAATCTGCGCGTTGCAGGTTCAATGAGAGATTCTCTAACAAAGCAAGGTGGAGAGCACTGAGGAAGGCATGTCTAACACGTCAGCCTAGAAGAATAGACTTCTCCTTTCACTGTGTTAAGAGGATGAAAACAGCCATCTGGGAGACAGTACAGCTCATCAGAATCTGAAGGCTCACAGATTATGCATCAAGCGAGGACTTACAGAACCAACAGTGGAAACGCGCAGGAAAAATCAGCAGGTGTCACATCACATCAAAATACAGAGGCTCTGGAGTGAGGGTCCAGACACAGCACAACACGCCAGCCCGTGCTATGTCAAACTGACAGTAAAAACAGAGGGTGTGTGTGTGGCAATCGAACTTTCTTAGAAATTATGATTCACACTTACTGTTTATGAATTGAGGAAACAGAAAAAAAATAACAAAAAACATCAAAACTGCTGAGACAGGAATGAAGTGCACTCGGATCACAATTTAGCAGTGACTCCCGACACTGCTAGAAAGCAGTTTTTACTCCACATCGGAAAACCCCCAAAACGTAGGCACATAAGTCAGAAGAAAGTTTAAAGTCTGGATAATGTTATCTTTCCCATTCCCACTAAAACAAAACAGAATCTGAGGGTGCACAGTTATTTTCTGATATTAATAATGAAAAAGTTTTTGGTTGTTAAAAAACAGCTCAGCTGCGCAGGCTAACACACACCATTGTCCGTCTCCCTCAGAGGGTCACACGATCCCCAAGCGCTCTTTCTCAGACTGCATCTTCCCTGGAAAACAATACCATCTTTCAGGAGCCAACAGAGCATCAAAACAGCCTTGGCACTGGCGTCTGTGCTCTTCAAAGTGTGGAACCTCTCCAGAGCTAAACAGGGCGTATTCCAGGAAAGAGCAGGTAGAAAGTTCAGGAAAACGCCTAATGGAGTTCCACTGTCTTTTCCCAAAACACAGCTTCCCAAGCCCCAAATGCTGTATCAGAGCAGAAAAACAAGTATGTTCTTCAGCAGTCACACGCATCAGATAAAGACACTCCTGCTGGTGCTTTCAGTAAGAGCTCTTTCCACAGCATTACTTCACTAGCAGGGAACACACACAAACACACAACACACACACACAAAGCCAACACCGGTAACACAGACTCAACAGTCGGCACTTGACCCAGCACATTACAAAGTGCCTGCAGAAACAGCCGGATTCATGGAACAATTCTACCTGCATTAAACAGCCAGTCAGGTTTTCTGCAATGAAGTAACAATGGGCTCAGGAAGACTCACGCTCGACAAACACGGCCTCGGTCAGCCTACGCAGAGAAGAAAAGGGCGCCCAGTTGGAACAAAGTTACAAAGATACCGAGCGGGATTCAGGTCTAGTTACAGAAATGCATGAAGAAGACACACACACCTTTCATGTGGGCTGCCTAGAGAGGCAGCTTCCCTGGCCCTCTGACTCTCATCATCTCGCTGGCCAACAGTCCAGGAAAGTAATATATGACTTCAGTAATGCTGCCTGGCCTTCACCCAAGTTAATGACTTCAACCGCTCCACATTAATAACAAAAGCCAGCCGGAGCGAACGCAGAGAGCAAGGGAGAGATGAAAGACCGCAGCAGCTCCAAAGAGGGCAGCTACCTCGTGCTAAGGATGCAGCCGAGGACTGTCTGTTCGGAAGCAAGACTTCCCTCCAATGAGCTATTAGCAGCTAATGAGCCTACGGCCGGCCATGTCCACACCAAACTCTCGCCATGCAAAGATCTTCACTATACACACAGCGGGAGTGCCCGGGCGCACTCTGCACAACCCTGGGCTGTCAATCAGGTCGATGCTATCCCCTTGGGCATGCAGATCAGGAAAGTGAGGCAAAACAGGAGGACGCTCTTCAAGAGCATGGTTAGCTGAGGCGAATGCAGCCTGTCTGGCTCCCGAGGCTATGGGAAGAGCCACTCAGGAGCACACCGTGAGTGCTCCTGAGACTCACAGCCCAACCCCTGAGGCCGGAGACATTGCAGGGGCTTCCCTCACAGAAAAGGGGCCAGAAGCTGACTTTTGCTCAAGAGCTCACATGGTGTTGGACGTGTCCTACTTTGCTTTCTACTGCTGTCATAAAGACCATGACCAAAGCCCCTTTGGGAGGGAAAGCGTTTACTCGGCTTACACATCCTAATCGCCATCTTCATTAAGGGGGTCATCACAGGGGCTGGAGCAGAGACCATGGAGAAACCCCTCCCTCGTACAGGCTTACTCTCCACGGCTTGCTCAGCTTCTTATATAGACCACCCAAGGGTGCCACCGCTCACAGTGGGCTGGACCCTTCCACGCCAATCATTAATCAAGGAACTTGCCCACAGACTTGCCAACAGGCCCACGTAATGGCGGCAATTTCTCAGTTGAAGTTCCCCAGATGATCTTAATTTGTTTCAAGTTGACAATAACTAGCACAGCCCATTAAGAAACAACACATGTGGGGTGGGGAGTGGGGGGGATGCGCGGGGCTGGAGAGAGCACTCAGCAGTTTGGGGGCTTCCTGCTCTTCCACTGGACACAAGTTTACTTTCCAGCACCCAAGCTCTCCCCTCTGGCTTCCTAAGGCCCATGTGTACACACACACACACACACACACACACACACACACACACACACACACACACACACACACAGCAAAAAAGAAGCAATGATACATACTGATGTCTACCTCGGGACACAAGCACTCTGATGAAGATGTCCATGTACCAGGCACAAAACAGACTCTGGGGTGTCGGAAATCTTGTCTAACACCACTGAGAGGTGATGTCGGCATTGGAACCATACACACTGGTGTTCCTGTCACTACAGAAAGGTTAACTCTTGAAAGGGGTGACTCTCAGTCAACAGCTGAGGCCAATCTCCCGCATTTCAATGGACATTTCTTTGGCTGTGGGCAGGGACATTGGAGGGGGAAAATGTATGCCAGCAAAACTCTGATACAACACAAAATAAACTCTCATGCCCTAGAACACTCCCCAAACTGCTTCGTGCTGAGCACGAACCAGGGACTGTGCATATCTGTCATATGGGAGCCAAACATCTGTAAATCATGGGACATTTTACGCTGGACCTTTACCAAGAAACAACTCATTCTCATTTTACGTTTTAAAGGTACTGGAAATGGTTGCTACTATAAAGGACTCCGAAGTTAAACTCCTCTGTAAAGGCAAAAGTTCTTCCATAATAATCTTTCTTATTCCTTGAATTCTCAGAAGCAGTTATAGTCTGTTTTAGCCAGATCTCTTAAGGTGCAATACATAACCACCCAAGCTGTTTTGCATGAGCTTGATACGTGGTTTCTGCCTTAAACTGGAAGAATGGGCTGCTGTGCAGTTCCCCTTCTCTGCATCTCTAAGGATTGCTAAACTGCTGATCCTGACAGCATATGAATTAATCTGCATCAAACAGCTTCGCTGAGACTATCACTAACTAAACACAGTAGGCATCAAAAGCCCGGCGATCACAATCGTGAAAGGATGGTGAGTCTGGGACTCGCCAATGAGAGGGTTTCAAGATTTGCCCTCATATTCTGGAGAGGAAGGCCAGGGACTAACAGCAATTGTGAGGGTGACAAAAGAGAAATATGTTCAAGAAAGGTAGATGACTAGACAGACAGACAGGCAATAGATATATAACAGATAGGTGAGCGTGATACGTGGGGCTCGGGGATGGATGGGGGTGTTGAGCGTTGAAGTACAGGAGTTAAACTGTGTCCTACCTGACAGCTCTCTTATTAATTGCACCAATTAGTAGGTAGTGATAATTGTCCCTGGGGTGGGGTGGGGATGGGGGTATACCACCTCTGGTTTCATATCTAGCCTAGGATCTTAATACATAGTTGTGTAAAACCTGTGCCAATTTACAGCGGACAGAGACGGTGTGACAAGACCCCGGTGTCCTCTGAAATGATTCCAGGTTGGTAAGTGGAGACGCTTAAAATCAGCTAACATATCCAGCCTAAGAACCTTCCACTGCAGAAAAAGCAAGCAAACAAACAAACAAAAAACCTTTCCTTTCTACTCACTAAACCATCGTTCTGTCTGCCCCTTGAAGTTTAAGGCCTTGACACAAAAGCCAATACTTGAATGAATCTCTTCACACAAGGATTTGCGGGCTGGACATGTGGCTCCGCAGTTGAGACTGTTCTTGCGGAGGACCCTCTGTAAGTCCTCTTCTGACCTCCACCTGGGGATGGTGGCGGGAAGCTGCCTGAGGCCAAAGGTACAGGTGAGAGCGGCCAGAACTGGGAATCTGTGTCCTGTGCATGGCCTGATCCTGCAGGTGATGAGGAGGCATAGGCAGAGACTGGCAATGTCTATACTAGAAGCCACCTTTTCTGAGAGACAAACTTTATTTGCTTCTAATTGTATTGTTCTATTTGACTCCTGCATTTAAGGACGATGGCAAGTTATCACTGAGCCCTGTTTGGATGTGAGTCCCCGGCCCGCACAACAACATACAAGAGTCGATGGGTTAAATAAACTCAGAGGGCCTGCCTGCAAACTGCATACCACACACGCCGTGCGGCCTCCGTGGAGCGCTCCCCTTGATGCTCTGACCAACGGACTACAACGTTAAGGACTATGTGTTCACATGACCAGGGCTAAAATTAGCCACCATTGCAAAAGCCTTTCTCAGCGATTCCTTTTCCTTTCTTGTAAGCATGTGCAGACGCACACGGAGCCTGTGTTCACAGAGCAGTGTGCGGCATGAGCAGCTGAGCGTTTCAGCGTAACACAAGAACCTCCACAGAACTCCCACATATTACGATGGGAGATTACAGAAAGAAGTGGGAAAGTCCCCTCTGTCCCGAGGCTGTGCCAAGACATCTGACACGGTCACATTGCCAGGACTCCACGGTTATTCAACCCAGAACCCTTTTTTTTTCTTCTTTAGTTAAATCAGCATAGATACTTCAATGTTCCCAAAAGTTCCAAGTGGCATTTCTTGCCAGAATAATTAACTTCTTGATGTTTGCCAAAAGATTTGTTCTGAGAAAAATGTCTCCCTGCTAAGGGATTTCAAATACAAAACGCAGAGAGGCAGGTTTTTCGGTTATTAATTTTCAACAAATAAATCACCAAAATATATCATCAAACGCTTTTTTTCCAGAAAGATTATATCAAGCTTAATAGTCAAAAGAATTTTAGAACAGAGAGACCTCAAAGTCTGACCGTGACTGCCGTGTCTAAGATGCAATGAGAACATTAGCAGAAATTCAGCTAGCACAAACTCTCCCGGTGCCTTCTGGCTTTGGAGGCTGTCCTGGAACTAGCTCTTGTAGACCAGGCTGGTCTCGAACTCACAGAGATCCACCTGCCTCTGCCTCCCAAGTGCTGGGATTAAAGGTGTGCACCACCACCGCCCAAGTGCCCTCTGCATTATATAAAAACACTTATCCACAACTTTTCAGAAACAATCTCGTTAAATCTAGGTGTGACTGTCCAAGGTCTACACGAAACCAAACAAAAGACAAAGAACCATCCAACTAAATCTAAACAGGACACGGGCCACACCACAGGCTACGAAAGCACAGATGGTTTTACTCTACCTCAGACACAGGTGGATGCCCACTCTGCAGCACAGTGGCCTGCCATTTGCTCCTGGGACCTCACTAAAGGCCCTCCAAGCTGAGTCTTTGAGAAGACAGAGGAAGAATGCTAGAGATCAAAGCAGAAACAGCTGCCACGCAAGAGAAACTCTGAATTGCCTCATGTCTGTCCCAAAGTGTCCCTGGCTGCAGAGCCTCTCTGTGTGTTCTGAGGAACAGCATAAACCTACTTAAAGCTGTTTGTAGTCAGAAGGTACAAACTGTGAGAACCAAATTCTCTCAGTTATTGAGATGAGTCTTAAAATAACCACAAGCAGCTAATATTTAATTTGGTGTTCCTACCTTCATGTGAGAAAACTTAGTAAGACACGAAATGCCCCTTATAAGACATCAACTCACGGTAGGAGCCATGCACAGAACCATGAGCCTCATCTCAATTTTCAGTTGGGGATTAGGTGGCAAATCATGGTCTCTTTCTTGACCTAAGTCATGAAGCTGGTAGACATCTCCACGGGGCTATGCCAGAAGCCGGCTTCCTGTGAGTTTGCTTGGTTAATGGAAACTTGGGACATGTTTACTCTGCATTTTGCATTTAAAGAATAATGGGCCCAGAAACTAGCTTTTCTGGGTGCTACTAAGCCTATAAGAGCATGTGCTTTCTTGCGATGGTGAGACAATGGCTCAGCAGGGGAGGGGGCTTTGCCTATAAGCCTGAAGACCTGATTGTGATCCTCAGGACCCACAGGGTAGGAGAAAATCAGCTCCCACAAACTGTCCTCTGGCCTCTACACATGCCATGATACCTGTGCACCCACTCACCCCATAATAAATAAATAAATGTGAAATCCTTTAAAAATAAAACAAGTCCATCTTCCGTAAATAAACTTAAACCAAACAATAATACAGTCCCATCCCAGAACACACACACACACACACACACACACACACACACACACACACACACACACACTTTTTTAATATTCACAACTCAGAGTGGGGATAGAGTAAGGAGTGCCCCAGAGGACAATAGGTTGCATGGATTCCAGTCCCTTCCAAAGCTGGCTACCCTGCTCTGCATTTGCTGGAAAGCTGATGGCTATTTCACCCCCAGGGGACATTTGGCAATGGCTGGAGACATTTTTGGTTGCTACAGGTTTGGGGGTGGGGGTGGGGAAGCAGCATGGCATTTAGTGATTCGAGACCAAATACACAATGAACGGTACGTCGTATGACACGGGCACCACACGCAACAGCAGCCTCACAGCGCTGGGGCCAAGACCCACTGCAGAGGAAAGTGTGGAAAACTAAACATTCAGGAGTCTGAGGCCATCCCCCCCCCCTTTCCTAGTCTGAGACATAAGTAATGCAAAGGTTTCCAAGGGTCAAAGGGCAGCAGAAAGCAGGAGCACTTCCTCCACCTCGAATCCCTTTCCAGTCACGATTCTTGTCTTGCAGAGGCCACCAACTAGCAAAGGAGACAAAGCTACTTTCAGGGCCACCGGAATAGTTAGGTGTTTAGCAAGGGCATGGAGTAAGCAGGAGTCTTACAGAAATGCTCAGGTTCTTTAAGAGGAATCCAAATGGACTTTGATCTGCAGTTATTAATACAATACCTTCTTCATCGGTGAATTTTAAATAGATAAGAGTCAACGGAAAAGCTTGGCTATAAATGTTTTCAGCCTAACAAAATCATGCTAGCTGCTCCTGAGTCATCACCTAAGGGAGGCTATGACCCAATATTCCACCGAGAAAAAGAAGAGCCTCCCCATGATCACTGAGTCTATTAGCTCAAGGAAGCAACTGTCTTTTTAAAGGCAAAGGAGAGTGGGGGGGGGGCATACATGAGTCAGGGAAGCCTGCTTCCTAGGATCTCCGGGATTGTATGGAGTGTCCCTGCAAACCCAGACACTCCTGAAAATGAGCCTGTCCAGGCAGAGACGGTAAAAGCAAGACCAGAGTCTGCCAGACCCACCAGGGCACCTTACCATCAACCCATTTGGACAATGATGCCCCCATGAACTCTGTATCAGCCACGGAGAGCAATTATGAGCAGGACTGCGATGTTTTCTTGTCAACTTTAGAGCTAAAAAGACAGACCTAGGACCCCTGGTATAAAATCCACCGACCTCACATCCTGTTGAGGAACCTCACCTAAGACTCCGGGAGAGTGCCTACCAGCACTACTTCCAAAGACACATGGTCAGTAACTGTGCTGGCACACGTCTGTAGCTGCTCAAAGCCGGCCTCAGCTACACAGTGGGCTAGCTTGAGCTACAGGGGGCTCTGTCTCAAACAAACAAAAGAAAGTCACAATCAGTCACAGTCATGTAAGCAGAGTTTATATATGTATACATAATTTAAGTCCTATAAAATAAGGCATCAAGCTTTTTAAAATCCATGCGTTGTTATTATCATTTTATTTATGTGTATGTGCTTGGGGTGGCTCCTGGAGGCCAGAAGAGTCTGCCAGGTTCCCTGGAGCTAGAGTTCCAGACCGTGTCCAGCAGGAGTTAATTGCAGCTGCAGGGCCCACAGGGCCCATGGTCCCATTCTCCCACTGTCTTTTAAGGGTTACTAGAAGCAAGAAGAAAATACCAGGCAAGAGGGTGCCAAGCCTTCAACAAAGTCAGAAGACAAATGATGTTGCTTCTATTTTACCCAAGTTTTCTGGATAAGGATCAAGGCAGGGACTCCAAGTTGGAAACAGTTACCCTTGAAGTGTAATAGTAAGAGGACACTTTAAATTGTAGCCATGTCTCATCTTTAGGGACTAAGGAGCCACTGCAAACAATGCTTGCATAAAATGAAGTCACAGATGACAGAGTCAAGAATGCTCACGGTTACTGCCACAGCACTTTAAAAAAATTTTTTGTCATTGTGTTTTTTAGAAGGGATTTATCTATTTTCATCTTATGCATGTTTGCCTATATGTATGCCTGTGCACCACATGCATCCTGGTACCCACCGTAGCCAGAAGAGGGTACTGGATCCCTTGGAGGAGGATTTCAGGTGGTTGTGTACAACCATGTAGCAAGGGCAGCATATGCTCTTACTCATAGAGCCATCTCTCCAGCTCCCTACAGTGCCATCGTAAAGGGAAAAAAAGAAACTTGCTTAGGGACTGGCATCATCGGGAACGACCTGGTATCATTTCACCATTTAATAAAGCAGCGGTATTAATCACCTCGGTGAAGCCTGAGAATGTGCTTGGCAAGTGTTGCAGATGACAGGGTTAGATGAGAGACAGTGCTCAAAAGGGTCCTGGGCTGGACAGATTGCTCTTCCCAGGGATCCTGGTTCAATTCCCAGCACCCACAAAACAGCGCACAACATCTGTAACTCCAGTTCCAGGAGACGTGACACCCTCTTCTGTCTTCTACTGGTACCAGCCACACACACGGTGCATATACATACATAAAAGCTAAATATCACACACATAAAAGCAAACAAAACAAAAACCCAAAATCCTATCTTTTTATTTGTTTTTTTCAAGACTGGGTTTCTCTGTGCTGCCCTAACTGTCCTGGAACTATCTCTGTAGACCAGGCTGGCCTTGAACTCACAGAGATCCGCCTGCCTCTGCCTCCCAAGTGCTGGAATTAAAGGTGTGCGCCACCAACTCCTGGCAAAAGTAGGATCTGGACAGAGAATAAAGCATGGATAGCAATGAACTGACACTTTAAAGAGAGAGAAATATAGGTTACTCTACTGTACACATGAATAAATCGTACAGAGGCAAATGCCAGGGAACTGACCTAACAATACTTGACGCTGGGAACCGCCAGATCAGCCTTCTGCTCTTATTTTATTTTATAGGAAATTCAACCCTCAACTACCTTACTAAACTAGTTCAAGGAAGAAAGTAAAAAAGACATTACCCAAGAAGCAGCCACGCCTGGAGAAACCAGGTACATTCTTGGCACAGCGATGTGGGAGGGAATTAATTATCCGCGCCAAGACGAGCACCCCACGGTTAAGAGACAGAGATCGTGTGTGTGAGGGACTTGATGGAAATGGGAAGGCCAAGTGCAGGATCCTGCAGGAACCAGGAACACGACAGCTTCCTCCAGCGGTTTAAAGCGCTGTGACAGGGAGACTTCCTAAATGTGTTCTAGTTTGTACACTGCAGCACTCCGAGTCTGGCTTGGCAGCAGGAGAGCAAGCAGGACCCCAAGCATCCCAGGGCAGGGTGACGATGCAGCCTAGACTAGAGCGGGACTGCTTGGCAGCCACATCACCTGGTTGACTCATAATGAATTGAGACCTAATTTAAAGCAGTTTTCTTTTGTGACCGGGGTTAACTGCTCTTAGGCTCTGCTGTTTTCATCGGCAGACATCATGTTTAATGTTTGTTGGCTCAATGTCAGTCTTCGCCCTCTAAGATGCCTCTGTCTGACACTGGGCACTGAGAACAAGTCATGCCCACACGAGATGCTCGCGAAGTGTGAGCTGCGTGCACAGATGACTACTGCAGAAAGAACAAAGACACCGTCTGTAGAGAAAAAGACAGATGCAAAGATGTAGCCTTGTCCTGGGCAGCACCAGAAGAAAGAGACACAAGTGGCCAGAGAAGGCAGGGGACGAAGGCACTTGATGACAAGGCTGACGACCTGAATTGGATCCCCAGAATCTACACGGTGGGAGGAAAGAACTGGTTCACACAAGGTAACCTCTGAGCGCCACAGGAGTGTCATGGACCGACTGCACACTATAGCACGCCTGCCCCGGCACCAAACCCACCAACCCACCAACCAACCAACCAACCAACCCACCAACCAACCAACCAACCAACCCACCAACCAACCAACCAACCAACCAACCAACCCACCAACCAACCAACCCACCAACCAACCAACCCACCAACCAACCAACCAACCAACCAACCAACCAATCAACTCACAACCAACCCACCAACCCACCAACCAACCAACCAACCAACCCACCAACCAACCAACCAACCAACCCACCAACCAACCAACCCACCAACCAACCAACCAACCAACCCACCCACCAACCAACCAACCAACCAACCAACCAACCCACCAACCAACCAACCAACCAACCCACCAACCAACCAACCAACCAACTAACAAAACAGCTTGGAAAAGAAGAAGTTAGAGGAGGCAGATGTCAATGCAGACAGAACTTTCTATAGGGATTCCCTGGGAACAGGACAGACTGCCCCCTGGAGCACAAGCTTGTTCCCTTTAAATGAATAATTTAAGCTGGATGTTGAGGTAAACACGTCTTGGATACTTGAAAGGGTGACTTCAAAGGACCTTTGAGTCAACCATCCTTCAGAGAGCTCCATGATATCAATGTGGAAGACAGTGCTGCCCTATTGGAGGGGACATCTGTGCTAGACAGTTTCCTCCCTGCCTCCAGCCTGAGTTGCAGCAAGGTCTACGCTGCTTTCAGACCGAGGTGGCCGAGCTAACAAGGTCCCCTAAGATGGGGGCAGCAAGGGTGGGAGATTGGGGGCTGACACACGCTAACCCCCGCTCAAGGCTTGGCTTTGTGTTGGAGGCTTGAGCAAGGTGGCCCTCTACACAGTCACCTCACTGTCCGATCTAAACCCATCATCTACTCCAAAAAAGACAGAGCCCAAGAAACTTGAGGTCTGCTGTGGGGAAAACAAAAACTAAGAGAACCCCAAGAATCTGGACTCTCCCCTCTTCCCAAACTGCCCACAGATCCTCTCTTCTCATGTAGGACCACAGAAAGTAATTCAGCATGAAAACCTAAGAAACGGTTTGCCGTGCTGACAGGAGCCCATCTTTTTGTGTTTATTTTCTTTAAAATGAGGGCCAATCATCTGTATTTCCCTCCAGTAAACCTGGGGATGTGGCTAAAACACACCAGCAAAGAACAAGAGTCTTCTATGTTGCACTTGACAACGACAGAGCACAGAAGGCAAGAGTGTGAAATTTCTAAGAGTTTAAGATGCACCAACCTAAAAAACCATCCAGAAAGAAAAATGAATTTGCTGTCTTTTAAATCCCCAGGTCAGGCTGGAGAAATGGCTCAAAGATTAAGAGCCCTGGCTGTTCTTCCAGAGGACCCGAGAGTCCAATTCCCAGCACCCACATGGTGGCTCACAACCATCTGTAATGAGATCTGGTGCCCTCTTCTGGTCCGCAGGGTTACATGCAGGCAGGACACCGTATAAATAAATAAATTTAAATTTAAAAAAACATTAAAAAAAATCCCCAGGTCAAGTTCACTTTGGATATTTAAAAAAGGCATGTTATATTAGCCAAACTTAACATGAATCTCAACATCTGAATAAATGTTCTCAGTGTGAGAATAACACCCTCCGCGTGCATCAGGTGACAGCACCCCGAGGCCACACTCCATCCTACATGCCTCTGATGCCACAAAAGAGACCAGCAATGCGCAGATATCAGTTTCTGTTAAATAGCCTTAATATTTTCCAACTCTGATCGTTGACCCTCTTTTCCATCGATGCCCATCTTCTACAACTGTTACCTGGCTGAGCACCTATTCTGTGCCAGCTATGAAAAGAAAAGGTTACAGCTGTGGGGACGCCTCAGTCAGCAGGCTTGCAGCACGAGTCTGGGGGCCACAAATGTGGAAGGCCGACTGTGGGAGGGTCTGCCCTTAAGCCCGGCGCTTCAGCCCTTCAGGCTCACGGAGGCAGGTTACCAATGGGCCGGCAGGCCGTTCTTTTCACTCAAACAGAACTTAATCTCTCAGGAGCGGGCTTTCAGTTTCTCATAACTATGGGAGCCAGACTCCAAAGACGATCAGGTTTCATATTGCAAGAAATTGCTGTGATGCTGGGTAAGAAGCTCAAAGCTTGCAGATTACCAGTAGTCGTGGGGAAGTAAAAGGTACTCTAATCCTGACCGAGGTTCGCCCATGAGTGAGCAGGCGAACTTATCATGGTGGGAAGAGCAACGCACAACAGCTTCAAAAGCACGCAACCACAGGGAAACACGGAAAGCAAGAGAGCACGTGTTGCCCACGCTCGCAGACGCAAGCTCAAGTTGCACACTGATTTGCGAATTGGCGTGTGCAGACGCTGACGGCTGAATGAATGAAATCTCCTAAGCCGGAAATAGTGGCAGCTTCTCTCCAGGACCCGGAAGGAAGCAGGCCTCGATTCACTTCTTGATTTACAGGCTTTATTAAAAATAAAAGCTATCCACCAATAAGAGGTCTACTGTTCAAAGATGAGATCCACGGCACTAGAAGGTAAAGGAGGGAGGTGATGGGAAGGAGGAGGGGGAGAAGGGTGGGAGGGGGAGGAGAGGGGGAGGGGAAGGAAGGTGGTAAGATGACCTGCAGTTCCTTAGACAGCTTGAGTCTCAAGTCTGAAGGGAAACAAATGACTAGTTCCACACTGCCAGTCACAATTCAGAAAGCTCAAAAATGAAATAAGAATATGAAATAAAAAGGTTGACGGAAACTTGCAGAATTTTCCCCTCTCCCAGGGCTACTCGGAGATGCACGGGGGCGGGCGGTGTGTACAGGGGCAGCTGGCCTCGAGAAGTCTGCGTCACTCAAATACATGTCTGAGCCCAAAGACTGCTGTGACATGATCGAGTGTGCACATACAAATAACACAACTGTTGTAAAAAGTACACAGACTACAAGGAAACAAACAAACAAAAAAAATCAGGCAAAAGTATGTATTCCTGCCACGCATACATTAATCCCTGTGGAGTACCACATGGCTTTCAAAGCAGATATATCTGGACTTTTAAGTTTTTGTCATTCCACCTTTATGTCAGTTTTTTTCATGTGTCTTTATTCTTTTTATTATAAAAAAAAAAGAACTAAAGTAAAAAACCCACTGGGTGGGCTGCCAAGATTGCTCAATGTGTAAAGGCACCCAAACTTCACAAACTTCGTTTTGTTTTTCTAGTACCTGAAGGGGACCCTTGTGCAGTGCTTCTGTCTGCGTGTCTGCCCACCGGCCAGAAGAGGGCACCAGATCTCATTATAGATGGTTGTGAGCCACCGTGTGGGAGCCGGGAATTGAACTTAGGACCCCTGGAAGAACAGCCAGTGCCCTTAACTGCTGAGCCATGTCTCCAGCCCTGAAAATGGTGGTTTATAAAGGTAAAGGGGCGGGGGGGGAGCCCATGGTAGGATGAGATGGGGCGTGTTACTTAGGTGAGCCAAATGGGGCTTCTGATTGCTGGACCTTGGTACCCAGCCTCAGGAGGAGGAAGTGGCCAAATAAGGAAATAGACCTTGGGGGCTGGCTTTAGGGATGTGATCTAAGGGTTTTTTAACAAGGGAGAAGGAATGGGGGGCAGAGTGAGGCCTACCAGAGCCATGCTCACCATGCTTGAGGTGTCCAGAGTCCTTTCAGGACCCATATGGTGGACATAGAGACTGATTCCCAAAAACTGTCCTCTGACCCAAACACACACACACACACACACACACACACACACACACACACACACACACACACACACGCTAAACCACTTGGAAGTTAACAATTGGCTATGTCACAAAATAAAATCAAATGAAATAAAATAATACCACAGAGTTTTCTCCCAGATTTTACATCTTTACATCGGGCACGAGTCAAGGTTTTAAAGGGGGGATACCGCTTTTGGCTACTTGAGAATGTTACTATGCTTTTTGCCCACTGTCATCTAAAAAATAAATTTGGCGGCAGAGCCACATAAACCAAGGAAAACAGGCACACAGATGAAGCAGCTCAAAGTCACAGAATCAGCACATCTCATGGGGGAAACGGCCTCCTAGGCTACAGCCGGACTCTTACGCACTCGAACTCTCATGTTGACCTCTGCAGGGTGGAGTCTGCCTCATTCACGTGGGAGTCCCTCTGCACCATCAGCCTTGTACCGTGACAGAGGGAGTCACCATAGGTTTGAGGAGAGAGCTGACAATAGTGAGATCTCCAGAGATCTGCAAGGATGACACCAAATGGCAAACTAAGCAACAGTGGAGAGACTACATTAATTGCCCCTCCATGATGATGAGATTGAAGACTACTTTATATGCCATCCTAGAACCTTCATCCAGTAGCTGATGGAAGCAGAGACAAACACCCACAGTTAAACCCTGAACTTCACTCCTGGAACCTAGTGACAGAGAGGGAGGAGTGATGAGCAAAGGGGTCAAGACTGGGCTGGTGAAACCCACAGAGACAGCTGACCTGAACAAGGGGGAGCTCTTGGACCCCAGACTGATGGCTGAGAGGCCAGCATGGGACTGATTCAGACCCCCCGAACGTGGGTGTCAGCGAGGAGGCCTCGGCAATCTCTGGGGCCTTGGGTAGTAGATCAGTGTTTACCATGGCATCCAAATGAACTTTGGGAGCCAATCTCTGGGGCCTTGGGTAGTAAGTAGATCAGTGTTTACCATGGCATCCAAATGAACTTTGGGAGCCTATTCCATATGGAAGGATACTCTCTCAGCCTAGACACATGGGGGAGGACCTAGGCCCTGCCCCAGATGAAGTGACAGACTCTGGAGATCCCCCATGGAGGGCCTTACCCTCCCTGGGGAATGGTGTGGGGATTGGGTGGGGGGTTGGAGGGGGCTGGAAGAGGGGTAAGGGAGGAGGGGTGGGAGAGGGAGCTGGGACTGACATGTGAAACAAGCTTGTTTCTAATTTAAATATATTGATATATATATCAATCAAAGAAAGGGCTCCTTATGACCCTAGGACAATGGAGGGACGAAGGGCTGGAGTCACAGTGCACAAGTTGAAGCTGCTCCTACAATCAGAAAGAAAGGCATGCACCCACCCAGATCCCTTTGAGAGAGACACCACTCTGGATGCAGTCACCAAGACGCTCCAACATAGATGCAACTGGCCCAGGGTTTCAAAGAACATACTCATTCTTTCCTGAACTATGATCAACCTTGGTATCCTCCAGGGTGAGTGATTGGGGGTGTGTTTCTGATTCTAAGTTCAAGTCCCTTACCAAAAAAAAAAACCGCCACAGTATTTGCATAAAACCTACCCACATCTTCCCATGCTGGCTAAATCATCTTCACACTAATTCTAGCAATTAATAAATATAAACATTTTATAAAGTAATGAAGCCTGTGCATATACAGTAGAGGTGAAAACTTTTTCCAAGTGTCTTCTACCTATGAATAATTGAATCCAGGAATTACAGAAGCCACAGGTACAGGTATTATCACATGCCCAAGCACTCTATAGTTCTTTTCAGAGGGGATGGTTAGGATACGCTACCTAGCCACCTTTATATCTTGTTATTTGTTTATTCGCCTATTTTTTACTTTTCCGTGTATGGGTGTCAGTGAGTGTACCATGTACGTGGCTGGTGGCCCCGGAAGCCTGAAGAGGGACAGTTGGTGATAAAGGGCCATGTGGGTGCTGAGGACCAAAGCAGTCCTCTAGAAAAGCAGCAGCGCCCTTAACCCATGCCCGACTCCAGCCCAGAAGCCACATTTAAAGCACCCTCCTTCGTGAAGTGAATTCCCGATGACCCTACAAGGTGACACCAGGGACTGTGTGGAGGTCGTCACTTACGGGTTGGGAGGGAGGTGGCAGATGGGCCTCCGTGTAGACACGTATACGAGACCAGTTCTTCCTACCGGAGGACCACCTAATAAAGCAACAGCATGGGGTATGTGGGAACCCCCTAGTCCAGAGTCAGTCCCCAAGGCCCAAGGAACAAAGAGTGGCCCACTAAAAAACCCAAGCACAAAACTGCACCTGTCCCAGAATGAGGTAGGGTTTCATGTTTGTTTGTTTGTTTGTTTTTAAAATCACCGTGCATCTTGGCCCATTTATTGAGAGAAAGAAGGCAGAGAAATTACACAACGTCAGCATAACTTCCTGCTTGGCCAGCTCACCCCACCTCCCAAGCAAGCCTCTGGCCGTGGTCCACTTTCCTTTTAAAAGTATGCTGTAGGCCCCCTCCTCCTGCCAAGTTAGAAACGCTCTTTTGAGGGTTGCTCCTTGTCTAAGCTGCCCCTGAGCCAGGGTTCCGGTGGCTTCTCCCCTTTCTTGTGGAAACGGATGGATTCCCTCCACGAGACCTCTTCTAGACCCCAAATCACAGGGACTCTTTCAGCCTGTGACTCCAGAATCCATGCCGGCCCCTGTGACTTTCTGGGGACTGGCAGGGTCTATCAAGTCCAGATTAAAAAAAAAAAAAAACTTGATTAAGGGCCATCACACAGAAACCCCCTGGAAACGGTCTACTCTGAAGTCGGAAGCTCGTCTGTACTCTCGTAAAATGCTAAGATCGCTAACTCAAAGGCCAGAGCAAGGTTTTGGAGCAGATATATATTTTAAATCTATCGTCACATTCCAGCGGTGTGGGCTGGGGACCTATTTTGAGCACCGGTTTCCTGTATAAAGAAGGGAGCAATGGTGTCTATTTTTTCAGAGTGGATTTATAGATTACAGAAAAGAACAAACACAGAAAAGTCCAACCCGGCCTTTCTGGAGGGCTTGCCAGTGGGAGTCACTGGGCCACCTCGGGTTTGCACTCCCAAAGGTCTCAGGAAGGGCCTCAGCGCGACTGAGAAACTGAGCAAGCCCGGGCACAGGTGGTGTGGAGAGCCCATGCCAGGAACATCACCGAGCCTCCCGCGTTCCAACAGGGTACAGCCTGGGAGCCGCATGGTTTGGCACCCTAAAACAGGTGCCCACTGGAGCTCCTGGGGTGTACAGGAGGGTGAGGACACATTCCAGCAAGAGGAAGTGGGAGGGGCTGAGCCACACAGGATAGCCACCGCAGAGGACCACTGAGCCCAGTGTTCCCGCCCCTGCTTGAAATAGACCTTTGTGCGAGACACACACACACACACACACACACACACACACACACACCCGCAAGTCCCACAGTTGTCCAGCACATCATAGCTACTTTTGTGTTTGTGTACGCTATGATGAGAATATTAAAATCTATGGGTTTCACTGCATTTTTCTCATTGCTATCAACAGACATTTTGTATTTTTCAAGTTATTTGTGTGTGTGTGTGTGTGTGTGTGTGTGTGTGTGTGTGTGTGTGTGTGTGTGTGTGTGTGTAGGTATACATGGGGTGGGCAAAGGTCAGAGGACAACTGGCAGGAGGCGGCTCTCTCCTGTCACGTGAGTTCAAAGGACCGGATTCAGGTCCTTTACTTCCTAGGCAATCTCACTGGCCCGGTATTTCTTCACGGTATTATGAGGCTGTAACTCGTCTTTATGTTCCTACACGCTGCCGCCACATGTCACATGTGATGGGGAGTTAATTTTTTTTGTGTATGTTATCCAACGTCTGAGCTCCCCTTCCTATGTCAGAAAATTGTTAACACTACAAACATGAAAGCCCCACGCTGGGCAAGGGGGGCGCACCCCTTTGATCCCAGCACTTGGGGGGCAGAGGCAGGCGGGTCTCTGTGAGTTTGAGGTCAGCCTGGTCTACAGAGCAAGTTCCAGGACAGGCTCCAAAGCCACACAGAGAAACCCTGTCTCGGAAAACCAAAAAAACAAACAACAACAAAAAAGAAAGCCCTGGATAATCATTTTTCTCAATGACCCTCTAAGCTAAAGTGTGGGTACCATTTCCAGCCCACTGGCTCCACCCAGGAAATCCAACCTGGCTCTTGAATCACTTTGAGGAGCACAAATAAGGTCCTGGTACTGTCTCATGTCACTGGTGTGGGCAATATAAAATGCGGGACCTACGGTCATGGCCCAGAAGGTGCTTGTGATATGTTCCCTGGACCAGAATAGATGACAAGCTTCCATGGCAGGTCCTCAGATTTCCCAGAAAGATTACCAGCTACCTAATACCCACCCCCAAAAGAAAAAGAGAAGGAGAGGGAGGGAAGAAGAAAGAGGAAGAAAGAAGAGAGAGGAAAGAGAGAAAGAAATCAAGAACCTTTGTCTCTGATTAAAGCAGAGATTTCTGTTGTTTACAACGCACTCTTAACTGATATGTCATGTCAATTAACAGCTTCTTGTTTTTTTGGTCAAAGCCACTGTTAAGTTTTCAGAGCAAACACATTCAATGAACCATTCTAGGCAGATTCTGTAAGATGCCAAGCAAGAGGTCAACGGCATTTCTGAACCATTTCATAAAATTAATGAAAGGATGAATGTATTACCATATTGTTTCATGATGATATTTATGACCCAGGTCAGACTGAAGCAGGAAGATACAGAGGTGGAGTCCAGACCAGGGTAAACTACAAATTCAAAGGAAGCCTGGGATACAAAAACAAAACCCCAGAGCAGAAAAAGAATCAAAAACTAAATAAATAAGATTTGTTTTTACCGATCAGATGGAGAGAGGCAATACCACTGTCCACTCAAAAACCATCTATGGGAGCCGGGTGGTGGTGGCGGCACACGCCTTTAATCCCAGCACTCGGGAGGCAGAGGCAGGAAGATCTCTGTGAGTTCGAGGCCAGGCTGGACCGACAGCCTCCAAAACAATACAGAGAAACCCTGTCTCATAAAACCAAAAAAAAAAAAAAAAAAAAAAACCATCTATGGACCAAGAGATGCTCAATGGTTATGAGGGTCAGTTCCTAGAATCCACATCTACCTGTAACCTGAGTTCTGGGAAGATCTGATGCCCTCTCCTGGCCTCTGCAGGCTCCTGAACACATGTGGCATACAGACACAGACATACACACAGACACACAAACAAATGAAAAAACATTTTTGAAAAAGCATTCTTGTGTGTTTGACAGTGTATCACACCAAAAAGTTCTCTAAAAAACAAGCAAGCAAACAAACACTCGTTTCGTTTTTTGTGAATGCCTGGTTTTGATCCGGGGCTCTGATACGATAGTCTACCGCTGAGCTACATGCCAAGCCCCAAAGCTTCAGCTTGTTTTCCTCTTTAATACAACGATGCTACTCCATTGGACAGGGTCAGCCAGCAACAGAGACAGAAAAAGACAGCAACAAGCTTCGCTGGAGTTCTGACCAGTTCCAAATTGAAGTTTATTTTCCCTTTAACTACAACAGACAGTTATTCTCATTTCAGTCACTGCGGATAGTGCACTCCTACTCACTGTAACTAAACTGTATAAAAGTCTATATTAAATTTCCCTTTTGGTTAATTACCAAAACATTTACCAATGTACTTTAAAAAGGGGGGCAGAGGCAGGCGGATCTCTGTGAGTTCAAGGCCAGCCTGGTCTACAGAGCGAGTTCCAGGACAGGGTCCAAAACTACAGAGAAACCCTGTCTCGGGAGGCAAAAAAAAAAAAAAAAAAGTATTTTCGGTAAGACCCAACTTGCTACAAGAAGTCACATGAGAAACAAAACCTTGGCACATGAAAAGCTTTCCTCTGAAAGCAAGCATCAGGATTCTGAGAAGAAACGACTTGCAAGAAAACTTTTTTTTTAAGCACAAGGGAGGGCAAGGGTTTGGGGAAGGGACTTACGGGAAAAGGCCCTCACGCTGCCAGCTATCCCTTACACACGTCCAGGGGAACTCCTCATCCCAGCCCTCGTTTTATTTTCCACTCTGTCCTCTGAGCGCCCCCCCCCAAGGTGGCCACTGTATGCAGTGTGTGTATGTAGTGTATGTATTGTATGTAGCAGTGGAGGCTCGCCAACCCTCAGCACAGGAGAGGAGAGGAGGGGAGGGGAGGGGAGGGAAGGGGAGGGGAGGAGAGGAGAGAGAGAACACACACACACACACACAAGTGTAAAAATATAAATTGTATAAACAGAAAAGTTTCAAAAAGTAGAAACTATTATTTTTAATTTTTTTTAATAACAGAGAAAAGCAGTTAGCTTGGCAGGGATGCCAAACACCTTTAGTCCCAGCACTCGGGAGGCAGAGGCAGGAGGATCTTTGTGTGTTTGAGGCCAGGCTGGTCTGCAGAGTGAGCTAGTTCCAGGACAGCCAGAGCTACAAAGAGAAACCCTGTCTCAGGGAAATAATAATAATATAGAAAAGCAGCTTCTCAACCTCAAACAGCAAAAAACGAATTTAAAACAGGAAAGTGCTTCCAAAAAAAAAATCAGAAAAGCAAACTGTTTGAAAACCATCCCAATTCCAGAGCTGACTTTTTTTTTTTTAAACCAGGTATAACACACACACAGGTTGGATTAGGATGGAGTGGGGAAACCTCTTTACACAAAGGACTAGTTTGTCTGTGAGCCAGACTTACAGCTAGATCATCAGTACAGGGCCACACAGTTTGGGCATTTCCTCTTCTCCCTGTAACCACTCAACACCAACCACGCAGGCAAGTTGCAGCCTGTCTGACCTACAGAGACAAGACTCTTTTTAGGGTATTTCAAACCAAGAGTGACTCACTGGGCACGGGGGTGGGGACACAGGTTGCTGCTAAACTGAGATCTTCTGAGCTCCCTGTCTCTGAGGGTAGAGACATGCTCCTATGGAGAGGAGGGGCGCTCGGCATAAGCACATACACAGGCGGGGCACGTGGTCCTACGGAGAGCTCAGGGCCCCACCAGGCAAGACTCATCCTTTATGATGGTAACGGTGACGGTGTTGTTCGGGGAAACTTATAGAGTGACTGTCCAACGGAGGCAACGCAGTGCCACGCAGAAATGGCCACCACTAAACACTCCTAACACAGCAGGTCCCATGCAGCCTTCCCCGTTTCCGCAGTGGGCACAGGAGGGAGGGGAAAAAAGATGCCGCCCTGGCCGCCACGCCACGGCTGCAGAGTTAGAAGCTATCTGCTTTCAGCCCCTGGCATTTACAGCATCAGGCATGACACCTGCATGTCTCATGTGGAAGGTGTTGTCACCCGACCAGGTCTTCCTTACTACAGACAGTTCCTCATTTGTTTCCTGTTAACTCACAGAAAATGGAAACTGACCCAAAGGAGGCCGTCCCTGGGCACCTGGCCACGGGCCCTTCGGTACGTCACTCCTGAGTACTGTTTAACTTCTAATACCATTTAAAATGTTATCGCATATTTACTTAGCTCTGCAGTTTATAACAAACCCACCAAACAGGACAAGCCGGTCTGAATTATGCCACGTACCAGGGGAGCCAGCTGCCTGTGGGACGGACAAGTCAGAACACAGGCTGAGTGAGCTAAAAGCTAGCTACACCCGAGGGCAGCCTCCCTCTGACTTCAATTCTGTCCCAGAAGCGCCTTTACAACCGAAATGCACGCGGACAGCCCAGGCACCAGTGAAGGGGCTGCATCCACGAAGCTGCGGAGGCGTAAGACAAAAAGGCATTTAAGTTCCGTCTTGGAAATCCGGCACACCCCCCCCCCCCCCATCCAGGAACTCTCACTTGGGTCTGATAACAGTAAAGCATTCTGAAGAGATTATCGGTGATCAGTCTCTTCTTCCCCCACCAGCTTACAAGCGGGCCAGGAGCCAGAGCTCAGGTTTCACTAGTGTTCTTTCACGCACTGAATTACGTTGTTTTGGCTTCATGCATGCACTTGCCGAAAAGATTTTATATCTCCCACCTCCATGGGTGTTGAAGAGGCAGCAAATTAGCGAAACGGGTGAATAGCCCTGGAGAAGCCAGTGCTAACACCACAAGCATTTTTATCCCAAGAGAAGGCTAAAGGTGCTCACCAACTCACTCTGCTTCATGGAGATCACAATGGCTTGTAATTTTTTTTTAACAGTCTGTTATAAATCCACTGGGGAAAAGTTAGGGGAAAACAACAAAAACAAAACAGAAAACCAAAGTTATGTTCACTCTCTTAATTGCACATGGTGGCCATATAAACTCACAAATCACAGGCATTACTGACGAGATTCCAAGTCAAGCACTGACGTTCAGCAATAGAAAAGACACCACATAGTGATTTCAATCTAGAAACTTAGAAGCTTATTGGCTACAAATAGTATTGAAATATATAAACATATACTGGGCACAGTGGCTAGTATGTGTAACCCCAGCGTTTGGGAGAGTGGAGTGGGAAGAGGAATGTTTGAGGCTAGCCTGGGCTACCTAGGGAGTGCTATGTCAGCCCAGGACACATCGTTTTCCAATTTCAAGTTCCCCATTTCAAAATAAGAAAATAAATAGAGCAACACTGAGCTTAGTCTATGGGGCCAGAGTTCTTCCCCAGATACTCAATTCTAAAAGGAATCTGGCTGGGACGGTGGGCACGGGATATCACGTAGTCCAGGCTAACTTTAAACTCCCTATATAGCAGAGGATAACCCGAAACTTGTGGACCTTTACACCTCAATGTCCTGAGTGCTGGGATTACATGTATATGCCAGCATGTTCAATCCATAGGGGACTAGGGATTGAAGCCGGGGCTTTTTGCAAGATAGTTCAATAAACTACGTCTCCAACTAAGGTGTGCCCTCCTTAAAAGGGTGTTCTAAATAGCAGTAATCAAATTTGCCCTTCTCTATTTCTGATTTCTTCTGTTCCTTGATTTAAAAAAATCAAGGCCATCACACACGAGACAACTCAAGAGGCTGAGGCATGAGGATCAGGAGTTCAAGGCCGTCCTGAGCTACACGAGACGCTGCTATCAAAAAATAAATAAAAATAAACAAGTATTAAAGTGGCACACGCCTTTTATCCCAGCACTCAGAAGGCAGACACCGGTCAATGTCTTGTGAGCTTGAGGCCTGGGGACAGTCAGGGCTACACAGAGAAGCCCTGTCTTGAAAAACGAAACAAACAAGCATTAAAACATCGGTTTTGAGGAGATAAAAAGAAAAAGTAAAGCCCCCAAATGGGTGGAGGAACCCATTTCTGGTGAGCCTGCTTCTTGGGTTTATTTTATGTGATGAGTGTTTCTGCATCCGAGTATGAGCACCACCTGGCGCCACAGGCCAGAAGAGAGCTTCAGGTTCCCTGGGTCACACGGCTGTAAACCACCACGCGGTGGGCACTGAACCCAGGCACTAGAGAGCAGCAAGTGCTCTTAACCACCGAGCCGACTCCGGGGTGCCCCGGTGAGCCGCCTAAATGTACTTTGTAAAATCTCATCACTGCATTGATGATGGTGAGCAGAGACAAGGTCTAGGCTAGCCTCAAATGCCCAATCCTCCTGCCTCACCAGCTCAATCTCATCTTCTTTGATGGTCAGAGTTGCTGTCGCTAGTCAGGAGCATCCCACCCCAAAGAGCAGGCATGAGCTGGGAATGCAGCCCAGCGATACACCTGTCCCGCATGTGTGAAACCCTGAGTTCAGTCCCTAGCACTGGAAGGAGAAAAGTATAAATTAAAAGGAGTAGCGGGAGTCCGCCCAGCTACAGAACCAGCACACTGTGGCACAGGCTCGTCAGAGAGTCATCCTACACACCCTTCACTGCAGACCAATCAGCTGGAGCGGTGCTCCCGGAGCTGCCTCCTAAAAGAAAATAACTAGAAGCCTTCTCTTTTGTCAAGGAAACATCAAGAAAGGATCTGGACAGACACAGGTCCCGGGCCTCATCTTTATGTGGCATCTTTGTGACGTCAGCATCACTCTGCAGGGTCCCTGGTTGATCCTGTCTGTCCTGGTACAAGTATTTATGATCTCACACACACAAGCCCTCAGAAGACAAGACCTTCCTCCCAGAAAAAGTTTCAAACCAGCTGGACAAAGGCTGGATTACCAATCTCCTATGGCACTGTTTAAAAATTAAATTAAAAAAAATATGGGTGTGGTAGCTCACACCTGTAATCCCAGCACTTGGGAGGAGGCGGAAGTAGATGGATCACTTAAAAGTTCAAGTGTCGTTTGGTCTACATAGTGAGTTCCAAGTCAGCCAGGCTACACAGCGACACCCCACATTAAAAAAAAAGTGGTAGAAAGAGAAGACCCCAATTTACTCAGAATTGAAACAAAACAGAAAAGTAGAAACAGGTTTTTAGGAGAGTGCGGACAATAATCTTGATGCATGTTCTAAAATCTTCCCCTTCCAAGAGCAAAAAGAAAAAAGAAACTCCCACTGCTGTCTGGAAGGTTTCCAAATGCTTGGCAAAGCTGGCACGCATTCCAATACAGTTATTCAAAATATGTTAATGAGGCTAGCCCAGGGCCCACATCACACATGCCTCCTTCCCTTGCTCTGTAGGAAGTGAACCTGTGCAGGTTAAAACAGGCGTGCCCAACGCTTGCTCTGGGGAATGAGTGACGCTGGCCGGACAGCCGCCAGATTAAGATGGGCTCTTAGGGGGCACAGCTCCAGGCTTTCCTTTTGGGGATCAGCCGCTGGCCTTCACACTTTGCTCCACTGGTATAACAAGTCATTAATGATTTACATTCTTTGAAATTACCTTGGCGATTTCAAGGCCCCGGATAAGGACTGCAAACTTTCAAGATAATTTTCGGCGTGAAATAGGTTGCATTCTACAAGGGGGAAAATGGAAGCAGCTGTTGCATACTGTGTGGATCGCGATGCCAGGGACGTCACTGTATCAGTGACGCACATTCAACAGCATCTCCTGAACCCAGCAAGTCTGCCTCTGGGATACACAGTGAAAACGCAAAACAGCTAGTTCAACTGGCGTACATCTGAGAACTCAGACAGTCAGAGTTGTGGTCCTCCTTTTCCCTGCCTCCCCAGAAAAACATTTGCTTTCTTGTCTGAACAGACATTCCAGTCATAGCCTGCATTTCAGAGCTCAAGCTATGCAGTTTCGTTTGTAGAAGAACTAAAGAGCCCTGCTTAAAAAAAAAAAAAGAGGGGAAGAAGGAAGAAAAGAAAAAAAAGAAGGAAGAAAAAGAAAGAACAAAGAAAGAAAGAAAA
This sequence comes from Mesocricetus auratus, assembly GCF_017639785.1. NCBI lineage: Eukaryota > Metazoa > Chordata > Mammalia > Rodentia > Cricetidae > Mesocricetus > Mesocricetus auratus. The sequence continues at coordinate 7,601,896 of NW_024429218.1, forward strand.
TGTCACCATCCTCCCCAGACTTTAAAAGCAGTCTCCCTGTTAGGCCTTACTCGCATGCCAAGGTCTGCAGTTTTTAGAACTCAAGTCAAGTTGGAAGGCGTGAGCGCACACCTCTCCAAGGTGACTCATCTTCAAACGCTCAAGATTTACACACAGCACTGAATCCAGCACCAGGAAGAAATTTTTCCTCGGGAGCAGAAAGGTGTGCAGGATTTCCAAAAATGCACTGTAGGATCACCTGTGTGGGTCGGGTGAGCAAATCCCACATGAAACTAGCTTCCTGCTTCTGTGAGAGCACAGGCACCACAGAGTTAGAAACCTTCCTGAAATGTGGCTGTCCAGAGCACCCGGGAGGCACCACGTATGTGGAGGTCGGACGGAGATGCCAGGGATGGGCTACCTAGCAGCGAGCAGCACTAACACTCCTGAACTGCTCAGCGGCCGAAAACTGAGCAGAGGTACCACGCCTGCCATCCCAGCACCGGGGAGGAAGCCAAGGTCAAGATTTCGAGCCCAGGGCTACAGAGGTCTAGTCTGCAGTACGTGGTGGTCATTTATTGTTAACCACATTTGAGAAATAAAGGAGGCAAGCTGGATGGATAGACAATATCACAACTGCTCTTGGGGCACCTACAAGACTCCTCTCCTGTGAGAAGAAGAGAAGTGAGCAGCTTCTGAGGATGGAAGAATTCGCAGGCTGGGAGGAGCCTCCGCTGGACTCCTGGAAGCCGAGTTCCGTTCAGCTCTGATTGCTGGAACACAGTCACAGCCTCAGCATTTTGGGTTGGGGGGACTACCTGGAGACTACCCTGGAGTGTGCAGTGAGATTTCACAGGGTGTTGGAGGCCAGTCTGGCAACAGTTTAAACTTCTGTCTCAGAAAAAAAAATTGCCGGACGTACGGGCACATGCCTGCAATGGCCACCCCAAGTGCAGGAGGATTGTCACCAGGCTGAGGTCAGCCTGATCTACATAGAGAACTCTGGGCCAACCAGGGCTACCTAATGAGATCCTGCCTCAAAAGAAAACAAAAAGATAAGAAAGAACAATATAATCTTCCCCACTCATTAAAGGAAGACGGGCCTTCATAGTGTGTGTGCGTAAATGCATGCGTGCGTAAGGTGCGTGCATGGGTGTGTGCGTGTGGTCAACCATCCACCTTGTTCTCTGAGACAGTGTCTCTCGGTGGCAAGCAGGCTGGCTAGCCAGCACGGCCTGGGGAGCCATCAGTCTCGGAGGTCCCAGCGTTAGGACTAAAAGCAGGAAACCACCACAAGGCAGCTTTCCGCACACACGGGTCCTCGTGTCTGCAAGGCCCTTGCTGACTGCACCTTCACCCAGTCCCCCCTGCTTCATAGGGCGCTCTATCTCTCCCTTCCATCATTTTCTTTTACTTAAGATGCTTCGATAGCCACCTCAGACTTAGAAAACATGTGGTTCATAAAAGCAAGAAATCCTGCGTAAAAACAGGCAAGACTGACTGCGTTCAAGACAAGAACTTACTTCAAAGACCAGAAGGTGTTTAAAGACACGGCCAGGCTTGAACTGCCCCTTGGTACAAGCTCAAGCTTCTCACCAAGTAACTAACTTCCTAAGTTGGAACTAAACATGCTCGCTAAAAAAGAAAAAAAAAATGGGACTATCTTCTCCTTCCTTAAGTTCCTTTTTCACTGTTTACCCATTTCACTCATTTTATGCAAACTGAACCCAAGCTACAGGGGTGGCCAAGTCTCTGTTTTCTGTTAAACCCTGATGCCGAACCGGCAGGTGGACAACCGTCCAGGTAAACAGTAACGTTGGAAGCAAAAAAAAAAAAAAACAAAAACAAAAAAAAACACAAAAGTTACCGGGTCATACAGATAGGTTTTTAAGAAGTTTATATACACTGGATATATTAAGGTTTATGACCTAAGCAAGGCATGGAGCACACCTTTAATAATCCCAGTGCCTGAGAGACAGACAGGAAGATCTTTGGTGAGTTTGTGGCCAGGCTGGTCTACACAGACCATGTCTCTGTCTCAAAATAATAATAATAATTAATATTACCTGAAATTAAATAAATAGTATGAACTGCAAGTGAGTCTATGTATATATTCTATTCAAATATAAGTACCTAAAAAAAACACAAACATGTTATAGGACTAAAGACATTATAGTTCAAGGGTAATTCTAATAAAGAATAGTTCCCTGTGGGCCACATGAGACCTTGTGTGTTTGTGTGTGTGTGTGTGAGAGAGAGAGAGACAGAGACAGAGACACAGAGAGAGAACAATTCCCTTTAGCAGCTTACAAAGTCAGTAAGTCTGCTAATCTAATATCTTATAATCTTATAACCTTTTATCTCTGTGCTAGACCCCCAAAGAACACTGAGTGCAACACTTTGACAGTTTATAAGCCATCATTTTTTAGTTGCACTTAGATGACTTCCTGATTAGGCTTCCTCCGTAAGCACTACGACTTGTTTTCTAGAAACCTCCACCTCTAGGTTAAACATATATGGAACGGAGTAGGCCCCACAAAATAGAGAAGCATCTAACAAGCATATGCCCACAGCAACATCAAAAGGCAAGGGTCCAGAGTCACCTGGGAGAAGAAAGCATCCCTGCGCTTGGCCTTCAGTGCCTAGAGACGAGTGGAAGTCATGGAGAGCGCCCTCCCGGGTTGTCAGTGGAAGCTGGCTCTGGGTCGCCACTAGCTCCCAGCAATAACCCTCCTGCTTGCTTCAGTAGCTGAGGATCTACTGATCCAAAACTCCGAGCAGCGCACGGGTGTGGCCTCCACTTCCCCTAATGACAATAATGACCCTCAACACTTACAAAGCAGAGATGAAGATGTTAGGAGATCCTGTAGGCAGATGGGCACCGTCATTAAGAGGATGAAGTGTTCCTGGGCAAGGAGGAAGGCGGAGACGGAAGGCAGGGAAGCGAGAGAAAGGATGGGCAGAGCAAGTTAGTGTGACCGTACGGCAGTAAGACTCCAAGGAGCGTTGTGAGCGGAAAAGCAAAGATGTTAGCGCCAAGATGGATGGAGCTATTAAGCTGGTTGGTTAATAAAGGTGGGTGACACCTGTCACATTATAAATATCTCTCAAACCATTGTTAATATCTTTGGTCAATATCTCTCCACGAGGCAACTGAACAGAACGTTAAAATTCTCAGAAGGAAATACTATGTCAGCAACAACAAAAACCAGCCTTCCTGATGAAGACTGAGTTCATTAGGACATGGCGGGAAGGAAATCCCTTCATTCCCCTGCTAGGGTCAAGCAACCATTCTTACCTGGTCCACTTCTTGGATAGTTTTCTACCATGTATGGAGTCTCTCGGACTCTTGTTCCCTAGTGTGGACTTTGGGTTACACACATATATAATAATAGCTGAAAAGAGGTTTGACTTCTGTCGCTGAGAACAACAGTTTGGTGCTCTTTCTAAACGAATCACTTCTCAAAACCAAAAAGTAGGACAGGCTAGTTGTGTCTTCAACAGACAGTGGGAAAGGTATTTGAACTGTGAAGGATTCCAGGAAATTTGACTTTAATAATACTCTTTCAGATCCTATAACCAGTATAACCAGTACTGTGGTGAAGAACTAATCCCTCTTCATCTTTCCTCCTCATCTCTAAGCCAGCCACGAAGTCTGGATCCTCTTTTGAATGGATACACAATCTTGTCTAATGGATGTCAACTTAATACCTTCTCTGACTCGACATCTTTTGAGGACTTAGTAATACCTAGGCACTTTTTAATAGTCTAACCATTCTGAAAACTCTTTTAGTTTTGTCATCTTCTAAGTATATCCTTATGAAGGGATAAGTTGGTGTCAATCACAACCAGGAAATAAAATTTAAAAACGGCAAAACTGAACACCTGTATTTCCAAGAGTCCTATATTCCCCTCATCTCAAAGAAAAAAGGAACTCTGAGCGTTGATTCTACTTTTCTATTCCAATGTAAATATTTCCTTTCATTAGATTTCTTTGTTCTTTTTCCCTTTGCACCAAGATCAGCCTTTCTCTAAATTATCTGAGGCCCACCTCCATCAAACCGTGAGGGTTGATCAGATTTTTCACTGTGGGATTCTAGGGCTGGAGAGGCGACTCAGCTGTGATGTGCTTACTACGGAGGACCTGAGTTCAGATCTCCACAGCCACATAAAATAAATGAATCAAAAATCCAGGTGTGCAGTGTACACCTGTAACTGTAATGCTAGGAAACCAGAGCAGGGGGATTCCTGGGCCCAAGAGACCAGCCAGTGTAAACAATTAGTGAATTCAGGGTTAGTGAGAGGTCCTACCTCAAAAAAACCAAAAACAACAACAACAAAACAAACAAAAACAAATGAGGGGAACAGAAAGTGAAGGCCTCAGCACAGACCTCTATCTTCCATTTGTACATGACACACACATGTGCACATATGCAAACATGCATATCTACAAACCCCACAGATAAATACAAAATATCGGAACATTTGCTTCTGTAAAAAAGATTCCTTTTTCTATCTGTGTGTATGTGTGTCCATGTCTGTGTATGTATATGACACATGTGTCATGTAATCAGCTCTCCTGGAGCTGAGCCGCCCGATGTGGGTGCTGGAAACAAGCCCAGGCCTTCTGGAAGAGCAGCAAGGACGTGTCCTGCTGAGTCTTCTCTCCAGCACGAGACCTGGTTTTTTTCTTTCTTTTGTTTTTTGTTTTTGTTATTTTGGTTTCTCAAGACAGGGTTTCTCTGTATTGTTTTGGAGGCTGTCCTGGAACTCACTCTGTAGACCAGGCTGGCCTCGAACTCACAGAGATCCGCCTGCCTCTGCCTCCCCAGTGCTGGGATTAAAGGTGTGCGCCACCAATGCCTGGCTCTTTCTTTAGTTTTTAAAAAGCTTCTGGACTTACCTATACTTACTAAAGTCATCAGATGGGGGAGGAAAATGAAAACAGGCAAGGCCTTGCCTTAAAAGTGACACAGGGGACATCAAGAACATGGAAATTGTGAGGACCACTACCTCAAACCTTTCATTTTTCCAAACTAAAGGGCAAGGACTCTACCAGGTCCTAACTAGGGAATCTCATGACATCTGAGAACCTACGCCGGGTCTCTTTGCCTTCCATTTAATATACAGGTGAAAGGGACAAGAAAGCTTGGCGGGTAGAGCCTGCACCCAACAAAAGACATCAGCACAATCGCAGACTCGTTGGCCCGGCTCTGTGGCAACTGCCAATTACAGTAGCCAGACCTGCAAGAGGGCTTGATTACATGTAATTTATAAAAAGTAAACAAGCTGGGCGGCTTATGAACAATGACTGGTGATCTTCCAGCCAAGAGGTAATAAAAAGCATGGATAAATGACTCAGCACTCCCCCACCCTCCATCCCCCCACCCCCAGACAGCAATAGGTCTCCCTAGCTAGGAGAGTGAGGCAAAGTGAGGATTTGGGTTGTGATTTGAAGGACAACAGCTCTTTGGACAGAGGTTCTGCCTCGAACATAACGTCTTTCCCAACCTGTAGTGTTCAAAATTCAGCCACGTATATGTCAACTTGACCAAAGTGAAGAAATGTTGTGGCTCCGGGGATACAACGAATCCTGCATCCGAATGGAAGCTTCGAGTGGAGTTCCGGGAAATAAGCCCAACAGATAACGAGGGGGTGAGAACAAAGCCTTAGAGGGTTTCTCTACAGGAGCTGCTCACCATGGCACACTGATAGCCAGGGCCAGGCAATGGGTTGCCGTGTGGCTGGGCTGGGCAACACAGGAGGTCATCCTGATGCCACAAATGCTGCAAGAGAGGTCTGTCTTCACACAGCCAAATGCCCCGTGACTGGGCAAAACTGCCCCCCAACCCCACACAACACTGACCTCTCTATGCAGAAACATCTGGAGAAATATGCTAGTAAATACGTAAGCCAGCTCGTGGGACCTATTTCTGAAATCATAAAAATCTCAATGATTCTTGCTCTTAAACACATATAAGGTAGTGACTATATACGTTTTTAAGTGTATCCTTCTAATTTTCTGAGAATTATTCTATTCCCAGGGACTAAACAATGGCTTCTTAGGACTGCTTGTGAACTACCACCTGGACGATTACCAAAGGGCCACATAACGGAAGAGCTGAGTGATCTTCTTGCCTCTGTCATGATCCATCCGCTGACACATTCTGTTGACTTTATCTATAAAGTATTTCTGTCCATTCAACAGTTGATGAGCCCATTCATACAAATGGGACAATACTGGGAACCACGACACCTTAATAAATACAGCTTAGAATATATTTATATTGCAAAATGTATTTTTGTTTACTCTGTCCCTATGTGTGTATGTGCGTATGTACATACATACATTTTTATTTTCTTGCAATTGCAAGAGTTGGTTCTCCCTATCCATCATATACTACAAGGATCAAACTGAGCTCTTCAGACTTTAGGCAAACACCCTGTGGTGGTTTGAAGGAAAATGGCCCCCAATGGGAGTGGCATTATTAGGAGGTGTGGCCTTGATGGCGTAGGTATGGTCCTGTTGGAGGAAGTGTGTCACTGTGGGGGTGGGCTTTGAGGTCTCATATGCTCAAGATACCACCCAGTGTCTCAGCTCACTTCCTTTGGATCCAAAGGTAAGGACTCTCAGCTCCAGTGCCATGTCTGCCTGCATGCTGCCTAGTTTCTCACCATGATGAACTGAGCCTCTGAACTGTAAGCCAGCCCTAATTAAACATTTTCCTTTGTAAGAGTTGCCGGGGGTCAGGCCTGGAGAGATGACTCAGCGGGTAAGAGCACCGACTGCTCTTCCGGAGGACCTGGGTTCAATACCCAGCACCCACATGGCAGACAACAACTGTCTATAACCACAAGATCTGACACCCTCACACAGACATATGTGCAGGAAAAACACCGATGCACATAAAATAAAAAAAGTTATTTCTTAAAAAAGTGTTGGGGTCCTGGTGTCTCTTCACAACAGCAGAAACCTAACTAAGACACACCCTTACCTAATTTCCCACTTTCTGTTTGGTTTTGGTTTGTTGACACAGGGCTTCACTATGCATCCTTGGCCAACCTGGAACTCATTCTGTAATCCCACGCTGCTTTCCAGCGTGAAATCACCTCGTCTCAGCCACCCGAGTGCCGGGAGAGTACAAATCCATGCCACTACACCTGGTTTTACATTTTACACGGGGGGTGGGGGGGGAGGTGGGGGGGGGTTGGGGGGTGGGGGCGGGAGGGTTCCATGAGAGTAAAGGGGCCTGGGGCTTACAGATGTCACAATGTACGCTACCCACCAATACCACACACAACCTACGGGAAAATGAACAGCCATGTAAGCAAATCCAAGTGCAGCCAGAGGTATGCGGAAGACACAGCAGTCTTGCACGGTGTGTCTGTCTGTGCTGGTGACGGAGTCCAGGGGAGGCTGACAGAGAGGAGAACAAGAGTGAGAAGAAGTTCTGCACAGTAGCAGAGATAGATGAAGAAAAGTCAAGAATTCAAGCAGGGGCCAGAGTACGTGCAAAAATACAGAATGACAGGTCCTGGGGACAACTGGGAACACAAAAGTCCGGCAAAGCTGCAGCAGAGGCTGCAACAAGCCTCCAGGATGGATGTGGTAATGCCTCATGATGAAGCCTGGTGAGCCAAGAGGAGAGGCCTGGGTATTACCAACAGCGAAGGAACGCAGCAGAGCCAACAAGCTCACTCCAGGGCGATGGCGTCGTTAGATTTCTGCTTCAGGAAAGTTGCCTAGCTGCCTTCACAAAGAGACCTCTGAGAGACTGGATGCCGAGGCCAGTTAGCGGCCGCAGCCTTCCAGAAGAAAGTCAGCCGAGGGCCAGCGGTCAGGAGCTACTGAGGTGTTAAGTGACAGGGTTTGTTCTGGTCACTGTGTACAGATTGAGGAAACCTGTGTCCGCAAGCCACTGCGAGAGGGTAGTGGTGCTGTCCACTGGGGACGCAGCAGGGAGACCAGGCCTGAAGCGTGCGTGAGATGCTGGCACGGGCACTCGGGGAGACCAGGCCTGAAGCATGAGATGCTGGCACGGGCACTCGGGGAGACCAGGCCTGAAGCGTGAGATGCTGGCATGGGCACTTGACACTTCAGCAGACCATCTAAGCAGTCTGACCAATGGAATGGGCCAAGAGGATCTCAGCTCACCAGCAGAAAACCTGAGTGCATTTAACTTTGCATCGAGATCCGCAGATGGGCTTTACAGGTCAGAAACCATACAAGTTACAACACTTGTGAATTTCTAAATATTCTTCCGAAACTGAGAGCCAGCGCTTTTTATCCTTTAAACACTATGAGCCGGGCGTTGGTGGCCCACGCCTTTAATCCCAGCACTCGGGAGGCAGAGGCAGGCGGATCTCTGTGAGTTCGAGACCAGCCTGGTCTACAAGAGCGAGTTCCAGGACAGCCTCCAAAGCCACAGAGAAACCCTGTCTCGAAAAAACAAAAACAAAACAAAGCATTATGTCTGTGAGCGTGTGTCTGCCACACGACGCATGAGACAATCAGAGAAAAACTTGGAAGCGTTGGTTCTCTGGATCTCTTCTTCTACCAGGTTGGTCCTGGGGATGGAACTTGGGTCATCACACTTGGTGGCAGGTGTCTTTCTTTAAAGCCGGCCCAGCTGACCTCCCTGAGTGCAAGGCTTTTAAACTTTCAAGGAGTTCACAGCCTCACAGCAGAAGAAAAGCCAGACCGGCGCTCTTAGGAACTCCAGCCTGTGTCAGAAAGGCATAGGAAGGGACACCCAAGACTTTCAAGAAAGAACCACAGTTCACGCCTAGGCTTGGCAACAAGGGGCTGACCGGTAGAAGCCGGTGGAAACGGTTTTCTAGTAAGGACCATGGAGGGCTCAGGCTGCCTTCCGTTACCATCCTGAGTGGCAGGTGAGGGCTGCAGCTACGTCTATATAACTCAGGGGTAGCCAAGGAAAGGGAGAGGTGCAAACAGCGTCCTCCATCCGTGCCACCACCTTCGAAAATGGAACTGTCCTTACCTAAGCTCTCAAGAAGTGGTCCCTTTTTAACGAAGCCTTCTGAATTCCTGGACCAATGTCTCTTTGCTGAATTCGGGTGAGAGCCCCATCTCCTATGCCATCAGAGGGTGCTGAGTGTGAGCACATCCCATGTCCTCTACTAGCAGACCAACTCTTGAAGGTGACAGCAGTGTCCCCTTGGCCTCGCCTTTTAAAGTCTTCGCTGTGCCTTGCTTATCGCCTGCACTCACGTGGTGGCGCGAGGCTCTGCCCTGAGCCATGACCTATCTGACCCCGGTGGATCAGCTGGCTACAATGCACGACCTTGGACGAACTGACCATCCTCCCCGAGGCTCATTTTCATCCCCTGTAAAATGAAGGGGTTGGGCTCTTCTCCACAGGGAAGGAGATGTGGACAACTGGAAATAGAACACTCAACACAGTTCGTGTTTTTGCTGTGCAAACGAAAAGCCAGAGGACACTGAACACATCTTCATCAAGGAAGGAATTAGAAAAGTTGAGGAGACACTAGACAAAAGGTGATTTATAACTCTGGACTCAAAAATGCAGTTGTTTGGCTATACTGTTCAAGAGATTGCACGAGGTCCCACATTTTAGACAACGTGCAGATGCCCTCTGCCCTCTGGGAATTAATATCCTGCCACAAACACCAAAGAACAATAAATGAAGCTACGATTCTTTGAGACAAATACACACTTTTCTTTAACATGTACACATACTGTGGGTCGGAATGAAAACTGTCCTGAAAAATGCAGTGGGCTTGCTGTCCCTGCCCGGAGCGCTGCACACCGAGAACTCTGACCCCTGACTACCTGATGGATTACAGAAAAAGAAAGGAGAACACTACTCTCTCATTTGATTCCGGCCCCTGCCTGGGGGGGGGGCAAACGACTTATATACCTAGTGAAGGCTTGTACATAACAGTACCATTAGCGCGAACCCCCCTTCTCCAATGAACCCCTCTTCTCCAATGAACCCCTCTTCTCCAATGAACCCCCTTCTCCAATGAACCCCCTTCTCCAATGAACCCCCTTCTCCAATGAACCCCCTTCTCCAATGAACCCCCTTCTCCAATGAACCCCTTCTCCAATGAACCCCCTTCTCCAATGAACCCCCTTCTCCAATGAACCCCCTTCTCCAATGCTCGGCTCTTCCTTTCACTTTCTCTCAAAACCATCTAAACCTCAAATGATCATGGAGAACCATCTTGTCAGTTCGATTATAACCACAGAGACTGGGGGTTCAAATATTACCTCCTACCATTCCTCATCAAGCCCTACACCACCATCAGAATTCAAGTTACGGAAGGTGGCACCTTAGCAAGCCCTCGCCCCACACTGATATTACAGTGCTTCTCCACTGAAGATCAAGTGGCACCTTGCCAACCAGCAGCGGTCAAATCTTGGCTGCTAGACTCTGGCCAGAGCACTGGGCTGAGCTACAGACTGGAGCTGAGAAGACAGCAGGCATTTTAATTCTTTCATCAGGTAGTCATTGCTGGGCGGAGTCCTGCAGTCCGAAGTGGCCCAACCACATTTCCCAGTGTGCTTGTAACTAAAGCTCTCAGGGAGGGCGAGGCAAGCAAGTTGCCTGCTGAGCAGAACACCACCACTACTCCAGGAACAGAGAAAGACTTATTCTCCTCTGAATTGTGAAAGTTAGCAAAGACAATTTTACAGCAACAGGCAAGCCCGTGCGTTAAGTACAGCAGAAACCACAGCAACAATACGCCATGCTCTCACAATTCCCAATGCCGTGGTACACGCCAGAGAAAACAGGTCTCCTTACTAAAATCACGCTTCCCTGGGCTAGAGAGGTGGCTCAACACCTCAGGCCTTCAACGGTTCCCGAGGAGGGGAGGTCCCGGGTTCCGTCCCAGCACCCGCACAGCGGCTCGGCTCACAGCTACCAATAACTCCAGCGCCGTGGGGTCTGAGTCCTTCTGACTCGACCAGCACCGGGCATGCATGTGGTGATGGTCCAGGCATGCATTCCAGCAAACACTCACCCATGCAAAATTAAATAAGTCAGTCAGAGGACTTTTTAAATCAACAAAACTATATCTATCTGCTTATTTCATGTAGTGATCTGATGATCAGATGAATTCAACTTAACCCAGTGTTATGAAAGTCAGCACTAAAACCTTATTTGCTTTTTGATATTTTCTCCCCTTTTCTTCAGAGTGGTCAGACCTCCTTGTTATTATCCACGTGCTGTCTGTCCTTCCTCTTGAGAAGACTGTCTAAAACTGGACTCAAGCCGCCCAAGTCAAAGCAGAAGAAAATAAATAAATGACAGGGAGGGAAACACACTTGACAGTATGCTTAAAGCAAAGCTTAGCATTTTCTTCCTTAAAAAAAATGAGGGGAGATTTGTTTACATTGAAAAGAAATGTTTAGACTTCTGTGTGTTGTTTTCAACTCAAAAAACAATGTGGCAATTTGGTTCCCACCTCCCTTTTAGGATGTTGTTTTTTAGAGCAGACATTTACCAAGGCCAAGTAGGAATTCAAAGCAAGAAGGAAGGAGGGAGAAAGGAGGGGAGGGAGAGGGAGAGAGCAGAATAAGAAAAAAAACTGCTAGTAAATGCAGCATTCTTTCTAGTATATAAAATGAAAGGCGACTTAGTTTAGACAAACGACAAACATTTCTGGAAAACATGCCAAGGCAAGGACGACTTAAACCGTAGGAAAGCATTAAATAACTCACGTTATCCCTTCCAGCAGCTCTCTCCTTTACAAGTTACACTTCCACAGTGCCTACAGCAGCGCGGCCAAGGCAAACCACATGGAAAATTTTTGTCCCAGATAATAGTGCAGGACAGGACTTGGCGGCTACAAGGTGCAATCAGTAAGCTTCAAGAGCTAGAGTAACAGAGATAAGGACCAAATATGCACTCACGGCCCTGCCTTCCACAATGCTGCAGGAAGGCCAAAGTCAGTAGGTTACCACTTTGCTATGCATTTGGAAATGAGAAATTTTCAAATAGGGAGATTCTTCCCACTCTAGATAGATAAAAGAATTGCCTAAAACATAAACGCACTTTCTCCCGGTTCAGGAACCCTTTTATTATTTAAGGGGCCCATGCATAAGAGTCCAGAATGGTCCATCAAAAAATTCTAGTTCCTGAGATGATTTTTCCCCCAACGGTTCTACAGTTCTAAATGTTGCCTACAATTGACGAAAGACCCGAACCACTACCACACCTCACCCCGAGTTAGCAGTGGAAAGGTCTACATGTTTAACAAATGTGGAAATCCACATCACAAGGGACCACTTTCCCCTTGGTGATCTAAAGAATACTAATTTTATTTGTGCCATGGTCCGAGAGGAGAAAGAGCCTCGTGATTCTAAGTTTTCTGTAATTAGTGGGCACGGGGACCCAGGTAAAAGGAGTCTCACGAACGTGACATTCCCCCCCAGTTCAAATGGCAGATTCAGAGGGAGCTCTGGCTGGGTAGCCATGAGCCATGCCAATGCAGGGAATGGGAAACGAGAGGACCCCGCCCCCATCAACAGTCAGAAGAGTCATGTGATCTCACCCCTCCGGCCTGGCTGGCACTCACACAGCTGGGCTAAGACCGGCTCCCAGAGTCCAAGTTCAGGCTCTGCTAGAGTCAAAGGCTCTCTTATTCCTCCCCCAGCCGAGCGCGCTCCCTCTCCCCTGCAAGCTGAAGGCTTGCCAGGGCGAACTATAACTTAGCTCAGGACAGACATAAAGAAATCCTAAGTAACACAGGTCCCCTGGAGTCTTAATAAGACCAGGTGACCATGCAGGTTGCTGAGTTTCTCTCTTCTTGGTTGCAGACAACGCGGGGGTTAGGTGCCCACAGGAGCCTGCTCAGGTCACCACAGAAGCAAACTTCCCCAGTGAGGAGCTAAGCTGGCATCCCAACTGCAGGCATGGAGCGTTGTGAAGCACTTCTTGTCACTTCAATGTCCTCTTTCTTCACTGAAAGCCACCCTTCCCTGAGGATTCTGTTAAGGCTGGGGGTAGCACCATTCTTCCTGGACAGGCCTGAAGCTCTAGTGGCCTGCGTTCCTCGGCCGTCTTCTTCCTGCTCAGATCTCAGTCTGAGGCAAGCATGGCCCGTGGCCCTCGTCTGGCAAGTCATCACAGATGGCTCCGCAGCCAATCTCTTAGTCAAGCTATTTAATGTTCATGCGTCTATAACCTGTTTTCACAGATTAGAAACTCCTCACAGGCAGGGAGTGGACAGATGTCTCCACTGCATTCCACACAAGGCCCGGGACCAAAGCTCCCGAAACACCTGTTTAGTTATTCAACCAGCAAGATGAGCCGTGTGGCTTCTACCCTGAGTACCGCCTGCCTGCGCGTGTGGTCCTGCACACGAGCCCTGCAACTGTCCGTGAGCATTCTGCACTGCGCCACTGGGGAGGCCACAGAGGACCCTCATGTCCCCGCAGCCACCAGAGAGGAGCAGAGGGGCCTCACAAGCGGCTCCCTGTCTTCCCTCTGACGTGTCTAAGAGGGTGCTCCGGCTGGAGCTCTTACTGCCCCACCTCCCCATAAGGAAACACGATCAGAAAGTCGAGGGTCAGGGGGGAGGCCACACTCAGCCTGAGTTCCCTCGCTCCGCACTGACACCCTCGGGGCTTCGCGTCAGATCGCTATCCCCAGATGCTGCCTTGCTGAGGAGTCTGAGACTCCTCCTCCCTCTGCCTCCCAGGTGCTGCATGTCTGAGCCGAACACCCCCCTGATCAAAGGTAAAACGTCTACAAGAAACGAGGCCTCTTTTTCTAAAAGGCTGGCCTCAAACTACATAGCTAGAGTTGACCTTGAACTTCTGAGCCTTCTGCCTCCAAATGCAGGGATTGTCGGTGTGCTCCACCATGCCCAGCGTTAGGCAGGGCTGGACACTGACCTGGGCCTTCATCCGTCACACATGCCTGTGGGCAAGCGATCACCCAGCTACGCCACATCCCCAGGCCAAAAGGGATCTTTTAATATCCAGCAGGACTCTAAATCTGTGGTCCTGGCAGATGCCTAGGCAATTTAGCTGACCCTCTACCCCACCCCAATCTTTTTTATCTTCAAGAACACGGTGTCCAGAAGCCAGAAGCTCCTCTTGAGGTGGGCTAGCGAGCTGGAAGCTGCTTGGATCTAAGCCGGCTGGGAAGGAGACCACCAGATGGCCTCTAGCTCTATTATAATCCCATCTGCACGGCAAATGACACACCCCCGGTGTCAGCACAGTTTATAGCAGCCACGTTGACACTGGAAGGAACCATAAAATGAACAAAGAAAAGTGGCACCTGGATGTCCCACGAAATCTCCGCCCATTCCCGGAACAGAACCGAATATTCCCGAACTTCATTAGTCTATCCCGCCTCCATTTTTTTTTTAAGTCAGTATCTATAACTTTCCCAATCCCAAGAGTTGAAAAGTTTCTAAATTCACTTCCCGATTCTGTTACTGGCAGGGTTAAATGTTGTTGTCGCAATCTTGTGAGCGCCTGCATCTTGGTTTTGGTTCCACAATTTTAGAAGGAAAAGAAGGCGCCAGTTTGGGGGTGCAAAAATGTCAATGAAACTACCACACGACACAGCTTCCAAATAGTCATTCTGAACCCCCAAAAGGTAACAATGGTTACTCAGGGACCCAGCAAGCCTAGAGGGACTGGAGGTGGAGGTAGGGGCAACCTTATACAACTTACCATTCTTTCTGCCCAGGCACAACGAAAGCATCTTAATGTGAGTGGACACAGTTAAAGCCCTGTGTTACTAGACAACGGCCCCGCCACACTCCAAAAGGTGGCGTGGAGACAGCAGGGCTCAAAGGGAACGTTCGGTAACACGAGGGTAACAAGGAAAAGCATCCTCCAGCAGAGAAGCCGTAGGACTTCAATGGAAGGAAGGCCAGGGGAGTAGACCACCGGCTTTTAGCACACGTTGCCCTGTTACCCTTGGGCCAAGGGGATGCTGCAGAGGCGTCCCTCCTCCACGGCAGATGTCAGGTGCCCACCCAGTGAGGGAGGTTACTTCTGTTTCTAGGCTCATTTCCAGGACTGGGGGTGTGTTTCCAAAGTCCAGACAAAAAAACTGCCCTGTTAATTGACAGCTGCAGCAGATAGAGCTCAAGCTGGGTGACAGATCAGCCACCCAAGAGCTGGCTGAGGCCTTGCTCCAGGGCTGTCTGCTAACAGGCCACCTTGCTCTGGCTTCTCGGGCAGGTTCTTAGACCACCGACCACCTGCTCATGCTGACACCTGCCCGGAGCTGACAGCCGGCTGTGTGTCCAGACTGGAGGCAGGCCACAGGGAAGCTCCCCTGCAGAGAGATGGTGAGTGCCAGCTGGCTTGAGGCGAGCCTTTATTAACTCATTTACATCTATGTCTATGAAAATTTCAAATCTGACTGAAAATTCCACCAACGTTAAAAAAAAAACAGCCTTTTATTCCTTTTATTGGGTTTATTCTTTGACGTTTTTTCAAGTATGTGTAACGTGCACTCCGGATATTGTAATCCCCACTGGTACTTTTAAAAGTAAATCCTTATGGATCTGAACACCTTAAAATGCATGTTTTATAAAATATTAGGAAAAAAAGAATAACAGAAACAAAACAAAAAATTTAAAAAATGTTTATCAGGAGAAATGTCCAATGGCTGCCAGCACAGACACAAAGATTAAATGTTTAGGCAGATAGGAAGTCTGACTACCTTGCCCTGATCATTACATGTTACACACATGTACTACATGTACTGTATCACCACATTTTAGCTCCAAATGCTTAGACAGCCGCTAAGACATTTGTTTGTGTGTTTGTTTGTTTGTTTGTTTTGGATGCATTGCCTTGGTATTTTATTTTTTATTAGGTGTGTGTGTGTGTGTGTGTGCGCGTGTGCGCGCACACGAGCGCGCGCCCCCAATATAGACCTTGGGTTGAGGTCAGAGGACAACTTTCAAGAGCCAATCCTCTCCTTGCAAGGATCAAACTCAGGTGATCGGCGTGCTCTTATCCGAGGAGCCATCTCCCCCAGCCAAGAAGGAGTTTGAACTTTGGATCTCCCTGCTTCCACCTCCAAGCGCTGGGATTACTGGCTTGAGACGGTGTGGCTGGCTCAGAAGTGCTGGGGATCAAACACAGGATTTCCTGTACAGTAGGCAAGGCCGAGCTACCTCCCAGCCCTGTCAATCTAACCGTCAATAAGGAATCTGAGCAGTGAGTCCACTCATTTCTATAACTCTGGCAACCAGGCTCTGGGCACCGCTCAGCAAAACTGAGCGAGCATGGGACGCTCGGCACCACTGCAAACAGATGTTGAAAAGAAGCCAGAGAGCAAGCCACGCAAAAAAGGCAGGCACCGTTCTGCCTAGAAAAGACTGAAATGAGTAAAGACTCAGGAGTCTTCCTCTGCCTCATGCCGCTTTCTCTCTCAGAAGTCCACGGAAAGTTCCTCTACCAGATGAGCACCGAACGTAACTTAGCTCTGCATGTGCACGTGGCATGCATGCGTGTGTGGGGGTGTCACACACGGATGTACAGCTGCATGCGTGTGAATACGCGTGCAGGCCCACAGATGAGATCAGACACCTTTCCCAACTGCTCTCTACTTCATCTATTGAAGGAGGCACTGTCGTCAACGTGGCAACTCGCTAATTCCAGCTAATCTAGCCATGCGGCTGGCCCTCGGTACGTGTCTAGTTCCTTCGGCTGGAATTACAGACTGCCACTGTATCTGTCCTGCTTTTCACAAGAGTTCTGGGGATCAGAGCTCCGGTTCTCATATCCACGGAGACGAGACAACCCCCCTGGCCCTAAAGGACCTTGACAGTCATGTCAATCAGTGTTTGAGTTACTCCTCTATGTGCTGCTAACAGTGAGGCAAGCATCAGAGTGTCACAGGCAGCAGCAGAACCACGGTGCACAGAGAAGTCTCATTTAATAATTACAGTGCAAGCCTCCCAGACAAGCCTTTCGTGGTGAATCTGCTCATTAAAACCGTTATCAGGCAGAAAGACGGGTTAAGGAAGGCACTAGTCCCTACGCCTCTCAGCCTGAGTTTAAAACTCAGGACCCCCATGGGGGCAGGAGAGAACAGACTCCCACAAGTGTCCTCTGACCTCCACCGCCAGGTGTGGTGATGTATCTGTCATCCCAGTACTTGACAGAGCTCTGAGTTTGAGGCCAGCGTGATCTGCATAATTGGGCTCCAGACCAGCCCTGGCTACACAGTGAGATCCTGTCTTCAAAACAAAACAAAACCAAGGAGGTTAGAGATAGCTGGGCGGCAGAGCACTTGTTACTGCTGTGTGAAGGCTTCAGGGCCTTGGGTTCCACCCCCAAAATACACACACAAGAAACTGAAAAGTTAAAAACCATTTTCAATCAGTCTTTAGACCTGCTTTGCAGGATTATTTTCACCAAAGAGAAAAAGAATAGAAAAACAAAAAACCAAAAAACCGCATGTGTACATTGCCTCCATCCTCCCTGGTCAAAACCACTTTTTCAAAAACAAAGCCAAAGGTTTGATAATTGGAGGATGTCGAATCTTCTGGGGACTAACCACTTGGCAGTCCTCCGTGTCCTCTTCTTGGCAGTCACCTGTCTCCTGTCATCCTGGGCCATCCTCACCTACTCACTAATGTGCAAAGGAAACACCAGTCAGCTGGGGAGAGTGAGCACACACACACACACACACACACCTGTGCACACACACAGACCTGTGCACACACACACCTGTGCACAGACACACACACCTGTGCACACACAGACCTGTGCACAGACACACACACCTGTGCACAGACACACACACATACACACACACCTGTGCACAGACACACACATACACACACCTGTGCACAGACACACAGACCTGTGCACACACACCCCTGTGCAGACACACACACATACACATACACCTGTGCACAGACACACAGACCTGTGCACACACACACACCTGTGCAGACACACACACATACACATACACCTGTGCAGACACACAGACGTGTGCACACACACACCTGTACACAGACACACACACACCTGTGCACAGACACACAGACCTGTGCACACACACACTCCTGTGCAGACACACACACACCTGTGCACAGACACACAGACCTGTGCGCATGTGCGCGCGCACACACACACACACAGAAGCACAGGGAACTCAGTTCAACCCCCGGCCCCCTTGTAAAAGCCAAGCACTATACTGCACCTTGTAACTCCAACACCCGAGGGCTGGACACAGAAGGACGGACGCCTGCATTTCACTAACCGGCCAGCTGATCCTAGTCAGTAAGTCCCTAGTCCAAGGGAGACACTTTGAGAAAAAACACAGGGGGATGGCTCGTAAGGAATGACACACCTGAGGTTGACCTCTGGCTACCACATGCATGCAGGCATGTAACACACACACACACACACACACATGCATGCACACACACCTGTGCACAGACACACACACCTGTGCGCGTGCACACACACACAGAGAAAGAGAGAGAGAGAGAGCGCTAGTTTTCCAGCAAACAAGAAAATCCTTGGCCTCCCCCCACACCCTTCTGCTCACTGAAAAACGTCTCGTGAAGGCATCAATAAAAACCTTTCTCCACACACATTGACTTTGTTGCTCCCAAAACTTTTTAAAAGTTTCTAAGAGCAAAGGCTGGGTCTTGCTCTTCAGCACCCTGCATCTGACGGGTGCTTCTGGAGACCTCAGCTGATAGTCAACTCACAGAAAGCACAGTCTGAAATGACTGCGTGACCCAAGCCCACATCTAGCAAACTGCTGTAGTCCATGGCCACGTCACCCTGAGCGGCCCACTCCGATGGGAGAAAATTGCTGTCGTCCACAGATGAGGCACGTAAACATACATAATCACACACGTATATGTTCTCCCACACACGTCTGTCTATTGTAATCTATGTGTCTATCATTAATGCTTGTATTAGCAGCAGGCTTTATTTTGTTTTTGTGACTTTGTTTTTGAGATACAGCCCTTGCTAGCCTAGAATCTGCTATGTAGACCAAGCTGGCCTTGGTCCTCCCATTTCTGCCTCCCAAGTGCTGGGTGTTACGGGCATATACCACCATATTTTATTTTATTTGGCCTCTGTTAGGATCATTTGCTGATTTTCTTCCCGCAAGGCTTTCCCCCTTCTGTGCTTCCACAGAGTTCAGCGCCACGAGTGAGCCACAAACTAACGGGAAGGCGTGTGCTGAGATCCCACTACCTAGAAGCAAATGTACTCCAGTTCCCCCCAAGCATCCCAAAGCCATCTTTCCGAAGCAGTGCCTTCTCCAGCCTGGCATCTACATCTCCCCAGCCGCCTCTTTCACACACATTAGTCCCTTTACAACTAGTTCTGAAGTCACCACCACCACCGCTCTAAAATGTCTGGAATCAAGTTGCCATCTTTACCAAGAGATCCAGGGAAACTGTGACAGATGGAGAGACATCTTTGGGGTTCCTCTGGCAATTTAACGAATCGCATCTTTCAATAAAATTGCTTGTCTGTAATATATTCTAGCAGAAAGTAAACCGGGAACGTGACGGTGAGCTCTGTGAGATTAAACACTGCCCGTTTCATGCAAGCAAGCAGTGAGTAATCCGGATTGATTAGCTTGTGGTGGGTACTCGGTGAAGATTCCCCTCAACCAGAAACAGGTCCTATCAAAACCGGTAGTGAACTCTACTTAAGAGGGGTGGGGGCGGTACACTGTATGTTTTGCTTTAGGAAAACACGTTTACTCGATAAACATTTGTTTCAGCTGCCAGGACAAAGTGTCATTTCTTCGCTGGCAGGGAGGCATCGTAAAATTAGTCGATCTGGAGTAAGATTTAAGATCCCAGACTCCTGAGCAGGATACAGATTTCCGCCGCAGTAGTGTAGGTTCCTTCGAGATACAGTTTTCCTGACAGCGAACACAGTTTAACCCACAATCAGCATCTTGAATCAATTACGCAAATACCATTTAAGCCGTTCTGGTGCCCTGGAAAAGAATCACAACACCCAGAAATCCCTGCTGCCTTCAGCTGTCCCCTCCTGCGGGGCTCAACAAGCGCGTCGGAGGAGCCCAAACATTAGCCACCAGGCTCTCCCCAGCGCCCTCCGGTCGCATCAAATCGCCAGCGTTCTCGGGCCAAACTCCAGTGTCCCTCAAAGCAAAACCGCGAAAATGTGAACCCTGCTAAGCAGACGGTAGGGCGCGTTAAGAACTCCCCCCGCCGCCCCCCACGCTTTCCCTGGCGCGAATGCTTTTGAGAAGTTTGCCTACACGATCCACTTCTCGCGTCCACGATCCGCTTCCCACCACCTCCTAGAGGCGCGGACCCAAGGGGGAACTGATGATAATCACTCCTACCCCTCGGTGCGGGGAGACGTAACAGCTCCGTGTGAAATCAGATACAGAAAACAACAATAAAAGGAGTCTCTTTCTTCACGTTTTCACCCCACCCTCGCTAAAGGGAGTTAACAACAACGAAAAGTATGCAGCCAGGCTCCAGCCTGGGCCCCGCTAAGGGGCGACGAGGCCTGCAGGGGAGGCTGGTCTGCAACATGGAGGGAGAAAGTTTGGCCGCGCCAAGTGGACGCCAGGGTGCGGGAGGACCGCACCCGGTCCGAGGCCAGCTGGCCGAGAGAGGGACCGAGGAAGAGGAGGGCGGGATTCGTGGAAGAGCTGGGCGAGCGGGCTGCTGCCGCCGTGGCCGGCGGCGCCCTGACCCGTACTTACATAACGCTTCAACTTCTTCTCCGGGGGGGACTTGCGGAGCCATCCCGAGCAGACCACTTCGCCGCCGCTCATGGTGCACGCCGCGAGGGCTCGAGGGCCAGGCACCGGAGGGGGTCGGTGGCGACAGTGGCCGCGCTCCGGGCACCGGCGGGCACGCACGAACCGGAGGGACTCGCCGACTCCCTCGACGGGGCGGCCGGGCTCCGCGCGCCCTGCGTCGGCGACCGAGTCTCTCTTCCGCAGCCCCGCGGGCCGAAGCAGAGCCCGAGCGGGAGCCGGGGGTGGGGAAACCAGAGCTCACCGGCCTTCTTTCAGTGCACCCTCCTGGCCGCCAGGCGCGCCGTCCCGCCGCCTCGGCCGCGGTCGGGCTCAGCTGGGACTCAGCCGGGACCCGGAGTCCGGAGCTCTAAGCCTTGCGCTCCGCCCCTTGGGTGGGTGGGGGACGGACGGACACAGGACCTCCCGCGAGCGCTCCCTGCCGCGGACCCCACGCTGCACGCGCGCACACAATGCCCGCGCGCGCGGTGTCCGCTCCGCTCCGCCCGCCCGCCCGCCGGCGCTTTCGGTGAGCCGGGCGCGATCTCCTCCTTCCCTCCGCTCCGAGGAGGGCTCTCGGGAAGGCGTGCGGCTTCCCGGTGGCCGCGGACGCAGGGGCAAGTCCCACTCCCGATCCGCCTAGGGAGCGGGCGAGCACCGGCGGCGAGGCGCGGGGCGTCGCCGGGCGTCGGGGAGGTCGCGAGTCGGCGGCGGCGGCGGCGGCGGGAGGGTGGGTGGGTCTGCACTCCAGCCTCCGACGAGGGCGGGGATCGGCGCAGGGACGAGGCGCCGGGCAGCTCTCTCGGCTCCAGGGAGGGACCCCCGCTCTGTCCCGTCCCCCTGCGCTCCTCCCCCACCCGGGGGCGCGCGGCGGGTTCGGGGAGGCGCGGCCCGGGCCGGCCCTCCTTCTCCTGCCTTTCCGCCTCCCCTTCCCACGATCGGTCGCCTCTAGCTTCTGCCCAGACTTTTCTCTGAAACTCCTCCGGAGCGCTTCCAGCCAAAACAACAAGGGCCGGGGAGGCGGGGCCGGCGCTGGGAGGGAGCGAGATGGCAGAGGCACCCTGGGATCTGTAGTCAGCGGCGCGCTGGGGTCCTCGCCGCCCCGCCGCCCCGGGCCCGCGCGCTGGGCGAGGCTGCGGTCCCCGGGAACGCAGCGCCACCTTGGCACGAGCGCGGGAGCGCCGGGCACCCTCGCCAGCTCCTTCTGAGTTTGCCATCTTGACACTACCCGGTGTCAGCTAGGAGTTTAGACTCGGCTGTACCCTCGCGATCCGGAGTTTCGGGGGCGGGGGACTCTTCTCGACTTGACAGCCTGAAAAAAATAATCCAGCCAAGAAGGTCCCCGGCGCGCGAGGCTGAAGGGCTGCCACCCCAGGACCAGGAGGGCGCCATGCTGTGCACCGGGAGACGCAGGGGGACCTCCAGGACGCCTAGGGCCTGACCCTGGAGCCTTTCTGCCCAGTGGTGCCATCGCGTAGCCTCAACAAAGCGTTCAGCCGCATGTAGTTCTGACACGTGAGAAAGTCTCACGCTACCTTCATTCGTGGTTTGTTTCTTCCAGTTGGCTTTGTATTTGCTTAAAACCTGCCCTGGGATGTTGGACAGCTAACAGAATCGTACTGGATACCACAGTTCTATTTGCCTTCTTGTGTTTTTTAGTTGTTATGCCTGGGCTGAGTTTGACACAGTCCTGTAGTAGAGCTCTTATTTACGGGTGTATCTGGAACAAATTTAAAAGGTAACATAGATAATCAGATAAAAGTGCTGAAGGCCTGGGTGTGGTGGCCCAGGCCTTTAGTCCCAGCACTTGGGAGGGGAAGCAGGGGCAGGCGTCTATCGGTGAGTTCAAGGCCAGTGTGGCCTACAGAGTGAGTTTCAGGACAACGAGGGAGAGAGAGAGAGAGAGAGAGAGAGAGAGAGAGAGAGAGAGAGAGAGAGAGAGAGAGAGAGAGAGAGAGAGAGAGAGAGAGAGAGAGAGAGAGAGAGAGAGAGAGAGAGAGAGAGAGAGAGAGAGAGAGAGAGAGAGAGAAGAGAGAGAGAGAGAGAGAGAGAGAGAGAGAGAGAGAGAGAGAGAGAGAGAGAGAGAGAGAGAGAGAGAGAGAGAGAGAGAGAGAGAGAGAGAGAGAGAGAGAGAGAGAGAGAGAGAGAGAGAGAGAGAGAGAGAGAGAGACCCAGTCTCAAAAGAAAAGAGAGAAAGGGAGGAAGAAAGAAAGAAAGAAAGAAAGAAGGGAAAAAGAGGGTTGTGTGAAAATATGAATAGATAAACGAGCATTTCTGAAAAGCCTGGGACTCTCCTAATAAGCCGAGTTCTGGGTTTGGAATGTTGTGGGCTAGAGACAGGAAGTGCTGAGCCTGGCATGGTGGTGCACACCTGCAGCCTCTGACCTGCACAGGTAGAGCAGGGGGAAAGAAAGACAGGATAGAGGGAGGAACTGAGGCGTGGGGGGGGGCAGGTGTTAAGCTGAGCTAGTAATAAGGCAGAGAAGCCCCTGCATGCAGAGAAAGGGACAGCTCCCTCCATTCTGGCCACAAAGTCCTTTTCAAATGGAAAAGTGTGTTATCTATCTTGTATTACTTTGAGAACTTCAGATAGGTTCAGATAGGGCTTTTTTCTTTCAAATAAGTTTCAATTATCCCATTTCCATTTACAAAAAAATATTTACCTGTGTTTGGCAGCTTATATCGCCAATCCCAGTACTTGGGAGACTGAGGCAGGGGGATTGCTGTGAGTTCCAGATCAGCCTACCCTAGAGTGTGAGGCCCTAGGGCTCCGGGGTTTCGGGCTGCTCTTCCTGGGGATCTGCTGTGACCCCCAGCACCCACATGGTCCCAGGGGATCAGACATCCTCTTCCAGTCTTCATGTGTACCCACAAGGTATACAGACAAAGCAACGTACCAAATTACCACTTTAGGCAAAAGTACCTATACGAATAAAAATAATTTAAAAAGTATTGCCTCAGATTTGTGTTTGAGCCCACGAGACATGCCTCCATATATCACACGTTATTACAGGAGAAGTTTAGATTCTTACTGTACTGTATACCACTTTCACATCTTTATCGAATCTTACTTTGAATGTGTGCATTAAAGATTTGCCCGTGTGATGGCTTATGTGCCTTCTTTTGAAGGGTGAGTTGTCGAGACAGGGCTTCTCTGTGTAGCCCTGGCTGTCCCAGAACTCGCTCTCTGAGGCCAGGCTAGCCCCAAACTCACAGAGATCCGCCGGCACCCAGCACATGCTTCTGACTTCAGCATTTGGGAAGCTGAAGCAATGTGGAAATCTGTCTCAAAAAAGAAAAACGAATGCATAAATAAGTAAATAATGGGCATGCTGGGAAACGGCATTACATATAATTAGGCTGGGTTTTGTTCACACAGCAAATACAATAGAGTGAAAGGACCTCATCTATTCTGGAAAGGAAAAAAATTACACATAATTAAGCGCCAAACGTCTTTAATTTAGTTGATAAACAGTGCTTGATGAAAATAAATAAATATTCGGGCATACGACGGAGACATCTACCCCGTGAGAGAGGCAGGGCGTAGGCTGAGAATGAGCTCTCTTGACTGGAAGACTTTGCCCTACAGGACCAGCAGGAGTCACCTGCCTGAGGAGACAGAGGTGACTCGGTCTGTGGGTCCTCAGGCTGCCAGGAGCTTTGGGAGAACAGGATACATTCAGCGACAGAGTGAGCAAGAGCACCATTAACCCTGTGAGACTGCAGAGGCGGCCAGACATCCCGCCGCAATCCTTAGGGCGAGGTGGAGGGGAGGGGCCCCACATGTGTTGTCCTGAACTGGTCTGGTGAATCTGGTGAATCCCAGGCTAGCCTCACCGTGGATGACCTTCAACTTTTGATCCCCCTCTTCCATGTCCCCCGCTGCTGCTATTACTTACTGATGAGCACCACCAGGCCCAGGTTGGGGATCTTTATGAGTTTAGACCTTTTCCATAAAGTACATGACTGTCCTATCACCACAACCAACCCTGTAGATCAGCGTTATCCCAACCTCCCACCTTAACGCACAGTCTCCTGCCTTATTTCCCCATCGCCCTACGGCATCGTTCTGGCTTCTCCGGCCAGTGGGCACTCTGATTCTGTGCAGCTCCTCTGACTTCCCCGTTGCTCATCACTCTCTCTTCTCTCGTCTGGCTTCGACGGCATGCTTATACCTCACAAGGGCCCAGCCTTAGCAAAACCCAGCCGGACTGTTTTCTGCACCCAAGTCACAGCCAGATGAGTGGCAGCACTCTGGAATGTTCGGTGTGTGACCTCAGATCCACGTTGGCTCTTCAGTCTTTCTAGGATGGGATCTGAAGTGTGCATGGTACCAGAGAGTCCTTTGAAAGAAACACGTGTGGGCTGGCTGGCTACGTGGCCCAGTTGGTAAAGTGTTCGACCAGTGTCCATGATGCCTGGCTGGGTTTGATCCCCAGCGCCACACAGAACCAGACAGCAGCACTAAACTGTTAGCTAGCACTTGGGAGATAGGTGCAGGAAGATCAGAAGTTCAAGGTCAAAGGGGGTTCAAGGCTGGCCTGGAACGCAGGAGACCCCCGTCCCAAAAAGAAAGAAAGAAAAAAAAAAGATACCTTTAGATTATATTTATGCAATTAGTATGAGGACGTATTTACAATGAGGAAACAGGTCACCAAGAAATTCCTGCAGTCTTCTTTAAAGATTAGCAGGTGGTGTCCAGCCCCTTTTATGTATAAACTTGCTTATAGCTTGTCACCCCCTCTCAACTAGGACACTCTACCCTTCCCTCCAGGGCGTACAGAGACTGGCCTTGTGCAAAGTCTCATCAGCTTCCTAGATGTCACCTGGTGTCCCAGTCCATTGAGGCCGTTATAATGAACTATGTCACCCTGGACTTACAAGCTATGGAAGTTCACAACTTAGAAACCAGGAAGCCATCTTCACAGATCCAGCAGATTCGCTCTCCAGTGAGGGCTGATTCCTCATACATTCCAGGACTTCGTAAGATAGCAAAAATGGCCAAGCTCCCCCGGGTCCTTTTTTACAAATCATTAATGAATGACCTCCTGAAGGCTGAGCCCATCATCCTGGGACTTAACTTGCAGTGTGCGTATTTTAGAGAGAGCAGACACCCCAGCACCCTCAACCCCATTTGCCTGTTCTCTGCAGTGTTCTCTCTCTCTCTCTCTCTCTCTCTCTCTCTCTCTCTCTCTCTCTCTCTCTCTCTCTCTCTCTCTGTGTGTGTGTGTGTGTGTGTGTGTGTGTGTGTCTTCACCATTGCTAGGGGTTAAGCCCAGTGTTTTGTGTGGGATTGCAAGCATTCTATCATTGAAGTAAATTCCAGCTCCCAGCTTTTTTATTTTCTTCCTTTTTAAAGAACTGGGGGAGGCGTGGCGGTGGTGGCGCACACCTTTACTTCCAGCACTTGGGAGGTAGAGAGGATCTCTGTGAATTCGAGGCCAACCTAGTCTACAGAGCAAGTTTCAGGACAGCTTTCAAAGCTACAGAGAAACCCTGTCTAGAAAAGCAAAAGAAAGTGTGTGTGTGTGTGTGTGTGTGTGTGTGTGTGTGTGTGTGTGTTGGTTGGTTTAAATAAGAAATGTCCCCATAGTCTTCTGTATTTGAATACACGGTCCTGAGTGGCACTGTTTGAGAAGGTTTAGGAGGTGTGGCCTTGTGGCAGGAAGTATGTCATTGGAGGCGGGGTTTGAGATGAAATACTCTGGCCGCTTCCAGTTTGTTTTCGCTCTGCTTTCTGCTCTCAGCCTGCTCTCCTGCTGCCTTGCTTGCTCTTGCTGCCATAACAGGCTGGCCTCAAAACTCACGGAGATCTGCCTGCCTCTGCCTCCTGAGTGCTGGATTAAAGGCGTGCGCCACCAACACACGGCTTCAAAAATAGGCATTCTTGAAATAAGATTTATACATAGTGAGAAAACAATCTTTTTAACATGGAAATAAAACATTGCTTGCTTTGGGAATATTTCAAATACAAGTATTATGAGATAGAATAAGCTTAAACATATACCTGACTTGTCTACTTTTATTTCTAATCTAATGTTTCAGATTTTAGGTCCCTAACTGGGACAAATGGAATTTTCTTTAGAAACATAAACGGAATCATTTGTGATTATGACATGAGAGAATTCATGTCACCAAGCTACAGCCATTTACTGCGGTAATAGCTCCACACTGAGTTCAAGCTACCTTTCCCTTGTTTTACATAAGAAATCAAAAATGTATTGGGCCCTGTGTTCTTTTAAACTTGTTGTTATTAAATGGCTGCTTCAGATAGGTGCTGTCAAAACAAACACTGCACAGAGAATAATAAGGAGGCATGCCAGTCAAGATTGACAGAGAAGGAGAGCAGGCCACCGCCTCTCAATAAATGATACTGGACCAAGGGACACTCACCAGGAAAGACAAGGTTCGTGATCTCATCTTACGGTACAGACAAAACTCAACGCTGAAACTCGGAGGAAGAGTGGTAGGTTGTAAACTGAGGCCAGGGCTACGGAGCTCAACGGCAGTGTTCACTTAGAGTCCACAAGACTCCAGCTGCTCTTCGGTGTCACAAAGAGAGGGCTCAGTGTGTGCAGGTGCCAGTGAGCGCAGTTCCGTGGTGGAGGTCTGCACAGTGTGAGGAGAAGGCACTCTCTCCACTGTCCTCTGACTTTCACACACACTCATGGCACTCGTGGGGACAGATGGACGGACACACACACACACACACACACACACACACACACACACACACACACGTGTGCCCAAACAAGTATAACAAAAGAATTTAGGCTGAAAATGTGGGGAAAATAAAAATAACCTAAAAGATCTTTTTAAATGTGCTCTCAAACTTCAAGAAAGATGAACAGCTACAGAAAGCACTGACCTCAAAATGCTAAAGTCATATGTTAGGCATGAGTGCAACTGAGAACATCTCGTGGTCACAAAACATCTTCTGAAATTTTTCGTTATTACTTATTTGTTTATTTTTATTTTCCAGAACAGAGTTTCCCATTGTACCCCTGAGTAGTCTGGGACTTGTTATGTAGACCAGACTGACCTTGAACTTTCTGCAATCCCTCTGCCTCTGCTTCCTGTGTGCTAGGATTACAGGCGTGCCTGTCTAAGGTCCGTCTTTAAGAAGCCGCAAAATCGGGGCTGGCGAGAGGGCGCAGAGGTTGAAGACGCTTGCTGCCAAAGCTCACAGCCAGCAACGTGTGCATACACACATCACGTGCACACACATATGCACTGTGTGTGTGTGCGCGCGCATATGTATATCATATATATATTAGGAAGAGAGGGAAACACGGAGAGTGAAAATCTGAGCTGGAAAGATAGTTGCGTGTGGAAAAGCAGTCGGC
Source organism: Mesocricetus auratus (assembly GCF_017639785.1). Lineage (NCBI taxonomy): Eukaryota > Metazoa > Chordata > Mammalia > Rodentia > Cricetidae > Mesocricetus > Mesocricetus auratus. The sequence goes on from NW_024429218.1 coordinate 7,629,959, forward strand.
TCGCAAACCTGACAGCCAAGGTTCAGTCCCTAAAACCCAAGTAAAGAGCCAGACTCTGTGGGACAGCTCTGTGCTCCCAGTGCTCCCGTAGTGACGTGGGTGACAGGACAGGAGAACTGCCCAGATGCTCTTCACCTCTCTAGCCTGGAGAAATAAGAGCCTGCTTCAGCAAGGGGAAAAGCTGACTTCCTCAAATAAAAAAGCTGACCCTCCTCATGCACACAGTGGGGACGCATGGGTGTACACACACACACACACACACACATTTTTAAAGGAGACAGTCTAGTACATGCATTTGTCAAAGAGCTTGCAATTCTTTTCAAGGTTTGTTTGGTTTTTAGTTATGTGTATGGTATGTGGATGTAAGTTCAGGTGCTTGAAGAGGCCAGAGGGGGTGTCAGATGCCCTGGAGCTGGAGTTTCAGTAGGCTGTGAGTCTCTAGATGGCGTGACGGAACTGAACTTGGGTCCTCGGCAAGAGAGAGTGTATGCTTTTAACCACTGAACCATTCTTTACACTCATTTTTTTTAAGGTTTCGGTTTTGCTCTTGAGACAGGATCTTAAGTAGCCCAGGCTAGCCTCAAACTCAATCAAGGATGACCTCGAACTCATGGATCCTTTTGCCCCCCACCACTTCCCAAGTGCTGGGGCCACTACACCTGCAAGCGTAGGCATAAACCTCCACATGCTGCTCGCCGCATCTGGGACATACAGAATTCTTCAGGAATGACTAAAACAGGCAGGCACCTGAGACCTCCACTTCCAACGGAGACGGAGGAAAACCAGCTTCTGAAGGACTAAATACACGGACAAATAATTTTTATGCCAGTGGACATGAGGCGACAGAGGACAGTCACACCCCAAGGACAGGAACCACCAGTGCCCAAAGAAGTTCCCAGCCTGCTGCTTCCGGGATTTCTAGGCCATAACACAAGGAGTTTGGGGGGAGTTTGGGGCGTGGTGAGGAAATGGAATTTTGGGTTCAGGGAGGTTAATGCTCTTCAAGGCTGCAGGATAGATTGCCTGGCAGGAAATAGCCACGGAGAGGGCTGGGGAGAGCCCCTCCTCAGTGGCCTCTCTCTCCTTCAGCAGACACGGAGGGGTGGGGGAGGGGTGGGGGCAGACGACGGACCCTCACTAACTATGCTAGGAACAAAACACCGGAAAGGAAGAGAGGATCAAGAGTACTTGGGACGGTGAAGGCTGGAGATGTGACCAGATCTTCAGAGCTTACAGGGCAATCTAAAAGTCTCTGAAGGCCAGGAGCTAGGTCAGCAGTGGACTTAGGGAAGAAAACTTACAGCATCCTGACGCTCCAGCTGTTTCTAAGCGAATGTTGCCAGTGTGTATATGCATAAATACAAAGGCTCACTATTTGTAGGAGACAAACGGGAAGCACCCAACAAAATAAAATGCATAGCGTCTAACAACGTATTGTCAACTTGACAGCACACAGAATCATGGCAAAGGCGACTCCCTAACACTTCTGTGGGGATTATCTAAAGCAGGCTAACTGAGGTGGGAAACTCCCCTGTGTGTGGGTCGAGCCATCGCATGGGCCTCATGTTGGTCCCCTTCCTGACCGTGGACACACGTGACCAGCTGTCTGTGCTCTGCTCTGCTACAGTGCAGAAAGATCATAACTTTGAGGCCAACCTAGACTTAATAAAGCGTTCAAGGCTAGCCTGAGCTGTATGGTAATACTCAGTATATAAAGTAAAATAGAAGCCACACATATATGACAAAATTAATGGAAAAAATATTAGAGGAGCTGTTATGGCCTAGCATATATGAGGCCCTAGATTCAACTATTAGCATTGCAAAAGCTTATGCTGTATCCCATGTTCAGGAAGCTCCAGGAATGACATTATGTTAGATAGAAAGTTATGTTACAAAGACCAAAATCAAACCTCCAAAGATGAGCACTGTAATGACAGACAAGAAAAATATACCATGTACGATCAACAGTCGCTTAGGAAGCAGGCTAGTAAGTTTGATATATGGAATATGAAGAAACAAAGATTGAACATAGCATTAATGAAAACAGGACCATCCCAGCTAATACATGCATAATTAGTGTCTCCTATGGTGGGAGAAGCATACAAAAAGATATATTTGAGAAAATAATGGTAAAATTTTATTAGCCCTATTCTTTGACAGGTATACATGGACATATTTAAGAGAGGCATTGCTTGGAGAAATTAAAAGAGAACCTAGTAAGAAATACAGACTTTGTGAATCAAAATGCATTCTTAAGTTGCTATCAGTTTCTCCCTATTCAATCCATAAGTTGGACATTCACAGTCATGACACCAGCGCCTCAAACATAGCCCCTTCCCTGATTCAGAAGGGCAAGGACCTGGGGTGCCTCAAATATCCTTGATAAGGAGTGAGATAACGGACACAGGAGCGAGCACAGGAAATTTGTGGGGATATGGGAAAGAAACGGAGTCACTCACCCAGGAGTCTGGTTGAAGCCTTTCACCAGCGCGGAATCAAGAGTTCCAGCACAGTTAGCTCCATTTGCTTTGAAAATTGCCTATATGCAGACAATGCGCCTTTTAGCAAAGATATTTTCAAATAAGAATGTTACAACAGTAATGACCCATGCTTGAGGCTAGAGTGTGGATAACCTTGAGTGTGGTCTTACTCCTTCCCAGATAATTTCTGAAACTCTCAAGACTATCAAGTTTTGTTTATAGTGAAAACATCTTTCTTCCCTATCATTCCTGTGATCTGGGCAGTTACCACATAGGCTATGATTTTTGTCTGTTGCAGCCCAGGAACCAAGAGGTGCTCTTATTTAGATTTCTTTGTTTTCTTCTTTGGTTTTTCAAGACAGGGTTTCTTTGTGTAGCCCTGGCTGGCCTGGAACTCACTCAGACCAGGCTGGCCTCCAACTCATGGACATCTGCTTGCCTCTGTCTCGGAGGGCTGGGAGTAAAGACATGCACCACCACTGCCGGGCTAAATTCCTTAACCATCCTAAAGATAATTTCAGGCAGAAGGACTGCCTCGTTGGGTAAAGAGTGCTTGTTACTCAAGCCTGATGACTTGAATTCAGAACCTAGAACTCACATAGAAGCCAGAGGAAGAAGAAAACGTAAGTTGTTGTGCCTTGGAAATCCCAGTACTTCTATAAAATGGCAGGTAGAGACAACAGAATTTCCTGGAAGTTTGGAAGCCTGCAGACAACCTAACCTGTATCGCCTGTCACAGTAACAGACAAAGGGAGACCCTGCCTCAAAATAGGTGGAAGGCAACTGATGCCTGGGATTGTTCTCTAAGGGCACACACACACACGCACACACACACACACACACACACACACACACACACACACACACCAGAACAAGTACACACACCATCCATATACACATACACAGAGCTAACAAAATAGCACTTGTTTATATGTTTGGTTTTTTGAGACAGGGTTTCTCTGTGTAACTTTGGAGGCTGTCCTGGAACTCACTCTGTAGACCAGGCTGGTCTTGAACTGCCTGCTTCTGCCTCCTGAGTGCTGGGATTAAAGGAGTGCACCACCACTGCCCAGTCTAAATAACACTTTATAAAAACTAGATAGTAGCTTTGAAATCCCATTTATCGTTGTTGGACAGACAATAAAGTGTGTCCTTCTTATGGGAAGACCACACTCACACTCTTGGTATCTCATTCCCTCCCTGAATGCCTTCCTCTCTTTCAGTTCCTCACAGGGCTTAAGGCCATGTTCAAAATCCGTCTTAATACGCCACAGCCCTGTTTTGTGCTGGCCAGCCCTTCGACCCCTTTTTGATTTAGCTTTACCTGAGTGAGAACCCTAAAATGAACTCCTCAGACTGTGTGTGTCCAGTCCCCATTGGCACTGATGAATATAATGCTTTAACCGTGAAGGCAATTTAGTACTAACATCAGGACAGACAGACTGCTGAAGCAGAATAAAGCCAAGAAACAGACGTACGCAGATATGATCCATTGATTTGGACAAACATGTGCAGCCAATTCAAAGGAAAGAACCCATAATCTTTGCAAGAGTTGATCCCGAAACAATCAATGATAAAGTGCAAACTTCGATCCCATGCCTTGAAGTATACACACCAAGGTTCTCTCAGCAGATCAGAGGGAAGTATAAAACTTGGTTGAAAACCAACCTTGTAGAGGAAGATTCTGATTTAATTTAAAATTCTACCATATGCCTGGGCACATGGGAAGGGCCTAGGTTCTGCCCTGGTTGAAATGACAGACTCCGAAGATCCTCCCCAAGGAGGGCCTCACCCTTCCTGGGGAATGATTTGGGGATTGGGCCAGTGGCTGGGGGGAGACTTGTGGAGGGACAAGGGAGAAGGGGTGGGAGAGGGACCTGGGATTGACATGTGAAGCATGCATGTTTCTAATTTAAATAAAAACATGTATTGAGAAAAATATACTCAGCAGAAAAAAAAACCCTCTGGCAAATACCTCCCAGAGAAGAGGCCCTGAATTACACACACACACACACACACACACACACACACACACACACACACACACACACACGAATGAGAGAGAGAGAGACAGACAGAGAGAGATTGGTATGTCTAAAAATAAAGAATCTTTTTTTCTTCATCAAACACCGTTGAGGGAATGGAAAATTAAACCATAAACTAGAAAAATAAATCTACAAATTACATCTAATAAAAGATCATGCTCAGAATATATAAAAACCTACAAGAACTCAGTAACAAGAACACAAACCCATTTTAAACAGATAAGATTTGTACAGACCTCCAAAACCAGATGACAAATATATTAAAAGATGTGTCCCAAACCACTAAGCCACTAGGAAGATGCAAGCTAAAATCACAAAGTCAGAATGAGACGGCATTGTGTCTGTGTTAGAATGTCTGGCAAGACTGATCACAGTACGTGTGTGTAAAATGACTGAACAGTGAAAGTTCTTATACACTCCTTGTGGGAATTTGAAATGGGAGGTGCTTTGTCAGTTTCTTATAAAGCTGCAAACATATACCCTGGTCAACTCCACCCCAGAGTATCTTCTCAAGCAATGCCAACAAAGACTTGTGCATGGAAGTTGATAGTCTTCATCTTTAGAAATCTTTTAAAACGTTATATGGGTTGTATGTTGAAACATCTACTTAGCGGTGTGTGGGCACACTTGAGCACATGCACACATGCTGTGCCATGCGTGTGCGGGTTCAAAGACAACTTGCTGGTCTTGGTTTTCTCTGTCTTCTTCATGTGGACCATGAGGGCCAAACTCAAGTTGTCAGGCTTTGTGGCAAGTGTCTGTAACTAACGAGACACCTCACTGGCCTTGTGGCCTTTATCTTAAGAGGCTTCAGGTTGTAAACAGTCTAAATATCCACCAGCAGATTAAGAAATGAAGTTTGAGTCTTGGGGGTGTTATTTCAGTTCATGGAGCGTTTGCTCCCACATACTAAGTCCTCACTTCGATCCTCAGCAACAAAAAACAAAAAAAACAAAACAAAAAAAAAACCGGACTTGTGATTACATCCCTCTCTTTGAAACAGTCAGGAAAGAAGGATCCAAGGTTCAAGGTCATCCTCAGCTATCTGGCAAGAGGCTAGCCTGGGCTACACAATACCCTCAAAAACTAAGTAAGTTGTTTCTTTGATGCTGCATTTACAGAGCAGCTACTGCTCAATAATGAAACAGGATAACCTACTGATATGTGTAATGGCATCAACGAGTCGTCAAACCTTTGTGCTTGATAAAAAAGCCAGATAAAGATCAAGGCATGCTACACAATCCTGTTCCTATGAGACTCCAGAAAAATATCAAGCCATTTCTGACAGAGGTGCGTCAATGATTGCTTGGGTTGAGGAATGGTGGATATGTTCCCACCTCCATTACTTTTGTGAGACAGGCTCACAGTGTGGCCAGGCTAGCCTTGAACACTTCATCTTCCTGTTCCCGATTTCCCAGCTGCTGAGATCACATGTGTCATCACGCCAGTCATGCGTGGTGACGGTTTCATGACATGTACATGTGGTCATAGTGTATCAAATCGTATACCTTTTTCCATATCAAGTACCCCTCTACAAAATTGTTTTCAAAACAAAACTTGGGACAGGATGACTCAGCCGGGAAAGGTGTTTATTACCAACACCTGAGTTCCTTTCCCGGCCCCACATGGTGGAAGGAGAGTGCTCATTCGCACTCGTTGTCTTATGACCGTGTGTGGTGGCATGTGTACTCCTGCCAAACGAACCAACAAAACAACAGTAGACAACTGAATGGGGAAAGAAACCTTAGAGGGTTTGAACAGGTATTTCTGTGGGATGGAGACCGGGCGCGGTGGGAGGGAGAAGGGGCTGGCGCTTACTTGCTGGAGACTGAGAGGAGTAGGAGTCTGAAGCTGAGAGCTGATACTTTTGGAAACACACACAGCTTCATCTATCTGTGCACATTTTTGTTTTTATGCTATGCTTCCTATCAAAAAGCTTATTTCTAGTGAAAACAAAGCTTGCATCTGCCCTCCCCGTGTGGAATTTTACAAGTGTGGCGGCCAGCTCCGTTTCAGGGTAGGTCTCCGTCACTCCCGGCTCTGGAAGATGAAGCCTCTCGCTGTGCTTTTCCAGGTGCTAGAAATTTTTCCTCAGAAGTTTCTCAGAAAGCTGCTTATTATTTTTATAAGTGAGGGCTGTGCCTATTTTAGCTTCAAAGAAATCAGCAACCTCTTCCAGACAGGAAATTGCTTGGGAGATGCAATTAGATTGTTCAGAACGCTAATGCAGTTAGATTTCAGTGGGCGGTGCCTTGGAACTAGCCCAGTCCACATGCCTCTTCCCTGGGAACTGACCCTCTTCCCAAGCCCACCGGGGTGGACTCTTTGGTCATGGTTTTGCTCCCTCATGCTGCCGTGAGTTGCGGGGAACAACTGAAATATTTATGCTGGCAAAGTCAAAACTGCTCTGAAGAATCTGGAATTGTAGAAGTCCCAGTTAGGCCAGGCGTTGGTGGCGCACGCCTTTAATCCCAGCACTCGGGAGGCAGAGGCAGGTGGATCTCTGTGAGTTCGAGGCCTGGCTGGACCGATAGCCTCCGAAACAATACAGAGAAACCCTGTCTCGTAAAAACCAAAAAAAAAAAAAAAAAAAAAAAGAAGTCCCAGTTAGATCTCCGATGGCCCTGGAGCTGGGAGATCTTGTAACTCTCCAGAAAGGAGCCATGGGGTGTTTGCTGAGGACCCAAGGCGCCACTAAGCATGAGAAAGACTGAGGTCATCTTCTCTCAGCTTCCCTGAGGGCTCCTTGGAGAACTTGCCCCTGTAGTCCATGAGTTAGCACACGCTGAAAAGCGCTGTTTGATTTAATGAACCTGGTCTTTCTCCCACGCACCCAGACGCAGACGCTTTCTAAGACACTCAGTTGAGTATGAGTGGAAGGGAAGCCAGTGGGGTGGCACGTGATCACCCTCCCAGCTTCCCAGGAGGATGAGGCAGGAGAATCCTAAGCTCAGGAGTTCAAAGTCAGCCTGGGCAACACAGTTGCTGTCTCGAAGCAATAAATGGATCAAACAGTCCAAAATAAGTCAAAATCTGACTCCTGATAGGAGGCAAGAGTCCTGTTGGCACCAATCTGAGATTCTCAGTAAAACTTCAGGTTACCCAAGCCATTTTAGAAATTCCTTTGCTGTTGGGTTTCTTCTAATCCCTTTCTCCTTTCTTTGATTCTGCATTCTTGCTCTTCCTCTGTCCTCCAACAAATATCCAATGAGCGTTTTCTATTAACCAGGCATTATTCCAGGTTCTTGGCACTAAGCAAACCATATATATATATATATATATATATATATATATATATATATTTTTTGAGACAGGATCTCAAGTAGCCCATGCTGTCCTTGAACTCATTCTTATCTGAGGATGACTTTGAACTCCTGATAGTCCTGCCTTTATTTACCTCATAAGGACTGGGATTTGACCAAGTGGTGGGATTACATCATGCCCAGTCTATGTGGTGCTGGGGATTGAACCCAGGACTTAATGTATGCTCGGCAAGCATCATGCTAGGCAAATATTTTATTGACTGGGTTCATTTTCTATCCCCTGGATCCCCCCACCCCTGCAAAAGCAAACAAACAAACAAACAAACAAACAGGGAGCAGTGTTGGCACATGCCTTTAATCCCAGCACCCAGGAGGCAAAGGCAGGAGGATCTCTGTGAGTTCAAGTCCAGCTTGTTCTACATAGTGAGTTCTAGGATAGTCAGGACTACACAAAGAAACCCTGTATTAAAAAAAAACAAATAAACAAAATAAGACAAAGCAAAAAAAAAACAACATAAATCAGGCCAGTGCAATGACCCATTGGATAAAGGTGCTTAACGCCCAACAATGTAAGCCAGAGGACCTGAGTTTGATTTCTGGAACACGTGTACATGTGGAAGGTGAGATCCAACTCTACCAAAGGGATTTTGCACCTGGTATCATAGAAGTGTAAGTTACTTTCTCATATTCTTGCTTGTTATGGTTACCATCACTGGAACATAAACTCCATCAAGGCAGAAGATGTCTTTGTTTATCATCATCATCATTCCGCACGGGTGTGCGTGCACACGCGTGTGTGTGTGTGTGTGTGTGTGTGTGTGTGTGTGTGTGTACATGATTGGAGGTGGGTGAATGCCACAGACTGTCGTGCCCTAATCATGTACAAAAAAAAATCCTTTGAGGAAAGAGACCAATGAGAAAGGGCCAAGGTCATTCGTGAGGGGTTCTGCCTCCCTGGGAACATGTTGTTGGAGAGACATGGGACTTAAGGAACGTCGAGGACTCAGAATCTACTGGAAAGAGAACTACGGGAGGAAATGGGGCTGGAGGTTTCACAAGTGCCAACCCACATGGAGTTTCAGAGCCATGGAGCCAAATCCAGGGTGTGGGTGTGCATGAGTGCATGAGCGTGTTTGTGCAAACGGGAGTGCCAGATCTGCGGGAGCCTGACACCACATGGGTGCCGAGAACTGAGCTCAGGTCCTCTACAAGAGCGGTAAGTGCTCCTGGCCCCTGAGCCAGCCTCCAGCCCAAACCTGGAGTCTTTGGCTCTATCTCTGTCTGAGCTGAGACGCCTTCATGTGACTCTGGGCAAACGGACTTGCGTCTTAACGTGACTGGCTTCTGTTTTGAGAATAGACTTTGAAAGGCCAGGATAGTTTCAGAAACGGCATGGTCATTCCTGAGGTATCTGGTGACATGTAATTTGTTCTAAACTCTAGAGCCCTTAGAATTAGCCTTCTTGAAAATTGCCTACTTTGCATTTGATCTATATGTATATGTGTGGTGTGTGGATCTCTCTATGCACATGCTCACTGATGTGATGCCCTACAAGGCGTCAGATCCCCTGGAGTTGGAGCTACAGACAGTTTTGAGCCTCCTGATTTGGGTGCTTAGGAACTGAACTCAGCTCCTTTGCAAGAGCATCAAGTACTTTTAACCATTAAATCATCTCTCCAGGCCTTCACTTACAAATATTTTTTAATTACACGTATTTACTCATGTGTGTCCGTGTTTCGGGAAGGTGGGCTAAGGTCTGGAGAAAGCCATGTCACAGAGACAAAGGGACACCACTGCGGTCTTTCCCGCCGCTGTTCCGTTACTGAAGCTTTCTGGCCTCACTCAGTTCTCTAGCTCGGGTTCTATGAGGCACTCCTGTTTCCAGGGTGATAGTCAAAATATTTAAAGCCAGTGCTCTATGGGAACAGAAGAGCCAGAGTGGATGCCAAACATCATGCTTACCATACCTACACATCTAACCCCACTGGCAGCCTGTAGCGGTGACACACACCCATCCTTGCCTAAACCACCTGGACTATCTGTCGAGACAGAAGAGGTATAGTTGGCAGAGAGTCACTCTCTGGCTGGAAGGCTGTCCTGGAAATTCCCTGAGCGGTGGAGAATCAGACCTCCCTAACTTGCTCAGACTCCTTGAGCTGCCTGTGGCTGTTAATGATTACATTATTAGTTTATGATGGTTAATGCTAACTATCAAGTTCACAGAACCTAGACTCATCCTGAAGATGGGCCTCTGGGCATGCCTGTGGGAAGATTATCTTGGATTAACTAAAGTGGCAAGACCTGCCCATTGTAGGTGGTGACCTTCCCTGGAGGACTCCATGAGAAAGGGATCTGGGCAACAGTGGCGTCTCTCTTTGTCTCCTGATGCTAGACGTGATGTGCCCAGCCGCCCCGTGCACCTGATAACCTGCCTTCCCCACCGTGACGGGCTGTGCTTTTGAATTGTGAATCGGGATACACCTGTTCTTCCTTACATTGCTTTTGTCGGAGTGTTTTATCATGGCAACTGATATGTAACCAAGACAGAAATGTCACAGGCTGAACGTGAAATATCTCCCACACGCTCCTGTGTTGAACGCTTGTTCTCCACCAGTGGTACTATTTTGGAAGGCTGTGAAGCCTTCAAGAACTGGGCCTAATGGAAGAAGTAGGTTACTAGAGGGTGAGTGACACCTGGGCAGTGGCCTGTTGCCCAGCCAGTTGAAAGGGAATGTCTTAACTATTTTATGTTTAAAAAAAAAGAAAAAAGTCTTGACTGCTTTGCTTTTTTTTTTTTAAACAAAAGAAACAAACAGATACAATTCAGAGTAATGTAACATCCTGGCTCTAAAAGCTAATTCTTTTATGATGTTCATTAATTAGTGGGATCAAGTCCAAACCAGGTGAGGCAACTGTCTTAGTGTACCTATGAGGTTTCATTCTGTTGTTTGGCACTAGCCTTCAGGGCTCTTGAGGACCTTAAAAAGCTCCATCATTATTAGCCACCTCTTTTAGCTTGTGTCTTCCAAATCTGAAAACTTGACTTTGTGGCTTGCTTGCATGGTTAGGCTTGCTTGAGCCATTTGGCGTGAGTGAGTAGAATCCTGTTGGATATCTGTTCTTGCCCAGCATGTGGATTTTGGTCAGACAGCTGAACTGATAAGAAGTATTCTCCCGAGAGGCATGGAACTGGTCATTGGAGGTGAAGGAAATTTGTAGACAGCTGAATTGCAAGGCCAGTGAAATACCCGGTTTTAGAGAGAATCACAAGTCAATTTAGTCATCCAGGAAGTAGCGATGGGAGTCTAGTTTCGGGAGACTCAGCCCAGAACTGCTCCTGTCTGCTGGAGTGGTGAACTCTGCTATTCCATTTGCTTCACTGACATGTTCCCCGTGGAGAAGCCCTGTGCCAAAGCTTGGGTCTTCTTTTTTTGGGACCTGGAGAGACCCCAGATCCTTTATACATGCAAGAATGTGTTGAGAAAGGACAAGGGCTTCTTCCAGGGTTTAGACTCGCTTATCCAATCCAGCTTTCCCAGCTTGGATTGGCTAGTAACAAGCCTGAGCTATGGGCCGAGCTTTTATAAGATTACTTAGAGTCAGTCATTTGGGAGCAGGCAGTCAGGATAGGAAAACCATGCCTACAGATTACCCCCTTGTGCTGGCAACTATATCTCATATTGCAAATTGAGTAGAGCATCTGGGAAGTCCTTCGAGTCAAGACTGTGTTTATTTCTTCATGTTATGTATTCACTGTAGGAACAGTTCTGTGTCTGCTGTGACCAAACCTTTGCCTGTAGCTCAGAAGGTTTGGTGTTTGAGTGAGAACGGCCCCCCATAGGTTTTATGTTTAAATGCTTGGTTCTCAGTTGGTGGAACTATTTGAGAAGGATTGAGACGCATGGCCTTATGGGAGGAGGTTTTGAAAGCCCACACTCTTCCTAGTTCTGTGTGTGTGTGTGTGTGTGTGTGTGTGTGTGTGTGTGTGTGTGGTGTCTCATGCCTGTGGATCACATGTAAGGCCTCAGCTACTGCGCTGGCATCACGCCTGCCTGTCTGCTGCCATGCTCCTCACCATGACAGTTATGGATTCTGACACTCTGGAACCATGAGCCCCTAAATTAAATGTTTTCTTTTATAAGTTGTGAGGAAAACTCTGCTGCTCTTTCCTCTCCATTTCCACTATCCCTCCTAGGTCTTCGCGCTGCGTCTGTGTGCTTTCAGTGAAGAAATCAGTGGGCACAAATCTACAGCAACCTGAACCCATGGGTGTTGTTTTTCTGCCGGTTTGGTAGCCACACCCGAATCTACTGGTGCTTTATCTACTGTCCTCAACCCTGCCGTCGTCACCACGCCACTCAGACCATGGCCTGGTGAGATTTCTGGTCCCCCGTGGCACAAGCTTGGCAGTGGCCACCAAGTGTAGGTTTTGACTGAGTCTCTGTTGTTCTCACAGTCAGATATTGGGGTTAAAAAGCTGCTAGGTCAGGGAAGTCGAGAAGCAGCCGGCTGCCCTTCTTTTTGGTCAGAGATCCAACAAGAGAAGCATCTCTCCTCGTCCTAAACCAAAAGACAGCCAATCTCTAAGTCCCTCCCTACTGCTTCCCGTGTGTCCCTCTATCCATCTTCCAGTCCCCTCTGTCCTTTCTACAGCTAACTTCTGTCAGCTACTCGCTGGCTCTGCCTCCTTGATCCAAGGTTAACATTATTAATACAGTCTTGGGAGTTTCACAGTGCACCCAAATGTCCTGTAACACGTGGGGGCCTGTGCACTAGTTACTCTTGGTGATCCTAAGGAGTAAACATGGGACACACAGTGTTCTGATTCAGATCTGAAATGTCCCCAAAGACTCGGGTGTTAAAGATTTGGAGGCCAGCCTGTAGCGCTTAAAAATGTATTTTAATTTCTTTACTCGTGTGTGTGTGTGTGTGTGTGTGTGTGCGCGCGCACGTGTGTGTGTGCGCGTTCACACACTACATGTATGCAGGTGCCAGCAGAGGCCAGGAAAGGGCTCTTAGCCTCCACTCCCTCCCTACAGTGGTCACATCTGCCTAGGCAATACATTTGAGATTTCCATGGCCTTAACCATGGTCCAGATGTATTAACTAGAATAACTGTCATGTTAGGTCTAAAATAATCACCATGCCCTGGAGGAACGGACATTTCAAGGTTACTCTGACTCTCTTTTACTACCATGTAAATTATATGAGCCTTTGAAGACTCTGTGTCTCTGAACTTGGGTACCAAGAGATTTTTCAGAGGTACAAGTCTGCTCTTGGTCTGGCCATCAATCAAAAGGACTGAAAACGTTTAAGTGACTTTGTCAGCATGGTTGTCAATAACCATCTCTGCCTGTCTCTCTCTTTTCCTCCCGGGTACCATGTGTCGAGCAGCTTTTTTTTTTTTTTTTTTTTTGGTTTTACGAGACAGGGTTTCTCTGTTTTGGAGACTGTCGGTCCAGCCTGGCCTCGAACTCACAGAGATCCGCCTGCCTCTGCCTCCCGAGTGCTGGGATTAAAGGCGTATGCCACCACCGCCCGGCTCAGCTTTTTTTTTAACCACATACTCCTTGCCATTATGTTCCATATCACCACAGGGCCAAAGTCACATGGCCAGGCTGCCTTGGACCAATGGAACCTCTGAAACTGTGAGTCCGTAAACTGTTCTCCTTTTGACTGTCTCGGGGATTCTGTGCCAGCAACAGGAAGCTGATACGCCCAGTCAGAGCAGAACTCTGAGCCCAGGCCAGCAGAATATGTGTGTTAGCTTCCCAGTGTTGCTATAACAAAATGTCAGCAACTAGACGGCTTGGAACAATGGAAAGGTACTGTCTGGAGGCTGGTTATATGTGGCTCTCATTTCCCCACACCTCTTCATTTTATCTTCTCTCCATGTCTGTCTCTGTGCCCAGATTTTCCTTTTTCTGAGGACATCAGTCAAGTTGGATTAGGGCCCAACCTAGTGACTTCATCTCCATCTGAGTACATGGTAGCTTGACTCCCTCCAAATAAGGTCACTCTCTGAGGCACAGGGGACTAGAACTTGAACATAACCTTGAAGGACACAATTCAACCCTTAATGGGACAAAAGTCAGACTCCAGAAACAGATGTGAGAGAATAGATAGAAAGTATTGCCAAGTTAAAAGGCCAGGAATTCTTGGAAGCATATTAAAGAGCTTGCGCTCACACACTCGGAGTTCAAGCCAAGTTTACCTAAATCTCCAAGGGACAGGGATGCAAGCATTTGTGTGAGATCTGGGATGCAGAAGCACAGGAAGAGGCGAGGACACTGCCTCTGGGAAAATAAACAGCCTCTTTGGTGGAACTGTAAGAGCCCTTACCCCACGGGGTAGATGTGGGTCCACAGGAAGCCTGCCTCACAAAGTTATTTCCAAGCCTTTTAAAGATGGATATTAAGAGGTCTTCCAGCTGCCACCAGGAAACATAAACCTAAAATATAATCTTTCATCGTGTTACAACATCATTAAAGCACGGGGTGAGGAAAGAGGGGGGAAGCTGGTTGCTCTTACCCAAATGGAGGAGAGTCTGGAAAAGGAGAGTTAGCACCACACCAGGTTTTCCCTCTGATGTTCTCATCAGTGGGGCAGTGACAGGAGGTGAGCAGTCTTGGGTTGCTAATCTCAAATGAAACTGTCAGGTTTGCTCAGCCCTAAATAGTTGTACACCCTGTTTCTGTTGAGGGGCTCAGGTGACACGCTGATGTCCCCCAACATGGCTTGGTTCTGTTTACCTGCCAGCACCGTTCTGACTGGAGGAAGGAATCATTCCGATTATCCTTGGCTCCCCACACACCAGCAAAGAATTACTGCTCAGCTCCCTTGCAGGTGTATTCCAAATCTAACCTCCAAGTCCTGGCTCTGTGCCACTGACCTGTGGTGAACACATTTCCTGGTCTGTGATTTGCTCATCTGTGATGTATTTACTCTATTCAGTACACACACACCTGACTATACACACACATATACATACACATGCATAAACACATCTATATGTACATGAACACACAAATATACACATACATACACACACATACATACATATACCACATACACACATATACATACACATGTATACACAGCCCATATATATATATATACATACACACATATACACACATTCACAATGCATACATTCACAAACACATATTCATATACAAACATGTATACACATGGATATATACACACAGAGACACATATACACATATGCAAATGTACAAATACACATATATACATACACGCACACACACACACACACACACACACACACACACACCACACGAGTGTAAATTCCTTTAGGGTCTTTGAACTGTATAATGACTAACTACCAACTTGATAAGACCTAGCAGTTGTTCTAGTCTTTGCTTGTTGCAGCACTAAGACAGCTGAAATCTGGGAATGGAGATTATCATCTTACAATCATTTGTGTATCAGTTTGGTTGGTGGGTTGGCCCAGCTTGGCATCAACAAGGCTGTTTTACCCCTAAGGGTTGCACAGTCAGCATTTAGGCTTTGCAGGCATTTAGGTACTGTTGCAGTTACTCAGCTCAACAACTGTGGCTCAAGCAACCACAGGCAGTGTGTAAAATAGGGGCATCCATCTCTACGTGGGAAAATAGGCAGGAGGCTAGACTTGGCCCCAGGGCTATGCTATGCCACTGGGCTAATCTGTTACCAGTTTCTGCACTAGCTCATTTGACACTCTCTGACTTCTACTCCCTGTATTTCCATCTGTTTTCTGTAAGTGGCTGAGGATAAAATACCACACCTTAATATAAATCTCCAAGATGGAACTATAAACGTGTGTGTGCGTGCGTGTGTGTGTGTGTGTGTGTGTGTGTGTGTGTGTGTGTAGGGTGATATACATAATTGTAAGCAAAGCTGAACAGAGGAGGGTGTTGCCCTCTTTAGTTCCTTGAAATAGGATCTCTCACTGAACCAGGAACTAGGCTTGAGGCCAGCAAGGGATCTTCTTACCTCCTCCCTTCCACAGCTCCAACGTTACAGGTTCAAGAGCAGCCATGTCTGGCTTCGTACACGGGTGCTGGGGATTTGAACTCAAGTCCTCACGCTTGCACAGCAAGTTCTCTTTCCCCCTGAGCCATCTTTTTATTCCCCAAGAGGATTCTAATAAGTACTGGAAGATCAGAGAGAGGAGAATCAGTTACTACCCCGTCAGAGGTCACTTAGGTAGATACTGCCATTTATTTTCTAGTAGGAGACCCTGCGATGACTCTCTGATACAGTCTATGCGTTGCTCTTGATCAGTTGCTGTGTCCAGTGTGACTCCCTCCTCAGTCCGGCTTTGGCTCAACCCTAGCTGCAAGACCCAGAAACGTATCTCTGTCTTACCACTCTCTAGTGTAAGAAGCAGAATTTATCTACAATTCAAATTGGCTTATATCTGAGACCCAGTTCTGGGCAATGGAATCTGGAAGAAATCTGGTTGGAGCTACTAGGAAAGAATTATGATCTGTGCTGAGGAAGCGCATGGGAAGCAAGCCCTTACACACACTGATTGTCATTGTGGAGAGACAATATTCCTGGACTTGCTCTGCCTCCCCTGTCTTGGGACCACGACGGATACTTGACTACCACTGCAATGCTAGTGTCCTAGGGGTCCTTCATAGACCCACGTGTCCAAGGCTTGGTCCTCAAGGATTGGTGGTGTTGTTGGAGGTAGGGGAACAATTACCATGTAAAGCTTAGTGGGAAGAAGTTGGGTCACTGGGACCCTGGAATTTTCCTCTCTCCTCTCTGTTCTTTCCAGCCACTGTCAGGTGAGTCCGCCCTGATGTTCTACTCTGCCGTGGGTGGGAGAACAGCAGAGTTTTGGGACTAAAACCTCCAAAACTCCGGACCAAAACAAGTCTTCCCTCTTTTAAGTTGACTTCTTGGGTATTTTGTCATAGTAGCAGAAAGATGACTGACAAGTAGAAAGACTATTTGATTACAGGGTGCTGGCCCATTTTCTCTTAGATACAGAACATATGCTTCATACAAATCTTCTAGGAACCTGAGAGAAGCCAGGGGTCGTGATGTGTGCCCCAGACCCAGCACTCGCTCAGAAGGCTGCCATAAAGACAGTGAGTTCAAGGACAGCTGAGGCTACACAGAACATTCCACGCCAGCCTGAGCTACCTACCAAGACTCTATCTCAAAAGATAAAAATATAAATGAATCTGGGCACAGTAGTGCATGCCTGCAATTCTAGAACTTGGAAGACAGAGGCAGGAGGATCACTTCAAGTTCAAGACTAGCACGGCCCACCTAGTGAGTTCCAGGCCAGCCAGGGCTACATAATGAGAGGGCTAGAAACAGCTACAACAGCAAAACCCTTGAAAAACAAACCAAACAATCAAAAACTTGAAAGACTCCAAATTCTGGAACATATACGACCACAAGGGTTTTGAGCTACAGAATCTGGACTTGTACCATAATTCGCGTCCTACGTCAGATAATACAGTCTTCCATTCTGTTACATTTTTGGTTGTGAGCCTTAGCCTTTAGCTGTAGTTCCATTCTGGAACGCTGATGCTCGGATGAGTGACACCCCTAGGGTCTGGGAAAGCATATTTTCCGTATATCACAAACAGAGAAGGCTTTCATTATCTAGCACCTCCCCACTCCCTCTGCTTTATTGAGTTGAAGCCTACCGGAAACACAACAAGGAAGCCACACAGCTAGTTACTACACACGCGATTATTCCGAGGCAGTGTTTTCCCGGGAGAATGCCTGGCCTCCCCCTACCAGGGATTCCCTATGTAAGGGAACGGCTAGGGCGGAGCCCTAATTCTTCAAGATCCCGTGGTAGCGTGTGGGAAAGCAACGTGGGAACCCGAGGGGTCAGTTCTCCGACCTCGTGTGCAATTGCAGTGTGGTTAATTTGATAATATAAGACTAGCCGTTACCTGCCAAAGCTTCTCACTGAGTCATTCCTGGATTCTGTTTCATAATGAAAAAAAAAAACCTCTATGTTCACTTGGCTGATAAAGTCTGTTTTAATAAGGGCTGTGTATTTTGGGTGGTCTGTAAGGAACCTCTGAAGGCATAACTTGCATATTGGAAATGTGGCTTTTTGGAAATGTGTCTGCATCAGGTCTCTCGGGATTGGGCTGCAGAGGGATTTGCAAGGCTTGCATTTTTCATTCATTAGAACCGAGTTGCTGCCAAACTTCTCTTCCTGTTAGTCACGCGGAGGAGGGGTCATTGCAGTGGGGTGGCTGTAAATTGCCCTAGAGATCAGCAGCCAAGGTATAACACCCAGGGAAACAGACTAATCTGTGAGAAACTCACATGTTGACTGAGGAATGAAAGTCAGAGCCTATCTTTAAACTCGGCAAGCCAAGTACTAAGCCTGTCCTTTATCCAAACCTGTGTGAGAAAGTCGGAATTAGCTGACTGTAATTAACCTAGTTTTGTAGACACGGTCTCATTTAGTTCAAGCTGGCCTCAAATTCTTGAAGTTGAAGTTGGGGCTGGTCTGGAGCCCCGATGCTCCTGCCTATACCTCCCAAGTGCTGGGAGTGAGCTCCTTATCCCCAGTGCTGGGAAGGCAGAGCCTGGCTAGCCAGCTAAGTCTTTGAGCTCTAGGTTCAGTGAGAGACTGTCTCAAAAAATAAAGTGGAGAGCAGTTGAAGAAGACATCTAAGATCAACATCTGGCATGCACGCACACACACACACATACACATACACACTTCTCCACTCACCCCTCCCACAGAGACAGACAGACAGACAGACAAACACACACACACACACCTTTCCTCTCTGTCTACCATAGAGACAGACAGACAGACAGACGGACGGATGATGGGCACACACACACTTTAGTTGAAGTTTTTCTGATATGAATTTAGAGTGTAAAGCAGTTTACTATTTCATAGGGTTCTTTTTAGAAGTCCAAGATCACAAAACAAGTCTGTTTTAAGTAGGTTCTGAAACGTGCTATTATACATCCTTGATGGAGGAAAAAAAAGAAGTTCCTCCCCTTCAGCTCAGAATTGTGCCACACCAGATGTTCAGTTAGGCAGCAGTAAACGCCAGCTAACTTCTGCTTCGTGTAGACTTTTTGCTTCTTCCTTGAGCTGTGGAGTCCAAGGTCCCCGAAGGCTTGGCAGTGAGCGGTACCAGGGAGCATCAGCCACCCACAGATGTGTGCAGATCTCAGTCCTCACCCAGCATGGGCAATGGCCGCCATTACTGTGCCGGGACATGTATACTCTTCACAGAACCCAGGGAGATACACACCGCCTACGCCATGCGCTTGAGAACATGGAGGCCATGGGAGCGGAAGTAGTAGGCTCACAGCCATGTATGTAATGTCAAGCTCATTCTTTGAACCAGACTTCCCTGATTCTATATCCTTTTTTAAAATCATCATTACCACCTTTTCTGTTTTAGACGGGCTCTCCTATGTCCCTAGCTGTTCCTGAACTTTCCATGAAGCAGAGGATGACTCTGAGCTTCTGAATCTTCTGCTTCCGTCTTCAAGCGCTGGGTTTACAGGTGCACACCACCAGTTTATACGACTCTGAGGATTAAACCCAGGGCATTGTATGGCATTGTGCATAGTAAGTACATGCCCTACCAACTAACTGAGCTACACCTCCAGCCACTAGACATTCTGACTTTTAGATTCTTCCACACATTTAACCCTGTATTGACTCTTAACCGTGGATTTACAAATTCATCAAATCAAGTGAAGTAAGAGAACTAAACATGGAGGATTGCCATCAACTTGGGCTACAGGACTAAGGTAAGGCTCTGTTTCAAAAACAACAACAACAACAACAAAAGAAGTGTGTATGGTGGTGGTGGTGGTGTTGGGCATGGTAGTGCACACCTTTAATTCCAGAACTGACTTCAAGGCCAGCCTGGTCTACAGTTAGAGTCTAGGGCAGCCAGGCTACACAAAGAAACCCAGTGTAGAAAAACCAGAAAAGCAAGACAAAGAACAGGAGAAGGAGAGAACAAGAGAGAGACCTGTTTGTCTACCATTTTTCCTTCTATCAGAAAGCCTGACTGAGAACTTTAGGGAACTGACACGTCCACAAAGATTAACTGTTCCACCAGCCGACTCCCAAATAACTACACGGAGACTTAACGTTGCATATGAAAGTTCAGCCTTTAGCTTAGGCTTGTCTCAACTAGCTCTTATAACTTAGGCTAACCCATTTATATTCCTCTATGTTTTGCCCCATGGCGTTACCTCTCTCCCATCTTGCACCTCCTGTTTCCTCCCAGTTTATCTGGCGGCTCCGCCTTTCTTCTTCCCAGAGTTCTCTCTGTGTCCGGAAGTCCCGCCTATACCGCCTGCCTAGCTATTGAACCTTGCAGCTTTTTGCTATGCCAGTCACAGCAATGCATTTTCACACAGGGTACAAATGTCCCACAACGCTCATCCACCGCCCTCCCCCTGGGCACAGCACCCCCCTCCTGACATAGCATACACCAGTGCAGGGAACTGGGTGATGGATGTCTACCCCCGCCACGCCCACCTCCCAGATTCTCCTTCATCTTTCTCCCTGAGCGCTCTGCTCGATGGTGACAATACAGTGAGATGGAACTTTGGGATTTTTTTTCTCTCACCATCCTGTAAGAAAGTGGAAGCCCCTGCTGCTGTGTGCCAATGGCGTAACACAGGAAAAGACGCAGAGGCTGCGAAGTATGGAACCTGACGCAGGCGTGTGCATGCGTACAGTTGATTCGGGGCGGAGCTGGGATTGGTTGGAGATGTTTGACGGCTGAGAAGCGGGTTCCAAGATGGCGTGACGGTGCATGCCTGTTGTCCCCACACTCACAGGGCTGCTGCAGGAGAATTGCAAGTTTGAGGTCAGCCAGGGCTACATGGTGAGGCACAGGGACCTCCTCCCTGTTTCCTGAGATCTGGAAACTCCTAGTTGGAGAAGAAGCAACTCTCTTAGACCGGAAGCAGTAAGCGCGTCTGCTAGGACTTCCAATTGCCATCTTTATTTGGTTCTTTCTCAGTACTAGAGGTTGAACCCAGATGCTAGGCGAGTGCTCCACCACAGACCCCAAACTCCGTCTCCTCCTTGAGCTTCCCACAGTCCTGTTCTTGGAGAGACCAAGAAGTTGTAGACAATGAAAGTCCAGACTGTTAGGCGAAGTCAGGTCATAGTCAGGGCTTTGCTCTGAGTGGGTCAGTTGCTTCTCTTGTTGGCACGGCCAGATACCTGACGAGAAACAACTGTGGAGAGAAAACATTGGTTTCCCGTTTGAGGGGTGTGGTCCATCATGACAAGCAAGGCGTGGCAGCAGGTGCGTGAGGTGTCTGCTCACATTGGATCCACAGACAGGAGTCAGAGAGCAGGCAGGAAGTGAGCTCACCCCGGTGACCCACCTCCACGAGAGAGGCCACACCTCCAAAGCAGTGCGGACAACCAGGCGCTTACAGAGGGCATTTCACACTCAAATCACAGCACCCAGATGGATCTCGGGTGAAGAGGTTGGATTGCTGTGAGGGTCCTGGAGCTTGTGCTCTAACACCGAGACACTTGGCCGAGCCTTGGTGTGCTGGGCACAGAGGATGGTGGGGGAAGAAGGAGGCCGCAGCCTCGGGAACACAGTGTCTGAGAATGTCCAGGACAGAATCACGGAGCCAAGGGCATGATTTCCTCAGCCTCACATCACCCCTGGAAGGAGCCAACAGCTTCTGGAAACTGGACTCTGCCTCTGCCCAGACGGACTTCTCCTCAGCACTCAGTCTGTTTGAGAGCAAAGGAAACTGGACTCCCGGGCTCTGATGGACGATGGCCCTCAGCTGCAGTACTTGGGAGAGGCTGGGCAGGGGCAGAACACTCCATCTATAGTGCAAGGTACTAAATCACTTTGCAAAATGTCCCAAGGATAGCATTTAAAATAGCATGGAAAAAAACTTTCCTGATTACTACCTGAATGCATATTTTGGGCAAGATTGAAAACATAGGCTATTCTATGTTATTTCCTGGAAGGGACTATCAAGCCTTAGGTCACACACACTGTGGTTGGAGGTCTGCAGATACGAGAAAAATCTCCCTTCCTCGGCCCCTCTACCTACTTCCTGGCTGGGGATGTTATGTGAGCAGGTCTTGCATCCATAATGGGTTAAATCTCCCCAAACTCTAATCACCAATAAGCCCCTCTTTCTCAAGTTGCTTCTTGTCAGCTATTTGGTGACAGCTAACAAGAAAAATGACCAATGCCAGGTGGTGGTGGCACACGCCTTTAATCCCAGCACTCGGGAGGCAAAGACAGGCAGATCTCTGTGAGTTCAAGGCCAGCCTGGTCTTTAAAGAGAGTTCCAGGACAGCCTCCAAAGCAATACAGAGAAGCCCTGCCTCAAACCAACCCCCCTCCAAAAGAAAAAGAAAAAGAAAAATGATCAATATTCTACAGAAGGCCTTAATGTAGAGATGGATCCTTCAAGTCCACCAGGCAAATTAGCTTGGGAGGAGGCAGTCTGGGTAGCCTGAGTTGGGGGTCCTGTCACTTCTGCTTTCTACAAGAGAGCAACTGTCTACCATTGTGAAATGACACTGTCATCTGCAAAGCTCACTCTCAAGAACTATACAACTGAGTTACAAAACAGCTACTACCACATTATAATGTTTTTTCCCTTCACTTTTCTGAAACAGGGTTTCTCCTTGTAACATCCCTGGCTGTCCTGGAACTCATAAAGATCCACCTGCCTCTGCCTCCCAGTGCTTGGATTAAAGGCATGTGCCACCAACATCTAGAACTTAGTAATGTTTCAAGTAAGTTTAGAACATCTTGCTTGGCAGCATTCCCAAGTGGCCTTTGCCTGCGTGCAACCCACGGGTCACGGGTTGCAGACACCTAGACCCCTCTCAGCCCTCTGGATGGATATTGTCGATTCAGGCTAGGACCATGGTAAGTGGAAGAGAACTCCTGAGAACAAATAGCTGAATTGCATATTCCAAGGAAGGTAGGGGTGAGGCTGAGAAGATGGTGAGCATTTAAGGACTACCCTTCCCCCGTTTGCCGAAAGAGATATAAGGGATAGAACTGATAGAATGAATTGGTTATCTTTTGTAGCCCACTGTTTTCTTCTCATTTCCATTGGAAGTCATAAGCACATCGAACATCTATGCTCCAACGCTGTGAGGTCTTGGGAACAACGTAAGCGTGCAAAGGCAAGGTTCCTTTTGTGATGGGCGTTTTAAGAGGAAGAGAAAAGCACTGAGGCCAAGTCCCTGTCACTCACACAGGCCCCACCGAGTCAGTAAGAAGGTGGTGCTTAGTGCCTCTGATTGAAGACGATGCGATTCTTCTGAAAGAACACACACACCCCATACACACATATATACACACATACACATACACACATATACATACATGCACATACATACATACATGCATGCATACACATACACACATACAGATACACACACATACACAAATACACACATATACATACACACATACACACATACACAGATACACACATACACACACACATACACACATATACACACACACATACACACACACACACAGACACACGCATACACACTAAAGGTCCCTGAGGAGAGCAGACCCTCTCTCTTTCAGCATCTGTTAACTGCCTGTGGCTGCTCATCTAGATGCAGGCTCTTGTGAACTTGATCCTCACCCATGTCAGCATGTTGACGGGTGTGGTCTTGTGCAGGTAACGTATTGTTTAGAGTTCATGAGTTTGACAGTTTTGTCCTGTCCAGAAGACACTTATCAAGCAGACCCCGCAATAATGTGGTTTCAACAAGCTAAGGACATGTTCGGTAAATATTCTGTTTCTTTTACACAATTCTTCCCTCCATCTTTGAACTCTGGAATAACAGGCTCGCAGGGCATCCGAGGGCCATTCACGATGGGATCTCCTGTTCAGCTGCAGCTCACACCCCCAGGGCTCTGAAGCCGACCTCTCAGGGGACCTCATAGCTGCACAAGAAGGAATAGCCTTTGGTCTGCTGCCAAATGGAGCGCAGCCCTCAAGGGCTGTCCCAAGTCCAAGGCATTGCCCCAGAACTGGACTCGTGAGTGGAGGAGGCTGGCTTCTCCCGGCTTGGCAAATTTCTCTCATCTTTCCAAAGAACCCTGCCCAGGTCCTGCCAGACATGCTGTGGTTCCCTCTTTCCTCAGGCAGTTTCTGTTCATCAGTCAAGGCATCTTGGAACATGAATTCATTGCTTTGGGGACATTTTCCCAAAAGGCTCCAGCCTGTACCACATGTTCCAAGATAAAACTATTCTGTGTCCCAACCACTAAAACTTCATGTAGTGCCACCCCAGCAGCTGTGGTTTGTTAGTTCCTTACTGAGGTGTCACTTGAGGTGAAAAAAAATGGCTATTCTAGCAAACACCAAATGCATTATAGAATTAGCTTTAACTGCCCTAATTTGCATGGTTTGAAGCTCTTTCAAAACCACGGGTCTGCAAGAAAAAGAAGCGAGGGTCGTGTCCGTGTGTTAATGGCTTCTGCACGTGATTCTCTGGGAAGATGAAGAGTCTCCACACAAGGTTTTAGTAAATTCTTTTTTTTCTTGTTAGGTGGTTTTGCAAAGTACAGCAAATTTTGTGAAGGGCACATCCAAGTCTGACCTTACTTCTCCGCTGAAAGTCAGGGCAATCACTAGGTCATAGCACAGGGTGAGACGAGGCTTGGCAGATCGTCTCTCTGCCAAGGTCGGACTTATCCCGCCGCATGATGTCGGCAGCGTGGGGTGGTGTACACCTGGAACTCCAGCCTCAGTCAGGGAGGAAGGGGGGATCAGAACTTCCAGACCACCCTCAGCCATAGCGTAAGTTCAAAGCCAGCCTGGGGTTCATAAAGTCCTATTTCAAAACAAATAAACAAACAAACAAGACCACAGAAACCAGAGTGTGTGGGGGAGAGGAGTTTCTGAAAGATATTTTCCCTTACTTGGAACTCTGCAGGAAGGAAGTAAACTTGTTTTTCTTTCCATGTGACTGAGAGATGAGCCTGAAGTTGCCTGTTTATTGAAAGTGTCCCTGGGGCTTTAGTCCTCCTCCCCAGGAGGACTCGGGCAGCGCTCCGGGAAAGGAGGTTTGAAACGTCTTCTGTTCATGCCGTGCAGTCTGGGAACCTGTTCGCTTTTTCCTGTGAGGCAGTACATGAGCTGACCATGAGCCCTCTGGAGCTGTGAGCCCAAATGAGCCTTTCCTCCTGTAAGGGGCTTATCTAGCTCATCATTTGTCTCAGTGATGGGACATTGATTGACACATGACCGGGACAGTTGTGAGCACTGAGTACAGTGGTGAGGGGCTCCATGTGCCGTATCCACACAGATTTCTCAGTCTGTATCTTCCCAATCGGCATCTAATGTTTGTAAAGAAACGTGTGCGGCAACTGGCCTCTGCTATGGATACCCACACAGGGGAACACTGGAGGCTGGCTGGTGAGAACGCCTGAGGTCGGAATCCAGGTTCTAGAATTTACCAGGTCAGTAACCTTGAACAAGCTGCTTAGTGGTAACTTTCTCAACTTGATAGGGGGCTAAGTAGGAATACCGGTTTCTAAGTTAGAACTAATAAAATCAGGGCTTACTGGTAATCTTAATTGTTGCTGTGTGCTGTGTGTGTGTGTGTGTGTGTGTGTGTGTGTGTGTGTGTGTGTGTGTGTGTGTGTGTAGGTGCCCGTATCTGTACATGTGTCCAGAGGCGTGAGATCACCCTGACTGTTATTCTTGGAAGACATCCACCTTCTTTTCTTGAGAGAGGGTCTCTGACTGGCCTGGATTGCTGACTCGGGAAGCTTGGCTTGCTACAAGGGTTAGGGACCTGCCTCTTGGGGGCTGAGATTACGTGTATGCACCATCGTACTCGCCCTTTTTCTTAGAACAAAAGAAAGCAGAACTGAAACATGTGTGCGTGTGCATGCCTGTGTGTGTGTGTGTGTGTGTGTGTGTGTGCTGTGACTGGATGCAATCCAAGCGTGTAAGAGGGTGCACTGAATGGCATTACTGTAGCAGTGAGAAGACAGTTTGTGGGAGCAGGGTCTCTGCTTCCACTCTGTAGACCCTAGGGACTGAACTCAGGCCATCAGACTTGGCAGCAAGGGCCTTCCCTGGCTCCTCCCTCACGGCACCCTTCCCTTTGGGGCACGTGGGTTCTGTAGATGGGACTCAGCTCCTTGTGCTTGACGTGGGAACACTTGAAGTGGCCCGAGCACTCTCCCTAGCTTGTAACTTTTATTATTGGAGATGGATAGACTCAAGCATGGGTCTGAAGTGGAAAGCCTTTTTTGTTGTCCATGAAGTGAACCTCATATCTTGTTTTAATTTTAATTTTGCCTTTGCAATGCCAAGAGGTTTGAACAGAAGTCAATATTATTGAGCCCACATGTTGACAGGGGGCCAGGGGAAGGTGTGGCCTTCCCCAGAGGTTGCTGGTGAAATGTAGGCTGGATGACTGAACCCAAATGTCTCACCGGCTACTACGTGCTTTGAAAGGGGAGGTGCATTCCCATCATGCCCAGGGTAAGTGAGGTCGAGGAGCCCGAGTCCTGGCAGCCAGCAACTTGCTGTGTAGCCTGAGGCAAACTGCTTAACCCCAGTGACTTAAAATTTTCATCATCTGTAAAAATAGACTAATACCAGCTTTCAGAGATGTTGTAAGGTTCAAGATTCAGGTTAACCTCAATTATCTGCCTTCATGGAAGAGAGCAAGAGATAATCCAGGAAGAGAAGAAAAAAAAAAAAAGGAATTTCTCTTCGGTTTTGAATCTATAATTATTCCTTTTGACTCATCAGTTTTTCTTCTTAATTCTTCACTTACATCCTGGGAAGGATGCCTATGTGTTGGGGGAATACTGGTGGGGTGCATGATTCTGTCGTTGACAAATGGTGGTGACACAGATGTCATTTCAGACTCCAGTGCTAGTTTACGCGCCCCCTGGTGACGGAGACACGTGCGCGAAGAGGTGTGGACCGCACTTAGTGGACTGACCCGCACGGGACCGGAAGGGACATCTTCCCATGCTAGAGACGGCCACTCCTCAGGAAGCATCACAGATGAGAACTGGAGACAGTCTGGGGACAGCGAAGGCGCCATGCGCTTCCCTGTTCCCATCTGTGCCACTGAGGCGGCACACAGCTGCAGACTGCGGTCCCACAAGTAGGCAAGCCGCGGCACGCGGCCAGCCATTCAGATGCAGTCAAGCACATCTTAGCCACCGACCTCGGACACTTCTCTCTGCGTCTCCGATGGTCTCTTCTGTAAAAATAAACCTTTTCAACCTACAAAGTAAAACAATAGATTATTTCCACCTGATGCGTTGGGCTATCCCTTGCTCAAAAGAAAACATCTCCATTTTTTTTCTTATTTGAGACGGGGTCTCACTGTGTAAACCAGACCAGCTTCAAACTCACAGAGATCCTCCTGCCTCTGCTTCCCAAGTGCTGGATTGATGGCGTGCGCCACCACACTTGGATACCTTAATTTCTTGTGACGTTAACTAATTCTTTCTCCTCTCCCGCACCCTGGGATAACCATCATCTGCTCTTTCTTTTCATTTCTTCCCATCATAACACGATCTTCCACTGGGTCCTGGGGCTGCTTGTCAAGCCCTCATTCTGTTTGGCGGTGGAAACTTACCCACCAAAAAGAGAAAGGGTAGGGACCCAACAGACATGCTCATACCTGCAATTTCTGTCTCAAATTAACCTTAGCTTCTCTAAGAATCTTGTTGGCTGTAAGAGTATGTGTTCTCTATTTTTTTAATGGCATATCAACACAGTTTTCTCTGGTTATTCCTATTAATTGCTGTATTTCAGGAGCAACCATGATAGCCTGTTTATTTGTGCCACCCCCTTTGTATAAAATGGAGACTGTGGGGGGGGTGAGGCAGTATAGTGGTGTGCAGACTGTTGTTGGATTTGCGTTCAGTGCTCGAACCAAGGTTAATAAGCTGTTAGATGCTGCCTGCATAGCTTCAGACCAATTACATCACCCCATGCTGCCGCTCGCTGTAACACATACAACTAGAACATGGAACAACCGGGTTTCAGCCCCAACTTGTGTATGTGTGTGTGTGTGTGAGAGTGTGTGTGAGTGTGTGTGTGAGTGTGTGAGTGTGAGAGTGTGTGAGAGTGAGTGTGAGAGTATGTGTGAGTGTGTGAGTGTGTATGAGTGGGGGTGCATGTGTGTGAGAGTGTGCGAGTGTGTGTGAGTGTGAATATGTGAGTGTGTGAGTGTGTGTGAGTGTGTTGAAGGCTAGAGGCTGACATGTGTCTTTGTCCATCACTCTCCATCATCCTTTTTAGAGACAGGTTCTTTTTTCTCTCTCTCTCCCTGAAGACAGGGTTTCTCTGTGGCTTTGGAGGCTGTCCTGGAACTAGCGCTTGTAGATCAGGCTGGTCTCGAACTCACAGAGATCCGCCTGCCTCTGCCTCCCGAGTGCTGGGGTTAAAGGTGTGCGCCACCAACACCTGGCTTAGAGACAGGTTCTTTCACTGAACCTGGAATGCACTTCTTTGGAAAGCCTAGCTGGCTGGTGTGTGCCAGGGACCCCCCCTGTCTCTACCTGCTTAGTGCTGGCATCACAATCACATGACGCCATCCTTGGCTTATTATGTAGGCTCTGGGGATCCAAGCTCGGGCCCCTTACACTTATTTGTCTGGCATGTTACTGTCTGAGCCGTAATTTTTGGTCTTAAATTTAGAGCACCTTCTACTACACATCACTACACACACACACACACACACACATATCCTGGAAGCAATATAGATGAAAGCCTAACTCTCTGAAGTATCATGGGACCAAAAATTGTGAATGTCAAAACCACCTGCTTCCCTCTAAAGCCCTGATGGCCCTGTGCCTCAGAGTGCATATGCATCAGTTTTTCTGCTGGGGCATGAGGTGGGGTGGGGGGGTGGTTACACCTGTCTCTGTTCCCATAATACTTGAGGTAGCTCATTGCTCAAGCTAATCTTCGCTGTTTTCAGTGACTCATTGAAGGGATCATCAAGTTCACATGCTGATGCGAATAATGAGAGGGAGTAACAGGCGTTTTACAATCTATTGAGAGGCAAGCTTGAGCATATCCAGTAAAAAAAATACCTATGCAAATAGTGTTCTGCTTGAATCAATCAGTTAACCCAGGGAGCAGGTTGCATGTATGTCCAAAGACGCACCGCAAATAAATGAACAAACAAACAGATAAATGTGGCGGTTGGCAGACTGAAGAGACAACCAAGTCCACAAGCATCCCTCTGCCCTGTTGTCACCCCACCCTGCCGCAGCTTGTCAGGCAAACCAGCTGTGCAATTTGAAAGGTTTGAGTTGAAGGGGATTCACTGGGGACAAGGGCAGTGTGACTTGTGGGCTTCACAGCATCAGAGAAAAATCCAGGCTCAGGATACACACAGCTTTCCCTGCAGGAATACCACTTATCACATGGACACACAAACACAACGCAACACCACACAACAGCACACCAGTGCAGCACGAGGCAGCATTTAGGCTGGCAAGTCCTCGCAGCCGAGTCTCAGAAGTACCCAGTCTCAGGAATGAGTGAGGACTCCCGGATGGTCACAGAGAGGAGGCGGGCAGCAGTGGTGGCTGTCCTGAGACACAGGAGTCGTCCTCTGTGTTTGTGACCCTGGGACTGCAGTCTGGCCGGGTGGTGTTGGATAGAACTATTCATGGCTTAGCATGTCCTGGGTCAACGGAGAACAATGGCTTTCACCTGGGGCTGCCTTTGTCCCTTCCAGATCTCTGCTGTGTTGTCCCTTCCGGATCTCTGCAGCGTTTGGAGACATTTTTGTGCCTCACAAACCAAAATGTGTCATGAGTGGGGAGAAGTCTGGAATGCTACCAGATAGCCCTTGGTGCACAGGACAGTCACCATGACCCGCATGACAAGTTCCCCAGATCCTGGTGTCAGTAGTCCAGAGGTTAGAGCCCTGACTTGGAGGCTCTGGCAGTACAGGATGGTTGGCCCTCTGAGGGATGTTAGGCAATTTTACTTTTGCAGAGTGCTTTGAGATCTTTGGATAAAAGTTGCTGTGTACATTTTGTAAAAACTCATGCTGCTACATGCTCTCAGGCTTCAGGGAGGCTTTTGGCAAGGTCTGACTCAGCCTATTCCCAAATTTTAAAAATGTCTTTCCTTTCCTCCCCTCTCCTCCTCTCCCCTTCTATTCTCTTTCCTCCCTTTCCCCATCCTCCCCTCCCCTCCCCTCTCCTTTCCTTGGGATGCCCCCCTTACATACATCATACACACACACACACACACACCCTGAGTGTGGCACAGGCATTTGTGGTCACTTGTGAAGCCCCCAGGTACAGTTTACCACCCAAGTGTCTTCCTCAATTGCTGTCCACTTTATTTTTTGACACAGGATCTCTAACCTGAACCTGAAACTTAACGACTGGTAAGCGTGGCTGGCCAGCGAGCTCCAGGGGTCCACCTGTCCGCACAGTGCTCACATTGTACACCTCCCACCACATCTGGTTTCTGTGTGGGTGCTGGTGATCTGAACTCAAGGCTTCATGCTTGTGTGGCAAATATTAATTTTTTTTAAGGCAAGGTCTCATAAGGCCCAGGCTAGCCTTGAACTTCCCGTGTAACCAAGGATGCCTTTAAACTCCTGATTTTCTTGCCTCTGTTGCCTGAACTCTGGGATGACTCGCATGCGTTGATGCGCTCTGTTTATGTGGTGGTGGGGTCTGAGCCCATGCCCCCTACATGCTAGGCAGGCAGACAGGCACTCTGCGTCTCCAAGGCCACGTTGTTTGAATGTTGAAACCTTGATCCTGCACCATCCTATTATACGTCGTCTCTGGCATGTTATCACGAGAGAACATTCCACACTGATCTTGGAACCCCAGGACCAGCTGCTCTGACAGCTCAGCCACATGTAAAGTTAGGGCAACACACCCGAGTTTCCAGGGTCCTCTTTCTCTGTTCCAGGGAAATTCTCTTCAGTAGCCCCTCGGGTATCACGGAGATTGATGAAGAAGGGTAAAAACCACTTCCAGAGTGGACACTTTCAAGAGTCATATTTATTGTTTCCAAAATCATCTAGAGAAAAAAAATACCACCCACGCAGACAATAGAGTTTTAAACCAAGCCTGCTTCAGACTTAAGTTATTTCCTTCCCGCAAAGCTTGTCAAAATGCAAGTGTGTCCCGTGCAGTTGGCCTGAAAAGCAGCTCTGTGTGTAGTGTACTTTAGGAGTTCCTTTGACTTTGGTGGATATATAGACCAGATTCAATGGGTTGTGAATCTGGGGAAATAATTCATCTTCAGGGACAGGTCATGCACTTAGAATGTGGAGAATCGCTTCCTGACAGAAAGTTTATTTGACTGAAAAGGCATTTGATTGGAAAAGAAAAAATAACCACTGAAGATCAGGTAAAGATGCAAAATGTCTCTTTTTTTGTTTTTTTTTTTTTAAACAAGGTTTCTCTGTATTGTTTTGGAGGCTGTCCTGGAACTCGCTCTGTAGACCAGGCTGGCCTTGGACTCACAGAGATCTGCCTGCCTCTGCCTCCCGAGTGCCACCAATGCCCAGCCCAAGATGCAAAATTTCTAACTGCAAAAAATTTGATTTTGGCTAAGAAAACTCTACCTCATCGTCCATAGAAGAACATTCTGCCAGCTGTGTTAATATCTTTCCTCCATTACTCCCTCCCCCCCTCCCTCCCTCTCTCCCTCCCTCCCTTCATTTTACAGGATCTCATATAGCCCAGGCTGACCTTATACTTGCTATGTAGTCCAAGAAGACCATGTACTTTCAATCCCCCTGCCTCCATCTCCTGAGATCTGGGATTACAGATGTGTACCACCATGCCTGGGTTTTGGTGCTGGGGATTGAACCGAGGACTCTACACGTGAGGCAAGCATACATACTATTGTATAGTCAGGGATGACTCTGAACTCCTGATTCACCCTCATCAACCCCAAGTGCTGGAATTCTAGGTGTGCTCCACCACACCCAGTTCATGCTGTGTTGGAATTAAATCCAGGGCATCAGGCATGTTAGACAAGCACTATACCAACTGAGCCGCTGAATTCTGTCCCCCGCTATAGTACATCAGTTTAACAAATTCCTGTAGTGGATGTTAAAAGTCCTAACAACATCACGAGCTGGAAGGCACCACTGGGGAACTCCAAAAGGACCAATCAGGAGACGACTCTGAGAGTCAGTAAGCTCCAAAGCTACTTATCTGGGAGCCACAAGTAGGCTGTCAGCCTTTGAGTTCTGTGGGATAGGTGTTTCTCTAGACTTTTCTTTTTTTCTTCGATGCTTGAAGGGCATTATGGGAACGCAGTTGGCTCAGAGTGATGACATTAACGTTATGAATAATGCTTGGGGGCTAGACTCTCGATGCTGGGAACTGGCTGTTAGATTCCCAGAACGTTTTGCATAATGAGGTCGGGATGCCGGGCCAGCAGAATGACTGTTGGATGGGAGCGAGCCACAGAAAGCATGGGAGGGGCACATCAGAAATGAACTACTCAAGCAGAACTCTGCAAGCACTCTGCTGCTGTGTGTGGTGTGGTGTGGTGGTGTGGTGTGGTGTGGTGTGGTGGTGTGGTGTGTGTGGTGTGGTGTGGTGTGGCGTGGCGTGGTGTGGTGTGGTGTGGTGGTGTGGTGTGTGTGGTGTGGTGTGGTGGTGTTCACTTCGGCTGACTTCATTCCTAAATTCAGCCTGAAAGTGATCTTCAGTGCTCCTAAGTGTGCTTTCCCATCCCAACTCCCTCTCCCTGTTCTCAGCCATGGCAGAAACCCCCAAGAGCGTGGAGAAGCCAGTAGCTGCATCTCAGCTCTTTGGACTTTTGTTCTATAAGTGAAAGAATGGAATGAAGTAAAAAAGAAAAAACAAAGACAAAACATGACCTGGTTGCTAGCACATTAAGGTAGGAGTCAAGTCTTTAG
The DNA here is from genome assembly GCF_017639785.1 of Mesocricetus auratus. NCBI lineage: Eukaryota > Metazoa > Chordata > Mammalia > Rodentia > Cricetidae > Mesocricetus > Mesocricetus auratus. The sequence goes on from NW_024429218.1 coordinate 7,662,669, forward strand.
GTACAAACTGAGGGATTCCTTGTGTGTACAGCAAGTGTACTTGTTAAGAGAGAGAGAGAGAGAGAGAGAGAGAGAGATGTGTGTGTGTGTGTGTGTGTGTGTGTGTGTGTGTGTGTGTGTGTCATAGGTCGGGTTGATGTTGGGTGTTTCTCTCTCTCTCTCTCTCTCTCTTCTTTTCAAGACAGGGTTTCTGAGTACCCTAGTTGTATCAACAATTACTCCATAGACTGCGTTGAACTCAGAGGTCTGCCTGTCTCTGCCTCCCAAGTGCTGGGATTAAAGGTGGTGCCACCATCTCTGTCTGGGTGTCTTTTCTCCACGGAACACCATTTTTTATTTCTGAGTCAGCGTCCCTCACTGAGCATGGAGCTCATTGATTTGACTAGACTGACTGCCCGACGAGCTTTGGGGATCCAGCCGTTTCCGCCACTTCGTGGCACCGCCGTTCCTTTTCCTGCGGGTGCTAGGGATCTGAACTTGGGCTGGGATGTTTGCCATGCAGACACTTTACTGACTGAGCCACCTGCCCAGCTGCAAATGGAACCCTTATAGGGAAGACTGAAGAGATGTGCAAGAGTATTGATTAGTGCTACAGTCAGTAAGAGCATTGTCTATTAAGATTTTCAAAACTCACTGCCAACTAGTTATGAGGCCCAATAGTGTGTGGCAGAGCCCCAGTAAACTTTATTGTAAGGGACCGGGTAGTAAATACACTAGGCTAACTGATCACTTGGTCTCTTTAGCAACTTCTCATATAGTATGAAAGCAGCTACAGACAGTACAGATGGGCTACGTGCCAATAAAACTTTATTGTAAGGGACCGGGTAGTAAATACACTAGGCTAACTGATCACTTGGTCTCTTTAGCAACTTCTCATATAGTATGAAAGCAGCTACAGACAGTACAGATGGGCTACGTGCCAATAAAACTTTATTGTAAGGGACCGGGTAGTAAATACACTAGGCTAACTGATCACTTGGTCTCTTTAGCAACTTCTCATATAGTATGAAAGCAGCTACAGACAGTACAGATGGGCTACGTGCCAATAAAACTTTATTGTAAGGGACCGGGTAGTAAATACACTAGGCTAACTGATCACTTGGTCTCTTTAGCAACTTCTCATATAGTATGAAAGCAGCTACAGACAGTACAGATGGGCTACGTGCCAATAAAACTTTATTCGTGTCGCCAGGGATGTAGCTCCATTGGGATAGTACTTGCCTAACATGCGTGATGTGTGGTACTGGATTCAATCCCAGCACCACATGAACTGGGTCTGGTGGTACAGTACTGTAATTTCAGCACTCAGGGCCAGGAGTCCAGGTAAACCAGGAGTTCAGCCATCCTTGGCTACATAGACAGTTCAAGGCTGGCCTGGGATATATGGGACTGTCTCAAAAACACACAACAACAAACAAAATTTAAAAAACCCACAGTAAGGACACTGAAATTTGGTTTTTCATGTAATTTCCACAAGGCACAAACTGGTTTTCCTCTTTTTTACTTTTCAACAATTTAAAAATGTGAAGCACATAGTTGATTTGTCTTATGGGCTATCCCTTACTGACTGCTGGTACCAAGTAACTTTGGGATCAGACAGACTGGGCTTAAAGTATGGTCCCACATAACCTTTAGCAAGTTGCTTGACTTGCCTGGGGTGGGGAGGATCCCCTTTGTAAGCTTCAGGTCCCTCGTGTGGAAAATGAGGATACAACATCTCCTGCTAATGGTTACTACAGGGATTAAAAAGATGGCATGGGTCTGGGTGGATGCTTGGATAGGTGAAGTGCTTGCTGCACAGGCCTGACGACCTGAGTCCAGATCCCCGTCGTGCGTATAACATGTCTGTAACCCTACCATCAGGAGGTAGGTGGAGACAGACGGATCCACAGAGCCCTCCCACCAGGCCGTCTAGCCAATGGGTGAGCTCTGTGTTCAGGTCTCAAATGATAAGGTGGAGAGCTGTAGTGGAGTCCACTCCTGGCCTCTGTGTGCACAGAGGTGCTCCAGCACAGACGCACGCTTCACGCACATCCACAGCAAAGACTGCGAGAGCAAATGCCTGCATGCTGCTCTCCTTCAACAAATGGCAACAAGATAATTAAATACAAATCTTCCAAGCTCCTAGAGCCAGGCCATTGTCACTCACATTTGCAGTGCTAACACACCGTTGTGTGAACCTTTGAAGGTGACACAGGCCAGATTGTCCTCAGCTCTGTCACTAGCTTTTTCCCACCTGAACGTTTCCATCCGAACATGTCTCTGTCGTCTCTGGCAGAGCTCAGGGCTGTATCGCCCTTCCCACATGGACAGATCAGTTAACACGCAAAAACACGCCTTTCCTGAGTCCTCTTACGTTGCTCCAGGTAGAAACTTGTCAGGTTCAAGTTGTAGTTTATACCCAGATGTTGTGTTGCAGGATGGTCCACATCGGATGGAGCTGGCAGGGACAAGGAAGATTCTTTGCTTTTGCTTTTGCTCAGGGGTAGAGCAAGGGGTGGCTGTGAACACCATGCCTGGTGGCTTTGTCGTGAGGTCGTATAAGCAAGCACTCAGAGAAACAGTGCCCCAGTAAGTCCCCGCCTCAGAGCCTCGAAGTCACAAACCTTTCTCCTGAATCTCTCACAACAGCTTTTCAAGAGATATTCCTGTCCCAGCAAAAATCAGTCTTCAGCCAGCCGAACTCAGCAGCTTAGCTAGACGTCCATTGGAATGACTCGCCCACAGGAACCCAAGCCATCATCAACGGAGACGCTTGCACAGCCATGCTTACTAAAGCACTGTTCACAACAGCCAGGGCAGAGAGTTGGTGTTTGTGCCCACCCACAGAGACATGGATACAGAAAGTGTGACATAAAAATATAACAGGTACTAGCCAATCATTAAAAAAGAACAAAATCCCATCATTTATAGGAAAATTGATGAGGGTCAGGAAGCTTCAGATGAAATGAAATCAGCTAGCTCCAAGAAGATAAGAATTACATGTTTTCTCATGTATGGACCATAAGGAAGGAGAGGCATGAAAATAGAAGGGAGGATACCAGAGGAAAGAAAGGGAGTCAGGGAGACACTAGATTCAAGGATAAGAGAGGGCTGGATGTGACCGCGCACACGGAAGCATCCAAGTTAAACCCACTGCTTTACACGGTTTCCCTGTCTTACCTTGGAGTCCCAGGCCTCCGGGAAAACCTCTGCTTCAAAACATGAAGTGGCCGTCCGTCTCCTGAGGAAAGGCGCCAGGACTGACATCTGGCCTCCACACTCAGGCGCACAGATGTGTACAGATCACCACACAAAAAGTAACAGTGTTAAAGTGGGATGCTTGCAGGGAATCATAAGCAACAGCAGGGATGAGAGAGGATAGCAGGGGGAGAATATTATTAATAATAGATTACGTTGTGATGTGTCTGGGGGAAGCATGGCTACCGCACGTCATATCATGATGGGGCTATGTCCCTCCAAGTGTTTCCCAGGCTGAGCCTTACCGTAGAAGACTCTATTTTATAATCAGCTTTTATTTACTTCACTTTGAGGGAGGATGACTTCAGCCCCGCCCCCGTGGGATCAGGAACCGACACCCTCTGAAGGGTACCACCCATTCCTCCCCAGGACAGACTGATAAATGAATTATTCCTGGGAATAGAAAGGTAGCCATGGGAATGAAAATTAAAACTGCAGGGGCAGATCCATGGAACCATGCCCAAGAATTTATCAGACACGCCAGGCCAAGAGAAGAGTATAACTCCCTCCCCTAGACCCCCAAAGTGATGGGCGCCTAACCCGGTGATGGCATGGCACCACGCTAACCTGTCACCAGAGACCCGGCATTTGTGTCAAGGACTGACAGGCAGTGGACTCCCCCGGCCGTCCTTGGATCCATTGGATCCTCTGCTGTGGATGTGAATACGTAACCCCTTGTCCATCCACCTGTTCACCAGTCTGGACTTGATCCATTTCCTGCTCTCAGATCTTGGTTAGGGCTTCTGGCTCACAGCTCTCAAACCTGACTCTAGTAGCTTCCAATGCAGCTACCTCCTGACACTGGTTCATTATCTTATCTGTTCAGATTATTCGCCTGCATCTGAAACCTTTTGAACTCTGTCCGGTCTCTTTAGCTTGTATCCATTCTGCAAACCACTCATATGCACATAGATAGATACTTACTCTGTGCTATGCCATAAGAAAGTTGAGATTAATAATTAATGGAGGCCAGCCTGGTCTGCATAGTAGGTTCTAGGATACTTAGGGCTATATAGAGAGTCCCTGTCTTAAAGGCAAAACAAAACAAGACAAAAACCAAAACAAATATTAGTAATTAAGAGTGGACTAAGATACTGTGTTTGCCTCAGCCAGGCTACCAAGATATTCAGATTATATGACAAATTTCTCTTATTGAAACTGCTAAACCTTGTACATTTATCTTTATTTGTAAATTCTGACATTTTAGAAAGACACAAATGTATTTGTCTATGTTTCTGGCATTGCATGTTCATGACAATTATATGTGTGAAAATATGAAGGGATGAATTTTGAAATAGGTGTATTTAAAAGATAATATTACATATTACTAAGCCAACAATGAAAACCAAGAACAACACTAGGGAATCCATAAAGAAAAAGATTTCAAAGCTTTAGACAGACAAAGGATTGGTGACAGTGCCAGTCCAGCTCTGCCCCACCCTAAGGCCAAAGGAAGACTCACCATGCTGACCTAGTAGATCTTAAGTAGATTGAGATCTTCCAGGTATTTCTCCCTGGGAGGCTTGCCTGAAGTTAGCAGAGCAGTCGGAACATGGCCGAGAAGCGGAGCCTGCTCTGAAGCAATGTTTGCCCTCTCCTTATCCATCACAGCTCTCCCTCCCCTCTACTCTTTCTCATCCCTTCTCCTCTGCCTTCCGTCATTACTCATGCCCGCCACCCACTCTGAGACAGGAGCTCAAAACGTACTGTGTAGCCAAGGATAACCTCACACTTGTGAGCCTCCTGCCTCTATGGCCCCAGAGCCAGGGTCCTAAGCGTGCACCACCATACTCACACCCAAAATATGAGGAGCTACAGACCGGACCTAGGATGTCATGTACGCTACCAACCGAACTATGCCCCACGCCCCTCGCTCATGTCTTTCTGCACTCGTTTCTCCCAGCTTTGAGCTGCTTGCTCTCTCTCCGACTCTGTAATAAAAAATGATCCAAGAGTCATTTGACTTACAGGAACAGTGGTTTCCTGAAAGCCTACTGACTCTGAAATGCCTTTTGGTGTTGGTGGTTTATAAACTGCTGGCCTGAAGCCCACATGATGACCTCTAGAGATTCCCATGGCTTTCGTGGCTGTGGAAGTCTTCCATGTGGGAAACTGTTCTCTGTGAAAGTTGATAAACCACCCCAAGGCGAGGGATCCCTTTAATCTGTGGTGGCAATCTCTTAGTAAGTGCTGGCCAGTGCTGTGGGCCACCCCTCTGACTCCTGACGGTTAGCAGGGCATCCCCTCAGAGAGGATGTTTTCAAAGCAAACGTTTGAAGTAAGCACCGTGCATGTGGCGGCATCTGGCATTTATAATCAGAACAAAAGCTCCTTCCTCTTTCTTAATCTTTATCCCAGATGGGAGCATGGCTCCATACCAAGAAAGTCTGCAGTTTTTCTTCCCAGAGAAAGCTAAGCCAGAAGCATAGAATGCCACCTGGGAGCATGGGAATGTGGGTCACAGCTCTCAGCCACTCCATGCTAAGTCTGAAGAACCATTGGGGACCTGACGTCTAATGTCAACCTTAAAGGGAAGCAACGGCGCTGACACTGATTAATCCCAGCCCGTCCTACAGCGGATTGTTGAGGTGGATCGTAGCGTGGGAGAATTTTTACTGTTTCCCAGTGCTTAAAGCTGTGTTTGGCATCTTTGTTTGCAAACTGTGCATGATCACGGTTTCCTTCGTGCGGAATCTGTGCTCCGAGACAGTAAAACAAGCATGCCGGATATTTGCCCACATGTTGCCCAAACACACACCCAGTTTTTGCTGTGGTCGGTTTGAAGTTGTGATTTGGGGTTTTCTGTGTTTATTTATTTTTCTTTTAATGTTGTGAATATCCTGTGCTGAGACACTAGGATGGGAGACATGCATCTTTTCAGATGACGAGAGAGACTCAAGCCGCTTCTTTCAGGCTCAGAAGGCGGAAACAAGATGTAAGAAGAAATCTGTCTGAGGGAATAAAGGGAGGCCTTTTGTTTCTTCCCTCAGACAGATAAAGACTACTCATGGTCTTGGACAAATTGTAGTTAAGTACAAGACAGAGAGACTACCGGAGTCATCCGTAGAGCTCAGTAAAACACACAGGGGCAGAGATGAGGCCAAGTTGGTAAAATGCTCTCTTGGCATGCATGAAGCCCTGGGTCTGAGGCCTAGTACTATATAAACTAAGAGTGGTGGTGCAGACCTGCCATCCCAGCACTTGGGAGGAAGATCACACGGATCGGAAATCCAAGGCCGGACTGGGATTTGAGACCCTGTCTCAAAACACAACGGGGCCCAAGAGATGAATCAGGGAGTAGCCTTCAGGACTCGCACGATGGAAGAAGAGAACTGACCACTGCAAGTTGTCCTCTGACCTCTACTTAAGTGCTGTGGCAAGCTCACACACGTGTGAGAGTGCATGTGAGTGCACACGTGCATGTGCACGCTCGCACGCGTGCCCACACACAACCAAACAACTACCCCCCACAAAATACACACAGTTCTGTCCCAACTCCTTAGCCCAGGCTTGAGTATTTCCTGTCTTCCTTCTTCCCACCCATAGTAAGTGCGCTGAACCCACAGATGCTATCCTGTACCCTGGCCCAAGGCTCCCTGACAAGGGTGCAACTGCCATTCACAATGCCTGAGGGGTCCACCTTCTCCATCTCCTCCTCAACTCCCATCTCCTGGTTTCGATAGCTGCCAGCTTATGAGGTGTGAGGTGACACTCCCCGATGGTTTTCATGAGCTGTTTCCTGATGGTGCCTTCTGCTTGTCACATGTCTACTACTATTCATACGTCTGGGTTGAACAAATGCTTGTCCTAGTTTCTTGTCCATTTTAAATAAGGTTATTCAAAGTTTTGCCATTGAATTGTAAGGTTTCCGTATGTATTTACCTTGCATACAAAAATGCCTATCAGATGCATAGTTTGAAACATTTCCGCAAGATTGTGTTTCTTCAATAGGAACTTTTTAACACAATGTAAACTTAGTTGACAATTTTTACGTTTCGTTTCTGTTTCTGTTATTTTGGGGGTGACATCTATGAGATCATTGCCCAGGCCTGGGGCGTCAAATTTCTCCGTTTTCTTCTGAGAGTCCTACACATTTAAAAGTGGTTTTTCAGTATTGTGCAAGGAGAAGAAGGCCCAACTTCATTCTGAACTGTCTCTTCCTCCACTTTGTGTTCCTGGGCAAAGATCAGTTGATTGTATACACGTGGGCTCCTTTCTGTGTTCTCCAATGTGTTGTACAGTGCGCCTGTTTCCAGACCAGCACCACACTGTCTTAATTACTGTAGCTTTGTGTGTAATATCTTTTAAAAGCAGGAACATCAGGTCTCCGGTTTGTTTTTCTCTGTCAGGATAGTTTTGAGATGGGCTAAGCTGTGGCTCATCGGTAGAGAGCTTGCCCGGCATGCAAAAAGCTGTGGGTTTGATCCCAAATGTCATAGGGAAAAAAAATATGGACCAGGTTTTACTGGGTGCGGTAGCTTGGGTGAGAATGTCCTCCATAGGATCAGATGTCTAAATGCTTGTTCTCCACTTGGTGGCACTGTTTGGGGAGGTTTAGGAGGTGTGGTCTTGCTGGAGGAAGTCAGTCCCTGGGGACGAGCTTTGAGGTTTCACGGCTGCATGCTATTTCCAGCATGCTCTCTCCTCGGTGCGCTTGTGGTTTGAGATGTGAGCCTTCGGCTTCTGCTCCAGCGGCCCTGTCTGCTGCTTGCAGCCATGCTTTCCCTCTGTGGCAGGTCTTGGAGCCACAAGCCAAATAAACCCTTGCTTTTGTAAGTTGCCATGGTTTATCGTAGCAGTAGGAAGGTAACTAATACCTTGAGCGTGGACTGCATGCTCATAGGGTTTTCCTAGGGACTCTATCATACAGACAGCTGAACACTAAATCTGTCTGTAGCTGTCTTTTCATTTCTTTTTTGATCTTTAATTTGCCAATTGAAGACTCTGTTAGAAGGCCGCAGAGCCATGGTCTATAAGACATGTGCTTTCCGGGTCAGGATTGTGAATCTTCAATGCTGATGAGGATGTTGACTGGAAAACCTGTTACTATTGAGAGCCCCAGGTTCCTTTCTGAAAGGTGCAGATATGATCTGTGTTGCACATAACTATGGAGATGCTGTGTGTGTGCTGACTTGCCTGCCAGGTAGGAGCCATGAGGTAAGTTCTGTCCTGTGGCTTGGGACTGTCCCTGTGATCTCTTCTGCAGGTCTTCCTCGGGCATGGCTGGTCTCCACTTCACTCCTCAGAACTCTGATGGAGTTGGAGGGGACTGTGGGGTACTGGAGTTTCCTCTCTGTCTTTCTGACCCGCGAACTCAGGTCACACTGATAACCTGGAGTTGAATTTCCTTTTTCCTTTGGTTAACATTAGGGATGAAACCCAGGTTGTGTGCTGGATAAACACTCCACATGGCTGCCCCACCTGGAACCTTCCATTCTTACACACTTGTTGGGTATCACTGGCCTTGGTTGTTCCGGAAATTCTTCATATTCAGTTAGCTGAATAAATCTTGTCCCCATTTCTCTGTTTCTCCTGTTTTACTTTGAAACAGAGTCTCACTGTTGTTGTTGTTTGTTTATTTGTTTTTTGTTTTTGAGACAAGGTTTCTCTGTGTAGACCCAGCTCTCCTGGAACTCACTCTGTAGATCAGGCTGGCCTTAAACTCACAGAGATCCACCTGCCTCTGCTTGCGGAGTGCTAGAATTAAAGGTGCGCGCCACCACGATTGGCTTGTTTCAAATTTTAATTGTTTTTTTGTTTTTCGAGACAGGGTTTCTCTGTATTGTCTTGGAGGCTGTCCTGGAACTCGCTTTGTAGACCAGGCTGGCCTCAAACTCACAAAGATCCACCTGCCTCTGCCTCCCAAGTGCTGGGATTAAAGGCATGTGCCACCAACACCCGGCTCAAATTTTAATTGTTAATTCCTTTTAGAATTTTAAATAATTTCATCTTGTATATTTATTGTGCATGACTCTGGGTTGCTTAAAGACATTTTTATACAAGTGCTTATTGGGTGTGGAGTGTACCTCTTCCTCCCCGGCTCCCCCCTCTTCCTCTCTTCCCTTTAGTTTCTAACCCTGGACAGTTGCACTTCTGCATATTTTTTGTTTCGTATTTTTTTTTTTTGCTATGTGTGTATACATGCTTTCAGGTATCCATACAGAACCCAGAGCAAGTGAGAGAACATGCTGTTTGCCTTCTATCATGAGTATCTCCAGTTGCTCCATTTTCTGCAAATGATGGAACTTCATTCTTTCACGGCTAAGAATATCCCATTGTGTGCATCTCCTACTTTTGTTCTTTACCGGCTCCCCGTCACTGAACACAGGCGGGGCCCGTTGTTCGGCTGTTCTCGACAGAGCTGCAGAAAGCTGCGTTTCACAGTGATCTCTGTGCTCCGCCACCTGGCCTCTTTTGGGTAGGTACCCAGTGGGGAATAGCTGCATCTTATGGTAGATCTATTTTCAGTTTTTGTTTTTTGTTTTTTTGAGGAACTTCCATTGTGATTTCCATCAGTGCTAGACTGGTCTCCATTCCCTGCAGCAGTGTGTAAGAGTTCCTGCCGTCAGCTAAGCAATAGTGGAGGGACCGCCTCGAATGCCCATTCCTGATAATGAACTTGATGTCTATAACCATCCGGGAGCCTTCATCCTGTGACTGATGGAAGCAGAGGCAAACACACAACTAATCACTGAACTGAACCCAAGGAACCCAGTGACAGAGAGAGAGGAGTGATGAGCAAATTGGCAAAGAATGGGCTGGCAAAATCAGCAGAGACAGCTGATCTGAACAGGGGAGAGCTCGTGGACCCCAGACCGACAGTGGGGAGGCCAGCATGGGACTGATCTGGACCCCCCAAATGTGAGTGTCAGTGAGAAGGCCTGGGCAACCTATGGGGCCCTGAGCTGTGGATCAGTGTCTATCCCTGGTATACAAACTGTCTTCATGTGCCTATAGCACAAAGAGAGATGCTCTCTCAGCCTGGACTTTTAGGGGAGTGCCTTGACCCTACCAAGAGTAAAATGACAGACTCTAGATATGCCCTATGTGGAAGGATTTGGCAATAGGGTGGGAGGGGGGGAAGGGGAGTGCGGGAGGAGGGGAGGGAGAGGGAACTGGGATTGACATGTAAAACAAGCTATTTAAAATTAAAATAAAAAATGATTAAAAAAAGCTAGCCACACAGAAAAAAAAAAAAAAAAAGAGTTCCTGCCGTCCACATCCTCACTGTCGACATTCGTTAGTGTTTGCTTTCTTAACCACCGTTGCTCTGACCCGGGTAGGAGAGACTCCCAACAGTTTCCGTTTGTGCTTCTCTGATGGCTATGAAGGTGAGAATTTTTTATGTATTTATAGACACTGGCATTTCATTTCTTGAGGTCTGTTTACTTTCTTGGCTCATTTATTGATTTGGGTTGTTTGGGTTCTTGTCTTATTTAAGCTCTTTGTATAGTCAAGATACTAATCCTCTGTGGAATACATTGGCAGAAAAGAGCTTCTCCTGTTCTGTGGGCTGTCCCTTCACTTAGCTATGTGCTCCATTCTCCATGAGGAGGCTTCTTTACCTCCAGAGGGTCCCATTCATCAGCTGGTCTTACTTCCTGAACGGCCAGACTACGTAAAGACCCTCCGCAGAGGGTCTTTGTCAACGCCTATATTTTGAAGTGTTCTCTCTGCTTTTCCATGGGCAGTTCCAGAGTTTTGGGTCTTGCATCAATGACTTTGATGCACTGATTTTTGTGGATGTTGGGATATAGGGCTCTGTTTTCATTCTTCTCCAAGTAGCTGTCTAGTTTTCCTAGCACCCTTTGCTGAAGAGACTGTCTTGTCTCCAATGTGTATTTCAAGAGTTAGATAATATCTCTCTCTGACTCACTTTTGCTCTCTTGATCTTTAGCTCTTTTTAGAAATAGGGTCTCATACTGTAGAATTGGCTGGTCTGTAATTCTCTACATGAACTTGGCTGACTTCAAACTCACAAAGATCTGTCTGCCTCTGTCTTCTCAAGTGCTAGAATTAAAGGTGCATTCCACTATGTCCAGTGATGTCTGAGGTTTTAGTGCCTGCACCTGCACAGGTTTGTGGTGGGGTCCTCTGTTGGACCCCGTATATCGATCTGTGCTGGTGCCATACTGTTCCTGTGGATCTACAGGATAATCTGAAATCAGCTGTTACTCAAAACTGAATGAGGGTAATAAGGTCCTTTTGTGTTCCCTTATGAATTTTAAGATCTTTTTCTATTTGTTTGGAGAATTACATTAGCATTTTGATGGTGATTGCATTGAGTCTGTAGGTTACTTGTAGTAAGATGGATGTTTTTTACAATATTGACTCTTCTGGCCCCCAAACATGGGCATTTTCTTTCCAGTGTCACCTTCAATGACTTTCTTTGGTATTTTACTTTACAAGGTCTTTCACTTCCATGGTAAGTTTATTTTGTTTTTAATTGATTTATATTTTGAGGCAATTGTGGATGGGATTCCTTGATTTCTTTCTCATCACATACTGATTTAATTTTTTGTTTGTTTTTATTTCATGTGCATTGGTGTTTTTCCTGCATGTGTGTCTGTGTGACAGTATCAGATCCCCTGGAACTGGAGTTGCAGACTGCTGTGAGCTGCCATGTGGGTGTTGTAAATTAAACCCTGGTCCTCTGGAAGAGTAGCCAGTGCTCTTAGACCCTGAACCACCGCTCCAGCCCTGTTATTGGGAATTTTTGCATCTGTGTGGATGGTTTGGTAGTGTTCAGTAGAGTCTGACATCCAGCCTTCCTTCTCCATTTTATGAGCCAGTGTGAGAAGTCATGATGTTAATTCTTCCTTCTCCATTTTATGAGCCAGTGTGAGAAGTCATGATGTTAATTCTTCCTTCTCCATTTTATGAGCCAGTTTGAGAAGTCATGATGTTAATTCTTCACTGTCTGCTAGGGTTCAGGAGTGAATCTTAGTGACTCTGGGCCTCCATTGCCTTTACTTGGGAGATTTGTTATTACTTCTTCAATCTCATTGACTGTTACAGATCTATTTATACTATGTATCCTAGTTTAAGTTTGCTAAGTCAAATGTATCTAAAAAATTCATCCGTGTAGTTCAGGCTGGCTTCAAACTAGAAAGATAGGTGAGAACGACCTTGAACTCCTGACCCTTCTACTCTTCTCCCTCCGCCAAGTCCTGGGATTGCAGACATCTGCCGCTTTGCCTGGTTCTGTGCGGTCCTGAGGATCAAAAACAGTGTTCTTTGCATACGAGGCAGTCACTGTGTGTACCAGCTATGTCCCCCAGCCTAGGAATTTTCACAAAATCAAGTTAAATCAATAGTTTGCACTTGGAAAAGAAAGCAAGGTGTAAAGGGCTTGTTACCCACTCTACCATAAGGGCATCTTGTTTGCAAAAGTCAGAAGTCAGAGATGGGACAATCAGAGAGGATTGCTCCTCAGTGGGAACAGAGTAAATCAGAGAAGCTGTCATGGTTGCCGCTGGCCCAGGACAGGACTGGCAGGAAGGTCCCGTGGACCAGGAGACTCTTTTTTTTTTTTTTCTCTGTCTGGCCCCAGGCAAGAGCCCCACAGAAGACATGACAGAGAAGTTACTTTAAAGGAGGACTTCTGGAAAGCCACCCCACTGAGAGGGGAGGGGTAGCTGTGAGAGGAGCAACTCACTCTGGCTTTTTAACACAACCTGGAGGGGAAAACTCAGCAGGACTTGACGTAGAATGACTCAGGGTGTGTTGGGGAAGCTGACCTGACAGCAGCAAACATTCCTCTGCTATTGGTAGAGAAGGGAAACTGAGGCAAGAGCTTATCTGCCTACGTTTCTGTAGCCATTCAGCTAATTTTATTGCGCTTGCTCTGGCTAAGCATCACACATGGGTGGTTTTCCTTCTTCTAAACAAGGAATGCTCTATGGTGTTAGAAGCACTAATGGATGGAGTAAAGTGTTGCCTTCTTTATCCTAAGACAGCACGTTTAGAACAAGGCACCCAGACGTCGCTGTGTGGCCACTGCTCAGGGTGAATGTAATCATTCCATACCCAAACCAGTCCACACACCCGACTTCTGTGTTTAGTACAGCAATAAAAAGAAGCGTGATTTTCCTGCCTCTTATTTGTCCTTTCCACTTACTTATTTTGTTATTTCAAGACAGGGTTTCTCTGTGTAGTCCTTGCTGTCCTGGAACTCACTCTGTCAGCCAGGCTGGCCTTGAACTCACAGAGATCCGCCTGCTTCTGCCTCCCAAGTGCTGGGATTGAAGGCGTGCGTCATCACCACTCTTTCCTTTCTGGGAGGGGGTGGGGGAGTCCTTCTGTGTATATGTTTGTCTGACTGGTTGATAAATAAAGCACTGGTGGCCAATAGGGAAGCAAGGTAGGTGGGACTAGGAGTCAAGGAGGATTATGGGAAATGTAGTCAAGAGTAGGGAGTTGCCATGAGGCCCCGGGAAGAGAGGACACATGAGGCTGCGTCCTTGGTAAAAATGTATATTAGTAATTATGGGTTAATAATTAAGTCAGAGCTAGCCATTAAGAAACCATAGCAAATGGCCAACAGCTTCATAATCAATATAGCGTCCTGCTTGTTCATTTGGGATTGATGTGGCTCTGGGACCAGGCTGGTGGGAAGAATGCTTGATACATATTTCCTCTCCTCTCCTCTCTTCTCCTCCCCTCCCCTTCCCTTCCCTTTCGTTCCCCTCCCCTCCTGCCCCTCCCTTCCTTCCCTCCCTCCCTCCCCTCTTTGTTTGTTTGTTTGTTTCTTTCTTTCTTTCAGCAAAATCTCAGAGATCGCTCTCTCTCTCTCCCATACTGGCTTCTAACATGCTGCGGAGCCCAGGATCCTCTAACTCTTGAGTACTGATGGTGCAGGCTCTTTGCCATCCTGGCTGGGTTATGGTGCTAGGGATGGAACCCAGGGCCTGGTGAACGTTGGGCAAGCACCCTATCAGCTGAGCGACACCCCGCCACTCCCTCCCGTTCTGTCTCTTCCAGTTCTTCTGGGTTCCTGTGGGCCACAGACATCATCAGGGCTCTCCTCTGGCAAGGAAGGAACAGAGGTGGAGTGACGGGGCCGCATAGGGCACCCCGAGTCAATGATGCCTAGCACACTCCAGCTGCGGTGGGCAGGAATGATGAGGATCAAGGTTAATTGGAGCCATTGCTGCAAACAGGAAGGAGTGCACATGCCGAAAAGATGCGTGCAAGGCAGCCTGCACTTGTGTGTTACCTGTGCGTGCACACGTTTTTGTAAGACTTGGGAAATTGCAGAATGCTAATAGAGAGATAGAAATGGAGTAATAGGGACTCTGACTTTCAGTGAATCTTTGACCTGCTGGGGTTTTAGGGCCAGCCTTCCTGGGGTCTGCCTTCTGCTGGTTTGCTGCAGTTCCCAAAGGCTGTCCTCCCCCACCCCCAACCCCAGAGGCTTGTCCAGCTCAAATTGGAGAAGTCCCCATTCTTGTTGGCCACTCCCCCACGACCTATGCCCTAGATGCTGTGCTCTTTCCCCAGATGAATTCTGCACATTTTTAAAGGCTGGTGTCTTCATCTTTTGAGACATTTCCTGGATACTTAGCAGTCTTTGCTACTGGCTCAGAGCTTGGCAGAGGGAAGGGGTGGGACAGGAGCCTTCACTTGACTTTTCTCCTCTTTCAGCGGACAGGATCAGCAGAAAACTAATGGTGGCTTCCTGTGTCAGCTAGCTGGGGCTTTTAATCAGCATATTAACTGTTAGTGGTGTTTTTGGAGTTCACAAAGTATCTAAGTGTTACAGTTTCTTTTCTGTTTTTTTTTTGTTTTTTTTTTTTGTTTTTTTTTTTTTTGGTTTTTTTTTTTTTTTTGGTTTTTCGAGACAGGGTTCCTCTGTGGCTTTGGAGGCTGTCCTGGAACTCGCTTGGTAGTCCAGGCTGGTCTCGAACTCACAGAGATCTGCCTGCCTCTGCCTCCCGAGTGCTGGGATTAAAGGCGTGCGCCACCAACGCCCGGCGTGTTACAGTTTCTTTACATTCTTGCTGGAGTTTCACGTTGCCACTTTTTAAAAGGATTTTTATTTTGGGGATGGGGCCTATGCTAAATACTGAAGTCAGGGCCTTGTACACCCAAAGCAAGCACTTAACACTGAGCCGAACATGCAGCCTCTTATTGCCGCAATTTTCACATTTATCTATGTATTTATTTGTGAGACAGGATCTGATGTAGCCTCCGCTGAGCTCGGGCTTGTTAGGTAGCCAAGACTGACCGTGAACTCCCAACCCTCGAGTCTCCACCCACCTGCATGTGTCGTCATCACGCCTGCATGTGTCATCATGCCTGGGAGTTCACGTGCTGCTGCCCATCCGGCCCCGGGGCATCTGGAACGGGGAGCAAGACCTGCACCAACTGAGATGTATGTGTCCCACACTGCCACAGCTTAATTTTTAAAAAAATTTTAAACAACAAATTCTTTTTTTCCTTTTTGAAGAGAGATGTGTATGGTTTATTTCCAATTATCTTATTTTTCTTGTCTTTTTTTTAAATTACTTTAATGTTAAATAGCTTGCTTCACATGTCAATCCCAGTTCCCTCTCCCTCCCCTCCTCCCATACCCCCCCATCCCCCCAGCCTCCCACCTTATCCCCACTTCCTTCCACATAGGGGATATCTAGAGTCTGTCATTTCACTCAGGGTAGGGTCTAGGCACTCCCCT
This sequence comes from Mesocricetus auratus, assembly GCF_017639785.1. Taxonomy (NCBI): domain Eukaryota; kingdom Metazoa; phylum Chordata; class Mammalia; order Rodentia; family Cricetidae; genus Mesocricetus; species Mesocricetus auratus. Next base: position 7,678,585 of record NW_024429218.1, read on the forward strand.
AAGAGTCTAGGCTGAGAGAGCATACCTCTTTGTGCTATGGACACACGATGCCTGTTTGTATGCCAGGGATAAACACTGATCCACTGCTCAGGACCCCATAGGTTGCCCAGGCCTCCTCACTGACTCTCACACTCAGGGGGTCTGGATCAGTCCCATGCTGGCCTCCCAGCTGTCTGTCTGGGGTCCAAGAGCTCCCCCCTGTTCAGATCAGCAAGCAACAAATTCTTTTTTCCCCTCTCCTCCTCCTTCTCCTCCCATCCTCCTTCTCCCTCCTCTGCGTATGATACCTGTGTGGTTGCATGTATGTTACAGCATGCACGTGGAGGTCTGAGGTCAACTTTGTGGAACCAGTTCCTGATTAAACGAGAGTCGCCAGGTTTTGTGGCAAGAACCTTACCCACCGGCCTAATTTCAGCTTCATAGGTCCGCAATAGTATTTAATTGCCAACCGATCAACATTTCCCTAATAAGCAATGATGCTGGAAACCCTCTTCTGGGAAACACCTACTCGCACTTTTTTGCTCATCTTCGATTTGGATTTTTCTCCCCATTGAATTTTTGAAGATTGTCGATCCTGTCAAGTTGACCATCGACTTTTACCTTTTCTTCTATTACTTTTAGATTCATTTCACGAGTGTCATGTCTCAGTGTGTGCATGCGCACCCTGTGCCGTCCGCAGATGCTGTGAGCTGGTGACCACGACAAGCAGGAACTCAATTTGATGCCCGTCATCTTCCCTGACGTAGACTGGTCCTGTCAGGAGCACACATGTCTCACTGTCAATGAAAAAAATAAAGAAAGAACTTACGTTATTAAAACATCTTAAATGCCATATTCTGTGGATCTCTGAAGGGTGTGAAGATGACACGCCTTTCTAAAATATGTTTGACCTAGTAAACATACCTAACGTGAAGACAGGTTCGACTGCAGTAGCTGACTGACTGCTAAACTACGTGCGCTGAGCAGCTTGCCCTCAAGTGTCTCTCTCTCTCGAAGACGGTACTTGTATGCCGTCCGCACCTCCCTTGGCCAGTGTTTCCTTCGTGGACGGCGCTGTCTGTGGCGGTATCGGGACTTTGGGCTTCCTCTGCCTTCTGAGATTGACCTCCTAGGTGTCCCCTCGAGTCTTCTACCTGAACGTAGGCGCCCTAGGGGCTCTACGGCTGCGAGGAGACACCATGCCACAGCAGCTCCTACAAAGGAGAACTTCTAATTGAGGTGGCGGCTACATGAGTTTGGAGGCTCGGTCCATCACCAATCACCGCGGCCCAGAACGTGTAGCGCCTCTCCCTTTGGGAGCCATTTTCCTTCAAAACACCACAGTAGGGGGGTTTTAAAATATCATCCCCCCTTCAAATACGTTTGCAGTGATGTTGTGGCGCTGCGGGTTGTTCCAGCCCCTGTGACCTCTTCTCTATTCACCCCAGCCCTGTTGAAATTCATCTTCCTCCCTAGCTGCTGCGATGTTTTCCATTTGTTCATAGCTTCTTCTCCTTTACTGAGATCCTCAACTTCTTATGTGTCTCTTGGAGAATGGATTCTCCATTGCCGAAATGTTTTGGGGCACCTGCTTTAAAATCCTGGCCAGACAATTTACTCTCCACCTCTGATTTGCCTTGGCTTTTGCCAGTTAACTGCCCCCCCCCCGCCCCGCCACTGTCTATGTTTGGGGACACAATTTCACTATGTATGCTCCTGGCTTGTCCCTCCAAATTGTAAGATCACCAGCAGGCACCGCCTTGCCCAATAAAGCCGTCGTCCGTCCGTCTGTCTCTCCATCCATCCGTCTGTCTGTCTGTCTGTCTGCCAGCCTCAAGAACCAAACCGCCGGGTAAAACACCTGTTGTTACTATCTTAATGCAAGCTGCTTTAATTCGTTTCCATCTCATTGGTTCTGTTCCTCTAGAGAACCATGGCCAACATGACCAGGCTGGCCTTGAACTTGTGGTCCTCCTGCCTTGACCTTTCTACTCTGTGGTTGCTGGTATTATGCCACTGTGCCTGGTTTATGTGTTGCTGGGAATTGAACCTAGGACTTTTACATGTTGACGGATGGCTATTGCGGACAATCCCTTTTGTACACTGTAAAGATTTATCACTTGAATTGGTTTAATTAAACAGCGATTGGCTGGTAGCCAGGCAGGAAGTATGGGTGGGGCAACCAAACAGAGGACGGTGGGAAAGAGAGGGCGGAGCTAGAGAGTCGTCAGCAGATGCAGAGAGAGCAAGTTTGGCATGCCATACTCAGAAAAGGTACCAGGCTGTGTGGCAAAGCTTACGTAGGAGATATGGGTTATTTTAAGTGTAAGAGCTAGCTAGTAACAAGCCTGAGCTATCGGCTGAGCATTTATAAGCAATAGTAAGTCCCAGTGTGGGACAGAAACTTCCGTTTACAGACAGGTGACACTCTACCAACTGAGTCTGATCCCCAGCATGAGGAGTGCTTCAGGCATCTCCCCCAAATCTTTCTGCCTTTGACCAGGCTCTCACAACCGGAACAGCATTCTTTGGGCTCTTAGTGCTCTCCCCCTAAACACCCCAAGATGTGCAGGAAAGGAAGTGTCATTTTTTCTACCTTTTCTGACTGTACCATCACCTATAAGCTATCCACAGTACAGGCGGCGTCTCTCAGAAGCAACAGCCGCAGCTGACGGCATGTGTCAGCAACTGCCTGTGTGGGGCAGGTCATCACCTGAGGTCAGCGACCTACTTGATACATTTGCGTTTTGCTTTGGTGGTATACCTTAACCCCATTCCTCCCCACTTTTCGGTGATGTTTAAAAATTTATCATTCAGCTGCCTGCTGGGACAAGGCCACATGCTCTGGCTGTATGTTTTAATTTCTGGTCCAGTGAACTGAACCTGTCATGAGTGGCGAAGATGACATCCACGCTAGACTAAACAAACGTTTAGCCTTAGGAACACGTCAAAAGCACAGGCTCCTAACTGTGGCTGACTGTGGGAATCCAAGGAGGAGGTCCTTCCTCTCCACGGACACCTTCAGGGGAGGTCCCTTTTAGTTCAGTGCATATGTGGCCTGCTTGTCTTGTGAAAACTCTAAGACTGGCTAACTGACACTATTCTGTGGTGACACATTGTTTTATGATTTATTAAAGCCACTGAAGATCAGAACAGCCAAGCAGCCCATACAAGTTAGCTACAGAAGCCAGGCACACACCTTTAACCCCAGGACTCTGGAGAAAGGCAGATGGATCTCTGAGTCCAAGGCCACCCTAGGCTACGGGAGAGTGAACCAGAGCTCAAGCCTTCAGTCCTAGGACTCCTGAGAGGTGTTTAAGACAGGCCCAGGTTCTGAGAGCTGGCATTCACTCTCCAGCCACACTGAGGATAGGAAGGCGTTGGGTCTCAGGGTTCTCCATCCACGCTGAGGAGAGCACAGCAGCCTGAGGTTTGTTGGAGGCCGGGTCGCCCTTTCAGTCTGAGGTCGAGGTGAGAGCTGGCAGCCAGCTGCCTTGCTTCTCTGACCTTAAGCCAGAAGCCTGAACCCCAATGTCTGCTGCAGTAGTCAGGCTCTACCTCAGACGCATTGCAGCTAACCCAGGCCTCACTTTTCATTTAGCCACAGCAGGGGAGGCTGCCTTGCTGGGGTTTGTGGTTATTCAGCCACGCTGCCTGTCCACCCCAGATGACTCTATACACAGCAGGAGGAGAACACTGCTAAAAAAAAAAACACAAAACCTCCTATCGCACCAGCCTCCCCTGGCCCTGACAGGGTGCCTGGCGAGCTGGGGAAGCCCACCTTTAACAGTGAAGTCTTCTAGGGCTGGGGGATGCAGCTCAGTAACCGAGTGCTTGCCTAGCGGGATCCTTGGTACCCTAAACCAAGCCAAGATAAAAAAGAATCTGAAACACCCCAACTAGCCCAGTCACTGGGGGGTGAGGGCTAGGAGTCATGAAATGACTGCTGATTTCCTGCCTTGGTGAGGGAGATTGGTGGCGACACACCTATCAATAATGTCAGTCACTTAAATCAGCACTAGGGAAGGGACTAGAAGGGTCAGGCTGCTGGTCTCCAGCAGGGCTTAACCGCTGACCTGCGGGACCCAGGGTTGGCGAGGCTTTGGGGGGGAGTGGCTTCCGGCCGCACACAGATGGGCGATGCGGCTTGAGGGAGCTTCCTTCTCCAGACGGGACCGTGCCTTCCTTTTTCCTGAAAGGAGAGGCTCTTCTTCTTTTGTGTTTCCAGTTTTTATTTATTTATTTATTTCATGAAACCTTCCTGTCACTGAGGGGCTGCTTCCTGCGGAAAGTCCTGAGCAGCATTTGGTGATTAGGAAACAAAAAAAGGCGTGCGTGATAATAATGGCTCGAGTCAGGAAAGAAAGAGAGAGAAAAAAAATGTTAACCGAATTTTCAAGTCAAAGACTGTCCCAGGGCCTTTGGGAATCTCTGTTTTTGGTTTTTGGCAATTTGTTTCTGGCATGTGAGCAATCTTAGATGGTAACAGCTTGCTATTTGGATCTGAGCCCTGCCACTGTAATCCATTTGAAGGGTGTGAACGCTTTCCCCCCTTAATCATATTTGCTGTTATCGAATTCTCCGATGACCAAGAGAAATGATGTAGACCTCAGCGACTGCAGAGGGCCATTAGCTCTCAGAGAATGCGCAACGATCTGCTTGGACTCTGCTATTCTCTATTAAAACTCTACCAGGTTTTTCTGGGGGGGAGTTTCCCACTAGTTTTCAGCGGGAACCTGACTGCAAAATGTCAGAAAAATTAATTATGCTATTCTTTCTCAGGTAATTTCCTCCATGCAAGTTTATGTGCTTTGCTGTTAGTCAGTCAATCGCAGAGCAGCAGCAGAATCGTTATGGCGTTCTTTACTGCCTGCTTGTTTAGAGACTGTAAAAGAGGTTGTGGGTGTGTGGTTCCTTCGGTAAAGTGCCTGCTGTGCAAGCATGAGGCAAGCCGTGCAAGCATGAGGCTCTGAGTTCAGATCCTCAGCATCAGTGCAGAAAAGCTGGGCAGACGTGCGTGCCTGCAATCCTAGGAGCGGGAGGCAGAGACGGATCCTGTGCTCGCTGGCCACTCCAGCTGAGCTTGACAGCTCCGGACTCAGTGAGAGATCCAGCCTCAACGTATAAGGAGGAAAACACACATGCACACGCACGCACATGCACGCACACGCACGCACACGCATGCACATGCATGCACACACGCATGCACGCACACACACGCACGCAGTGAAAAATTGAATTTTCACTAACCACTGGCACCTCTGAGACATACATACACACACACACACACACAAGAAGAATTGAAAATTTGGATTTTCACTAACCACTGAAAACGAATGCATGTGGGTAGAATAAAGAGGTTAAAATGAATATCCCACAAAAAGGCAAGAGAAAACAAGATGGTTCAGCAAGTAAAGGTAGTTGCCACCAACCCTGGCAACTTGAGTTTGATTCCCGTTCACCACTCAAATGGAAGGCAAGAATGACGCTACTTCTACACACAAGAAGAGGATTGTTTGTTTGTTTGTTTGGTTTGGTTGTTTTTCGTGACAGGGTTTCTCTGTGGCTTTGGAGCAAAAGTATCATTTAAAAAGTAAAAATGTGGCCGGGCGTTGGTGGCGCACACCTTTAATCCCAGCACTCGGGAGGCAGAGGCAGGTGGATCTCTGTGAGTTCCAGGCCAGCCTACAAAACAATACAGAGAAACCCTGTCTCGAAAAACCAAAACAACAACAAAAAAAAAAGTAAAAATATAAGTTGGGCTATGGTGGCACATGTCTTTAATCCCAGCACTCCAGAGACAGTGGCAGGCAGATGTTTGAGTTTAAGGCCAGTCTGGTGGACAGAGTGAGTTCCAGGACAGCCAGGGATGCATAGTGAAATCCTGTCTCCAAAAAAAAAAAAGAAAAAACCACAACCAAACCAAACAAAAACAAAAGAGTAAAAATATAGCCAAGCATGGCGGCACATGCTTTTAAATCCTGCCCTCTGGAGGCAGAGGCAGGTGGATCTCTGTAAATTCTAGGACAGCTAGAGACACATATTGAGCCCTGATTCCAACAACAACAAACAAGTAAAAATATAAGAACTAAAGAGAAAAATAAAGAAAATACCTTTCTTAAAAACAAAACAAAGCCGGGCGTTGGTGGCGCACGCCTTTAATCCCAGCACTCGGGAGGCAGAGGCAGGCGGATCTGTGTAAATTCAAGACCAGCCTGGACTACCAAGCGAGTTCCAGGACAGCCTCCAAAGCCACAGAGAAACCCTGTCTCGAAAAACAAAATGAAACAAAAACAAAAACAAAACAAAAAACAGAGACAACAAAAAGACAGACTTTCTCCAGGCTGCTTTCTCTAAGAAGCTTCTGCGCTCACCGTGGTCCACAACACGACGTTAGAAGAGGCTGTGACCATGGCGTTTGGGGTTCAGAGAGAGGTGCCGTGCCGATGACTACTGACGGCTAGATGAGTGAACTGAACTTTCAGGCATGCTTCCGTATCAAGTCTCATCTCAACAAGCTTGGAAGGACTGCTCACTTACAGCTAGTATCTCAGGGCTCCTGAACTCTGGTCTGTTTATGCCGTGACAAAGCCCATGGGTCTGTCACCACTGGGTACGGTGACAGCATGCCAGCCCATCCCGTTTTGTGCTTTATTTAACTCACATATGTGATGTGGGGCACTCCCCACTAATGTTTTTAGAGCTTTCTTTGTTAGTACTGGTGTGTGTGTGTGTGTGTGTGTGTGTGTGTGTGTGTGTGCGTGTGTGTGTGTTGGAGCAACCTGTCATGGTGTACATGTAGAGATCAGGGGACGAGCTTATGGATTCTAGTCTCTCCTTTTGCCTCTACTTGGATTCCAGGGATCAGGCTCCTGTCATCAGGCTTCTGTGACAAGTGCCTTCACTTGCTAAGGCCTCTTACTCCCTCAGTCCCCACTGAGGACCGATACTCCCTTTTCCCAGGAGGAAGAAAAATGTGGATGTCCCACCCATGAATACACAAACCTGTGACCTCAGTTCCTGGGAACTGGAGTCAGGACAACTTAGCCTAACTGTGACTCTGTTTCAAAAAACAAAAACAAAGAACCACCCCATACAACAACAACAACAACCAAAAGAAATACAGCCCATGAGCAGAATAAGCATTCCATGGATTCTCTGGGTCCCGTGTATGGCACATACTGTAGCTGCCTAGAAGAGGCACTATCGTATGTCACTGTCAGTTTCCCTGGTGTCGGTGACAATGCTTAGAAAACAGCAGCAGTTCCTAGTCTACCGATGCTCACGGGCTGTGGCCGGTTCCTAGCCAATCATGATGATGAGCTATCCGACGGTAGCTGTAAACTCGGTCCTACTGGAGACCAATCATGATGATGAGCTATCCGACGGTAGCTGTAAACTCGGTCCTACTGGAGAAACGTGCTAGGAAGCTGGTCGACTTCTGAGAAGTGCGATTGCTCCTTAACAGAGGGAAGCATAAGGGAAGGTGTTCCTTTGGCCTCCACCATCCTGCTCCCTGCCTCCGAACAGAGTGCAGCATTTACGGTTGAGGCAGCCGTTTTGAGGCCCTGAGACATCATCACAGAACGGCTGACCCACTGCAACGGGCTAACTGAAAGGGCGGAGTGAGCCCAGTTCTCAGGTGACACTGTTGAAGGACAGGCACGACTTTGGGATTTGTTTTTCTACATTTCCATACCTGAGTGTAATGTGTCTTTGTCATAGCCACCCCGTGACCTCCCCTTGTCCCTCTCCTTTTCTGGTCCTCTTTCTACCTCATGTCCTGTGTATGTATGTGTGTGTGTGTGTGTGTGTGTGTGTGTGTGTGTGTGTGAGTGTGTGTGTGTGTGTGTGTGTGTGAGAGAGAGAGAGAGAGAGAGAGAGACATAAAAACAGAGAGACAGAGAGCAAGTGAGAGACACAGAGAGAGGCAGAAAGAGAGATCAAGGGAGAGCATGGAAGACAGATCAAGAGAGACAGAGTAAGTGAGTGAGACAGAGACAGAGACAGAAACAGAAACAGAGAGAGAGACATTAATAGAGATACTGAGAGACAGAGTGAGCAAGTGAGACAGAGAGAGAATTCATTAAGGCTGAGTGATGGTTTGGATGGGAATAGCCTCCAGGAGCTTACATGTTTAAATACTTGGTATTGAACAAGTTGGCTGTTGTTGGGGTAGGTCTAGGACATGTGTCCTTACTGGAGGAAGTATGTCACTGAGTGTCGGGTGATAAAGTTCAAAGACTCATGCTATGCCCAATTTATGTTGGCTTCCTCCTTGCTGTTTAAGATGTGAGCTCTCTGGGCTGGAGAGACGGCTCAGCGGTTAAGAGCACTGACTGTTCTTCCAGAGGTCCTGAGTTCAATTCCTGGCAACCACATGGTGGCTCACAACCGCCTTGAATGAGATCTGGTACCCTCTGCTGGCATGCAGGCAGAAGGCTGTATACACAATAAATAAATAAAATATTTTTTAAAAACTTAAAAAAATGATTTCTCTCAGTTTCTACTCACTTTCAAAAAAAAAGTGAGTTCTCAGCTTGCTGTTTAGGACTCCATGTCTGTCTGTCTGGGGCCACGATTCATTGCTGTGACAATAGTAGACTCTTTTTTTTTTTTTTTAGGGTTTCTCTGGGTAGCCCTGACTGTCCTGGAACTCACTCTGTAGACCAGGCTGGCCTTGAACTCAGAGACCCACCTGCCTCTGCCTCCTGAATGCTGGGATTAAAGGCGTGCACCAATACCGCCAGGCTCATCAATATACTTTTAATGTGTTCTTTAGGTAACTGGAGTGAAGTTCTGTTTTGTGTGCCTCAAATAACGTTAACTTATTATAGGGGCCCTTTACAACGTATTTGAGAGATTTTTCCTTTCAACATAGGAGGACGTCAGGGAAACTAACCCAATATAAATAGTGAACAATACTCTCTTTTTTTTTTTTTTTTGTTGAACGCTTTCCTCTCATTTTGACTCAGCATGGAACGAGAAGGGACCAACGTGCTCAAGAATGACTGTCCTACACTCAGCTTTGCAAAACAACTTAAAAAGCAAGACGCAGCTGGGCGTGGTAGGCCAGGCCTGTACTCCGCAGGCAGCGGTAGGGAGAGTGTGAGTTCGAGGCCAGCCTACACTATGTGACAAGACCCTGTCTCTACAAATGACAATGACAAAACAAATAATTGCAGAAGAAAGCTGTGAGAATTAGGGCCTGGCTTAACCAAAGGAAGGGTTTGGAAAAGGTATGTGTTGGGGGGAAGTCCTGTGCATTTGTCAATAAAGCACTGCTGGCCAATAGGGAATCAAAATAGGTGGGACTAGGAGTCCAGGAGGACTCTGGGAAGGAGAAAACACAGAGTCGAGATGTAACGCCATGGGGTAGGAAGCCCGGAAACTTCTCCGGTAAGAGACATACTTAGATTAGCAATTATGGGGTAATTACTTAAGTCAGCGCTAGCCAGTAAGAAACAAGCAAGGCCAACAGCTTCATAATTAATATAGCCTCCTGTGTGTTTATTTGGGACTGATGCGGCTCTAGAACCAGGCTGGTGGGAAGGCTCCTCTCAAGGAAAAGGTTTCTCTTTACAGCTATGGAAATGTAGAAAAACAATCCCAAGGGAACTGACAGCCTACTGCTGTGTCACCTGAGGTCACAGTCAAGTTTGGACTTGGGTATGTAGCAGGGGGCGTTTCAGACCGACAGCTCCACCTTCTAAGAGCATTGGGCAACGTTTAGTAAGAAGCTACTAAGACATCAAGGTCTTCGACCAAGTAACCCTGCTCCATAGAATTCAGTTTCAGGCAATACTTTGATAGATGTGGAATAGCAGGGAATGAAACTGAGACAAGAAAAACATACTATAAATAAGAGAGCTTAGTAAATTCTAGTGTATCAACAAGAGGGGTAGTGATATACATCCATTAAATAGAGTTACATACACAACCATTAAATAGTTACATACACAAGGTAGTAATATGGAAAGTAAGATATAGTTTTTTTAGTTGTTGTTGTTGGTGGTGGTGGTGGTTTTTGTTTTGTTTTGGTTTGGTTTTTTGAGACAGGATTTCTCTGTTGCCTTCGCTGTCCTGGACCTCACTTTGTAGACCAGGCTGGCTTTGAACTCACTAAGATCCACCTGTCTCTGCCTCCCAAATGCTGGTATTAAAGCCTGTGCTACCACAGTTCAGCGATACAGTTTTGTTTTTTTTTTTTTTAAGCAAAATCACGACTGAATTGTAGATGAGGTCTGTAAGGTACATAGAAACGGTACAAAAAGACTTAGTGGAATGGTGGACAGTTCCTTTTTTGGTGTGTGTGTGTGTGTGTGTGTGTGTGGTTTGTGTCACATGTATGTGCATTGTGTACATATGGATGTGAATGTCAGGTGTCCTCTCTACCATTCCCTTTCTGTCTTACTGCCTTGAGAGAGGGTTTCCCTGAACAGGAAACTCATTGGTTTGGCCGGCTGTCCAGCAAGCTCCCAGGATCCATCTGTCTTTGCCTCTGTCTCTCATCCCTGTGACCTGTCACCCCCTCCCCCATTGCTGTGGCTACAGTCCCTCACTGTCAGCCCTGCTTTTCACATGAATTCTTGGAATGTGAGCTCAGGTTCTTCCCAATGGAGCCACCTTCCCACTGTATTTTTTGAGACAGGGTCTCGCTGTCCTGAAGTAGCCAGGTAGCCGGTCAGTCAGTCAGTAGCCTTCATGGTGCAGCGATTACAAGCATGAGCGTTACTGTGCCGGGCTCATCTTTAATGAGGGTTCTAGGGTTTCAGCTTGGCTCCTTATGCTTATAAGGCAAGCACTTTACAGGCTATGACATCTCTCCAGCCCTCAATGTTGTTTTGAGGGTAATAATCAGACAAATCAGGAATGCTTCTTCTTTTAAAATCGTGTTCATGTCTGTGTTTGTTTCTGTGCCTGTATCCGGGGAGGTGCGCATGAGTGTGGTCACCCAGAGGCCAGAAGAGACTATTGGATCTCTTAGAACTGGAATTCCAGGTGCTTGCAAACCATTTGACATGGGTGTTAGGAACCAAATTCTGGAACCTGTGAGCCATCTCTCCAGCCCGAAAAAGGCTCCAGAGAGACTGCTGGAGACCCTCACAGTTCTGTGAATCTGGGCAGGTTGCAGGAATCTTCTGGAATGCTTCACTCCAGCGACTGAACCTGAAAATGGTATCGATGTGAGATTTATGTTAGAGAGAAGTTTACAAAAAACCAGGTTCTGATAGCTCTGCTGGTTAACACCTGCAATGCTTCACCCAGAACCTGAGTCTAAAGATCATGAGTTCAGGGCTAGCCTGAGCTACATGGTGAGCATCTGAAAGGCAAAACAAAAGCAAGAAAACAAGCAAAAAAAAATGACCAGGTCTCAAAAACATTATCTGCTGAAATTAAGATTTTGTAATTTTTTTCCCCCTAGGTGCTATACTTTCTGGGTTTCTGGGTGATACTATAAATCTAATAGTGAGGAGAGAGAGCATGTGAGTGAGTAAGAGAGAGAGACAGAGAGAACCTTGGTTCCCATGCTTCATTCTGATACCAATTCTTACTTAGAATTAATATAGCCACGTTCAAGCCCCACACATTCTTTTTCATTTTGAGAGGTGGGTTTGCACTAATGTGTTTATCCACACAGCACGACAGAGTTTTAATTAAAACGAGCGCACGATGAACTGATGGCCATAGTGACATTCTTATTTTTCACCTCTCAGTAGTTTTGTGCAAAAGTGTTCTTCCAGTCACACAAGTCTGCTCAGGTTTTCTCAGCTTTCCTCCTGTTGATTTCAACCCTCCTTCACCTGTGACGGACTAACAAGGTCACGGAACACTAATAAAAGGGAAAGATTCCATCCATCTGTAATCGTCGTCTACCTTACATAAGGAGGAAACACTTAAATGCAAGCGCATCCTTCCTTGGACTGAGGGAAAATGAATGCATTGAGAAGAGAAATATTATCCACTTACATACAGTTTCTTCTCTCTATTGAAAATATATTTGAAGCCGGGCGTTGGTGGCGCACGCCTTTAATCCCAGCACTCGGGAGGCAGAGGCAGGTGGATCTCTGTGAGTTCGAGGCCAGCCTGGTCTACAGAGTGAGTTCCAGGACAGCCTCCAAAGCCACAGAGAAACCCTGTCTCGAAAAACCAAAAAAAATATATATATATATGTATATATGTATATATATATATGAATGTGTCAGCCATCCTAAACACAGGCTTCCTTATAGCAAACACTTCAGCTTTGTTTAAAACAAGTTTTCTCCCTCCTTCTTCCTCTCTATCCTGTAATATCGAAAGGGTCCCTGGGCTTTGTTTAGATCTCAATGTGTTTTTGCTCTCACGCGGGGCCCCAGGGAGGAACTACCTTAGGCACCCCAAGAAACCACTGCCCCCCTCACTCTTCTTTGCCTAGTATCTGCCATGTTGATTTTGGCTCAGCCTCTGATACAATTACTGCCAAAAGAGAAGGGGCTGTGGACTTTGGGGCTGGCTGTTTTGGGGGACTGAGTTTCTATGGCACTTACAGAGGAAAAGCCCTCTAAGAATGCAGGGGAAGATAAAAGACTATTTTTCTTCTATTAAAAATCAAAATAAGAGCCCTGTTTTGCCCGTGGCTGCTCAGCAGTTCCCAAACCTAGAGAAAGTGGCTGGAGAGGGCAGGCCCTTTTCTCCATGTAGGTGGCCACGGACTGCTTCCCAGAGGCATTCCCTCCCAAGCAGAACAGAGCTCCCAGCCTGGGTGGTCAGAGGAGATGAGTGAGGCCAGGAGCAGGTGAGCTGGTGAAGCCACCCCCTCACCACTCAGGAGGCGTCAGCAGGGAGCCTCAAGATGGGAGGCCTGATGGATGGCTCTCCTTGTCTGTTGTTTTGACCTGGTGCAGTATTACCCTGTTCTCTGTACTCAGATTAGACCATTCTCTCCCAGCAGAAAACAGAAACGCCGACTGCAGAATGGACACAGGAAACCATGGCAACTAGTCAGCGGTGACACACTTTCCTGCTCTGCTACATTCTAGCGAAGGGGTTATGGCATGCTGCTTTTGTCTCCATTGCCCACATCTGTCTTGTTGCTCTTAGAGCCCTACTGAACTTTGGTTTCTTCTCTGCAAAGGTGTGCCTGAGAACATCCGTCCCACCCAAGGATTGCTGTGCCTCAGTGGCTCATCAGGCCCTCTCAGGGGTGAAAGCTTTGTCAAAAGCTCACTGGAGAGATGGTTGGGTGAGTAAAAGCGGCCAAGCCCAAGTTTGGATCCCGAGGACCCAGGCATAGCTGGGCGCCTGACACACGTCTACAATCCCAGCTTCCTGAAGTGAGGGAGGAAGGGAAGACGGAATCTTTGGGAGCTGGTGGGCCACCTAGGTTGGTGTGCACAGCCAATGAACAAGAAACTCAGTCAAGCCGGACGTTGGTGGCCCACGCCTTTAATCCCAGCACTCGGGAGGCAGAGACAGGCGGATCTCTGTGAGTTTGAGACCAGCCTGGTCTACAGAGTGAGTTCCAGGACAGCCTCTAAAACAATACAGAGAAACCCTGTCTCGAAAAACCAAAAAAAAAAAAAAAAAAAAGAAACTCAGTCAAACAAGATGCAAAATGAGCATGGGTATCTGAGGTTGTCCCCTGACCTTAACATGCATGCTGTGGCACCCATGAACCCATATTTGCACACATGAACATGCACATCACAACACACACTCAAAGATAAAAGAAATATCCAGGGAGTGGTGGCGCACGCCTTTCATCCCAGCACTTCAGAGGCAGAGGCAGGATCTCTATGAGTTCAAGGCCAGCCTGGTCTACAAAGCTACACAGAGAAACCCTATCCCGAAAAACAAAAACAAACTAACTAAAAAAAGATAATATATACACATATATATATGCATATATATATATCTTTAATTAAGATATGTATGTATATATACATTTTGCTCACTAGTTTTGCCCATTCTGGGACAACACCACCACAGTCAGGATAGTCCATCCAACTCGTGACGATTAACACTCACGGTCAACTTGACAAGACAAAATCACCATGGAAACATATCTCTGGCTATGTCTATGAGGATGCTTCAAGAAATATTCATCTGTGAGAGCATGATGGCGTGTGGAATGGAGTCCCACTCTGATTTCAAAGGAGAGAGCAAGCTGAGTACCAACGCCCTCCTCTCTGTCCCCTGACAGCAGGGGACACAGCTGCCTCCTAACCTGCTCCCATGCCTTCTCCAACGTGACAGACTGCACCCTCAAACAGTGTTAGCCAGAATGACCCTTCTGCTTTGGTTAGCCCCACCCCCACCTCAGTGGCTTTTGTCTGGTATTTTGTCACGGTAACAGGACAAGTGACTAGTGCCCTACTGTATGTGTGTTTCCGTGATGATGATGCAGGGGGTCTCGAGCAGGGGACTTTTAGGAAAAGCATAACAAATCTAGAAAAGGAGGTTGGCTGAGCCCCACGGTGCATAAAAAGCCATTTACGTTTTCCTTAACTCATCTGCTGGGCTTGGGGGGGGGAGGAGCACTGCAGCGTCTCTCCTGGCCTCTTCTGATTTGTCTTACACAGTGATTTGCTTTTCACGCCATTGCTCTCTGACCCTCAGATGCTACGCTGGCCTGCACACAGCTGGTCTACACCACTTACTTGTGGAAACCTCTGTAGGCTGCTAACGGGACTGTGAACTGTCCCAGCCACTGCGGAAGTCAGCAGAGAGGTCCCACACCAACCCTGCTGAGTCCTCAGTGTTGGGACAGACTGTTCCTGTCCTGCTACTCCACCACTAAGACCCCTGACTGCACGTCCAGAAGGGAAGCTGACTTTCTAAGCCGAGTGTGGTGGTGCACAGTGGAGGCCGTCGATCTCAGGTTTGAGGCCAACCTGGGCTCCATAGCCGGACTGCAATAAAAAGAAAAATAGGAAGTCGGAGGGAGGCACGGGGAAAAGAAAGAAATGAAAAGAGAGCGGGGGAAGGGAGGAAATGAAAAGGGCATAGAATGGGAAGGGGAAAGGAAGTTGTTTTTCCACACCAAGAAGCAGCAGAGAGCACAAGGCCTGGTCTTTGAACCTCAGCTTCCTGTGATGCTTAATATAGTGCCGAACTCTTTGTTTTCCTCTCTACCTGATGTCGCAGAAGGATGTGGACAGCTTCTTCCTGTGTGGAAATCCCAGCTTTCTCTACACTAGCAACGGTTCCCCACAGTGTTTCTCCAAGTGTTGGCAAGCTGTTCTCTTGGGATGGGTGACGCTTCTAACACCATCTGTCTGTGGTTTATAATACTGCCTTTTACACACAAATGCTCGGAGTGATTTCTTACCCTACATATATGCCCAGACACAGCTCCACATGGATGCCCTCCTTGTCTTTTTACACACAAATGATCGGAGTGATTTCTTACCCTACATATATGCCCAGACACAGCTCCACATGGATGCCCTCCTTGTCTTTTTACACACAAATGATCGGAGTGATTTCTTACCCTACATATATGCCCAGACACAGCTCCACATGGATGCCCTCCTTGTCTTTTTACACACAAATGATCGGAGTGATTTCTTACCCTACATATATGCCCAGACACAGCTCCACATGGAGGCCCTCCTTGTCTGTGTCTGCACAACACTTTTGAGTGATTTCTGAGTTGGATTGACTCGTTGTTTATGACTAATTTTGGTACATTTCCTTTGCAAAGAATATTGTTATAGACACTCTTAATAGAGATAAATATTACAAAATAATGAACAGCATAGTTATGAGTAAATGACAGAAACATCTCACCAAGTATCCAGTTTGAACATCTTAGTAATTGACAGGGAGAAATGGTCACTTAAATGCCATGTAGAAACATTTCTCTTCTATTCATCAACAAAAGACATTGAACCAGTCACTGTACACCTGACCCAAGAATGGCCAGCAGAAGACCAGAGACCCAGGCTGGCCCTGACTGAGGAGTCTGAGGTTCCTGAGATAGCCCATCAGTCTCTATTTCCTACCTTACATTTAAGCAGTGTTGAGGTTGGCAGAGCTGGGACAGGTCTGGTCTGGACCGGAAGGGGAATGAGTGCCAGCCAGAGGGACCTAGAGACAACTGAGATTGACCCTATTCAAAAGGAGCTACAGTTCAAATACAACACATAGCACATAGCACCTAACTATTGATACAAGGTAACTCTTCCCCAAAGATGGGAAATTTAAGCCTCCATTCTCAATCTCTCTCTCTCTCTCTCTCTCTCTCTCTCTCTCTCTCTCTCTCTCTCTCTCTCTCTCTCTCTCCTCCTTCCCTCCCTTCCTTCCTCCCTCCCTCTCTCCCTTCTTCCCTCCCCCCCTCCCTTCCTCCCTCCACCCTAGACTGATTTCAAACTCACAGAGATCCGCCTGTCTCTGCCTCCCAAGTGCTGGGAGTAAAGGCGTGCGCCACCAACTCCTGGCTTTTGATGCTCATTCTCTATTCCAAACAGGAACAGAAAACAGTTAGCTTAGGTAAGTGTGTTTACTGTGGGTGTGTCACTGGTTGCCGGCATGGAAGACAGACTGAAGTATGCAGAGTAAGGAACAGGGAACAGACACTCGGGAAGGATGTGTAGAGAAAAACAAGGTTGCAGCACACAGCAGCGGTGGTCACCTGCACGAAAATTACACGCAAGGTAGGGATAGGAAGAGGGAGGGGACTTTAAGGCTGGGAGGGGCTCAGAGTGGGTGGATACATTTACAATGCATGACAGTTGCGCATAAATGGGCATAGAACTGTCCAGAAATATAGATAATCAAAACCGTAAATGCTTAGCAACGGACACACAAACACACACAAGCAACGTTGTGGGGAGGGCTTTAAAATTTGATTTTTATCAGTTAAAGTGAAGCACTTACTACATTTTTGTTTTAAATTAATTTTTTTAAAACAAGTTTTAGTTATGTGTGTGTGTGTGTGTGTGTGTGTGTGTGTGTGTGTGTGTGTGTGTGTGTGGTGTATGCCCATGCTGTGTGCAGGTGCCTATGGAATCCAGAAGAGGGTGTTGGATCTCATGGAGCTGGAATTATAGGAATGTGAGCCAACCCACCTGGGAGCTAGGAACTGAACACTGGTCCTCTGAAAAAAGCAGTGTGTATTTCCTAACTGTTGGGCCTTCTCTCCAGCCTCTTAGGTTTAACATAAAAGTTACACATCTGTATTACTCATCAATCTTTTAGGAACACATCTTTATCTTTAAAAATGCTTTTACATGTGTATGTGTGGTGTATGTGTACATGTGTGTTTGCTCACAGAGGCCAAAAGAGTTCTTATTCCTTTGAGCTACAGCACAAATGAGGTAGCAGCAGGCTTCTTACATTGGTGCTGGGGATTTGAACTCAGTACGTCATGCTTACACACATAGCACTCTTACTCTCAGAACTATCTCCCCAGTCCTGTGAAATACTTTAGAAAAATGTATTAATTCTTTTACATGTGTGTGTATATGAATGTGTATGTGTGTGTGTGTGTTGTGTGTGTGTGTAACACAGAAGCCATATGGAAGAAAGAGGACTGTAGGCAGGTTTTTCTGTGTGTGAATGGCACATTTTCTTTATGCATCTATGAACACTGAGGTTGATTCCGCATCTTTTTGTGTGGAAAGACAATGGACCTGGATACGGAAGTGTCTCTCTGATAAGCCGATTTATTCTCTTCAGATATATATACTCACAAATGGGGCAAGCTGGAGCCAATAGTTACAGCTGTTTTTAGTTTTTAAGGAAATCACCATATTGTTATGGGGAAGCTTCTAAATCATTGATTGTGGTAGTTTAAGTGCTTGGCCCATAGGGAATGACATTATTAGGAGGTGTGACCTTGTTGGAGGAAGTGTGTCACTGTGGGGGCGGGGTTTGGGATCTCATATGCTCAAGCTACATCCAGAACTCAGTTCACTTCCTGTTGCTTGCCAATCAAGATGCAGAACTCTCAGCTACCTCTCACAGTCCCACGTTTGCCTGCACGCTGCCATGCTTCCCACCACGGTGAAATGAATGAAAGCTTCAGAGCCACCCCAATTAAGTGTTCTCCTTTATCAGAGCTGTTGTGGTCATTGTGTCTCTGTGCAGCGATAGAAACTCTATTATAATAAAAAAAAAACTCAGTTATCAAAAAGCCAGGGTGTGGGGCTCGCAACATAGCTCAGCAGTAAAGGAGCTTGCCACAAAAGTTTGATGATGTGAGTTCAGTCCCCAGAACCCATGTAAAGATAGGAGGAGATGTACCTCGCCTGGGCAGCACAATGGAAACAACCCCATTGGTGGGAGGTATGGGGGGAAGGAGATGTACCTCGCCTGGGCAGCACAATGGAAACAACCCCATTGGTGGGAGGTATGGGGGGAAGGAGATGTACCTCGCCTGGGCAGCACAATGGAAACAACCCCATTGGTGGGAGGTATGGGGGAGCCATGCATGAATTTGTGAGCGTTACTTGTCTGTCAAACGCTCCCCCCACTCACACCGCCCCTCCACCCACACCCATCAATGCCTGAGGCAGGTGCGAAAGGTCATAAGATCCGGAGATCTGTCCCTACTCCTCATCAGCTTGAGAGAGGAGTCCCTACAGCACTCCTGGGCAACACGATAGAGCTGGCCCTGAAGGCATCAGTGTGGGAGAGCGGGCCCTGGGGGCAGGAAAGCAGGAGAACTGGCTCGGCAAGGGCTGGACTCGCCAGGGCAGTGCAGGAGAGCTGACCTCGACACGGGAGGACAGGGGAGAGCCGGTGGGCCCGCCAACTTTGCAACTACACAGGCCCAGACCCGGGTTATGGGTTGGTCCACCCCAACATCCACCCATCTGTGGTCACCTGGAACACATGAAGGGACCGGTCCTGCAGACCCAAAGCTGCAGGATCTCCACACACAGGGCAACAGCAGAATAGCAAGGAGGAGTCCCAGTGAGAACCCAGCATCCATAGTGTAGCAGAAACCAGAGGCCTCCAACCAGACCAACGACTCTCTACTTCCCAGTAAAGAAATATGGATAAAAAGGGTATATTGTGTGACTCACTGTAGCTTTTCCCTTCTCTTTTTTTTTTTTGAGGTCTTAAATTTTATTTTATTGTATTTTGGGGGGTCACGAGGGCAGATGGTGGATATGAAGGGACGGGAAAATGAATAGTGTGTGAAAGACAGGAAACTAAATAAAAAGAAGGTTAAAGAAGATAGGAACGAATGATACAAAGTTGTCCTCTGAACTTCACACAGGCGTCATGGCGCATGCGTGCCTGTACATCAGACAGAAGTAATAGCAACTAATGATGGTGAGAAGGAGGAGGAGGAGGACATAACAAATGTTTTAACAGCAGTTGTGATGGCAGCGGTCTGCAATTCTAGCACTGCGGAGGTGGAGTTGGGAGGTTCAGGAGTTCAAGGTCATCCTCAGCTACATAGCTAGTTTGAGGTCAGCCTGGGCTACAAGAAGCCCTGTTTCAAAGGTGAAAAATGTTTTTTTTAAATACAAGAAAATAAAATAACAGGAGTTTACTATTAAATAATGAGCTGTCAAGAGCTAATTTCAGCCAATTTAAAGTGTTGAAGGCAGCTGGAAGTGATGGTGCATACTTTTAGTCCCAGCACTTGGGAGGCAGAGGCAGGTAGATCTCTGTGAGTTCAAGGTCGGTGTGGTCTACGTAGTGAGTTCCAGGAGAGTCAGAGTTACATAATGAAACCCTGTCTCAAGAGCAAACTAACAGCTTTGTGGTGGTAGCAAACACCTTTAGTCCCAGCCCTTGGGAGACAGAGGCAGGCGGACCTCTGTGAGTTTGAGGCCAGCTTGGAGTACTGAGTGAATTCCAGGCCAGCCAGGGTTACACAGAGAAACCCTGTCTCAAAAACACCAACCAACCAAACAAACAAATAAACAAACAAGAAAAACAAGAACAACAACAAAAAAAGCCAAATGTAATAACAGCAACAACAACAACAATAGTCTCAGTGTTCTTTTGCTGTGAAGAGACAGCTGGTCATGGTGTCTTACAAAGGAAGGCATTTAATTGGGGCTTACTTATAGTTTCAGATGTTTACTCCATTGTCATGATAGTGGGGAGCACGGTGGCACACACAGGCAGACATGACACTAGAGAAACTGACAGCTCTACATCTGGATCCGCAGGCAGTAGGAAGAGAGAGCCACTGGGCTTGGGCTTTTGAAACCCCGAGCCCACCCTCAGTGACACACTTACTTCGATAAGGCCATACCTCCTAATCCCTCTCAAGTAGTGCCGCTCCCTAAAGACTAAGCATTGAAATCTATTAAAATGCTGAAAGAGCTGGTGCTCCAGTTAGTGGGTTCCTTCCAGCTGAGGTCACTGGTCAGGGTCCAGGCAGCTGCTTCCTCTTGAACCCCATCCCGGGACCCTCATCAGCTAGGGTGCCAGGAGGGGCAAACCGGAGGCTGGCACCATCCTCAGACGGACTGTTGCCTTCTCTTCTGGGAGCTGCACTGAACAGCTTCCCTGCCTGGAGGGCTTCATCTGTCTGTAGAGCAAGACAGCCTTCAGCCTCAGCCTCAGAGAAACTACACACACACACACACACACACACACACACACACACACACACACACACACACCGTCCCCTCCCAGCAGCCCCAAAGCCACATTCCGTTCTCTGGTGCAGGGTGCTGTGTAAGTTCTAAGCTTTAACTTGACCCTTATTGAGCCTTTTACTTTGTTCATTTCTCGGTTGTAAATCTGGTTTTATGTGAATTTAATTTGTAGCTCGGCCAGGGAGCCCAAGAGTGTGGTGGCCAGTCCCCGACTCTTTTGTAATCTGAAGCACAGCTGGGAATTACAGAAAAACAATGTTCAGTGGTGACACCGTCAACCCCTATGCACATTTCCATTTCCACCCAGACTATCTGTTAACACCCTTTGCTGTATTTACCTAAGCAGAGGAAGACTAAATACGTTAGTTCTATGAGCCAGTCTGAAATGGGGATAGGCAGGAGGGCATTGAGCAGCCCTGGGTGTATATTCCATTTCTGTTGGGAAAGCAAGGGCAGTTCAGATGGGGGCGAGTAAATATTTTTTTAGTTAATAGGCAGTTACTGCAATTTCACGTAACACTTCAAACTTGTGCCGCAGCTCAATTTCCCTTCCACAGTCAACATGTAACCTTTTGGAACACAGTTGCAGAGTTAAATTTGCTGTAGCACTTTTAAAAACACCTTTTGGAGAGGGCAGAGGTGGGCTTTGGTTGGGTTCAGGCTGTCGAGTGCCTCTATTGTCCACTTCCATTAAGTCCCCAGATTTCGGTGTCCTGGCTCAGGGAATGTGTTGGGGGCTCCTCAGGGGAGAGTCACAGAAAGTAAAACATACCCAGACATGGGTATGGACTCCTCAGGGTGGAGTCACCCATCACTCTTCTGTTGTTGGGATTCATTTAGAGAAGCAGAGGATGCTTCCGGTGCCTTCCAGGGTCACCGGTGACAGGTGCTGATTGGTGGCCACTGCCGATTTACCGTGTTCTCCCCTGGCACTCTCCCAGCCCCAGATATCTGCTGGCCGTGCTTTCTGCCCCCTCCTGCACAGACTTCCTCGGTGACTGCTTCTAGGGACACTACTCTGCCTCCAAGGAGCTTGACTCTAGTACAGTTCAATTGCCAAGGGCTCCAGTCTCTAGAGGCTGGTGATCCTTGGGGATCACTTCCCTGTTTAGCTTCCCCCACGGCCTCTCCTGCCTCCCAAACTAACTTCTCCTCCTCCCCTCCCTCCCTCATCCTCTCTTCTCTTTTTCTCCCTCCCCCTCTCTTTCCTTCTCTTCCTAGACTATCTTCTTCTTCTCTCTCTTCTCCCCTCTTCTGGGAATAACTTCTCAAATATTTCTTTCAAGTGAAAAGAATCCTTACTACAGGCTCCGCTTACATGAAATCAAACTCAGGGCACTGCATGAAAATGACGTCCCTTTAGTGCAAAGCGGTTTTCCTGTCCTGACTGCCCACTCGCTGTCCCAGCAGATGCTTCCAAATTACCACACAGAGACTTAATATTATTTACAAATGCTCAGCCGATAGCTCAGGCTTGTTACGAAGTAGCTCTTACATTTTAAGCTAACCCATATTCCTTGCTTACACTCAGCCACATGGCGGTACCTTTACTAACGTTTCACGTTCATCTCCTGCTCCCTCTGCATCTGCTGGTAACTCCTCAGACCCCACCCTTCTCCTTCCCATCATCCATAGTTTGATCGCCCCGCCTATATTTCCTGCCTGGGCTGCTGGCCAATCAGCATTTTATTATACCAACTTAAGTGACAAATCTTTACAGTGTACAAGAGGATTATTCCACACACCTTAGCTTATCAGTTATCATACACTTAAAGTTATTAAAAATGTGGATGGAAGACACAAGGCAACATGCTCAACAACTTTTTTTTTGAGACAATGTGTCATGTAGTCCAGGTTGGACTCAGACATGGTTTATAGCCGAGGATGGCCCTGTACTTCTTGTGCTAGGATTACAGGCGAGGAGGGCTGTGTTCAGTTTACGAAGTTCTGGGATGGGCTTTGTGTGCCAGGCAGGCTCTGCAACCTGAGCTACATTCTCAGCATCCCTCAATGCCACGCAACAGGCCTAGACCATGAAGCGAGCCTCAAACTTCAGGTTCCTCACGATCTAGCTACACACCCAATTGTCCTTCCCAAAGCTTGCACACTTAAACTACAGAGGGCCAGCTACGGAGGGGAGCAAAGAGGACCCCCACGGGAGAGGAACAGAAGGAGGGGAGCGGAGAGGAGCCCCACGGGAGAGGAACGGAAGGTGACTTTCTTTAAACACACACGGCTCTGCGGCCTTCAACTTTAAGAGCCCATGGATGTATAACTCTATGAAATTTTTAAAAATTAATTTTTATTGGAAACAAAACCATGAGAATTATACATAATTAATTGGGGGCACCATGTAATATTTTTTTTACCCATTGGTATTTTGTGCAAGGCTTGTGGCAGGACGCTCTGTCACTGAAGCCTTTTCTTTGTGGTGTAGACGTACTGCCTGTCTCCTGGTTTGCTACCTGTGGCCACCCTGATGTGTAGCATTGTCCCAAGCATCTGTGGCGGCTGTTCCCAACAATCCCAGGGCCGCAGCCCTTTAGCACAGTACCTCATGTTGTGGGGACCCCCAACCATAAAATTATTTCATTGCTACTCCATAACTGTAACCTCGCCACTGTTATGAATCATACGTAAAAATCCCATATTTGGAATATCTGATATGAGACTCCTAAAGGGGTCACAACCCACAGGCTAAGAACTGCTGCTCTAGAGGGAAGTGTTCTGTGGGAAACTATACAACAAAAATGACTTCTTTAACACAGACAACAGAGAGAATGATGGAGAGGGAAAGCCAAAGACTGAAAAGTTTGAGGCAGTTATCTCCATCAGTTATGGCGTATAGACCGTGTTTGGGTCTTGACTCAAACAGATTACTTGAGAGAAAAAAAAAAAAAGGAAAACATGGTAAGACAATTGGAGAAATCGGGATACTTCTGGAAAAGCTGATGATGTTAAGGAAGTGCTAATAGTTTCTCCGTGTTTTAAATCACAGCGTTTAAGTACTGATTTACAAAATGAAATCTCCAGGTGACCTAATTTGCGGCTCAATTTGTTCTCATGGCCTTCTGAAAGCACTACAACTGTGATCCTGTATGTGCTGGTGGAGTAGCTCAGGGGTGGCTGCTCTGGGGGTCAACTACCTTGGGCATGGGCACCTACTTCTCAGCCAATCTCCGTCACCTAAGATCCCCACCCTGCTGTCATAAAAATCTGCTTCCTTTCCTGCCATTTTGTTCTTCTCTCTGGCGCCCCCCACAATGGCCTTGGCAGTTTGATCCCCAGTAAATCTTTTTCTGCCCACAGAGTGGTCTAGCTTGAAAGTTTGTTGCTTGCAGCTGGAACAGCCAAAAGCTCACCTTTTGAAACTCCAACAGGAAGCAGAGAGAGCAAACTCTAAATGGTACATCTTTTCCGAATCCCAAGTCCTGCCCCCAGTAACACACTAACTCCAGCAAGGTCACTCTTCTTAAACCTCCCCCAAATGCCACTCACTGATGACCAAGTGTTCAAATACACAAGGCCAAGAGGACACCTCATCCAAACTGCACAGTAGCAGAAGCAGGGTATTTAATGGCTTACGTGGTGCCTAGGACTGTTTCAAGGTCATTCTGGGCCGAAATAGGTGATAGCTACTTGGAGTATACATGCTTCAAATTAATATGAAGAGCACCATTGACAGGCGTACTTTCCAGGCTTTTCTGCATCAGTTAAAACGTGAAATGTCGTGTAGCAAGTGATAGGGAAACGGAAGGGCACCCTAGGGCTGGTAAAGGTAAAGAAGGTGGGGAAAGGGAAGGACTGTGGGGAGGGTCAGCCAGACCCTAGAATGTGTGTGCAGATGCCCAGCGCTTTATAAGCTAACAAAAACCCAGTTGGAAGAATCTGAACAGAGGCAGCCTACATGGATGGACAGTGTGGCTCTCAGAAGCCAGACTGTTTTACATGAAAATCCCAGAGCCAGCTGTGGCCAGGAATCTCTCAGAGGCTGCCAGAACAATAGAGACCATTGACTTTGCTCTTGGTCACCTGCTAGAACTAAATGATAAGCCCCCTCTGCTGAAGACATCACATGCTCAGGGTGTGGGCCACCGAGAAAGCTAGCTGGAACTGAGCTAGAAGCCTTGTTCCTGTTGGCTAGTATTCATAGTGCCGGAGGTCCATCAGCCTCACCCCGCTGAGGACCCTGCAAGCTACAACACTGATCTGCCAGACGAGATATGCCTACTGAGCCGGGCATTGGTGGCACGCGCCTTTAATCCCAGCACTCGGGAGGCGGAGGCAGGTAGATCGCTGTGAGTTCGAGGCCAGCCTGGTCTATAGAGCGAGCTCAAGGACAGCCTCCAAAACAATACAGAGAAACCCTGTCTCGAAAAACCAAAAATAAATAAATATATATATATACATATACATACACACACATACATACATACATACATACATACATACATACATATATGATATGCCTACCGGTGCAATAGTGGCATGGCTGTTTGTGGTTAACACCCCTCTCCAGGCTGCTCTTAGGTAATTGGTCACAGTGACATGGAAGTAAGTAACACACCATTGTTCTGCTTTTGGATCCATTCAGTTCCTCAGACACACACACCACCCACGTTCAGAGTGGGTCTTCCACGTTCACCGATCACATGCCAATTACTTATGGAACTATCCTTACTGGCACACCTGGAAATATGCTTTATTAGTTTTCTAAATAACCCTCAGTCCGGTCAGGAACTGTAAATTCAAGACACTGCTATGTCTGCTGTTACCTAGTGTGCACTTAAAGTGTCTTTAAAACATGTGGTCTGGGGGGCTACTTCACACTTCTGTTTTTGAAGATTCCATACAGTAGGAGGGTCATCTCTAGGAACACGGGACCTGAGCAAACCTATGCTTAGACATCACTACTAAGGAAGCTCTTCAAGCAAACGCGAGTGCGGTTGTCAGAGTCAGGGTGCGGAAGCGGGGGAGCGTGCCGAAGAGGAGTCGTCTGACTTGACAGGAGCAGGAGATAGAACAAGGCGGCCTTGTAAGCAAATCTGGCGCATTTGCACTGTCCTGTGGGTGTCTGCTGCTTTCCCTATCAGTTCTGAGTGTTCCATTAAGGGCAGCTTTATCATTCTGGTACATACGGACTGTAACACAGGGATACTGGCACCTATCTGTTGGCTGACGGCATTCAGGAGGGTCAATGGCGTAGCTCAGTGGGAGGATGCTCGCCTAGCCCACGGGAGGCTCTGCGTTCCATCATCAGTACCAGTACCATCATAACAGCATTGATAAAACTACTAAAACCTCTCAAAGAAAACTGAAGGGGCACGAAAGCCAGAGGGATGCTCACAGATACGTGGGTGTGTTTGGATTTGTGCAGGCATGCTGCTCCTTGCTTACAAGCTGTCAGAATTCTGTGAGAGTAGGTCTATGTGAGTCATGAGAATCAGCACCAAGCTCACCAAAGATGATGTTATTACCACCATCATCGCCATCAGTTTTGTGTTCTTAGCTACGGGTGAAGAGAGCAATATTCATATGTCTAGCTACTGGCCAATCTAGTTGTGAAATTACTTCTGCTATTAACTAAAAGTCCAAAGGATAAACATCATCTAGGCAAAGAAGTTATTCAGCAACATCCAGTGGAGATTCTCTTTATAAGAACACCATTGGCCGGGCGTTGGTGGCGCACGCCTTTAATCCCAGCACTCGGGAGGCAGAGGCAGGCGGATCTCTGTGAGTTCGAGGCCAGCCTGGTCTACAGAGCTAGTTCCAGGACAGCCTCCAAAGATGCACAGGGAAACCCTGTCTCGGAAAGAAAAAAAAAAAAAAGAACACCACAATACTCATTTTTCAGTCCTCCAGGTGTTAAGGAATTGTTCAGAGCCCTCATTATGACTCGCCCATTGGTCGGGGACGATAACTGGCCAGATTATAGTTGATCTACTATTTGCCACTAGTATTTAACACACACTTAACTTGCTGTATACTTGGGTTGTGCATGCCTGACTATGGTGGTTTAGTATTACATTCCAATGAAAGCAGAATAAATGACTGACCTATTTATTGACAGCCACTATCTTCAATGAAGACAAAGTAGATTATCCCCAACAGTCAGTTCCCAAGGCAAGAGTCTAAAGTTTAGCTTAATGTTTTCTTATGATTTTGCTGATGTGTAAGGGAAGACGGTGCAAGTTGGGAGACAAGTTTTACAATTTTTTTGGAGTGAGTAAGAGGAACATGTGAGAGTGTGAGTGTGTGTGTGAGAATGTGTGTGTGTGTGAGAGTGTGAGTGTATGTACAGATGCGTGTGTATAGATGGCCATGTCATGATATGGGTGTGGAGGTCAGAAGACAACTTTCAGGAGTCAGTTCTCTCTTCCCACTGTGTGGATCTGAGTGATTAAACTTGGGCTGTCAGACTCTGTGGCAAATGCCTTTAGAGGCAAGTTTTATATTATTATTTATTAATTTTTACTGTGCTCATCTAGGCCATAGTGAGGAAGACAATATGCTTTGTCTAGTAGCTAATCTGTTTATGAAATTGCTTTTGTTGTTATAGAAGCCAAACTACAGAGGGCAGAAAGAAATTGCTCAGCAGAGACCAAAAGAGGTATACCATCAATTTCAGTGACAAGTTAGTTTTCCATGTTCTGAGTCTAGTGACTTGAGACCAAATTGCTCCTAGCATTACCAAGTTAAGGTCAAGCTTGTCTTTCACACCTGAAAATGAAATTCTTTGGAATAGAAGTTGTCAAAAATACAATATGAGCGTGATTTGTAAACACATGTCCTGGACTTAGCCAAGTACACACTGTGCTAGAGAAATGAAAATGTCTCCAGAGCTCTGCCTGGAATATTCTGTTGTTTTGATATTGAGACCATATAAACCACAAGGCAACATCCTGAAAAATACTCACCTCTGTTCTTGTTCATCTCAATGAACTATGGTTCTTGGTAGGGAGTGGAAGAAACTAGAGATAAAAATAAACTTAGGAGGAAGACATGGTGTCCTCTTGGGGTCAAGCACATGTTATGAGTTATTCCTTTATTATAGCCATGGAAAGACTGGCTAATAAGCTGCCAACAGCAGCAGCAGCAAAAGTAACTTCATTGGTCTGCTGTGTTAACTATGATGAAGCCATCAACATTCTTTCTCTTTTGGAACTAGTCTTTAAATGGAGCTGGACATTTCCTGGAAGACAGGTACCCAGAATACTTTCCTTAAGCATCTTCATTTATTTCATAATTACAGAATATTCATACATTTAATTGTTTAAGAGTGCCCTGATGAGCCGGGCGTTGGTGGCGCACGCCTTTAATCCCAGCACTCGGGAGGCAGAGGCAGGTGGATCTCTGTGAGTTCGAGGCCAGCCTGGTCTACAGAGTGAGTTCCAGGACAGCCTCCAAAGCCACAGAGAAACCCAGTCTCGAATAACCAAAAAAAAAAAAAAAAGAGTGCCCTGATGAGCTGGGTGTTGGTGGTCCACACCTTTAATCCTAGTACTCAGGAGGCAGAGGCAGGTGGATCAATGTGAGTTCCAGGCCAGCCTGGTGTACCTAGCGAGTTCCAGGACAGGTTCCAAAAACAATACAGAGAAACCTTGTCTCTAAAAAACAACAACAAAAAAGGAGTGCCTTGATGATGGACAAGATGGTAAAGGAAGTATAAATGACAAAAGGTGATAAATTCATCACCACCATCTAGAGTTGAGTTCTTTATGGCCGGTAGCTGTGACCCATGGCTCATGAGACCATATCCTCTTAAAGTGTGGTTAGTGTACCCAAGGGCCTGACATTAGTTTACATTTCAATGGATGCTCAGCTTAGAGATTGCAAACAACTCATTTCCATCTCTATGGGATCCCTCCATCCTCCCCTTCTCCTTCCTTCCCTTTTTCTTGTTATCTTTTCTGTCTGTCTCCCTCCTCACAAGGGCTTGCATTGTAGCCCAGGCTGACAGCGAACTCACAGTCTTCCTGACTCAGCCTCCAAGTCCTTAAATTCTTCCTTTGCTCTATTCTTTCTTACACCACAGGAGGCTTGTCTCAAAGGGACTGTCAACGGTAAAGACTTTTCAGAGCATAAAGGATATTAATCTTCTAAGTACCAAGAAGAACATGTAGCATTAGACAGAAAATGAAGAACCAGCTATAAAACACAACAGACCACACCTTTCCTAAAGGCACACTCCTATTCTCAACCTCTTCTTCCTCTTTTTTATGTTAAGCTAATTCCAAAAGTGTCTATTTTCATGTAAAGTATTCTAGACCTTTAAAGCTATAATCGTTGGGTGTGGTTTGCCATACATTGTGGAGCTTTAAAGCTCTTCTTCCCTGGACGGTTTGTAAACTGAGCATAGGCAGCAAACACGAGTCCAGCGCTCTTTGTACAGGTGTAGGTTCCTGCTCGGGGCACTTCCCACTGGCCGAAGAACTTCCCTTCACACAGACCGAACAATCTAGGGAAGTTCTCTCCCTGTGTCCAATGCTACTGCTGGGAGGTAAGTGATCAAGTGTTTGAGACTTGGTTCCCACCCAGGAGGTGGTGCTCTTTTGGGAAGCTGTGGAGCCATTATGGAGCAGAGCCTGGATAGAGGAAATGGGCCCCTGAGTAGGGACAGTGATGTGCAATCCTAACTAGTCTTAATAATAAAAACCTGGAGTCAGATATTGGGGTAAAAAAGCTGAAAAATCAGAGAAGTAAGGGAGCAGCCACAGACACCTCTTACCTCTGACTCCTCAGACTGAAAATGGCCAGGCTCCCGTCTCCACCCACTTCATCACTTCCTCTCTCCACCCAGCCTGATCACTTCCTGTCTGTCTGCACAGACCTCCAGACCTCTATGGCTAACTAGTGGCTAGCTCCGCCCTCTGATCTCCAGGCAAGCTTTATTTGTTAGAGCACAAACAGGATAAGGCTTACATTTGCAGGCTGGCTCCTCTTGCTGTTCTGTTTCGGCTTCCTGATCCTTCTGGAGCTGAGCAAGCAGCTCTAAGCTTCTACCGTGAGCCTAGAGCAGAGGTCCTCAACCTGGGGGTCACGACCCACTGGGGTCACATACCACATATCCACAGCACGATTCGCAACAGTAGCAAAATTACAGCTATGAAGTGGCAATGAAGTAATTTCATGCTTGGGGGCAGCATAGCATAAGGGTCGCAGTTTTAGCAAGGCTGAGAGCCACAGTCATTTGCACGCCCACGCCTTCCTCTCCACAACAATGGCCTGCATTGTGAAACTGAATCACAGCGCGTCCTGCCTTCTTTATGCTGCTTGTTCAAGGTTTGGTCATCAATAAAAACAGCAACTGCTACTTCTAAAAAATATTTTCAGGGCCATCTTGCATTCTGGTTGTGTCTGTCTTATTTCGGCGTGTCTGCCTAGAACCCTCTGAACTGCAACTCGGCCCGCTGTCACATCCACAATATGAAAGAGACGACCCAGAACCAGGAAAAAGTCGCCAAACTGTAGGCACACGCGGGAAAGGGACCCACTCGCAGAAGGCAGGTGGCTCATAGAGCAGCGCAGCAGACGGTAAGAAACCACAGTTCTTGAAGAAGTTAGGGTGAACAGTGTCTCTGGTATTGAAGAGGTTTACAAACGGTGGTCCGTTTTAAGACGCTCAGGCGTCTCTGGCAGCAGACACTTTGACCATCAGAGGCCACGCTGAGACAAAGCAGGTGACAGAAATACTCCCCAGCACCATACACCAGCTTGGGGCAGTCTGACTTGAGTGCAGGAGATTTACTGAAGCTGTGCCCAGGCTGTGGGGGAGGAGCTCTTAGTGCGGCTAGGGAGGACGATCAGGAAGCTGGTCCAGATCTGGTGAATTTGCATCAGGGGAAACTGAATAGTGGTGACTTCTGAAGAGATGACGCTTGCAGAAGTTATAGGAGATCATGACTGCTTTTAAAATTCTTCAATGGATCTGAGAAAACCTAGATCTCTAGTATTTTTAAGCCCAAGTTCCCCTGGACACTGTCACTAACTCCTTTCAGCTTTTGCTTATACGCAACTCATTCTTTGCAGCACATTAAGCTGATGAAGCCTGGCAATAAAAATTGGAAAAAGCTTAATTTCCCTGGGAGCTTTGCTTTCCACGTTTTTTGGATGTCGTCGGGCTGCTTTCTAGCTTGGGTGCCGATAGTTCCCAGTCTTTATTGAGTCAGCTTTTTTGTACTCCAATAGCTACACTCCTGACAGTTTGCCACCAGGCTGCCATAGTAGCATGAAAACAAAGATGGTATGCAAGCCAGCAGGCATGAGTGTTTCAGTCCTGCTTTGTGAGAAGGCGCAGGAGACTAGCGGTTGCGCTGGACAGTTTGCTCAGCTCCTGTGTTCTCCTCTGGCTGCTCTAAGGCTTTCTCTATTGCTGCTTCTGAGCAGCGAGATGGTGACAGCTTCAGGGTTTCTGACCTCAGTTAACTCTCTCGGATCTTCCATTTCTCCTCAAATTAGTGGTTTTTTTCATTTCTTTTAAGCTTCTAGTTTGCATTTTCCTCCTTTCCATTAATTTTTGGATCTAACAGATTTTTATCTGAGTGTGAGTGAAAAAGATGTTTTCCTGATACCTTGAATGGTAATTATGATCATTATGAATTTAATTTCCTAAGTGTTTATTGTGAAAGTGTTGGACTTTGTTCTATTACCTACCAATGAATTAAATAGAATCTGACCTTTCAAGCCTTACTTCTTTTGAGTACAAATAGGATCAATTAACCTCTACTGCTAAGTTGTCCGTCCCCCCCCCCAAAAGGTCAGGCAGACTAGCAATGTTTTAAACTTACTGTGAGCCTTTACTATTGTGTGGTTTGGAAAAGTTTTACTTCTGTCATTGGTCTTTTCTTTTAGAGTATTGCCTAAAGTTTTGAAGCCGTGGGTAAATCCTCATTTTGATGTTGTTTAGGGGCATGATCCCACCATGCAGGTAGGGTGAATTACCATGCTGATTTTTCCGGGGTAAAGCCCCAGGAAGATGACTCCTCCTGTGGCCCCAAGCTCACAAGCCAGCCTTCATATCAAAGCCACATCCTTACTTGCACATGTCCCTGTGCTCACACGACTTACTTGGTCTGTGATGAGGCCTGAACATAAGATTATTTCTAAAATTCTTTCCAGATGATTTGCTTTTGTCTGTGCGGTTTTTTAAGACAGGGTTTTTCTGTGTAGCCGTGGCCATTCTGGAACTCTATAGACCAGGTTGGCCTTGAAACCACAGAGATGCTCCTGAGTGCTGGGATTAAAGGTGTGTGCCACCACCCTGCTGATTAGTTTTTTGAGACACGGTTTCTTTATGTAGACCAGGCTGGCCTTAAACTCAGAGACCTTCCCGCCTCTGCCTTCTGAGTGCCAGGATTAAAGGTGTGTTACTCTACATCTGGCTTCCAAGTGATTTTAACAAGAGTGCAATGTGGAAAACAAACAAAAACCCCAAACCATGCCCTCCCATCCCCCACTAATCAACAAGTGAAAGCAAATGTTTCATGCACCCCAAATCAATGAAGAGTATGTGGTGTGTAGCTCAAGGTGCAATCTATCTACTAAGAGAAAAACAACTGCAGGCTCTAACAGACACTGACAAGAGCTGGCAGTACACTTGGCTGACTCTTAGATTCTATTTTTAATGTTAAATCCACACTGGTTATGTAACACTGGGTTAAAGGTTTTACATAAAGACTGTTGAGTTTATAGAAATGTTAATTCTCATTTCTTTGACAGTTACGTCTATAGGAATTTATTTTTGCCTGGGAAAGCAGCAGTTTTTTTGTTTTTAAAGCCAAAATCTGCACTCATTTTTGGGTTCATTCATTTCTACAAATAGGACTCAGTAGAAAAATTAACTTAGCAAAAGGAAAGCCCAACAGTGAAGCAGCAGACAGTCCGACAGATTTGTTTACTACGTGAATAGCTTATTGTTCCATTTTGGGTGTCTCTTTGGTACTGCACTTAAACCTCAGTTACAGGACATCATCTGAGATTGTCAACATTTCCTGGGTATTTTAAAATAAAACAGTTAACTTAACCTTTTCCACCTTAGGAATAGTTTCAGAAACCCAAATTTAGTAGACACAAAATACTATAAACAGTGGAAGAACAGCATTTTTATTGAAGGCAGGATCTTCTTTGTCCCAGGCTGGCCTTGAACTCACTGTGTAGCTGAGGACAACCTTGAACTTCTGGTTCTCTTGCCTCTACTGAGTTTAAAGGGATCTTCAAATGTCAGGTGAGCACTCCGCCAGCTCTAGCATTCTTAAGAAGCTACATACAAATGTACGTATCACTTACTCTGAAACACTCCCTTAGAAAGTGCTCTAGCGAGTATGTAACATAGAATATACTATGCAGTGTACAAATCAACAGAGGTCAACGTGGTGACCTCCAGTGACGGAGCAAACCGTACCTTTCCCACTTCCTTCCTTGTGGTGCGTTGGGCACAGAACAAGCATCCGGTCTTAGGGGAGAAGTTAAGGGTGGTCGGTGGGAAGCAGCATCTCTGCAGGTAGCACCATCACGAAGAATACTAAGGGGCAAAGGTCACCCACTTTTATCTCTGGCGTGTGCGTGTCATGCCATGGCATGTGTGTGGAGGTCAGGAGACAGCTGGTAGGAGTTGGTTCCTCCCACCATGTGGATCCTGCAGACTGAAGTCAGGTCCTCAAAATCTGTGGCAATACCTTCTTACACTGACCCCATAATTACAGATTTAAGACTGAATTTGTTTTCTTCCCAGATGTGATTTAATGGGCTATTGGAGAACGAGCCATGATCATGTCTAGAGTCAGAGCTGACCATGTACCCACTATGACATAAGACCATGCTCTCTTGCATATTTCTTTGTGGAAAAATATCATAACTTCTGCAATGTATCAAAAGGCATCTTTGAGAAGCACAGACTTCCATGTCTAGCTTTGTACTTGGTTTGTAGTGAAGCCTAACACATCACTCTCTTTAGCAGCGAGGGGCAGTTTCATTTGAGCTGTCTTGCACTGAACGGAACAGAAATAACAATGGTCGTCTGGCCAGCCTTTCACATACTCTCTCAACGTCTACAAAGAGCATGGAAAGGAGAGGGAGGTACAGGAGACAGACAGGCCTGGCAGGAGTATCTAACAGATGTGTGAGGGGCAGGCCAGTTCAGGGAGCCACTTTATTAAGTTCAGCTGAATGGGCTTCTCACTTTCCAAAGACATGAGATCCGGCACGCCATTAGCGCCCCACACTCTCCATCAGAAAGCCCTCACCTTTGGTACTGGTCATCCACCTAAATTTGCACAGTCCTAGTGTTATTACTAGAATTTAAACTTTCTCATTTGCAATCATGTTTTGACACACATAAAATCCTTGAAATATTAGATAGCCCCACAGGTAAAAACTGGGGGCTTACTGCCTTTGTGGAAGTTCCAGAAGACCCTTCACCTAATTTTATCCAATTTCAGCAAATGGGAAGACTGACACAATCTGGTTAGAAGCTACCATTCAGCCTGTGGCTAACTGAACACAGGCTAGTTCAGGAAAGCACTCTCAGGACTGGAGGAAGCCAGCTCTAACTGTCTGCTTTCTGAGTCTTCCTTGTGACTGGGAACAGGTAGGGGTGGGGGATAGCAGGATGAAGATGAGGAGCTGTGTTTAATCACTGCCACAAAAGCTTGGGAAAAAGATAAACCTCAAGTCACCAAAGGCCATTATTTCCTTAAAGTGTTTTCAAAATAAATATGCAACCAGTCTTCAGAACAATACATGCTCATGGATGTGTTAAAACAGTCAGGAAGAAGGGTATCTGGGACAGTGCTTGATTACTGTATAATCAAGACCCAGGAGAACTGACATGTTCCAGTTTCCTGGCCAAAAGAAAAACAAAACAAAACAAAAAAACCCCTACTCCACATACTCTTCACCCACACAAGAAACATGCCAGAACCAAAAAAGGATAGTAAGGATGGTGAGGGGAGGCATTTGCAGACTTTATGAAGCAGAAACAGTGTAAGGCATGTGTCTCAAATAGAGAAAAAAAAATCTCAAATATACAACTCTAAAAATGTTATCAATGTTTAATGTTTTGAGGATTAAGTAACAAATCAATTGGAGATTTTTTTACTTTTTACTTTTTACTAGCTTCATTTGCTCTGAAATTTTCAAAGAGTTAGAAATTTACCATTACACTTACTGCTTTAGAACCATCAGATTTTACTTCTGAAAAAGATCTAATACCTTTAAAAAATTATAATTTAATGTTAGCACAAAAATTACTTCCTAACATTTTGTTTTAGAAAACTCTCTGCAGCCAAATATACCTATTTTTGAATTACAGTACTGCAAGGCACATACAGGACTCACCTCCTTTGAAACACACAGGAGATATATACACTCCTTGAAACAGGATTTAAAGTCCTTTGACAA
The DNA here is from genome assembly GCF_017639785.1 of Mesocricetus auratus. Classification (NCBI taxonomy): domain Eukaryota; kingdom Metazoa; phylum Chordata; class Mammalia; order Rodentia; family Cricetidae; genus Mesocricetus; species Mesocricetus auratus. The sequence goes on from NW_024429218.1 coordinate 7,713,516, forward strand.
CTGGAAATACTACAAAGTTAGGTTAAAAACACTGCCCTATAGGGCCATGCACCTTCTGTAAATTCACTCAGAGTGTGTGTGTGTGTGTGTGTGTATGTGTGTATGTGTGTCCCTTTAAAAGGCCCAAAGTCTGGCAGCGGAAGTTTAAACTACCAACGCCTCCAGAGACTCGTCAAAGTCTTGAATTTAAAAACGGGGTAATTCTACCAGAAACAAAGATTTTCATCTTTCTTAAAACAACATATATACGTATTGAACCTCTAGCATCAATTCTTTTATAAAGAATGCTAAATGGATTATTTTCGTTCACTAGAGCTGAAACTACACCATTTAAATCCTTGTACCAAATTTAACGCAGCTTAATTAGGGACCAGGTATACCTTTTTCCTCTCAACATTTTTGGTCAAGCACGTCTAACCATAAATGCAAATGGAAGTTTAAGAGGTAGATTTTTTTCCATGATGCATTTTGTATTTCAAGAAAATAAAAACAACCACTGAGTGTTTTCTTAAAGTATTCAGGTCTAATGAAAAGAAAAATAAAAGATAGATATGCTATTTGTTACAGTCTGACATTTTAACAGCCATGGTATTAGATGTTTTGTGACCAGATGCATTTTCAATTCTCTCAGGGTCAAAATACGAGTCTGCCAACTGTATTAAATCCTCCTCCTCCGCCCCCTCCACCGGTTGGCCCACAGCTTCCTGGTGGATCATTGTCATCAAATCCATTGGGCCGAAATGAACACGAAGCAGATGCAGCTTGGAGGGCCCGGGCTCGAGCATTCAACTCTTGTTCCTAAAATGAAAAGTAATGTATATGAAATTTAAAATCTAAATACAATGGATGAGCACAGCACATATACAAATCTTCTAAAAGTGTCTTGATATTTACGAAGCATCCTTCACTTGGAAATATTGGTATCTATCCAGGCATAGTGTCACAAGCCTTTGATGCCAGCTCAGGAGGCAGAGGCAGGTGGATCTTGGAGTTTGAGACCAGCCTGGTCAACAGAGGGTTCCAGGACAGCCAGGGCTACTCAGAGAAACTCTGTCTCGAAAACCCAAAAATAAAGTAAGAAGAGCAATTATCACTTAGGTATACAAACGGAGGGAACAAGGCAGAGAGGGCAAATCCCACGTGTGACTGCAGAGTGTCAGACCCTGAAAGCCACTGCTGCTACTCTACTTAACAGCAGAGGAAGGGGAACTCCCGCAAATCTCCCGCATACAGCGAGAACGGAATGCCTCAACAGCTGTACTCCACGTTGGAAATGTGTGAGTACCACAGGCCAGCAATCACAGCTAATGTCTGCATTCTCCCTACTGCTTCTTTAGATGATTTAAAGAGGCAGGCAGGTCTCACGGAACGCTGATAAGTAAGATGAAGCAATCATCTTTACAGTCGGACTTACAACTCTCTCCTACTACTTTATTAGACAGTTTACCAGGAAATCAGACGTATCTGTCTACGTGCCAAGTCCATGCTAGGCGCTTAGTAAATCCTAACACTCATAGATAGAACATTATTCGTTACTGGGAAGGTAAAATGGCCTGATGACTGGAGTTATCTCTAGACTCCCCATGGTAAAAAAGTGGTGACTCCCACAAACTGCACTCTCACTTCTACATTTGAACAACACACATGTATACACATAAACTCATACAAAAAAAACACACATGTATACACATAAACTCATACAAAAAACACACATGTACACACATAAACTCATACAAAACACACATGTATACACATAAACTCATACAAAAAACCACACATGTATACACAGAAACTCATACAAAAAAAAACAGTAAAAAACTTAGTGAAAAAAGGTCATTATTCAGCTTTACAAAGAGCAACCGGGAATAGATAAAGGCAGACTCGTGGGGCAGCGGAACCCTAAAGGAACAGGAAAGAACAGTGTCCATGCTCAAATGCCATGTGGCCAGAGGGAACGTAAGCCACAAGAACCCGTGGATCTCGACTGCATTCCACGTAGGAGTAGCTGTGGCTATGGAACATGCCTGCCAGTTCCACCGTATTGGCTAAACATTTTTTTTTTTTTTTTGGTTTTTCGAGACAGGGTTTCTCTGTGGCTTTGGAGGCTGTCCTGGAACTAGCTCTTGTAGACCAGGCTGGCCTGGAACTCACAGAAATCCGCCTGCCTCTGCCTCCCAAGTGCTGGGATTAAAGGCGTGCGCCACCAACGCCCGGCTTGGCTAAACATCTTAACACTGGTAATCTGCTTACTCCAGAAGGGAAGGCTATCGTGGGCCTTGCAGTACGTATTTTATGTTATAGATTTTTCTCCTGCAACCAGCTCTCTGCCCTTCCTTTCACTACTTCAACCTTTAAACACTGTGGTGATTTGCAATGTTAAGCGACACAAGGCTAGGAAGAGATGAATGCTTACACCCTATTTGTTTTACCTGGATACCAAGCCACAAGAATGGGTAGTTATTAATGGTAATCAGTCCAGTTCTAAAATTCTAATTATTTTGTAGAGTTAATTTTTGTATCACTTTAGAAAATTGTCAATCCCCTTTGAAATGTATCATGTATTATCCTTTAGATATTTTATAATTCAGTAAATAGAAAGCCTCTGAAAAAATTTCCCATAAAAATCAGTACTAATGGTTCATTTCTTCTCATCTAATATCTTATGGGTTCTGTGACCTTAAAACACAAGAAGATTACCTTTTACATTCATAAAATTACTTGAACTAGCCACCTATTAGTCCTGTAATAATTTCATCTACAATTCCTGATCATCGCTTCTTTGTTTGGGGACAGGGTCCCTCCAGCTCCTTAGCCCTAGGCTTGCAGGCATACACCGCCACTGCTCCTAGCTTCTGCTGGCTCTTTTTGTTGACACAAAGTTGGAAAACTTCACAAATACTCAAAGAAAGACTGATTACCATTAAAGGAAAGAGTTTCTTCAAAACAACATATTCACAGATAAACTCATCTCACTAGCTCTTACTGAATAAATGTTCTATCGCCCCTTGGCTCCGGGGCAGATCCTTGAGGAACAAACTTCCTTCACAAGTTCTGATCCATCTAAATGTCAATAAATGTTCCTTAAACACTAGGAAACAGCCTGCAGGAATTAGCATCACATGCAGCTGTGGGATGCTGAGGTGACTCAGAGCCTGTAGTGAGACCCCTCGTGGAGGGACAGTGTGAGAGCTGGCTCTACAAAGCTGTCCTGACTCCCACAGTGCACCCCAACCCCAATAGTTAAAAATGGAAAAAAGTCAGCAGCTGTTTCCCTGCAGGTAGAACTCAGGGACAAGGGAAGCAGGACATTTACATCCCATTAAACTTTGTTTCTATATGACATATAATCTTTTCTATAAGATTTTTGCAGCTATACACAACTGAGGCAGAATTCTGTAATTAAAACAAAGTTTTCTATATTGCATACAATTGGCGTCTTTCACATTACATTTACAACTAGTTGAAATGTATAAATCCGGACTTAAGTTTCACTCTCCCTGGAAAATGTATTTAGTTTAAAATCAGGGCATCAGATGAACTTCCTATGATTCAGTAGTGTACAGAAGTGACACTTGTATTTGCAACTCACCTGCAAGTACAGTTTGTTGTCCTTTGTTATGGCATCCATCAGCTCTTTCTGTAGTGGTGGATCTCCATTGACCCAGACGCCACCGGCTGGGTTGTCACTGCGTAACCCATTAGCACTGCTCTGTTTTTTGTATAAAAGCACGTAAGCTGTGTCTTTTGGAAACCTGCTTGTGATTTTCTGGACTGACTGAAACGAAGTAAATGTCACCCTGCTGTCATTAAATAAAAACCACTCTTGTGACATTTCCTTATTTTCCAAGTCCTGGTCAATGGCTGCACTGGGGCTTTCTCCCCCTAGTAAGCAACTCTGGGAGGGTGCCAGTGCCAGATGTTCAGGCTGGGGGCACACCTGGCACGAAGACTCTGTCCCTGTGATGTTTCTGGCATAAGAATAGTAGTGTCCACTTTCAGAGGACACACCAGAGTGCACAACAACAGAACTTAATAGGTAGGGTACTAATTTGGGGCAGAAGGTTTCTTCAGTCGTAGAAGGCTTTAATTTTTTAGCTAGGTTCTCATTAATATCAGTGAAGTCAACATCTACAGACCAGCTTTCTGACAAGGAAGAGAAGGAAGCAGTTCTTTTAACTGGCAACTCCAACACCAGCGGCAGTGACACGTTGTCTAAAATCTTTCTTCTCACATGGTACTTCTGGTCATACGAGAACCTGAGCAGCGTAAGAATGAGGTACTCGGGCTCCTCCGTGACCTGCATAGTTTTCTCAGCACTTTGCAGAGAGGCACAATTTTCACAATAGTACTGGTTGTCACCAGTCAGAATCTCAGGAGCCAAAAAATAGTTGAGTAAGTCAGTTACTGAAGGTGTGGCTTCGCCTCCGGGATTTGGAGGTACATCTTTACTGATAACAATCTTCGCAGATTCACTAGGGACAGAAGAGTTTTCTGCACAGTGAAACTCGACAGGAGGACTGCCCAGTATTCTTTGATTCACAGTGGAGTCACAGACAAAAGCAGCTGTTGCTGGACTATAGACCACTGGCTCTTCCTCTGGGTCAACAGCACTGGTTTGCATCAGGCCATCATCTTGGGCAGTGGGGAGCGACGCTGGATCTTGAAAGGACGGCAAGTCTTCCACAGCAGGGGTAGGACAGAAGGCCAGTGAGAGGTCTGTGAAGGCTTCCACCTTCTGTGAGGTGCTCCTGCAGTTCAGGCAGCAGATATGAGTCCGTAGCTTCCCTCCGAACATTCTCTCTATTAAGGTCTTCTCGTTGTCACTTGTCCCTGCAGCTGCCTTACTGGTTACCTCCTGCAAAGAAGTGTCAGCACAGCCCAGACCTTCAGCAGGCTCGTGTGAGGACTGCACCCGTAGGATCTTCTCTTCTTCATGGAGCCTGTGCAGGAGGGGACATCATGACACAGCCACCTTTAATGTGGTTCACAGCTTGATCTTGGCTCAAGAGCATGAATGTCACAGTCTAGGAGAGGCCTTGAGGCCTCGCTACACTCTCATTCACTCCCCTGTGCTCTCTCACAGCTCACACCACCCTGCACTCAGTTACACACCATCTCCACACACTGCACATCTTGGCAGCCTAGTACCAAGAACCATGGCCTGTGCTGAAAGAAGGAAGGCTGTGCAGCTGGGCACGACCAACTTTATTAGTCAAAGGAAGACAGAGAAATACACTGCAACAGTCACTTATATTACTAAATAAGTGGTTAAACAAACAAACAAAAACCCACTATAACTTACCAAACCCTCATAAACTGGATCTTAAGATTTTGGTCTCAGGGCCCCTTTGTATTCATTAAACCAAAACCACCAAAACCAAAACTGTTTAGGAGGCACAGCCTTGCTGAGGGAGGCTTTCAAGTCCTTCTAGCCTGGTCCCACTGCCTCTTCTCTTTGCTCGACAACTGCCAGGCTGGCCTTGAACTCCTGCTGCCAGGCCTCTTCTGCCCTGACAGATGGTGGGCTCTCTGCAACTGTGAGCCAGAATCAACTTTTCCCTATACGTGAATTTTATCAAGCAATAGAAAAGTAACCAATTCACACACACACACACACACACACACACACACACACACACACACACACACACACACACAATCTACCATATAAAGCCAGAATCAAATATATACAGCAATATATTTAGAAATGAACCCATCAGATAGAATATGCAGCATTTTTAGAATAATGGCCCTGTCTCACACTCTGTATGTATTCTAAGCATCTGGCTTCATAGAAGACAGACACTGGCGTCTGTACTGTATCCTTCCTTACTGATATCAGATGAAATATGTGAAGAAAAGCTGAGCTCCCAGATATGGGGTCCCTTATGAATCTTCTACTATGTTTTGGTAACAGGTACTTTAAAGCGAAAGCATTGAAAACCAAAACCAAATTAGAAAAGAAAACTTTAGAAGCATGCAGTAACACAAGGATATTTTTAAAGATTGATTCTGAAAATGTGCTTTAAAGCTAAAACCAGTATTAAGTGGAGCTAAAGCATTAAGAGAAGACACAGTTTAAATGAAGTTTTAAAGACTCTGTACCTGTCCAGCAGAAACCTGAGGTACTCAGAGCAGTCTTGCTGTGACCTGGGAGTAAACCATGGAGGTCTGGAAGCCTCAAAAAATATCCGAGGTGCGTAGGCTTCCCTCTTGATAGCAGAAAGAAAATGCAAGAAAGTCACTCTTACAGCAAACCACTAACTGGACCTGTAACATGACGCTTAATACACTTGACATTCTACTGTACTCCATTTCTACTGCAACATGCCAGGCATAGGTGCAATTCGGAGGCAGAGAAAACTTTTATGTTGAGCAAACTTCAGTCAAATTCTGCAGACAACTGATGCCCAGGAAAGCTCAGGGACCTGCTCAGATCAAAGAGCCAAGTGGACAGCAGGGTGATCCCATCAGGTCTCAGATGTCTCTAGCTCTTTACATATTGCCCCTGGAATTTATACGTCTATGACATGCATGTGTTTGAGTCCCTATGACAAATTGAGTGTGAGCATGATGTTAGTGTGTTAGTGTGTGTGTGTAGTGGTACAGTGACGGGAGCCACCCACATCCACTTTGCTGAGAACTTTTCTCTGGCATACATCACACATGTGTGGGATGGGAACACTCTGGTAGGACCTTGCTCATCCCTCCTCTCTCTAAGAAGTACAAAGGCAGCTGAAATGGACCCTGGGGCTATCAGGCTCAAATCTCAGATGATTTCACAAATGGAACTGCACAGATATATGAAAGCATCTGAATCTGATCTGAAAATCTGGAATTCTCTATATTTTAAATACTTGCGGCATAAAGCAACACTGCCCTTCTCAGTCCGGGAAAATTTTACAGGGGTCAGGACCCTGACTGAGAAGGGTGGATGTGAGTTTGAGGCTAGCTTCAACTACACAGAGAAACCCTGTCTTGAAAAACCAAAAGAAAAGAAAACAAAACCAAGTAAGCCTAGACCACAAAACTACTTCAGCTGTTCATTATTATGTCAATATAGTTAAGTTTCTATAAACTAAAAAAACAAAAAGCAAACCAAACCAAAAGAAATCCCAACCACAATTAAAGCACCCCCCCATCCCTCTCTCTTTTTGAGACAGGTCCTTGCTATATACATAACCCAGACAGGTCCTGAGCTCCCTGTAGTTCTGCCTCAGCCTTTCTTCATGAAGGAGACTGTTTATTGACAGGAAATTAGACTTTGCGTGCAGCAGGTTTAGAGCAACACACTGGTCAGGATCAGAGTCATCTACAGAGATGGCAAGCAGGAGAAACAGGTGTGCTAAGGAGTTCAGGCAGGATGCACAGGTGGATGTTACCCCAGGGAGACACCGTACACAATTATAACACGTGGTTTAAAGAACATTATCATGGAGTTAATATGTGCACACCACACACACACATACTCACTTGCGTATGAGCCAAAAAGGCAAAAAGATGCTGCAATTTTTTCATTAACGAATTACAACCGTTTAGGTTTAAAGATAACACTTGTCTTCTGAAACTGAAAAACAATAAAATATGTTATATATATACACACACACACATACATGTACTTTTTACAAAAAAAGTTTAAAGGAAACTGGCTTGAGAATTACTCCCTCAGTTACCTGACTTAAGGGTGGCCTTTACCTAACAGTTACGGCATACATGTAAAGTTCTGAAGGAGGACAATAACAGACAGCCACTTTCTATGCACGACTCAGTCTATGTATACTGACATAGTTTCTATTTTCTGGGTCAGCAAATATAAATAGGCTAACGCATTAACTTTAACTTACAAAATGAACTTTCAAATTATTTCAAAATAACCGAGGTAAAAAATACATTGCCATCAAAACATCACAAAGCTGGGGTGATTTAAAAAGAGTAGGCGAGCCACTGGAGAGGTGACTCAGCAGTTGAGAGCACTAGCTGCTCTTCCAGACACGTGGGTTCCACTCAAAACCGCCTGTAACTGTAGCTTCAGGGGCTCTGATGCCCTCTACTGGACTCCACAGCACCAGGCACTGAAGTGAGGCACAGACAGACACCAGACAAAACACCAACATAGAGAAAATAAAGCTAAAAGGAGAGAAGGCTCAGCTGCTAAAAGATGCTATTGCTCTTGCAAAATGTCAGAGTTCGGTTCCTGGCACCCATGCCGGGCAGCTCCAGGGGATCCTACAACCTCTGTAGACAACTGAATTTCTCCCCTCTCCCCCTCTAAATAGAAGTAATTTTTTTGGAGGGACGGGGGTTATGAGACAGGGTTTCTCTGTGTAGACCTGGCAGTCCTAGAATTTTCTTTGTAGGCCATGACGACCTGGAACTCAGAGATGCCCCTGCCTCTCTCTGCCTCCTGAGTGCTGATTAAAGACATACTCCACTATGCTCTCTCTCCGTCTCTAAGTGAAAGTAACTCTTAAACATGAAAGAAGTGTGCGGCAAGCCAGGTTTGGTGGTATATATACCTGTAATCTAGCACTCATGAGACACAGGGGAAAGACGAGTTTAAGCCAGTCTGGGCTACAGAGTGAGTTCTAGGCCATCACTGGAGGAAGGGAGAGAAAGGGGGAGTATATTCAAACAAAAAGCAAGAGTGCAAAAGAAAAAAACAAAAGGGGGGGCAGCTATTATAAAAATAGTATAGGAATAGCTGGTTAAACATCAGAAAAAATTACTTAAAAAGTAAAAAGGGCATTTTTTTTGGTAGGTCTAATTCTAGACAATATAAAATTAAAGATGCGACTATATAAAACAAAAATATACAAAGTACTATTTAAATTTGATCCACATGACTGGAAGAAAGCAAGTACCCACAGGATTATCATACAGAATTCATATAAACTGACTCGGAAAATAAACAGAAAGTCAATAGCAAGACATACAAAGACAATAATAGCTCATTCATTTCATTTTGTTCTGAGAAAAGAGGGGAAAAATGCACAATGGTGAACAATGTTCAGATAAAAGCACAAAGACTAACTGTGTGCAGGGTATGCACGTGCAGTCCCTAACACTCAGGGCTGTGGCAGCAGGATCCTGAGTTTGAGGCCAGGCTGAGCAAGACCCTATCTTTTCTCAAATAAGAAAACAAGAATGACATTTGCCAAATTGTTAAATTTAAGACTGATTACGTCAAGAACTGTCAGAGGTATAAGGTCACAGGTACAAATATATATTGGCCATAAGGTCAAACTTGGCTGGGGAGACAGATGGTTAGTGGGTAAAGTGAGGACGTAAGCTCACGTTCCAGCATTCACAGGAAAGCTGCCTCTCCCCTGTAACCCCAGCGCTATGGGGCAAAGACAAATGGATTCTGGGAGCCCTGCTGGCCAGCCAGCCCAACTGCAGTGGGGAGCTCCAGGTTTCATGAGGGCCATGAGGTAAAGAAGTTGATTTAGGAGACATCCAGACTCTATATAACTCTACAGGATGAGTTCTCCCACCTAGCCCCCACCACACACAGTGTTGGGGGAGAGTAATCTGTCATATCCTAGTTAAAGAAAATCCCATCTGTACATGGTTAGAGAAATGTTAGCTATGAGCAAAACTCTGATGCTCACTGACAGTATGGCTGTCAGGCTGGCAAGATGACTCAGTGTAAAGGTACTTGCCACACAAGTCTGGAGGTCTGAGCTCTAGTCCTGGAAGCCATGGAAAGGTGGAAGGAGAGAGCTAACTCCAGAGTTTTCTTCTGGCTTCTACATGTGCGTCATGGCACGCATGCAAGTTCCCATCCCACACTAACAAATAAATTTAAAGCAAAAAAAAAAAAAATGTGAAAACCATGTCTTACTCACTCAGAGTAACAGATCTGCATGGCTCTCACATGGGGAAGTTATTAAGTGCTAAAGGCAAGTGACTGGCAAAGAAAATTTCAACAGGATTCTCTGCACATGTGTGTTTGGATACATTAATTATATGTAATTGTTTTTATATTAGATAATTGTAGAACAATAATCTGGAACAATGCACATAGCTGACATTTTTGAGAATATATACATCTTGGTTTTTATTGATGAAGATTTTTTAAAACCATGAAAAGGAATTCACGTATTCCTTAGATCTTCCTGTTCTGAGATATCATCACTGGCCATCACAACAACACTTTCCAGTCACAGTTGCTGTTGGTCTCCACTTTGCATTACATAAGATGGGATGGCTGGGCCGGGCACTTGGGAAGCAGAGGCAGGTGGATCTCTGTGAGTCTGAGACTAGCCTGGTCTACAGAGTTGAGTGCCAGGAGAGACTCTAATATTACACAGAGAAACCCTGCCCCCCCCCAAAAAAAAAGAAAAAAAGAAAAAAGAGGAGGAAGAGGAAGGAGAAGGAGAGGAAGAGGAAGGAGAAGAAGAAGAAGGAGAAGAAGAAGAAGAAGAAGAAGGAGAAGGAGAAGAAGAAGAAGAAGAAGAAGAAGAAGAAGAAGAAGAAGAAGAAGAAGAAGAAGAAGAAGAAGAAGAAGAAGAAGAAGAAGAAGAAGAAGGAGGAGGAGGAGGAGAAGAGGAGGAGGAGAAGGAGAAGAAGAAGAGGAGGAGGAGGAGAAGAAGAAGAAGAAGAAGGAGGAGAAGAAGAGGAGGAGGAGGAGGAGAAGAAGAGGAGGAGGAGGAGAAGAAGAAGAAGAGGAAGAAGGAGGAGAAGAAGAAGAAGAGGAAGAGGAAGAAGGAGAGATGGCTGGCAAGGTGACCTCTGGTGGTGAGATATGGACTCAGTCTTATCTAATACCACCTGTGTCTAAGAGTGCATCTTTATTTTAAAACAACAAAAGTTGTCAAATACAAACCTACCAACAACAAAACTGTATGAAACCCCATAATTGGGAAACAAACACAAAAACCTAAAGCTAATCTACATCTAAAAGTCTGATGTCTCTAAATGGGGGTTAACAATTCTCATCTTGGGGCCAACTCAATTTTATTGGTACTAAGAGAAATAGTCTTTCTTTTTTAAGGAAAAGTTGCCCATAATTTTGTACCTTCAAGGACAGTGTTTTTTTGTTTTTGCGAGCTAGAGCCTCATATATTCCAGGTTAGCCTTGAACATGCCATACAGACAAGGATCACTTATGTTCTTCCTGCCTCCACTGCCCACGTGCTGGGACTACAGATGTGCAACACCAAGCTGGACTTTATGAGGTGCTGGGATCACACAGGGCTCATTTAGCTACATCTGAGCTACATCTCCAGCACAAGGATACCACACAGCTAACAACAAACTGATTTCAGATTTGCTACTGATTTGAAAGTAACTCAGGGGTGTGAAGGAGCAGGCCTCTTTTATTCATCTGGCCAGTTACTAAAAGTTTCCTAAAAGCAAAAATGAACCTGTGGATGATTGACAGCTAATAGCTATGGCCAGAGAAAACTGTATGCGACTCTTCAGAAGATACATGGATTAAAAACACTGCGGGGCGGTGGAAGCAAAGGTACAGGGAAAAAGCACAGAAGCACTGTAGGGCTGCCAACTCAGTCAATCCCTTCATTACATGTGCAAGTATCAAGACATACTGACTTGAAAAGTAACCTTGTGATGCAATGCACAATCTAATCAGACGGAATTCATGTTGGCATTTCAAGTGTTCCTAAACATGAGCAGTTTCAGAAGGAAACAACTGAATGGCAATCACGGAACGTTTGTACACTGCGTGAAGGTGCATTGCTGTGATTGGTGCAATAAAAGCTAAATGGTCAACAGCAGGAGGCAAGGAAGAGGAGGGGCAGGAGGTAAGGAAGAGGAGGGGCAGGAGGTAAGGAAGAGGAGGGGCAGGAGGTAAGGAAGAGGAGGGGCAGGAGGTAAGGAAGAGGAGGAGCAGGAGGCAAGGAAGAGGAGGAGCAGGAGGCAAGGAAGAGGAGGAATCTAGGAGCAGAGAAGCCAGGAGATAGAGAGGAAACAGAGGCTGTAAGATGGAAGAGAGTAATGTCACAAGACAGAATGCAGAGTCATAGAAATGGGTCAATGTAAGTTGAAAGAGCGAGCTAGGGACAAGCCTAAGCTATAGGCAAGCTTTCATAACAAATAAGAAGACTCTGTGTCATTATTTGGGAGCTGGCTGTCAGGAGAATGTTACCATTACACTGCTTACATGGGAGGGGTGACTCTCCCCTTCTCAGCATGTACTCATTTCTAGATAAAACCAGAGAGTTCACAGAAACTTACTCTGTAGCCATAAACAATGCTTGTAAAACACTGTTCATGTAACATGTATTTCCCAGGTTAATGAGACCAGTTTTCCCAGTTTCAGATTTTCCAGAAAGTCTAGACAAGCAAGATGCCAAAGCATTGGATTGAGAAGTCCAGGCACTTTGATTGAGAATCAACTTAATCTTCTCTTCACTGGGTTTAGGAAAATCCTAGGTCATAAAGAAAAAGATAAGTTTAAAGGTGAAGTGAAAATTTCCAAATTAAAACAGCCAACTGGTTTAAGTGTCCCACTGACACTTCCGCTTTCTTTGCTCACTCATTTCGTAGATTACTGACCTTATTCTGCAGGGTGAGGATGCAGGATGAAAAGGAAATGGCTAGCTGAGTGCTGATACTCACTTTCTGTTTCCTGCTCTGCTCGGGGTGGCTGGCTCTCAAATTATAGCCAAGAGCTGCTCTTGTTACTATGACTTTCACATAGTAACGGAGTGTGAGTCAAACGAATCCTTCCTCCTTTATGTGGCTTCTTGACACTAACTTCATCACAACCAGAAAAGTAATAGACGGGGGAAATGTCTCCTAAAATCTTAAGGGGACTTATTTTTTTGAGACAAAATCCGAATCTGTAGCCCAAGCTGTTATTGAAATCACTCACAGTAACCCTCCTGCCTCAGTATTCCAAGTGCTGAGACCATAGGCATGAGATAACACGCTTGTCTTTAAATACTTTAAAGTTGACACGACAAGGAATTCAAATCCTATGTCAATTACTTGTATTCAAATTCTGGTTCACTAGTCACTCAGCACTCATGCTTAGAAATGGTGGCCTAGAGAAGGGATGAAAAGTGAGGTCAGCATAATGACCTCACTGTGAAAAGTAACACTCATCACATGCTTCGCCATCTAGAAAGTCACCACTACAACCAAGCAGTAGCACACATCGTGAATCACAACACTCCAGAGGCCAAGGCAGATGGATCTCTAAGTTTAAGGCCAGCCTGATCTACAGAGTGAGTTCCAGGACAGCCAAGACTACACAGAGAAACCATACCTTGAAAAACAAAGCAAACCAAAAAAAAAAAAAAAAAAGGCAAGAAAATAACTATTACATACAGTATTCTCTCTTAGTAAGGCACAATTGAAGTGTAAACAACTTCACACCAGCCGGGCGCACGCCTTTAATCCCAGCACTTGGGAGGCAGAGGCAGGCGGATCTCTGTGAGTTCGAGGCCAGCCTGGTCTACAGAGCGAATTCCAGGACAGCCCCCAAATACAGAGAAACCCTGTCTCGAAAAACAAAACAAAAAAACCACCTTCACACCTAAGCACAGCCATGGGCAATAAGGAACACTGGAAAAGCCACTTAGGCTTACATGATTAGCTTTTCTAGACCCATATTATCATCTAATGCTTACGCATTTAGAAAGAGCATTTTAAGCTGTGCCTTTTTTTTTTTTTTTGGTTGTTGACAAGTGATAGAAAATACTTTCCTTGGGCTGAGAGTAGGCCTTCGGAGATATACTGGAACACTGAAGTGAGTATGTCAGTCAACAGAATGGTAGCAATGAGGGCAGACAGTAAGGACCTATCAACTCCATGGCAAATGCTTCTGTGTGTAATTTCCTTCTGAATGGGCGGTGTCACACCAGCACCACACAGACCTAATAGCCTTGTTTTCAGACCAGTCCTTAGTCTGAATTAGCTGAACAGATAGTAACATGTTTAGAATTGACAAATAGTAACTTCCTACTAAGCCTGGCTGAGTTATGTTCTCCAATTCTTTGACTATACTCTGATTTTCCAGTCATCCATTCCTCAACACAGAATCAACTTTTTAGAACCTCCCCTTTATGAGCTTGAAAAACAATAATTCTTAAAAATATAGACATTCATAAAAGTCTATAACACCAAAGAGAACCAAAATGGGAGGGAACCAGTAAGCTTTTCCTAGATTCCAAGATGGATTTAACTGCTCAACATTTCTGATACTGAGATGCAAAGCTGATGTCTGTATGCATTTAATGTAGTATGCCATGAGTACCCAATTTCTTTAATAGTTCTTATGAATTTTAAGTGACACCCTTTACTGGATGGCACTACAGAACTAAGAAATATGCCTGCCAATTTAGAATGGGGGTGTCAAATAAGAGATTATGTCCTGGCATTAATGAAACCGCCATCTTAAAAGCAGCTCACCCCCGTAAATACACTCTAGCAGCTTTGTCCGTTACACTGTGCGCAGCTCACTAGACTGGTACAAAGGCATCTTACCTTCACCGCCTCCAGAACAGGCTCGTAGAGATCCGGAAACCCGGAGTAGTGATACATCATGCAGTGCACCAGCTCCGTTACCTGCACTAGGAAGGCTGTGCTGGAGGGCAGGCCGTCACTTTTGAAGGAGTGAACCAAGTTAACTACATGAGGGACAATCTGAAGAGAAAGAGACAAGCCCTCTGGTCACACAAGTTGACAGCATATCCCTAGCTTGTAGACAGAATGCAAGTGTTACATGATGAGCACACACTTTTCTTAAAGAAGCCACACACTGTTGGACTAGCAAGGCAAATCTAGTTTCCGAAGTCACATTATTATAACTGCATGAAAACTTATTTTTATTTATGTGTCTGTATGAATGTCTGCCATGTGTGTGGGTGCCCACTGAGGACAGGAGAGGGTGTAGAATTCCCCTGGAGCTGGAGTCACAAGTGGTTCTAGGCCTCTCCGGTCCTCTGGCAAGCTCTCTTAATTGCAGAACCATTCCTCCATCTCCTGTAATTTCATTTAATATGCTCCTCCTTCAGCTCAGCAGCAAAAAGTGTTTGTCACCAAGCCTGACAACCTAAATCAATCTACACCGTGGAAGGAGAAAATTCACTGATTTCCACACATATATTGTTGTCACACACACCCCATAAATAAAATAATTTTTTAAAAAGGACCAGTGAGATGACTTTGTATGTAAAGGTGCTGGCTACCCAGAAACCATATGCTAGAAAAAAGAGAACCAACTCCCACAAGCTGCCTTTTGACTTCTGTATGAGTGCTATGGTATATACACAATCCACCTAAAATACAAACTTACCGGAATATAAAAGTTCCAGTCATTGTTGTATTTAAAAACCACCTTCAGTTGAAACGTGCTATGATTATTCTATTGACTAGATCACTTGTTTTTAAAAAATTGTTTTGGGGTACGTATGGCTCAAGCCTCACCCTTGTGTATGTCGGCAAGTGCTCTACTATTGAGTTATACCACAACCCAATGAGATTATTTAACAGAACATTAAAAAAAAATCCCAAACTGGAATTAGAGAAAGAGCTCCATCTAGTGTGAGTTTAAAATTTTCAACTGAAAAATTACTGTACATTTTATGCCCCCGCCTTTAACCTCAGCTCTATTACAGTTAGCGGTGTGTCACACTCTAGCAGATGTGTGCAATACTATATGCCCTCATCTTTAACCTCAGTTCTATTACAGTTAGCGGTGTGTCACACTCTAGCAGATGTGTGCAACACTACACTGTCACCTACTAGGTCTGTGCTCCAGAACTGGGGGGCTAGAGAGGGAGAGGCACAAAAAGCTCACAATGCTTTAAATTTGTGATTTTAAAATTTAATTTCTTATTAACTGAATTTGTTTTTGGACAATTCACACACATATATAAACATTCTAATTATTTTCATTCTATAACCTCTCTCTCTTTAAAAATTCTCTTCTGGGGCATTTTATTTGTATGCCATTAAATTAATTCAAAATTGAGATTTGTCTGATAGACAAAGAATCTATGGATTCATTATCAATTTCAACACGCTGAGAACAATGACTACAGAAAGCACTCATCCAAAAAAATCAAATGAAATGACTCATTGCTGAGGTTTCCTTGAAACAAAGCCTTTGGATTTCCCTCAAAGGAGGAGGACTGGGCAGCCCATGTGAGCCTACTGTGCTGGCTACGAGCTGAGCGCCAGCAGGTGGAACGCTTTCTGCTTCTGCACGTCTCCTTGACTTGTCTGTCACGGTGCATTAGCACCCTAAAGCCATTCCTGCTGCTGCTGAGTTTCTACTCCTATAAATCATCAGACCTTGGTGAATGGAGATACCATGTGAATGTTTCCTGAAACAGACAGATTCCCAAATAACATCTTGTCATTCCTCATCTGCAGTAACTCAAAACTGCAATCAAATGCAAGCCAGCAAGCAGCTGGTTCCAGGTGGCAGGTAACAGACTATTAAAGACGGTGTCAGTGGACCGAGAAGGAGGAAAGGCCCCAAATGCAGGACTCAACCGTTCTGTGCCTTCCAGTGCCATCGCCAGTAGTCTCTGTCACACTGACTCTGCACTGTTGGTGTGCAAAGGCATCCTGCAGTGACAGCTCCCCGTACAGCAGTGACTTCTAATTGCTGGCAATCACTGTGAGTGTGGCAGTTTTGGTAACGTACGACACTTTCTGAAAATATATTCTTTGCCAGGCTATTCTACAAAGTCCATTTGTTAAGAATTAATATACATGTGATACTATAAGGCTAACCTACAGTCTTCTCACTAGACAGGCATGTGAGCTGCATGTTGACAAGTATTTCATAGAGAGCATGTGTCACACTTACCACATGGAATGCCTCTGGAGAATGCTGAAAACTAAGCAGCATGTGAGAGAGAACCGCAAGAGCACCGGGTCTCACAAGAGGAAACCAAAGTCGATTAAAAACCTGCGGAATGAGACACCATCCTCAGTTCACAGGACAAGCATTCACCCTTCCCTATGGCTGACAGCCCTTTCTGCTAATGTCCCCTCTTGCTGGAAAGTCCTATCACAACACATTGTTAGATTCTGGGGGAGAAAAAGGAAATACAGTAGGACTGAAACCAAAGAGAACTTAAAGATCCAAACAATTCTCAAAACTCCCTCATTTGGAAATATGTCCAAATATGTAAATAGGCAAGCATATAGTCCCCAGAGTCACTATTCACTCAGCCTTGTCAGTATGTATGGCACACCTGCTATTGGCCGGCACTGTTCTAGGTACTGTGGCTATACATGGCTTATGGCTAGAGGACAGGGAGAAGATAACAAAAAGTAATAAACAGTGATACATGCTAAAAATACAAGAACACAGCGACCAGGAAATACTGGGTAGCAAAGGAGTCTGTCGTTTTATAGAGGGAGGGTGTTTAAAATGCCACAGGGACAAGCTAAAGGGACACCAGCTTCACAGACACTTAGGGCAGACAGCACTGCCCCAGGCCTTCAAGACTGGCATGGCAGGACAATGTCACTGGAGGGAGAGTTAAGGCTAGAGCATCTGGAGTTGGGATGAGCGAAGCCAGCAAATGGAGTTCCTGTGCAACATTTATAAGGAGCCAGAGGTAGGAACAAGGGAGCCACTAAATCAATGCTACAAGAGATGATGACAACTTCGGACCAAGGTAACAGTGACGTAGCTGGTTAACAGTGGTAATAGGATTCTGGGTGTATTTTAAAGGCAGTGGCTGAGACAGTAAAGAAAGATAAGGGTTGCTTCAAAGACGAGGCCTAAGAGAGGGAAGCTATTTGAGATTGCTACTCATCAAGAGGGGGAGGACCAGGTTTGGGAGTAAAAATCAGGAGATTGTGGATAAAGTGAATTTAATTTTTCTGAGTATAGATAGGCTACTCACTTCTTCAGTTAGTTAGTATCCATGTCTTTGGAATATATTTTAGCTTTCTCCTGCTGCAGTTAATATTCTTATAGGAAAAAAAAAAGCAAAACAACAAAATCAAAAAAAAAAGCAAAAGAGAAAGATCTGAGTTTAGATAACTGAATAAAAGTGTGATGTTTTGAATAAGAATGGTCCCTAAAGGCTCATATATTTGAATGCTTAGTCACCAGGAAATGGAACTGTTTGAGAAGGATTGAGAGGTATGGCCTTGTTGGAGGAAGTGTGTTATTGGGGGTGGGCTTTGGTCTCTCTCTCTCTCTCTCTCTCTCTCTCTCTCTCTCTCTCTCTCTCTCTCTCTCTCTGCAGATCAGGAGATAAAGCTCTCAGCTACTGCTCAGAGCCATGCCTGTCTGTTTTCTGACACTATTATCATGCATTAACCCGCTGAAACTGAAGCAAGGTCCAAATAAGTGCTTTCATTTATGAGTTTTTCTTGGACATGGCGTCTCTTCATGGCAACAGAACAGTAACTACAATAAAAATGGATATAGAATTCAAGGGCAAACAATGAAATGAAACCAAAACCCCAGAAGGAGCTGGGATTGACATATGAAACAAATTTGTTTCTAACTTAAAAAAAGGGAGAGAAAAAACAAAACAAAAACTGTGGTGACTCACTGTGTCCTGAGTTTAGCAACACAGGAAGCAGTCTCAAAGGCAGTTATGTAGAGCACAGTGACAGAAGTCTGGTGATATGGACTGCAGAACTCATGGGAGCCAAACATGGCGCCCAATAACCATAACCTTCCTATTTGTGTGCCTATGGCAGGATTGTGAGTTGGAGGTCACTCTGTACTGGGTAGTAAAACAGTCTCCAAAAAGCAGAAGATAAAAACAAACCATCAGAACCACCACCAACAAAGCCGAAAAACAACAACAAAAGAGCTACTAGGTGGATTGTATTTTCACATTAAATGCTTGAAAATAGCAAACTGATTTCAACTGACTATCCTTACATTGCACTGGCTCTTGCCCCAAACCAGGGACGCACTCAGAAGTCTATACATTCCAATTGGCTGATCCACTTTGACTCACCAGTTCTATTTTCAGCAAAGTAACATCTATCAGAATAGTAAACTTCTGAACAGCTGCCAGTCCTTTCAGGAGAGCGATTACCCATGTATCCACATGCTGAGCCAGAGGCCAAGACAGCCAGTCAATCATTCTGAAAAGTGAAGAAAGACACATCAGTCAGGTGCAGCAAGAGTTATGGTAGGTAACCATTCACTTTGTGACTCAAAGTGAAGCTGGGGCCTGTCTTCAAGCACTTTCCAGTCTTGTAAGTTCAGTTTCTGTATTTGATGTATTCCCATAAGACTTTATGATAAATGATCATTTCTCATAACTATCAAATTTCAAATGGATGCTATATAGGGATATCAAGAACTTTTCAACAGTAACTGTTATAGGAGTAGTTTAAAGTCAGACATCTGAACCAAAATGTATGACTATCAACCAAGATTTTGCTTCTTGCTAAGTAGTGTAATGTGAATCGTACTATTATAGAGGTTACATTCTGAATCCTGGAACAAGAGTCTACCTCTTTCAAAATCCTACACACAATGACAATAGAAGAAAATTTCCAATCATAAAAATACCAGCTGTATAAATATTCTAATAACCTGATTTTCTTACATATCAAGCCACTTCAATGGTAAAAAGGGTTCTGATGGAACCTCTTTCTTTTTCTAATGCTAGAAATACAGCACACTGAAGACCAGTACAAGTCTTTGGAAAGCAGCCAAGCTAAATGCTTATGTAATCTGATGAAGTAATCTATTTAAGATAGATTAGATAGTAATAAAGAGTAAAGAAAAAATCTTCAGGTTTCTAAAGTCAGAGTAAATGGTTTAAAAATCTCAACTCACAGTTTATTTGTTGGGAGAATCTAAGTACCTTATTTTCTCTGTCTGAATTTTTTTTTTGTTCGAGACAGGGTTTCTCTGTGGCTTTGGAAGATGTCCTGGAACTAGCTCTTGTAGACCAAGCTGGTCTCGAACTCAGAGATCTGCCTGCCTCTGACTCCCGAGTGCTAGGATTAAATTCTTTCTGAATTTCTTTATCTGTAGGTTTATAAAGATGCTTATTTACAGGGCTCTTGTGAAGATTAAAAGGATAACACTGGAAACACTCATCATGACTGTAACCTACCACCAAATATTAATCCAGGGAGCAATTAGGATCTTTTAAAACCATTTATTTAAACCCAAACTCTAAGGTGGGTGGTGGTGGCACACGCCTTTAATCCCAGCACTCGGGAGGCAGAGGCAGGCGTATCTCTTTGAGTTAGAGACCAGCCTGGTCTACAAGAGCTAGTTCCAGGACAGCCTCCAAAGCTACAGAGAAACCCTGTCTCAAAAGAAAAATTATTATTGTTGTGTGTATATGTGTGCATGTATGTGTATATGCATGCTTTGACACAAACAAGGAGGCCAAAGTGTGGGTTCTGAGGAATCAACTCAGGTTGCCAGACTTGTAGAGCAAGTACATTTATCTCACTGAGCCAAGCGTCAGTCCAGCAATAAACACCTTGATTGCACAAATATAAATAGAGGATATAAACTGTGATCAAAAGAAAGAACGTGAGCTGGGCGGGCGTTGGTGGCCCATTCCTTTAATCCCAGCACTCGGGAGGCAGAGGCAGGTGGATCTCTGTGAGTTCGAGGCCAGCCTGGTCTACAGAGCAAGTTCCAGGACAGCCTCCAAAACCACAGAGAAACCCTGTCTCAAGAAAAAAGGCTACCATGTTAAAAGCACTGGCATCAGCATTATATAACTATCCGCCTCAAGATGGGAGAATCACCATTATCAGTCTTTTTATTTTGGCTTTCAAGACAGGGTCACACTCTATTGCCCAAGTTGGCCTTAAACTTGTGGAATCCTTTTATCTGGGCTCCAAGTGTTAGGTTTACAGCAGTATACACTATGCTTTTTTGCTTTTAAGATTTAAATGTTTTCAAAAGTGTGGATCTCAAGTACAATGGATACTAACTGCCAGTTATCTGGTGCCCTTCATTCCCCCCACAAACTTTAGGTCTTCTTTTTGTGACTTCTTACAATAATGGTTACAAGTCATTGAAGTAGTTGCTGTTAGCTACTCTTTATCATCCAACTATTGCAGGGCTGCTTTTCAGAAAAATCTGTAGCCAATATACAGAGAATAAGAAAGACATGTGTGCATTTCTGTAGAGAATATTCAAGCGGGGTGGTTACATGGTTGAGCTGGCAGAGTGCTTGTCGGTCAATCATGCACATGGCCTTCGGTTTGATTACCAGCACTTCATAAATCAGATATGGGGCTCAAGTTACGTTCAGTTACATACAGCTCGGGGAGGGGGAGGGGGAGGGTGTAGACTGTGATACATGATACCCTGTCCCAAAAGTGAAACAAGCTGGGTGTGCTGCTACATGCATGCCTTTAATTCTAGCACTTGGAGGCAGAGGCAAGCAGATCGCTGTAAATCAGAGGTCAGAAAAGCATATAACAAGACTCTCTTAAAAAAGAAAAAAACAAACAAAAAAACAACTCAATACCGTAGTAGTGACAATATAAGATACTGTGGAGGAATTTTAGTACCAAGTAAGTTCTGTATAAAGCTCTCAAAGCTATCTAAAATGGAAAGATAAGAGCAGGGCATGGTGGCTCACCTGTAATCTCAGTACTTAAGAGCAAGACTGCCATAAATTTGAGGATAGCCTGGACCACAGAATGAGTTCTATGCCAGCCTGGGCTAGACTAGTCTCAATCTGTTCCCCCTTTTCTCCCCAAGTAAAAGATCTGAGATACTATTAAAATTAATGCCAGTAGGTTAGCAACTGCAACAACTTCTTTTCGTTACATGGGAAATGCCCATGAAAATGAGGCGGCGTGAGTACCTGCCTTTGGCTCTTCGGACTCAGTGCCTGTGGACAGTGACACTGCAGGCCGCAGACTGTAAGGTCAGAACCTTCACGTCAGTGTAAGGAGGACTGAGTGGAAGGACAGTGGAGCAATGTCCACTTGACAAGGCTCTTACTTATGGTTAATCATTCATTAATCAGCCTTTTCCTTGAGTTCTCTTCTAGCTTCTTACCCTGCTGTGTATGGACTGAGTGTAGGCATCTTTCTCAGACTCCTGCTGAAATCTAACCTGAGCTGAGAAGTGACGCCTCTGCGAGGTACTAAGCCACGACAAAGGCCCTTGTGACAGGATGAGTAATCTAACACTAAAGATGAGTGCCCCTGCATCTCCCACCACAGAAGAATAAGTGGAAGAGGTCACGATCTTGATCTCAGAATTTTCACCCACCAGGACTGTAAGAAATGTACCTCTGTTGTTTATAAATTACCCAGACTAAGGCGTTATAGCAGCCTGAACAGGTTAAGACAGAAGCCATCCATGAGACAAGTATTTGAGTGTGTACTCTAGCTAATAAGGCATTAGGTACTGAGGAATGCTATTGTCAGGTTTACTTTCTGCCCCCAAATTGGAAGGGAAAGTCAGGAGACCTGTCAACAATCACAGTGTTACTGATGCCTGCTCCATGCTCTGGAATATAAATGCAGTTTCTGGGCTGGGCTTTAATTTAACTATGGCAGGCCCTTGTGTTCCAGTTGACTCCTCCAGGGAATGTGTTTCCTGCTAGTGCTTTGGATTTCTAGTGTTTGTAGTAAGGACATTTATTCCTATAGCTCAAAGAAATACACAGAGCTTTAAAACCACATTAAAACAGGCAATATTATGGGAAGCAACAAAACAGAGTTAATCACAAATTATGGAATATAAGCCAACTTTCACTTTTACAAGGCAGTTTGAGGACTCCATCCACCTTTCAGTCTGTCTAATAGATACGAATCTTAACACAGACCATTTGACTTTAGGCTTCTTTGAAAATTCTCAGGCAAGACCAGATTCAAGTTTCTCTGTGTCAACAGACACCTGGAGCTGAAGCCCATCTTTCTTTCTCAGAAGCTGATTACGATTACCCTCAGTTCTCATCATTTCACTGATTCCTGGGCTGTTTCATACTTGAATGTTATCTATGTCCTTGGACTAGATGTACATCTAACCAACTAGAAGACTACTATAGCAAAAACAGGTTTGATTTCTACAAATGGTAGACAGAATTCAAAGGACTTAGTGATATTAGTCAAAGTAAGAGAAAGAATGGAATTCCACTTGAGTCTAGATTTGTGATCTGAGAAGTTAGAAGCACAAGTTACAGATGAACTGGTCCCATTAACTAATAAACAGCAAAGAAGCTAGGGTGTGTTGTAGAGAGAGTGGCATCAGTGAGCATGGCACTCTCGTGCTTAACATACACTACTTCAGTTCATGTAACTAATGACAGACACACAGAAGCCACTGTAATCCTCACCGCCTGTTTAAACAGGCCAAATATATAAGATAGAAAAACCCAAGAAACAAAATTAAGCAGCTAAGAAACAAGAAAGTTAAAGTCCAATTAGAAAACAACACTATTACCGAAACACAGAAACTCAACAGCTGGAATAAGCACCACAGATGGTCACCTTCATAGAGGAAACTGAGCAGGTTTTAGGATGGTGCTGGAAACTTTCTTTCTTTCTTTCTTTTTTTTTTTTTTTTTTGGTTTTACGAGACAGGGTTTCTCTGTATTGTTTTGGAGGCTGTCGGTCCAGCCTGGCCTGGAACTCACAGAGATCCACCTGCCTCTGCCTCCCGAATGCTGGGATTAAAGGCGTGCGCCACCACCGCCGGCTGCTGGAAACCTTTTGTAAATGCAAAATACCATAAGGAGAAAAGCCTTAAATGCAACCTACCAAATACCCTGATTTAGAAGCACAGTCTGGTGTAGAATACTGGGTGTGCTTACCCAGCTTGTGGCTGATTTGGGTGTTATGGCTCACTGTGTCTACTTAGCATTTCAAGAAAGTATCATACTGCCGGGCGTTGGTAGTGCACGCCTTTAATCCCAGCACTCGGGAGGCAGAGGCAGGTGGATCTCTGTGAGTTCGAGGCCAGCCTGGTCTACAAAGCGAGTTCCAGGACAGCTTCCAAAACAATACAGAGAAACCCTGTCTCGAAAAACAAACAAACAAAAAAAAAACAAAAAAGAAAGTATCATACTTTATACTCTAGCCTAGGAAAAGCAGAATTCAAAATTCAAAGCATGGCTTCTACTGAATGCTTGTTTTGGCACAATCATAAAGTTGAGAAATCATAAACCGAGCCAACCTAAGTCAGACACTGCCTGCTGGTGTCTTCCTCTAAAACCCAAGGCCTTGCTTTCTCTTACTTTAGTACATGGTCACCTCAATGAACCCTTCCTTAGCCATCTTCCTGAAGACTGCAAACCACCCTTCTTCTTGTCTACCTTTCCCAATAAACACTTATTATCATTATCTGATATATTACACTATTTATTTTATGTTCTAAAATGAAACTTAAATCCAAAACAAAATCAGTTTAATTATTTAATAGCAGGGCAAAAAAAAAAAAAAAAAAAAGCCAGCCTATTTAACCAGGTTCACAACCGTCCACAACTCCAGTTGCAGGAGCTGATCTCTTTGGATGCCAAGCATGCATATGGTACACATACATACACAAAAGCAAAGCACACACCTAAAATAACATAAATCCAAAGAGGCAAGGACAAAGGTATAATCTATGGAGCCCAGTTGAAAGAGAAAACAAAATCCCTTCCTGGGAAGAGGAACAAAATCAAACCCAGAACCATATATCGATAACAACCACAACCCCACTTGGGAAGGCTACAAGAAATAGTAAGGAATAAAGAATCTAGGAAAACAATCTAACCAAATCTAATTCATTTGAAGAAGCGTTCCTTAAGTTTTCCACTCTGCACACAGAAAGCCATAATGTCACCTCTTTCTTCCCGTAGACAACAAAGTACCTGCAGAGAGCTTGGGTCATGCTCGCATCTTTCACATTGGGATCGGCGGTCAGGCTCCTGATGAGGACTGTGATCATCTGAAGAGGGATATGTTGCACAAGGCTTGCCAAGGCGACTGAGGGCTCGAAGGAAGCATCTAGTTTTCAGTAGGAAAGATAAACAGAGCAAGCAGGTTCAGAGTGAAGAAGTTGAAGGGACACACACACACTTTTGCAGTGAAGATGCTACAAGAAGTTGCTATACTATATCTCATGAGCAGACTCTAAATTGAAAGTTAAGTCATAGAAAAGAGAGGTCACGAGTGAATAACAATAATCACTCATTCTATAAACACCAAAGTATAAAAAACACTGTTACATTTAGTTAATAAGCTACTTCATTGTTAATGTCACATTTTTGGGGGTTAAAAAAAAAGAACCAGTCAGATATCATTCTAATTCTAAAATAATTAAGAAACATTATTCTACTCTATGGGAAACTTAAAAATCTTGAGTACAAATATATAAATGTAATATAAATGTTTATATAAATGTAAGGCATTAAGATGGTAGCTTCACTACTACAGTTGAAAGACTAAGAAATCTAACAACTATGACAAACCACAAGTACAATTACAGGATGGGGAAGAGAATGTACCTAGTATATAATAAGTGCATTACATTATACAGATTTTAAAAATCGACCCTCATTTCTGGTTAAGATAAAAAGACGACAGCTTTCTTCACAAGTTCAATTTGACAGATTTTACAGCACCTCCAAAGATCAGACACAGACAAAATTCTGAGGTGAAAGTATTTTCTTTCTTTCTTTTTTTTTTTTTGTTCTTTTGAAACAGGGTTTCTCTGTATTGTTTTGGAGGCTGTCCTGGAACTCTCTCTGTAGGCCAGGATGGCCTCAAACTCACAGAGATCCGCCTGCCTCTGCCTCCCGAGTGCTGGGATTAAAGGCGTGGGCCACCACCGCCCAGCGGTAAAAGTATTTTCTAAGTATTATCCTTTGATCCTTCCCAAGTTTCTGAGTATGCAGTTCTTGATAAAGACAAGACAAGCATCTACCTAAGCTGCCATACTTCATACTTGTTTTCATGCTACCTGGATCTCTTGTCAGATACATTGTTGTGGAGTGTTAATACTTTAAACTCGGACAATTTTACAATAGATTGTGCACGACCCATGAATTCTTTAAAAAAGAGAGAACACTGAGAAACAGAAAAATAGCTTCAGGAAGATGATGATGGGTTACGTACAGTAATGACACCGTGGGAAGCATCATATGAGACCATTAGTCAGTAATGACTAGAAGTTTTTCATGATGGCTGTCAGCCTGTGAGCGTTCCAAAACTGGAGCACAGGCTGTGTAATTAAATGACTTGCTCAGTGGCAAAGGTCTTTGGACTTAGGCACCCTCAACCTTTTGGCTACAACCCGCTTGACTTGATCCCGAACAGGGCAGTGAAATGCAATACAATTTCGGATAAGGGAATTCAGATTCGCGGTCCGTCAGGAGAGCCTCACAGAGGAGGATCTACCCAAACAAAACCCGCTTGCTGACCTTTTTAGTCCTCAAGGGAGAAATGTTTCCGGGCAGAAAGGGGTAGTGTGTTTGAGACTCGCGTTGGATTTATCATTTCCAAGGCGTATTCTCCTGGAATAGAGCGACCCTTACCTGTGGAAGAGATGCTCGCAAAAACTTCTTGCAGAGAAGGTAGCAGCGTGGAGGGCTCGGCCTTCCAGATATTCTGCAGCAAGCTACTCACTTTGGTTACCTGGGAGACGTACTCCCGCAGCTCCTTCTCCCGGGTGGACACGCACTGGAAATGCCCTATCGTCCGGACCAGCTGCTGGCAGAAGGTGATGGCCAGCTTCCCCTTGGGGACGCACTGCACGAAGTCCGTCAGGAGGTCGCTGAGGCGGGCGCAGAGCGGCGGCTCGGGCCGCTCGCCCACCACCCGCAGCAGCTCCGCCTGCAGCAGGCCGAAGAGGTCCAGCACGGACGGGCAGCTCCTGATGAGCCGCAGGCCGTTGTGAATGTAGTCCAGGATGGCCACGTCCTTCCTGTCCAGGGAGCGGTAGCCCCGTTGCAGGAGGCCCAACACGAAGGTCTTGTTGAAGAAGGACTCGAACTCGGGCCGGTGGTAGCGCGCGTAGGCCTCCAGCACCTGGTGGCCCACCTGGCGCTGGAACGGGTCCCCGCCCTCCAGGATGAGTCGGGTCGTCAGGTCGAACATGGCCCGGCACTGCGCCTCGTCGAGCCCGTGCTCGGCCGACTCCACCACCTTCCGCACGATCATCCGCTTGAGCGGCAGCGGGTGCGAGGAGCTCACCAGGCCCTCCAGGATCTTGTCCATGGTCGCCACGCTGCAAGGCCGGGCCCAGGGGACGCGGGGCGGGCGGGCGGCGGCGGCGGCTCGGCGGGGGTGAACTCGGAGCCGGGCAGCGGCGGCAGCAGCGGCAGCAGCAGCGGCAGCGGCAGCGGCAGCGGCAGCAGCAGCGGGTCCGGCCACCGCCAGCGCCGCCGCAGCAGCCACATTTACCGCGCCGCCCGAGCGCCCATGCGGGCCGGGGGCCGGGAGAGCCGGGGGTCCCGGGGCGCCTAGAGGCCGCCGGTGCCCGCGGTTCGCCCGAGGTCCGCCCGCGGCAGCCTCGCTGGGCCCGCGACCCCGCTCAGCATCCGGGCGCGAGGGCGGCCAGGCTTCCCCGCGGGTGGGCAGGCAGAAGACAGCCGGCCCGGGCTCAGTCAGGAGGCGCTGTCCCCGAGAGCACCGCGAACTGCCGGGACGGCCCGAGGAGCTGGAGGCGGCGGCGGCGGCGGCGGCGGACACCCCTGACCCGGAAGCAGAAATACCGGCAAGCGGGACGCGAAGCTCCGAGGTGTCCCCCCCGGGTTAGGTCCGCCCCTCGCCCCACCCACTTTTTCCGGTTTCCCCGCCCCCTCTCCTCGCCTACATTCTACTCGCTGCCTTCCAGCCCCGCCCCTTCGCGGCCTTCCGCCCCCACCTAGCTCCTCCCCGCCCCCCCCCGCAGGCCGCGGGCAACCCCGGTCCCTGACGCGCAGGCGCCGTGGCGGCGCTGAGCCGCGCCGTCACTTCCGCGTCACTGGAGGCCGGGGTGGCGCGTCACAGGCGGACATCCGGAAGCGCTGCCGCCGGCGTCTTTGAGGGAGTCCCTTGCTGCTTTTAGTTTCCCGTCGCCGTACCTGGGCTAGAGGGGGACCCAGAGAGCCGCTGAGCGCGGCCGGGCGCGTCGTGCCCGGAGCTCCCGGAGGCAGACAGCGCGGGAGACGCCGTCCGGGTGTGCTCTTGGCGGGGTGGGGCGGGGCGGGGCGGGGGAGCCAGCGCCCGCAGCATCTCCCCCGCGCTCCCGAGCAGGATCGGGTTCAGGACCCCTTTCGGCCGGGGTAGAAAGGGAGGCGGCTGAGCCTGCAGCCGAGCACGGAGGAACCTTTTACCCTGCCAGCCCGGGTCGCGAGGCTCGTTTGGAGGGTGTTGTGTCTGAGGACGTTTTGGAAACTTGGGGGAGTGAGAAAAGTGTAAAGAATAAACACACTTCTTGGGGGAAAGTCTTTTAAAAGACCTTTTTTTGGGTATGGACGGGCTCCAGTGCCCAGATGGCTGGGTCCCCCCCTCCACACTCCCTCCCCAGGAAACGATTGCTGAAGTAAAGACAGCGCTGGAAGCTCACACACTGAGTTGTGGTAATAAGTGCAGTTAGTGAGCTTTTGTGTGCTGTGCACGGTGTGTAAGCCGCGCCTCAAGCGGGCTGAGGATGGAAAGGTGTGTATGTGTGTGTGTGTGTGTGCCTGTATAAAAGAGTACTTCGCAAAGAAAACTTTTGGTTGGTTTGTTTTTTCGAGACAGGGTTTCTCTGTGGCTTTGGAGGCTGTCCTGGAACTTGCTCTGTAGACCAGGCTGGCCTCGAACTCACAGAGATCCGCCTGCCTCTGCCTCCCCAGTGTTGGGATTAAAGGCGTGCACCACCAACGCCCGGCTTTGCAAAGAAAACTTTTGACGATGCCGTAAGCTTTCATTAAAGATCTTCTGCAGCAAGGAAGGCTGCATGCGGTCACCATACATGTGCCCTTTCAAGTTAAATCCCAAAGATTCTAAACGATTTTCAACTCTAGACCTGGGCATGTGACCAAGCGGTCAGAGTACCTGACAAGTTTTTCTGGATTTTACCACCCCCCCTCCGTACTGAAACAAACAAAAACCTGAGTCGTATGCTTTCACTTTGGAAAATGTTGCCTAATTGTAGCTTCTTTCAACCTTATTTAACAATAGCCGTGAAACCAGACGTTGTTGGTTACTTTTATATACCTTTATGTGTCCAAAAGACAAAAAAGGTAGCTTGTTTCCATTTGTTCAAATTGTTTTTCTTAAGTCGAAAACATGAACACATCAAAATATTTAACACATCCATTTTCATGATATGAAAAATAGCAGTAGAGAGGTGATAAGAGCTTGGTGACGGGGAACTGGAGACTTGGTTCTAAGGACGAGATGAGAAAAAAAGATTTGGATCTAGACCCAGGAATGGCTTTAGAACTCCTTTTTCAGATAGGTAGAAGATAAAGCTATAGAGAAAAGTTTGGTTGTCTTTGCTGCTACATTTGAAAACAAATGTAGCAAAGTAATTGTGCATTTGTTACTTTTGTCCAGGCTGCCCTCAGAAAGACTTAGTTGAGTATTATGTTGACTTACTGGTTGCTGCTGCCTCCCACCTCTCTAATGCTGGCCTTCGCTGCCTTTATCAGTATGCACCGCTTCGTGAAGAATTTAAATATAAAGCAATTCCACTTCTAGACATATACCTCAAAGAATTAAAGCAATGACTAAGTAAACATCAGGGTTCCTGGCGTCATTATTTAAAATGGCCTAAAGGTGAAAACTATTCACGAACAACATGAGTGGTTAAATGAAATGTGACACAGAAATACAAAGGGATGGTATTCAGCTGTAAAAGAATGAAATTTTGATACGTGGATGAATGCTGAACACACTAGCCTAAATAAAAAAGCTACTCACAAGCCGGGTGGTGGTGGTACATGCCTTTAATCTCAGCACTTGGGGGCAGAGGCAGGAGGATCTTCCAGACCAGCCTGGTCTATAAGAGCGAGTTCCAGGACAGCCTCGAAAGCCATAGAGAAACCCTGTCTCGAGAAAAAAAAAAAAGCTACTCACAAAACAATAAATCCGGTATGATTCCATGTATGTGTGGTAACTAAAATAGTCAAGTCAATAGAGACAGAAAAATAGAGGTTTCTTGAAGGGTAGGGAAGGAATAAGGGTATTTATTTAGAAGGTGTACATTTCTGCCTAGAAAGATGAACAGTTCTGGAAATGAAGAGTAGTATGATAATGTGAAAATACTCTGCCACTGAACTTGACACGTTAAAGGCAAGTTTTATGGCTGGAGACCTATAATACCAACACTCAGGAAATAGTGCAGGAACATCAGGAGCTTGGAGTTACCTTTATGTAGGTCCATCCAGGCTATATGAAATGCTGTAGAAAGACTGTATAAAGCAGTCCACCTCAAGATGATCAAAATACATGAAACATTTAATTGAAAAGGGCATACGGATGGCAAATAAGTATAGGAAAAGATACTCAGTACCAGTTGCCGTAAAAGCAATGTGAATTAAATCCATGGGGTACCACAACACTTAGAACGGTGAACTTTAAAATTGGTGACAGTTCTGGCAAGGATGTAGAGAAAATATATATTATTGGTGTTAATGTAAAATGATGTAGCTCCTCTGAAAAATTACTTGGCAGTTTCTTTTTAAAACGGTCTCATTATGTAAACCCAGGTTTGCCTTAACTTGCAATCTTTTTGCCCCAGTCTCTGAAGTACTAGAATTACAGGCATGCTTTCCCACATCCATCTTACTTGGCAGATTCTTAAAATCAAACATGTTGGCTGGAGCCACGGCTCAGCACTTAGGAGGGCATACTGCCGGTGTTTCCATTGAAGTTCCCACAGTGGTTTGCTCGCAGAAGCTTCTAATTCCAGCTCCAGAGAGACCCAGTGCCTGTGGCCTAGTGTGCACTTGCACCGAAGTGCACATACCCATCTCCACTCCCACACAAACATGATAACCTTAAAAATCTTCCAGAATTAGACATAATTATCACGTGGTCATGTAGTTGAGCTCCAAGATACTTCCGAGAAATGAGGACTTACACTCAAATAAAAACAGCCATACATGTTTATAGTAGTTTTATATATAATACTCAATAATAATGGCAATCAGCAGAACGGTTAAACTGGATAAATGAACTGGTTCATTCAAAGCATAGAATACCGACAAGAAAAAGCAATGGACTACTGATAGGCACAGCCGTTTGACTGGTCCCGGGGCATTATTCCAAGCCAAAGAGGCGATCTCCAAACAGTGGTTTATACAGTATTGTCAGAGTGTTTTTAGAGATGAAAGGCTGGTGCTTGTTGGGGTTTCGGGTGGTAGAAGAGGGTGGGACAACTAAAGGAGTAGGCACTCAGTTGACTCTGGGACTGGTTCTGCACCTTGAAAAACTGACATGTTAGCCCTACATGATACATCATACTGACATCAACTTCCTGATTCTTACACGTTGTGCTATATTTAGGTAAAATGCAGAGCACTGGGGGAAATGAATTAAAGGGTTCAAAGGATTTTTATTTGTAACTTTTTGTAATCGATTTCAAAATAAAAAGACAAATGACTTCCCGTTCTCATATCCACCCTGAGTTTGTAAGTGGTCAGAGCCTATGATGATGTGATTCTGTGGCACCCTGTGTTATTCTTCCCTCCAAGCAAACAGGCTGCCTCAGTCTGTGATGTTTAGAATGCTGATGCTGAGCTCTCCAGATGGCATGTCAAGAGGCGAATGTAAACACGACTGTGCATAGGCGATCGACTTAACTGAGGTTTCGCCTTTGTCTAGTTATGTGTAACTGAAGAACAATATATGAATAAATCTTGGTGTCCAGGAACAGAAGTTCTCATTTATACTCACCATTAAGCTAAAAAGGAGCTAAGAGTTGTGTGTGATAAAGAGTCCAGCATGTCTGCGTCTACCCATGTGAACTATGGGATTGCTGACTGTGAAGAATAGTGTAGACACACTGTCTTAGGTTGCTTGAGATGCCTTGACAATGTACTGCACACTGGGGGTGGGGGGCAACTGAAATGCATGCTCTCACAGCTCTGGGTGCTAGAAGTTTTAAATGAGGTTGCCAGCAGGCCTCTTCCTGGTTGCCACCTTGCTGTGTCTTCATGTGAGCATTTCTCCTTGTGTGCATGGTGGAAAGAGCTTCCACTCTGTCACGCCACTTTTTTCTCCCCTCCTCTAAGAGCAGAAGGAGGACTTGGTGGGGGAGAGGAAGGGGGTCCAAAGAGAATGTATATATGTATGCATGTATGTAGTATGTATGTATGCATGTATATGTATGCATGCATGTATACTTATACATATGAATGCAGAAGTGCAGCTGTTGTGGGGAGGAAGGGGAATATGGAAGGCAGGAAGAAGTAGGACCAAGGGAGGGTCGTGTGGGTTAAATATGCTCTTCTCTCTCTCTCTCTCTCTCTCTCTCTCTCTCTCTCTCTCTCTCTCTCTCTGTCTGTCTGTCTCTCTCTCTGGTGTATGTGTGTGTGTGTGTGAGAGAGAAGAGAGACAGAGAGAGAGAATGGGGGAATAGAAAAAGGTCGTAAGAGGGGAATGAAAAAGTGTGATGGAATTCATGTAACATGGAAGCAGAAAACAGTACTCACTCTTTGACTGGAGGAAGACCAGAAATGGGTGGGGTGGCTAAGGGACAAGTAAAACAATGGGGGAAGGAACAAATTAGAACGGTCTATAATGCACCTATATACAATTGTGCCATAATGAGACATATTACAACCCATACTAACTTGAAAAGGAGCTCTTAAAGGAAATGATTGATTAGTTATCCAGATGCACCAGGAGTAAGGCAGTGGCTTCTGGCTGCAGTAACTGGCTATTCAGATAAGTCCTGCCATGCCTGGGAGCACTGAGCCCTTGTTTTCTCTTCGTCTAACTCACTGCATGTCTGTTACGTCCTGGCTCCTTTCCTCTGGGCTTGTTAACTCACCCTTCAGGGTGTCAGCTCAGAGGGCTCCATGTCTCAGCAGTTTTGCCCCGGTGACAGAATGCCTGATATAAACAACTTCAAAGGAGGAGAGGGTCGTTACACACGGGTCGAGTTTTCCATGTGTGCTCACTTGGCTCTGTGCTTGGTCAAAGCAGCATGACTGGGAGGGTGACGCAAGAGCTAGAGTGTGGGAAGGGGCGAGGTGCAGCCCTCGGGGTCGCGCCGGCGACCTGCTTCCTCCGCCCAGGCTTCACCCATATGTCTCCAACTCGTAGTGATGGCATCATCCTGTTGATCCTACACTTCATCAGTCCCTTCATTCCGTGAGAGCCCTCCTGATCCAGTCTTTAGAAATGCCTCACGGATCTGCCGGAGCTGTACTTTACTGATCTTGTAGGGGTTTCTTTCCCGAAAAACATATGTACGTACATACATACATGTTGAGACAGGCTCTCCCTAGATAGTCCTGGCTGTCCTGGAATTCACTGTGTAGGCCAGGTGGCCTCAAGCCCACTTGAGGTCTGTCTACTTCTGCCTTTCAAGTGCTGGGATTAAAAGTGTGCAGCCTGCCTAGCCAGCCTAGGGGTTCCTAACCCATTCAAGCTGGCAACTGTACCAAACTAAAGCAATAGCCAGCTATCCTATAAACTATCTTCATAAGTGTCCTATATTTCTAGCATTTATCACAATTACATTTCTATGCTTCTTTTTTTTGTTGTTGGTTTTTTTTTTTTTTTTTTTTTTCGAGACAGGGTTTCTCTGTAGCTTTGGAGGCTGGCCTCAAACTCACAGAGGTCCGCCTGCCTCTGCCTCCCGAGTGCTGGGATTAAAGGCGTGTGCCACCAACGCCCGGCCATTTCTATGCTTCTTATTTGTGCTATATGCTAAGTACAAGCTCCTTACAGGCAAGGTCATCTCTCCTGCTCATTACCCAGCACCCAGCACAGTATCTCCTTGCTAACCTTGTGATATTAAATGTTCTGTGGTTCTCCATGTTCCTAGTGCTGTGGTGACCCCAGCCATAAAATCATTTCACTCCTCCATAAGTGTAACTTTGCTACTGCTATGCATATGTAAATATTTGTGTTTTCCGATGGTCTTAGGCCACCCCTGTGAGAGGGTTGTTCACACCCAAAGGAGCTGTGACCCACGGGTTGAGAATCCCCGTCCTAGCACTTAACACTCAAAGGTTATTCAAAAAGTTGATCTTTGTTGTAACAAAGTCCTTTTGTTGTATGCTCATGTGTCGATTTTCAAAGAAATATTTGCCAAGATGTTACTATCATAGACTTTTTATTGTAACATATATTGTAACACACACAAAAAGATAAATATTTGTTTGATTTTTTAAAAATTGCATTCAGACATTAAGTTTGCACAAAAGCAATGATTATTGGGGTTTGTATGCAGGATCACAACCAGTAAAACAAACAAACAAACAAACAAACAAAGAAGCTTTTTCTTTGGTAGCCGCTTTGGTTTATCACCGCCAGCCGCCTGGGCTCTGCCGCTTTGTAGTCCCCAAATAAACACACAAGACGCTGTATTAATTATGAAGCTGTTGGCCTTGCTTGTCTCTTACTGGCTAACTCTGCTTTAAGTAATTATCCCATAATTGTTAATCTAAGTATGTCTCTTATCGGAGAGGTTTCCGGGCTTCCTACCCCAATGGTGTTACATCTCGAACTCTCTCGTGTTTCTCCTTCCCAGAATCCTCCTGGATTCCTAGCCCCACCTATCTAGATTCCTATTGGCCAGACAGTGCTTTATTAGCATAAGACTTCCCCAACAAAACCAAACTTCTTTTTTTTTGTTTTTTTGTTTTTTTTTTTTTTCGAGACAGGGTTTCTCTGTAGCTTTGGAAGCTGTCCTGGAACTCACTTTGTAGACCAGGCTGGCCTCGAACTCACAGAGATCTGCCTGCCTCTGCCTCCCGAGTGCTGGGATTAAAGGCGTGCGCCACCAAAGCCAGGCCAAAAACAAACTTCTTAATCACTTCCAAACATAATAAATTATGATTTCTAGTGAAAAACATTTCTATGCTAATACATTAATTTTTTTATCTTTTTACTCTGATAATATTTTTGGAATTACAAATTACAATTGGCAGTTATAAATTACAAATAATCTCTTGCTTTATCTTCCTCACTAACCCCACAGTTACATTTTTTGTTTTGTTTACATTCTTATCAGAATTACTGCCTGATAAATTCTGTTAATGTCAGAAGGAAAGATGAAATTGTAGGAAACCTATGGCAGTTTTACAGTTCATTGCTTAGGGTACTTGGTAGTGAAATCATTAGGCTGGCCTTAAATTATGCTCTAACATGTATAAGTGTCTACACAGGTAGTGCGATGTGGTGGTATCTTGTTTGTACCAGTGGAGAGTGTGTGAAGATCAGTGGAGCTAGCCACTCTGTAACCACAGAGGTCTGGAGGTCTGCACAGACAGACAGGAAGTGAGACGGCTGGGAGGAGAAAGGTGTATAGGCGGGAGGAGACAGGAACCAGCTCTCTGTTCCAACGGGAAGCTCATGAGGTAAAGGCTTTAGCATGCTCCTCCTCTCTGATCTCTCAGCTCTATCTCCCCTATATACTCCAGGCTTTTATTTTTAAGATCTATTAGAACTCATGTTACAGGGTGAGTTTGTGAAGAGGCTGAGCAAGCTACTTAATTTACGACACACACGTATCCACATAAATTTTCCACGTTTCACTTTTTCTAGAATATTTATTAAAGTTGTTGAATGAATTTATCATTCACTATAAAGGCAGTTCTTTTATCGGATGACATACAAAGGCCATGATAGTTATTAACTAGGGCTTCCACACTGGATACATCCTACCAATAAATTCTCAAAACGTTTCCCTCTGCATTTCCGTTATTTCTTCAGTGTCAGGTGGATCTCGGGTCTCAGCAGATCTGGTGATCAGCTTCCCTTAGATTTCTGGATGTCAGAGCTTCTCTGGTCCTGGGCTTAGGATGATTTCTTCATCAGAGAACCCGATGGAGCATGCGGCTTGACTCTCAGAATGTCCCTCTTAGGCAACACCTCCTTGTTACCCATCACCACCTGTAAAGAAGGGCGACTCTGCTGAGCAGTTTCCACAGTTGACAACAGACCTTGCTAACCTTTGAGACATTAAATATTCAGTAAAACGTGTTACTTTTATGTTTCGAGGCTTTAACCAGGAACGTTTGTTCTTAGATTTAACAAGGTAGAAGAAAATACCTGTCCTTTGGGATGAGGGTGTTTGTCACATTTCACGTTAAAGTGTCAGTCCCAGATTCTTGTTTAGAATCCCGGCCCCCAGTCGGTGGTGTCACATTGGAAGGTGGGGCCTAGGCGGTGGACTAGGCCACTAGGTGGGAAAGCCGCACTTGGCCAGGGTTCTTTCTTTGCCCACAGCTTCCTAAGCTATTTTGATGTGAAAGCCTTCGTCACAGGCGCTCACCAATGTGATTGGAGATGCTTTGTGACGCCTTCTGTAGTGACGGACTGCAGTCATCTGAAACTGAGCCAAGAGCCTTTCCCTTCCTAAACTGTTTCTGCTGGCTTGGAGTGGAGCAGGACGGGCAGGTAGGGTGTCTGAGCCAGCTTCAGCGATGAAGTACTCTCACGGGCTCAGTACTTTTGCTTGAAGTATTCTTTTTAGCTTGAAGACACAGCTGTGGGGGTGCCAAGCAACAGTTCTAGGGTTGGGAACCAAGAAGGCCATCTTTCTTCCTGTTTTTGGTCTTGTACGCTCTGTCTAGTTTGAGTTGCAGATTCATGAAGATATATCCCTGTTTTCCAAAACACACACAAAATTTGGTTTTATTTCAATTAATTTTAACCTTGGGTAAATCACATGGATTTTTAGTTATTCATTGGCATAATGCTAGTACTACTCTATTCTCAGAGATGTTCTATAGAGTAAAATGTGTTAATAATGTAACAATAGGCTCATAGAAAGAATAGTTTTCCCTTTATATTGGCAAGAAACTGGTTATAAAAGCAATAGAAGCTTAAGTTCCTTGTATAGAGTGATGTAATATTTTGTATGGCTGAGAAAAAAAATCAATAGAACCAAATCTTTTAACCCTCCTACAAACCTGGCTGGGTGTTGGTGGCGCATGCCTTTAACCCCAGCACTAGGGAGGCAGAGGCAGGCGGATTTCTGTGAGTTCGAGGCCAGCCTGGTCTACAGAGTGAGTTCCAGGACAGCCTCCAAAGCAATACAGAGAAACCCTGTCTCGAAAAACCAAAACCAAAACCAACCAACCAACCAACCAACCAAACAAACAAACAAAAAAAACCCCACTATAAGCCTGGGACTTCTCTCTAAGATCTCTCTCCCTCATATTCTTTCTCCTTGCTTCATTACCCCCATCTTACTCTCTGCCTTAAAAAGCAAAAGTTGTGGGTTGAATTGCCATTGTAACTATGATTAAGATCATTAGGAATAAGGAGAGTGAAAGTGTAAATGTGTTTAGCTCCCAACTGTAATTTTTGACTGGTAGAGAAAACTCTGAGGGCTAGGAATGCAGCTCAGTGGTGAAACGCTCCTCCTCCCATGCAAGAAGCCTTGGGTTCAGCACCCTAGCAAGTCATACACGCATGTATGTGCACGCAAATAACACACCACACACACACACACACACACACACACACACACACACACACACACACGAGGGAAAAGCTCAGAAAGCTGGGCATTCATGTTTATTGGGAATAAAATTTCTTGTGAGAGCATTGATGACAGTAAAGGGTTGTAATAAAGGTGTTAGTAATCGCAAATATCAATGCTTCAATTACAATTCTCTATTACAAATGTGCTCATGAAAGGAGAACTAAAACCACCTTTTTGGTTTTTATTTGTTTGAGATAAAGTGATAATAGCACCATTTTAAAGTTTGAACATAACCCACAGGCATGTCATGCAGAAGAAGAAAACCTGTCCTCTTCTAATGATACTTGCAATGTAAAATTCATGGTGCTGTGTTTATCTAACCCAAACAAGTTCTCTGTCTCACTACACTTCACAACTGGGCCAACTGGTTAAACTGGGCATTAGTCAAATTATCTGAAAGTGATATATTACAGGGAGAAATTAATGACCATCTTTAGCCTGGATTGTAGTAGACAGATATTCTAGTTTAAATGAGTTTTTTTTTCTGTTTCTTACCAACAATATGTACTATAGCAGCCTTAATGTCCTATGGTTTCTTGTAAGACTAATAAGAGGCCTTATAGAAATGTGTCTCAACTAATCCATACACATATGACATGAGCATTACTGAAATCAGTTAAATTGTGGTGGAATTCAGTGTTGCTTCAGCTCCAGAGTTTAACTAGTTTCTCATGTTTTGTATCTCAGAACGTCCTAATAGTGTTAAGACTAAGTTGTGAAACCACAGCATCTGTTTACACCATTGACTTAGGCTATCCCTATCAACTGTGGCCTCATTGCTCTGAAGTCTGATATTCACTTCTAAATATTTCTTTTTGCTGTGCCCCAGAGCTTCCTCTTCTCAGTAGTACCCTTTGTTCTTACCTCAGTGAAGGCAGCACCCTTAATTTTTCTTTTCTCAGTGGGAAAAGGTTTCTTTGTTGTTTTTCTTGAGTTTGTTAACTCAAGTGCCAGGTCTTTTGTACACCTTGTGATTTTTTTCTCTCTTTCAGCCTTGTCCTGTGGCATCAATTTCTCTCCACTCTGTTTTTTCCCTCCACAGACACACATGTACCTTCCCTCAATCTTATCACTGTCTGATTTGTCTGCCCCTTAGGATTTTGCAGTGTTTCAATAATAGTTCATAAGGTGACAAATAATAAACACTCTACTCCCCCCCCCAGTGTTTATTTTCCTCTGGAGGCACAGGAGTCACTCCTCAGTGAGCTTCAGAGGCCCTTGATGGAGGCATTTTGTGGAATGAAACTCTTTGAAATTAGTAACATTTTAAAACCTGTCAAATAGCCGGGCGTTGGTGGCACACGCCTTTAATCCCAGCACTCGGGAGGCAGAGGCAGGCAGATCTCTGTGAGTTCGAGACCAGCCTGAACTACCAAGCGAGTTCCAGGACAGCCTCCAAAGCCACAGAGAAACCCTGTCTCGAAAAACAAAAACAAAAACAAAAACAAACAAAAACCTGTCAAATAATGTGCCGTTTACCTTAGGGTGTCTACTCTGGGATCCTCATTGCATCTTAAAACAGAACTTGTCATTTTTAAGATTTGACTTCTCCGTGTTTCCAGGTAATAGATTAGCCAAGCGCTTTTTCATCAACTACTCACCCACACCGACAGGAGATGTGTCTTCTGGGTCAGAAACACTTGTCTTGCTTCCTCTTGCCTCTCCTTCCTGTGGGAGTGGTGAGGGGCCCCAGCCGGAGCCTGCTCACACAACACAGCTAGTGTTCTAAGAGCTCGACTAGATACTCCAGTGCTTTTGGAAGGTTGCTTGCTGCAGACTCACCTGTGAGAACCGGCCTGGGCGAGGATTATGGTGGGGCCCACACTAGGTGCCTAGGGCAGTGCCGCCCTTCCCGTAGGTCCCTTCTGCCCTGAGCTGTCTCTCTAACAACACGTGAGGAAACAGATCCTGCACTAACGACTTAGGAAAGCACTACTTAGGTATTTCTATGCACTGCTGTCAGACAGACACAAGAGCAGGTTCTTCACAACGGGACAGTGCTGTCAGCTTCCATCTCTTCCTAACAAGCATTCACCTGTGTTCTCCCAAGTTCTCCACATCTTCCTTAAGAGGGTTCTGGTGCATTGCAAATCTGCCGTGGAGGGTGGTCTTACTTTTATGGAAACTCCGCCTCTCTGAGCAGTAGGTTTTTTCACCCCAGCATCTGGCTTCTGAGTCTTTATTGAGAAAACAGAATGCAGAGATAGAGTTAAATATTGGTGCTAATTAATTAGTTATATTTTTATCATTAAGATGGTGTCTGGGTGGTTATAACAGTGGACTTTGAGAGGATGGCATAGGCAGCTCGGCAGTGTCTCTTAGCATTAGGAACAAGACCTGAACAGGAGGGATCGGTGTTCTACGCTTGATATTGAGTGTCACTGGTTAGTAGCCGTGTGGATCTGGGGAAAGCAGTCTCCGCATTTCAGGCTTCTCATCTATAGACCGGTGATAACAGGTACTGAGCTGCTGCCTGGGAAAGCTATTTCTATTTGCTCCACAGAGAGGACAATTATGGGTCCACCCAAGTCCATCCTGGTAAACCAGTGAGTCTGTTTGGGTTATTGACTAGTACAGATGAACGGTATGTATAGGAGCACGGGCAACATCAGCTGCCATATCACCAAAAAGTCCTACCTGATGTGCATGGCCCCCTTAGACTCATGCGTATGAATGAGTGGCACTATTAGGAGGTGTGGCCTTGTTGGAGTAGGCATGTCACTGTGGAGGTGGGTTTTGTCATTTTATAAGCTCAAGTCTGGCCTCGGTAACACATTTCTTTTTCCTGCTGCCTGTGGATCAAGATGTAGGACTCTCAGCACGATGTCTGCCTGCACGTCACCATAGCCCACCATGAGGACGATAAACTAAACCTCTGAAACTGTAAGGCAGCCCAATTAAACATTTTCCTTTATAGGAGTTGCTGTGCAATAAAACCCTAAGATACACGACAGCTCAAAGGCTGATTCCATATGAAACTTGCGGGCCGCAGGAATACTGAAGAATCTCATGAAGAATCTCCTTTCTACACCCAGAGGGGAGGCCTTTTGAGTCTGGTGAGTTCTGTAACTTTCTTGAGAGCCCCACTCTCCCTCCATTAGGGAATATTTCAACCTAAAGTTTACAACTACACAAAAGCAGAACTTGGGGTGTTTGGGGTGATTAAATGAGACTTTGAAACACATTCTGCATAAGCTCCTGCCTCATAGTTTACATAGCACCATTGTTTCCTTGTATAATTCTATGTAAATGACAATACTCAGTGAGTTTGGAGCTGATCTAAACATTTCCCAGGATTAACTCACTGAACCCTTAAACAACCCACTGCAGCACAGGTCTTCATGAGAAGGATCCAGGCACACGCAAGTTAGAGCTCCTGCCCCATGCCGAGCTTAACTAGATTGCTTCCAAGTCTTCACAGCACAGGCTTAGCAGGGGACGTTCCAGGGCCACCAACACTGTTCTGCACATCTTTTCTTGCGGTGTCAGGAATTCATGCAGGCACGTAGTAATGTATGAAGACTTCAAGCAATGTAGTAAGAAAACGTATCAGTGTTCAGTGGGATTTTTGGCTCCAGAGTCCGCCAAAACGAAGCAGACTAGTGCCATTGCTATGGATGTCCACTGTGGCTAGATGGTTGTTGGCCTTATTTCGGAAGATACCACACATTTTGGTTGCAAGACATAGAGAGATCAAGCTGGAGTTGACGTGCCTCGCTGGCTGCCCGGTAAGAAAAGCCATCAAAGGTATTACCCAGCAGTGTACCTTTGCTACAGTACCAACCTACCAGGCAAGACGTGCCCACGGATGTACCTAATGGCACACAGATAATTGGGGGGGGGGGAGGCTAACCAAGAACCTTTTTGTTGCATTTGAGGCCTGCTCCATAGGAAGGAATTCATGCCTGAAACTAAAAACCTGGCCAAAATCTGTGACTCCAGAGGTCATAGGCTCTACTGGGGAAGCTATTGCTGCTGTTTTGCTAAATGGACATGTTGTCAAACTGCCTTCCAGATATCCATGCTTATACCCCCAGATTAGTGCTACTGCCAACCTTGGAAGCTTCCTTCCGTAGTGAACAGTTGGTTGACAGTTAGTGGACAGCTGTTGAGTGCTCAGCCTTAAACAGAAAGGGATAAACTAAACTCAAGGGCTTCACTTCTAATAATTTAGAAATAAAGGGACCAGACCCTCACTCAGATCCTGCTTTAGCAGCCATGACAGGCTACAGAAAAGACACGTAGGCCTTGGACACAAGGAAACTCCAGATCCGGTGGCCTCCCGGAGTCTAGGACCAAAATTGAACACAAAGAAACTCCAGACTCCCCTCACCCAGCCTCCTAGATGTACGGTTCCTGGGAACTGTTTGGCCACAAAAGAAACTCCAGGGGGGAACAAAACCTCCCCTGTAGTCTCCAGGATACAGTTCTGAAAACTGTTGGTATCTATGTACAACAGGCCACCTGCAAGTAACAAGACAATGCCATAGAAACCACAGAATATTTCCTCTCAGCACTGACCAATGAGAATAATTGGTACACAGGTATTTCATGCCAAAATATGACTTTGAGAAATGCTCCTAATTGTTCCCAAATGTCAACCAATCAG
The DNA here is from genome assembly GCF_017639785.1 of Mesocricetus auratus. NCBI lineage: Eukaryota > Metazoa > Chordata > Mammalia > Rodentia > Cricetidae > Mesocricetus > Mesocricetus auratus. The sequence goes on from NW_024429218.1 coordinate 7,755,659, forward strand.
AAACCAACCCGTATCTACTGATGTAATCCTGTGACTTTTGTCTTTAAAACCTAGCAGTAGACAGGGAACTTCACTCCCTCTGGAGGCTGCTGTGTCAGCTTGCTAGACAGGCTCCCTGTCATGGTTGAATGAACAATTAAAACCTTGCTTTTGCAGTTTAGTGGGTCTGTCTTCCTGGTGGTCTCTGGGGACTTTGCAACTTGGGCACAGCAAAATGAGACAGCTACTTCAGTCCCCAAAGCTCAGAGAACCCCATGGGAAAGAGGGAGGGAAGAATGTAAGAGCCAGGCGATGGGGAAGTGTTGGGGATGCTCTCTTCTGGGCTGGGCTTGTCATGGCCATTGCACTTACAAACTTGCAACAGCTGTGGCACCCAGCACTGGAGCAAGGCAGCTGGGTCTGCCAACACTCCAGCAGGCAGCAGTGCTTCCTGGACTTGGTGGGCCACAAGAGAGGACAAGGGATGGTGTCAGGGGAGTAAGCTGTGGATATGATCTAGATGCATTTTATATACGTATGACATTGTCAGTAAATAAAAAGTGCCTTTAAAAGAGTTCCAACTCCCAGCCGGCGGAGGAACTACATTGTATGAAACATCTTTGACCAAACTCACATTTAATCCCTTCAATAACTTAAAATTTGAAAGAAGATATTCTAAGAGATGCATAAAACAAGGACATATGTGGCAACTTGTTGAAAAAATACTGCTCAAGCCTGGTTTTCTTCTTCTTCTTCTTCTTTTTTTTTTTTTTTTCGAGTCAGGGTTTCTCTGTGGCTTTGGAGGCTGTCCTGGAACTTGCTCTCTGTAGATCAGGCTGGCCTTGAACAGAGATCCACCTGCCTCTGCCTCCCGAGTGCTGGGGTTAAAGGCGTGCGCCACCAACGCCCGGCCCTGGTTTTCTTCTTAGCAATAGCACTTCAGTACAGATGTGCAACACAGAGTCAGGAACTGTCTGTGACTCTCTGTTCTTCACACACATGCCCAGTACCTCCGCAACAAACCTGATTTTTGCTACCTCATAGCATGGCAGGGGATTTACTGAAATTTACTTCACCTCTTCCATACTCTTGTATGAATACTAGCATCTCTCTCCTAGACTATCAAAACTAAAAAAAAAAATTGTAGGTGAGAGATTAGCCTATATAAGCACACACTTAAATCTATAACAGTGATCTTTTCAAAACACAGCTGAGCCAGGCATTGGTGGCGCACGCCTTTAACCCCAGCACTCCGGAGGCAGAGGCAGGTGGATCTCTGAGAGTTCAAGGCCAGCATGGCCTACAAGAGCCAGTTCCAGGACAGCCTCCAAAACAATACAGAGAAATCCTGTCTCGAAAAACAAAAATCAAAAAACCAAAACCAAAAAAAATCCTCACAGCCAACAGTGTCATTTTTCCTACTTAAAATGCGTTAAAGATTCCACGTCTTAAAATAATGCAGGAATTGTCGGGCGGCGGCGGTGGTGGTGGTGGTGGTGGTGGTGGTGGTGGTGGTGGTGGTGGTGGTGCACACGCCTTTAATCCCAACCTGGTCTACAGGAGCTAGTTCCAGGACAGTTTCCAAAGCTACAGAGAAACCCTGCCTGGGACCCCACCCTGCCCCACCCTGCCCCACCCCACCCCACCTCGGGCTCTACCTACCTCAGTTCACACCTTTCTCTCCCACGCTATAGCTTTTGCTGGGACATCCTCCTACGTTCCTTTCATTCCTTTCTCCAGGATATTGTTATCAGAGACGCACCTGCCTCTGCCTCCCGAGTGCTGGGATTAAAGGCATGCGCCACCACCGCCCAGCCTCACGAATTCGTCACATCTGAGTTCAGTTATTGTTTTTTTTTAGATGTCTGTTGTAGGCCCTCAGCACACAGACTTCGGCAGTTTTACTGAGAAGCAGTTAGTGCAGAGTCAGATCCACAAACGGCCAGTCTGCTGACAACAATTTGGCGGCAGACAGCGTGCAGATTAGTTCACCAACCTGATCCAGGATGGCTCTGCGGTGAGCTGCACGGAAGAGACGCTTGCACTGGAATGCTTTCTCACCGGGCAGTAGTGGAGTAGGACCTTGCATTTAAAGTGTGAAAAACATGAAACTCACATTCATTCCAGACACACAGGAAAATTCAGGGGTTAAAGCGCTGTCGTGAATGCATCAAAACTATGAAATGAAGACTTCAAAAGTTATCAGCAATTCAGTGAATTGATCATTTGGTGGAACTATGATCTGGCAGACTACTCATCAAATTGATTTTCTAGAAGCAGGCTTTTTGGCAAATTAGCTTTCAGAGAGTTGTCTGTTAGGAAATTCAGCGAATCAGTGATTTGGAAAATTGACTTTTGGCAAATTGGTTTTCTGCAAATTGATTTTTTGGTAAATTGGCCTTCTTACAGCATCATGTGCCTCTCTTTGTAGCATTTTATACTTAATATTTTCCATTTGTTTTATGATTATTAGATTCGAGGTGCTTTGGCCCACCCTATGGGAACACCAAAGGGGAAGGGTCACATTTGTTTGTGTTCTTAGCTCCAAGCATAGCATCTGGCACTTAGTAAGTACTTGATAAATGTTTGTAGAGTAGAAGAAAAAAAGTAACATGTTGCTGCAGAACAAAATGGAATGAAAATGGATTCGGGGGGCACCAGTAACTGGGTCTTCATTACCGAAAAATCCACAGGACTTAATTTTACTTACAGCCGAGTGGCTTATGGATGCTGCGCACGTGTATGCGCATGCACGTGTATGCGCGTGCACCCCCATTCCCAAGCAGCGGCTTCCTTTTAACCTCAGTGGTGACCATGATAGCTAATGTTAACATATGCATAGGCACGCGTATGTCATACTTGTGCCCGTTATCAACTCATCTAACCCTTGGCGGTCAACTTTATAGAGGAAGAGCTGAAGGGTAAGCGCCACACACAACAGCCTGAACACGGGCTGACAACCAGACTGTAGCTGTCTTGCCTAAGAAAACTGAAGTTTAGCTGGGCAGTGGTGGCACGCGCCTTCGATCCCAGCACTTGGGAGTCAGAGACAGGCAGATGTCTGTGAGTTCCAGGCCAGCCTGGGCTACAGAGCAAATTCCAGGACAGTCTCCACAACAATACAGAGAAACCCTGTCTGGGGGAAAAAAAAAAGAAAATTCGAAAACTGAAAATACAGTAGTTTATGGCATGAGCTGTTTATCTAATTTTTCTTAGGTTGTACATCATAAAAGAGTACATAGGCCGTGAGGAGGGAATACAAGGGTATGTGTAATGATTTGCGAGTGTTATTTTGAAAAGTTTCATGGAGAAAAATGGTCAATGATGGTTTAAAGAATAGCTGGGGCTGGTGGGAGCTTTTTACAGCCCATTAGCCATCAGAAAACGTCTCTGTCTCTCTCTGTCTCCCCCCCCCTCGACCTTATAGTTCTGGCTGACCCAGAACTCACTATCTAGACCAGGCTGGCTTCAAACCCAAAGAAATCCACCTGCTTCTGCCTCCTAAGTACTGGGTTCAAAGATGTGCCCCACTATAAACAGTTTTAAAATTTTTGTTTGTGTGTTAGGCACAGTAAGAGTGTAACAACAATGATTGGTTGTAAGCAGAGCAAGTCAGTCATGGAGGCATAAGCTATAGTCTCAGCTGTCAGGAGACAGAGGTGCCACGCACGCTGCGCAGCCTGTGTCCGAGAATGTGCGAGGGTGTCGGGGATTGATGACGCAGACCCGAAGTCTCCTCAAGAAGGCTCTCCTTTATTCCTACTCTGGCTGGTTATTATATACCCTGACACCAGAGGTGGATGTGGGTGGGTCTGAAGGTGCGGTTAGTCTTTGGAAAAGGTCGAGGACAGGGCGGTTCCTGTGGGCATGCCCTTTTCATGAACTTATTGCCCAGGGCATTGTATTGTTTTTAGTAAACATGTTTTTAGTAAACATTGTCTTACAGCTGCCTACTACCAGGCTGATGGGGAAGTGGGTCTCTGAACAAGGTCTGGTGTTCCCACACAGAGGCAGGAGGATGATGAGGTGGAGGCCAGCCTGGATTACACAGTGAGTCTGAGGGCAGTCTGAGCTGTACAATGAGCCCTCCTCTCTGTCTAAAAGTAAAGTGTATGTGCCAATGTACATAGTAAAAGCCATGTGAATATGCCGGCCTCAGCGGATTGTGTTATACTCACTCTTCCATTGGAATGTGAGACTGTGAGACCATACTTAAAGGAAGCATTTTAGAGCTTCCTTTGACATAGCAGAATTGCCGGTATCACTACATGTTCTCCCTGGGCTCATTGCTAAGCAAAGTTCAGAATACTTAAACACAAGAACTGCAATATTATAGCAGCTGATGTGGCAGTTGAGAAAGCAACCGTTGGATGGGTATTGCACGCAGCTTGTATACACAAGGCGAAGGTGTAATTCATATCCTAGACTCTAGAGTTGGATGGCGCAGGATGCTATAAGATCTCACCACACTTCTATGAAAAGTACACAATTATAAATCTTTCTGGAATTTTCCTTTTTTTTTTCTTTTTTCTTTTTTTTGGTTTTACGAGACAGGGTTTCTCTGTATTGTTTTGGAGGCTGTCGGTCCAGCCTGGCCTCTGCCTCCTGAGTGCTGGGATTAAAGGCGTGCGCCACCGCCGCCCAGCTTTGGAATTTTCTTTTTTTTTTTTAATTAATTAATTTATTTATTATGTATACAGTGTTCTGTCTGCATGTATGCTTGTGCACCAGAAGAGGGCACCAGATCTTATTACAGATGGTTGTGAGCCATCGTGTGGTTGCTGGGAATTGGACTCAGGACCTCAGGAAGAGCAGCCAGTGCTCTTAACCTCTGAGCCATCTCTCTAGCCCCCTTTCTGGAATTTTCTACTTAATGTTTTTCAGGTCATAATTGGTGATGGGAAACCAAGACTAATAACAGAAAAGAAAGCAAAGCCTTGGGTAAAGGGAGAAGCATTAAAAGAACTGCATAAATAGTAGGCTAGGCATAATTCATGTAGTTTTGACCTACAACATTTTCAACAAGGCTAGTTTTATGTCAGCTTGATACAAACTAAAGTTATCTGAAAGAGGTAATATCAGTTGAGAAAATGCCTCCAGAAGATCCGGCTGTAGGGCATTTTCTTAATTAGTGATTTGTGGGGAGGGCCCAGTCATTGTGGGTGATGCCATCCCTGGGCTGATGGTCCTGGCTTCTATAAGAAAGCAGACTGAGCAAGCCATGGGGAGCAAGCCAGTAAGCAGATCTCCTCCATGGCCTCTGCATCAGCTCCTGCCTTCAGGTTTCGGCCCCAGCTGTTCTGGCTTCCTGCAGTGATTAAGCAATGATATGGGAAGTTGTAAGTCAAATAAACCTTTTCCTCCCCAACTTGTTTTTCGGTCACGGCGTTTCATCACAGCAATAGAAACCCTGACTAAGCCAATGGGCTTACCAAGGTGTAACCTCATCATAAATCAGAGCATCTGTGTAGGAATCCAGGTGTGGCGTTAGTTCTCATATGGCCACCTGGATGGGAATGAAGAAAGATGGACAGTCTTCCAGTTATAGCTAAGGAGAACGGAGAGAGATGTGATGCCTCACAGAGGCTTCGCTGTGTGATTAAAGCCCAAATATGAAACATCGTTTTTCTGTCCAGAAGATCAGAAAGAAAACAGGAACTTACAGCTTTGTATTTATCATTTTGTAGAGAAAGGTGGTTTTTGTAGGCTCTCCATTTAATTTTATAACTTTCGTGCTATGTATTACTACTTATGATTTTCTGATAATTTGTTTTTGAAGCTGGTGGTTCTGCATATAATGCCGACTCCTGGACAGGCTAAGGCAGAGGATACCTTTAACCTATTAGATTAAGACCAGTTAGAACATCACAAGACCCCATCATTAAAAAGTCAACCCTCCAAGACCCCCTAACAAACAAAATTTATGTTTGGTTAAATACTAGGATATTTTTTCATATTGTTGTAGTTAGAGCTAAAGGAAGTATAAATTGGGGATCAAGATGTTTTGGGAGGATTCCAATTCATTTACTAATAATCTTTCAATATAAGACTTTTGTTTTTAGACAAAAATAATTTTGAAATTTCCCTTTCTCTTTAGACTCACTTCCCATCTTCAATCATTCAAAGAATCTGAACAAGTTCCCTTCTAATGCAGATGTACAATGAAATAGGTTGATGACTTGAGTTTGTGCTGTGACAAATTGGGTCTTCTTTTGACTTTTTTTTGTGATAGCAGTTAAAGCTATCCATTTCCTTCTCTTTCTGTGTGGATGTGATTCACTGACTTTGTGGTTTCATTTGTGAAGAAACCAATCTTGATCTCCCAGTGTAGTTCATAACTTTTTAATAATAAGCCCAAGGTGGGGGTCATATGACAAATGGATTTACTTTTTAAAAACACAACACTGAGGACATACACTGTTCGCCTGATGTCTATTGCAGGATCATAGCAGCACCAGGATGATTTGGCTTTAGTATATAAGGTGTTCTGAGTATTTAGTTCCCTTCAGTTGATAATAAGGTAGCACTGTCATACTTATTTTGTAGAGGGCGGGCAACATCAATATTTGGTCTATTTGCCTGAAATGTGATTAAATACTCTAGAAAATGCTTCACGATACAAGTTTAATCAGCTTCAATGCTGATTTAATTACTCAGTATCCTTAGTCACAAGGTAAATGCAAATCAAAATAGAAATAGATGACATGCTGGCAAGGATGATGTGGAGTTTTAAATATGTCTATTGAAAATTCAGTATTATTTACTATGGAAAGAAATGTGGAGGCTCTTGAAAAGCTGAAGACATATCTGCCACATGATCTGTTTATGCCACTCTTGGGTGTGTATGCACTGGGGGGAAATGAGGTTGGTGCACAAGAGACACCCTGTGCACCCATCTTTGTTGTAGCACTGTTAAGAATAGTTAACAGATTTAGTCTAGTGAATGAAAGGCATATTTCATGTTTTCTATCCTATATGGAAACTAAAAAAGTCCTGGAAATGAAAGATGGACATGATGAGGAAAAATGAAGATGATCATGGGATTTGGAGGAAAAGAAGAAAATGAAAATAGAGAGCAAATGTCGTCAGTATATGATATACATCTATATGGAAATTTCCATTAATTTGTACAGTTAATACATGCTAATAATTTTAATAAAAATAAGTACTGCTCCAGTATACTTAATGGACTTCCTTTGGTATAAAAAAAGCTGTAAACATCAATATCATTTTATGGTTATCAATAGAGAATTAGGAACCAAGAACATAAGTAAGCATAAATAGAATATATATATAGCTGTATTACCCAGTAAATGGTATGGCTGAAATTAGAGTGGATTCTCCTCAGCCACGCAGAATAGACCCCCCCCACTACAAGTGTGAGAATGGTCAAAGTTGATGGAGCTCAAGATTATCTTTATCTACGTTGTGAGTTTAAGAGTAGCCTGGGCTATATGATACCTGTGTAACGAGCATTCTTCCCGCCAGCCTGGTCCCAGAGCCGCATCAGTCCCAAATGAACACACAGGAGGCTATATTAATTATGAAGCTGTTGGCCATTTGCTATGGTTTCTTGTTGGCTAGTTCTGACTTAATTATGAACCCATAACTGCTAATCTGAGTATTTCCACGTGGTCTTCTCTTACCAGAGAAAGTGTCTGGACCTTTTACTCTTCTTGAGTCCTACATGGTGACTCTCTGCTCTTGACTACATTTCCCAGAATCCTCAACTCCTAGTTACACCTATCCTGCTTCCCTATTGACCAATGGTACTTTATTCATCAACCAATAAGACAAACATATACACAGAAGGGCATCCCCAAACAGGGGCTCTTATTCAAAACAAAAGAAACAAGCACAGCCACACGAAACCAGGCAGGATTTCACACTTAGTTCAGAGCAAGCGTGATAATTATCACTTAGGCATGACTTTTGGATTCTGGATTTGATATCTAAAACATGCCAAGTTTTAGCCAGGCAGTGGTGGCACACGCTTAATCCCAGCACTCGGCAGGTAGAGGCAGGTGGATCTCTGTGAGTTTGAGACCAACCTGGTCTACCGAGGGAGCTCCAGGACATGGTCCAAAACAATACAGAGAAACCCTGTCTCGAAAAACCAAAACCAAAACCAAAACCAAAAACAAAACAACAACAACAACAACAACAAAAAAAACATGCCAAGTTTTGTATGGCTGGGAATGCAAGATGAAAATTTTGGAGAGTGTAGGAGTGTGTAAGGAGAGTGGTGGCACACGCCTTTAATTCCAGCACTTGGGAGGCAGAGGTAGGCGGATCTCTGTGAGTTCGAGGCCAGCCTGGTGTACAGAGGGAGTTCAGGACAGCCTCCAAAGCAATACAGAGAAACCCTGTCTCGAAAAACAAAACAAAACAAAAAAACAAACAACCAAAAAAAAAAAGGAGTGTGTTAAGTTTATTCCTGGGATCTCGAATCCGAGGTACCTTTAAGTGAATAGAGAGCTTAAACAAGTTTATGATGTGGAACTCTGGAACCAAGATATTGACTCAATTCCTAGTGCAGACTAAGCACTGAATTGACATCACGGTAGAGAGAGGACAATTAGGGACAAAGGGGGGGGGGATAGACAATTGGTAACTGTAAGAATATAGTTGCTGCAACTGAGCATTGTTCAATTTCCATGAGTTTGTGGGGTTTCTGCAAATTGTGTTGCTGTTGAATTCTAATTTTAGGCCATGATGGTCCAATAAGATACTGTAGGTTATTTCATTTTTTTTTTTGTATCTGCTGAGGTTTGCTTTATTGCCAAGTATGTGGTCGATTTTAGAGAAGGTTCCATGTGGTGCTAAGAAGAAGGTACATTCTTTTGTGTTTGGAAGGAATATTCTATAGATGTCTGTTAAACCCAATTAGGTTATAACTTCTGATAGTTCCTTTGTTTCTATGTTAAGTTTCTGTCTGGTGGTCATTTCCAGCGGTGAGAGTGGGTGTGGAGTCTCCCACTACAAGTGTGTGGGGTTTAATGTGCGATTTGAGTTCTAGTAATGTTTCTTTTATGAACATGGGTGTCTTTGTATTTGGGGCATAGATGTTCAGAATTGAGACTTCATCCTGATGAATTTTTCCTATGATGGGTATGAAATGACCTTCTTCATCTCTTTTATTGATTTTAGTTTGAAGTCTAATCTGTTAGGATAACTACACCTGCTTGCTTCTGAGGTCCATTTGAATGGAAAAATCTTTTCCCAACCCTTAACTCTGAGGTAATGTCTGTCTTTGAAATTGAGATGTATTTCTTGTATGCAGCAGAAGGATGGATTCTGTCTTCATATCCATTCTGTTATCCTGTGTCTTTTTATAGGTGAGTTAAGACCATTGATATTGAGGGATATTAATGACCATTGATTGTTAATTCTTGTTTGTTTTGGATTTGTTTTTGGTGGTGGTATTGTGTGTGAGTTTTTCCCCTATTTCTGGCTTTTGGTAAAGTGAGATTATCTGTTGCCTCTATTATTGTGAGTGTAGTTAACTTCCTTGGGTTGGAAGTTTTATTCCAGAACTTTCTGCAGGACTGGATTTGTGGGTAAGTATTGTATAAATCTGGTTTTGTCATGGAATATCTTGTTTTCTCCATCTATAGTGATTGAGAGTTTTGCTGGGCTGGAATCTATGGTCTCTTAGTGTTTGTAGAACATGTATCCAGGACCTTCTGACTTTCACAGCTTCCATGGAGAAGTCAGGTGTAATTCTGATAGGTCTGCCTTTATATATTACTTGGCCTTATTCTTTGCTGCTCTTAGTATTCTTTCTTTATTCTGTATGCTTGGTGTTTTGATTATTGTATGTCAAGGGAATTTTTGTTTTTTTTGTCCATTCTGTTTGGTGTTCAGTAAGCTTCTTGTACTTTCATAGGCATCTCCTTCTTCAGGTTGGGAAAGTTTTCTTCTATGATTTTGTTGAATATGTTTTCTGCACCTTTGATCTGGGCTTCTTCTTGACCTTCTTCTATATCTATTATTCTTAGGTTTGGTCTTTTCTTTTCTTTCTTTCTTTCTTTTTTTTTTTTTTTGGTTTTTCGAGACAGGGTTTCTCTGCATTGTTTTGGAGGCTGTCCTGGAACTCACTCCGTAGACCAGGCTGGCCTCGAACTCACAGAGATCCACCTGCCTCTGCCTCCTGAATGCTGGGATTAAAGGTGTGCGCCACCAATGCCCAGCATGGTTTGGTCTTTTCACTGTGTCCCATATTTCTCTCTCTCTCTCTCTCTCTCTCTCTCTCTCTCTCTCTCTCTCTCTCTCTTTTCTGGAGGGTTGTTGGGGAAGTCTTACGTCAATAAAGCACTGTTGAGCCTATAGGGAAGCAAGATAGGAGGGACTAGGAGTCCAGGAGAACTCTGGGAAGGAGAAACACAAGAGAGTCAACATGTAACGCCATGGGGTAGGAAGCCCGGAACTATTCTCCAGTAAGAAACATACTTAGATTAACAATTATGGGGTAATTACTTAAGTCAGAGCTAGCCAGTAAGAAACAAGCAAGGCCAACAGCTTCATAATTAATACAGCGTCTTGTGTGTTATTTGGGGACTACAATGTGGCAGAGCCCAGGCGACTGGCGGGTGATATACCAAAGTGGCTAGCAAGGAAAAGCTTCTCTTAACAGAGGGTGGAGGGGCAAGCCTGGAATGATGGCTGATGAGGCTGCCTGCTTTGCATCACTTCTGAGTAAAGGAAGAAATAAAGAAAGAAATCAAAGAATTCCTAGAATTAAATGAAAATGAAGGCACAATGTACCTAAACCTATAGGATACTCTGAAAGCAGTTCTAAGAGGAAAGTTCATTAGCACTAAGTGCCCACATGAAGATACTGGACAGTAGCCACACTAGAGAATTAGCAGAACACCTGAAAGCTCTAGAACAAATAGAAGCAAACTCACTCAGGAGGAGTAGATGCCAGGAAATAATCAAATTGAGAGCTGAAATCAATGAAGTAGAAACAAAGAAAACAATACAAAGAATCAATGAAACAAAGAGTTGGTTCTTTGAGAAAATCAACAAGATAGACAAACCTTTATCCAACCTAACCAAAAGGCAGAGAAAGAACATGTAAATTAACAAAATTTAGGGGGGACATAATAACAGATACTGGGGAAATCCAGAGAATCATTAGTTCATACTTTGAAAACCTGTACTTCAAAAAAATTGGAAAATTTAAAGGAAATGGATGATTTTCTGGACAGATATCACTTACCAAAATTAAATCAAGAACAGATAAACAACTTAAATAGATCTATAACCACTAAAGAAATAGAAGGAGTTATCAAAAGCTTTCCAACCAAGAAAAGTCCAGGGCCAAATGTTTTCAGTGCAGAATTCTACCAGAAACTCAAAGAAGAGCTAAAACCAATACTCCTCAAATTGTTGCACACAATAGAAGCAGAAGGATCACTCCAAACTCTTTTTATAAGGTAACAATTACTTTCATACCCAAACCACACAAAGACACAACTAAGATGGGGAACTACAGACCAATTTCCCTCTTGAACATTGATGCAAAAGTACTTAATAAAACATTGGCAAGTCGAATCCAAGAACACATTAGAAAAATCATCCACCATGATCAAGTAGGCTTCATCCCAGGGATGCAGGGATGGTACAACGTATGAAAATCCATCAACGTAATCCACCATATAAATAATCTGAAAAAGAAAAACCACATGATCATCTCACTAGATGCTGAAAAAGCCTTTGTCAAAATACAACACCCCTTCATGATACAGGTTCTGGAATGATCAGGGATAATAGGAACATACCTAAACATAATAAAAGCTATACACAGAAAACCAACAGTCAACATCAAACTAAATGGACAGAAACTCAACGCAATTCTAAAATCAGGAACAAGACAAGGTTTTCCAGTGTCTCCATGTCTCTTCAATATTGTACTTGAAGTTCTTGCTAGAGCAATACTACAACAAAAGGAGATCAAGGTGATACAAATTGGAAAGGAAGAGGTCAAACTTTCACTATTTGCAGATGTTATAATTGTTTACATAAATGACCCAAAGAATTCTACCAGAGAACTCCCACAACTGATAAACACCTTTAGCAAAGTGGCAGAATACAAGATTAACTAAAAAAAATCAGTAGCCCTGGTATATGTAGACAATAAATGTGCTGAGAAAGAAATCAGAGAAATATCACACTTTACAACAGTCACAAAGAACATAAAATGTCTCAGGGTAACTCTAACCAAACATGTGAAAGACCTGTATGACAGAAACTTTGAGTCTTTAAAGAAAGAAATTAAAGAAGACACCAGAAAATGGAAAGATCTCCCATGCTCTTGGATAGGTAGGATCAACATAGTAAAGATGACAATCTTGCCAAAAGCAATCTACAGATTCAATGCAATCCCAGGACAATTCTTCACAGAACTTGAAAGGATAATTCTCAACTTTATATGGAAAAACAAAAGACCTAGGATAGCCAAAACGACCCTGTACAGAAACGGAACTTCAGGAAGCATCACCATCCTTGATTTCAAGCTCTACTATGGAGCTATAGTAATGAAACAACTTGGTATTGGCACAAAAATAGACAGGTAGGCCAATAAAATCCAATGGAAAACCCTGACATTAACCCACACACCTATGAATATCTGATCTTTGACAAAGAAACTAAAACTATACAATGAAAAAAAGAAAGCATCTTCAACAAATGGTACTGGCATAACTGGATGCTGGCATGTAGAAGACTGCAGATAGATTCATATCTATCAACATGCACAAAACTTATGTCCAAATGGATCAAGGCCCTCAACATAAATCTAGCCACACTGAACCTCTTAGAAGAGAAAGTGGGAGGTAATCTTGAACTAATTGGTACAAGAGACAGCTTCCTGAATATAACACCAGTAGCACAGACACTGAGATCAACAATTAATAAATGGGACCTTCTGAAACTGAGAAGCTTCTGTAAGGCAAAGGATATATTCAACAAGGCAAAACGGCAGGCCACAGAATGGGAAAAGATATTTACCAACCCCCCATTTGACAGAGGGCTGATCTCCAAAATTTATAAAGAACTCAAGAAGCTAGTCTTCAAAATACCAAATAATCTAATTAAAAAGTGGGGTACAGAACTAAATAGAGAATTATCAATAGAGTCTACAGTGACTAAAGGGCACTTAAGAGCTCAACATCCCTAGCCATCAGGGAAATGCAAATCAAAACAGCTCTGAGATACCATCTTACTCCTGTCAGAATGGCTAAAATCAAAACACCAATGACAGTTTATGCTGGAGAGGATGTGGAGAAAAGGGAATACTCCTCCACTGCTGGTTGGAGTGCCAACTTGTACAGCCAATTTGGAGATCAGTATGGAGATTCCTCATGAAAATGGGAATCAGTCTACCACAAGACCCAGCAATTCCACTCTTAGGCATATACCTAAAAGGTGCACATTAACACAACAAGGATGTCTGTTCCACTATATTCATAGCAGCATTATTTGTAATAGCCAGAACCTGGAAGCAACCTAGATGCCCCTCAACTGAAGAGTGGATAGAGAAAATGTGGTACATTTACACAATGGAGTACTACTCAGTGGGAAAAAAAAACTAATGGAATCTTGAAATTCACAGGCAAATGGATGGCACTAGAAGAAACCATCCTGAGTGAGGTAACACAGTCACAAAAAGACAAACATGGTATGTACTCACTCATTTATGGATTTTAGATATGGAGCAGGGGATTGCCAGTCTACAATCCCACCACCAGAGAGTCTGGGAAACAGGGAGGACCCTAAATGAGATATTCATGGTACCCTGGAGAAGGGGAATGGGAAGGGATCTCTAGAGGGGATTGGGGGAATGGGGTGAGGGGAGGGGAAGCTGGGAGAAAGGGAGAGGAAGAAGAGGAGGGGAGAGGAGGACATGGGGGAGCAGGAAGATTGAGTCAGGGGAAGAATAGAGGAGAGCAGGATGAGAGATACCATAATAGAATGAGCCATTATAGGTTTGAGAAGAGATCTGGCACTAGTGAGATTCCCAGAGATCTACAAGGATGACACCAACTGGCAATCTATAAGCAATAGTGGAGAGAATGGCTACTTTTAATGCCCTTCACTGATATTGAGATTGATTACTATCTTGTATGCCATCCTAGAGCTTTCATCCAATGGCTGAAGGAAGCAGAGGCAGACGCCCATAGCTAAACACTGAACTGAACTCCTGGAACCCAGTTCCAGAGAGGGAGGAGTGATGAGCAAAGGAGTCAAGACCTGGCTGGTGAAACACATAAAAGCAGCTGACCTGAACAAGGGGGAGCCCATGGACCCCAGAATGGTGACTGAAGGCCATCATGAGACTGATCCAGACTCCCTGAACATGGGTGTCAGTGAGGAGACCTCAACAACCTATTGGGACTCTGATAGTAGATCAGTATTTATCCCTGGCATACAAATGGACTTTGGGAGCTCATTCCTCATGGAGGGATGTTCTCTCAGACTGTACACATGGGGGAGGGCCTAGGCCCTGCTCGGGATGATATGCCAGACTCTGAAGATCCCCTATGGAAGGCTTCACCCTCCCTAGGGAGCGGAGAGGGCATGGGGTAGGGGAATGGGGGAATTGGTGGGTGGGAAGGAAGGGAGGTAGAAGGAGCTGGGATTGATATGTCAAGCAAGCTTGTTTCTAATTTAAATTGTCAAAAAGAATATGAGAAGAACTACAGGAATTGATAAAACTCCATGGGTCATTAATGATCAAGAGAATCCAGAATAATTCCAAAGTTCACCAATATTTATGGGCACTTTAGAAGGGCATCACAGAAGCCAAAAGTCCTGTGGATTTGATTAAGAACATTACCAACAAATGCCATATAGTTGTCCAGTAAAGTAGTGATAGTAAGTCTCTAAACCATGGCACTTATCATAAAGTCATTCACTCTCATTGACTATTCAAGACCAATGTGCAGTGTATTTTTATTCCAAATGCTTCATGTATAAGAAAATAGAGAGGGTAGTGTAGTTGGTTTTTTTCTTTGGGCCATCAACCAGCTCCCAAATAAAGACACAGAGACTTTTTATTAACTATGAATGCTTACCCCACTAGCTTTTAAAACTTAATCTAACCTGTTTCTATTCCTTTATGCTATGCTTCGGTGCATTTAAAACCTTTTTTTCATTCTGTATGTCCTACTTTCCTGCTTTGTCCTTGTCTGTCCAGCTGGCCCTTGGCATCTCTCTGGTATCTTCTTTCTTCCTCAAACCTAAATTCCTCCTTCTACTTACTCTCCCTGCATGGAAGTTTTGCTTATACCTCATCCCTTGTTGTTGGCCCTTCAGCTTTTTATTAGATCAATCAGTTGCCTTAGGCAGGCAGGGTAAACAGCAACCCATCTTTGCATAGTTAAACAAATGCAACATCTTTGCAAAGCTAAGCAAACATTCCACAAAGTGACAGGACTGGAGAAATGGTTCAGTGGCTAAGAACACTGACTGGTCTTCTAGAAGACCCCTGTTCAATTTCCAGAACTCATATGGCAGCTCACACATGTCCGTAACTCTAGTACCAAGGGATCCGACACCCTCACACGGAAACACTTGCAGGCAAAACACCAAAAAACACAGAATTAAAAAAATACTTGAAAAGAAAGTCCAAAGAGGAAATAATCTGCCTGAAATAAGTGACAGAATGATTGTGGTCAGGAATTTTGTGGATTGATGAAAACCAAAACCAAAGACATCACCCTTTAAACAGTGGTTGTCAACCTTCCTGATGCTGTGGTCCTTAATACAGTTTCCCCATGTTGTGGGGACCCCCAACCATAAAATTACTTTTGTTGCTACTTTAAAACTGTAGTTTTGCTACTGTAATGAATTGTAATATAAGTATCTAATAGGCAATCCCCAAAGGGCCCTGACTCACAGGTTGAGAGCTACTGATTTAAACTAAGGTAGAAAGAAATAAGTATACAGTGTAAGAAGTATCAGGTGTGGCAGTAATGGAAACACCTGTATGTGGTGATAGACTGCAGGGATTTCCATTTTGGATTTCCCATCTCTATGATGGTGACTCGTATGCCACGGAGTTCCTGCCTTGTAAAGGAACCACTCCGAAGCATCAGGTAGCAGCTACTTTTGTCTGGCTGCTGTTGGGGCAGAGCTGAACTGAGATTTAAATCTGGGGAGCAAGCCTCCTACTCAGTCTTGTCCTTCCCTTCATGGCAGCCCAGAGTGTGAACTCAGTGATGGCATGAGCCACGATCTTTAAACACTGTTTTTCAATTAATTCTTGAGAATTTCATGTAATGTATTTAGATTCAGCTTTTTGATGAAACAAATAGAAATTATAGACATATTAAGATTAATTTTTTCTTTCAATTTATTTGGGTATGTGTGTGAGTGTGTGTATGTGTGAGTGTGTGTGTGTGTGTGAGAGAGAGAGACTGTGTGCGTGTGTGTGAGAGAGAGAGAGACAGTGTGTGTGTGTGTGTGTGTGTGTGTGTGTGTGTGTGTGTGTGTGTGCTGAACTCAGTCAGTCAGACTTGGCGGTAAGCTTAGGTATTCCCTGAGCCATCTCACTAGTTCTCAAATTTAATCTTTTTAGTCAAAGTATTTTATGCAAGCCATCTTTGCGTTAGCACTGTTTTGATATCTTTCCTCTGAAATGTCTCTTACAATAATTCATTTCTTTATTCGATTTGTGTTTAACAAATAGTTGTGGGGAATCTAAGACAAATGTACCCAGCCTTGTGATGAGGACTGGAGACACAAAGATCTGTACTTTGGAAACTGATAACATTTAGACGTTCTTTTAATATTGTAAAATTCTGAGCTCTCCATCCAGTTTACGCTTCCTTGGGTTTAAAATGTTTTATCACTGTGAAAGGCTTATAACTTATGATTCAATTGATCCGCTCAACTGCAAAGCAAAACCTGGAAGAGCCAGATGAAATGTCAAGGTGAATAACATCTTTCTGCGAATAAATTTTTCTAACCCTGTTTTTAGAGTGGCTTAGTTTCAGAATTGTGTAAATTAGTAAAGATTTGCTTTTCTTAAACAGTTAGGGTTTTTTTTTTCCCTTTATGCTGGAGTCCAGCTCCAGTAGGGTTCTTGTGCTGCAGGAAGAACGTGTGAAGTCGGTAAAAAATGACCACCTGTTTTCAAACCGGAGGCCCCGACCGACTCAGGCCATCTTTATTTATACAAGTTCTAATGCATTCAAGCATGAGCAGTTTCAAATCATTCCTCTTTAATCGTTTTCCAAGGGTCATTAACATTTTAGTTTCTTTTCTTCTTTCCCACGCCCTTGACGTCATTGATCTTTACCAAATGTTTGTATCTCGCTAGGTACATCTTATTCATACTGTGTCCTAGTCGGCAGCAAACATTCAGTTACAAAGTAAGAGATTTGAGCCCTGTGACGACTTTTTGATAGCATGAGATCAGCTGAATATATTGTGATGCCTAGAGTATCATTTTCAGGTGCATACCTGTTTCTGAGTAATCCGAATGTCAACTTTATTATCACCTTTATTATATGGATTGCAGTTACAATCTTATTCTTTATGAGTTCTCAAAATAGTGACTAATACCTAACTCTAACTATTAGGATTAAGTTTCCTTATTCTTCCTGGCAGTTTCAGCATATACTTTTCTTTGAGAGGATCTAGGAGTTTCAGATTTCTTTACTGATACTTTGATATTGGAAAAGCATCTGAGTGTTCATGTCCTGTGCCAGAGAAATATCTGACCTTTTATGTCCTATCTCTTTTTCCTTCTGTGTTCCTATAAGGTTTTTAATGTTATTTTAAAGAAGCCATTTTTGTGATTCTTCAGTTCCTTGAAGTATGTCTATCTCTTTTTGGAATAAGCAACAATCATTAAGCTTTAGTGAGTTCCTCCTGCTTATTCTGGGTGACTGGAGATGCAACCAGGGACACATCAGAGAAACTTAGTTTTCCTGTAGAGGCTTTTGTTCCCAGTAAACTCAGGCACAGATCACGACTAGCAAGGCAAAACTAAGAGTTGCCAAAAAAAAAAATAGGCATATCTACAGTTAGAGAATCCTGAAGTCCATGAGCTCCCTAAGATCAGTACAGGAGTTTGCAGTATTGTTTCCATAGGTCCTTTCCAAATGGATGGAATTCTTCAGAGGGTCTTGCTGTCTAAGGAGCTCCATTTGAAACACACCTACACTCCGTTCCCAAGGGTGACAGCATGGCTTCCACCACCTTTAAGGGGTAAGATTTAGAAAAGTGCTTGTGAGAGATCCTACAGAAACACACACACACACACACACACACACACACACACACACTCACACACACACACACACACACACACACACACACACACACACACACACGTTATAGCAGAAGCCTTGATGGGCTGTGATGAAAATTTTATGTTTTTAAAATAAAGGCAATTTAAATCTTATCTTAGCTGTAATTTTATTCAAAGGATTATTTTAATGACCTTGCAGCAACCTCTTCTTCCTGAGAGTTAGTTACCCTGTGCCAACCAATTCACCATTCTGACCATTTTCTGGCACGCTGTGAGCTATTTATTTGACCTAATGCACTTCCTTCGCCTACAGCCTTGTTAAGAGTAACACCCTTGCCGGGCGTTGGTGGCGCACGCCTTTAATCCCAGCACTCGGGAGGCAGAGGCAGGGGATCTCTGTGAGTTCGAGACCAGCCTGGACTACCAAGTGAGTTCCAGGACAGCCTCCAAAGCCACAGAGAAACCCTGTCTCGAAAAAACAAAAAACAAAAAACAAAAAACAACAACAACAAAAAAAGAGTAACACCCTTTGTCTGATTTCTCTGGGTAATAGTGCGTCACATATGGCAGATAGCTATAGCTTTGTCAAATGCAAGAATTAGTGATGTGCCAGGTTGTCATACATGAGTTATAATGGAGTTTAAAATGACTCTAATTGTTTTGTGAGCTGCTGGAGTGCCAGATCTACTTGTTGAAGTCATGAAAACTGAGAATTAGAAAATATCTTTGAACCAATCAGTCAAACTTATGTGTTTTTAAACTAGCCTAGGAAAGACAACTTGAAGACTGTAAAATTCTACCTGGTGCCCAGCCAGCACCTAGGCCATACTATGACTTCCAAGATGGCTTTGAATTCACTATGTAGACCACGATGGCTTTGAACTTGCCTGTCTCTGGCCCTGAGTGCTGGGAAGTTTGAATGGGAAGTCATACTTCCGCTGTTCTTAAATCTTACACTTCCCCTCCTGAATTCTCCACAGTAACCCTGGGACAACCCCATATTTTAGAGAGATTTGAGCTGACAGTTTTGCTTCCCAATAACATGTTCTAGGCAAATGGTATTTTTTCCTCAAAATTTTCATTTATTTAAAAAAGAGCTGAATATGGTGGCACATACCTTCAATCCCAGTACTCAGGAGGCAGAGGCAGGCAGGTCTCTAGGAGTTCTAGACCAGTCTGGTTTAGAGTTCTAGGCCAGAAAGGCCTACATAGAAAGACCTTTACCCCCCAAACAAAACAAAACAAAACAAAACTCTAAACAACCCACAAATACCCCCCTCAACAAATCCTAACCCCAAATCAAAGAAGGAGAGTCAGCCATGGTGGTACACTCCCGAGTCTTAGCACTCAGGAGGTGGAGTCGGGAGGGTTAGGAATTCTTGGCTAGCCTCGGCTACACAGTGACTTCAGCAACAGCCTGGGTCACATGGAGGGACCCATGTGATAAAGCCAAGGGCTGATTGTGTTATTCATTGGTAGACTCAGATGGTGGTTCTTGTCTTGAAATTCCCAATACCTGGCTTTAGGAGAGCCCGGTTTGCCTTAGATGTCATCCTCCCTGGTTAAACGGGACTCTTCGCTTGACCTCTATTACTCAGGAGGCTCAGGGTGCAGTCCTCAGATCACTTTCTACTGCCTCCTTAGATATTACATTCTAGCTCTGCCTCTTCAAATGCCACCCACGTGTTGATAGGTCTCATATATTTAATCTATATTTTGCCCTCTCCATAAGGTAGAGTGTCTGCTTGCTGCCTCAAGTTGAATAAACATCTCAAACATAACAAACCCAAAGTCAATCTATTAATTTCTAGTGTCTACCACATCTTGCCAACTGAATTTCCTTTCTCTTCTGCCTCTACTAAGTCTTGATTTTGTCCTTTTCATTGTGCCATCAACAAGTCTTGTCAACTCTTCAGTCAGAAAAGTATTCCAAATTTAAGTGATTCTACTCTGTTCCCAAATAATTACTATCTAAATTTGGAAATGCCTCCTTTTTTAAAATTTGTATTAAAATAAATTATGTCTTAGAAACATGCATGCTTCACATGTCAATCCCAGCTCTCTCTCCCACCCCTCCTTCCTTGTCCCTCCACCAGCTCTCCGCCAACCCCCTCCCAATCCCCACATCATTCCCCAGGGAGGATGAGAACCTCCTTGGGGGGATCTCCAGAGTTTGTCATCCAGGGAAGGACCTAGGCCCTTCCCCATGTGTCCAGGTCGAGAGAGCACCCCTCCATGTGGAATGGTGTAAAGGGAGGCTTTTCCTTGCTAGCCGCTTTGGTGTATCACCCGCCAGTCGCCTGGGCTCTGCCACGTTGTAGTCCCCAAATAACACACAAGACTCTGTATTAATTATGAAGCTGTTGGCCTTGCTTGTTTCTTACTGGCTAGCTCTGACTTAAGTATTTATCCCATAATAGTTAATCTAAGTATTTCTCTTACCGGAGAGGTTTCCGGGCTTCTTATCCCTATGGCAGTTGCATCTTGACTTCCTGTGTTTCTCCTACCCAGAGTCCTCCTGGACTCCTAGTCCCACCTGTCTTGCTTCCCTATTGGCCAACAGTGCTTTATTGACATATACACAGGACTTCTCCCATCATCTCCTCTTTTCTGTTTAAACAAAAAGAAAGGTCTCAGCTTTAACATAGTCAAATTATATATAACAGAACAGCTATCAAGCAAGAACACAGTTACAATATTTTGTCTATCAACATTTAGCAAGATTTAAAGAAAATATCATCCATTCCATCCTTGTGAGCCCAAAGTTCTGTATGTAGCTTATCTTTTATCATAACTAAGGAAAACTATGATGATAACTATCTGTCTTCAACTCCATCAAAGACCACAGAAGGATAATACATAAGAAGGATTGACAGAGACATCTTACTGCCTGGACAGTCACCCGAAGTTCCTCTGTAATGTTGGGGCATCCATCTTCAGCCCATAGGCCACAATGTGTCCAGAATATTTCTCAGCAAAGCAGGAAATTTCAAACTGTCCATCTGCATTGGCAGTCTGTCAGTCATTTTTCTGTGTCCTGCAGAAAATCTCGTAGACTTTTCCATGAAGCAGGAACCCTATAGGACTGTTTGAGTTCAGCAGTCACTTTCCTGTGGGTCCTGCATGACCAGTTTATACAGCAACAGTCAAACAGTCTAGGCAAGAGCAGTTTCTTGCCCAAATGGCTAATCTTGCCATGTTGAAAGCAAACTCCATAGAGTTTCTTCGATGCCCATCTTCCTCTCAGACGTAATTGGTGCTGCCAGGAGCAGACATTTCTCATTGTCAAGAAAAACCTAAAACATTTTAAATGCCATTTTCTGAAGGTCTTTGAAAGGTTTGAAGACTGTCTATCTATCTCAAATATATTTCTGTATATCTAGAAAACCTAACTTACCTAACTATAAGTTCTGAGTATTATAAATAACTATCTATAGTCTGTATTTAATTATACATTATTTTTTAAAAGATCAGTATAAGCACAATACTTAATCAAGAGGAGAAATATACACATCACAAAATTGACCTTGAATTTATTTCAATAAATGAAAAACCATACCAATACAAAATACTCATTTCCATACCATAATCCCCCTTTTCCTTTAAAAAGAGATTGGTTGTGATCATTAACCAATTATAAACAATCCCATTTAAATGAAAACAAAGATTTATAAACAAGATGTGAATTAGGATGTCACTCATTCCAAACTGCTTGCTTCCCTATTGGCCAACAGTGCTTTATTGACATATACACAGGACTTCCCCCATCAGAATGGGCTCCCAAAGTTCATTTGTATGTCATGGTGAACACTGATTTGCTACCCAAGGCCCCGGAGATTTCTGATGCCTCCTCACTGACACTACATTCATGGAGACTGCATCAGTCCCTTGTTGGCCTCTCAGCCATCGGTCTGGGGTTCAAGAGCTCCCCCTTGTCCAATCAGCTGTCTTTGTGGGTTTCACTATTAAGGTCTTGATGCCTTTGCTCAGCACTCATCCATCTCTGTAACTGAGTTCCAGGAGTTCAATTCAGTGTTTAGCTGTGGGTGTCTGTCTCTGCTTCCATCAGTCACTGGATGAAGGTTCTAGGGTGGCATATAAGGTAATCATTAACCTTATCATCAGGGAGGGGCTATTAATGTAGTATCTCTGCTATTGCTTAGCTTGCCAGTTGGTGTTATCCTTGTAGATCTCTGGAAATCTTACTAGTGTCAGCTCTCTTCTCAAACCTATTATGACTCCACTATTATAGTATCTCTCATCCTGCTCTCCTCTGTTCTTACCTCGATTCAACCTTCCTGCTTTCCCATGCCTTCTTCTCCCCTTCTCTTTTTCCTGGTTCCCTCTCCCCTTCCCCCATGTTCCCAATCTGCTCAGGAGATCTTGTCTCATTCCACTTCTCTGGGGTATCATGCATATCTCCCTGTTTCCCAGACTCACTGGCACTGGGATTGTAGGCTGACACTCCCCTGATACATATCTGAAATCCATAAATGAGTGAGTACATACCATGTTTGTCTTTTTGTGACTGGGTTACCTCACTTGGGATGGTTTCTTATAGTGCTATACATTTGCCTGCAAATTTCAAGATTCCATTGTTTTTTTTTTATCCCACTGAGTAGTACTCCATTGTGTAAATGTACCATATTTTCTCTAACTACTTCAGTTGAGGGGCATCTAGGTTGCTTCCATGGTCTAACTATTACATGTAATGCTGCTATGAACATAGTGGAACAGACATCCTTGTTGTGTGAATGGGCATTTTTTGGGTATATGCTTAAGAGTGGAATTACTGGGTCTTGTGATAGACTGATTTCCATTTCCTTGAGGAATCTTCATACTGATTTCCACAGTGGCTGTACAAGTTTGCCCTCCCACCAGCAATGGACGAGTGTTCCTCTTTCTCCACATCCTCTGCAACATAAACTGTCATTGGTGTTTTTGATTTTAGTCATTCTGACAGGAGTAAGATGATATCTCACAGTTGTTTTGATTTGCAGGAAATGCCTCCTTTTATAAATACAGCTTCTTTTGCATTGCTAACTTTTCTGTATGTCATATACATATAACACACACATATATATATTACACACCCAGATAAATATATGCTTTTTTAATTGTTAAAATTTTTATTGAAAACAATTTTTTTTCGTATGATGTATTCTGATCATGGCTTCTCCTCTCCCAACTCCTCCCAGATCCTTCCTACTGAAATCTACACCCTTTCTTTCTGTTTCTCATTAGAAAACAAACAGGCAACTAAAAAACTATCAAACAAACCAGAATAGCACAAAACAAACAAACAAGCAAACAAACAAACAAGCAAACAAAGAGCCAGAGAAAAAGCACAAGAAACACGTACACACACACACACACACTCACACGCACACACACACTCACACACACGCACACACACATACACACACATACACACACACTCACACACACATACACACACACGCGTACACACACGTACACACAGACACACACACTCACACACACTCACACACACGCACACACACATACACACACGTACACACACACTCACACACACGCGCACACACACATACACACACACACACAGAGAAATCCTATGAAATTAGAATATCAGAAATCATAATGCATAAGCAAAAGACGCGTAAGGTAAAAAATGCCCATACAAAGCATTATGAGAGAAAACTCCTTCAAGAGTACCGCTGAGTTCATTTGGTGTTGGCTACCCACTGCTGCACATGGGGACTACCCTCAAGTCTTCTTTGTGTATCCAGTGAGACTCCCCTGCAGAAAACCAAGTTTCCTTTGTGAGCAGTTATTAACTGGAGAGAACTTCTGGTGTATGGATGGGGCTTTGTGCCCTCCCTTGTCTGGGACCTCATCTGGTTTAGACCTGTACAGGCCCTATGCATGGTGCCACAATCTCTGAGTTCATGTGGGCATCAGACATGGTGTATCTAGGCCTTGTTTTTTGGCTCTTACACTGTTTCTGCTTTCTCTTCCACAGAGTTCCCTGTGCCCCGAGGGGAGGGCAGACATGTATACTTTTTTTGTCTAATATACTCAACACTACTCACATGTTTTTTCCTATCACAGCACTTCTGACACCACGTGGGTCTTTCACATATCACTATTTTCCAAGACTCTGTACATACCAACTGAGCATTTTATACTTTACTTCCCTTCTAATAGTGTTGGGGGGTAGCACAGACTGCACAGGGGAGGTATTCAGTCTCAGCTCCTAACTTCATACCAACTGTAAGTAGTATGTATTCAGGTTACTCTAACTTCTGCCTTTACTTGACTGTATAATCAAGGGTTTTCAAATCCCCTCATCTTTTCAAAGCACAATTATCTGTTTCCACAAGGGTGTCTCCTGTGGTTTTTCTAATTGATGCTCATTCTTGGAATACATGTTTCTGGCTTGCTTTTATAATTTCTCCAGGGTTGATTTAGGTGAGAAAATCAGTAGCCCATACTAATTTGCCATATTGAGAAGTGTAGTTTAACCTTAATGAGGTCAAAACCCATTTGCTTTTATATAATTCCTGGACGATCAGAGTCATTTTTAAAAGTGAGCTTTTTAATGTCTCTGTCTTTGAACTATGAAATAGTTCATTTATAAAACACAAAAATTCAGTGAGGCTTACCATTTAGGGAAAGAGTGTTCACTAGTCTGTGAAATACTCCACTCCTCCTGGTTCTTGGCTCTCATGAGAACAAATACGAGCCTTTTAAGAGTCATTATAACTTCGTTTATCTGCTGGGTAGGAAATCAGAAAACCAGGTTGGGTGCCTACTGCTGTGACTATCTGTTTAATTTTGACAGAGCCTTTAAAACTTGCACAATTGGAACGTCCCATTTAAACACCAGAAGAGTCCCATTTAAACACCAGAAGAGCTGATGCATCAAGTCTTGTTTTGTTCTATCAGTTTAAAAGGGTCGATTTGTGGGATTTCCAATGATTTACTCAAGTTACATTCTTTGAAGTTGTATAGCACAAAACTGTCAACCATAACTGGTAAACTGTCTTCCGATGCTAATACAGCGTGAACCACTGACCTGCAAGATTAACAGCGAAAGGCACTGGGGAGAAGGGTCCGCTGTTCAAGTGTTTGCTGAATAAGTGTGAGGTCCTGTGTTTGATACCCTGCACCTGCGTCAGGAGCTGGACGTGGTGATGTGTGCCTGTAATCCCAGACTGGAGAGTCAAACCTGAGGCTTGCTAGATTAGCAGACTGCAGAAACAGTGAGCTCCAGTTTCATTAAAAGACCTTTTCTCAACGCACAAGATGGCCACTGACTGAGGACACCCAAGGTTGATCTCTGGCCTCTACACGTATATGTATGTACACATATATCACACAAACACATAAATACATATAACACACACACACACACACACCCGTCCACAGGAGTATCCAATGACAAGATACCCATTTATGAACCAGGAAGTGGGGTCTTACCAGACACACTGTCTTCCAGCACCTTGATCTTGAATTTCCTTGCCTCTTGAACTGTGTGCTACAGTACATCTATTTAGTTTATAGATTTCCAAGTCTTGTTGTTTTTCTCACAGGCTGAATTCACTAAGTTAGATGAAGAGGTAATTAATAATTTCAGAGTAGTGATGTTAAATGAGGCTTCACTGAAGAAATAATCTATGAATTCGTCTTGAAGACTGAGCATGTGCCACATAAAAATTGAATTTGGTTGTAAACTTTCTTCCGCAAGATATTTGATTGCACTGTGAAGCTCCAAGACTGTGGACCAGGGGGCGGAACCAGTGACTGGTTGACAAGAATTAGTCATAGAGAGTATGGAGGACCCAGGGCAATGGACCCAGAGATGGTGAACAGGAAGTAGTAGAGAGGGATTTAGAGATTCGCAGTCTATTTTTTTTTCTCGGTATGAGGCATGTGGAGAGACACTTCTGCTGGGTGTCTGGTAAGAGGGGGCAAGGTCGTCTGGTCACTCCTCCACTGCCTCTTTGACCCCAATGTCTGACTCCAGAGTCTTGATTGGTAATAGAACAACTTAGATAAAAAACCAACAGATTTCTGTTCTGTAAAATGTTCCTAAAGCCCACGAATGTTGCAATTTCAAGAGAAGGTGATTCTGGCTGGGCAGTGATGGTGCATGCATGCCTTTAGTCCCAGCACTCGGGAGGCAGAGGCAGGAAGATCTCTGTGGGTTCGAGGCCAGCCTGGTCTACAGAGTGAGTTCCAGGACAGCCAGGGCAACACAGAGGAAATGTGTCTAGAAAAATAAGCAAACAAATAAAAAAAAAAGAGAAGGTGATCTTAGGGTATGAGTGGTTTGTATAATGAATGAGACAGTGATAAGATGGTGATAGCCTAACTTCTTATGTTTTCAATTTCCATTACAGAGTAAGGAAAAAAACTAAGCAGTAGGGAAACATTCTAGAAAGCTTAGAGTTATAATACATCAGAAAAAGGAATGGTTACTGTGTTATAGAGCACTCTGGCAGTCTTTAGGAGAAACGATGCTCGCCCTAAAAATGAAGAGTTGAGTACGTGGGGAAAGCATAATTGTTTATTGCAATAATGCTGTGTGTACCCAGAAAGGGGAATGTCACGTGGGAACCGATATACACTAGGCTCAGTACAGGTTAAATAGAGTTTATTAGGAGAGATTACACTTGCAAAGAGGCTGCTACAGGTTCCAGCTCCAAGGATCCTCCCAAGCTGATTCCTGTGGGCTGGCCAGCAACAAGAGAAAGAGAGCTCAAGCCTTCAAAGTCAGCCTAAATCCTCCCCTTCTGTCCGCACCTGTGACCACGCCCAAATAGGCGTGGTCAGCGCCAAAGGTGGGTGGTTGGATCTCTTGCTACAGGGAAGAATGTTAAAGAGAGGATCAATCAATAGGGTCAAATGTCGTGGAGCTTGCCTAGACAGGCTTCTTCAGAGATAGAACCACACACACACACACACACACACACACACACACACGCACACACACACGCACACACGCAGAGTCATACTTTGGTCAGTGGAAGACTGCATTTACAGCAGTGATCTCAGAGGACCATATTTCCCACGACATCACGACCATCTTAGCTTGTGTAATCATGCGCTATATTGTTTGCACAGTGACAAAGTTATGTCGACACGTATCTCAGAATACATGCTTGCCAGTAAGCAACGTGTGACTGCATCAGAGAGCATTTATTAACAGGACCGGATTCACGTGATTATAGAGATAAGAAGTCCCAAGACACTCTGTCTGGGAGCCAGAAACCCTGGAGAGTGTGAATGTGACGGGGAGAGAGTCAGGAGCACCAATGTCTGGTGGCAAGATAAAGTGGATGGTCCAGCCCAGGAAAGGGTGGGGGAGGGATGGAGGAGAGAGACAGGGATATTCCTCTATCGTTCTATTCTATCAGTGCATTCAGTGGGTTGTTCTTCTTTATGTAGTCTGCCAGTTGAAAAACTAATCTCACCTGGAAGTGTCCCCAACCCCCACACCTAGAAACAATTGTTTACCAGACCTCTTAGGTGTCCTGTGGCCCAGAATAGTGGTGACACAAAGTAAAACATCACAGAACTCGTTATGATAAAGACTGAAGAGAGATCATCACTGCTATTTGGAGACTGCTTTCACTGGGGGAAGGGGTGGGTCTCAGGATAAGCAGATGTGTATGAGTTAGGATTAAATGGGGAATGAAGACAGTGGGTGGAAAGACAGAAATAGCTTCCATCTGGAAACCTGGGTGTTTGCCAGGGAGCCAGTGGTGTTGAGTAGTAATAAATCATGCACCTATTAATGGGTGATCAATGAGAAGAATATTCCATGAATAGAATTTTAACCATTTGAGGAAATTTTATGGTATTTTTGAGACTCCAGATGCCTTTCAATGGAGGGTTTGACAGGGAATTTGAGCTGCTGGGAGGCACTAGTGTGTCAGCACCGTGACTTTCAAAGCTTTTTGACTGTGGTCCTCAGTAAATAGGTGATTTTTAGTTATGCCCAATGTGCGTGTGTGTGTGTGTGTGTGTATACATATACATATATATGTATATATATATTTAAACACATTAGCAACAACTTCCTTAGTATAGTACAGACACTGATATTTTCCTTGTTAATTTCATTTTTGAAATTTCTTTGTTTAACTTTTATTGATTCTTTTCAGAGTTCACATCGTGTATCCCGATCCAGCCCATTCCCCCATCTGACCTTTATCCTTGCAACCTCCCACTCAAAACAAAATTTAAAAGAAAACCCCAAAACCAAACAAAGAAAGCAAGACAAAATAAAAACAAAAGTCAAAACAGAAAAACAAAACCAGAAAACAACCAAAACCAAACCAAATCACCAACCAACCAACCAACCAACCAACCAACCAACCAAAAACAACCAACCAAACAATAATCAGGAGAAGAATGAGTCGTACACTTTTCCCTTTACTTGTTTCCTTTTCCCTTGCCCCGAGTCTGATTCAAGACCTCTGGCTTCTGCTGCACCACACGAAAAGGTCTCTCACTGGGGCGCCTCTTGAGTACCCTGTAGTTCCGTGTCGTGGAGATCCTGCTGTTTTGGATCTGCAGGTTGGTCTCCTTCACACACTCCAGCAGTTCATAGATAATGGTGGGCCAGCTCACGACCCGGTTCTGGGCCTGGGCGGTGTCGCTCTTCCGTTTCAAGTTACGTGTGTATGGAGACATGAACCATGAAAGTCACCAAACCCATGTGGAGTTTACCGGAGGAAGGGATGAGGGGACAAGAGGGGGTGGGGGCAGAAGCGGAGAAGGGGGAGAGAAAGAGAGATGAGGAGACAGAGGGCGGAGGGAGAGAGCAAACTTTTGGAGGTGCTCACTTGAAAGGGGAGCTTTCGCACGCTTACTGAGTCTGAGTCCTCACAGGGCCCTGTAATGTGTGATGCAGCCACTACGTGGCCGAGCATCACAGGGACCTTTGAGCTGTCCAAGTATCTGCCTGAATGCTGGTGTGTGTGTGTGTGTGTGTGTGTGTGTGTGTGTGTGTGTGTGTGTGTGTGTGTGCGCGCGCGCGCGCGCGCGTGAGCGCGTCCCACCCATCATCAGGGGGCGGGGCCAGCATAACGCTGAGGTTCCCACCAGCCTCCCCAGTTGTCACCACCACCCAGATGAGCTCTCCAGCACTGCTTTGTCTAGCCCACCTGATGCAGCCTGAAGCGAGGAGCAGGGCCAGTTCTCATGTTCTAGGTTCAGGCTCACCCACTCCCCCCCACCCCCAGGCACGGTGGGTGCAGTGCTCTCTCTCTCAATTGCTGTAGGGGGCATATGAGGGGAGGTGGGGTCGGCCCTCTTGCTCTCTCGCCATCAGGGCAGGCTCACTTACATCCCCCAACAAGAGGGTCAGCTTGGTGTGCTATCCAGGTAAGGTGCCCGCCCATGGTGAGGGGTGGAGCCGGGGGCACTCATTCTCTGGCTGCACTATCCGTTGATGAGCAGGGTCAGTTATCCCGGGGCCAGTGAGGGGCTGGGCCAGCTCATGGTGCCTCTAGGATTTCAACACCCTCAGTTCCTGTGACCACTCCCCAACACGGCCAATGGACATAAACACGGGAAACAGGCATCGACACAAACCCCAGCTGCAGCAGGACCGCGGACACAGACACAGCTCTCGGCAGCGGCACGGCCCTCGGACACAAACGTGGTCTCAGGTGGCTGACCACACCCCAGGCATCTGCATGGTCCTCCGTGGCAACGGGGGGCCTGGACATCATCGCAGACCCTGGCTGCTGTAGAGCCCGCCACTGACCGACCCAGACAGCGTCCTTTCCGGGCCTGGATGATGTCATGGCTCCGGGTGCAGGCCAGATCAGCATGGCCCCTGCAGCATCGCTGTCCCCTGGACACCCACATGGCCAAAGGTTGTGGCCCTGGAACCCAGGCATCCCTGTGGTCTCCGTCTCCGGGGGCAACATGGGCCGAGGACATCAACACAGATCCTGACTGTGGCTGGATCACTGGCATGGTCCTCAGCAACAGGCTAGACCTGGATGTCACCACGGCCTTCGGTGGCAGCGCAGGCCACTCGGATCCGCACAGCCCACACAGCATCATGGCCCTAGGACCCTGATCTGCTTCCAGGCGGTGGCCCAGACCACAGCCCTCTGCAAGACCCACAGCGTGGATGCGAGCCTCAGACCCCACGCCCTCTCGGATGCTTCGGGCTCTCCCGCCAAGACTGGTTCTTGGAAGCAGCCGGGCTGGAAATGATCCTGGACTCAGGTTGCTAGCAAGCCATTCACAGCCTGTCGCTCACACCCTCACCTCTTCAGATCTCTCCCTAACCCTGAACCCGTCCACCTCTCTCTCTTCCGTCTCCCCGCCCTGTACTGCTCACCACAACGGCGTCTGACTGCCCCACTGGTGGCAGCTCATAGCTGATCCCAGCCCAGCCAGCAGCGTGGCATGGTTACCGAGCTGTTGCTGTGTCCAGGCCCTGGGCTAGAGACCCCAGAAAGTGTTCGGTTGAGCCCTGCTCCACTGCCAGCCACGCGACAGATGGGGAGCTGCTGCTGTTGCTGTGTCATGCATGGCCTTGGGCTCACTGATTTCATTTTTTGATAATTATGATTTCTTATGTATAATACATTTCAAGTCTGGCCTTTATCAGTCTGAATTTTGATTGTCCAAGATTTATTTTGACCATGGAAAGGATTATATAACCTAAAAGCATTTTGAGCATTTATAAAACTTTTTATTAGTTATCTAACTTGCAACTTATTTTTCAAACTTTCTAAGCATATTTTTAAGTGAAACAAAAATAAGCTCTTCTAGAGGATAGTTGTCCTGTGCCCCTTTAATCCAGCGGGATACTGGATTAATCCAGCCAGTTGAACAGTGAGTCTCATTTGTAAGCTTAACTTGTATTTTCTGAAGCTTTTTAAATGGAGGTTAACAAATTTAATATATTTGATTTTCTTTAAGTTCTTCCAATGCCTTACTAGGTAAACTATTAGTTTATCAAAAAAGCCCCCTTTAGAATTGGACTATTATAAGTCTAATAAATTATACTTAGAAATGGATCAAAATCTCAGGCTCCTCTGGGCACATCTGTGATATGAAAAAATAACCTCCAAACTTAGTAATGTAGTCTCCTAAATCTCTCTGGAAAAGAATGAACAATTTTGATTATGTTATTAAACAATTTACCAAAGAAATTTTATTTATTTACTAGAATATATGTTTTTAAAAATTAAAATAATTTTTCATAGATACATGCAATAAGATATGATCATATCCTCTCCTATTTCTCCCCTCCAACTCATGTAATTTTAACATGTTCTCCTTCCAAGTTCATATTGTCTCTTAATTTTTATTTTTTTTGCTAACCCACCAAGTCCAATTAGTGTTACCCATATATGAATGGGTATGAGGCTATCCAGTGTGGCATGGAAACCTACCACTGACTACACCCCAAAAAGAGTGGCTTTCCCTGTCCTAGTAACCATCATCTACCAATACCTCTTCAGCAAGGGGTGGGGGGCTAGAGGGTATTTCCCGCCACCTATGCCAGAATTTTGGCTCTGTGCCGGTAACAACAGCTGCTGTGAGTTCATGAGTGCAATGGCTGTCTGTGGTTATATATTATTTATGATTTATTAAAGCTTGCCTGAGGATTCAGGAAACAAAGTCAGCCACAAGCCATGGAGACCAGGCAGTGGTGACACACACCTTTAATCTCAGGACTCAGGATTAAGAGGTAGATGGATCTCTCTTAGTTCAAGGGCACACTGACTACACGAAATTGATCCAGTCCCAAAAGAAACAGCTCACACAAAAGGTGATCCCAGCACCTGACATCACACACCTTTAATTCCAGCACGAGGGAGGTGGAGACAGGAGGATATGTCTGGGCGGAGAAAGGAATGTAAGAAGGAGGAAACCGGAACTGAGAGCCTCTGAGGATTTGTGGATGACAGGATCGCTGTTTCAGCTGGGTGGAGGTGAGGTCTACTGCTTTTTGTCTCTGAGCTTCAGCTTGAAGCTTGAACCCCATGTCTGTCTCTGGGTCTTTCATTTTTCGTGTTATAGCTGTGTCGTTTCTCAAAGACAGCATTTCACAGCACTTCTCCCCCTCCTCTTGCTCTTACAGACTCTTAGCCTCTTCTTTGTCATGTTCCCTGAGTCTTGGTGTGTGTATTCGTGTGGTGTATGTGTGTGTGTGTGTGTGTGTGTGTGTGTGTGTGTGTGTGTGTGTGTGTGTGTGTGATTGATAAAGATGTCTGAGTTGGGGCTGAACACTCAGCCTATTTTTTTCTCAGCACTTGGACCATTTACGCATCTCTGCATGGACTACCGCCCACTGCAACAAGACCGCTTCTCTGATCATGTGACTATTCAGTTCTCCCAGCAGCACTGGCGGACAGACTGCTCTTAACCTGTGGTATGTTTTCAGTGGCTTTGTCAAAAGTCACACTTGGGATCCCAGCACTCGTGAGGCTTGCCAAGAGCTCAAGGCAGTGAGACTTTGTCTCAAAACACCAATACCCAAACCAACGGAAAGTAGTATTAGCAGGATCTCTTGTGTCCCGTATTAGCCTCGAACTCACTACATGACCTTCAATATGATCTTCATCCTCTGTCCCCTCTGCTTTCCCTTCCGAGTGCCGGGGTAACAGGCATATGCCTCATGCTAGGTTTACATGGGGCTGAAAATCTAACACGGGGCTTTGTGCACAGTAGGTGAGCACACTGCTGCCTGAACCACATTCCAGGGCCCCCAAATAATAATTTTTAGGTTTTACTTATTTTGTATGCCCAAATGTACGTCTGTGGACCACATGTGTGCCGTGACTGCTGAGGCCAAAAGAAGGTGTTGGATTCCCTGGGACTGGACCCACACAGATGTCTGTGAGCTGAGAATTGAACCTGGATTCTTGGGAAACAGACAGTTCTCTTAGCCGTGGGGCCATCTCTCCCGGCCCCACCCAAAGGTATTTTTGCAGAGGTAGTTCAGCTATGTTGCTAAGGCTGGTATCAAATTCCAAGGCTCAAGTGCTTGTCCTACTTAAGCTTGCTGAGTAACTACGGGTGTGTGATGCTTGTCTTGTCTCTCAGTGTGTGTGTGTGTGTGTGTGTGTGTGTGTGTGTGTGTGTGTGTGCCTGGGTCACACTAGGCTGGTTTGGAATTCATAATCCTTCTTCTCATCGTGAGCACTGAGACTAAAGATGTGTAATACTAAGCCTGGATCTCGAAGATTGTGTAAACCACACATAGGGAGAGGCTGGTCTCGGATTTGACCTGATTCATGCATGGCCCATCATTCCTGCAGTTTATTTGTGTTGTAGGGTTTCAATTGTTGTGACCGACACCAAGAGTAAAAGTAACTTGGGGAGTAAAGGGTTTATTTAAACTTCTGTGTCTCAATCATAGCCCATCAAGAAGAGAAGCCAGGCCAGGGCCTCAAGGCAGGAGTCTGCGTGTTGATAATAAATGGTAATAAGTGATGTGTTGTCTCCTCTCTGACTGTTTCCTGCTGACAGAACCTGGAGGCAGGGACTGAAGCAGAGGCCATGGAGGGGTGCTGCTCACTGGCTTGCTCCTCCTGGCTTGCTCAGTCTGCTTTCTTACAGAATACAGGACCACCTGCCCAGCAGGAGCGCTACCCATAATCAACCATTACCACCCACACCAATCATTGATCAAGACAACCCTACATATTTACCAATATGCCAATATTGACATTTTCTCAATTAAGATTTATTCTTCCCAATTATGTGTAGGTCTGGGTCAACTTGAAGAAACAGCCAGCACACTGTACAGATCTAAATCATACCTCATGTTCCTAGAAAATAGAGCATTATACAAAAACAACATTCCAAAGAAACAACTAGAATACAGTTGTGGATACCACACCTATGCAACTTGTAGTCTCCTGAGTGTTCCAAGGAGCCATCTGCTTCATAGGGAAGTCCTAGAAATCCGGCTCATCCACTTGCACCTGTGTAAGCCACGCTAGCTTTGGAATCTCTATCATAGTTCCTCTAAGTGTTAATGCTTCAAAGTACAGTTGCAGTCCTTTGGTGTTTTGTTTTCCTTCCTCAAATGCTCAGAAATGTGGTAAAGCCAACATAAACCACATAAACTATCTTAGTAAGACCAAAATATAATACATTTAGTACATTAAAAGCTCAATTTTCTTATCTTCTCAGCTCTTAAAGAAATATTTGAATTAAAAAATGTTATAGCCATCCAGGTGTGGTGGTGAACACCTTTAATCCCAGCACTTGGGGGGCAGAGGCAGGTGGGTCTTTGAATTTGAGGCCAGCCTGGACTACAGAGTGAGTTCCAGGACAACCAGGGCTCTCTAACACAGAGAAACCCTGTCTTGAACCCCCCCATGTTTATTTAATGCTATTAGCTAATCAAAACAGATCCTTTAGGAGACTTGATAATGTAGTTGATTAATTCCCTCCAGTGATGCAATCAATCAATCAATCAATCAATCAAGGAGGAGTGAAGGAAAGGCTCAGCTTTTTAATTTAAAGTAATTGAATCTCACCTCAATTATGCATTTTCCACTTAATGCGCAGAGCTAAACTATCATGTTCTCCAGTGTGGCCCATGCTTCACATGTTGTCACAAGAACTCTGTTGTGACCATTTCAGGCCAGATGTTTGGGGCTGGGACTGAATCTGCTTTTGCAGATGTGGTCCTTCTCCCCACAGAGATTTGGTGTAAGCTTGTATATTTCATAGTCTGTGACGACAGGATCCTCATGATCATCCAGCTTTAAGATGGCTGAAAGTTTACATGCTATAGTTTCCAGCTCGTTACAACCTTTGTTGAGCTGTTTTCCTCTAATTAAAAATCAAGAAGTGTGAATGTCTACTATGTTGACGGTGTTTCTACATTTCTCATACTATCACAGTGTGCCTTCAAGCATTTAAGCATTTCAAGTATTCATGATAATTTAATTCGTTCTAAATAAATTTGCCCCAGGCCAGAGGTCAAGGACAAAAGGCTTGACATGAGACGTGTTTTTCAAGTTTCACGAGTGTAAGGAAGATGGAGCAACGCACAAGTTGGGCCGAGGAAGGGACTGACTTGTGCCTTGTCAGCAAGCCAGCGTGAGGACTTCGACCTTGGCTGTGAAATGGCAACAACTGAGGTGGAAGCCAGCAGAATCAGATGGGACGCAGGACCTCAGTTCAGTTGTGAGCTCTGTTTTCAACCCCGACAGCCTCAGGAACAAAAAACGTTCCCATGAGTTTGATAGTTTGTAGCGGGGGCCCATAGTCTGAGGTGTGTGCCTGGATTTGAGCTGGCAACTAGGGGATGACCGGACTTCTGCAATGATTCTCACTTGATTTTCAACAGAGGCAAAAGCTGGGCTCTGAGGGCCTCAGGAGACAGCTCAGTCAGCAAGCACTTGCTATGCAAGTGTGAGGACTTGAGCTCACTCTCCAGGATCCCTGTGTTAGAGAAGTCCGGGTGTGGTGGCGCGGGCTTGGGATGTCAGTGCCGCAGAGCTGGAGACAGGCTGATCCCCGGAGCTTCTTGACCAGCCAGCCTAGGCTGCTGGGCAAGTTCTAGGCCGGTGAGAGATCCCGTTTCCAAATGGTGAGTGGACAATGACAATGCTTAGTGAGCAGCACCCGGGGTTGTCCTAGGGCCTCCACACAAGCAGAGAAGTGGCACTACTTGACTTTCTTACATCGGACGTCGAGATAGTTCTGATTTCAAACCCCTCTGTGAAAAGAAAGAAAAAGACAGCGAAGATTCTCTTCAAGTTGCATTTTATTCGGCGATGGCAGTGTTATGATGCAACCAGGACAATGAGGCTCTGTTTACCCCGTGACTTAAAACAGCGCGAGGCTTAGATAGTGACCCAGAGGACACCCTTTGACAATAGGAGCGGAAGGGAGTTTCACACAGCCCAGCAGTTTTGTGACATCGCTTTGCTATCTGTTCTCCCCAAAGGAAGGAACGATCCTCAGGCTTCTCCAGACAAAGCGTGTCCAGCAGCGTGGGCTGACGCTACAATGCCAGGGTATGTCGGAACGAAAACCTAGATCAGGGTTCGTCATCTCTGGACACAGGTCAAGTCCAGCCCATGCTGTAATTTTATAGATAGCTTTATTTGTGGGCGGGGGTGTGGTTAAGCGGTAGAGCGCATGCTTAGCATACCAAGGTCATGGTCTTATTGGAACACAGCTTAGTCTATCCCTTTACTATATATATACCTGTGTGTGTGTGTGTGTGTGTGTGATGTAAGTTATACATGTAATTTTTAGACTATATTTTATTTATTTGGGGGAGAGGGTGGCATGTGCCTTGGCAAATGAGTCCAGAGGACAACCTATGGGAATGTCTTCTTTCCCCACACTGAGAGGTTCCTGGGATCAAACAGATTGTCATTAGGTTTGGTGGCAAGCACATTTACCTACTGAGATAAACTTCTGACCCTAAAATTTGCATTTACAATTAAGATGTGTGTGTATATATGTGTTTGTGCGTCTGCCACACGTATGCCAGTGCCTGGGGCGGGAGTCTCAATCTCCTGGAGTATAGTTACAGTTACCTCTAGGCTTCCCGTTGTGGTGCTGAGAGCCAAACTTAGGTTCTCTGGAAGAATACTCTTAACTGCTGAGTCCTCTCCCCGGCTCCCTTTTTACTTCAATGGCAGAAGTGATTAGTGTGGCAGAGATTAGGTGCCACAGAGTTAAAAAAAAAAAAAGAGTTACAATGTGGCACCTAAGAGAACCTGGTGGTCCCTATCTAGCTGGTGTGAAAGGACAGGGTCAGGGGTCTTCAACTCTGTTCACATCTCCAAATGGTAACGTGATTGCTGCTGATAAGGACAAATACAGGAAAATGAATTTCATGCGTGAGAAAATGAGCAGGAAGCCATGACGTACCCGGGATCTAAACAGCGCTTGGAGATTGTTGCAAGCCATCTCTATAGCCAGTGGTGCTGCCTGGTTCCCAAAGCCGGAAGAATGAGTTTACCTCCTAAACCCTTTTCCCCCTCACCCTGCTCCGGATCACCGGTGTGTGCGCTTGCCGGTCTCCAAAGCGGTGGCCTTAGCTCAGGCCACCAGATGTGCTGCACACTTGTCTGGAGTATGGAAACATTTCCTCACAGCTGTTGCCACCTCCAGACACTCTTTGTGGTTCTCTGTCTGACAGGGTGGCATTTTAAAGGGTCCCCAGCCCCCTGTTTATATGCTTCAGTGCCTTTCTGTGCGTTTCGAAATAAACCCAGAGTCGGAGTGTAAATTACAGAGTCCTTTGCCAGTGCTTTATTCTAGTAACATCTTTACCCCCCAGACCCCAGCTCGTTTACCACTTCCTCTGGGGCTCCTCCTGCACACAATTCCGAGTTCAGTCACAGTCAAACATCCTCACGAGGCGCTTGCTGCTTTCTTGTTACAGATGGGAGCATCCTACATCGTGGTTATATAATTATCTGTCTGGGAAGTCTGGCATTGTGAGGGCAAGGACCATGTCTTCATTAATTGAGGACCCAATAGGGAGGAACACAGATCTGGTTTCTGTTGAAAAACCACTCGCGGTGCTATGTGAGAGACTAACATTTTAAAAGTAATTATCCAAGTGTAAGCAACAGGGCTCAGGGATTTCAGGCTGAGTTCCTTTCTCCTCTACCCTGAAATTATTTGTATTGTTTTAAAGTTCTTCACCCATTCGGTGATTTGGGAACAGGACAAGCCTGTAACAATGAGACTAGAGATTTCAATGATACTATTCACAGTGGGGACAGTGCTCCTGAAGGTTGGATTGCAACTGCAAGAACCCCTCTCATCAAGAAGAAAGGGGTTTTCTGAATTTTAATGGGATGTATTTAATACACAACACTCAAAGCATGGAGGGCTCAGGAAGACTCCTGAAACCTCTAGAGCAGGGAGGATGCAGGATGTGTTACACGGAAGGAGCCCTTCGACCTGGGCTGAGAGACCTGGAATGAGGGGAGAGGCCAGCAGAGGCGGTGTTGTGAGTGAGAATATCCCCAATGTCCTTTCCCGGGCTGTGGTGGCTAATGTCATCTCCAGCTCTACAGGCCCTGGCGTCATGGATGGGACATGGCACTGTGCATGGCTTTGAGGGTTAACAGAGAGAGGAAGATCGACCCTCAAACTGGGTTCCGGCCCACCGCCTGGAAGTGAGGGGGTCCAGGGAAAGCCAGTGCTGCTGCCTGCCTCTGCATCTTGCTGAGTTGATGCGTCCATTGCTACCGCTACCATCAACTTCGCTGACACCAGTCAGTGGCTTCTCTGGCCTCCCATTGAGTACTAAAGGCCCGAGCTTCTCGGGAATCTGCCAGCTCTCAGTACCCACTTGGGATTTCTGAGTTATCCAGCTACATGGTTTGAGAAGCTACCAGGCTGTCAGCCTTCCCAGCACCAGGCAGCCCCTGTTGGACTACCCAGCCCATTCTGAGTAAGCTAATCTATTATATCTGTCTTTATAATACATATATATTCTGTTGGTTCTGCTCTGCTAGAGAAGCCTGCCAGACACAGTTTGATTCTTCTGTGATAACAGAAACTCTAAAATCATGTTGAAAAAACTCTGAGTAGGGTTGCTCAGTAGGTAGAGCCCTGTCTAGGCTCATATAAGGCGTAGCTTTGCCTAATTCCCGGCACTGTGTAGACTGGCCATGAAGGTGCACATCTGCAATCCCAGCTCTTGGGAGACGAAGGCAAGAAGATCAGGAGTTTGAGGACATCCTCAGCTACATAGTTCAAGGCCAGCCAGGGATCATGATACTCTATCAGACAACAAGAACAACAAATTTCTGTGTAGGACTTGTGTTCTGTTTTCTTTTTTGTCACTCAGAGCAGGCAGGAGCCTCTTATAGAAGCCCGGGGTTTAGTACGATGCTAGGGTAACTCGGCTCCTTGTTGGTTGAATACAAGTCTTAAGATGGGTGACTGTGTGAACAAGTTTGATATAAGGGAAAAACTGCTGTACTTTATGTATTATCTCCTGCAAAACCCACGTGTCCGTGTCAACTCTACCCCATGGTGGTGCTAGAAGGCGTTGTCGGTGTTTACGGAGTAGGGCCTAAGGGCCTTAGGTCAGAGGGGGCTTGCTCTCAAAACAGAATGCAGAATCCTGCCCCCCACTCTTCCTGTCTTCTTCCTGCTAAGGATTCAGGCACTCATATGGCGTTTGCTGTGTGTTCTGGTTTTCCCCGGGACCAAAGCAGATGCAGTCTCCCACTCTTATTGAAACTTCAAACTGTGAGCTGAATAAAATGTTAATCTTTTACATTTGTTGCCTCACGTATTTTACTGTAGTAATTAAAAACTGAAACACAGAGGTCTGGAGTGCTGTGGCCCTGTAGAGAGGGGGGATGAGTGGGCAAAGGAAACATGCAGCAGGGTCTGACAGTCTTACTGACTGTTTAACTCAAGCTTCTAGTTCACTAGTGCGTAGCCACAGCTAATACTTACGTATGGACTGAATTAACGGGGCCAGGAGAACAAGAAAAGTATTGATTTATTGAGAAGGAATTTGTGAATGAAACTTTATATTGATACTCGACATGTAATCTCCTAACTGGGAAGACTTTACCGTAGAGAGGGTAACCCCATAGCCTACTGGTCTGAAAGAAGTTCTAGAGCTGTCATCTCCTTGTCTCTTTCGTGGCTCTATCCATGGGTTGTCTTGGTGAAACTCCGACACTTTCTGGTCCTACTGTTAATGCCCAACACTTTACCACAGTTTGGGTGCTCACATAGCAAAACACATGCTTGTTGAGCAGATTTTTTAAAAGGTCATTGAATGACCAGGTTAGAAAACCTTGAAGAAAGGAAGAAGTCCTTTTTCCTTAACAATCACATGTATGCATGACATTTGGTATAAGATTGGTGTTCAAAGTATTTCTTGAGCTGGGCGGAGGTGGTACACGCCTTTAATCCCAGCACTCAGGAGGCAGAGGCAGGTGGATCTCTGTGAGTTCAAGGCCACCCTGGTCTACAGAGTGAGTTCCAGGACGACCAGGGGAAACCTTGTCTCAAAAAACAAAACAAAGTATTTGTTGAAACAAATGATTGAAAAGAGAAAACTGAAGGAAAAAATTTGCAACTTGTACACTTCCGCCAAAGAACCAATGTTGACATAAAATTTATTTTTTTCTCTATGGCCTTCGATATTATTTCTGTTCCGCTGTTAAGGGAGATCGACTTTTAGGGAGAATCTCTGTAAAGACACGTGAGGTATAAATAAAAGTGAAAGGCATAAACTAAACACAAGGGCTTCACTGCTAATAATTTAGAAATAAAGGGACCAAACCCTCACTCAGTCCTCTGCTTTAGCAGCCATGACAGGCTACAGAAAAGACACATAGGTCTCTGACACAAGGAAACTCCAGATCCCCTGGCCTCTCTGAGCTGAACACAAAGAAACCCCAGACCTCCCCACCCCTACCCAGCCTCCTAGATACTTGGTTCCTGGGAATTGTTTGTCCACAAAAGAAACTCCAGGGGAGACCAAAACCTCCCCTGTAGTATCCAGGATACAGTTCTGAAAACCATTGGTATCTACGTACAACAGGCCACCTGCGAGTAACAAGACAATGCCATAGAAACCACAGAATGTTCCCTGTCAGCACTGACCAATGAGAATCATGGGTACTCAGGTATTACATGCCAAAAACATGACTTTGAAGAATTTCTCGATTGTTCCCAAATGTCAACCAATCAGAAACCAACCCCTACCTACTGATGTAATCCTGTATCTTTTGTCTTTAAAACCTAGCAGTAGACAGGGGACTTCACTCCCTCTGGAGGCTGCTACGTCAGCTTTC
Organism: Mesocricetus auratus; assembly: GCF_017639785.1. Taxonomy (NCBI): domain Eukaryota; kingdom Metazoa; phylum Chordata; class Mammalia; order Rodentia; family Cricetidae; genus Mesocricetus; species Mesocricetus auratus. The sequence goes on from NW_024429218.1 coordinate 7,796,690, forward strand.
CAGAGGGGGTACCTGTCATGGTTGGATGAACAATCATTAAAACCTTGCTTTTGCCATTTGGTGGGTCTTCCTGGTGGTCTCTGGGGACTTTGCAACTTGGGCACAATAGAAAGCAAGTGAAGGTTGTGTTCTGCATGGAAGGAGCAGGGAGATATTGATGTCAGCGTAGGTGACAGGAACCTACACAGCTCCCTTAATTTTGGTGAGTATGTTTTTTTTCCCCTTAGATGAGTATGGCTGTCACCCACTGGGATGCATTTCTTTTGTTTTACTCCCTGTGTTCTGCTAGGGTCCATTGCCTACCCCTGTTCTTGATAATCTGGAACTTTACTACACAGGCTGAGGAGATCCGGTTCTGAGTCCTCTTGCTATTGACTTGTCCTTGATGGTACGAGACCCTCGTGCACCTCCCTTACGTTCTCCATCTAGTCAGCCCTGCAACGGTGGCAGGAGAGGCCAGTTTTCCCTGCTGGGGGTTCTCATCCCAGATCCTCTGTCTCATAGGAGCAGAGGGACAGCTCTGTCTCTCACTGGCCTTGCTACCCAGATGTCTCTCTGCTTAACGACACCTCCTCAGAGCCCGAAATAGGAAATGCCACTTCCCCCACAGCTTCCCAGAGAGCTTGTATTCCTTTCTTCTATTCCATTTTTGCCCTCCAAGTCACTGAGTTCTAAATGATGGGATTCTTGTTTCCCCTCTATTCCTCGTCATTTCCTTAACTCTCTCAAAATAAATGTTCGCCTCTCCGTTTCCCGAGGGCTAAGAATATGAGTGGGCACAGGGAGAAAGAGACCTCCTTACTGACAGGGAACACAAAGGAAGCCTTTTGGGAAGGGCGCGTGGGTGAACTCTGAGACGGTGCGGGCAGCAGGGTTCTTGGGTTTCTGTGGGCTCACTTGGTGAAGAAACTCTATAGGACTTCCTTGTGAAACTGGGCTGGGGCGGGGGCAGGGACTGGAAGCTAATATCAACACACCTCCAACAGTGCAAGTGCTTTGGTGATTGGGGTTAGAATTTAGGGAAGCGGGGTGTACCAGCTTCCTTCTGAGTTCTGGGGACCCACACTTCCCTCCACCCTGTTGTGTAGTATAAAGTTTATACCTTTATATGACAACGCAATTCCACTGTCAGTGCTTCTTCTTTAGGTTGATTGGACTCTGGTTAAAGTTTTGTCCCCCTCTTCCCCCATAGTTCTTATCTCTGTGTCTGCAGCAGTTAGCTTACTACTTGGCATAGGGGGGTTCATTTTGTAGTTAGCAAAGTAGCACTTTAAATTGAAACGTGGTAATATTCTAAAAGGCCACAAGATGGCCTCGTTTCACTGCGGAAGTGCGTGAAACACGCCTGAGTTATATTAACATTTCCTTTGCTGCAAAAGTGAGAGATTTCATAACATGTATTCCTGAGTCTGAAGGAGGAATTAAAGTGCTTTTAATGTTTAAGTTTCTTGTTCATCTAAAATTATATTAAAGTCATAGTATTACTTATCATTCTCCCTTGTGGCTTTGAAAAACAGTAAGATTTAATCTTTGTCGTTCTTTCGATATTATCTTTATAATAACACTGAAGTAAATGTCTTGGTACACATGGGATAGTAAATGGTATTTCTCATTCTTAGACCTCACGATGGTGATTGTCACTTTTTTTATGTGAAGCCTCACTAAATTGCGTGTTCCTTTGCTCTGTTTCTTGCAAGTTGACTCGGTGCCCGGTGGTGATGCTCGTAATTCAGGCACACTAGCGACAGCATCATCGCCCACACACTGAACCCTGAAAGCCCGGCTCCCCAAACCTGCACTGACTGCGGGGGCGGGGGGCGGGGGGGTGGGGTGGGGGTGGGAGGGAAAGGCCAGCTTCTGAGGACATGGGCACGAAGTTGTTCACAGAGCCCTGTGTCCCTCACTCACCAATTGCGGAAGCTGCAAGCGCCTTCAGACCATGTCCACGCAGCTGCAGGTACTCTACGTTTTTAACGCAACACATTTTCTCCCCCCCCCCCCCCCCCCCGCACTAAATTGCCAGCAAGGTTTTCATGACTAGAGGCACTATGTGTGCCATAGTCCCCTCATATCCACTTTTGTCACTATGAGTTGTACGAAGACTTTTACAAAGTTAAAATTTGTCCCATACATCTTCTTGCAAGGGGTAGCCGTGGAGCACACTTCACTGCGCTAATGCAGTTTTTGCTCTATCTGGTTGGAAGACTTGAGCTGTCTGTCTGCCATCTTTGGGATGGCTGCATTTGGAAAGCTGTGTGAGCATTGCCAGCTGCAGTGCTGGGCATCTGCTCGTCCCTGCTTTCTGACCTGCTTCTTCCTGAATTCCGCTTGTCTGTCAGAGCTGATGTCTTAGTAAATGTGCGTGTTTATTCTCTCAGGACTGTGCATGCTGCTACTGTGTTACTGTAGAAAGCGTCCTATGTATGTGCTATACTGCTTTATAAGTTCCTCAGCAGATTCTGTATCAGTAAATACATTTTTAATAAAAGATTTAGAATGCTTGTACGTTAACCTTTGGAGATTTTAGACCTCTAAGATCTTTCAGGATTTCAACGTTTGGCATTATGGAATTATGGTATTGAGGAATATGTCTTTCTATATTATGGTCCAAACTCTATGCTAGGAAAGTCTGTCTTGGAATTTTGACATTTGGTCACTAGGCTAGGAAACAGACTCAATGTAAGAGACTTTCTAAATCTTCTCCAAGAATACAATGAAGATGGGCTCAGGTAATAATAACCTATTGGCTACAGCTTTCAGTACCTGCTTTTTGGGGGGCATGTGTGTGATAGGTCTCAACAATTTTGTCCCTTTAGGGAAGTCGTTTAGCAGATGTCCCTCTGGTGGCTGTCCCATATCAGGAGCTGCAGTCATGAAACTATGAAAGGTGCAGCCTCTGCCCTGAGGCAGCTGTAGACCCATGTGGAAGGAGCAAACCAGAGGATGTCTGTTAGCACATAGGGAAGATGTATTCAGCAGCGCAAGTGTGGCGGAGGGTGGGGGGTGAGGGTGGGGGGTGGGAGAGGAGGGGGATGGGTGTGGGAGACAATGTCTAGCTGATCAACCGTTTATTCACTTGATTAGAGCTGAATTCCAGGCCTTCTTAGGGCATGGTTATTGAGGTGGTTTGAATACAAATGACTCCTATAGGCTCATAAGCAGTGGCACTATTAGGAGGCGTGGCCTTGTTGGGGTAGGTGTGGCTTTGTTGAGGAAGGTGTGTTACTAGGGGAAGGCTTTGAGGACTCAGATTATTCTTGCAGGTCTAGTGTGACGTTCAGCTCCCGCTGCTTGTGGACCAAGATGAAGAAGGCTCAGCTCTTTCTCCAGTACCATGGCATTGGTGGAAGATGAATTACAGATGGCACCTGTGGATCGTGTGGGCCCAGAGCTTAAGTGCATTCTGGTCATACTACCTTCTAAGTATCTGCTATGGGAATTTAATGCAGAGGGAAGACATTATCCCAGAATGGATCTTTTTACCACATACACCAACTAAGAAATTAGAGACTTATGTGGAAACTATCTCTGAGTGGATTCTACAAGGAAAATTGAGACTTCATCAATTAGCAGGAATAGATCCAGCAGAAATTGTAGTACCTTTTACTAAGCGTGAAATTGAAAAACTATGGATAGAAACTGAACCCTGGCAAAGAGCTTGTAGTAATTTTTTTTGGGGAGTGGTCAACAACGATTATCCCAAAAGCAAGAGAATTCAACTTATAAAGAGGACTAACTGGGTCTTTCCTCACATTGTAAGGGAAACACCAATAACTGGAGCCCCTACATTCTATACTGATGTAAATAAATCTAGAAAGGCAAATTACAAATCAGAAAATGTAAATAAAGTGGATCTAAGTCCTTATAATTCTGCCCAAAAGTCAGAATTATATGCTGTTCTCATGGTGTTAATGGATCATAAAGAACATCCCAACATAGTTACTGATTCACAAGATGCAGAAAGACTTGTTTTACATATTGAAACTGCTGAATTTATACCAGATGACACAGACTTGACTTTATTATTTATTCAGTTCCAAGACATAATCAGGAACAGAAATCATCCCATATATATTTGATCCCATACAGGTCTGCCAGTCACTCTTGATCAACTATTGATAGGATATGTCCTGTAGGCCTTAGAATTTCATAAAAAAACCCCATGTCAACAGCAAAGGTTTGAAAAAAACTTTTCCATCACTTGGCAACAAGCCAAGGAAATTATAAGGAAATGTCCTATTTATTCTTTATACAGCCAAACTCCACTACCTGCAGAGGAAATAACCAATGGGCACTCAAAGGAATGAAATCTGGCTGATGGATATGTTCCATTTTGTAGAATTTGGAAAATTTAAATATGTATACCACATCATTGACACCTGTTCAGGTTTTCAAACGGCAACTGCTTTGACTTCAGAAAAGCTGATTCAGTAATTACACATTTGCTAGAAGTTATAGCCATCATGGATATACCTGCCCAAATAAAGACAGACAATACTCTGGCATATGTCTCTAAAAAATGAAACAGTTGTTTGCCTATTATAAGGTAAAGCATATTACAGGTATACCACATAATCCTATAGGGTAGGCAGTTATAGAAAGATCAAATAGAACTCTAAAAGATATGCTAAATGAACAGAAAGGGATAAAAAAGTACCCCCAAATGGATGCATAGTGATTTATTAACTTTGAATTTTCTGGATGCAAATGAGAAAGGAACAACAAATGCAGAGAGACATTGGATAATAGAAAAAAATGTAATTAAACAACAGTGTACTTCAAAGATGTGTTGACCTCTGAATGAAAACTAGGACATGTGTTACGTTGGGGAATAGGTTTTGCTTTTGTTTCCACAGGTGAAGAAAAATATGGATGCCAGAAAAATTGATAAAGATTCAATTTGAGCAAGACACCTCTTAATTAGAAGAGATGATAGTTCATCAAACAGCATGGTTGTTTAACCTAAACTAACCTATAAAACTAACAAACATTTTTTCCATTTGATCAGATATAACTTGCCAAGGAAAACTTCTCCAAAATTTAGAGTTGAGGAAGGGTTTTATTTTTTGTCTTTTCAGGAGACTAAAAGGTATCCAAACTAAGGAATCTGGAGACCACTGGACAAGTGAGACATCTGAAGAAAAAGGACACATCATCTAGAAAAACTGTCCCAAGAAAAAGAATAAATTGGCCTAGTGGTATATCACATTTACAACAGGGTAAAATTTCACAATTCTTCCCAAATGCAAATGCTTGTTTCTTATTTCTATACAGAAATATAATATGAATGATCTTTTTGTAGCCTCTGTCCAATTAATGATTAAAAGCTGACTTTGGAGTTGGAGAATGGCTCTCTCCTCCTCTAAACCCAAGCATGCTTGTTAAATTAAAATATAAAATCTCTGTCTAATGTTAGAAGAGCCATCTGATATGGAACATAAGGAAAACAAATATTTAGGACTATGGTATTGCTACCAATCTCATAATTTTTTGTCATGATATAGTACTAACTAATTCTATAAAAAAGGTCTTTCTATGAGGCTTCAATAACCTTGATCCCCAAGCCACACAAAGATACAACCAAGAAAGAGAACTTCAGACCAATATCCCTCATGAACATTGATGCAAAAATACTCAATAAAATACTGGCAAATCGGATCCAAGAACACATCAAAACAATCATTCACCACGATCAAGTAGGTTTCATCCCAGGGATGCAGGGATGGTTCAGCATACGAAAATCCATCAACGTAATCCACCATATAAACAAGCTGAAAAACAAAAATCACATGATCATCTCACTAGATGCTGAAAAAGCCTTTGACAAAATCCAACACCCCTTCATGATAAAGGTCTTGGAGAGATCTGGGATAACAGGGACATACTTAAACATAATAAAAGCCATATACAGTAAACCAACAGCCAACATCAAACTAAATGGACAGAAACTCAACGCAATTCCTCTAAAATCAGGAACAAAACAAGGCTGTCCACTCTCTCCATACCTTTTCAACATGGTACTTGAAGTTCTAGCTATTGCCATACGACAACAAAGGGGGATCAAGGGGATACAAATTGGGAAGGAAGAGGTCAAACTTTCACTGTTTGCAGACGATATGATAGTTTACATCAATGACCCAAAGAACTCTACCAGGGAACTCTTACAGCTGATTAACACCTTCAGCAAAGTGGCAGGCTACAAGATCAACTCAAGAAAGTCAGTAGCCCTATTATATACAGATGATAAAAGGGCTGAAAGAGAAATCAGAGAAACATCACCCTTTACAATTGCCACAAACAACATAAAATACCTTGGGGTAACGCTAACCAAACAAGTGAAAGACCTGTATCGTAAGAACTTTGAATCTCTAAAGAAAGAAATTAAAGAAGCCCTCAGAAAATGGAAAGATCTCCCATGCTCTTGGATAGGTAGGATCAATGTAATAAAAATGGCAATCCTGCCAAAAGCAATCTACAGATTCAATGCTATCCCCATTAAAATCCCAGCACAATTCTTCACAGACCTTGAAAGAACAATAATCAATTTTGTATGGAAAAACAAAAGACCCAGGATAGCCAAAACAACCCTGTTCAACAAGGCAACATCCGGAGGCATCACCATCCCTGACCTCAAGCTCTATTATAGAGCTGTAGTCCTGAAAACAGCTTGGTATTGGCACAAAAATAGACAGGTAGACCAATGGAATCGAATTGAAAATCCGGGTATTAACCCACACACGTACGAACATCTGATCTTTGACAAAGAAGCTAAAAATATACAATGGAATAAAGAAAGCATCTTCAACAAATGGTGCTGGCATAATTGGAGACTGGCATGTAGAAGAATGCGGATTGATCCATGTTTATCGCCATGCACAAAACTTAAGTCCAAATGGATCAAAGACCTCAACATAAATCCAGCCACACTGAACCTCATAGAAGAGAAAGTGGGTGGTACCCTTGAACGAATTGGTATAGGAGACAGCTTCCTGAACATAACACCAGTAGCACAGACAGTGAGATCAACAATTAATAAATGGGACCTACTGAAACTGAGAAGCTTCTGTAAGGCAAAGGACACAGTCAGCAAGACAAAAAGGCAGCCCACAGAATGGGAAAAAATATTCACTAATCCCACATCTGACAGAGGGTTGATCTCCAAAATTTACAAAGAACTCAAGAAGCAAGTCTCCAAAACAGCAAAGGACCCAATTAAAAAGTGGGCTGCAGAACTAAATAGAGAGTTTTCAATAGAGGAGTCTAAAATGGCTGAGAGGCACTTGAGAAAGTGCTCAACATCCTTAGCCATCCGGGAAATGCAAATCAAAACAACTCTGAGATACCATCTCACTCCTGTCAGAATGGCTAAAATCAAAAACACCAATGACAATTTATGCTGGAGAGGATGTGGTGAAAGGGGGACACTCCTCCATTGCTGGTGGGAGTGCCAACTGGTTCAGCCACTTTGGAAAGCAGTATGGAGATTCCTCAGAAAAATGGGAATAAACCTACCACAAGACCCAGCAACTCCACTCTTAGGCATATATCCAAAAGATGCCCATTCATACAACAAAGATGTCTGTTCCACTATGTTCATAGCAGCTTTATTTGTAATAGCCAGAACTTGGAAGCAACCTAGATGTCCCTCACCCGAAGAGTGGATAGAGAAAATGTGGTACATCTACACAATGGAGTACTATTCAGCAGAAAAAAATAATGGAATCATGAGATTCGCAGGCAAATGGATGACACTAGAAGAAACCATCCTCATTGAGGTAACCCAGTCACAAAAAGAGAAACATGCATGTACTCTCTCATATATGGATTTTAGACATAGATCTGGGGAGTGCCAGCCTACAATCCTATGGCCAGACAGTCTGGGAAACAGAAACTACATTTAGTGGCTGGTTAAGTACTGAGCTGAACTCAAGAAAGCCAGTATCAGAGAGGGAGGACTGATGATCAAAGGGATTAAGACTGGGCTGGTTTAACCCCCAGAAACAGCTGACCAGACAAAGGTTAACTCTTGAATCCCAGGCATCAGCCTGGGAATCCAGCATGGGACTGATCAAGACCCCCCTGAATCTGGGTGTCAGTGAGGAGGCCTAGGGAATCTATTGAGCCTTGGGCAGCAGATCAGTACCCATCCCAAGTATACACACGGACTCTGGACTCCCATAGAACAATGTGAGATGCACTCTCACCCTGAACTCTTGGGGAAGGGTCTAGGCCCTGCCCTATATGAAATGACAGACTATGGACACCCCCATGGAGGGCCTCACCCTCCCTGGGGGAACGAGGGGATAATGGGGGGGATGGGGGGAGGGCACGGGAGGAGGGGAGGGAAAGGGAGAGGGACCTGGAACTGACTTGTGAAGCAACCTTGTTTCTTATCTAAATTTAAAAAAAAAAGAATTAAAAAAAAAGGTTTTTGTCTACTTCATGTACATGATTTCTGGTTTGAGTCATGATCAGTTTTCTACAGTGAACCATGGCCATGACTAACCGTGACCTTCGAAGTCTCCAAAAGGAGGATGGGGCCCCACAATAACAATTTCACCAAGACTATCACAGCACCATTATGCTGAACAATACCAGCTAAAGATCAGCTTTGGACTAAAAATTGCTCAAAACAATTTCGAGGTGGCTTGCTGAGGTGACCCAGCCTCACAGACACACTGCACTGCTTGGAACAATTTCAGGGTGACTTGCTGAGGTGACCCAGCCTCACAGACTTCTTTAGCCAGGAGGTGGTACAAGCCCTGTACTTTCCCATTAGGCAAAGACTGCACAACAAATGATACAGCTTGACAATTAATCAACATTTTCTTTTCAGGAACCCCTAAAGATGTTGTCACCCCCAGACAGCAGGAAGTAACTTTAAGAACATGATGTCCACATTCCCAAGAGGTGGGGTGGGTGGTTTTGGTCACTCATTGACTTATGAATGTTTGCCATTGTTTAGGGGGATTGGTTACACAATGTTGTTGCTTATGGTCAGGAAGAAAGTTGAACAAAGGGGATTCGATTCAAGTTTTTTTTCTGTAAAAACAAAGAGGAATTCAGATATGCTAGGATAAAAATATAGATTACTAGATCTACTTTGAAAAGACTAAAGGGGGAGAACATAGATATGTTGAGATGAAAAGGTAGATTATTGAATCTACTCTTAAAAAAGCAACTACTAGTTTTAAATATTTTACATTGGATTGGACTTCTGTAAATTGTATTACAAATGTTGTATATTGATAAAAGTTTGGGAGTAATTTTGATAAAATATTCATACGTTTCTTTTTTTCCTCAATATATGTTTTTATTTAAATTAGAAACATGAATGCTTCACATGTCAATCCCAGGTCCCTCTCCCACTCCTCCTCCCTTGTCCTTCCACCAGTTCCCCTCAGCCCCCCACCCAATCCCCACATCATTCCCCAGGGAGGGTGGGGCCCTCCTTGGGGGGATCTCTAAAGTCTGTCATTTCATCTAGGACAGGACCTAGGCCCTTCCCCATGTGTCCAGTCTGAGAGAGCATCCCTCTTTTTGGAATGGGCTCCCAAAGTTAATTTGTATGCCATAGTGAACACTGATCTACTATCCAAAGTCCCAGAGATTTCTGAGGCCTCCTCACTGACACTACATTCATGGAGACTGGATCAGTCCCCTGCTGGCCTCTCAGCCATCAGTCTGGGGTCCAAGAGCTCCCCCTTATCTGGTCAGCTGTCTTTGTGGGTTTCATCATCATGGTCTTGACCCCTTTGCTCATCGCTCCTCCATCTCTGTCACTGGGTTCCAGGAGTTCAGTTTAGTATTTAGCTCTGGGTATCTGTCTCTGCTCTCATCAGTCACTGGATGAAGGTTCTAGGATGGCATATAAGGAAGTCATCAACCTTATCATCTAGGAGGTGTTATTAATGTAGTCTCTCCACTATTGCTTAGTTTGCCAGTTGGTGTTATCCTTGTAGATCTCTGGAGATCTCACTAGTGTCAGCTCTCTCCTCAAGCCTATAATGACTCCATCTATTATGGTATCTCTCACTCTGCTCTCCTCTGTTCTTACCTCGACTCAACCTTCCTGCTCCCCCATGCCATCTTCTCCCCTCCTCTTGTCCCCATCTCTTTTTCCTGGTTCCCTCTCCCCTCCCCTGATGTTCCCAATCTACTCAGGAGATCTTGCCTCTTTCCACTTCTCTGGGGTATCATGCATCTATCTTGGGAACCTCCTTGTTTCCTAGACTCACTGGCGCTGGGATTGCTAAAATATACATATGTTTCTAATATTCAAAGTATTGTATCTATATACTTTACTTAACAATGTAATACAAATTTCTAGTTCTTGAAAGTTATTATTATCAACTATGTAGGACAATAAGGAAATGTAGTTTAGTAACTAGTCAACTATAACAATCAAACTTTTATTCACTTTAGGTATATTTACAAGATCAAACTGATATTTTAGAAAGACAGGTGATCATCAAACCCTTTAGAGACCTACAGAGTATGGCATTCAACATGTTTCAATAACATAGGTTCTTTTTTTAATGACAATGAGATATGTTTACTCCTGGCAGGACCAATCTACATCAGAGAAGATGGTGGTCATTGAAGAAAGTCCACATCGAGTTTAACTTCTTTGTGGCAAAGGTAAGCCACTTGTCTCAACTGCTGACAGTATGCTGTCCAAATTGCACAAGCAGGACCCAAGAGTTCCTGCAAAACCTTGCCAAGACAAGGCGGTCCAGTCCTTCATGTTATCCTGGTTCACAGAAATGCCCGTCAGATACGCTAGGTCTATAGGCTGATGATAATGGATGTCCCAATGCTGCAGAGCAATCTTGGGTGACCGTCCAGACAGCCAGTTGTTTCTGCCATTTCTCACATTTTTTTTGGAAGTCGCTTGCTTGCTTCTTGTTTACTCAGTTAATATTATTTCTTTCTTGGGACTCTGAGGGAGTGGAAGACTAAATGGAACAGTTATAGTTTTTCTTGTTTACCAGATTTGGTAAAGAAACTCACTATAGATGTGTTAAGTGTAGTAGGTTTAAAAGACATTACAAGATAATTTGATAATGCAAATTAGAATAGAAAGCAAATTTGGACTTATCAAGAAAGAATAAATAATGGAGTAAATTCTTTGATTTGTCATATTGACTAGTCATTGCTAATGTACTTATTGCCATGTATATGTTATATATAGTTTTTGCACTTATTTCATATAGTTTTTTATATTAGTTATAATCTTTTTATGAAAATTTTAGACAAAAAGGGGATATATGATGATATTTTACTTGAACAAATAAAGCCTGTCTGAGTGTCAGAGAGTGGACCTTGCCACTAGTTAACCATAGAGATCTGGTGGTCTGTACAGACAGACAGGAAATTAAGTAGCTGGACAGAAACAGGATATAAGCAGGGAGAAACAGGAAATAGCTCCCTTGTCTATTGAGACACTAAGGAGGTAAGGTGTGCTGTGTCTTGCTCCTTCTCTCTGATCTCTCAGCATTTCTCTGTATATCTGACTCTGGCTCTCTATTTTGTAGACCAATTAAGAACTCCATTTACAAGAACTCTTAGGTCTTTCTTCAGCATCAGGCACACATGCTTCCTGCCATGACAATAATGGACCGAACCAACTGTAAGCCAGTCCCAATTAAAAGTTTTCCTTTGTAAGAGTCGCTGTGGTCATGGTGTCTCTTCACAGCTGAAGGACTCTAACTAAGACAATTATAGCGATGATCCAACAGGTCCCATGAATTAATTTCTGACAGTTACTACTCACTTATTCTACAAGATGCATGAAACATGTGCTGTGATCATACACAGTATTCTAGAAGATTATAATTCAGGGGCAGAGAAAGAAGAAATAATTCCTTTCCATCCAAGAGCTAAGATTTGGTGGGCAGACAGATAATAACCAAATGGAAATTATCAAATTTTAGAGAGGGCATTTGAAGCAGGGAACAGTTGGTGCAAAGGCCCAGGGGGTTGGAGGTAAGAGTTTACTGAGCTCAGTTTAACAACAAGGAATCCAGGCAGTGATGGCATATGCTTTAATTCCAGCACTTGGGAGGCAGAAGCAGACAGGTCCCTGAGTTTGAGACTAGTCTGGTCTATAGAATGAGTTTCAGGGCTATACAGAGAAACCCTGTCTCAAAACAAAACAAAACAAAACAAAATTGTATACTGACCTTTTGAAACTAGGTCACCTTGTGTGTACATGATACAATATATACCTTATGTGTTACTCATTTGCCAGAAAATCTTCTAAAGGGATTTGAGTCCCCCTTAGCCTAGCTACTTTGTCATCAGAAGCAAATGATAAGAACAGATTCTGTGTATAGTGTGTTTTTCTTAATAAAGTTTTATATCTACCTTTTATGCCTTCTATTGCCTCCTTAGATTGACTTCCCATCAGTACAATAACAAATTGCCACGAATGCCATGATACAAGACAGCATACATGTATTATCTCCCAGCTCTGTATGGAGTCTGCCAAAGGCTCTCCTTGGGCTGGCGGCACCAGGTTCCTTTCTGAAAGCTGCAGTCTGGCAGACAAGGTCACCTGCATGGCCTAATTCCCAGAACTTTTCTCCCATGTTCAATACCAACAATGCTATGAGTCTGTGGCTTTCCTCATCATTACCCTCATTTAGCCACAGCCAGAAGAGGCTCTTCAGTTTTGAGTATTTCAGAGAGTATTTTGCTGGGTCTGCTGGGAAAATCTAGGTGACTTCTCTCTCGCGTGCTATTGGTACCCAAAGGAACATTTTCAAAGTCTCTTTGCCATGTAAGATGGCATGGTCACTGTTTACAGGGATGATGACATAGCTGTTTTAAGACCATTATTTTGCCTATATGCCTTTCTCTAAAAACTGGGATGAAATAAAATTGGATGCTTATAAATTTTGTGCAGGAATCTTCCTGTTTCTAGTTTCAATATCTATGCATGTCTCTGTAAATAAGGGAAAAAGTCATTTTACACTTTAAATAAAGTGAAGAAAATTTAATTTGACTATGAGACCTTCCCTCTCCATGGCCACCAGTTCTCCCTCCCTCCTTTCTGGTTCCCCTCTTAGATAAAGTCATGTGACCAGCCGGGCGCAGCCTACCCAGCTTTCCTTCTGCTGACAAAACAAAGTAAATGTTCTTCATGCTTTCATCGCAGTCTAGTAGAACTGACATTCAGACCTCCTTGTCCCAGGTTGGTAGAGGAGACCCATCCAGTTGGGTCATCATATTCCCAGGAATTGTGAGCAGTCCCCTGCTATGCCTTCAGCCCCAACTGGGCTAATCAGGATTCTTCCCGGAGGAGTTTTCTTTTTTATATGTGTCTCATTGGGGGACATTCTATCCCCCATCTACTCCTCTCCTCCCTGAGGAAGTTGGAAACTTGTGAATCACAGTTGTCAGTCTCCACACCTTACCACTTAGACTGAGGTGGCAGAGAGCCTGGAAACAGTGTCCTTGTGAGTCACCTGGCTGGTGTCAGGGAGGACTTGGATCCTGTCTACTCTACAGTCATACAAATTTCTTTCCAATAAATTTCTTTTCCCCTTAACCAGTTTGTTTTAAGAATTGTTTCTTCACCTTTAATCCCAGCGCTTGGGAGGCAGAGGCTGGTGGATCTCTGAGTTCAAGGCCAGCCTGGTCTACAGAGCAAGTTTCAGGACAGACAGGGATACACAGAGAAAGGCTGTTTTGAAAAAAAAAGTTTCTTTCAACTAAAACAGTTTCAACTCATACCTATTGTTTCCTTCTCCTAATCTTTCCCTTTGTTAGGTTCCTTACTGATTGTGCTAATTCATTGAATTTTAAAGGCTATATCTACAATCAGAGCTATCTCTCAAGGGAAGAAAGACTAAGAAATCGGCTTTTCTGATATTGCGTATGTTAATTCGTGGTAGTACTCTGGAAAATTTTATTTTACATTTTACTGTTCATTTGGATTATACAGCTCAGCTAATTAGAGAAGTTTATGGACAGATTCTGACAATCCTGTTAGTACAATGACAGAAAGATGAAAGCTTGAAATCTGAATACTTCATTTATTTCTATTACCAAATTTCCAAAGTGTAAGTAAAACCCTTAAAATGAAACATCCTCATTCCTTCTTATTTTGCTTCTGGAACTAATGTATTCTCAACAAAATCTTCAAAGCCAAATTATTCTAAACCCAGATCACTCAGTACATACCAATTTCCAAAGTTCAGTAGGTTGTGGAAGAACATTCTGGCACATCTCCACCTGGAATATTCTGACTCAAGCTCATACACAAAGTGGCAAATTTTGCTGTATAATCTGTCTGCTCATGAACATAGCTCTGAAACCCAGGGAACTATTGCTTATACTTTCCTGACCTATGAACAGAGGCCTAACATGTACTTCCAGTGACAGAAAAGTGCACCTCTTTTTGCAATTAAAAGACTGGCTTCATGACATCTAAGGCCAGCCACTCGGCTTCTTTTAAGAGGCAGATCTCTGTGAGTTTGAGACCAGCCTGGTTGACAAGAGCTAGTTCCAGGATAGGCTCCAAAGCTCCACAGGGGAAACCCTGTCTTGCTCTATATTTGTGAAGTCATCAGAACGGAGCTTCCTCTATAGCTGGGAATACTACATCACAAGGCAAATCCAGCCCGGTGCTCAGGAATGGGCAGCAGCTCATGTGCCACAGAAGTAAACTGAGGCTCGAGCTAAGCTTTCCTGGATGGGACTCACATTCCATGTTTTATTCAGAGAATCAGAGCTGGACCCTTCCAGTCCCCGTGACAAGTCTGTAGTGCATCTCAGCACAGGCATCCAGTTCTGGGATTGCTATCAGCTTTAAATTTCTTCCCTGTCACTGTGATAAAGTCCCCTGACAAAATCAACTCACGGGAGAAAGTTTTAGCTCATGGTTCCATTGGTGTGCAGTCTACCGTGGAAGGGAAGACATGGCAGCAAGCAGGGATGGCTTGATGGCAGGAGAAGGAAGCTTGCCGGTCTCATCACATCTGCAGAGAGTGACTAAGAAGACGGGGTGGGCTGTAAACCCTTGAGGTTCATTCCCAGTGACCCATTTCCTGCAGCAAGATTCCAAATCCTAAATATTCCAAATCCTAAATATTCCACAGCCTTCTGTACCAGATAGGGACAGAGTGTTCGAAATCCACACTACAACACTCCCAGTGTGTTGACTGAGGATAAGTTGGGCACTTGACATATAAAGGTAGAAAGAAAAAGACCTGACTTTTGCTTTTGTGATATTATTAATTGGTGATATAAGGCATTATGACCAAGGCTACTTGCAGATTAGTTTATTGGGGCTTATCGTTTCAGAGGGTGAGTCCGTGAATGGCTGGGAGCACAGCTGCACACAGACGTGGTGCCAGAGCAGTAACTGAGAATTTACATCTTGATCCACAATCAGGAAGCAGAAAGAGAGAGACTGGCAATGACGTGGGCTTTTAAAACCTCAAAGCCTGCCCCCAGTGACTTGCCTGCTTCAACAAGGCTGTACCTTCCAACACTTGGAGGACAGTTTCACCCGAAAGAGGTAAGCTAAACTCAAAGACCTCAATTCCAATAAATCACACTGGGGGGAAATTGTATGAATATGTCAAAGTCTAAAGTTCCCATTCAACTCTTTTTTTTTTTTTTTTTTTTTTTTTTGGTTTTACGAGACAGGGTTTCTCTGTTTTGGAGGCTGTCGGTCCAGCCTGGCCTCGAACTCACAGAGATCCGCCTGCCTCTGCCTCCCGAGTGCTGGGATTAAAGGCGTGCGCCATATCAACTCTTATTATTCATACAGTAAAGAAACCGTATCAATGCAAACATTGTGAAAAAGCCTTCAGAACAAACCCAGTCCACCCTAGCCTCTAGTTTTTGTGTTGTGAACAAAATTCTAAGACTAAGGGGACTAAGACCTTCCCCTTAGTACCTGGAAACTATGTTTGACAACAGACCATCTCCAAGAGACCGACAAAGCAGTAGGAACCACAGAATGCTCCCTCCCAGCACCAACCAATGAGAACAGGCTACCTGCAAGTAACAGACAAAGCCATAGAAACCACCAATGCCCCTATCTGCAGCCAATCAATCAAAAATGCTGACAAACCAGTTGCCCCGACTCTGGGCAAGTTCCCTAATCGTTCCCCAAACGTCAACCAATCAGGATCCGACCCACGCCACTCCCTACCTATGGATATAATCCTGTGATTTTTTTTTTCCTCCCCTTAAGAACCCTGCAGTAGACTAGATGGACACTCCCTTTGGAGGTTGCTGCACCCGCCTGCTAGACTGAGTCCCTATTGGTGGGATTAAACAATAAAGCCTCGCATTTCCAGTTTGGTGAGTCTGTCTCCTTGGTGGTCTCCAGGGGTCTTCGAGACTCGGGCACAGCACCACCCACTGGGGGCCAGGTATTCAAACTCACGAGCTCACGAGCTCATGGAGGCCATTCTCGTTCACACCACCGGAGCTCCCTGTGAGTTCACAGTCCAGTGGGGGACAGAAACCACGTGGATGACAGCGCTGTCAGGGGAAATCCTAACTGCAGGTGAGGCAGCACGAGTCTGAGCGGTGGGAAACGGAGGCAGGGAGATAGATGTGAGACATGTGTCGGAAATCAAAAGAAGCCCAAAGAGATGGACAAATTATCCTAAGTGCCACAAAGCGGAAGGGCAGACTGGAAGGGTGAGGACACTGGGAGGGCTATTTTTTTTTTTTTTTGTTTTGTTTTTGTTTTTCGAGACAGGGTTTCTCTGTACTGTTTTGGAGGCTGTCCTGGAACTAGCTCTGTAGACCAGGCTGGTCTCGAACTCACAGAGATCCGCCTGCCTCTGCCTCCCAGTGCTGGGATTAAAGGCGTGAACCACCAACGCCCGGCTGGGAGGGCTATGTTTAAAGTTGGATCGGTAGCTTAATAAGAACTCTAGAGCAGTGGTTCTCAGCCTTCCTAACACCGTGACCCTTCAATATAGTTCGTCATGTGACCCCCAACTGTAAAGTTATTTTCATTGCTACTTCATAACCATAACTTTGTTGCTTATAAGTCATAATGTAAATGCTTGTGTTTTCTGATTTTTTTGGAGGGGGTTGCTGCTCTATACCTTTGATCTGGTCTGAATTGGAAGGAAGAAGAGGTCAAGTGAGACCTAAGGAAGAGATGCAGGTAATCAGAGGAACATACCAGGCAAGGAGAAGGCAGAGGATCTCCACTGCAGCAAATTAGCCACAGTTCTTAAAGAAACACACACTGCGTCTGGATGCTGGAGAGAGATGCAGAGAGTAGCCTGGATGCTGCAGAGAGATGCAGGGAGGAGCAGGAGTGTAGGATGCTTGTAGGCAAGGGAGGGTGAAGGCATTATATAAACCTTAGTTTGCCTTTAAACCAGGCTGAAACTGGCTGTCATTCATACTTTAAAGAGATGAGACGTGTTCCTGTTCAGAGAATGACTAAGGTGGGCCTAGTCAAAACAGGAAGACTACCACAGGAGAAACATTGCAGCCGGGGCAATGTAGACACAGAGAATCAATGGATCTGAGCTAGGTATTAGCTGCAGATTTTACTGGTAGGCTCTGTATAGGAAATGATGTACTGCTTTGAGTGGCTGCATGGGTAGCGCTGGTGTTTAGTAATGCAGAAAAGACTTTTTTGTTTGTTTTGTTTTTCAAGACAGGGTTTTTCTTGTGTAATAGCTCTGGCTTTGCAGACCAAGCTGATCTTGAGCTCACAGAGATCCACCTGCTTCTGCTTTCCTAGTTCTGGGATTAAAGGCATGTCCCACGATGGCACAGCCAGAAATGACCTTTGAAAGGAGAAAATTTCCCAAGATTTGGGAATGGTAGGTTTCAAATTCCTAGAGCCACCTCGTTGAGACTTCTGTTAAACACCAGAGTGTACACGTCTGGAGTTCAGAGCCAAGGTTTGGGTGTAAGATTTAAACAAACTAGCAGACAAACAAACAAATGACCATAAAATACCACCAGCAATGCTAACTTAAATCCAACATACAGCTGTTACAATGATCCAAACCAGGACATTGCCATTAATAAGGACCAATTAGTCTGTAGACTTTACTCATGCCTTGTAATTGGCTTTTTTTACTTGTTTTCCCAGAATCAGAATCTAAGACTATGCATTGCATTTAATTGTCACATGTCCTTCTCAGTCTCCCTTGACTTGAAATAACTCTTCTGTCTTTTGTGATCACGACACTGTAGAAGTGTGGTGGGCATTTGTACTGCACAATGGTCTTTAGTTTGGGGCTTGCCTGGATGTTTTTCTGTGCCTAAGTTAAAAGCACATTTCTGCTAAGCAAGACGCTTCAGAGTCCAAGCGAGAGGGTGAGGCGTTTGTGCTGTGGAAGAGTAGGAGGGTGTGATGTGCAGCTTCTATCACTTGCCAGAGAGGAAGCTGCCTGCCTTGGATGGGCTCCATTTCCGGCTCCTCCTCCGTGTTAGCTGTGTTAGAGGCATGACGGTGGCCCAGACTGGAGCTTACAGATGAGGACTGAAAGGGGTAAACTAAACTCAAGGGCTTCACTTCTAACAATTTAGAAATAAAGGGACCAGACCCTCACTCAGACCCTGCTTTAGCAGCCATGACAGGCTATAGAAAAGACACGTAGGCCTCTGACACAAGGAAACTCCAGATCCTCTGGCCTCCTGGAGTCTAGAGCCAAAACTGAACACAAAGAAACTCCAGAAACCATTCCCCCCAGCCTCCTGGATGCTTGGTCCCTGGGAACTGCTTGGCCACAAAAGAAACTCCAGGGGGGACCAAAACCTCCCCTGTAGTCTCCAGGATACAGTTCTGAAAACTGTTGGTATCTATGTACAACAGGCCACCTGCAAGTAACAAGACAATGCCATAGAAACCACAGAATGTTCCCTGTCAGCACTGACCAATGAGAATAATTGGTACACAGGTATTTCATGCCAAAATATGACTTTGAGAAATGCTCCTAATTGCTCCCAAATGTCAACCAATCAGAAACCAAGCTGTACCTACTGATGTAATTCTGTGACTTTTGTCTTTAAAACCTAGCATTAGACAGGGGACTTCACTCCCTCGGGGGCTGCTGTGTCAGCTTGCCAGACGGGGTCCCTGTCATGGGTGGATGTGCAATCATTAAACCTTGCTTTTGCAGATTAGTGGGTCTGTCTCCCTGGTGGCATCTGGGGACTTAGCAACTTGGGCACAGCAAGGACAAGACTCTTGAGGTCCTGGAGCAAAGCCGGGCCTTTGAATGACCTCATGGAACATGGCCTCACTGACCCAGACTGCTTACTTATCTTTTTTAGGGGGGAGAATAAGATCTTATCTTATTAAAGTCACTATTTTAGATATTTGTTTTTTTTATAGCAGCATAGATTCTGCTGTAACTAGTGTTGAAGGGACACTAGCCCCACTCAAGCTTGTAGCTGGGGCAGGCCTTGCCCTTCTCCCCATTCCCTCTAATCCCCAAGGTCTATTACCTTATTTGGCCACTTCCTCCTCCTGAGGCTGGGTGCCAAGGTCCAGCATTCAGAAGCCCCCTTTGGTTCATCTAATGAGCACGCCCAATTAAAATTAAACACCTCATCCTAACACGGATTTCCGCCTTCACCTTTATAAACTGCCGTTTGCCCATGTGCGGAGTCTGTCTCCTCTCTATCCCTGTCCCCTTCTCCTTCTCCCTCACCCACTATCTCCTTTATCCCACATCCTAGCCCACTCTGACACAGCGTCCCCTTTCTCCTCTTAAGAATGACACCTGCAAGGTCATTTGCTGCCTGAGTCAGAAAGCAGCCGCTTTAACTTTTCTTCCCTACTTAATAAAGGATCTCGGTGAAAACAGGTGTTTGGGTGTGGTTTGTGCCTAATCCAGGCTCTGGAGGGAGCTCCTGCTGTGCCGGGTCCCCTTAAGGTGTAACGAATGAAGGAGGGCTTCCTGTGCCTAACCATTCTTGGCTACTGAATGAGTTAGGTGCAGAGGATCCGTGGTGGGACTGCTGGAGGGTTGGGAGGCTAGGAATACAGAAACAGCTGAGCATAGCAGATTTCCTTTTCGGGGCAGTCCTGTACTAGGATTGGGGATAATGTTGGGCGTTCCTCGAATTTTTGTCTTGACTGTTACATGGCAGCGACTATTTTAATTCTGAGATTAGAATCCTCATTTTAAGATGATGAAGAAATGATTAGTTTGTGGTAAAAGTTGCCCAAATGGCAGGAAGGAATCAGACTAATAACATTTCAATGGGTTAGAGGAGCTACAATAATTTTTAAAAATTATGCTTTATTCATTTTAAAAAATGTCGTGGTTACATATAAATTTGAAAACAAGATGATTGAAAAGTAATAAAGTAAATATTCAATTAAAATAAAAATAATAAAGCAACCTAAAATATTAAAAAAATTATGAAAACTGAAGAAGGGAATGTAAATCAAAGAAAGATTAACTAAACCAAGAGTTAACTACTCCCAAGATTAGAACAGATAAAAGGCAGAGAGAAGCCACAAATAAATAACGGTAGAAATTGAAGAGTAGGGGTAACTGCATGTCAGATAGAATATAAAAGAGATGAATACCACAGATTTGTTTTAGTGAGTTAGGAATACATTTCAGAAAATGTAATTCACCAACAACAATTCAGAAGATGTATAAGATGCAAAAATTCAGAACAAGCTTTCAAACATCAGCAGGTGACGATAGTCCCTGTCTCTTAATTCCTCACACACAGACTTTATGGGGGCCTTTAAGGGAAAAATAACTCTACTTATAAAACATGCCCGAATAACAACAAAAGAAGTTGCACTTCTGAGGTGTTTTTCTAAGTTCAGGATCTCAGATATGTGAAACCATGATTATAAGAAAGGAAACCTGAAGGCTGCTCTCATTTATGAACATGCTTTTGAAGATTCTAAATATACTACTGTCAAATGAAATCTCAACTGAATGAAAAATGTGATGCCTCAGGTGAGCAAGAGTCATCACCTGGGGATGACTTGCTGACCCGAATTCTGCAATGTGACAGATTCACATAACAGAATGCAACACAGGCCCCTGTGTCTGGCTCTGCTACTATCAAGAGATGACCACATGGGCACTGACTCGAAAGAGCAAAAATCTAAACGAGGTATCGTCAGGCACAGATCGAAGCACTGGCAGAGGCCGGAAGGGGCGGGGCAGAATTCGCTACTTCTCTCTTGTGCCTTCTTTCTGGCTCTGACCTTTGTGTCCCTTCCGTTAGGAAGCATGCCATTTGATTGGCTCAACTAGATAATTCATACTACTCTTTGCACTTGGAAATTGTCAGTAACACCTGGAACTCCCTTTGCCACCTAAGACACATGCACGGACTCTTGAGATTAGGATACAGCCGTCTTTGGGAGCTGT
Organism: Mesocricetus auratus; assembly: GCF_017639785.1. Taxonomy (NCBI): domain Eukaryota; kingdom Metazoa; phylum Chordata; class Mammalia; order Rodentia; family Cricetidae; genus Mesocricetus; species Mesocricetus auratus. The sequence goes on from NW_024429218.1 coordinate 7,818,046, forward strand.
TGTTTAGCTCCCGGTACTTTAAACAGTAGTGACTGGTGAGACTGCCCTGCAGGTAAAGCCTCTTGCAGCCAACCCTGGCAACATGAGTTTGATTGCCAGGAATCCCGGTACAGGAGAGAATTGACACCGATTCCCTCATGTCCTCTCACATCCCGACCCCACAGTAATACAATTTTAGTAAAAATGAAAACCAGTCTGCTAAGACTTAACCTAAAAACTCGACAGTAAAAGTTAGAGGTTGGAGCTGGGCGTTGGTGGCGCACGCCTTTAATCCCAGCACTCAGGAGGCAGAGGCAGGAGGATCTCTGTGAGTTCGAGCCAGCCTGGTCTACTGAGCGAGTTCCAGGGCAGGCTCCAAAACAATACAGAGAACCTCTGTCTCAAAAAACAAAACAAAACAAACAAAACAAAACAACAAAAAAAGTTAGAGGTCGGAATAGGAAGACCCTTAGTGTGATGACTAAGAATGTGTTGTTTGGAAGTCGGTAACCGTTTAAGGACTCCGTTGTTACTGTTCCTGCTTCATTTTGGTCTGGAGAACTAATCCAGTGCAGTAGATAAGATGGATAAATAATTGGGATACAGCTAAAATAAAACAAAAATATTTTTAGACAAGCACTTGTCTATTTAGAAGTTGTAAGATATAAAAACAAATGTTAAACTAACATGGAAAATCAGAAAAGACCCTAGATAAAAGTGAATTTACTAACATTAACATGATATTTACAAGTAAATAGAAAAAGCAAAATATAATTTAAAATTTTAATTTGACCCCTACTCACGTCCTGTCAGATTGCAACTCCAGGAAGATGACAATGTTTAGAGCAAAGCTGTAAAACTTTTAGAAGGCAATATGAGAGGCTAACTTCATGCTCCGGAGTAGCATGGATTTTAGATTTACCCCCTTTAAAATGAATGACTTTTCTTCTAAGAGCCATATAAAAGGAGTAACTAAGCAAGTGACAGATGTAACCTAAACTGGATTAATATTCAAAATATGCAATGAAATCTTACAAATCAACGAAAAATAGACACCCAATAGTAAATGGTTGAAAAGTAGGAACAGGCATCTCACAAAAGAGATCAAACAAATAACAGACACACAAACATGTAGAAAACCTCGTTCTATTTGTATCAGTGTAATATGAATTGAAACTGTAATGGGGAACTGAAGAAATGGCCGGGTCCCTAGAGTGCTTATTGTGCACGTATAAAGACTGGAGTTTCATATTCAGAACAGTGAAAAGCCGGGCATGTTAGTGTGTGCTTCTAATCACAGCTCTGAGGAGGTCCTGAGGAGCGGATCCCTGGGGCTACCTAGCCAACTGCTCTAGTCCAGTCAGTGAACTTCAAGTTTGGTGAGAGACAGACCTTGCCTCAAAAATCAGGAGAATCGTTTTGAGGAACATTCACCAAGGTTCCATCTCTGCCAGCCACACACTTAAACTCACATTTGCATGTGCACACATGTTTAAACAGTTCAGCACACAGAGGCAAACAATAAATCCAGTGTTGCAAGGTGTAAAGTTATCTACCGACAACGAATCGTCTGAAGAGGAAATGTAAAGTTCTTCTTCATAACTACAAAAAGTTTTGTAGGAATTTAACCTACAAGCTCAAAGGTATGTAAACTGAAAACCATCTGCCATATTAAAGAAATTGGAAGCAAAAATGGGATGCTGGCCAGAATATTCATGGAGTGAACAAACTAACATTGATAAAATTGCTCATAGTCACCCCTAGACAATGCAATTTCCATCAACATTCTAATGGCATTTTTCAAAGGAATAAAAAACAATTCTAAGATTCCTATAGACCCACAGATGACTTTGAGTAACCAAAGAAAATTGGAGACAACTGAACAAAGGCAGTGGCATCCCAGTACTTGAGCTAAAACCCTTACCTCATACTGTCTGCAAACAAAACTAACCCAAAATGGATTAAAGACTTAGAGATAAGACATGAAGCTGCCAATTACTGGAAAGATCCATAGAGAAAACTCTATTACATTTTTCTACCACATGGATCTATTAACTTGGTCTGTGATAGCAGTCTGGCAATACATTTTTTTGGTATAGCACCAAAGAACAAGGAACATCAATAAAAATTAAACAAACAGGATTACACCACATTAAAAACCTTCTGCATAGTGAAGGAAACCATGGGAAGAATGAGGAAGCAACATATGGACTGGGAGGTCACATACCCAATAAGGAGTTAATACGCAAAATAATGAACTCAACTAAGTAGGACAATGAATAACCCAGTTTCAAAATGGGAGAATACCTGTATAGCCATTCACCAAGAAAAATAGCCCAGTGGCCAACAGGTATGCGAAAAAACATTAACACCCCTAATCATTCTGGAAATGCACATTAAAAGTACAGAGATCATTTTGTAGCTGTTAGGGTAGCTGTTATTAAAAAAGACAGAAGACAACAAGTATCGCCAAGGATAAGGAGAAAACAGGTACCCTTCAAATTGTTGGTTGCCCTGCAAATTAGTACAGCCTGTAAGGAGAACAGTATGGAATTTCTTCAAAAGAAATAAAAGAGAAAAGTATCATATGGTTTTACAAACTCACCACTGGACAGTATTCAAGAGGAAGGGGGTCAGCGTGCTGAAGAGACACCTGCTTCCTTTCCATTGCAGCATTTTGTCACAAGAGTTGACACACTGGGTCAACTAACATGGATGACTGAACAGAGAAAATGAACACACACTTAAGTCAACTTTCTTTGTGTAACCCTGGTTGTCTTAGAATTAGTTCTGTAGAACAGGCTGGCCTTGAACTCACAGAGATCCGCCTGCCTCTGCCTCCAAGTGCCGGGATTAAAGGCGTGCACCACCAACGCCCAATAAGTCAACTTTCAAAAGAGGGAAAGGTAGCCACCCAGGACCACACAGACAGGATGGAGACATGCTGTTGTTATTCTCTGTGAAACCCATAGGGCTAGCAAGATAAATGCTGCATGCTCTTACACGTGGACTCCTACATCATCAACCCCTGCCAACAAAACAATAACAGCAACAACAAACCCAGCAGGAGCAGAATGGTGGTAAACTGTCACACACTTGACATCTGGTAAGAGAGCGAATTGTGTTTTCACCACAATGCACCTGTGTAGACCGCAAATGAATAACTTTTTCTTGTCCAAAAAAAAAAAAAAAGACAGTATATTATCAAAATGTAGCTGGCACTGAGTGTTCTCAGCAGCCCGGAGTAAGAGAGCGCTCAGTCAGGAAGCGGTCTAGTGCAATTTGGTATATCACACTAGAAAATCGTTTTGAGCCTGAGTAGAGGGCACTGTGATTCAGCATTTCCTCCGTGGGGAAAGGGGGAGGGAGGGAGAAGATCTAAAAGGATACACGAGTTTTCGCTCAGTCCTACTTCTCAAGGGAAGGAAGTGGATGGTGGTGTAAATTACTGTTTTAAACTTTGATGTTTTGTGGATCTCTGGGTAAGATATTTCTTCCTTTTTCACACCAACACCCACTCTCTCGAAACTCCATTCAGGTTAGCAATAAAAACTAACAGTTATTTAGGAACCATCTATAAGGCATGCATGCATAGCTTTTGTAGAAAGGATTCAGAGACTTTCTGGAAGGGTAACTAGGGAGAAAAAAGTCTGCCCAACCCTAGCACTGGAATTCAACATGGGAAGGCAGAGCGATGACAGCTCTATTCTCATTATTTTATAACTTAATGCAATGCTTTCTCTTTTTTGTTTCCTTGTGACATTTTCGTACCTACTAGCTCCCCTCTATACTCCAGCTTCTCCGTATCTCTCTGCCCCCAATCTGCAGTTTAAACCCTCCCGCCCACCGTATTCTTACCTCCTGTGTTCTCCTGTCCTCCATACTCAATGGCTCTCCCCGAAAGCCTCTTTACCCTCTCGTGGCTCTGGTTCTAGTTTGCCCCGTCCTGTCTTTGGCAGATACTGATAGGCCTGGCATAAATTCTGTGGACATGTAAACAGCCCATATTAGCCAAGGTAGATCTGAGGCATTAAGAATGAGGAGGAAACTTATCCAGCACCTTATGGAACAGCTACTTCCTGTAGCAGATGCAATCCTGCAGAGGGGTCCCTAAGTTGCCTAGTAAGAATCGCCCGAGGTGCCTGTCTGCAGGGTCCTTTGTCACATCCAGGCCAGGTGAATCAGGTTCTCCAAAAGGGGCTCTGGGGTACATATTTCCAACAAGATGTCCACTTGACTCTTTTTTTTTTGTAAGATTGTAGACTAGCCAACGCTTCCTTAAAGCAGAATCACTAACAAGGGGAAAAGACAGTTTAGTAAAGGATTAAACAAAACTATAAAATGAAAATGATCAGCTAGGAGAACATACTTTCCATAGAAATTATTTGCACCAGGATTGTCTGCCTTAGTTACTAAACAACTCTTCAAGAAAATTCTGGCTGGGCGGTGGTGGCACACGCCTTTAATCCCAGCACTTGGGAGGCAGAGGCAGGTGGATTTCTGTGAGTTCGAGGCTGGGCTGGACCGACAGCCTCCAAAACAATACAGAGAAACCCTGTCTCGTAAAAACCAAAAAAAAAAAAAAAAAAAAAAAGAAAGAAAGAAAATTCTGACAAACGTACTTGACAGATTCAAGAGCACAAGGGCTGAGAAGGTGGCTCGGAGGTGTTAGCTGGGCAAACAAGGGTCCAGGCTTGGGTTGCCGGTACACACATACACAGCTGGACATAGCTAGTGCATTTGAAATCCTCGTGCTGCAAAGGCAGAAACAGAAGAGTCTCCGCAGCTTGCTGGCCAGCCGTCTAGCTGAAGGGGCAAGCTCTAATAAGGAGTCAAAAATACGATGGAGAGCAAATGAGAAAAACACTTAACACTGACCTTTGGCCTCTACACACATGCTTTTATGCCCACGTGCATATTTGTACCTCAGCACTGGCACACGTGCGTGCACACACACACACACACACACACACACACACACACACACACACGCCCTTAAAACAGCGATCTAAAGGAAGTTAATATTGAATTCTATTACTTGGTCTAGATATGTTTCTATTTTCTATACTTTTTTTTAAATGAAGGAGATGTAATGTCAGTTTTGAGTTTTGGGTCTGTGATTTCCATGTTTGCACGTGCTATAGTTGCGGGAGGAGCATGTTTCTGAGTATTAGAGTAATAGTAAAGGTTTGTGTTTCTTCTAAATTCTCACAGTCTCCACTTCTACTATTTGCTGAAAAGTGTCTTTGATTGTGATTTTCCAGTGGTACAAATAGCATATGAGTATATTCATTGCAATTATCCAAACAATTAAAAATTCTAGTACTGACTTTTATAATCTATATATCTAGTAAGAGCGTTTCCCCTAGATTATCTACACTGATTCTCAGTCTAGGAATTCTGTGACATTGCTCCATGTATTTTACAGGAAACCCTGAGCTTCTGCGCCTGAAAAGCAGCAGAACTGGAGTTTGAAGGTGTGTGTTTGATCTCGAAACCCATACATTCTCCAAGTGCCCCTGCAGTCGGCTTGCTGATATGTAGAGGGAAACCTTAATGTCCCCCTCCCTTCTCAACCCACAGGCATTCATAGTCATGTGAGTTGAAGTGTCTTCATCATGCCTGTAGTATGCACTGAAATGCACAGCTGTAGCTACACGTATGCTTCTATGAAACACAAATTGTTTTGCAACTTTTTTGCACACTGACTCTGAACTTGGAAGCATTTCTTACATTGTTATTTCCATCTATTATAGTTTTAAAAGACAGCTAAATGTTCTATAGTATGAGCCGGGCGGTGGTGGCGCACGCCTTTAATCCCAGCACTCGGGAGGCAGAGGCAGGCAGATCTCTGTGATTGAGGCAGGGCTGGACCAATAGCCTCCAAAACAATACAGAGAAACCCTGTCTCATAAAAACAAAAAAAAGTTCTATAGTATGTATGTAGTAAAACTTAAAATTTTTGTCATAGAATAGACAGACAGTTTTTGGTCTCTGTGACAGGCATCTGAGAGAAACTGTTGAATGATAAAAGGCTTATTTGGCACAATTTTTCATCCATGGCATGGCTCCATTGTTCCTGGGCCTTAGGTAAAGCCCCACATCATAGACGTATTGGAGCAGAACTACTTACTCAGAAGGAGAAGGACAAGAGGGGCCAGGACAAGACAAACCCTTCAAGGACATGCCATCTGTCACCTGTTTCTCTGTCTAGTCACTGCCAACCACAGTGTCTACCACTTCCCCAAATAGTAGCATCAGTCGGGACCCGTGCTTCAGCGTGTAAGCCTGTAGGGGATGTTTCCTGCCTAAGATATAACACAGAGCCTTTCCAATCATAAAAGATGCTCCAGTGCATATCCTTGTATAACTCTGTACAACATATGAATATTTATGGAGGACAGATCAGGAAAATGGAGCCTCTCTTGGAAATCACATGAATAATTAAACTTCTGATATAGGAGTGATCTACATTTCAAAGGGCTATGATTTACCCTTCTGAACATTGTACACACGTGCATTTCCCCATATCCCACTACCAGCTGATAGTATCAATCTCTGCAAACTTCTGCCGATTTGATGAGAAAGTTGTATTTGTTACTTTAATTATCTATTTTCATTTAGTAGTTCCTGTTACTGCTGTATGTGCCCTCCTAGGACAGTGATTCACTTAAAGAGGGTTCAAATGACTGTTGAGTAAATGGAAGAATAATATATTGGTCATATTTCTGTAATTCTTTGTTGGTTCATACCTTTTTTTCCTATTTTTTAAATTCATCTATTTATTTTACATCCTGACCCCAGTTTTCCCTCCCTTCTCTTCTTCCAATCTCTCCCCTCCCCTCCCCTTGGCCCCTCCCCAACCCTTCCCTCCTCTATTTCTATTCAGAAAAGAGCAGGCCTTCCATGGATATCAATAAGACACAGTATATCAAGTTGCAGTAAGACTAAGCACCTCCCCTGCATTAAGGTGACCAGAATGAGCAATAGGGTCCCAAAAGCCAGCAAAAGAATCAAAGACAGCCCCTGTTTCCACTGCTAGGAGTCCCAGAAGAAGACCGAGCTACACAACATCACATATATGCAGAGAGCCTAAGTAAGTCCCATGCCTGCTCTCTAGATGTTGACTCGGCCTCTGTCAGCCCAGATTAGCGGATTCTGTGGGTTTTCTTGTGGTGTCCTTAATCCCGCTGCCTTCTACATTCCTTTCTCCCCCTCTTCAGCAGGATTCCCTACACTTGGCCTCGGCTGTGGGTCTGCATCTGTTTCCAGTAGTTACCGGATGAAGCCTCTCTGATGACCGTTGGGCTAGGCACCAATCTGTGAGTATAGCAGAGTATCATTAGGCATCATACATCGACTTTCCCCTTTCCTAGGTCTCTGGGCCATCCAGCCTGTGGGTCCTGGTGCCTCAGGCAGCGTTATGTGTAGGCTCAATCTCGTGGCATGGATCTGAGGCTGGATCAGTCATTGGTTGGTCAGTCTCATAATCTTTGTGTCACCCTTACCCCATCCCATCCCACAGGCAGGGTAGACTGACTACAGGTTGAAGGCTGTATGGCTGGGCTGGTGTCCCAATTCTTGCGTTTTCCTTGCTCCACATCCTCTCCAGCACTGCCCTTGGTGTTTTTGACCTTAGCCATTCTGGCAGGTGTAAGATGGAATCTCAGAGTGGTTTTGATTTTCATTTCCCTGATGGCTAAGGATGCTGTCTTAGGGGTTTCTATTGCTATGAAGAGACACTGTTGACCACAGAAATTCTTATAAAGGCAAACATTTAATTGGGGTGGTTTGCTTTCAGTTCAGAGATTTGATCCATTATCATCATGGCAGGAAGCAAAGCAGTATGCAGACACACGTGGTGCTGGAGCTGAGAGTCCTGTCATCTTGACTCACAGCAAAAGTGGTTTGAAACACTAGACATAGCTTGAGCATATATGAGACCTTGAAGCCCATCCCTGCTGTGACACACTTCCTCCCACAAGGCCCCACCTACTCCAACAAAGCCACACCTCCTAACCACTCCCTTTGGGGGCCATTTTCTTTCAGATCACTACAGATGTTGAACTTTTCTTTATGCATTTCTCAGTAGTTTGAGATTCTCCTGTTGAGAACTCTCTGTTTAGACTTTTCCCCCATTTTTACTTGGATTATTTGTTTTGATGATGTCTGGTTTCTCCAGTTCTTATATATTTTGGAGATCAACCCTCTGTCAGATGTAAGGTTGGTAAAAATCCTTTCCCATTCTGTAGGAAGTTGTTTTGTTCAGTTGACAGTCTTCTTTGCCTTTCAGAAGCTTTTTAGTGTCATGAGGTCCCAATTACTAATTGTTGATCTTAGTGACTTCGTGACTGGTGTTCTATTCTGGAAGTTGTCTCCTGTGCTATTTCCCTCTTTCTCTTCTGTCAGGATCAAAGTATCTGGATTTATGTTGAGGTATTTGATCCACTTGAACTTGAGTAGATAAGAATCTATTTGAATCCTTTTACATGTGAACATCCAGCTATGCCAGCAACATTGTTGAAGATGCTTTCTTTTGTCCATTGTATAATTTTGACTTCTTTGTCAAAAGTCAGTTGTGTGGATTTACATCTAGGTCTTTGTTTATGATTCCATTGATCTACTTGTCTGTTTTTAGGTCAATACCATGTAGTTTCTATTATTATAATGCTGTAGTAGAGTTTGAAATCAGGGATGTTGATACCTCTAGGAGTTTTTTTATTTTTCAGGATTGTTCTAGATAACCCAAGTTTTTTGGTTTTCCATATGAAGTTAAGTACTGTTCTTTCAAGGTCTCAAAAGAATTGTGTTGGGATTTTAATGGGAATTGCATTGAATCTGTAGATTACTTTTGATAAGATGGCCGTTTTTACTATGTTAATCCTACTGATCCATGAGCATGGGGCCATTCCATCTTCTGATAGTTTCTCCAATTTATTTCTTCAAAGACTTGAAATTCTTGTTCAACAGGTTTATTATTTGCATGGTTAGAGAACACCAAGACATTTTATATCATTTATGGCTATTTTGAAGGATATTGTTCCCCTGATTTCTTTCCCAGATCATTTATTGTTTGTATATTGGAGGGCTACTGATCTTTTGGGGTTAACCTTGTATCTAGTTACCTCATTAAAGGTGTTTATCAGCTGTAGGAGTTACTTGGTAGAACTTTTGGGGTTGCTTATATATATTATCATATCATCTATGAACAATGATACTATAACGTCTTCCTTTCCAATTTGTATCTCTTTTATCTCTTTTGTTGTATTATTTCTCCATCTAGAGCTTCAAGAACTATATCAAATAGAGAGTAGAAAGCCTTGTCTTGCTCCTGATTTTAGTAGAATTGTTTTGAGTTTCTCTTCATTTAGTTTGATGTTGGCTATTGTCTTTTTTTATAGTGCCTTTGTTATATTTAGGTATACTTCTTGTATCCCTGATCTCGCTAATACTTTTATCATATAGTTGTTGGATTTTGTCTAAGGCTTTTTCAGCATCTAATGAGATGATCATGTTGTTTTTTTCTTTTAGTTTGTTTATATGGTGTATTCCAGTGATAGATTTTCAAATGTTTAACCCTCCCTGAATCTCATATGATGCCTACTTGATCATGATATTTTTGATGTGTTCTTGGATTTAGTTTGTGAGCCTTTTACTTAGTATTTTTGCATCAATGTTTATGAGGGAAATTCATCTGTAAATCTCTTTCTTAGTTGCATCTTTGTGTGTTTTGGGTATCAGGGTGACTATGGCCTCATGAAAAGAATTTGGTAATGTTCCTTCTGTTTCTACTTTGTGAAATAATTTGAGCAGTATTGGTATTAGCTCGTCTTTGAAAGGCTGGTAGAATTCTGTGCTAAAATCATTTGACCCTGGTGTTTTATTGGTTGGGAGGCTTTTAATGACTGCTTCTTCTATTTCCTTAGGGGTTATAAGTCTATTTAAGTTGTTTATGTGGTCACTGTTGTACACAAGTCACAAGGATCCCCAAAGAGACCAGGCAGACAGACCACTTATGCAAATGCACAAGGTTTATTGATTGTTCTATCCTTTGGAGCGAGGGACCCCGTTTAACAGCAGACCCGCTTATGCAGCAGCCTCCTGAGGGAGTCCAGTTCCCTGTCTACTGCTAGGTTTTAAAGACAAAAGTTACAGGATTGCATGAATAGGTATGGGTTGGTTTTTGATTGGTTGACATTTGGGGAACAATGAAGAAAATTTTCAAAGTCATGTTTTTGGTGTGTAATACCAGCATACCCATTTTTCTCATAGGATGGGGCTGGGAGGGAATATTATGTGGTTTCTATGGCTTGCAGGTGGTCTATTGTACCAATATTTTTCAGAATTGAATTTCCTGGAGACTACAGGGGAGTTTCTTTTGCGGTCAAGTCCCCAGGGTCTAAGTACCTAGGAGGCTAGGGAGTTCCTTTGTGTTCAGTTTTGGCCCTAGGCCTGTTGCATACAACATAGTCTCCAGGAGCTAAGGCTGGGGGAAGGGTTGGTCTGGAGTTTTGGCTCTTCAATCATGATTTAATTTTTTAAAGTGTTATCTATCAAGAAATTTGTCCTTTTCTTTTATATTTTCCAATGTTGTGGAGCACAGGTTTTTGAAGTATGACCTAACAATTCTTTGGTTTCCTCGGTGTCTGTTGTTATGTCCTCCTTTTCATTTCTGATTTTTATTAATTTGAATATTCTCCCTTTTAGGTAGCTTGTATAAGGGTTTGTCTATTTTGTTGATTTTCTCAAAGAACCAACTCTTTGTTTCATTGATTCTTAGTATTGTTCTTTTGTTTCTATTTTGTTGATTTTTGTCCCTCATTTTATTTACTGCCATCTACTCTCCTGGGTGAGTTTCCTTCCTTTTGTTCTAGAGTTTTCAGGTGTGCTGTTAAGTCACTGAAGTGAGATCTTTCTAAATTCTTTTCCGTACAGCATTACTACATTGTGTCCCATTAGTTTGGGTATGTTGTGCATTCATTTTCATTGAATTATAGGAAGTCTTTAATTTCTTTCTTTATTTCCTTCTTGACCCTGTGGTAACTCAGTTGAGAGTTGTTCAGTTTCCATGGGTTTGTAGGCTTTCTGTTGTTGAAATCCAGCTTTAATTCATGGTGATCTGTTAAGATACAAGGGGCTATTTCAATTTTCTTGTACGTGTTGAAACTTGCTTTGTGACTGAGTATGTAGTCAATTTTGGAGAATGTTCCTTGAGGTGTTTTTGTGTTTGGGTGAAATGTTCTGTACATATTTGTTAGGTCCATTTGGGTCATAATGTCCATTAACTCCAGTACTTCTCTGTTTAGTTTTTGTCTGCTTGTCTGTCCAGTGGGGTATTGAAGTCTCCTGCTATCAATATGTGAAGGTCAATATGTGATTTCAACTTTAGTAGTGTTTCCTTTACAAATGTGGGTGCCCTTGTCATTGGGGCACAGATGTTGAGAACCGAGATGTCATCTTGGTGGATTTTTCTTCTGATGAGTCTAAAGTGTCCTTCCCATCTCTTTTGATTAATTTTGGTTGGAAGTCTATTTTGTTAGCTATTAAAACAGCTACACCAGCTTACCTCTTGGGTCCATTTGCTTGGAAAATCTTTTTGTGACCCTTTACTCTGAGGTAATATTCATTTTTGGTGTTGAGGTGTATTTCTTTTATGCAGTAGAAAGATGAATCTTGTTTTTGTATCCATTTTGTTAGCCTGTGTCTTTTTATTGGGGTACTGACTCCATTGAAATAGAAAGATAGCAATGATCAATGATTGTTAATTCCTGTTATTTTGTTGTAGTTATTAATGATGGTAGTGTGTTTGTGTGTGTGTGTGTGTGTGTGTGTGTGTGAGAGAGAGAGAGAGAGAGGTAGAGAGAGAGAGAGAGAGAGAGTATGTGTGTTCTTTTTTTAGTTTACTCTGGTGCAAGATTATTTATTGGCTGTGTTCCCATGGGTGCAGCTAATCTCCTTGGGTTTGAGTTTTCCTCCTAGCACCCTCTGTAGAGCAGAGTTTGTGGCTAGATATTGCTTAAATTTGACTTTATCATGGAATTCTTGTTTTCTTCATCTGTGGTGACTGAAAATTTTGCTGGGTGCAGTCGTCGACCTGCATCTGTGGTCTCTTAAAGTCTGCAGTACATCTCTTCAGGCCCAAGTTTGGGGCTGGAGTTTGGCTATGGGCATGGCCTCAGATCTGGATGGGTGTCCTTGGGATTCTGGATCCTGGCCTGACATCTGGTGGCATAGGAGACTTCTACCTGGTTTTCAGGGAGTTAGCCTGGTCTTTGGCATTCAGGATGCTGGCTTCCACCAGAGGAAGGTTTTTTTCTCCTATTCTATATTGACCCATGCATTTTTGTAGGTATAATTTCTGAAGGTTTTGATAATCATTATTGCTGTATATTCTGCAAACACTTTTCCTACTATGTTGCTTGCCTTCAGTTCTGTTTATGGGGACATTTTCGTTCAAAGGGCCTTTTTCTTCCTTTTTTAAAAAATTTAAGTTAGAAACAAGCTTGTTTCACATGTCAATTTCAGCTCCCTCTCCATCCCCTCCTCTCCTGCACCTCCCCCAACCAGACCTCCAGGCCCTCACCCAATCTCCACTCTGATCCCCAGGGAGGGTGAGGCCCTCCATGGAGGATCTCCAGAGTCTGTTATTTCATCCAGGGCAGGGCCTAGGCTCTCCCCAAGAATCCAGGCTGAGAGAGCATCCCTCATTGTGGGATGAGCAGCCAAAGTCCATTTGTATGCCAGGGATAAATACTACCCAAGGCCCCATAGATTACCTAGGCCTCCACACTGACACCTACATTCAGGGGTCTGGATCAGTCCCATGCTATCCACCCAACCATCAGTCTGGGGGCCAAGAGCTCCCCTTTGTTCAGGTCAACTGTTTCTGTGGGTTAAACTAGCCCAGTCTTAACTCCTTTGCTCATCAGTTCTCCCTTTCTGTCACTGAATTCCAGGAGTTCAGTTCAGTATTTAGCTATGGGTATCTGCCTCTGCTTCCATCAGTCACTGGATGAAGGTTCTGTTTCCCAGACTCCATGACAGTTGGATTGCATGCTGGCACTCCCCTGATTCATGTCTAAAATCCATGTATGAGTGAATACATGCCATGATTCTCTTTTTGTGACTGGGTTGTCTGACACAGGATTGTTTCTTCTTAGTGCTATCCATTTGCCTGCAAATTTCAAGATTCCATTTTTTCCACTGAATAGTACTCCATTGTGTAAATGCACCACATTTTCTCTACCCACTCTTCAGTTGTTTCCAGGTTCTGGCTATTTCAAATAATGCTGCTATGAACATAGTGGAACAGACATCCATGTTGTATGAATGTGCGCCTAAAAGTGGAGTTGCTGGGTCTTGTGGTAGATTGATTCCCATTTTCCTGAGGAATCTCCATACTGATTTCCAAAGTGGCTGTACAAGTCGGCACTCCCACCAGCAGTGGAGGAGTGTTCCCCTTTCTCCACATCCTCTGCAGCATACACTGTCATTGGTGTTTTTGATTTTAGCCATTCTGACAGGAGTAAGATGGTATCTCAGAATTGTTTTGATTTGCATTTCCCTGATGGCTAGGGATGTTGGACACTTTGTCAAGTGTCTCTCAGCCATTTTAGACTCCTCTATTGAGAATTCTCTATTTAGTTCTGAACACCACTTTTTAATTTGATCCTTTGATGTTTCAGAGACTTGCTTCTTGAGTTCTTTGTAAATTTTGGAAATCAGCCCTCTGTCAGATGTGGGGTTAGTGAATACTTTTCCCAATCTGTGAGCTGCCTTTTTGTCTTACTGACTGGCCTGTGTCCTTTGCCTTACAGAAGTTTCTCAGTTTCAGGAGGTCCCATTTATTAATTGCGGATCTTGGTGTCTGTGCTACTGGAGTTATGTTCAGGAAGTAGTCTCCTGTACCAATACGTTCAAGGGTACCACCCACTTTCTCTTCTAAGAGGTTCAGTGTGGCTGGATTTATGTTGAGGGCCTTGATCCATTTGGACATAAGTTTTGTGCATGCAATAGCCATGGATCTATCTGCAGTCTTCTACATGTCAGCTTCCAGTTATGCCAGCACCAGTTGTTGAAGATGTTTTCTTTTTTTTCCATTGTATAATTTTAGCTTCTTTGTCAAATATCAGGTGTTCATATGTGTATGGGTTAATGTCAGGGTGTTCAATTTGATTCCATTGGTCTGTCTATTTTTGTGCCAATACCAAGATGTTTTCAGGACAACAGCTCTGTAATAGAGTTTGAAGTCAGGGATGGTTGCGTTGTTGAACAGGGTTGTTTTGGCTTTTCTGGGTCTTTTGTTTTTCCATACAAAACTGATTATTGTTCTTTCAAGCTCTGTGAAGAATTGTGCTGGGATTTTAATGGGGATTTCATTAAATCTGTATATTGCTTTTGGCGAGATTGCCATTTTTACTATGTTGATCCTACCTATCCAAGAGCATGGGAGATCTTTCTATTTTCTGGTGTCTTCATTAATTTCTTTCTTTAAAGACTCAAAGTTCTTGTGATACAGGTCTTTCACTTGTTTGGTTAGAGTTACCCCAAGGTATTTTATGTTGTTTGTGGCAATTGTAAAGGGTGATGTTTCTCTGATTTCTTACTCAGCCCTTTTGTCCTCTGTATATAGTAGGGTTATTAATTTTCTTGAGTTGATATTGTATCCTATCCCTTTGTCGAAGGCATTTATCAGCTGTAGGAGTTCCCTGGTAGAGTTTTAGGTCACTTAGTGTAAACTATCATATTATCTGCAAATAGTGAAAGTTTGACCTCTTCCTTTCCAATTTGTATCCCCTTGATCTCCTTTTGTTGTCTTATTGCTCTAGCTAGAACTTCAAGTACAGTATTGAAAAGGTATGGAGAGAGTGGACAACCTTGTCTTGTTCCTGATTTTAGAGGGATCGAGTTGAGTTTCTCTCCATGCAGTTTGATGTTGGCTGTTTGTTTGCTGTATATAGCTTTTATTAGGTTTAGGTATGTTCCTGTTATCCCTGATATCTCCAGGACCTTTATCATGAAGGGGTGTTGTATTTTGTCAAAGGATTTTTCAGCATCTAGTGAGATGATCATGTGGTTTTTCTTTTTCAGATTATTTATGTGGTGGATTATGTTGATGGATTTTCATATGTTGAACCATCCCTGCATCCCTAGGATGAAGCCTACTTTATCATGGTGGATGAATTTTCTAATGTGTTCTTGGACTCTATTTGCCAGTATTTTATTGAATATTTTTGTGCCAATGTTCATGAGGGATATTGGTCTGAAGTTCTCTTTCTTAGTTGTGTCTTTGTGTGGCTTGGGTATCAATGTTATTGAAGCCTTGTAAAAAGAGTTTGGCAAAGACCCCTCTGTTTCTATTGAGTGGAAAAATTTGAAGAGATTTGGTATAAGCTCTTCTTTGAATTTCTTGTAGAATTCTTCATTGATGCCATCTGGACCTGGGCTCTTTTTGGTTTGGAGACTTTTGATGAATGCTATTTCCTTAGGGTTTATAGATCTATTTAAACTACTTATCTGTTCTGGATTTAATTTTGCCAAGTGATATCTATCCAGAAAATTGTCCATTTCCTTTAAATTTTCGAATTTTGTGGAGTACAGGTTTTTAAAGTATGACTTGATGATTCTCTGAATTTCCTCAGAGTCCGTTGTTATGTCCCCCTTTTCATTTCTGATTTTGTTAATTTTCATGTTCACTCTCTGCTTTTTGGTAAGTTTTGATAATGGTTTGTCTATCTTGTTGATTTTCTCAAAGAACCAACTCTTTGTTACCTTGATTCTTTATATTGTCTTCCTACTTTCTACTTTATTGATTTCAGCCATCAATTTAATTATTTCCTGGCATGTACTCCTCCTGGGTGAGTTTGCTTCTTTGTATTCTAGGGCTTTCAGTTGTGCTGTTAATTCTCTAGTGTGACTATTATCCAGTTTCTTCATGTGGGCACTTAGTGCTATGAACTTCCTTCTTAGTTCTGCTTTCAAAGTGTTCCATAAGTTTGGGTATGTTGTGTTTTCATTCTCATTGAATTCTAGAAAGTCTTTAATTTCTTTTTTTATTTCTTTGATCCAGGAATGGTACAGTTGCTCATTATTCAATTTCCACTAGTTTGTAGGGTTTCTACAATTTGTGTTGTTGTTGAACTCTAACTTTAATGCATGGTGGTCTGATAAGGTGCATGGAGCTATTCCAATATTTTTTGTACCTGTTGAGGTTGATATGTTGCTGAGTATGTGGTTGATTTTTGAGAAGGTTCCATGTGGCGCTGAGAAGAAACTATATTCTTTTGTGTTTGGATGGAATGTTCTGTAGATGTCAGTCAAACCCAATTGGGTCATAACTTCTATTAGTTCCTTGGCTTCTTTGTTAAGTTTCTGTCTGGTGGTCATGTCTAGTGGTGAGAGTGGGGTGTGTAAGTCTCCCACTATAAGTGCATGAGGTTTTATGTATGGTTTGAGTTTTAGTAATGTTTCTTTTACGAACATGGATGCCTTTGTATTTGGGGCATAGATGTTCAGAATTGATACTTCATTTTGGTGGATTTCACCTGTGATGAGTATGAAATGACCTCTTTCATCTCTTCTGACTGGTTTTAGTTCAAAGTCTAATTTGTTAGATATTAGGATTGCTACCCCACTTGTTTCTTTTGTCCATTTGATTGGGAAATCTTTTCTCAACCTTTAACTCCAAGGTAATGTCTGCCTTTAAAGTTAAGGTGTATTTCTTGTATGCAGCAGAAGGATGAATTCTGTCTTCGAATCCATTCTGTTAGCTTGTGTCTTTTTATGGGAAAATTAAGAGCATTAATATTGAGGGATATTAATGACCATTGATTGCTTTTTTTTTGTTTTAGGGCTGTTGTTGTTTTTGGAATTGGGTGTGGATTTTCACCTCTTTTTTTCTTTTGGCTGTTGGTAAAGTGGGATTATCAATTGCCTATATTTTTCTGGTTGTAGTTAACTTCCTTTGGTTGGAGTTTTCCTTCCAGAACTTTCTGTAGGGCTGGATTACTGGATATGTATTGTTTAAATCTGGTTTTGTCATGAAACATCTTGTTTTCTCCATCTATAGTGATCGAAAGCTTTACTGGATATAGCAGCCTTTGCTGGCATCTGTGGTCTCTTAGTATTGGTAGAATATCTATCCATGACCTTCTGGCTTTCAGAGTTTCAATGGAGAAGTCAGGTATAATTCTGATAGGTTTGCCTTTGTGTGTTCTTTGACCTTTTTCCTTAGCTGCCCTTAAGATTCTTTGTTTATTCTGTATGTTTGGGGTCTTGATTATTATGTGGCGAGGGGAAATTTTTTTTGTGGTCCACTCTATTTGGTGTTCTGTAGGCTTCTTGTACCTTCATTGGCATATCTTTCCTAAGTTGGGAAAGTTTTCTTCTATGACTTTGTTGAATATGTTTTCTGCCCCTTTGAGGTTGGTTTCTTCACCTTCTTCTATACCTATTATTCTTAGGTTTGGTCTTTTCACGGTGTCCTATATTTCCTGGATATTTGTGTTAAGGATTTGTTGGATTTAAGATTTTCTTTGGTAGACTAATCTATTTCCCATAGTGTATCTTCAACACCTGAGATTCTCTTCCATCTCTTGTATTCTGTTGGTTATGCTTGCATCTGTAGTACCTGACTGTTTGCCCAGCTTTTCTATTTCCAGCATTCCTTCAGATTGTGTTTTTTTATTGTCTCTATTTCAGCTTTCAACCCTTTCACTGTTTGAAATGCTTCTTGCAATTTTTACTTTGTTTTTTCCTCTCTTTCTTGCATTTGTTGGATTTTTTTTGGTTTGCTTTTTCTTCCATTTCTTGCATTTTTTGGTTTGTTTTTTCTTCAATTTCCCTAATTGGTTTTCTCATATCCTCTTTGAGGGCCTCAATCATTTTCATGAAGTTGTTTTCAAGGTCTGTCTCACCTGCTTCATCTGCACTGGGCTGTTGAGTTCTTGCGGGTGTAGAGTCTCTAGACTCTGGTGGTGTCATATTGGTTTTTCTGTTGCTGGGTGTGTTTTTATATTATCTCCTTCCCATCATTTCTTCCAGAGGGTGCAGAAGGAGTCTCTTCCTCTCCTGGTGGGTATGTGACCACAGTTCCTTTCCAGTGGGTTTGAACAGGTCCAAAATTTTGGCTGCTTTCCTAGCATGATTGGAGGTGGTCTCAGTACCAGGGCCTTGGCAATCTTTGGGAAGGCTCGACCCTGTTGGGATGGGATCCACAGTGTTCAGTCCACAGGTCTCCAATGATTTTGCTCAGGGCACCAGAAGGCAGGCTGGAAACAGTCCCACGCTTCCCTCGCCTGTCCCGTGGGTGGAGAATGTGACTTGGGCACTGGCAGCCTCTGGGCAGGCTGATTCCTGCCTGGGTGAGGGCTGCAGTCTTCAAAGGGCTTTCTTCTAACTTGAATATCTTTCGTTTTAAGTGTATCCTAAATCATAAATTGTCCCAATAGAATTTTTCTAATACTATTCTAGTGTAGGATCCTGCTTCCCCATTCTTAGGACTGAAGGTAGAACTTCATGAGTGCTAGGCAAGTGCTTTTACCACTGAGCTCTCCCAAGATGCTTATGTTATTTTGTCATGTTTTGTTCTTTAACTTTTGACATGGTTCTGGTGTATGTGTTATGATTTCATGTTGATTTTGCATTTTCTTACATAATATCAGCAAATCTTTTTGAAATGATCATTTAGTAGCTCATTTTTCCAAAGTTATTTCTGCATGCACATCTTGTCTGACTTAAATTTTTAATTGAATTTATAATTTTTATCTTTCTCTGGGTGCTGTATATTTAGAAAAATGACTAATTTTCTTGAATAAAGGGGTCTTATCTAACACTGTGGAGGAGATGTCTAGTTTGTGTTGTGTTCCACAAATGCTTATTGAGTGAACTACAGAAATGGATGAATGGTCAGTAACATCACAGTTAATCCAGCGACATGCAAAAGACTTTCAGGAGACTGAGGCAGGAGTTCAAGACCCTCCTGGGCAACATAGTGAGATCATCTCTTGGACACAAGCAATAGGAGTCTGCTAAACTTTTTAAAAGACTGAACTCAGGTGACCTCATCGAAAACAAATGCCCCAAATGCTGCAGTGGCATAGTCCTAGATTTTCTAAACTCTGCATTTGTATAGATGTTTATAGTCTTAAAATGTCCACATCACTGTTTTAGCCAGCATGCACTAGCATGCTTCTGGCGGTTTGAATGGGAGTGGCCCTGATAAGTTCATAGATTTGAGTATTAGAAGGTGTGGCCATGCTGGAGGAAGTGTGTCACTGGGGGGGGGGTGGGCTTTGAGTTTTCAGATGCTCAAGCCAGGCCAGTGACTCCCTCTTCCTGTTGTCTTACAGTCAGGTGTAGAGCTCTCAATCTGCTTTCCCAGAACTATGTCTCTTGCCTCATCTTCCCACCCATGGTGACAATGGACTGAACCTTTGAAGATGCAAGCAAGCCCAAGTAAACGCTTTGCCTTGTGAGAGCTCCCATGCTTACAACACCTCTTCATAGCAATACAACACTGACTGAGACAATACTCCCATTTTAGGAAATTTCATGCCCATTGACACGCGTTTCCCATGCAAAGGTCTCACAGCCACAAGAGAGGGCCGCTCCATCCCCCATGAAGACTCCTTGCATGAAGCATCCCCAGGGCTCCAGCAATGGCTAACTTCCATCTGTCTGTCTCTATGTACTTGCCTAGCATGTATGAGTCCTGCAAATGAAATCACATGATATATCTGGCTTCTTTTGCTTAGTCTAATGCTTTGAGGCATTTTCAGATGTTTGCACCTATCTGTAGTCTTTTTTTTGTTTGTTTGTTTCTGTTCCACTACATGGACACGTTGGTGAACATTTGTTTATGCCTAAGGTCACGGGGTTGTTTATGCTGTTTTTTTCCCTTGCTGTTTGGTCTTGTTTTGGTCTGTTTGTTATAAAGTGCCTGAACGTTTCTGCAATAAAGAAATCGGTGAGGGAGTTGGGGCTGATAGGAGTACTGTTTTCTCTTTCACAGTTGACCTCTATTCTCCAGTTGCTTTAGGGATGAAGAATTTGCTGAATATGATGGAGGGCTATTGATTAATTCAAGCAGGTTGAAAAAGTTAGCCACACTTTCATCTGAATTCTGTTCTCTTTCCTAACATACTGCTTTTAGAATACCCCTGTGTAACAGGCCTTTGCTATTTGGCAAACATAAAAGCCGACTGTGTGTTACCATCTTTTGGGGAGACCTCCACCACCACAGGAAAATCTAAAGCTACTTTGTGACTCTAATTTTGAGTCACTCCATGTACTATTTTGGCTTCTTTGAAGCCAAACTGATAGTGATACATCAGGCACACCTCAGTCCTTCTTACAGCACGAGTCTCCCTATGCCTCTGCCACCGGGGGAATTGGATATTTCATCGTTAGTGGCTTTGAAGAGTCAGCTCTGCTCCCATTTCCCACATTATTCCTTCCCTACACAGAATTCTCAGTGTGACATTCCGAGAAGCACCTCTTAAGAACTCAACCAAAAAGACTTCTCAGGTGGCGAAGACACGAAAGGAAGGATAGCGTCAGAGAGCCTCTAACAAGTCATCTAAAAAGTTCCATTAAAAAACAAAATTAGCGTGAATGCTTTTGTCTGGATCCTCCCAAGTGCAGCCCCATGAGGAGTCGCCACGCCCACTCCTCTTGGAAGCTGAACAGGAGTTTCTGTTGATGGCATCCAAGGCTGTCCCAGCTGTAAACTCCTCTCCGTTGGAGCTGTTTTCTTTTCAAGGTACAGGAGGATCTGTCTTCCCCCGGCCTCCCGTTTCTCTTTCTGTCCCTGTGGCTTTGCCCCTGTCTTGTCCGTCTCCCCCGGCTGTCTTTACTGATATTATTATGGTTAAGTCAGAGCCCGTGGTGTGTGTGGGTCTATGCAAGGGTCTTTCCAGTACAAGTACTGCAAAAATCACATCTCAAAGTCACATCTTGGTAACACAAGAAATTTACTGGGGAGAACAGAATGACAGCTGCCTTGGAGAAGCTGGCCTTCACAGGGTCTCTGGAGCACATGCAGTGAGCTAGTGGAAAACTACATTGTGGCTGGAAGCGTTGCTTGGTGGCCAACTTTGAAACATTGGTTGGTTATCTACACTGAGGCACAAAAGAGGGGGAGGAAGAGGGTGAGGGGGAAGGAGGATGAGGAGGAAGAAGGAGGAAGAAGGAAAAAAAGGGAGGAGAAGGAGGAAGGAGGAGAAGGAAGGAAGGAGGAGAAGGAGGAGGAGAAGGAGAAGGAGAAGAAGAAGAGGAGGAGGTAGAGGAAGAGGAAGAGGAAGAAGAAAGAAAAAGGAGAAGAAGAAGAAGAAGAAGAAGAAGAGAAGGAGAAGGAGGAGAAGGAGGCTGAGTTACAGGGCTGGGGTTTCCAAGTCTCCTAGCTTTGAAGACAGGCCGGGGTCAGGTGTTCTTTCCCTGGTCCCCATTCCCTTCAGAGTGTGTGTACTGCCCATCTCTGTATGAGCACGTGGAGACCAGAGATGAACTTTTGATATCTTCCTCTACCGTTCTCCAACTTCTAAATTAATTTATTTGATTTTATGTGTATGGGTGTTTTGCCTGTGTGTCTGTCTGTGCACCTACGTGCACTTGGTGCCTGTGGAGGTCAGAATAGAGTGCCAGATCCCCTAGAACTAGATGCAGGCGGCTGTGAGCTGCCATGGAGGTGCTGTGAATTGAACCTGGGTCCCTCTGGAAGAGCAGTCAGCACTTTTAACCTCTAAGCCATCTCGTCTCTCCAGCTCCTCCAGATTGCTTTTTTGAGATAGCTTCTTTCACTGGACCCAGGGCTTGCAGCCTCAGCTCGATTGGTTGGACAGTGAAGTCCCAGCATCCTCTGTGTCTCCCACTGATGGGGTTACAGGAAGGCATTTCTATACAAGGATTTATGTGAGCACCGGGAGTGTTAACTCAGACCCTCATGCTTACTCAGCAAACCGTTCGCCCACCGCGCCAACACCCCAGCTAGCAACCCGGTGCTTTTCACCGATGACTTGATACTTAGTGCAGCTTCTTTGATTGTGACCATGAGCCGTTTTTGACTTTACATAGGGAAGGACATCCTAAGAAAGTCAATTCAAAGATTTCTTCATGGAGGAGGAGCTTAGGGAGAAATACATGATTGGTAATCATCTCTGCTTTTATTTTTAAAAGATGTGTACTAAAGAACTTAAAACTCACTCTAAGATGGCTGTAGGCCTGGTGTTGCATTGGTTAGCTTTTGTGCCAAGTTGACACAAACTAGAGACAACTTAGAGAGAACCTCAGTTGAAACATTGCTGCATCAATATCAGGCTGGCTTCTGGGTATGACTGTGAGGAATTTCTTGCTTTATGATGGATGTGGGAGGGCCTGGCCCACTGTGGGCTTTGCACCCTCCCAGTCAATGTCCTTAAACTGTATAAGCAAGCAGGCTGAGCAAACCGTTAAGCATGGTTTCTGCTTCAGGTCCTGCCTCTGGTCCCTGCCTTGTCTTCTCTCCATGGTAGTCTGTAACCTGTCAGCCAAAAACCCCTATTCCTCTCCAAGCTGGTTTTGGCTAGTGCTTTACGAGAGGAAGCTAGACAAGAGAGGGGTACTACTCTAATTTCTTAAATGGCTTTGACTTACCCATCTGTCAGAAAAAATGTTTCATCATTTGTGAATAGGAGATATTTCCCAGAAGGTGCAGTTAAATTGCACAACAACTCGGAGTTCAGTCCCAGCTCAAGTACACAGCAATTTTCATTTTCCTTTTTGTTTCCCAGAAATTATTTTTTTAAGAATCATCTCAGTCAAGAAAAAGTTTGTCTCATTACAACTTTCCCCAAAGTGTATTACTTTTACAAGTAGTAGAAATTACAGACCTAGTTTATACCATCACAAGTAGCAGACATATTTGTGCCTACACTGTCATTAGTCCAGTAAGCCACCTTTCTAGGTTAATATTTGTGAAATCAGTACAGGTCATAAACCTGTGTATGAACATTCCCAGAAGAGCCACTTGGGGTGTTAATGAGCTGTCTTAAGTAAAATTATAAAGTACATAGTGGCTCTGTGATTGCTATCCTCCTAAGAGTAGAATATTTTATTGGGCAGTGGTGGTGCCCACCTTTGATCCCAGTACTCAGGGTGCAGAGGCAGGCAGGTCTCTGAGTTCCAGGCCAGCCTGATGTACAAAGCGAGTTCCAGGACAGCCAGGACTATTACCTACAGAGAAACCTTGTCTTGAATAACAACAACAACGACAACAAAAAGAGTAGAACATTTTTGTTTGTCTGCTCTTTGTTATGGTTAAGTATGGGAAGGCTAGGATCAAGCAGTCACCTCTTCCTTCAGCCATTGATTCCTGAGACAAAGCTGATGGGAGCTGGGGAGCTTTTTGCCCCTGGGAGAGGAAGCAGGAGTGGTTGATTCAGAGAGTCACTTTCCTTAGCCTGGAGTCACCCGGTTGCTTAGGAACCTGCTATCATAGCTTCTCCTCTATTTTGATCTTGCATAGTTGTTAGTAATTTGATTTCCCATTTCTTTGGATGGGGTTGCGGCTGACTCCCCCCCCCCCACGCCTTTGATCATTTTCTCCCCTCAGCTGGTTCAATTACTCACAATCTTCCTGTGAACTCAGTTCTAGGCGGCTGGCATTCACAGTCCAATTCCCTTCCTAGGCGCGACGTCTTCTTTTGGCAGGCTATTTGGCCTTTCTTTTTTGCACCTAAATTCTTTTTTTTTTTAAAATAAAAATATAGTATTTTTATTCTTTGAGAATTGTATATATTTTCTATGCATTCTTTCAGTGTTGAGTGTGGAAGAAGGGAAATTTCATTCAGTCCAGCCTGATGGTTAATAAAATCCAGTGTTACCCTGCTAGGAGGATTTGTTCTCAGCGGCTGTCTTTATTGCTCTGTATATGGGTGCCTATTTCTTTTCTCCTACCCAAATTATATTGCAAAAGGTCTCCTTCTGCACTTTGTTGAGGAAGAAGGAAACGAAGCTTGACTAAAAGCTCTGCAGCGCTGCATGCTGTGCTCCTGATGGTCTTTAAGGAGGTACTCGTCACACACAGTAATGGCGTGTTTTACTGTTGGTGGCTGCTTGGGAAGACAGTGTTGGCTGCTGCTGAGGTTCCTCAGCAATATTCCCGCTGCCTGAAATAATTCTTTTGCCTTGAACCTCTAGAAATGAGAGTTTCTCAGTGGACTCAGGGATAATAAATAAGCTGACTCATCGTCGACTTGATGGATTCCTGCGAGTTTGATAATGCGGGATTACTGTCCTGTTGATGCAAAAAGGAGCGGGCCTGGGCACTGCTGCTTGCCTGGGCATCCTTCTTCCTAGGACCGAAGAACTGAACCCTGAGCTGTTAGCAGGAGCGTGGCTTATGTAGGGGTGGTCAAATCAGAGGGTGGAGTCAGAATTGGGGAGAAACGAATCAGCCAATGAAAATAAAATGTCACTAGCCAATGAAAATTACTTACCGAAATTGACTACGATAACTAGCAATAATGCAAAATAATGGAAATTTGGAAGAAGGGAGCACATTTTAAGTTATGCCCATGAGTATGTGGATCTGTAAACATGAATGCAGCCCCTGAAAATATGACACAAAAGGGTGTCCCATCCCTGAACCTGGAACTGTGAGTCAAGCATTGTGGGCATTAGGAACAAAACTCTTGTCTTCTGCAAGGACAGTTAGCACTCTTAACCCTCGAAGGCCATCTCCCTAGCCCACCATGAGCCTCATTTTTCAAATATGGGAAATTTTCAAAGAATTAGTTGTGAGCAGAAATAAAATGTGACGAGACGCTACTTGTGAGTATTGGGAATGTGAAGAACTTTTAGAAGTTGTGTAGCTAAAAAACATGGCAGATAAAAGCTCTTTTATGATCACTTCTTTGTTTCACAAAAATAGGAACGAATGCAAAATGAATCTGTGCCAACTTTGTTTAAAATACCTACTTAAAGAAGCAGGAATGTTGGCGTGCCAGTAATTACTGTCTCTGAGTTTCCTGCCGTCTGTTTTGCAGTACTTTGAGTGGAAGTCTTTTACCGCCGTTTGCAGAGATAAAGGGGGGAAAGTAAATAGGCACAGAAGAAAATAATTTGAAACCCGGGAGCAAGAGAACAGAGTGGCGTAGGCTCTCAGGACCGTTTGCATCCACTAGAGCTCTGGGCCGCAGAAGCCATGCCTGAGACACGAGCAAGACAGCCTGTTTTCTTGCTTTGGTCTGGACACGAACCCATCATGAACTTGACGAAAGACATTCAGACAAGGCACATGGCTGCAGAAAAGAGGAAAGGAAAGTAAGGCCAGAGGGGAAATCAGAATGGGCACTGAGGTCTTGGGAAAGACACCATAAACAGCAGATTTATGGATGTGTTATTTGCACTGGATCTGTTAGGCAGGAAGCTAACCTCCAGTTACTTTTGGCTTTTTTTTTTATTTATAAAGGGAGGAACAAACATGCCTTTGGTATGTGAATACAAGTGCAGCCCCGAGTCTCACCCTGGAGTATGACGGCTGTATCATGTGCCAACCAGCCTCCTTAGCACTGAGAACAATGCCCACGGGCCCCAGTATAAAGCACTCATTAGCTAAATGAGTCTCAGTCGATGTCTCCTGGGGCAGGGCAGGATCATTCCACTACCTAGGCTTAGAAGGAGGCACAGTCACCAAAAGCACAGGAAGACAATTTGAATATGCAAATGACACGCAAATGAGGACCTCCGTTACAAGTGAAGCCAAGGTTTGACTGGAAGGGAAGTGGCTGTCAACACAGGGCTGAGATGCAACAGATCGGCAAGTGACTGTGGTGAAAATGCCTAGTGAGAGAAGTCCCCTGAAGGCGTCCAAAGAGGATTCACTTCGTGTTCTCACCTGAAGTCAGGACACTGCTGGGGGTCTTTTGTTCTCGCTGCAGAGGCAGAGGCCCTCGAGCACTGTTTTCGAAGGCAGACAAGCAGCCCCTCTGAATCCATGGTTGTCAGAGAGAGAGAGACATATATATAATAAAACATTTATGCTATTCTCTCGGCTCCAACACGGACCAACTGCTGCCGCTGAGTCTGAAATAGCAATAAAGCAAGAACAAAGTGCTTTCATTTATTTACTTGCGGATGTATGCTATGGCTACTTTTATCCTCGTCAGAGGCTAATTTAAACGTGTATTATTATTTGGTATGGGGGTGGCATGAAATAAAGAAAAAAATATCCAGCGTTTCTAATTGTTCAGCTAAGAGTTAGGAACGGACAAAGTAAGTACCATATGTATCATAGCTGCAGCTTAGGGGACTCAAGGAAGAACACATATCTAAGGAAAAGACAGGAAGATGCTCCCTGTGAGAAAAGAGGCCAGGGATGAGGGTGACCAATCAGAAGGGAGAAATGGCCGCCCGAGTGGGCTCCAGGTGGCTCTCACGGGCTGCAGACTGTGCCTGGAGGGACAGGACCTGATGGTGCCAGGCCAAGAGGCAGCTGAAATACGTAATATTAAATCTTATTTACAAACTTCTGTTTGAGATGTATAAAGCAAAGCTCATTCCCGATTACAATATGACCTTAAGGCCTGAGTTCTTTGAGGCAAAGGGAGACAGGTAAAAGCATAGGGATTTGGAGGTCAGACAGGCAATGAGATGCAGACAAGGAGAGCTAGCAGCCAGGAGGATTCTGAGGCACAAGTGGGAAATAGATGCCTTCCTCTCCTGCCTGCCACACCCCGTCTCCACCGCAGCAAACCCGCTCTGACAGGACCAGCTGTCTTCAGAGCCTCTGCCTCTCAGTCATTTGCTCCTCAGCTATAATTTTGGGTGAGAATGGGCACCATGACCTTATGTGGCCCCAACTATTTCACAGCTCCCGGGGATGCTGAGGGAGGCTTTAGATTCTCTCAGAAGTTCCGTTTGAGCCTGCTGTGGTGGGGATCTTGCTTTGTTTAGTCAAGATGGCTTTCTTCTCCGTGAAAACCTTCTCCCCTCCTTCACTCTCTCCTCTTTCCCCCTTCCTTCCCTCCCATCCTTCTCTCTTAAATGAAAACAATGGCCTTCACTTTCTTTCAACCTCGCCAGGGCACACACATTCACTCCCATGCTCACCACACAGAGAAACAGCAGCTTTAATTTGACATACATTTGTCTCGTGTTTGCAAATGTTTTTTTTAGCTTCCTGTGAATGACTGTACTGTAGCGAGAGGAAATCGGGATGTAAAGAGACATACAGGGTAGATCTTCTCAAATTGCTTGCGACTGAGATGTGGAGACAAGATGCTGATGAAAGATAAAATAATAATAAATGTAAAATGTGCTAAGTTATAGAAAATGTTATTGACCACAGTAGAAACTGAGTGATAGGAATGTGCTTATGGTTTGAACATGGCTTTCAAAATTTTATTGGAAACTTGATTCCCAAGTTCATGTTAATAGTGTTTGAAGGTAGAGCCTTAAACTTTATTATATTTGTGTGTGTGTATGTGAGAGAGAGAGACAGACAGACAGACAGACAGACAGAGACAGAGACAGAGAGAGAGTTATGAACAAACACGTGTGGAGGTACAGACTAGCTTGCAGGTGTCACTTACCTCCTTCTAAGATGTGGGCTCTGAGGATTGTACTCAGGCCATAAGGTGTGGTGATGTGTGCCTTTATCCACTGAGCGACCAAACTGACTGAAGGTGCTGTCCTTTGGGGGTAATTAGGCTTAGATGTGGTCATAACAGTGAGGTTCCCAGGATGTCTTAGTGTTGTCATGGAAAGAGGAGAGACCAGGGCATCACCAAGTGATGTCCTCTACCATGCATGTCTGACACGGCAGAAAGTCCAGTACTCGGACTTTCCAGATGGGAAAGGATGGAAATACAAAACACAAATAAAAGACAAATGGTAATAAAGTTGAATGTGCAAAGCTGCAGAAAAAAATCTCAATAGCTAAATAAACCTGTTTTTTTTTGTTTTTTGTTTTTGTTTTTTTGATTACTTAGGAGATGCCCAGCCTTAGCTTGGCTTGTTTCTTGCTAGCTTTTCCTTACTTAAATTGTTCTGACTACCTTTTGCCTCTGGGATTTTCCTTTTCCTACTTCTGTATATCACACTTTTGCTCTTACTCCATGGCTGTCTGGGTGGTTGGACGGCTGGGCCCTGACACCCTCCTCTCCTTGTTCTGTCTTGCTCCTTCTTCTCCTATTTATTCTCTCTGCCTGTCAGCCCTGTCTATCCTTTCTCCTGCCTCGCTATTGGCTGTTCAGCTCTTGAAAGGACCTGATGGTGTTTTAGGCAGGCAAGGAGTCATAACCTCAGAGTTAAACACATGCAGCATAAAAGAATGCAACACATCTTTGCATCATCAAAACAAATGTCCAGCAGTATAAACAAATGTAACACAGCTTAAAATAATGTTCCACACAATTTCCCCTTTTTTGTCTAAGTGTCTAAAGAAAGGTTTTAACTTTAATAAGTGAAACTATAAAACAACAACAAAGTTATCAACTAAGAACTACATTTATAATATTCTGTCCATTTTAGTTAGCATATTCAGAGAAAATAATGCATTATCTACCCTATCTTAGTGAATCCAAAGTTTTACATCTAATTTACTTTCTATTATAATAAGGAAAACTGCAACTAAAATTGTCTAGCTTAACTCCAACTAACCCTGAAGGGTTTAATATCGCATAAGTAAACAGGAAGTGCATTGCAAGCATCTTCTGAGACTCTAGAAATGACAGAAACATCTGACTGCCTGCACAGTCACCCAAAGTTCCTCTGCAATATTGGGGCATCCATAGTTAGTCTACATGTCTAGAGTATCTGGCAGACTTTTCAGTGAAGCAGGAAATTTGAAGGACTGTCCTGCCTTGTATTGGCAAAGTTTATCTGTGATTTTCCTCTGTGTCCAGAAGAATATCTGGCAGACTCTTCTGTGAAGCAGGAATCTTGAAGGACTATCCTGCCTTGTTTTGACAAAGTTCAACAGTCTTTCTCCTGTTTGTCTTGCATGTCCAGTCTGTACAGCCCACTGTGAACTTATCGCTCACTCTGAACCTGACATGTAGTTGTCAAAGGTTTTATCTTCATTCTCATGTTTATGTTTCCTTTGCTTGTGCGGAGCCTTGAAATTTTGTGCAATCTCATTGGTCAATTCTTGGGGTTATTTTCCTTGCTATTGGAGCATTTCCAGAAAGTTCTTGCCTATCTCTGTATCTGGAAGTGTTTTCTCTGTATATTACCCTAGCAGTTTCAGAGTTTGCCATCTGCGTTTGAGGCTCTGAGTCATTCTGAATAGATTTGTTCAGAGTGAGCGATAAGTATCTAATTAGATTCTTCTAGATATCCAGTGTCTTCATCTCCATTTGTTAGAGTTTTTTTCCAGTGCATGTTTTTTACTTCTTTGTTGAAATTTATGTGGTTATAGTTGTCTGGGCTCCTTTCTAGGTTCTCTTTACTTACCATGGTTTGCTTTCTATTGTTGTGATAGACAACCCGAGCAAAAGAAACTTGGTAGCGAAAGGAAAGGGGGGGGTGGGGGAGGAGGGGGCGGGGGGAAGGAATTCAAGCAAAGGCCATGGAGGAGTTCTGGTTACTGTCTTACTCCTCGTGGTTTGTTGTTTGTTTTTGCATAAAACCTGAAACAGCCCACCAAGGAGTGGTGCTCATAGTGGGCTGGACCCGCCCACGTCAATCAAGAGCACGCCCTACGGACGGACATGCCTACAGGAGGCAAATTTCTCAGTTGAGGTTGTTTTCTGTGCACGGAGCCTTCTGTGCATGGACACCGAGAACAGAAAAATTTGCCATGACCAATTAAGTTTTTGACAGTGTGGTGTTGATATGGCTGTCTGTAGTGGGCCATAAGGATGGCTAACGCTGGACATCTGAAGGGCTATGAGTTAGCTAAAAGTGACTACACTGCACATTCAGGGAACCTGGGATAAGCAGTGCTTTGACCTACTCTATAATCATTCCTGGCAAAAGACAAACCAAGAGAAGGAAAAGAGCCCAAGAGAGGGCACAAGAACCAGAGGCCCATCCACATGCATACTCAGAATCTCATAAAGCACAAACTGGAAGCCATAGTATATGCTCAGAGGACCTATAGGGTAAGAGGACAGGAAATACAAATAAAATAAAATTGAAAAACTAAAAATAAAGGGAAATATTTTTTAAAAAAGCCCTAACATGACATTATAAGACAAGGAACCTCCAAAGATGCCATTGAGTTCATTTTCTGTTGGCCATCTAATGCTGGGCATACAGTATATCCTTATATAACCTTAATAGTAGCTTGCTTGTTCAGTGAGACTCCTTTGGAGAAAACTAGGTTTTCATTTGCAAGGTTTCAATTTGAGATGGCTTCTGGGTTAGGGTTGGGGCGTGTGCCCACTCATCCTTTCATCTCCAGGTCCCTAACTGGTACAGGACCCCTCACAGGTCCCTAACTGGTACAGGACCCCTCACAGGTCCCTAACTGGTACAGGACCCCGCACAGGTCCCTAACTGGTACAGGACCCCTCACAGGTCCCTAACTGGTACAGGAACCCCGCACAGGTCCTGTGCACTCCACCGCACTTCTGTGAGCGCCCGTGTGTGGCAGTCTGTTGCTGTAGAGGGCTTTGCCGCCCGTGATGACCCCCCTAGCTCTTACATTCTTTCCACTGCCTCGGCCATGTTGTTCCCTAAGCCCCGAGAGGGGAGGGATTAGATGGAGACATCCCGTTTAGGAGCAGACTGTTCCAAAGTCTCCCACTCGCTGCATAATGTCTCTGTGTTTGTCCCCGTTTGCTGCAGGGGAAGCTTCTCTGATGATGGCTGAGCGAGGCCCTGATCTGTGAGTACAGCAGAATGCTCTTAGGAATCATTTTATTGCTGTGTTCTTTTAGCAGAACCGTAGTTGGTTTTTACCTTAGGTCCCTAGGCTATATAGTCACCCAAGCTGCACTGAGTATGGGTATGCTCCTGAAGTGGGTCTTCCTTAAATCAAATAAATCAAATCAGATATTGGGTGTTTATTCCCACAAATTTTGTGCCACCGTCGGGCTAGCATTATCTTTCAGGCGGGACACTGTTGTGGGTCAGAGGGTTTGTGGCTGGGCTGGTTTTTACATTTCTCCTTTGGGAGCATGCAGAGCACCTTCCTGTACCACAGATGCTACAGCGTATGGGGGAAGGCTCTGTGTAGACAGGCACCAGCTTGACTTCTCCATATTCAATGGGTTGTGTAGGTGTTGCCTTTAGCAATATGACCTTGCCATCAGGTTGTGGAGAGCAACCTGTCTATGTCTTGTCAACATCCTGAGTTGTTCTTATGGGGACCCTTTGGGCCAACAGCTCAGTTAGACACACATAATCTCAGTACTAAGTTCATTTGATGTCAAAAGGTGTCCAGTTTGGGCCTCTGTCTTCCCTATTATTTGGCTATTTAATTTAAATAGCTTTCACACACACACACACACACACACAGAGAGAGAGAGAGAGAGAGAGAGAGAGAGAGAAGCTTCTACTGTATTAGGCTGTCATATGATCCCTCAAATGGCCCTTAATTTTAGCTGTTTTTCCCTATGTTTTCCCCCTCACCCCCTTTCCCCTGCCCCCCCTCCACTTGATCTCCCTGTTCCAGTCCCCCTACATCGATCCATAACTATCTATTCTATTTCCCTTGGTACCTCTAGCTAGCCCCCTAGTTCTTTACTTTGTACTGAACTCTGAATCTATAGATTGTGGCTTGGTTACCATTGACTTAACAGCTAATATCCACATGTAAGCAAATACACACTATATTTGTCTTTCTGGGTCTGGGTTATCTCACTCAGGATTACCTTTTCTAGTTCTATTTACCTGTAAATTTCATGGCTCAGTAATACTCCATTGTGTAAATGGGCTGTATTTTCTTTATCCATTCAGCTATTAAGAGACTTCTAGATTATTTACAATTTCTGACTATTATGAAGAGAGCAGCAGTGAGCATGGCTGAGCAATTATCTCTGTGGTAGGATGAAGCATACTTTGCGTACATGCTCAAGAGTGATGTGATGGCTGTTCTTGGCTGTCAACTTGACTACATCTGGAATTAGCTAAAACCCAGACAGCTGGATACAGCTTGCTCTGGCTCATCCTCTTGCTGGCAAGTTTAGTCTTCCACTGACATTAGAGCCTACATCTTCAGGATTCCAACACATGCTGAAAACCGCTGGAGACGTTCATCCTTGTGAACTGAACTACTGCTGGGTTTGTGGACCTTCTGCTGGTAGACAGCCATCGTTAGACTAGCCTGTTAGCCACTTACCGAATGCATTCATAAGAATGGATATTCATTCTACATGTTCATAAGTTCTTTTCCTGTGGGGAACCCTGACTAATACAGGTGGCATAGCTGGTTCTGGAGGTGGATTGAGTCTCATGTTCCTGAGGAACCACCACACTGATTTTTTAATGGCTGCACAAGCTTGTACTTCCACCAGCAATGGACGAGTGTTCCCCTTTATCCATATGCTTGCCAGTCATTTGTTTCATTGATCTTAGCTGTTTTGACAGGCATAAGAAGGGATTTCAAAGTGATAACTAAAGATATTGACCATTTCTTTAAGTGTTTCTCTTGAGTTTCGCTTCAAGAATTCTGTTTAAATCTATACCCCATTTTTAATTGGGTTATCTGTTTCCTTTATATATTGTGGGTATTATCTCTGTATCTAATGTGTAGTTGGTAAAAATATTTTCCCAGTCTGTGGCTTGTCACTATATCTGAACGATGGTTCCCTTTACGTTACAGAAGTTTTTCAGTTTCATGAGGTCCCATTTATTAATTGTTGATCTTAGAGCCTGCACTATTGATGCTCTGTTCAGAAAGTCTTCTACTGTGCTAATGAGTTCAAGTCTATTCCCCACTTTCTCTTCTATCAGGTTCAGTGTATCTGGTTTTATGTTGAGGTCTTTGATCCATTTGAAGGTAAGTTTTGTGCAGGGTGATAAGTGATAAGTATGTATCTATTTGATTCTTCTACATGTCAACATCCAGTGTGAACAGCACCATTTGCTGAAGATGCTGTCTTTTTTTTCCATCGTTCATTCATGGCTTCAAGTGACCATAGGTGTGTGGACTTCTGTGTCAGTTTTCAGTTTCGTTCTGTTGATCAACATGTCTGTTTGTCTTTGTGATAATTCCATGCTTTTATTATGCTTTTGTTTTTTTATTAGTTTAGATCTGTAGCACAATTGAGGGCAAGGACAGTGGCACTTCCAGCAGTTCTTCTGTTATCCAGGCTTGCTGGCTAGTGTGTGCATGTGTGTGTGTGCGCGCGTGTGTGTGCGCGTGTGTGCGCACGTGTGTGCGTGTGTGCGTGTGCGTGCGTGTGTACGTGTGCGCGCGCATGTGTGTGTGCGTGCGTGTGTGTGTGCGTGTGCGTGTGTGTGTGTGTGTGTGTGTGTGAGTGTTTCTATATGGAGTTGAAAATTGTCCTTTCAAGATTTGCGAAGAATTGTGTTGGAATTTTGATGGGGATTGCTGTAGTGTCCTGAATGAGCCTGATAGCATCTGTATCAGATTTTACCTCTGCAGAAATCTTCCTCCCCCCCAAACTGTTGATTCCCCAAGGCAATCTATACTGTTTTCTGTTCTGCTTGTTACTGAACTTGATATCTTGTTTTATTTTTGTGGCATTGATATGAAAATCATGTAGAAATATCTATATGTCAAACATTTTCTGCTAGAAGGGTTAGTAAAACTTTGACTAAAGTGTCTCAATATATTTGACAAGTAGAATTTAAATTATTAAAAGATTATATTTAAATGTATACTATTGGGATTGTTTATGATAGAATATATGGATTTTTATAGATCACCATGAGGCATTGTGTGGTGTGATTTGTAGAGCACATTGATTATTTCTCTTTGTATTTCAACACCTCTGGAAACCATTTTGGTTTATATAAATAACTTAACTCTTACTGACATGTTGTCTGTTTATATTTATCAAATATTTAAAAAGTGTATGCACACTGCCCAAATTGATCTTATAAGAGATTACCACTGGTAGGCAGCTGAAGTGTGATTGTACAAACTTATATCCTGTTCATGCATGTAAAAGAAGTATTTGCAATTATTCCTTAGTAGTAAGAGTTAGAATACTGATTACCAGAGTTAAAGATAGTATAAATAAAGGGTTATTTAAGGAAGCAAATATAAACTTTCTGTTGAGAACTATCCTTAGGAACCCATGATACCAGGCATCATTTGCTTACAAACTTAAATTTCTTTCTTAGAGACAAGTCATTGTTTTAATTATAATCCAGTGGTTTTGTGCCAGCTATTGTAGAATAAGGACAGAATAGGAAAAAATCACTCTAAATTTTAATACTTTCCTTATAATATTATGTATTCAGCATTATCATAATTGACATATGCTAATTTGGTTTTGAATTTTCAGAAAAAACAGGAATTATTCTTATTTTGCTAATGAGGAAATTGAAGTTTTAATACTAAGTAAATTATCCAAAATGAAATGGTAGAGATTTTATATTTGTAACTAGAAAATAATGAGAAAGTTAATTCTCCTTAAAAAGTAATAATGCAGAAATGTGTTTAGTGACATGGAAAGATATTTATGATATTGAAGTGACAAAAGCCAGCTGAAACTGTATGGTAGGGTTCTCAGGAACCTATTTCCTCAGATAAAGCTGGGAAATTTCCCCAGACATGTGACTGACCCTTCTTTTCCTAGGGTAAAAAAATGGAGCCAGTGAGATAATATTGGCCTTCCTAAGCTTAGAACTGATAACAGTTCAAGAGAACAAATGGTTTGGAAAAAAAAAAAAAAGAACCTACTTTTTGTTCTGGAGTTATGGCTTACAATTCTTTTTAATGATTTTTATTGAAAAACTAAAATGAAAACAGTGCCCAGGAAATAAACAAAAGCCCCAAACTGCTGCTTGGTGCTTCAGTAGAACACAGAAAAAAAAATCACGATTGATTACTGTTTTCTTTTGAAGCAGCTTCCAGGCTTTGTCTACAAAGACCAGCAACAAGAACATTCATTTTTGTTTAAATATTTATCTCCGGTAACTTGCAAGAAAAAGTCTTGCCAGGAAGTCCGTGAGAAACTGAGCTATCTCTGCCATGGTTTTGGGTACAAGACAGATCAATAAATCTGACTGTGTGTTTGGGCTGTCACAAAACCTCCATCTCACCCTTTTGGAAAGAATCAGTTGGATAAGACACCTTTGATTTGGGAAAGGACAGTGTTACTGCTCTTCTTCTAATCCGTGTTTGCAGTTGGCTCTAACAATCACCTATTAGTAACCTGTTAGAAAGTCTGCCAACACTAACCATTGGCAAGACACTATTGATCAGTATGAACACACCAGAGCACACAAGAAGGGTACATGCTCTCTTTAAGTCTCAGTGTGTGCCTGTGAAGGGGGAAGAAGTTTGGACCAGGTAACCTCTAAGACTACATGATTTTTTAAAAGCACTTGCTTATTACATTTTATGTACTGGCTAACAATCCTTTTGTGTTCTGAATAAAGGACATTTCAGTTTTCTAATGAAGGAGATATATGAACCACTATTTAGGGATGGGGCATGGAGAAAGCTGGGCATGGGTAGAGTTAACCAAAATGAAGGGTGTATGAAAAAGCTATATGGAAACCTACAATCTTGCAACCCAAGTTAAAAAATATAATTATAAATGAGAGTAGAACGTAGTTGACTTGGAAGGACAACAGGGGATACCAGCGGCTAAAGGTTTCAGGGGGGATGG
Source organism: Mesocricetus auratus (assembly GCF_017639785.1). Taxonomy (NCBI): domain Eukaryota; kingdom Metazoa; phylum Chordata; class Mammalia; order Rodentia; family Cricetidae; genus Mesocricetus; species Mesocricetus auratus. The sequence goes on from NW_024429218.1 coordinate 7,853,760, forward strand.
GATGGGGGATGGGCCAGAGAAGTGGGCAAAGTTGGTTAACACAATTAAGGAGGGTAATTTAAAAAATAATTTTAAAAATGGGGTATCCTTCATGGATGGACAATGCTGCTCCCATAAGACATGGGTCATTAAATGAAAATCTCAATGCTAGGCACAGATTTCCTCCCTACAAGTAGTGGCCAGGGAGGCCTGAGACCAGTGGTTCTAAACCTTCTTGATGCTGTGACCCTTTAATACAGTTCTTCATGCTGTGGTGACCCCTGACCATGACATTGTTTTCATTGCTACTCTAATTTTGCTACTGTTACCAATCATAATGTCAGTATCTGATACACAGGATACCTGATATCTGATCCCCATGAGAGGGTCAATTAGCCCCCCTAAGGGGCCATGACTCGGGTTGAAGACCACTGTCTTAGAGGCCACTCAGAACAATAAAGGTTATTGCCATTTGTCTTGGCTGTGCATCACAACTAGATGTTAAGATCCTACTGCTGAAGGCAACACATACTTTGTTTGCAGAACATTGCAAAGTCTGTTTCTAATATGTTTATACCTGTAGACTTGTGCCGTTCTCAAACTTGGTAGCGATTCCTCTTTTTTGCAGTGGGAAGTTGTTAGAAGGCACAGACCGGCCGCTGTCCAAAGGGCTGAGGGTAAGTGACTCTGAGTGGTGAGCTGTAGAGGGGTCCTTTACGTCAGCCTTGGTTCAGGTTGGAATAATACATCACAGGAGAGGGAACAGAAAGAATGTAAGAGCTGGGGGGACGGCAGGGAAGCTGAAACGCTGTTGAACACAGGACTCGCCGCACCGGTGGCGACTTGTACAAGGCCAGCATGCATTCATGCCGATCACAGTCCCAGCATGGGTGGTGGACGGGCACCAGAGGCTGCCTCCCTGGCCGAGGAGCTATTGGCAGCTGAGGGAAGGAGAATCGCTAATAAGCTGTCCGTGCCTCAGTAGACAGTCCTATCCTCACGTGCATACGGGTAACACCAAACGGCCCTCAGTGGATCACTAGTTAAATGGACAAACAGAGGATATTGTGAGAGATGTGATGAGAGGTTCTAGGGGAAGCTGGGGGCAGTGGGGGTGGATAGTAAAAATGACCACGCGCGTGCGCTGTGCATGCTGCATGCAGCATGTGCGCATGCACAAACACACAAAACCAAAGGAAAAAAGCGTGACCGTTTTTGTAAACACTAAGATGATCCAGTTGCAAGATACTGACCCTGGGAATCTCATATTATTTTGCTCTTTCGCCTAAAGCCACACCTGCTTTGATCTTCAGTCATCCATGACACTTGTGGCTTTCTGTTCACAGAGCCAGCGGTGAAGTATTCTTCATGGGCGAGTTCTCCAGTACAAGGACTCTTTCCCCTGAAAGGGAATTTACCTGAGTGTTTTCTAAACTCTGAACAACTTCGCAGAGATTGGCTCACGGAGGACAGTCAAGTGCCTTTGCAAACTGCCTTCCACTGAATGGTGTCTCTGCTAGCTTCATTTGATAAATCCCTGCCCCCCCCCCCTCCCGCTTCTGATTCCCCTCAGCGTCTTGGTCGTGTGGTCGTGATGAGCAGTCCACTTGTCTTTTTAGAGGGATCCAGTTCATAGCATCCGCATGCAGTTTCTCCCTCCAAGGTTTTCCTACTGTAAAACATCCTTGCTTCACTGTCTGCTGCACTAGGCTGGCTTCGTTCAATGGCAAGAAACCCATCACCTGGCGAGTGCTACTTAAAAGGTTTGTTGTTGCCTTATAATTAGGAACTCAGAGGAAGTGGTTGGTATAGGTCCAGGAGCACAGTGAACCGTAAATCCCATGATTGTTCTTATGTTTTTCACTTTATCAAAGTTGGTTGATATATATATCAACTACTGGACACAGTAGATTGATCCTAACCATATCAATCATCAATCAAGAAAGTACCACAGGTTTGCCCCATAGGGAAATCTGGTGGGAGTATTTTCTCAATTGAGGTTCCCTCTTCTAAAATGATTTTAACTTGTGTCAAGTTGACCTAAAATTACCCAAGGTATTCACTTATACTCTTCCTCCCTCCGTCCCTCCCTCCGTCCCTCCCTCCCTCCTTCCTTCCCTTTCTCTCTCTCTCTCTCTCTCTCTCTCTCTCTCTCTCTCTCTCTCTCTCTCTCTCTCTCTCTCTCTCTCTCATACACACACACACACACAATGTTCTTCAGAGAAATTAATATAAAATTAGAACACACCAGCACAGCATTTAAAAGGCATAGTCCAAGAAGTGGAAGTGGACACCACTGTTTTCATCATGTGCTTAAAAATACGCTTTCAAAAGACCTAAACCAGTTTTTATTTTAAATAGTTTGTAGCTTTTCTCTCCTTTCTGAATTTGATAATTTTAAATTGAAGCTATCAAGCACCTTTCAAGAGCACAGTGTCTCCCTTTTCAGTGTCCACTTGGGAATACTAAGAATGTGAACTAATGCAGGAGTGGTAGAATGTCTACACCCGTGGCCAGAGGGCGGGCTTCTAGTAAGGACTGGAAGGAGATGCATCTCCTCAGCCTTGCTTATGAATACACAGTCTTTACTGAAGTGAGCGTGTGTGATGCACTCTGGAATTCCACGGTGGCTTATACTAATAGAGAGTTAGGCATCACGGTTTTTCCTGTGGTGGTTGTGTTCTTACTCCTTTATTCCCCCGTAGGTAGATTCTTAGAGAATCATAGCGTGATTTACGTAGTGTTTGCCGAAAGCCTCTGCAGTCTGCTTCTGGAGAGTGGGATTTATTTCAGCATCAACCCTTCAGCTCAGGCTGACTTAGCCACAAAGCACGGGACCAGTGCTCATCAAAAGTCCAGGATCCTTACTTCCCCTCTCATCCTGCTCAGGTCAAGTGCTTAACTGACCGGAACCTCTGCCTTCGTCTTCTTCTTCTTGTGTTTGACACTGGGAATGTGACTCACTGTGCTGGAGTGGTTTTTGTTTGCTTTTATTTTGTTGGCCTTAGAGTACCTTAGTGTTCAACTGTCACTTAGACTCAAGCCTAGAAACCCTGGTGAGCTGATTGTAAGGCAAACTGTGCAGTTCCAGGAACCAAGAACCCACTAGTTTGGCCTTGGGAAAGTTCACTGAGGCTTTTCTTTGTATCCAAGGACATGGGGTTCTTAACAACACTGAGACCCATGTGACAGGTAATCTTGGCTGTCATTAGGCACAGAATGGCTTTCTGGACTTGTGGTGCAATCCCCTAGGGGTTCTTCAGCACCCCTCAGATGCTGCTGCCAAGTTCTTTGTCTACTTGGACAGAACACCTTCCCCTTAGACTCTTCTAGAAACATGGAGAGGTTTGTCTCTTTTATCTTTGGTGGTTCTAGATCCTAGAGAGGTTTGTCTCTTTTATCTTTGGTGGTTCTAGATCCCAGTCATGTTGTTGATAATACTAGCTCATTTGATTGGTAGAAGGTACTTCAAGACAATATAACTTATGGGTTGTGACATTGTTATTGCTTATTGGTAGTCGCATCTACTATAATAGAAGAAATAAATAAAAAGTATCAAGTTTTGTGAGTTTAAAGTTGCAGCTAAACAAGGGTCTCAGGACATGACTAGGGAACAGCCAGATTCTTTGCTGAATGAAACATAAACACACAGTTCCTAGAAGAATGCTAGCAACCCTTTGTAACTTCACAAGCTGGACCCTCACTGTTCACATTTGATCCAGCAGTCTTCCAGCCTCAGTTCATCCTTCCTGGAAACTCTGTCACATGTCCTGAGGGCCGTTTGCATGCTGCCAGGTTAACAATAGAGATTAGCTGACATGTATTGTTCTTCAAACAACTCAAAATAGGGATTATAGTTGCAACTTGAGTTTCAGAGGCTACAAACCATATCCAAACCACAGCAGTGTTGCATATAATAAAGATCACCAAGTAAGTTCAGTAAAAGCTATAAAAATTAGAGTGTTTTTTGGGTGCATTAATCACTTAATCTTTAGATTCAGAAGTATCTACAAGATGCCATCTAAAGTAAGACTTGCTAACAAAATGTTCCATGACATTTTAGGGCACTTGAAACTGAAAACCCTGCTTTACAAACTGTGTCTTCAGAGGCTTCCCTATTCTATGGGGGTGGGGGAGTTGCAGGTAACAAAGTGTGACTTAGTATGCCAACTGAGAGTTTGCTTTTTTTTTTTAAAGATATTTAAATTATTTACTTTTATTTTTATGTTCATTGGTGTTTTATTTTTTATTTAGAAACAATCATTTTACATATCAATACCCCATTCCCTTTCCTTCCCATCCTACCATGCCCCCTGCCAGCCCCCCAACCGACCCCCACCCGCTCCCCAAGGATAGTGAGGCCTTCCATGGGGGCTCATCAAAGTCTGTCACATTATTTGTGGGAGGGCCTTGGCCCTCCTCTGAGTATGTGGGCTGAAGTAGTATCCCTCCATCAGGAATGGGCTCCCGAAGTCCATTTGTGCACTAGGGATAAACACTGGTTCCACTGCTAGAGGTCCCATAGACTGACCAGGCCTCCTAACCGACACCCACATTCAGAGGGCTTGGTTTGATCCAATGCTGGTTCCCCAGCTTTACGACTGAGGTCCCTGTGCTCTCTCACTAGGTCAGGTCAGCTGTTTCTGTGGTTTTCTCCAGCATGGTCTTGTCTCCTTTGCTCATTACTCCTCCCTCTCTACAACTGGATTCCAGGAGTATGGCTCAGCGCTTAGCTGTGGGTGTCTGCTTCTGCTTCAGTCAGTTACTGGATGAAGGTTCTAGGATGGCAATTAAGGTGGTCATCAGTCTCATTATAGGGGAAGGGCATCAAAGGTGGCCTCTGCGCTACTGGCTAGGTTCTTAGTTAGGGTCATCTTTGTGGATCTCTGAACATTTCCCCAGTGCCAGATTTCTCTTTAAACCTATACTGGCTCCCTCTATTAAGGTATCGCTCTTGCTCTCCTCCCCATTCCTCTTCTCCCCTTCTGTTTTTCCTATTTCCCCCTCTATGCTCTCAATTTTCTCAGGAGTTCTTGTTCCTTTCCCCTTCTTCTGAGCATTGGTGTTCTGCCTGCATGTGTGTCTGTGTGAGGGCGTTGGATCCCCCGGAACTGGAGTTACAGACAGTTGTGGTTCTGGGTCCTTTGGAAGGGCAGTGCTCTTAACCACAGAGCTATCTTTCCACCCTTCTTTGTTTTGCTTTTACAGTAGCTTTGCTGTGAAATTTGCAGTCATTTGGAATAAGTATGTAAAGCATTTGGAAAATTGAAAAAATTCTTTTCTAGCTGCTGGGAAATCGTAACATGCTTGAGGACAGTTATCAATCACTTGTGCACCAAAATTAGATCTAACTCTACTTGCACGCCACAGGTTTTAGCTTAGTGGGCACGTTGTTTGCACCACAAGATGGAGAAGCAAGTGCTTTTGTCTAATGAATTCTCATGATCATGACAGATGCCTCACCATCAGTGGAATGAGTTTCTGATGGATTCATTTTTATTTAATAAATTACTGGTATCTGTGTTTTGAATTTGAAGCATTTGATGACCCAGATTTGAGGCGTGTGTAATGAACTTGGTGCGATGTTTCCTCCTGCTAATGGAGCCAAGGCACTCCAGTTATCACTTCACTTTTTGTGCTGAAACAAGAAAATGTGGAAGGCTCATCACATTAAAATATAAGTGCTGCCATTTGGTTGAAAAACCAACCGGCATTGTTTGGGATAAACTGCAGCCAGGGCCTCTCTCTTTACCCCAGAAGCCCCCAGGCCCCTTGTATCCTTCACCTTATCCTCCAGGCTCCTGTCCTTATGGACTATTGCTTTGTATTTTCAACTCTTTGGAATTTACTTCTATGTTTTGTTTATTTCTACTGGCACACATAAGAGATTGACCCCAAGGCCCTGCATGCATATCCTGGGAAAGTTCTGTATTACTGAACAGTATCTCCATCCCAGCTTTCTACTTTCAAATATTGAAAACCTGTCGATTCTTAACTTTCAGACATGACCCTCATTCCACAGTTGATGAGAATTCTCTCTCTCTCTCTCTCTCTCTCTCTCTCTCTCTCTCTTTGTTTTCCTTATTTTTTTTTTTGAGACAGGGTTTCTCTGTGTAGCCCTGGCTGTCCTGGAACTCACTCTGTAGTCCAGGCTGGCCTCAAACTCATAGAGATCCCCTGCCTCTGTTTCTCAAGTGTTGGGATTAAAGGCGTGGGCCACCACTGCCAGGCATGAAGATTTTCTCTTTTAACCTCAAGTCCACAAATTTTGGTTAAATCCACTTTAGTATTTTTGTTATTTTGGCTGTGTATTGTGTATATACATATATACACACATATGTGTGTACAAGTATGTGTGCACATGTGTGTGCATGTGTATGTGTATATGTGTACCTGTGTATATATGTATAGTGTATGTGTATATGTGTGCCTGTGTGTATATGTATAGTGTATGTCTAGTGTATATGTATAGTGTATATGTATAGTGCCTGCATGTATATTCGTATTTTGCAAGTGTGCACAGTGTGTGTGCATGTGCATGTGTATATGTGTGTCTGTGTGTATATGTATAGTGTATGTCTGCCTGTGTATATGTGTATTGTGTATGTGTACACACGTGTATGTGTGTATGTGCATGTGTATATGTGTGCCTGTGTATGTATAGTGTATGTGTACCTGTGTGTATATATGTATTGTGTATGTGCGCACATGTGTATGTGCACACATGCTGACTTCAAATATTGTAGCATTATTACAGGTTCTAGTAATACTTTTCTCTTTAGGGTTATTAATTGCCTTCCGTCTCTGCTTCTATACTTACCAAGTAGTCTTCTTTAAAGTTAGCAATAAGATAATGAAGTTATATTTTCATGCATACATACTGCTGTGCTTTTCTCATATTCCCACCCTATTACTTAACTCTTCCCCTGCCATCTCTGGCCTCTCCTCATTGACTGGTCCTCCTTCATTCCTTTTTTGTCATATGTGTGTGTGTGTGTGTGTGTGTGTGTGTGTGTGTGTGTGTATATATATATATATATACATATATATATATAAAACAGACAGAAGAAACATATTTTGGTGAATCTAGATTTTTGTTAGAATCATGATCTCCCTCCAGATCCATCATTTTGTTTTCAAATGACACTTTTCTTTATGGTTGTCTTGGTTAGGTTTGTCTATTGCGGACATGAAACACCATGACCAAAAAGGAAGTTTGGAAGGAAAGGGTCTATTAGGTTTACACTTCAGCATTGCTGTTCATCACTGAAGGAAGTCAGGACAGGAACTCAAACAGAGCAGGATCCGGGAGGCAGGAGCTGCTGCAGAGGCTGTGGAGGGGAGCTGCTTCCTGGCTGGCTTCCCCTCCCTGGCTTGCTCAGTCTGCTTTCTTATAGAACCCAGGACCACCAGCCCTACCCACCATGGGGTGGGCCCTTCCGCACTGATCACTAAATGAGAAAATGCCTTATAGCTGGATACCAAGAAGTCATCTCCTCAGTTGAGGCTCCTTCCTCTGATGACTCCAGCTTGTGTCAAGGTGACACACAAAACCATCCAGTACAGTGGCCAAATGTAACTCCTGTTCATACACACAGTGTGTTTTCTTTATCCAGTCAACCGTTGAAGAACATCAAGACCAAATCTCTATCTTGTCTGTCTTGAATAGTATTATGATAAACATGGATATGGTAAATAAACTATCAAATCAATGGACAAACATGAATATGCAGATATTCCTGCAGCACGTTGACATAGATTCCTCTGGGGACATGCCCATCACCTGATACTCTTTAAAGGAAGACTGAAATCTTTCCGTATTGCTTGACAATTCTGTAAAATATCTCTAAACACAAATTTATAAGAGGTCAAACGTTGGTAATGTGCTAGCCATTACACTACTTCCTGCTGTGGAATAATCCTTCTGTACCCTGTGAAAATGTGTTGCTGTCATTGTTAATAAAAAGTTGATTGGCTGATAGCTAGGCAGAATTCTGGGGGCAGAGAGAATGCTGGGAAGAAGAAGGGTGAGTCTAAGGAGTAGTGAGTCAGATGCAGAGAAGGCAGGATGTGTACAAAATGAGGTAACAAGGCATGGACCATGTGGCAGCAGGCAGCAAGTAAAGGAAACAGGTTAATTTAAAATGTAAGAATTAGTAACGAGCCTGAGCTATTGGCCAGGCATTTATAATAAATATGAAGCCTCTGAATGGTTATTCGGGAAGCGCCTGGGCGAGAACTGATCTTGGTCCCAACGAGAAACTCTGCCTACAATTTCATTCTATTTATCTTTTAATGAAAGCATCCTGTCTGGAACCATGTGTCTTTCTGTTGCATGATGGATTTCAGGATAGACCGTCTCCTCCACCATCAAGCTGTGATTTCTTTTTGACAACTTCACACAAATTCCTTTCAAATTTTCTTGTGTTTGGTCCTGTGCTTTTGGGTTCTATACTTTCCCTCCTTATTTTGTTAATTAATTTTATTTTATCCTATTTTTCAGTAGCTTCCTAAGAAAAGCTTCTGGGAAGATTAAAGCTTTGAGTTACTTGATTTTCCATCAGAACTGTGAAGTCATTGCACTTTTTTTTGTTATCCAGTGGAAAACCCAGTGCTATTCATATTTTGGGATATGAATATGTGATATAAATTAGCAGCAATAAATATTCTTATGACTCTTGGGTGTGTGCATATTAAAGTAAGGTACCATGAATTTCATGGTAGCATTAGAAATAAAAACCAAAGAGCAAGTCCTGCCTTACCATAGCTGGTAGTGTTGGCATGTCCCAAGAGGCTCAATGGTGTCTACATGAGTTGTCTTTACAGGTGTGGATTTGGGAAAAGTGACTTGGTGTACACATAACATTCTCAAATTACCAAATAAGATTTCATTTAATTATATTTACCTTATTATAGAAAAATGAATTACTTCAACTTCATTGTCTATACGTTTGAGCTTCATTAAAATCTTTTCTGAGTAAAACACTCATTAGCAATGACCAACAAGAAATACACAGTGTTTGGTCCAGAAAAAAAGCATCAATAAAATCCCAAATACCAGCCAGGCGTTGGTGGCGCACACCTTTAATCCCAGCACTCGGGAGGCAGAGGCAGGCTGTCACAATAAGTTATGTTAAAGCCAAAGTTCAAACAATGAGAAGTGTGTTTCTTACAGCTGTAAGGTGAAGATTGTTACAGAGAACCTCAGATAAAGTTTGCAATGAGAAACTTATCAAGTTAGGAGCTGGAAAACAGAGTTCTCAAACATTTGCTTGTGACAAGCTTAACTTCAAGATACTGCAGTGGTACCTGAAAGCTGATCAAGGTCTTGGGTGTTTAGACAGCTTGCCTTCACAACAGCAAACACTTGTTTTAAGTATTCTGAGAATAAAAACCCAAGAATTCTGCCTACGGTTTTGAAACGGTGCAATCTTTTCAAATTCCAGAATGGGACGCAGAGAGTAAATGGCATTGAGGATTTTGGATCCTAGTAAATACTTAATGTAGGGCAGTGAATATAATATAGGTAAAAGTAGTCATGTAAGGGCATATGTATTCCAGTGAGAACAGTAAGCAATCCTTTATTCACACCAAACTACTCAGGAATCCTGACAAAAATAAAAATGAACGACAATACTTTTTGTCCCTTGAGGCCGTTCCCTGAAGTGGACTTAGAATCTGGAAGATCCCGAGGAACGTGTATGAATCTCTTGTTTTTAGAAATAACAATGGTAAGTGAACATAGTCCTTTCCCTAGATGAACGCCACCCCTTTGATTGGACTTTCACCACTGAATTCTGCTTCTGTGGGGCAAGTACCAGTCAGGTTTCCGAAGAGATGACGCTGCTCTGAGAAATACGGTGCTTCCTTCTCCCTTGGCGTTCCTTAGTAACGCAGAGTAACGATGCTTTACAGGGAATAATATTGCCAGGTGACGCCTCCTTGCTGACATTCAGTGCAGGTTAGATGCTTTCTCATTTATGAATGTGATGCTGGTGTGAAATTTCACCTGTTTTCTCATTACAAGGCACATTGGAAGATGGTGGACTGGAGGCAAACATTACTCTCCTGGATCTCCATGAGTCAGAAAGAAACACCAGATCCATAACTGCAGAGATGACAGCCAACCAAAAGTAAAAGACAGCTACAGCCCAGTGAGGAAGCCTAAAATCCGGCAACACAGAACACTAGGCTTGCAAGGAAAATAAGGGACTCCAGTATGGAGTCAGCTGAACAGAGGGGAAAACAAAAATCTTCCTGCTCCCACCCTGTCAGAGCCAACAAACAGGAATGGAGGGAGGTATTCAGAAGCCAACAGCAGACAAACTTTCCTTGGGAGATCTGTGGATACCATGGAGCAGATGGCGCCTATATTTGGAAGGGATTTGCTTTGGATGTGCCTCCTTTCTCCAAGGCTGGGACAAAGGAGAGAAATGTCCCAAACCAGTCTGCTAGAGATGTCAGAAACCTGTCACTATTAGGTTCTCTGAGCCTTGGGGATCCTCCCCTTCAGTTAGCAAACACTAATTCTGACAATCCACAAGCACACGAGAAGTTAGTGAGCCTGACACAGACTTACTGGTCCACTACTCAGGCAAAAACTACAGTTTGGACAGTCTGTTTCCTAGTGGTACTTGGGCATAGACCAACACAGGTGAATTAAGGGCCAGTGAGCCTCTGGTCCTTTCCCAGAGCCTCAGAATGATAGAAAATGCCCTCATCTACAACACCAGAACTCACACTGCAGCAGAAGATCAAAGGAGAATGACACACACAAATGAAAATTCCATAACGAAATCCATTATCTTGTATGCTAAAATTAATAATTGTAATAAGCATAAAATAAAGGTGTATTATGTTAGTTAAGAACACTGAATTGCTTTTATTACAGCTAGCGAGAGTGTTTCCGGTGCTTTTGTGCTTGGGGGTGGAAAGCATATTCCCTGTGCTGGGTTGCTGGCCCTTTGTGTTCTGGTCAGATGTGCATCCGGTTCTCCAAATGGACACCAACAGAAACCCTGTTAGAAATGTGATGCCTCATTATGTTTTTGTATTTGTTTTTTCAGCTAAGAATATCCAAGGATCTCGTTTTCTTTTCTCTATTGCTGTTTTGTGGGTTGATCTTTTTCCCTCCCACAACAACAGTCTCATCTTTTCCCTGCTCACTGTGCTAGATGATTGCCCTCATTTGCATATATTTGCTAGCTTGGATTCTTGTTTCTGGAATAATTATCTTTCAAGGCACACTGGCAAATGGAAACGATGGCTAAGCTGTATGTTTACTATAGGATCTATTACCTTCTCTTTTTAAAAACACAAACACATTTACTTAAATAATAACAATCTAAAGAGGTTGTAAAATCAATACATTTCTATAATTGGAACATCTAGCTGTTTAATCTGTAGTAGAAACTCTCAGGCTTGTCTATTCCCACTTGTCCCTCTGACTCTGTGGGCTTTGCTATGATAAGGACAGTTGTGTCTGCACAACTGGACCAGCGATTTGAAATGACACTATCCGAGTTCAGTCATCTTTTAGCATGCCTTCCAAAGTTAGAACTGCAGAGCATTTGTTGACCAAGGCTTTTGCCTTGCGCATTACGGACGCAGAGATTGCCTTGTCTTCAGGGTATAAAGCTGCTGAGCGAGCACTGTACTGATCTTATCGATGTATTCTAGTAGGAATTGATGGGATATGGACAGTTACTTGAACTTCTGGTTCCTAAGGCCGCCTAGGACACATCCCTTTAAACAATTTGTGCTACTCTAGCTGAGTTTTGTCACTTATTAACCAGAGTTATAGCAAATATATTTCTTAAGACTGAAGATACTATGCAACAGCATTTCCACATATCTCTCCATCATTACAAAGCAAAACTTGATGCTTCCATCATTTAATAGGCAAAGATTTCTGGAATTCAGCCCTATGATGATATTGAATGGTATTCCCAAACTCTTGAAATTTGTTAACGCTTTGACATCTAGGTGATAATGCACCAGTTCCCTTGGAGACACTCTCCAGCTGCCATGAAGTGGAGAAGGAGAAAGCGAAATCCCAGCGCAGTCCTCTGCAGCTGACCGCTCAGTCCCCGGTCAATTCCCTAGTACATCAGCTTCCTGGCAGTGATTTTACACTAAGCACAAGAGATCCTTGAGGGGGTGGAGAGACCAGGACTGATTTTTATCTCTTTTCAGAAACCCAGGAGTGGATGGTTGCAGTTTCCTTATTTTCTTTAGAGTGGAGTTCCTTTGAGTATTCACCTAAATTTCCCAGATGACAGAGAAAAATGCAGTGTAAAACCCACTCCTAAAATTCCCATTTGATTTTATTTTTTAAAAAGTTACATGGCATCAATACCTTTCAATCATAGTCATGCTATATAATTATTTGGTGGATTTAATTTTTTGATTTTGGCTCTTTACATCTAACCTAAGAGCAATGACATAAGGAACTTGGAATTACCATGATTTAAGAATATGAACTGAGTCAGCTTGAGGGAGCGTATAGCGCGTTTGTGTTTATCTCGCCCTGAGTGAGCCTTTCTCTGCCTGTCAAGAGGAGCTGTAAGCGATGAAATGGGGTTCTTTGAGAAAACTAAGTATTAAGTGAGAGGAACCGTGTGCAAGTTGAAAAGGCAGCTAGAAATTGCTGGACCAGGATGGGTGGGGAGTCAGATGATGTCTTATGGAGGTGTGACCTAAAATGTTGTAATTGATCATTTTAGGTGTTTATTAACGATGACTCACACTGTAAGCAGAACAAAAGCCAGCGCTCCGTTACATCACAGACACATTAAAAACATTCGCCTCCTGTACGAGAGCTGGAGAGAGGGGTCCATTGTTGGGGGTGCTTGCTCTGTTCTTTCTAAGGACCTGAGTTCAGTTCCCAGCACTCACATCAGGCAGTTGGTAACTTCCTGTAACTCCAGCTCCAGGGGGTTGGGCAACTGTTTCTAGCCTCTACAGGCACCTGCACTCATACATCCCCCCACATACATAATTAAAGATCTTTAAAAAGCCCTTAAAAATGCCCCCTTGTGTTTTAGTCCTTCCCCCAACCTTCTCTCTCTCCCGTCTCTCCCCTTTCTCCTCTCCCTCCCTTCTATCTTTACTTGTTGATAATACAGCAAGGAAAGTTGACAGTCCTTTCTAAGGATCATCTCTCAGTTTGTGTTATTTACCAGTGTGTGTGTGTGTGTGTGTGTGTGTGTGAGTGTGCGTGAGTGTGAGTGTGTGTGTGTGTGCGTGCATGTGTGTGTGTGTGCCTTCCTCCAGACATCTGCTCTTCTTCATCTCCCCAGTCCAAGCTTCTTTTCAAATGTCACCCGTTCCTATAAAACCTGCAATTATCTTCTAACGTAAAAGAACAACTGCTTCCTACCCTGGTTCTGAATCCCTCACGGTACTCCGATTTCCTTTTCGAGGCTGATCCCTGTTTTAAACATTGTTATGTAATTATTGCTAATATGCTCATTTGTGTGTTTACAGGCACGCTAAAATGGGAGTTCTCCGCACCCCGGTGTCCTCAGCTTAATAGGCCTTAGCTGAGACATTTGCTGAGTAAGTGACTGAGCGAAATGAATATTTTAGTCATTGACTTTTCCTAGGGTTTTCTATTTTGATTTAAGTTGTGAGCTCATTTGCTTCCATTTTTTACTTAATAACCAGCATTTAATTAAAAAAATAATGACTTTAATTTCTTTTCTGTTCATGCAACAGTTACTTAGTAAAGCCCTTTCTCCTTTAATTGCCAGGAGACTCTCGGGTGCTTTCTGTTGCTTTTCTTTTTTCAGTTAATTTTCTGTTTTAGTTTGTAGTCTGTGAATGTGTATCACATTGTGTCTTTTTAGTGTTTATTGAGGTTGTCACCATGAACTACTGCATGGTAATTATTTCTGTAAGCAATATCTGTGGAATGAAGTTTATTTCATATGATAAACAATCTTATTAGTTGTACTAGTCACATCTTTATGGGCTTTGTTCTGTAAAATAGAGTTGTTTCAATTTCTCATTAACAAAACTAATTTTTCTCTCAGTCTTGCCTTCTGGGAGAGAAGTTCATGACTATTTTACTTTCACTGTGAAGTGAATCACTCATCACTACAAATGGCTCTCTTATTACATGTGAAATTAGTCTGCTATTTGCTTTGCTTCGATCTCCTAGCCCATTTAATTTCTAGCATTTTGATGTCTTTATGCTGAGTTAGTTTGAAGTTGAATACTCTTATTTTTAGGTGAATTAAATTATTTTTTCTACATTCTGTGTATGTTTTTTATTTCTGTCATCTTTCCTTTTAAAAAGCATTTGTTATTGAAATCCCCCACCACCCTCCAATTTCCCTTTTCTCCTTACTGATTTAAAATCTAAAAATCTTAACTTCAGATGATATTGGGAGTATTTGTGATGGTGTGGTTGTAGCTTGTTTTAACTTCAGTAGCAGTTAATTTAATTTAAACCGTTTGAAACTAAACTGCATCTAACTAGATAAAAATTTTCAAATGCTACATAAAATGGTTTGGCACATTTTGCTATGCTCATTTATATTGATCCCTTTAACATGGTTTACGGTTATACATTGGGGTTGATATTTTTATTTGGCTACATATTTCAGCTTTATGTTTCTCTTTCAAGTGTCAGGCCTTTTTTTTATGTGTGAGTGTGTGTGGCGTGTACACATGTATGTAAAAGTGATGCATACATGCACATCCCCAGAGACTAGAAGATGATGCTGAGTGTTCTGCTCTGTCATTCTCCCCTGTATCTCCTTGAGACAGAATCTCTCAGTGAAGCTGGAGCTAAGCTGCTGACCACAAGCACAGCAACTGTTCTGACTTTGTCTCCTTCCCTTCAGTGCTGGGGTCACAGATGCAGTGTTCCTGTCTGCTTTTTATGTGAGCTGTATAGTGAGCACTCTTACTCTTTAATCCATCCCTCCAGCTTCTGAATTTTCTTTTAGCTTTCCAATTATATGTGTCTGTGAACCCACCCAGTGTCTGACTTCTGACTTTCTTTTCTTTGAAATAGGCCTTCCGTCTGTACATACTAATGCAATTTCAGTTTTAATTCATTTCGTGTCTACTCAGCACCTGGGCAGACATGGTGCTGGAGATGCTGAGATTTCTACACCACGATCCACAGGCAGCTGGAAGAAGAGAGAGCCGCCGGGCCTGGCTTGGGCTTCTGAAATCTCAAAGCCTATCTCCAGTGATACACTTCCTCCAACAAGGCCACACCCCCTAATCCTAAATCATGCCGCTCCCTGATGACTAGTCATGAGCCTACCAAGGCCATTTTTATTCAAACCGACACACTACATGAAACCATCTCACTAAATCTTGTTCACTCTAGTGCGAGCAAAGCTGTGTTTACAGTCTCCTTATCAGTTTTCTATAAAGAAGCTGCCGACGTTGCCCACTCTGTTTTCCCGTGGCCATGGGCTACACTGCAGATAGAGTTTCTCAGCCACCTCTGACCATGCGCATGAGATTGGTACTGTTAGAGATGGCGGAGCCCTCAAACAGAGACTGAACCCTCAGGTGGAATCTGCCTTCCCACTTCCAGGAAGAGAGAGGAATAAAGCACAGCCCTATTTCGACCGTTTCGTTTTGTCTTAGCTCATTATTTAACCGTAATCTCTGATTAGCCGTTTTGTCACTGTTAATTATTTTAATACAGTATTTCATTTTCTTTGAGCACTTCTTGCATGTATACAATGCATTTTGATTATACTTAACTACACTCCTCTCTGTAACCTGTCTCAGATCCACCCTACTCCCCAGTTCCTCGCTCAACTTCAGCCTTTCTTTTCCCTTCCTTGTACCCCCCTTAGTCCAGTTTGTGTTGCCCACGTGTGGATGGTGTGCTGCTATCCACTGGATCATGGCCAGCCTGCTGGGGACCATACCCCTAAGGAGAGTGGCCCTCCCTTCCTTAGCAGACATTGGCTGACCAGCAGTGCTAATATTTGAGATTGTTCACCACTGTCCTTTTATAACTCCAGATTCCGAGTTTCCCTTTAATTTTTCTCTCACAACTCTGAGGTAATTTTGTTTCTGATAGTTTCACATGAATAGTAGATTTATTTATTTATTTATTTTTTGGTTTTTACGAGACAGGGTTTCTCTGTATTGTTTTGGAGGCTATCGGTCCAGCCCGGCCTCGAACTCACAGAGATCCGCCTGCCTCTGCCTCCCGAGTGCTGGGATTAAAGGCGTGCGCCACCAACGCCTGGCGAATAGTAGATTTTTAAGCAATGTGGTCATTATCACCTTGTGTGAGTATCACATGACCAGCATATCTCTTTGTTGGTGTCATTCTGGGTCACTGAGGTAAGGGAGTCTTTGTAGTCTATTGTTTGTAGGAACCATTGTTTCGTCGTGTTAGCATTTAAGTCCTTCCATGCTTACACACAGTTGAGCAAATTGCTGATGTCTGTGCAGCTGCTCTTTTTCTGTTTTAGGCATTACTGCCTTTCTCTTTTTGGTGAATCTCCGTTGGTTACTGTTCTTGTGTTTACTTTTTATACGCTGTTTCCCTTTACACCATCTCTAACATCTGCGCTTTGAGAACTACTCCAGGTTGTTACTTATACATCTTTCTGTCTCAACTCTGTCACTTACAACTTATAATAGACATTTTAACTTTCTATATTTTACTATGATTCTAGAATATTTCTCTTTTTTTTCTGTTACCTCTTTTATTGCACTGAGTCCATGCTCACTTACATTTCATTGAGATTAAAAAAAAAACAGAAAGAATATAAATCTTTATTCCTACTTACTTTTTAGAGTAGCAGCTAAGTTTTATTGTACATCACAGAGGGGTCTTTATTTTAAAGGCCGCTCATTCGCCATTTGTATTTGATGTCTTAAAGTTGAACAAAAAAGTTCTTTCTCTGGGCCTGTTATTTGTCAAGTAATATCGTGGTTTCATTCTCTTTGAGTTTATGTATTAGTTACACCTTTATTGCTAGAATTCCCTTATCAACTCTTAAGCTGGCAGCCAATGTCATGGGCACAACCTCCAGGAAATTTCTGGCATACAGCAGCTATTTAGAACAGCTTTGCTGTGGAGAGTAAGAAATGCATTTTAGCTGTTGACTTTCAAAAAATAATAGATGCGAACTTCATGCTGAGAAGCACTCAGAACCGCTGTTCCCAGAGGTGTCTAATTGTCTGTGGGGAAGACTTGTTTGCTTGAAAATCCTCTAAGTGTTCACGAAAATTCATACAAGTTGAGTGTGGAGACTGTAAGAAGTCATGCTTGAAAACATCTGTGAGAAATAAGTAATGAGAGGAAATGGCCACTCACAGCCCCGTTCAATGATATCCATTCAAAGGAAAAGTGCCGTGGATTCCTGTGAAAACAGACATTCAAGCAGCTTAATGTACACCCTACCTACTCCAGTTGCTGAAATCTGTCTCTGTGATTCTCGGGCAGGTCCGAGAGCAGGAGAAAGATCAGGAAGAAAGTGGGCATGTCCACCTGGCTTTGGACATCACATCTAACCACATGACTGCATTTAACATTCTTCAGATGTGAGTTAATTGGTTTACGTGTCCTGGACCATCGCGAGGTGGAAATGGCTTTTATTCTAGAAGCCAGTGCAGGGCTGGCCAAGCCTGTTCTTTCTGCCTGTCATCTTATTTCACATACTTCTGTCTTTATACACGCTGAGTGATCTTAATCTGTGGCAGCTGCAAGCTTCAGTCCCAGCCTCCGGCCTGGCTCTTGATCTCCTGTTCATACTTGATTGCCCATTTATGGTTTTTTTTTTTTTTTACAGTACCTCCCATCTAACGTCATCTAACCCATAACTTTGCCTGACTGATTTTGGTTCTTCTCCTAATTCCATGACTCCCTCATCCCAATACTGAGTCTTTCATGACACAATGAGAGGAAATGTCTAGCAAGTATTCCTTCTGTCCATGTGTGTAAATGTGACTGTATTGTAAGTTTTGAGGCAGGCTCTCACCATGTAGCCAAGCATGTGCTCAGACCCAGGCTCTCCCTTCTTCAAGCCTCCCAAACACTGCATGCAGTACAGGCATGTACAACACTCTTACCCTACACCATGATTTAGCAAAATGTACATTTTATAAAACCTCTAAACTGTCAGTCCTAAAAAAAAAGAAAAAAACCAAGTACAGTTATCTAAATTTAAAAATACCAACAACAAACCAATGGGAGCATTTTCTATCCTCTCTATTCCGTATAACAAATTCTTCAGAGACATTGGGAGTGTATGAACCAGAGGACTAGTAATTTCCACTGCTTTGGTTGCTGTGGGTCCAGCAATCACATGGTTATACGCTTCCTCTCATTACTTTGCTATCTTTTCTCTTCACGTACGCTTCTTGAGAAGTAATAAACATACCGACTGGACTGCTCTCTACTCAGGAGAGTGACAAGGGCGGAGAGAAGAGGGCTGGGAAGGGTAGATTTAGTCTTGGGAAGCTGATGCCTTCAACAGATTGTGTTCTCATCAGGACAAACTCGTTTCATTCTTTAAAACAAGGAGAGTAATCAAGTCCAGGTGTCCTCTGGGGACTAGTGACAAGGGTCTTCTGAGGCAAAGGACTAACAGTTCCTACCCTTGTTAAGGTTTGCATTACCATGAAGAACCACAGAACCATTCTGGCCTCATGAGATCTACCTTCTTTCTACGACAGTCTAAAGAGCAAACAAGTCGCAGAGGTACAGGCTTTGAGCATCTAATAACTGGTGGCCTTCATTTGGCATCAGCAGCCTTTATTATAAAACTGTAAGGGAAAAAGCTAAAGTAGAGGATTTACTGTTGTTTTGAGATAGGCTCTTACTAGGCATCCCAGGTTGGCTAGGAACTCAGTTTAAAACCTAAGCTGCCTAGGAACTCCTACCTCCCTCTCTTAAGTGTTGGGACCGTAGGTGTGAACTGTCATGTCCTTAAGTGTTGGGACCATAGATGTGAACTGTCGTGTCTAGCTACTGGAGAATCTCAACACACGCAAGGGTAATAGTGAACTGTGGGTAAGAAGGAGTCTTTGTGAAAATAGCAGCCAGTGAGATTTTAATTTAACCGCGCCTAAATACATTTGTAAAGCAATTTAAAACCATTATGGAACAGAAGAGCACAGCAGCAGTGGTAGGCTCAGAAAGGAAATTGACACACGATGCAATCCCCTTTAACGCGGGAGGTTTATTAGAATAAAAGCCCTCGGGGCCGCGGTTGGGCCTCTAGGTAGGCTTGAGGACATTAGACAGAAATCTAATGTTGTAGAGAAATCTCAATGCTTTAAAGGGAGGGAGAGGCTTCCTTTTAAAGCCTGGAGAGGGGCTTCATTGAGAAGAAGGTTGGCAGAGAGTGGGGAGGAAGACAGAAAGGGAGAGGGAGGAGAGGGAGGAGAGGGAGGAGAGGGAGGGGAGTGAGGAGAGGGAGGAGAGGGAGGAGAGGGAGGAGAGGGAGGGGAGGGAGGGGAGGGAGGGGAGGTAGGGGAGGGAGGGGAGGGAGGGGAGGGAGAGGAGGGAGGGGAGGGAGGAGAGGGAGGTCGAGGGAGGGAGCCCTCATGAGAAGATGGGAACAGTGGGGGTGTGGGGCAGGCCAGAGAAGAGCCTTCAGAGCAGTCTGCAGTCTCAGACCCTTGCCAGAACAGAGGGAAGTTGTGATGTTGTCTGACTTCTCAGGGGTGGTGGGAAGTTCACATCACAGTGTAACAGAGTGTGGAGTGTCCCGTTGCTGATGAGGACAGAAAACCCGCGCTGCCCTTAGGCTGCAGCAACTAACTACTTACCCAGTTCAGAGAGAGCTTCTTACCCCTGTCCAAGGAAGTGGGGCCAATGGCTTCAAGCGTGGAATCTGTCCTAAAGGTACAGGCTTGTGCTCTAACAAAAACTGCTTTATACTTTTACTTTAAATGAAATTCAAAAAACTTTTGTGTCTATTAAAATTGTAAACTTGAAAAAATTTTCAGAAATACTGTCATCCCTGGCCTTCCTTGGGACTTCTTGGTGTTTTATTTTGGTAGCTTACCTGCTGTCTATTTCACCAGTTTTTTTTAGCTTTTTGCAATTTTTGCTTTAGGTTTTTTCTTATTTTGTTTAGCTTTCCCTTTTGTTTCCTTGGCACTATGCTTTAATCTAGTTATCCTTTGTCTTTTCTCGGTGTGATTTTATTCTTGTAAGTTAACTTATTGATCTGTCAGCTACTTTTTAAAGTCAGCATTCATTATGAATGTAGATCTAGGGACTGTAAGGTTGTTAAACACAAATAGGATGGATCGTTACTTGAGGTACAACTTTCTACCTCGGATGACCACGTTTCCATGGCACCCATGGTACCTGGAGGGCTTAGCTGCTTATTAACTGAGGATGCAAAGGTTTTCATGACTGAGGACACATGTGATCAGATCAGTGTGCCCACCTCAGGCCATGGTAATAAGAACATTGAGTCTAATATTTACTTATTATAGTGAAGTGGTATAGCTTCTCATCTTTTAAAGTTTTATATCCGTGTGCAATGATACACACAGGAATAAATGTTTATAAACTCATATATTTCCTTCCCAGTTAATAGGGTGGTCAAAGGAAAAGTCATTATTGCTCAGCCCTCCAGGGGCAGCTTGTAAGTGAAGCACGGTATTCGATTTGTGGGAAGCTTCCAAGCTTGCTTCTGTGTACAGTAAAATGTTTTCCCGAGCAAAGTAAATCGATAGGGATTATGAATCTTAACACAAGGTAGAACCCACAGACTTAAAACCCTTCCTTTTTGCTCATATACAGTTTACTCAGTGATTTAGATGCTTCTGTGGACACACCACAGTCTCACAGAACAGGGCTGACCTAAACTTGAATTGTTCTCTATAATTTGTTTGGGAAAAAATTAGCTCTCATTTTTTTTGTTCCTGCAACAAATTAAGGTGTCTACAGAAGAAGTCTGTGTTTCAAGTGCAAATAAAGTCACAGAAGGAACCTGCTGAGTTATCAAACATCCTGGCAGGCTGAGATCTTCCCTTCCATACGCGCCAGAAATCCTGCTGCTTCCAAAGCAGAAATGGGAAATCCTACTACTGTGTGAACCTTCCCGGGTTTCCCTCATTACCTCTGCCCAGGAATGATGTAGAGTTTGCTCTGTAACCTTGGGGCACGGGAAGAGGCAGCCATTAAGTCACAAGCTATTGCTTGTTCTATAATGAAGGCTGGTCCTGCAATTAGCCCCTGTCTGGAAGATCACATTAGCATAACAACTGACGATCTTCTCGTTCCATTTTCAACATAATGGCTTTACATTTAATATATTCAACTCATAGCCTCATTAGGGGCTGTTAGTACAACAAAGGTGTTGGGGAGCATAATTAAACACTGATTTAATCATAACGCTGTCATACATGCAGTTAAGGGCTGAGCATGTTAAGTCATTTCAGAAGCAAGAAGAGAAATACATAGGATCTTTAATTCTTATCCATTTAGGGATCAATTCTCCTTTTGACAGTGTTTTGAATTCATTACTTTTCTAAATTCTGAATGACAGCTGTCTAGTTCAAGGCTCCAAGAGACTGAGTGCTTCCTGGGCTCTGCTTTGTATGTGATTTGTTTCCCTTTTCTGAGAGTTCCTGGAGATGACTGTGGGCATAGTTGTTAGGTTGGTTATTAATATGGTCTACTTCAACAGCTTTATGCTCAAAGGGGTATCTATATATCATCTATATATTAATGTATCCATCTATGCATATTTATCTGTCTATGCATATCTATCTATCATCTATCTATCATCTATCTATCTATCTATCTATCTATCTATCTATCTATCTATCTATCATCTATCTATCTATGATGTATCCATCCACTTATCCATCCACCGACTTACCTATCTACACACCCGTCTGTGCTGAGGTTCTGGGGACTGAGCCCAGGGCTCCTTGTGTATTATTCTGGGCCAGCACTTTAGTGTAGAGTAACATCCCCAGCTCTGTTTACTTTTCACACTGACACGCAGCATCCAGAGTGATACTTTCATCCCATCCTGCTGCTGGTTTAGTTGACTTTCTGTTGCTGCAATAAAAAAACGCTGGCCGAAAGCATCCTGGGAGGACAGGGTTTCTTTCATTTCATACTTCCAGGTAATGGGCCGTCACTGAAGGAAGCTGGGGCACCAGTCAAGCTGGAAGCAGAGCAGAGCCAACGGATGGCTACAGCTTACTCATTTCTCTCTGGCTTCTTTAGCTAGCTTTGTAAATACAACCTAGGCCCACCTGCCTGCAGATAGTGCCACATCCAACGTCAGTCAAGAAAAACAAAACAAAACAAAACAAAAAAACCCAAAAAACCTCTTCGAGAATTTACCATAGGACAATCTGAGGCAATTCTTCAATTGAGAGTCCCTCTTCACCGATGACTCAAGGGTGCTTCAAATTGCCAATAAAAGACTCCCCAGCGCATGCTCAATCCAACCATTAAAAGCAGACACGGAGGTAGATATGGCGGTGTAAGCTTGCGATCTCTTTTCAGAACTCACTTTCTTTGAGAAGCAAGTGGGAAAGAATCAACCTGGACTCAACAGAGAAAGAGGAACAAGGAAATGCGAGCCATACTCAAGGGGAGCTTTCAGAACAGGACCCTGATCCCGAGACCTACCTATGCAGCCGACCGAGATGCCCAGATTTCCGCCTTCCTTGGGACCTCTCCACCTCTGCAGGCAGACGAGATGACTCCTGCCAGTTTTGGTGACTGAGAACATCTGAAATTTACACCTCCACCAGGAGATCTTCCTCATTTGAGCTCAGGGTCTCCTTTCAAACTGGATACTCCAAAGTGCGTCACTGGCATGTTAACGGCTCCTCACACGAGGCAACAGTGTGTGTAGATTTAACGCGTCAGAGATTTCTCCTGTTGGGCACCAAGTCGGGGTCTGAATGCATCAACAACCAACTCAGAGTCAGCATTAATGCGCCCATGTCACATTGAGGGCACACTGTCAGTAAAGCATTCTCTCCGGTGTCATCTGACACAGGGTGAGCCCCACTTAATTCTCTACTTTGTTCTCCCCAACTTCTGCCATTCCTGTCTGTTTTATGAGTCTGAATCTGTGTCTGTGGTCTTGTGACTCTGTCCTCATGTTGGTGCCTGTTCTTATGTCGTCTTGTGACTCTGTCCTCATGTCTGTCTGTCCTTGTGACTATGTCCTCATGTCTGTGTTTGTTCTTGTGCGTCTGTCCATAGCTAAGGGCTTTCCTCTTTTATTCAGCAGCACAGAAAGCATCACATGACCGGAGAAATGGAATACTTTCTTTAACAAAGTTTAGCAAGGCATTAAGTCACTGGCTCTGACTGACCCCAATGGACCCAGATTAGAAACAAATAAACACTATCAAGCAATACCCAACTATTGCTTTCCACATTTATGGTAGATATTCATTTTATATGATTGTTTTCAACCTCTTTTTGCTGTGTTTCGCAAATGACCATCACAACACATATGAACACACAGCGTTACTCTTCTGTCAGGGGTGTGGGTGAGTATATAGTTTAAGACTACAGCCATGCAGAAGCAAACCTCAGGGTCACCCCTAGAGCTGCAGCAGAACACCAGCATGAGCCCCCCATACATATCTCCTGTGCATCCCAGACCATCCTCCCTGGCATTCCGTCCCTGCCTCATCTCTATGCTCCAGCCCCCAATTTGGGCAGGTAGACCTATTCAATCATGGGTGACACAAGCTAGAAGATCAGGTAGGCTGCCCTTAGACCTTCTCCATGCTTTTTGTTCCCCCAGACCCAGTCCTCAAAGGTCACCCCTAGTATGACAACAGATCATCACTTCCTGGTGTCCCCTTCTCCCAGCCTCCAACACCAGCAAGCATTCCCCATGAACACACCAGCCAAGCAAGCCAGTAAAACAGGTAACACACAGCTAACACACTCTCTGAAAACCCAGAAAGGGAGCAGAAACCAAGGGGCAAAACACCCACCCAACGAATATAAAACCAGCACTAGACCTATAATCATCCTAAACCCAGATGCCTAGATGCCAACATAAAAACCATCAATAACAGCCAGGGCAATGTGTCTTCCACAGCAGGCCCTGAATATTCCAACTTAGCTGAAGCACAAGAAAGAGATTTAAAATAAACTATATGAAGATGACAGAGGTCCTTAAGGAGGAAATGAATAAATCCCTTAAAGAAATTCAGGGTGACACAAACAAACAATGGAAAGAAATGAATAAATCTCTTAAGGAAAGCCAAGATAAAGACAAATGAACAGTTCAAGGAAGTGAATAAAACTGTTCAGGACCTGAAAATGGAAATAGAAGCAATAGAGAAAACACAACCTGAGGGAATTCTAGAAATTAAAAATTTAGGAATTTGAACATGAACTACAGAGGCCAGCTTCACCAACAGAATACAAGAGATGGAAGAGATACTTGGCCATTGAAACTATGCTGGAAGAAAGGAATATACCTGTCAGAGAAAATGTTAAATCTAAAAAAATTCCTGACATAAAACATGCAAGAAATCAGGCACACAATGAAAAGACAAACCTAAGAATAGTAGGATTAGAGGGAAGAGGAGAGCCCCAGTTCAAAGGCCCAGAAAATATTTTTAACAAAATTATAGAAGACATTTTTCCCAATTTATTATTTATTTATTTTTTGTTTTTCAAGACAGGGTTTTTTTTTCTTTGTTTTTGGTTTTTCGAGACAGGGTTTCTCTGTAATGTTTTGGAGGCTATCGGTCCAGCCCAGCCTCGAACTCACAGAGATCTGCCTGCCTCTGCCTCCCGAGTGCTGGGATTAAAGGTGTGCGCCACCAACGCCTGGCAAGACAGGGTTTCTTTGTATTGTTTTGGAGGCTGTCCTGGAACTCGCTCTGTAGACCAGGCTGACCTTGAACTCACAGAGATCCTTCTGCCTCTGGCTCCCAAGTGTTGGGACTAAAGGTGTGCACCACCAATGCCTGGAAATTTTCCTAATTTAAAGAAGGACATGCCTATAAATGTACAAGAAGTATACAGAACACCAAATAGATTGGATCACAAAAGAAAGACATCTTAGCAAATAATAAACAAAATATTAACTTACAGAACAAAGAAAGAATATTAAAAGCTACAAGAGAAAAGGACCAAATAAGTAACATATAAAAGCAGACCTATTAGAATTATACCTTACTTATCAGTGGAGACTCTAAAAGCCAGAAAGGCCTGGACAGATATGCTGTAGACTCTAAGAGACCATAGATGCCAGCTGAGATTACTATACCCTGAAAAATGTTCTATCATCATGTTGGAGAAAAATAAGATATTCCATGATAAAGTCAAATGTAAACACTATATTTCTACAAATCCAGCCGTATAGAAGGTGCTA
This sequence comes from Mesocricetus auratus, assembly GCF_017639785.1. Lineage (NCBI taxonomy): Eukaryota > Metazoa > Chordata > Mammalia > Rodentia > Cricetidae > Mesocricetus > Mesocricetus auratus. Next base: position 7,879,076 of record NW_024429218.1, read on the forward strand.
GAGGTAAAACTCTAAACTAGGGAGGTTAAATATACCCAAGAAAACACATAAGAAATAAATAACCTCACACCAGCAAAACCAAAAGAAGGGAAACACACACACACACACACACACACACACACACACACACACCCCACCACCACCACCATCACCACCAAAATAACAGGAATTAACAACCACTGGTCATTGATATCTCTCAACGTCAATAGTTTCAATTCCCCAATAAAAATACATAGACTAACAGAATGGTTGCAAAAAAGGATCCACCCTAATGCTGCATACAAGAAACACACTTCAACATTAAGGATGAACCACACCTCACATTAAACGGTTGGAAAAAGACAATCCCAAGCAGATGGACCTAAGAAACAAGATAGTGTAGCCATTTTAATATGCAACAAAGTAGACTTCAAAGCAATGTTAATCAAAAGAGATGAGGAAGACACTACATATTCACCAAAGGAAAAATCCACCAAGACAACACTTTAATTCTTAACACCTGTTTCCCAAACACAAGGGCTCCCAAGTTCATAAATACAACAGCAACAACAACAACAAACTACTATGCAGAGTAAATCATGTACTGACCCTTACTGACTGTGGGAGAGCTCAGTACCACACTCTCACCATTGGACAGGTCATCAAGACAAAAACTAAACAGAGAAATACTGGAACTAACTGATGCTATGAACCAAATGAAACTAACAGATATTTACAGAATATTGCACCCAAACACAAATGAATATACCTTCTTTTCAGCTCCTCATGGGACTTTTCCCAAAATTGATCACATACTCATACACAAAGCAAGTCTCAACAGACACAGGAAATAACTCTGCATCCTATCAGACCGCTATGGATTAGTGCTGGCTATCAACAACAACAGGAACAATGGAAAGCTTGCAAACTCATGGAAACAGAACAGCTCTCTACTGAATGATAAATGGGTCAATACAAAATAAAGAAGTGAATTCAATGAAAATGAACACACAGTATATGCACACTTATGGCTCATAATGAAAGCAGTGCTAAGAGGAAAGCTCATAGCACCAAGCTCCGATATAAAAAAGCAGGCAGTAAGTGCCCACATGAAGAAACTGGAGAATAGTCACACTAGAGAAATAACAGCACAACTGAAAGATCTAGAACAAAAAGAAGCAAACTCACCACAGAGGAGCAAATACCAGGAGACAATCAAATTGAGGGCTGAAATCAATAAAGCCTAAACAGAGAAAACAATACACAGAATCAATGTAACAAAGAATTGGTTCTTCCAGAAAGTCAACAAGATAGACAAACCTTTATCCAAACTTACCAAACGGCAGAGTGTCAACATGCAAATAAACAAAATCAGAAATGAAAAGGGGGACATAATAACGGACACTGAGGAAATCCAGAGAATCTTCAGGTCATACCTTGAAAACCTGCACTCCACAAAATTAGAAAATTTAAAGGAAACCAGCAATTTTCTGGATAGATACCGCTTACCAAAATGAAGTCAAGAACAGATATGCAATTTAAACAAACCTATAACCCCTAATGGAGTAGAAGCAGTTCTTAACGCCGCTGCGTAGCTAGAACTTCCCTGATCCACATTTCCCCACTCAGGGTGGGACCAGGGCTGTTTGACTGGTTCCGAACACAGCCCTAAAGACATCAGTTCAGAATACATGGCTCTTGTAGCCTAGCACTGATACTGGTCAGACCCCGACAAAATGGCGCCAAAACGTGGGACCTGAGAACAGGGGAAAGAAGTGATGGATGCCACAGAGGGGTGGATGCCGCAGGTGCACGAGTCTGAGAAGAAGCGTGCACAGGAAAAAGAAAGTCAGGTGCGGCGAGCGAACGGCGATAAGTCAGGAGTAAAGCTGTAGAGATAGGGAACAGACAACTGTCGATATAAAACAGGAAGATATCATCAGCTGACAAAGAAGTGAAGCGGGTTAGTTAACCCGAAGAGTGAAAATGGGCACAAGTGGAGATATAAGACAGAGAAACGTCAGTCAGAGGATAAACAGGTGAAATGCAGTGAGTTAGCCTCTGGAATTAAAAAAGAATGCAGATAATTGTAGATGTGAAACAGAGGCATATCAGCCAGGCGATAAAGAGAAGTGAGTTAACCTTGAGAGTAAGAATGTGTATAATTAGAGCTATGAGAAAGAGGATTTAATAATAATTGTGTGTTTACCTGGGTATATTTTAATAGCCAGGAGAGCTGAAGTAAAGCAGAAGCAAGTCCAGAAAATTTTAGAATTTAAAAGTTTTGAAAGGATCTTCCCCTCTCGAAGAAGCCACAGCTGCAGCTGTATCAGAGCTGCGCCGGGGCTTGGGGAAACGGGACAGCAGAAACTATGTGCCCCTGAATCGGTTAGCTGTGTGATGGAAACCTCCGCCCCCCCTGAGGAGGGGTAGATGAGAAAGAACATACAAAGAAGAGAGAGTTACTAAGTGTCAGGATGGAGAGTCTTCACCTCCCTCGATTTTAGATAGAGATACAGAGCGGCAGAAACCTAGTGGTAAAATTCAGCAGAAGCTAAGAGGCTTGAAAGATTTAGTGGAATTGCTCTCATAGGAGATAACTTTTCAGGCTTCCTCAGTTCTTTTGTCTACAACAATATCAAGCGTAGACCAGCCTAAGGTTCAGGCACCCTCAAGTCATGGCGGACACTCACAGCGAGTCAGGTTTCTCCAATGCAAGCTGGTGTTAGAGAAGCAGCGGACAAAGGAGAAGACGTGGAGGAGGGATTTCAGACATTTCCTATGACAGAGCACAGGGAATCATAGGCAGAGTGTGTACGCTGATATCGTTTAAACAGCTCAAGGGACTAAAGAGGGCTCATATTCAATATAGACCAACAGCAGCTTTTACCCGGACGCTAATAGAGGATATTGCTGTGGAAGCCTTAGCTCCAGGAGATTGGAAGATGAGAGCGAAGGCCTGCCTATGCGAAGGGAACTGTTTGTTGTGGAAAGCAGAATTTACAGAGCAGTGTCAGATCACAGCTGAGAAGAATAGAGCCCCAAACCTTCCCATTTCTTATGAGATGCTCACCAAGGAAGGGCAATACAAGGATATAGATCAGCAGTTGGCTTTTGAGATATCAGCGTATATGCAGATTGCTGCGTTTGTGGATGACATAAGAGTTCATTCAAACCTTCCCGGCCCACTGGCTGAAGGGAATGAGTCAACAGACTGATTAACAAAATTGGCCACTTTATCTCAAGTAGAGAGAGCTCTACAGTCTCATAACTTTCATCATCAGAATAGCAAAATTCTACAAAAACAATTTGGTTTAACTAGAGAGACTGCTTGTCAAAATGGTCAAACAATGAGGTGTACCCACAATATTTATCTGTAACTAATTTGGAAATGAACCCTCGAGGCCTACTTCCTAATCATTTATGACAAATAGATGTTACTTATATTACAAAATTTGACGAGTTAAAAATATGTGCACATGACAGTCCATAGGTATTCAGGTTTCTTGACAGCCACTACACAACCTGAAAAAAGGCACCATGGGAGTTCCAAAAATGATAAAGAACAGACAATGGATCTGGATATTCTAGTAATACATTCAAGAAGCAAGTCTCCAAAACACCAAAGGATCCAATTAAAAAGTGGGGCACAGAACTACGCAGATAATTCTCAATAGAGGTGTCTAAAATGGCTGAGAGGCATTTAAGAAAGTGCTCAACATCCTTAGCCATCAGGGAATTGCACATCAAAATGACTCTAAGATATCATATTACTCCTGTCAGAATGGCTAAAATCAAAAACATCAATGACAGTTTATGCTGGAGAGGATGTGGTGAAAGGGGAACACTCCTCCACTGCTGGTGGGAGTGCCAACTCATACAGCCACTTTGGAAATCAGTATGGCACTTCCTTAGGAAAATGGGACTCAGTTTACCACAAGACCCAGCAATTCCACTCTTAGCCATATACCCAAAGGATGTCCATTCATACAACAAGGATGTCTGTTCCACTATGTTCATAGCAGCATTATTTGTAATAGCCAGAACCTGGAAGCAACTTAGATGCTCCGGTACATTTACACAGTAGAGTACTACTTAGCAGAAAAAAATGGGATCCTGAGATTTGCAGGCAAATGGATGGCACTAGAAGAAACCATCCTGAGTGAGGTAACCCAGTCACAAAAAGACAAACATGGTATGTACTCATTCATGTATGGATTTTAGACATAGAGCAAAGGATTACCAATTACAATCCACAACAGAGAAGCCAGAAAGCAAAGAGGACCCTGAGAGAGACATACATGGTCCCCCAGAGAAGAGGAAAGGGACAAGATCTCCTGAGCTAATTGGGAGCATGGGGGGAGGGGAGAAGGAGTTTGGAGAAAGAGAAGGGGAGAAGAGGAGGGGAAAGGAGGGCATAAGGGAGCAGGAAGACTGAGTCAGGGAAGAATAGAGAAGAACAAGAAAAGGGAAACCATAATAGAGGGAGCCTTTATAAGTTCAAAGAGATATTTGGCACCAGGAAAATGTCCAGAGATAAACAAGAATGACCCCAACTAACAATCTATACAATAGTGGAGAGGCTACCTTAAATACCCTTCACTGATAATGAGATTGATGACTACCTTATATGCCATCCTAGAGCCTTCATCCACTGGCTGATGGAAGCAGAAGCAGACACCCACAGCTAAACACTGAGCTGAACTCCTGGAATCCAGTTGTAGAGAGGGAGGAGGGATGAGCAAAGGGGTCAAGAGCAGGCTGGAGAAACCCACAGAAACAGCTGACCTGAACAAGGGGAGGTCATGGACCCCAGATTGATAGCTGGGAAACCAGCATAGGACCGATCCAGACCCCCTGAACATGGAAGCCTGGTTAATATATGGGACCTCTGGCAGTAGATCAGTATTTATTCCTAGTATACAAATGCACTTTGGGAGCCCATTCCACATAGAGGGATACTCTTTCAGCCTAGACAGATAGGGGAGGGCTTAGACCCTGCTCCAAATGGTATGACAGACTTTGAAAATCCCCCATGGAAGGCCTCACCCTCCCTGTGGAGCAGAAAGGGGATGGGATAGGAGATTGGTGGGGTGCAGGGGAGGAGGGGAGGGAGAGGGAACTGACATTGACATGTGAAACAAAATTGTTTCTAATTTAAATAAGAAAAAGGAAGGAAAAAATACCCTAACCCCCCAAACAAAAACAAACAGAAAAGGGAGAGATTTCATACTAGCAACTTGATAGCATGCCTGAAAGCTTTAGAACAAAAGGAAATAGTCATACACAAGAGGAGTAATAGGCTGCAAGAAATAATCAATTTGAAGACTGAAATCAATAAAGTAGAAACAGAACAATACAAAGAATCAATGAGACAAAAAGTTGGTCCTTTGAGAAAAACAACAAGATTGACAAACTCTTATACAAACTAACTAAAAGAGAGAGAAAGAATATCCACAGTAAAATTAAATAAACTGAAAGACAACACCAGCATCTCATTAGAACAAGCCTTTGACACAATCCAACACTCCTTTGTGATAAAAATCCTGGAACGATTAGGGATACAAGGAACATACCTCAACATAATAAAGGCAAATTGCAACAAGTCTGTAGCTAACATCAAATGAAATTGAAAGAAACTCAAAGCGAGTTGGTGGCATGGGTGTAAAGATTTCATTAGACCCAAGATAAATGACAAATGGGTGTTTATTGGGGAACACTTACACAGAAAAATACCAAGAACCATGAGAGCATTTCTCTGCCCTTCCTCCCAGATCGGCTGACTCACCAGAGAAAGACTGTGCAAACAGATGCCATTCCTCAAGCTTCCCTCTTTCTGCTTCTGTCTGCCTGAAGCCATGCCTAAAGGGGTGTGGTCACCATTACAGGTTCACAGGCTAGACACAGCTACAGCAATTCCACTAAAATCAGGAACAAGACAAGGCAACCCATTGTCTCTGTATCTATTCAATATAGCTCTTGAAATTCTAGTCAGAACAATACGACAATAAAAGGAGATCAATGGGATACAAATTGGAAAGGAAGAAGTCATAGTATCGCTATTTGCAGACAGTATGATATTATGTGTATGTGACCCTAAAAAATTCACTGAAGATTTCTTATAGCTGATAATCCCTCTCAGAAAAGTGGCAGAATATATGATTAACTGAAAAAAAATCATAGCTCTCTTATATACAAATGACAAATGGACCGAGAAAGGAATCAGGGAAACAACCACTTTCACAGTAGCTTTCAATAATATAAAATATCTTGGGGTAACTCTAACCAAGTAAGTGAAAGACTTGTATGACAAAACTTCAAGTCTTTGAAGAAAAAATTGAAGAAGTTATCAGAAGATGGAAAGATCTCCCATGCTCATGGATCCATAGGAGTAACATAGTAAAAATAGCCATCTTACCAAAAGCAGTTTACAGATTCAGTGAAATCCCCATGGAAATTTCAACACAATTCTTTATAGACCTTAAAATGACAATTCTCAACTTCATATGGAAAAACAAAAATTCCAAGATAGGTAAAACAATCCTATACAATAAAAGAACTTATGTAGGTATCATCATCCCTGATTTCAAGTTGTGCTAAAACCAGGTGACATTGGCATAAAAACATGCAGTTTGATCAGTGGAATTGAATTGAAGACCCAGACATAAATCCACTCACTTATGGACACCTGATTTTTGACAAAGAACACAAAAAGACATATCAGAGAAAAGAAGCATCTTCAACAAATGGAGCTGGTCAAACTGGATGTCTGTGTGTAGAAGAACGCAAATAGATCCGTAGTTATCACCTTGCATAAAACTCAAGTCAAAGTGGATCAAAGACCTCAATATAAAACCAGATACACTGAACCTGTTAGAAGAAAAAGTGGAGAATAGCTTGGAACACATTGGAGCAGCACACACTATCTGAACAGAACACAGATAGCACAGGCACTAAGATCAACAATTAATAGGTAGGACTTCATGAAACTAAAAAGCTTCTGTCATGAAACTAAAAAGCTTCTGTAAGGCAAAGAATTCTGTCAATAGGATAAAATGTCAGTCTGAAGAATGGGAAAAGATTTTTACCAGCTCTACATCTGATAGAGGGCTAATATCCAAAACATATAAAGAACTTAAGAAACAAGATCAATAAACCAAATAATCAAATTAAAAATGGGGTACAGATCTGAACAGAGAATTCTCAACAGAAGAATCTCAAATGGCTGAGAAACACTTAAAGAAATGTTCAACATCCTTAGCCATCCAGGAAATGCAAATCAAAACGACTCTGAGACACCATCTTAACACCTGTCAGGATGGCTAAGATGAAAAACACAAGTGACAGCCTATGTTGGAGAGGATGTGGAGGAAAGGGAACACTCTTCCATTGCTGGTAGGAGTGCAAACTTGTATAGCTACTTTGGAAATCAAGACAGTGGTTTCTCAGAAAATGGGGAGTCGATATATCTCATGACCCAGATACACCACTTTTGGGTTTTATGTCAACTATGTTCATAGCAGCACTGTTCATAATAGTTAGAACCTGGAAGCAACCTAGATATACATCAACCAAAGAGTGGATAGAGAAAATTTGGTACATTTCGTAGTCAGCTATGAAAAAAAAATGACACCATGAAATGTCTGGGTAAATGCATGGAGCTAGAAAGAAACATCCCGAGTGAGGTAACTCAGACCCAGAAAGACAAACATGGCATGGACTCACTTATAAGTGGATATTAGCTGCTAAGTAAATGATAACCAAGCTACAATTCACAGACCCAGAGAGGTAGGTAAAGAGGAAGGATCTTGCGTAAATTCATGTTTCTCATCTTGGGTGGAAGGGAAAGCAGAAGAGATTTTGCAAGTGGACTGGGGGTGGGTGGTGATGGGAGTGGGAGGGATCAAGTTGGGGGAGTTGGGGGAGACAGTGTGGTGAGAGAGAGCTGGAATTGGGGGGAAGAGTGGAAACCTAGTGCAGTGGAAATCTCCTGGAATGTATGAGGGTGACCCTAGTGATAACACCTAGAAATGGAGGATATGTAGCCTGAAGTGGCCATCTTTTATAGCCAGGGAAGGCATCCAATGGTGGGGCTGGGTTGTCTGAAGTTGAGTTGTTGATGGAGGGTCTCCCATGGAGATCCCTAAACAACCTAGGCTGATGCTAGGACAGAGAGTCAGTCTCTGAAAACTGGCAGTGGAGTCACATTGCTGAGGAAATATCCACATAGCTCATGGAATGTAGAGAGGTCAGCTGGTACCCCATGCATGGAGCCTTCATCTCTCTGTTCTAGTATCTTTGGCCTGGGAAGATACTCCATAGGCTATAGAAATAGAAAGCTGGACACCAACCCCAGCATCAAAACCCTCTACCTACAATCTGTCTGGCATGCAAGATATGCTGGGTCATTGGTGACACAGAAATTGTGGGAGTGGCCAACTACTGTTTTGTTTAACTTACAGCCTATGCCAGAAAAGGGAGCCCATGCCTGATGGACCTAGAAGCTGGATAGCTCAGATACATAGGGTAGAACCACACATGACTGGCAAAAAATAAATAAATGAATAAATAAACAAATTAATGAAATAATGTCTGATGATATTCTGCTATACTCATAGATTGGTGCCTTGTCCAGCCATCATCACAGAGGCTTCCTCCAGCAGCAGATGGGAGCATGTGCAGAGACTCAGAGCCAGACATGTGGAGAGAGAGTCTAAATTGGAGGTCTCCATAGGGTTCCTCCCCTCAGGAACTCTGCAGAAGAAGGGAGGGAAGATTGCAGGGGTCAGAAGGGGTGGAGGACACCAGGAGATCATGGCCCATTCAGTCAACTAAGCAGGGATCACATGAGCTCTGGAAGACTGAAGCAGCAAGCAGGACCTACATGGTTCTGTACTAGGTCCTCTGTGTATATGCTATGGCTGTTAGCTTCATTCATGCTTCTGTGGATGACTGACTCTCTTGCCTGCTCTTGGGACTCTTTTCATCCTATTGGGCTGCCTTGTCCAACCTCAGTATGAAGTCTTTTGCCTTGTCTTATTGCATCTTCTTTTGTCCTGTTTGGTTGTTGTCTCTTGGGGGCCTACTCTTTTCTGAAGGGAAATGAAAGGGAGTAGATTTGGGGGAGGAAGGGGAAACCATGGTCGGGATGTATTGTATGAGAGAAGAATCTACTTCTTGAAAAACAAGATTACAGTTAGGTTGTGAAAGTTGATTACATGGTGAACTCAAAGCTGTAAGGCTGGCTGTTCCATTGTTCTCTCACAGGCAGGTTAAACAACTATACATCATGATAGCAGTCATAAGCCATAAGTGACCTCAAGGTATGTCATCAACTCTGGCTGTGAGGTAAGGCAATAGCCTCTTTGACTGTAAGAGATATTTTTTTCAAAATGCATCACTGCAATAAATGTCAGACAGGAATAATAAGCTATGCAAAACCAAGAGCAAATGAATCTAGAAAGCGGAAGGACACGGGCCTCTCATGATCCTGGGTTACGAAAGAAAAGAACAAGCAGCCCATTTAGTTGTCCAGGTAGACAGGTGACCGAGGATGGCAGTGTGCTTAATCTGCACTAAGACTTAGTCAGAAGGAAGGCAGAGAGATGAGAGTACCTTCAATGAAATTGTTGTAATTACGAAGTGTGGGATATAATACATATAACTGGGAGGCGACGGCAGGATGGACACAGCAAGGGTGATGGATGGTTGTGGGCAAAGATAGAATATCTACCTGAGAGCGAGGAAACGGGAAATGGGAGGTCTTGACCGAAGAGTGGGTTGGAGGGACATAGAACTGACTGCATATCTGTGTTTGCAATCTGAATTTGAATTCCAGGTCTTTGTCTTTTTATTTGTATAGCAAATATTTGATTATTTCATGTTCAAAGAGGGTTTTTTGTTTGTTTATTTTAGGCAGGGTTTCTCTATTTTGCCCTGGCTGTCATGGAACTCATTACGTAGACCAGGCTGACCCTGAGCTCACAGAGGTCCACTTGCCTCTGCCTCTCAAGTGCTGGGAATAAAGGTGTGTTCAAGTTTTCAAAGTTGCCTTTTTCCTATAAACTACATTATTTAATGATCACTTAAGCAGCATCTTTCTGATGACTCCGGCTAATCGTGCTACTCAAACTGTGTCCTTCCAGGCCGTATTTTGACATTCGTTGTAAATAATGCCTTCTGCAATTTCTTGTTATTGTATCTACTGCCCCTATTTTAAACGTCATCTTTTTCATGCATTTGTACATGACGTATTTCCCAGGAGCTCTCTGGAAAGGGGATTGTTTCATCTGTCCTCCACCACCTCATTGTTCAGCAAGTGAAGAGCACACTCCAAAGGTTTCTCCTCAGTCATGTGATGTCTCTCCTTAGTGCCTTCTCACCTGCTCTCCAGAGTTGACCAGAGTACAATAGCATGCCTTGCTCTCTACATTTGGTTTATGTCTTTCTGTGATGCAAGCTCAAAGCGTGGAACTCACATTGTGTTTATATCTAGAGACGTGCAAAATCCAGCAGGCGTCTGCATTTGCAGCATGAGCCTTTTCTCCTGGCAGTGGCCCTCTCTGCTGCGTCCACTGGGAGTCACGTTGTGAGCTTGGATCACCGCACATTGCTCCAGGCTCTAGGCTCCAGGTCCTACTTGGTATGCTTTTCTCAAAGGGATGATATTTTAGGGCTCACCGCTCTTCTTTCTCCCTCCTAACCCTTTGGCTATGGCAAGCTATCAGTTCTCATTCTTATTTGACCGACCTCTTTGGTAGAATCTCAGGACTAATGGAGCTTGGCTAATTTTTATATATATATAATGGTCCAAAAGATGCCTTTCATGTTTCCCTCATGTCTACTGCATCTTTCTTTTCCCCCTCAAGGGCATTAAGAAAAGTTATTGCTCTACTTACAACTGTGGTTCAGGAAATATTTTTCAGAGTGTTTTTAGGATGGGATACAGGTCCAGCGGAGATACTTTATGGTAACAACGATGCCTCTGGTGTCTGGATGCTTTCAGAGACAACCAGTACAGAAGCATCCATCTCTCATGTGACTTAGCATTCTCGTTTCCTTTTGAGTTGTCGTCCCAGGTTTTTATTGCTGTGAGTAGACAGCATGGCATGGCGACTCTTACATTTACTGGGGGCTGGCTTACATTCAGAGGTTTAGTCCGTTATCACCACGGTGGGAAGCATGGTGGCATGCAGCCAGATGTGGTGCTGGAGGAGGAGCCGAGAGTTCTGTGTCTACACTGGCAGGCAGCAGGAAGAGCAAGTCACTGGGCCTGACACACTTCCTCCAGCAAGGCCACATCTTCTAACAGTGCCACTCCCTGGTGACCAAGTATTCAAATCTATGAGCTTATGGGGGCCATTCCTATTCAAACCCCCACAGAACCCTCCATATCCCCCATAGGCTTGCAACCATGTCACAATGCAGAAGTGCATTCAGTCCAACTTCAAAGCCCTCATAGTTTTTAGGTCTCAACATTGTTTAAAAGTCCAAAGCTCCACGAGCTTTCTCCGTTGTGACCTCGACCTCCCTTGCTCATGTGTTCCCTCCTCTCTCTCTTCTCCTGGATTTCCCGAGGTTGGCCTGGCTCTTGGTTGTGGGTCTTTTGAGTCTTGTTCCATCATTTACTATGATGATGGTTGGAGTATTCATCAGTCTGATTACAGGTGTAGGCCAGTTCAGGCATCCTTCCACCATTGCTTGGAGTCTTAGCTGGGGTCCTCCTTGTGGATTCTTGGGAGTTTCCCTTGCACCAGGTTTCTCCCTAAGCCCGCAGTGGCTCTCTCTGTTAAGGTATCTTTTTTATTGCTCTTCCACGGCATCCCTCCCTGCCTAGGCCATCTTGTTCCCTCCTGTTCTCATCCCCCCTTCCCTCCCTGCTACCACTCCCCTATCCCCAGTTTGCCCTGTAGATACCATTTAATTTCTCTTCCCAGGTGATCCATGTGTCCCTCTTGGGTCCTCCTTGTTACCTAGCTTCTCTGGAGCTGTGGATTGTAGCCTGGTTACCCTTTGCTTTACATCTATGATCCACTTACGAGTGAGTACACACCGTGTTTATCTTTCTGAGTCTGTGTTACCTCACTCAGGATAGCCTTTTTTCTAGTTCCATCCATTTGCTTGAAAATTTAATGAGGTCATCATTCTTTTTTTTTTTTTTTTACTGTTGACTAGTACTCCATTGTGTAAATGCATGACATTTTCCTTATTCATTCTTCAGTTCATGGGAACTCATGAACTCTTCTAGACCTATAACTGTGGAAATTCCAGTGACCAAACTTGGCCCTCCATATATTGGAGACAGAGGGGCCCTTGACAGTAGATCCACAATCCAAACTTGGTACATGATCCAGCTTGTTGGAGCCCATTTTTTAGGGTGGAATGCCATGTTCAAGTGGCAGTAGGACCATGATATATATAATCCTGGTACATGAGCTAGCTTGTTGGAGCCCATTCTCTATGGTGGGATGCCATGCTCAGTCTTAATGCATGGGAGAGGGGCTGGGCCCTGCACCATCCTAATGTACCAGACTATATTGACTTCTCATGGGAGCCCTTACCTGTGAGGTGAAGTAGACTGGAGGTGGACTAAGAGGGGAGGGTAGGGGGAGGCAAGGGGTAATGGGAGGAGATGAGGTAGGTGGAAGGAGGGGGTGGGAGGGAGAACTGTGGTTGGAATGCAAAATGAAATAAAAAATATTTAAAAAATGGAAAAAATAGTGTTAAAAATCCAAAGTTCAAAGTCTCTTCTGAGATTCATGCTGTTTCTTAACTGTAGCCCCTGCAAAATCGAAATGAAAAAGCAGATAACATACTTCCAAAATATGATGACACAGGATATATATTACCATTCCAAAATAGAGATAAGGTAGGACAATGAGGAAATACTAGGCTGAAGCAAGACCAAAAAACCAGTTGTGCAAACTTCAAACTCGCAGCTCCATGTCTGATGTCAAAATGCTCTTCAGATCTCCAACTCCTTTTGGCTTTGTTGGCTGCAACGCACTTCTCTGTCTTAGGCTGGTTCAGCTCCCTGTTAGCAGCTCTCCTGGGCAGCCATCCCACAACTCCGGCATCTCTAACTGCTTGGGGTCTCCAGGGCAATCCAGGCTTCCCCTTCATAGCTTCATGTAATTGCCTTTTTAGGCCTCCATGCAGGGACACCCCTGACACGTGGCTTCAGTGTCTTCCCTTAGTTGCTGAGGAAGATTTCATAACCACTTTCTTCTATCCTTGACACTAAAGCCAGAACCTCGTGACTAAAGTTGCCAAGTTCTGTTGTTTGTTGAAGCTGGGACATGGCCTCCTCACGCAAATACATTTTCACCAGCTTTCCATTTCCAATGATTTCCTTCACTGTCTAAGCTTGGGTGTCCTGGAACTCACTCTGCAGATGAGGCTGGACTTGAACTCGGAGAGTTGCTTGCCTTTGCCTCCTGAATGCTGGGATTAAAGCAGGTGCCACACAGACAGGCAGAGGCCTGAGAAAGACTCCAGAAACATGCAAGTAAGTCCCGTGTGTCCTTACTTTATGTTTTTTGTTAGGTGCTTCACTTGGTCCCTTATTCTGCTCACTTTAAAGCTCAGGTTTAAGCGGTAGAGAACTCTGTGTCTCCTTTCACAGAACTCTACAGAGCCATATGATTGCTTGCCAGTGTCTTCATAGACTTGGATCTAGTCTTCCCTCCACGCTGGCTGAGACCCTATCTCCTGATCGCCCCATTTCCCCATCTTCCTCCTCTCTCACACCTTTCTTAATTCTTTCTTTGCTTGTTTTGTTGAAAGGGCCACAAGCACTGTGTAGCTCAGGACGGTTTGGAACTTGTTATGTAGCCCAGGTTGGCCTTGACTTTTCAATCTGTTTTAGCTTCTCAAGTGCAGGGATTACATGTATGGCCACATCTGGCTCACACATGACTGCAACCAAGTACAGAGTGCCATGTTTTTTTTTCTAGTTCTTCAAATTTTCTATTTTGGGGTCTGCTGATTTAGACTCAGGTTAAATGTGGTACTAGAAGATTAGAATATTTTTAGGATAAACTGAAAAAGTGTACAGAAAGCACAATGTTTGCATGTAGAGAGGACTTAAGTACTTTATAATTACAACAATGTGTTCTATCCACAATGGAGCTAAACCTTTTCTTCAAGCGTAAGTGTTCTAAGGCCTGGGAGCCCACCCTGAGCAAACTACCATATACATATCTTTCTTCTGTTTGCTTTATTTACATATTTTCCTTTCTTAGAGTACCTCCACCCTTTTCCTGTCAATATTTACTTCTGCTTTTGAAGTCTATTAATTCCAGGTCCTTCTCATTGAGGATGCCATGAAGACTTTCCTAATCAGAAACTTCTTAGTCTAACTTGATAGAACTGTCTAATCCTATAAGACCACACTGCCTTCTTATAATGCTTGAGTGACAAGTAGTGTAGACTGTGTAGTTGTGCAATTACTTGGGTAGTTGGCTCATTTCTCTAAATTATAAAGTGTCTGAAGGCTCTTTGAAGGCAGAATTTGGGCCTAATTACTCTGTCTTCCTAGAGTAACACACAGGAAGGTACTGTTTACTGTGCTATTTGAACTTAATTTCCATTCTCTTTTCTAAGTTTACTAAGGAAAGAGTAGGCTACTTCATCCCCCCAATTACTCTGGAATAAATTAGATAGAAATTAATATCCTTGAGAGAGGCCTAGGGTCAAGGGAAGGAAGGGACACTGTCCCTCCCTCAAGTTGGTCAGGGCACTCAGATTCTTCTGGTTTTTGTTCATTGACTTTCTTGGCTTTACTCAAAACTCACAAGCACTTCCTGCCTGTGTGCAAGTACACTTCCTGTCGTATTTTCTGCCTGCATAGTTCCTGCCCATTTGTGACCAAGCACATCCCGTGCATTTTGGGCAACCAACCTTGTTTACAGAAGCAAAGAATCTTGGTTTGTTATCTTACATGAGCAACAGCCCCCAGCATTCCAGGAAGCTCTCTGTCCTTGGGCAAGTGGGGCTTACAGGCTAGAGGCATTTTTGTTTTATAGTTCTTTTGAACACAGTCATTTAAACTTAAACCATGACACCTACCATCACAGTCTTGTCTTTTCTTAGTTCACCACGTGGATGTGGCCCTCACTGTCCTACAGCTTGCAGCAATTTCCTGTGTCTACCTCCTAAGAGCTAAGGTTACAGGCACAAGCCACCTCACTCAGCTTTCAGCGCCTTCTTACAGCAATGACCCCTTAGAGACGGAGTCACTGAAGGGCTTCTTGATGACAGTTGAGTAGATTCCTATGAAGTTGCTTTCTAAAAAAATGTAGCTCATTGAATAGAGCTTTTAGTGTTGCCTTTTTTCATTAAATCATGGAATCTTTAAAATCATACCTTGACTACCAGGCTCTTTATAACCACCATCATCTATATTCTGAGCTGGAATAGAGTAGTGTCCTTGCATGGCGCAAGTTGCTCTTTATACGTCTTCCCTACCCATTGTGCTGTAGTGCAGTGGTGCCCTAGGTCCTTCGGATCTAATCTGAATAGTCCTCATAGGAGATGCTCATTGATAACCGTTGGCTGGTGTTCAGGCCATCGCCTAGAGACACCCTTCTCCCTCTTCTTTCTTGCTGTCTCTATTACTTTTACGAGCTTAGAAATGAGCAGAAACCATGCACCTGGCACAGTTAATCGGTGTTTCCCATATCTTAACTCATTTCAGCCTTGTAACAACCCTATAAAGATATTGCTATTTCCCTCATCATATGCTCAATCTAGTGGAGCTGAGCTTGTCACTCGCCCAAGGTCACAAGGCTGGCGAACATCAGAGTCAAGATTTGACTCAAGCGTTCTCTGCTTGCTCTGTTCCATACCGGTTGGATTGAGAGCACCGAGAGAACCTGTTCTGTGCCACTGTTATCCAATGTGGTGGGGGTCATGTCTGTATTCAAGTCCTGTCTGGTCACCTATCCCCAACAAGCCAGTCAAAAGAGCCAAGTTTAAAGTGGAAAGCATAAAAGGAGACTTGGTCAATGTAGTCACATTGGGAAGGAGAAGGAGGTCCAGAGGAAACCCCTCAATCTGTCTTCAGGTCCTGATGTGGGCGGGATCAAAGTTTAAACAGAGGGCCAAGAATGTGCCCATCCAAGCTATCCCAGGTAACACAAGGTCCCTTCTGTCATTGACTGTCTGGGCTTCATCCTCCTCCTCCTGACAAGAGGTCTGATGAGTTGTTCGAACTGTCTGAAATCTCCAGGGGACAAGTTCTCCCTCTGGCTGGGAGCCTTTTCCCTTTCCCAGCATGAGAATCCTGGGGAGCTACCCATCTCTTTGGAGTCCATTGTTTCAGTGGTCTGATAGTCACACGGAGAGACAAGTGTCTTCATCTGCTGGGCTAGTTAAACGACGGGAAGCAGGCCAGGTCCCAAGCAGGGACCAGAAGTAGCACGAAGCCTTAGTAAGTCATTGCATCGTTGATGTTGGAAGTTGTTCCGTCTTTCTCTTCAAGCTATTACAAGACGTAACAGCTTGCTCTGTGGCTTCTGATGTGGAACACACAGACTGCTGCTTCACAGATGCTGGTTCAGGGGTGTTGGGGGGAAAACTTCCCAAGGAAGAAAGAAAAAGGGATTCAAACACTAGTGCCTTTCTTTACTGCCACAGTATTGAGGCTAACTCCTAAGCATGGTTTAGAGAGGGCAGAGGTGGTAAGAGATTGCCTCTGCCAAGGAAAAAGGTATCTAGCCCTCATGGACAGTTGGGCCTCTACAGGCCCAAAAATGACAGTTCGAAACATCCCGAGAAAGAGCATCAGAGATGAGGAGGCACTTGCTGCGAACCATGCCAAGAGCCCAGAAAATTAGCAAAGCGTTCATGCACTTGCTTCAGCGCGTGCTTGTGTGCATGTACAAACACACGCGCACACACACACACACACACGCACACGTTTTCTGAACACAGTGGTGGAGTACACACTGTCTAAGATTGTCATAACCTCTGAAAGATGGGTAGTTTTCAAATAGCCTTGAGGCTTTGTGGTTTATTTTGATGACTGTCAGTTTTCGGAGTGTTTCTTTGGTGTTTACTGATTTCTCTCTCTCAAAACCCATTAAGAGCATCATCTTGACAGCAGAGATGAAGAGCTCTGGAAAGAAAGCACCCTCTTCACTCACTTCCTGCTGTGACGCTCAGGGGTTCAGTGGAGACACCAGCGTGTTTCCGGGCATCACAGTTTAGGCTGAGAGAACACAAGCAGCTTTACAGACTCACAGAGCACTGGCATTTTAACCTCTGGACGGCATTAGCCCGCCCAAGCTAACAGTTCTAGTCAAGTCTTATGTAGTAACACACATGATTGCAAGCTATGACAGAATAAAACAGGTAAAGGAAAAAAATGACCCAGGCTGCATATCATCCCAGTAAGTCTGAAGGTTTAGTGGGCCGGTGGTAAGAAGTGCTCTAGTTCATGAACCAGATATTGGCAGATAGAATCTCCCTTCACGCACACAAGCTCCTCCTGCTGCTTCTCATCTGACCCAGCTATGAGAGTACATTGAAGTTAATTATTGGCACATGGCCAACAAATCCCTTAGCTGGTACAGATTTTCTTATATGCAGGCAAAATGGCTGGTGCCCATTTTCCAGGCTGGCCTCCATTTGGAGTGTTTAGACATCTGTGGTGATGTCACCAGTCTAAATGAGTGTAGGAAGAGACAGGCCAAGATCAAATCAGAATCAGTTGTGTCCCTGTAAGAATGTAAAGTTTGATTAACATTGCCTCTTTGCATTTGGACTCAGGCAGCGAGTAGAGACTTTGCTTCATTGACTTTGTAACTTTGGACTGATCTTTCTGACAGGTTCTTGCCTTTCTGACGTCATCTCTTCTATCAGGGTTACCAAGCCAAGGACAATGCCCTGTATCAGCTGCCATATTTCCTGCCACCGATGAGCCGGCACCTCCCCCGTCGAGAGTGATGCTGAATAGAGACCCAGATACCAGCTGTTATCCTACTCTTGCCTTTTGTGTCTGTGGAGTTTCTCTCTATCTTTTTAATTCTAAGAAAAATTTTGGGCTCAGTCATTTTAAGGGATCCTAAGAAGAACAGCAAAGTCTCTCTGACAGAGCTGTCAGAAGTCTACATGGTTGACTGATTGAAAACTGGGACGTCTTGTTTGCATTTTTCTCTTCCCTCTTCTTTCTCTCTCCCAAAAATTTTATTTTGCTTTGGATCATCATGTGTTAGTTGTATATAGTAACGAGGTCTTGGGTGATATTTTCTACATGCTTACAGTGCACATGATTAAGTCCAGACTCCCTTCCTCCACCTTCCCTCCCTACCCTTTCCAGTCTCTAGTCATTGCTGCTCTACATTTAGTCTCCCTTTCCTTGTTTCTGTGTGAGGCAGAACATGACGGCCTTATCGTTCTGTACTTATTTTGTGTCCCATTCTTATTTTCTTACCTTGCCTTGGAATTCTCCACACTGTATCTTTATACTATATAGATTGCTCCCCCCCTTCCCCCAGCTTTCATTAGTTGATATCTAGGTCTTGGTGAGCATTAGTTTTATTATAAAGCCTTCCTGTGTTTTTGTATCTAAGACAGTTTTCTTCTCAGAAGAAACACAGGGTCATCTGTTACAACCATGGGGTAACAGGACAAGTCTTACCAGGCTACTGTGGGAATTAAGACAGGCTACAACTTTACAATTGTCTGTTTCTTTATGCCACATTTTCCACTTCTCTCCTTTCTTCTTTATGTTCTTATGACATTTTATGCATGTACTCACTGCACGCACGCGCACGTACACACACACACACATGTGGGTGTGTGTGCACACACACGTATGCACACGCACCTGCATGTAGACCAAAGGCCACAGTGTACATGTGTAAGTGAAAGGACAGCTTTCAGAGTTCGTTCTCTCCTTCAATTATGAGATTCCCAGGGATAGCATTCAAGCCATCAGGCTTGGTGGCAGACGTTATTACCCGTTGGACTATCTTGTCAGCCCTGTTTCTCCTTTCCTTTCTTCTGCCTTGTGCACTGGTATGTTCTTGATATCCTAGTCACACATATAGGATGATACAGCAAGTCCTTATGTCACCATCTGGGGGTCTTGACTGGGTTCATTTTCTCTGCCAATTAAAGAATTAAAAGGCAAGAAAACTCAGTGGAGAACTCATACTCCACATGCAGGGTTAGACAGAATCAGCAGCTGAAGAAAGGGAACCCAAGCAGACACACAAACAGCAGACACATTTGCAGCAGACACACATGTAGCAGACACACATGCAGCAGACACACATGCAGCAGACACACAGAGAGAAACTCCCTTTGCAAGGCAGTTCAGGACTTGGCAAGCCAAAAAGTCCACACTCTTGTGTGTTGACATACCTCTGTGTCTGTGTGTGTGTGTGATGGAGCTTAGTAAATAGAAGTAATAAGATAAAGACAATTATTAAGAGATTTTTTTTAGGTTATAAGACAGTTCATGCTGAATACTTCTTTAAACACAGAGAGTGAGCAGTAGTCAAAGTGGGTGATGATAAAAACACTTTCTCACTCTACAAGGGTACAAGAAGTTGAGGAGATTAAATGCTTTTAGGCAACAGAGTTGGTTTTTCTTAAGTGATAAATTTCTTTGCATTTGACGTCTCACAAAACGTGGTTTTATTCTTCTATTTTCTATAAAATAAGTGAATGGTTTTATGATCATTTTACATTATTCATTGCTTTTATAAGGATCCTTGCAATAAATCTCAGTGAATTTTTTTACAAGGAGAACAGAAAGATAAAGTTGTATTGGGGCTGGAGCAACCCTTCTTCTCATACTCACATACACCTGTGCAAGCGTTTACATAAAACGCTGTGAACACAGGCCTGAACTCTGAGACCCACTCTGTTTACTGACACGATGCCTTTGGGAGAGAAGCCGTGTTTCTCTTCTTTCAGACTTGGATGCCAGGGTTTCTACGACTAGGTGCCAGCCTACCCTTTATAGATGCCGCAGGAAGAAACTACGTGATATCCAGAACCCAAGACTCCTCTTTGAGGTTTCCCTTTCGGACTCACTCATCTGAGCAGACACAACTAGAGTGAGGTACAGAAGGGTGCATCAGAGAGGGTGGGTAAAAGACGCTGGGTTAGAAAACCTTGCTGGTTATGCATATAATACATATGTGTATATGCCTAACACAAATACTCATATTTAATACATAAAAATATATTTCCTGATAAAAAAGACAGTCCCCTGCCCACTTATGCTCTCTTATGTTCTCTTATCTCTCACATCTCTCTTTTCTTACTCACTCACCCTCTCTCTGTCATGTCTGTCTCCCCCCATTCGGTCTGCCTCGCCTGTAAAACTAACAAATGTTTTTCATTTGATCAGGTATAACCTGTCTAGGAGAACCACCCAAAAATTTAGGGCTGGGGAAGGGTTTTATTTTTCTGTTTCCATGAGAATTAAAAGAATCCACTTAGGGTACCCAGAGACCATTGGACAAATGAGACATCTGAAGAACAAGGACAAATCATCTAGAAAAATTGTCCCCAAAACAAGAGTAAATTGGCCTCTTGGTGTATCATATTTACAACAGAGTAAAATTTCATAAATCTTCCCAAATGTTTGTGTCTTTTTTTATATACACAAATAAATACAAATGGTGATTTCTGTAATCCCAGTCCAAATAAAGATTAAAGCTGACTTTGGTAAAAAAAAAGAAAACCTTGCTGGGCTGTGTTGGTACATACCTTTAATCCCGGCACTCGGGAGGCAGAGACAGGTGGATCTCTGTGAGTTTGAGGCCAGCCTGGTCTACAGAGTGAGTTCTAGGACAGTCAGGGCTACACAGAGAAACCTTGTCCTAAAAAATAAACAAAACAAAACAAAGATACCCAAAACTTATTGTGGTATTTTTTTAAACATAGGAAAAGTTGTCAGAATTTTATAGTGAAAACAACCTACCCTCAGCATTTCTGTTATTTATAGCACCCACAGATACTTCCTTACATCGCTTAAATCTAGTTATCTCTTCTACAGTTGATGTAAATTTGAGATGCCTGCCCAATTCCCTTTAAGAATTTCAGTGTATACATACCATTAACTGGAATTCAGCATTGATTTACTGTTACTCTTTTAATGAACTTTGTCTAACATATAACATATAATACATAACACATTACACAAATCTTCCCAGCCCACCCCTGGATTTTTGACTAAGCCAGCACTTGTAAGCAAACCCATGTCATGAAGTAAGACAGTTCTGTTCCCGGGAGTCTATGGCCTTCTATGCAGGTAGAAGAATATTTTCCCCACTATATTACGTTATCTTTTCCAGAACATTACACAAATGTTAAAATAATGTATGTGGTCTTTTATATCTGTCTTTTAAAAATTATTATAATAATTTGAAATCTACCCAATCATTATGTGTCAGTGATCCTCTGTTGCTTTGAGTGATATTCCATCATATGGAACCATCACATATTGCTTATTTATTTTTCCTTGGAGTTTTTCAGTGTGTTAGCATAACAAGATAGCTCTCTCTCTCTCTCTCTCTCTCTCTCTCTCTCTCTCTCTCTCTCTCTCCCTCCCTCTCTCTCTCTCTCTGGTGCATGCTTGCATGCGTGTGCGTGTGCGTGTGTGTGTGTGTGTGTGTGTGTGTGTGCGCGCATGCGCGTGTGCATTGGGGGGCTAGCTGTTGATGGCAGGTCTATTCCTGGTCTCCACCTCTGCTTGTCTTCTTTCAGATAAGATCTGTCACTGACCCTGAAGCTTACTGATTGGCTAGGCAACTGGCCAGGGAGCTCTGAATCAGGATTAGATGTGAACACCACCATGCCTGGATTTCATGTGGGTGCTAGGCTTGAACTCAAGCCTTCACGCTTGCATAGTGAGTACCTTGCTCATGAGAAAGCTTCCTATAAAGGTTGTGGTGCAAATCTTTTAACTTAAACATGCAGAGAAACCACACATCCAGCTAGGGTACAGGGTAGAACTTAAGGCTGGGTCTGCAGGAATATTTAGTGGGTGCTTTGGCACATTACAAATGATAAAGGTAAAAATCCTGGGGCCTGGACATAGGATGAAAATATCAGCTATTAGCTATGAAAGGCTAGCCATAGAGGCTTGGAGTTTTGCTAACCTATCAAAAATGCAATAGAGCTAAAGCTGTCCCCTTTTTTGGGGGGAATGAAAACCTGTAATCTATGCCATCACTTACCAACCAATATATTTTTGGCTGCTTACTGTTTTTCCAGTAGTTTTCTAGGGACTAGTGATACATGAGTGAATAAAATATTTAAAATTATTTCTCAGAGAACTTTCCTTTTGGTGGGGGTAAACCGACAATAAGGGAAGCAAAAAGGCAACAATTTAAGAACTTGTGGGGTGGTAAGTGGTACAGGAAAGCCGCTCCACTCTGAGTGTGAACTTGTAAGGACGGGAAGTCTCATTAAGAAGACGGAACTAGAAGGCAGCACGTTTGTAACCCCAGTGCTCACGAGGCTAAGGAAAAAGGATTGGTGCTCCGAGGCCACCCTGGGAAACATAACGATTCAAAGGGCAGGCTGAGGTACCAAGGGGGCCTTGTCTCAAAAAGATGAACAAATAAGATAGGGAGTACGGCATCTGAACTAATATTTGAAAACGAGGCGGGAATAAGCCAAGAGGAAGTATGCAGTGAGGGTCTCCTGGAAGGGTAGGGGCTGAGTGGCCCACAGACAGCACAGAGACGAAGAGCTGACAGACAGAGGGGCACAACGTGCAAAATTATCCAGCGGCGGATGAGTGCTCCAGACCCTGGAGTGTCTCCTCTGCTGCTTAAGAGATTCCAAGTCAGCTGGTTGCTTTTGAGAAACCGGGAGAGAGCCCTTTGAGCAACCCTTACATGGATCCTTCTAGCTCTTGGAAACATGCTGGAGGGGAGCAAGAGTATAAGGGGAAGATTTGCTGGCAAGTTTTCTGTACTCAGAACCGCAGACAGCTGTAGTTCAGAAAACATATTGAAGCTTTCTGACCCTTTACTTCCCAGGTGTGAAATAGCATCTATCTCAAAGTGCTGTGGGAGTGTTGCATGAGAGTCATATACAACCATGGAATGCAAGGAAATTGCTTGTCATGCCTCCCCTGTGTAAGGCATGTAGTACAGTTTCACATTATTCATGGCTATGGCTATGGCTGAGGTTGCTGAAAAATAATTCCAAATGAAATAATTTGCTACAGCAATGTTATTCTATGTTGGATGACTTTAAGAGATAAAAATTTAGAAGGCAAATTTTGTTGAGTTGAAACATGTATGTGTGTATATATGTTTGTGACCTAGTATTTCATGTTGGAGACTATGGTTAGAATGGATTGCACGTTAGGTCTAAATGGGATCCTAATTAGAACCTTTCTCATGTTTGGGAATGAACCACAAGGGCTGCTGTAACCAAAGAACAAAACAGAATTTTGTGGTGAGAATGATTGCAGTGTGTTAGCAATCTGATAGCAAGAGGCGTTTGCTGGGTCATTTAGATTTTGTTTGTATTAGCTGTAAATGAATCTTCAATTATGGACTCATCTTTGTTCCTAGAAGTTCTATTCTTTGTATGTATATCTGTACCTCAAAATGCCTTTTCTTGCTTCAGTTATGTCTAGTGCTTTATATCAGTGAACATTTGCCTACCTGTCTCCGAAGATATATTAGAACTTTGCTCAAGGACAAAAGCTTCCCAAGAAACAAATAATGAATCTGGGAAGGCGCAACATTAAGGGCTCCTTCAGGAGTACTAGGCTAGACAACCTCAGGAGAGCAGTAAGAAAAGACTGAGTCGATAGGAATTAAGTAAGTGTTTAAAATAGTAAATATTTTATGTCCAAGACAAATTGGATTTTAAAAGCCATTAAGACTACGGAATTGAAGCAAATAGTACGGAAGCTCATTCACTGCTGTAAGAGTGTAAGCATGTGAAGATCTCAAGAAAGATCCGTTCTTGAATGGTAGCATAAAAAAAAATTCAGAGAATCAAACCTTCCGCTAAAATCATGAACAAGACAAGGCTGTCTACTCTCTCCATACCTTTTCAATATTGTACTTGAAGTCCTAGCTAGAGCAATACGACAACAAAAGGAGATCAAGGGGATACAAATTGGAAAGGAAGAGGTCAAACTTCCACTATTTGCAGATGACATGATAGTTTACATAAGTGATCCAAAGAACTCTACCAGGGAACTCCTACAGCTGATATACACTTTCAGCAAAGTGGCAGGCTACAAGATCAACTCAAGAAAATCAGTACCCTACCATATACAGATGGTAAAAGGGCTGAGAAAGAAATCAGAGAAACATCACACTTTACAATTGCCACAAACAACATAAAATACCTTGGGGATAACACTAACCAAACAAGTTAAAGACCTGTATTGCAAGAACTTTGAGTCTTTAAAGAAAGAAATTAAAGAAGCCCTCAGAAAATGGAAAGATTTCCCATGCTCTTGGATAGGTAGGATCAATGTAGTAAAATGGCAATCCTGCCAAAAGCAATGCACAGATTCAATGCAATCCCCATTAAAATCCCAGCACAATTCTTCACAGACCTTGAAAGAACAATAATCAATTTTGTATGGAAAAACAAAAGACCCAGGATAGCCAAAACAACTTTATTCAACAAAGCAACATCTGGAGGTGTCACTATCCCTGACTTCAAGCTCTATTATAGAGCTGTAGTCCTGAAAAAAGCTTGGAATTGGTGCAAAATAGACAGGTAGACCAATGGAATCAAATTGAACACCCTGATATTAACCCATACGTGTATGAACATCTGATCTTTGACAAAGAAGCTAAAAATATACAATGGAGAAAAGAAAGCATCTTCAACAAATGGTGCTGGCATAACTGGATGCTGGCATGTAGAAGAATGCGGATCGATCCATGCCTATTGCCATGCACAAAACTTACGTCCAAATGGGTCAAAGACTTCAACACAAATCCAGCCACACTGAAACACTTAGAAGAGAAAGTGGGTTGTACCCTTGAACGAGTTGGTACAGGAGACAGCTTCCTGAACATAACACCAGTAGCGCAGACACTGAGATCGACAATTAATACATGGGACCTCCTGAAACCGAGAAGCTTCTGTAAGGCAAAGGACATAGTCAGCAAGACAAAAAG
Source organism: Mesocricetus auratus (assembly GCF_017639785.1). NCBI lineage: Eukaryota > Metazoa > Chordata > Mammalia > Rodentia > Cricetidae > Mesocricetus > Mesocricetus auratus. Next base: position 7,904,188 of record NW_024429218.1, read on the forward strand.
GCAGCCCACAGAATGGGAACAAATATTCACTGACTCCACATCTGACAGAGGGCTGATCTCCAAAATTTACAAAGAACTCAAGAAGCAAGTCTGCAAAACACCAAAAGATCCAATTAAAAAGTGGGCTACAGAACTAAATAGAGAATTCTCAGTAGAGGAGTCTAAAATGGCTGAGAGGCACTTGAGAAAGTGCCCAATATCCCTAGCCATCCGGGAAATGCAAATCAATACAATTCTGTGATACCATCTTACTCTTGTCAGAATGGCTAAAATCAAAAACTCCAATGTCAGTTTATGCTGGAGAGGATGTAGAGAAAGGGGAACACTCCTCCACTGCTGGTGGGAGTGACAACTTGTACAGCCACTTTGGAAATCAGTATGGAAATTCCCCAGAAAAATGGGAATAAGCCTACCACAAGACCCAGTAATTCCACTCTTAGGCATATATCCAAAGATGCACATTCATACAACAAGGACATGTGTTCAACTATGTTCATAGCAGCATTATTTGTAATAGCCAGAACTTGGCAACAACCTAGATGCCCCTCAACTGAAGAGTGGATAGAGAAAATGTGATACATTTACACAATGGAGTACTATTCAGCAAAAAAACACAAAGGAATCCTGAGATTTGCAGGCAAATGGATGGCACTAGAAGAAACTATCCTGATTGAGGTAACCCAGTCACAAAAAGACAAACATGGTATGTACTCACTCATATATGGATTTTAGACATAGATCTGGGGAGTGCCAGCCTACAATCCCATGGCCAGAGAGTCTGGGAAACAGAACCTTCATTCAGAGGCTGATGGAAGCAGAGGCAGACTCCCATGGCTAAGCACTGAGCTGAACTCAAGAAATCCAGTGACAGAGAGGAAGGATTGATGACCAAAGGGATTAAGACTGGGCTGGTTTAACTTCCAGAAACAGCTGACCTGACAAGGGTTAGCTCTTGAATCCCAGACTGATGCCTGGGAATCCAGCATGGGACTGATCAAGACCCCCTGAATGTGGGTGCCAGTGAGGAGGCCTAGGAAATCTATTGAGTCTTCGGTAGTAGATCAGTATTTATCCCGGGTATACAAATGGACTTTGGGTGCCCATCCAACAATGAGAGATGCACTCTCACCCTGGACTCTTGGGGGGAGGGTCTAGGCCCTGCCCTGGATGAAATGACAGACTATGAACACCCCCATGGAGGTCCTCACCCTCCCTGGGGAAACGAGGGGGTGTTGCGGGGGGTTGGTGGGAGGGTGTGGGAGGAGGGGAGGGCAAGGGAGAGGGACCTGAGATTGATATGTGAAGCAACCTTGTTTCTAATTTAAATTTAAAAATAAAAAAGAAAATCAAACCAATGAGAACAACATCTTAAAGCAACTGAGGAAACATGAATTTAATCCCCCACAGATTTAAGAGTTAAAATATGGCCTCAAAGAGATGATGGGACAGATTTAGTAGACTTCCTAGGGGGAGGCCTTATCCTCCCCAAGGAGCAGATGGGAGGTGGGGTATGGGGGGAATGTGGGGAGTGGGAGGTGAGGATGGAGGGGGAGCTGGGGTTGTAATGGGAAAACAAATTAATAAAAATGTTTTAAAAAAGAGTTAAAATGTGATTTTATTTTCCTACCACTGAAATTAGTCTTTGTTCTAGTTCATTCTGTCTAGAGGAACAAATGTAAGCATTGTTACTTTAAGATAAACTGAATTAATTCAAGAATTCTTCATCGAACCATTCAGAATTTTCTCTTCCCCCTTCATTTTGTGTGTGTATGTTGGTACACATACATGCATATGTGTGCGTAGATTCCTATCTGTATATTCTTGTTCTTGTTATTTAGGTTTTGTTGGAGCTATCCTCCTGTGTTCAGAAGGGGAGGTTCAGGACATCTCCTCCTTGGCTATCAACCAGCCCTGACATTTGTTGTTGTGTAGTAGATACTCAGTCCCAGTTAATGATATTCAACCATATGGAAGTTATAATGACACATTCACTCTTTGTATGTTTTATATCTCTTCTTGTGATATGCATGACAGCGATGAAGCATAAAGGATACCTTGCTGTGACAAGTCAGTAATGACGATGTCTCTAAGATGGGTTCCACCACTTTTATCCTCCCCTCTTAGTCTTAGTGAACAATAGCTTGATTCACCCTTCTTTCCTTGATTCTAGGCTCGCCCAGTTGACTTGCTTCAGAATTGATAATAGTGATGTTCCGGTATTTTCAAGGCTGGGTTGTAGGGAGTATTGCAATCTTTGTCTGAACCTCCTGAAATGTTTCTGAAGTTGGCACTGGAGATGGTAGACTGCCATGAAAGAATGCAGCTACTCTAAAACTGCCCTTCCAGGGAATCCCTGGTAGATACTCTGATTAACAGTATGTTCCAGTTTGGTTTCTATTGTGATGATAAAACCCAGGCAAAACCAATTTTGGGAGGGAAGAGTTTATTTGGTTACATGTTACAGTCCATCACCTAGGGAAGTCAAGATGGGAGCTTAGGTGAGAACCTGGGGGGCAGGGACTAAAGCAGAGACTATGGAGGAATGCTGCTTCCTGGCTTGCTCCCCAAGACTTACTCAGCTTGCTTCCTTACATATCTCAGGAACACCCACTGATAGTAGTAGCATTATCCACAGTAGGCTGGGACCTTCCACATCATTAGCAATCAAGAAAATGTCCCATTGCCCATAGGCTAATCTGCTGGGGCATTTTCTCAGTTGAGGTTCCCTTTTCTTAGATGACTAGTTTGTGTCAAGTTGACAAAACAAAACAACACAGCCAGTACATGATCTGAATTCACTCAGATTTGGTCATCATAGACACTAGACACAAATAAGTGTGTGTGTGTGTGTGTGTGTGTGTGTGTGTGTGTGTGTCATAGTTTCTCTATGCAAATGTATCCACAAACCAGCTAACATTGTTATTCTTCCTGACACCACATAGACAAAATGCTTAGCGTCCATTCCCTATCCACAGCACTGTCTGAAATAAAGCCACTCTTAGCTTTAAGCAATAAAATTTGAAGCAATTCATCCTTCTGCAAGACAGCCAGAGCAGGAGTGGGGACAAGACCTTAATTCACATCTGAGAGCTTAACCCTATTACTTGCACAAGGCAATCAAGTTGATCCCATTGGTTTCATATCTTCTTTGAGCATGGTGACTCCTTGTTACAAAGGTGACCTTTCCCCCGGAGAACAGAGTGGACTTTGTGATCCTGTACCTATGCAAGTCTTCTGCTGTCGAGACTTTCCAAAAAGATATTCTCCAAACGCTGTGAGCAGGGTGCTTTCCTCAGTGAGCTACCATCACTTCTGCTTTGAATCCGTGTGCTCTGTTTCTCTGGATCCTTTGACCATTACCCATCTCACAACAGCGACTGTGCTGCCTAAGTTCTGTTTTGTGGGGCTCTGTCGATCTCCAAGTCACGGTCTATTAGCACAAGTCAAGCGATCCTGTGATCGAGCTTCCGGTAGTGGACCTCATTCTGCTCCATCGAGCCTTTTGCGTGTCTTGGTGGGGGAACCATGCTGAGCCGAACCCACTCCTTCAGCCCTCTTTCCACATGCAACTTCCCGATGAGTTCATTTATTTCATTATTTTTGTGAAACATTATGAAAGCCTAACATGCATACAGGGAAGTACAATCATCTTAAGTGTATCCCTCTATGGATTTTCAAAATGAGACTCTCCTGTATAGCCGTGGGACCACAAACTGAAACAGTTTAGAGCATTTTGGAAAGCCCCTGTAGAAGGCTTCCACATTACCCCAAGTCATCAGGTTTCTTCTACTTTATGACTCCTTTCTCTGTGTGGCTGCAGAGTTAAATAAGCGTCATTTGCTCTAGAGTGCGCAAGAGACTACTTAGTGGGGCAAAGGCAAATTTCCCGTGGCTATCCCACCAAAGGATACTCCGTTCTCCAACAACTGTTACCTGCTTGTTAGCAGTCCTTCAGGGAGGGTGGAGCCTCCTGCCCACATCCCTGCTTTGAATATGATTTTACATTTCACATGTAACCCCATGAACTATTTGGAACAAATTCATAAGTGAGGTAGGGGTTAGGGTTCATCGTTAGGGGCTGGAGAGATGCCATCGGTGGCTAAGAGCGCTTGCAGCTCTTGCGGAGGTCCTGGGTTCAGTTTCCACAAGCTACAGTGTGTCTCCTAACATCCCACAAATCAGGCACCTGCACACACAGTGCATACACGCAGGTGAAACACTCACACTCATGGCATAAAACTAACTAACTAACTAAATCTGTAAAAGATTCATTTCTATTCTGTATGGATAAAAACTCATTGCTGTTTGTAGGCCATACATCAGGTGGATTCATACTCGCTTCTTTTTCTGGCATCTGCTCACTGGCATATTTATCTCTTTGTGTTGAGACCTCTTTTTCTCATTGCCTGGGGTTGTAATATACCTTGATATTGGAGAATGCAAACCCTCCAAATTTGTCCTTTCAATTTATCTTAACATTTTTTTATGCTTCCGTAGAATCAACTTGTTAATTTCTACCAAAATATCTTGAGGGGTTTTCATCAGTGCTCTATTACATTTATAGATCAATCTGGAAGGAATTGATTACTTTCAACATCAAGCCTTTCAGTTCGTGGGTATATTCATTCTCCATCTCTACCCTGTTCTTGCCTTCTTTTCTCCCCACTTTCTTCTTCTCACTCTTTTAGAAATTTTATCTCATTCATGGTTTCTACATCTCTATGTGGGAGTCTTTCATTTGGTTACTTCTGCAGGACGCAAGACTGGAGATTTCATCAACCTCAGAAGAGAGGGCCCCTGAAACAGCGGGTAAGGAGAGACTTGGATAGCTTAGACAGCAGAAGATTCAGACTTTGAGAGCTAAGATTGCAAAAGATTCGCCTGTTACAAGTTTGTCCTATGGCTTGGCAGACTTTTCCTCTTTTTAAGTAAAGGGATAGACAGTAAGCATTTTATATGTTGTTGGTCATAAAATAGACTTTATTGCTAGAAATCATTGCAGCATAAAGACAATCATTGGCAATATTTAAATTCAGGGTCATGGTTATGTTCCGGGGAAAGTTTATGGACAAACAGCTCCGTCTGGATTTGGCCCAGGGACTATCATTTGTTGACCTTTTGTTCTGGGGCTATTTTAGAAAGTATTAGCATCTATTTGTAGCCGATCCATTTTCAGGTCTGGTAAGCTTTGCAAAACATGGCTACATGGTAGGATGCTCAATGTAGTCCAGTAAGTGAAAATATACCCACATGTCTGCCCCAGGGAGCAGTGTGATTTCTGACCTCAAAGAGCCTGTTGTATATTCTAAAGGACTAGGAAACCGGGGGCAGAACAGAGATGTTTCTCAACTGTATTCCATTAAGACATTTCATTTTTTTTAACAAATAGGGAATGGAAAAATGAGATTCCCCATACATAAATGTATACACATGCATGTGTGTGTCAGTAAATAATAAACATGCCACATACTGCGTCTACTTTTGTTATCCCACACTCTTTCAGAGCGAGATTTTCTATTTTAATAAAACTCAAGTTTAATTCCTTTTACTGGTCAATGAAGTGACCTGTGAATATGGGCACTCAGTTAATGTACTTTGAACTTTGGGGATTTGGACACACCTTTCTTGGTATGTAATGTTTTGGTATATCTAGAAGACACAAAATTCTGTACTCAGAAGCTATCAATCTGAAATTTAAAGCCCTGAATCCTGGGAATAGGTTAATATGGTAGAAGCAAGTGCACCTGACTACAGGGAGGGCCTGCTGGGATGAACGGAAAGGTTATACTCACCTTCCTTCTGTGTTTTGGAACTCAGGAATGCTTGGTGCATCTTGTATATGGTGTAAGTTCATCTCGTTAGCTAAAGACTCAGAGGAGCAATTTGTAATGTCTATATGTGGAGCTAATTATTTTAGCTTTAGAACCCTTCTTGATATATTGCTAAGCATTTGACATAAGATGAGCTTATAATAGTTCCCATAGCAAAAGAATGAGTTCAAGTTGATGTGGGAATCTTTAGATAGTATTTTCTTGTTGAGATCCACGATGTACATGGATGTAGCAAGGGTTTCAAGAAGTCTGGAAATTAACACACATCTTCACATTTAACCCAGATTCCTCCCAAACTTTTTTGATGATGAGGTGATTTGATCCTTCACGGAACACTTACATTCTGAACTGCTCATGTTCCAGAGGGGGTGGGTTTGGAGGCAGCTGTTCTAATCCATTATTTGTTATCTTATTGTTTTCCTATGACTGCATATCTTCTAGTTGTTGACACTTCCAATAAAATAGCTGAATTTGTTTCTGTCTTTTCTTGCAGGCATTTAGAGCTAGCTTTCTACTTGAACCACTTGGGTAGAGAAGTGTATTCCTCCTGCATGGTTACTCTTGCCTGGTTGAAGACATTATAGGCAAGTTATAGTTTTGTATTTCTATGAGCTCTCAGAGATGTTTTGACAGAGACATTTGAATCATTCCTTTCCCCCAGTAATTCTCATGCCTGTCATCTTCAAAACTATATAAGTAATCTATGGTAATATTCTCACCATGAAAGAGTCAGACAGTCTGGAGAGTGGTTTCCTGGTGTGCTTGAAACCCCGGTCTGAGCCTCAGCATAAAACTGACTGGGGCAGTATATGCTGTAATCAAGGTACTTGGGCAGAAAGATTACAAGTTCTAGGTTATCCTCAACTCCCTGAAGAGTTCAAAACCAGCCTGGCCTAGAGACCTTGTATCAAAGAATGACAAATAAATAAATAAAGTGTTAAAATACATTTCTATAATAGAAATTTTCGTTCCACTAACCAATGGGATGCATTTATTTGCTAAAGATAATCTCTATTATCAGTTTACTTCCTTTTTGGAGGCTTTTAAAAACACATTTAAAACCTTTACTTTATAACTTTAAAATCTTGTCTGGGCAGTGGTGGCACACTCCTTTAATCCCAGCACTTGGGAGGCAGAGACAGGTGGATTTCTGTGAATTTGTTCTACAGAGTGAGCTCCAGGACAGGTTCCAAAGCTACAAAGAGAAACCCTGTTCTGAAAACCAAAAACAAACAAAGCAAAAAGAATCTTAAGGCACATGTAAGAAATTTTTATCTTCATTCCATGATTTTATTTTATTTCATTTAAATTAGAAACAAACTTGCTTCACATGTCAATCCCAGCTCCCTCTTCCCCCTCCTCCCCCACTATTCCATGATTTTAAATAGAATATTAATTTACTCTCTTTAAATGAAGTGATCAGATAACCTTGAGTCATAAGTAACTAAGGATGATACCTGGCACATTAATAATTTATATAGCTATGCATGATGGTTAACATAATATTCATATTTATATTGCATTATATTGATGCTTGTTGACTTTCTTGACTTTCACAGTACGCTCAGTGTGCTGTTTTATGCCAATGTTGCATGCAGTTACTTGCAATACAGAGTTTCAGCAGATGAGAAGCAACAGGGTGGGGTCTCCATCTTCTGTGGCTCGTGCAATCGCAGTGTGATGATGCACATCCTTGGTTTTCACTGAATAAATATGTTCATTACCGTACCACAAAACGCCTCCTCAAAGAGGCTCTGTCTACCCGTCCATCTCTCTGTCTTCCACTTCCAAGTTTTATGTCCACTCAGCACTTTCTTAAAGTCTACCTTTCATCCACCTAACTTTGAATTTTAATTACAGCATGAAGGTTTAAATCTATATCTTAATACAAATGAGCAAGTGGCTATTCTGTTCCTTTTTTATGAGGCAATTGGCATGAGCTTGTGTGCCAGTCTTGAATTAGAAGGGAAGGATGTTGCACACACACACACACACACGCATGCACATGCACACACAATGTGAAAGACGTGAAGGAATATGATGTCTTAGGGAAAGCAGCAGGCACAGGGCACAGTATAGGACACTAAATGGCAGGATATGACTACCTTTAGAGGAAAGGAACTAAGAGAATAGTTCAGAGAAGCATCGTGGCAGCTGTGGATTAGCAGTCTTGACCTGAGGGAAGGGCAATGGGAGCCAGTGGAAGAAGTGGGAATCTGCTGGGAAATGGGTGAATCAGCTTATGATCCATAATACTGCAGTTCGTTGAAGTCTGTTGAGCAACTGTGGTGCAATTGGCTCCCGATGATCCATGATGTATCCCATTGTTTCCTTTCCTGGTCAGAGAGGATTATGAGTTAATTGTGGATGTGACCTCTGCCTTAGTTTCTTTTCCAGTTGTTGTGATAAAATAGTCTGAGGAAAATCAACTTAGGGGTGAACTGCTTTAGTCTGGCTCTCAGTTAAAGGGTGCAGTCCATCCTCACAGGGAACCTAGGCAACAGAAATTTGAACCAATTGGTTATATTGCATCTACTGTTAGGAAGCAGTGGGCAGGGAGTGCATGCCAGTGTGAAATGGGTGAGTGCATGCCAGTGTGCAGGGAGTGTATGCTAGTACTCAGCTGACTCTCCATTCCATGCATTTCTGGATCCCCACTCAGTGGACAGGAAGTGCATGCCAGTATGCAATGGGTGAGTGCAAGCCAGTGCTCAGCCCACTCTCCATTTGATGCATTTCTGGATCCCTGCCCAGGGGGTCAATTAATCTATTGAAGATGATCTTTCACAGATAGTCTCAGAGGTTAGCCGTAGCCAGATAACCCTTCACAGGTGTGCCCTAGCCATCAAGTGACAATATTCACCAACCAGTGCCTAGTAAAATGAGATGTTCCAAACAACACATTTATTTATATTCTACTTTAAGTATTTTTTAATGGAAACTGGAAAAACAGTGATATGGTGATGAGAGAGAGAGAGAAAGAGAGGTTGAGAGAGACAGACAGACAGAGGGAGAGAGAGAGAGTGAGAGAGAGAGAGAGAGGCAGAGACACAGAGAGAGGAGAGAGTGAATACACATTCTAAAGAGGAAACAAACTATAAACGTGAAGGTGTGATTTGCATACCTTACAGGAAGAGACTTTCTTGCTGCCGTGGTTAAAATACTGGGAAAGGAAAACAAAGAAAAAATGGAACATATTAGACTGGGTGGGAGTTAGCGTTGTCACAAGGGACAGTGTCACCATGTTGCTATTCAAGGCATTTCAAGTGTGTTAATTTTGCATTGTTCTCACCTAGTCATTTCTAACTAACCCCTTTTCATGATTCACTTTTTCCTGCTTCTCTCTCCAAAGATGGTTCGCGAGGTGGTGAATTTGTGAGTTTGCCCAGGTTTCATTTAGACGTATTGTTTGACCGGCAGGCAGCCACACCACGAGGTGATAATCACCGTATAGATACACAGCAACACAATGCACTCCAGTCCAGTGCTGCTTCCCAGGAAAGCCATTGGCGTTTGAGCGGCAGCTGTGCGCCTACAACTCTGCACAGCTGCATCCTGGTGGAGCATGAAAGACAGCAGGACCCCAGTGGCTGCTCCTCTGCCAGCCATGAGAGGAGCCTCAACCAAGCATCCTCAGAGGAGTCCGTATGAAAACGTGGATATCGGTCCTGCCTGCCGAGGGCTGCTGTCAGCAGGTGATGAATGGGGAGCACTCCCAGGGGGCAGATGTGGCATAAGGCCTTGTGAAAGGGTGACTCACTTTGTTTCCAAGTATTGAGCAGCTTATGAGGCTAGGAAAACCAGCCACAGTGACGGGTCCTGCGCTCACAAAACCCTGTTTGGAGCAGTCTTCTGGAACTAGTTTTCCTCTTAAAGCTAGATCCATAAATATGGAAAGTAGCATTGCCAGCATCGTTAAAGTTATATCTGAATGAAGATGATGCATGTCTATAAATCATTCTAATGAACGCCAGCTAATGGTGATACACCAGGGCTGTGTTCCATAAAAGTCTCCCAGTCATTCTCTAGCTGCGAAACCTAATTCATTTTCCTCACAGCCTCGTCTTTGCCAGATATTTTATTATATACATATTTATTCCATTATAAGTTGTTTCCTTCTTATCCCTTGCCAAAGGGAAGATGGGAGGGTGGCCTGGGATTTGGACCTTGGATGCTCTGGTATATTTGCTGCAAGACCAGACGGGTGCCGTGACAGTGAGCTGTCAATGCACATTTGCTGAAAATCAATGAGAACATGAGTGATTCTCTGGATTGTTAGAAAGACTCAAGACTTCAATTTGGAATCACCATGGTAACACGACTCCTATGTATGTCTATGGGGTGTTTTTGGAAAAGTTGTGCTGAGCAGGAGAAGATTCATTCCAAGCATGCATGGTGCGGCCCCACAGGCTGCAGTTCCAGACTGAAAAGGAAGAGGGTGGAGCCTCAGCGTCCATTGCTCTCCACTTCCTGACTGCTGCTGCTACGTGACTACATGACTAGCTGCCTCATAGTCTCACATACAAGCCTTCCTCGCCATGATGGCCACAATGGGCTGTCCCCTTAAGCTAGGAGCCAGAATAACCTCCTTTCTCCTAAGCTGTTTTTGTTGGGTGTTTTGTCACAGCAATTTTCTTCAAAGAGATCCCCAAATAGCTGAGCTGTACAGTGATCAAAATGTGTAATGTCACTTTGTTTTCAGTCATATTTGTAATGGCTTCCAGTTAGCACTAAAAATTTAGCTACTTAACTAATTGCTTTGTGTGTGATGCTGGTTTTGACTAAATTCCACCCCCCCCCCCCGCCTCTTTCCCCTCCTGCCATACTGCCAGAGGGTGGAAATGTCACTACACAAAAATACTTCTTTCTTCCCAATGCAGCAGCATCAGCAGACCAGGCCTCAACCCCTTTTCATGATTGCATATGTGCAAAGAGTTTCTTAGACCTAATTCTCCTCTGTAGAGGAAGCAGCATCTTTGTGGTCATGTTAAGTGGAAGCAATGTAGGCCCTTGGCTTAGAGGGGCTCCAGCAAAGATGGAGTAAATGAACCACCCCGGCTCTTCTGATGCAGTTCGGTTATCTGTCCCATGTTAGGCCTGCTAATGCATTTGCAGACAAATAAGTTATAATGATGCCAGGCTGTTCAAGGTTTCCCCAGAGGGATGGGCCCTACAGAACACACAGAAACCTATAGAAGGAGATGTGTTTTGGGGATTTAAGCTTGCTCACAGAGGCTGAGAAGTTCTGCAGTGTGTCACCCCAAAGCAGAACAGCTGGCCCAGTTCAAGCCGGAAGGCAGAAGACACAGGGGAACTCTTAGTGCAGGAGGATAGGGAGCAAATTCCCTTCCCTCCATCACTTATTTTATGGAGTCCTCAGCAGGGTGGGCAATGTCTACTCACATTGCTGAGGGTGGATCTTTCTTATTCTGCCTGACAAAACAAAATGCTGGTCTCTTTGGAATCCCTTCACAGATATACCCAGAAACTTGTTTTACAGCCCCAAGTCCAGTAAAAACTGATACGTAAACTGGTGTACTGTGACCCCTGGTGTGACGTTGTGACCTCAGCTCATGTGTGGGAGCCACACTAGACTCAGTTTCAAAACCTAATCAAGACCTCAGCTGAGTCTAACGTGCAGTTTCAAGTCACAGAGGAGCTGAGCAGAGGCAGCTTTGCTCAGGTATCAGCTGTGAGTAATTGAGGTATTTAGGCAAGGCTTTTCAGCTGGGGATTCCAAATCAGTTGTGCCAAACCCAGAAATTAAAAGAAAAACTTTTAAATTTAACACTAAAGACCTTTATACATGCATATGATGTGCATATGTGTGTTTGTAAGAGGCATGTGTGCATGTATGTGCTTTCGTTGCGTAAGTACATGACATGCATGTAGATGTCGGAAGACAAGCTCGTGTCATCAGCCTGGCCTGCACCTTATTTGTGTGAGGCAGTGTCTTTGTTGTCCAGCACTGTGTACACTAGGCCGGCTAAGCCATGAGCTTCTGGGGATCTCTCTCCTGCTCCCTTCCCTCCATGGGAGCCCTGGGATTATAGGTGCTAATAGCCTTGAGATTCAAACTTAGACTCTCTCACTTGCAGCAAGCGCCTTACCTATTGACTCATTTCCTCCGCTCTTCACAGGCTCTTTCTAAGACCCCAGCTCATTTTTATTTTTAGACAGAGACAGCACTAACCCATAGGACCTTGAAGCATAATGCAGTCCTTGGATTTGATGGCTACTCTAATCCTTCTCTACTTATCCAGTGTAGTCTAGCCTTTAAATCACCTTCCTCTCTTTGCTATTAGGAGTTGTACAGTTGAATTCACAGGTGGTGGTTTATAAATTGGGCAGTTTCTGTCTGGCTTAAAACATGTGGACAAGTAAAGGGGCTTCATTTCATGCAAACTTCCCTGGGGAATGGCGTGCCCTGCGGATCACTGGGCCCAGTAACTGTCTGTTAGCATGCTCTACGGGCCTGTGTAGTTGGTGGTGTTCAAAGGTTAAACTCAACAACTAGAAAAATGATGACAGTCACAAAGCTTAAATAACAAAAAAGCCCGGTGCATGAAAAGCCAGCTTCAGATGCCATAAAACCACCGGTGTCAGTTCTTCATTATATTTTTAATGGCATCATGGCTATACGGCATGACTTGTGCTGCAATCTGGGAAACAAGGAGTTAGGGTAAGCAGCAGTGTTTCAGGATGCTTGCTTTGAATTCTGTTTTTACTTCTTTCATTTTTTAAAGTAAACTGCATATTTCCAGTGAATCAAGTAGAGAGTTTAATTAAGAAAATAGTGTTTCCAGCCTGATTTGCTTCTCAGCTGCTGACTTCAGTGGTCTACTGAGTACTTCAATGAATTGTGACATGGTAAGATGTCCCTGCCTCTTTTACAGCCTATCTCCATCAGCACTATTTCTGACAGGCTTCAGAATGAGTCCTGCCTCCCCAAATGGATATTTTTGGAAAGACTTTACTGACTTTAAATTTTTATCCTACATTTCAAAAGCGTCCAGTTGAAGAAACAAACTATTTTCAACCTCAAGAAGGAGTGAATGAATCCTGTCTCACCAAGCTGTTTTATACATTCTACAGAAGTGTATGGACACCTGTTTCGTTTTAGTTTGAGGTCTCCAGGTGCCACCGAGAATAATGACACAAATACAGAATTTTGGACATTGAAAGGATATTCAAGAGAATTCACTGTAATATGTTCAGCTTGCTTTTAGAACGAGATTCTAAAAGACTGAGTGACATGCTTGCTGTCTCCATCTCTGTTCTTCTCGCTCTTCATATTGTCTTTAAGCGTTCTCATCCAAGAAGATCCACTGGTTCTCACTTGTTCTTTGTAGTCACTGAGAAGGTTATTATTGGTAATTCTGAAAACAACCTGACTCTACTCATATCCTACGTACAAATACACTTGAAGGCATACACACAGTCCTAATACCTATAGCACTGGATGTGTGGCATCAAAACACCACACAGATCTTGATTTAAAGATGATTTCTTCCAAGAAATGCATGGCCTCTGTGTCTGAATTTCCCTTCATTGTTTCTCTTCTCCATGTGAATATGTTTTCTCGTCTGTCATCGTTGTCTTAAGGAGCCTTCCCTCCAATGCCCACAGTAGATCTGGAGTGGTTGTCACCTGCCCTCTGAGAAGCTTCTCACTCCCCTTCACAGCACTTCTGGCGCAGGATTCCATGCCTATGTCTGTGATAACTTAATTAGTGTCTTCCCTTCTAGGCTCTAGACAGATTCTAGCCATGTGAAGCACAGAGTACCTGCTTTGTGCCTCTGGCTAGAACCCCAGTACTTGGCTTAGTGCCCGGAACATAGGACATTAGTGGGTATGGGATGAAGAGTTGAGTGAAATATTCTTTAACCTAAAATAAAATCTATGCTCAAGTTGTTTTTATTTCTTCTCTTTTGTTATTCTCAGATGACGTGTATGAAGATGGATTTTGATTTGTATCTCTTGTTTCTACTTCTCTTTGAAAAAGGTTTTATCCTATGTGCTCTCAGGTGGTGACCCCTGGCTGGGACTTTCCTAAGTGTGGTATTCTAGAGCAGGATACTATGAGAAAACATCACAGTCCCTTTCTCATATGCTGGAGATTTAGGGATGGTGGGAGTGAGAAGCTCCACACCACTCTCAGCAAGACTTCAGCCCATGACTGTAGCTCAGGGCTCTTCAGGACAGAGCCTCCGCATCTGCCCTAAGCTGGAGTCAGGGGAGATCAAAACAAGAGTGCCTCAGAGTTTTCTTGGCTACGTATTAAGTGAACATGCCTGCTATTTTGTCTTGGCTCTAGGGTAATAGATACCTCCTCAGAGGGTTTGAAGCACTCTGCAGGCACCAGAAGGATAAATCCCAGTGATCTTCTGAACTGAGTGAGGGAAGATGCCTCCCTGGGCAGGAGAGGTAAAGCCAGCATGAGCTCTACGTGGCTGGGAAAGGCTGCACCTAAGCACTAGCTTCCCCACGCACCTGCATGGGGACAGTGGAGGAAGGAAGACTCGTCGTACATATCCTGATCCCTAAAAATAGGAGCAGCAAGGAGCATTCTCCCTGCAAGTAACTGCCCACCCTGCTTGTAGGACAGAGAGACAGCTGCCTTGCACAGATCCATGTGCATACTACCTGGATGTTTAGGAGAAACTGCATACTCAGTCTACCGTCTGCTTTGCTGTTCTTGGAATCTGAGCGCCTTGGATCAAGAGTAGGCTTCTGTATTCCAGGTAAAAGTGAAAGGGGTCTCAGAGGTTTGTATTGAGAAGGTAACCCACAGACTGGAGGGTGCATTAGACTCTTCCTTATTTTGGGACTGTCAAAGTTACATTTAGACTGCACGGGCAAGACACACAGTGGCCTCTGCCACATGGAGGCAGAGAGAAGCAGTTCCCTGAGGAGGCTCACTGACAGCAGTGCATGCATAATGGGGTGTGACCTGAGAGCAAGGGGACCTATTTCTCAACGTCCACACTAGCACTGAGATGTAACGGGGGGCCTACAAGCTCACAAAGTTACTCATGTTTACATTAAGTGTGGATGCGGCATCTTCGGTGCTGAGTGGCTGGTAAAGTAAAGATAATGATGCTCAAATTTACGTGAATCAATTTGTCACACACATCATCATCCAAAGAAATGCCTCAGAGTTACTTTGTAATAGTAGCAACTAGCATTATTGGCTACCTCATTACTATTTTTCTGTTCTAGGGAACTAAGAAGATTGAGTAGCCATAATATATAAATATATGTATATATACATATATACATATATATAATGTGTGTGTATCGATGTATATATTATACCCATTCAATATATGAGGGAAATGTTAAATATTTTGTCTTCCACACTCCTATTGCATCTCCTGCTCCATTCTTTCTTGGGACCCCTTCCTTCTTCTTCATGTCTTTTACTTTCATGCCCGACGCGAGATTCCACATGTGAAAGGAAGCACAGTATCTGTCACTCATTTTGCTTAACACTGTGACAGCCTGTTTCCATACGTTTTCCTGCAAATGATGCAATTTCATTCTTCTCTGCGGCCGAGGAAAGTTTCCGTGTGTATATACCTTAGTTCTTTGTCCATTCATCTGTCAATGAGCATCCAGGCTGAGTTTATGTCATGGCTGATGTGAACAGTGCAGCTGTAGATACAGAAGTACGAGTGTGCCTGTAACACGACGAGTTAGGTTCTTTTGGCATATAGCCTGGTGTGGATTCGCTTTAGCTATACCAGGCAGTAGTTACACTTTTGGTTTCCGAGGAAGCCCCAAACAGCCTTCTCTAGAGTTTGCCTTCCTGTGAGCAGTGTGGAAGTTTCCTGTGCTCCCACCAGCATCTGCTGCTACCTACGTTCCCAGTGGGGTGGGACAGATGCCAGTGTATCTGTGACCTGCGCCTCTCTGACAGCTGAGGATGTTGACCATTATCCTTTTCCCCCAAATATTGGTTGACCGTTTGTATTTTTTCTTTAAGAGATCGGTTGATTCAAGTCATTATCCCATTTGTTGTTTAGATGCTTTTATTTATTATTTATTTATTGTTTAGATGCTTTCATGGTGTTTAATCTCTGGAGTGCTTTTACAGAGTCTAGATATTAAGTCCCATGTTGGCTACGTAATTCATGGAGTTTTTCTTTTGTTACCCATTTTGCATATTGTCACTCTAATGATAGCTTCCTTTGCTGTGAGAATACTTTATAGTTTCGTCTAATTCCATAGCACTCTTCTGAGACCCGGTGCCTGGGCCTTGAAGTATTTCCCCTCAGCAGTTTCATAGCTTCAGATCTTATACTGAGGTCTGTGATCCACTTTGAATTGTTTTTGTGCTATAGGCTTGGATCTAATTTCTTTGTGTGTGTGTATATTCATTTTCCCCAGAATTGTTGAAGGGGCTGTCTTTTCTTGAGTGTGTGTATGTGGTGTGATTCTGGGTCCTCTGTTTTATTTCATTGGTCTGCATGGTTTTTTTCTTTTTCTTTTTCTTTTCTTTTTTTTTTTTTTTTTTTTTGAGGCTTGATTCTCATGACTTTATGTGTAGTGGTGTCTCCTTTAGTACCTCAGTGGTCTTACTAAGTATGTGCTTTTACTACATCACCTGTGGATGGTGGCCTCTTGCCCAAGAGAGGAAGGAAACATGTAAGTGCCCTCAGTCATTGGCTGTTTTTTTTTTATGTTGACTCTAATGTGACAGCACAAGATTCCTTCATTGACATGATTGACACACTAGGTTTTGGTGTTGGTGTGTTAATTTAAGTAACTCACTATCTCCGTGGCATGCCAAACCACGTGGCCTGTAGAGGCGTGTCCACATCCATTGTGTTAGTTGTACAGCTGTGGGCACAGCACAGCCATACCTGCATGATGAAACCCTTCTCACAATCTGTGAGCCTGCCCTTTCCTCTTCAAGTGGCTTTTGTCAGGTACCCTGTCCCCTCGACGAGGACAGGAACCAAGGCACTCACTTCTGCCTCCTCCAGCCACAGGTCATTTCCTGGTCACTTCCTCAGCCATTTCCACTGGTGAGGCTGTCCCGCTGGTTACGTGCTTGTTTATTTGGGGCCTTCCCAGCTATCACAGCCCGTGTCCTGTCCTGGACTCCCTGCCCTTTGCTACTGTCTGACCTGCCCATGTTGGTGTCCGACCTTTGTCCTTTCCAATGCTCCTGTCACTGTCTGTGCTGTCTGCTGGTGGCCTTTCCTGCTCCAGTCACCACCAGGATCCTTTCAAATCATAGTTCTTTCTTTTCCCAGATATCTTTCCTCATCCGAGATTTATTAAAATTTCAACAAAAAAGGGTGAGCGCTGAGCATAGTGGAGCATGCCTGTAATCCCAGAACTTGGGAGGTTGGAGGCAGGAGGATTACACTTCTAAGGCTGGCCTAGGCTGCACAGCCATAAAGGAAAAAGAAAATTCAGTACATGTGCTCTTTTTCTTCAAAGTATTTTAACTTAATTTTTGCAAGTTCTAAATATTAGTGAGAAATGTTATCTTTAGAATCATGCTTAACTATTCAAAGTATTTTCAGTTGAGTTTAGAATATGATAATAAACATTTTGTAGATATTTACACCATAATTATATGTTAGATATTTAATTTGCACATTCAAATTTTATTGGTAATAAATATGATACTGAAGAAAAGATTAAAAGCCACTTAAAGGAATATAGTGATCTTAATTAATATTTTAGTGCCTATATTTCATAGGATTATTCTTTGAAATTACCTTGTCTCAAAAAATTACAGCATGAAGTGAATTTGTGAATATTAGTCTTTTCAGGCAGTTTTGTATATAAGAATTTAGCTATATACATAGGTGTAAACTTTGTTTATGAGGAAATCAACTATGTTCTTGGTGGCTATGTGAAGTGTAGTTAGCAATGAAAGATGGAAACTTGTTTTTTTGTGGGTCTCTAGAGCAGAGTTTCCTAATCACACTTTCCACCCTTCGAAGCTGAGAACTTGTTACCTGACCCTGAGTATACAGCTGTATACGACATACAAGTAGTTATATAAAATATACAAACAAACGAACATTTATTGCTAATATAAAGGCATTAAAAACAATTCTTTGGTATATATATAATTTTTACCATTTTTAAGGTTGAAAGCACATTTACATGCTAATGAGATGCATGTGGTTCTTTATTTTTACATAAAGAATTTAATCTTTACTGCATATTTGATCTTGCAGGATGTGGAGCAGGACTGATATTTTGGTTTTGTTATTTAATGCTGAGAACGTCACTTTGCATAAATATGTAGTACTGAGTCACAGAAACAGATTCAGAAACATTTGGAAATTCTCTCCTGATTGGAAACCAATATTTATTTAATGATTTTTTTAATGAAACTAGAGTCAGAACCTCAAACAGGAATTTTAAAAGTCAGACATTCTACACTCTACAAATGCACTAAGTTAACACATGCGGAGGAACAACAGTGTGAAAATATTGAAAAATGTTTTCTGAAAACGAAAACACTGTCTCTAAAAGAGCAGAACCCTGCAAGTGATAACACACACAGTCTCTGCTCTGTGCTATGGTGATGATTCTGGCAGCATTCACAGGGTGTTATGGCACAAAGATGTGTAATGGTGATTCTGACAGCATTCACCGGGTCCTGTGGCACAAAGATGTGTATGCACGGCATCACGCACTCCTGTAAATTCAGAACCAAGGCCACAGTGAATCTTCGAAATGCGACATAGTGACTGTTACGAGGAGCGTGACAGACTCCTCATGCACTTGACTTTGGATGAGTTTGTGCTCATCCAGAAAACTTTTACTATTGCCAAACTTCGCTTGACCTTCACATTTGATAGCTACTTCTCCCCTCCTGTGATGGTTACTTTCAAGGTCAGTTTGTCACAAGTTGGGTTTATCTGAGTAGGAGCCCTCAAGTGGGGAATTGCCCTCATCCCTTTAATTGATGTGGAAAGCCTACTCTCAGATGTGGGCCACACCTTCTGGTAGCAGTCCAGATAGAAGGGTGTGGCAGAAGATGACTCCCTTTGCTCCCCCATCTCACCGTCTTACCTCTAGTCGACTTACTCTATTTACCCTGCCCATTCATTCAGTGATGCCAGAAGCATCGTTTCCAGGGTTCCAGCGAAGACTAAGGACCAGCAGCTCTTGGGACTACTGAAGCAGCCACGCCTTTCGGACGGAAACCACCAGGCTGTCTCCCCCAGTGGAAGAGAGCCACTGTGGGCCTGTTCGGACTGCTGAGGCACCCACATGTTTCTATGTTCATCTCATGACTTCTGTTCCTCTAGAGAACCCTGGCTAATATATCCACCCCTTGTCACCCTTTTCTTTTGGTGGGAGGAGGGTGTTCTGTTGAGATTTGGTCCATGTATCCCAAACTAGCCCGGAATTCAGCCTCAGTGTCCCAAGTGTTAGGATTGCAGGTCCTACCATAATCAGCTTCCCTTCCTTCAGTCTCTGATATTTCGTTAATGCCCTTCTTATTACAGTTATTATTACTGATACAGGCCCAGCTCTGCAGAATCCTTGATGCCGGCTAATGCATAAAGAAAGGTAGCCTATTGGCTCACAGTTCTGAGGGTTAGAAGTCTAAACAGCATGGCATTGCCATTTAGCTGTGGTCTAAGCGCAGAGAAACGGAAAGGGAACCAGCTGTGCGCAGAAGGAAGGCTTGTGAGCAAAGCGGTGAAGTCCTGGGGCCGCAGTGGGTGGGGCCGCAGTGGGTGGGGCCGCAGCGGGTGGGGAGCCAGGCCTGCTCCCTTATAACACCTGCTTGACCCTGCCTTCCAAGAGCTTACCCACTCCCAAGAGACAAGAGGGATCCGTTCAGCCCGGAGGATGCCTCAGTAGCATCATCTGCTGAAGTCGTAGGTGGCATGCCCCAAGACTCTTACACATCAATCTTTGGTTCCTTTATAAATTGTTACAAGCAGGAGACTCTGAGCGTAGGGCATTTGTAAAGCAGCACAACTCTGGCTCCTCGGAGTCAGCCAGGCAAGTCTGCTTTGGGGTCCACATGCTCCCAGCTATGGCCTTGTAAACAGGAGTGGTGTCCTCGGAGCCATCTGTGCGGCTCTGCAGACTTGCAGAGGTCTACCAAAAGGAGGAGCCTGAGGCCAGCCCGCGAGGCATCCGCGCATCCACAGGCCCAGCTCTGCCGAACGTTTCAGGACCCAGCTGACACATCTGCAGGCTTTATTGAGTCAAGCCTGCAGGGAGAGGAGTTCAGAGCTCTTTAGCTGGCTCAGCTGTTTGGAGGCAGCTGTGAATTCAGCTGTAACCAGAGGAGTCTCAGAGCGCATGCCTACACTGCCGAGACCCACTCTCTACAGCATTCAGGGAAGGGTGATGGGCAGGTTCACTGAGTGCCTGCGGGGAACACAAAAGGAATAAAATGAAGGGGAGACCAAGAAAAAAAAATCCACAGAGCCACTCCAGAGATGGCAGGGAACATTCCAGAGGATGGAATTCTGGGATGCCAGAGACTGGAGAGAAGAAACGTTTGCAAGTGGAGTGGCTGTGATTCCTATTCCAGGCGCCACCACCTGCGGCTAACCACCTCAGGGAGCAGTCCATCCCTTCTTCCCTCAGTTCCCTCGCGTGTACCTCACTAACAAGAGCAGTCATCTGTGGTGGAATTCACCGGGTTTGTGTTCGTAGAGCTTTCGAGATGCGGTAAAACTGCTCAGTAAGGGCCAGCCAATTGCTGCGACAGAGCCCAAGAACATCGCTGCCACACACACACACACACACACACACACACACACACACACACACACACATACACACACAGTGAGACCACACGCAAGCCACGAGGTGCAGAATGTGGGGAGCTGTGACAGTCCTCGGGTACATCTCTGTGCTTGAAAAATTGCCACCCTAAGAGCAGATTACCTTTCAGAGATCACCATATCACCGGACTCCTCAGAGTGAAGCTACCTGCGGACAAACCTCGGCAGCATTTTAAACATGTTTATGGGCATCGTCCGCTCAACACACTCTGCCAAACCCCTTGTATGCGTCCCCTTGATGGGACAGGAAGTTGGATAAGAGGCAAGAATTCGCTGTGGGGAGAAGACCGTTCTTCAGAGCGGGCATCATATCCCCAGGGTGTGGCCCTCTTCTGAAGAAGAGAGAAAGCAGTTTTGTTTGCCTGCTTGCTTTTGGTTCTTGCTGGCGAGTGCATCTCCTTGAGTCTGCTGCTGCTGCTGCTCCTGCTGCTGCTGCCGCCACTGCTGCCTAGATTCTTCCGGGCCTTCAGCACCAGGTTAGGACTGGTTCCTGGACTGACAGAGCAGCTGTCAGTCTCTCCGTGCCGACTACGTCACATGAGAGGACTCAGAACTTCCACCCCAGCACCCAGCCTCACCTCCTGTAGAAAACGGGCCCAGCTCCAGTGGCAAGGGAAGAGCAATGGCCTTTCTGGTGTGTTCTCTGCGTTCTTCTCCCTTTCCTATGGGAGGCTTAGCCACTGGGCGAAACGTTCTCTTCACGGGTGTCTTGATTTTGTAATTAAAAACAAGACAAACAAATAGAAAAACACAATGGCTCTTCCAAACTGTTTCCCTGTATTTGAAGGGTAGTTTTGGAAATGATGGGGCATGGGTGTTGTTGCTCCAGGAGGGATTTTCTACAGGGCACCAGGCATTCCCTGTTTTCTAGGTATTACAGTGTTGTAGATATTTAATCATACTCTGAAATCAGAAACTGTGTCAATAAAGTCAACCTGGGCACAGCCAGCAACTCTGTGACTAGGAATTGGCCATAGAGAGTAGGGAGGAGGCCAGAAGGATGGAGGGATGCACAGGAAGGGGTAGGGAGGGACTTGGAGTTTCATGACCTCTTTAGTCTGGGACAAATAGAGAGATCCTTCTCTTGCTGGGTCTCCTGTCAAAAAGAAAGGTCAGCTGATTGTTTCTCAGCCTCTCTGAGCTGGCGGATTTTCACTCCGACGTTTGACTCCCCAGTCTTTATTGGTAAACAGAGACTTAATTAGAAACTTCATTTGGTGCCAGCAGGACTGGACGCCCTGCCGGGCCATGGCCTGAGCTGTGGGATCCCGACTGTGGGATGCAGGGTGCAGGTGGCAGTAAAAATGTCAGTAGATTCAGGTGTAGCCACTACGCCGACGGGAAAAGCAAAATTATAGCTTTATTCCCCCCAAAGAAATGGAAGCTCTGGATTCATGCCTGAGAGATGACCAGGATTTTAAAATACATGTTGCTATTCTCAAAATATTGCAGCCATTAACCAGTTATCCAGCTTAACGGCGCTTCTGTGTCTGAATTTCATTGACCTGTTTCAGTGTGTTCTCAGCTGTGGTCTAGGCCAGAGCAGGAAATGGGGAGCAATCTTTTGTACCCCAGGTCAGGGGAGTGGCAGCATGGGGATTAGGGAGAGGAGAACAGAGATGGGTGTTACACCCAGAGAGGCTGTCCCCACTTGGAACAGCTTCCTTTAGTTCCAGTTTGAATGTGCTGCGTTTATTTTGTTAATAAAGGAGGTTGTTTGCAGCCAGAAAGGTTCCATGGCTGCAATATTTTCACTATTTTCCTGTCTGCGGATGTTCAGCTTATGTGTTTCATTGACTGTAGAATGCAAAATATGCACCATTACACAGGATGTGGAACGCCGTAATGGAAGAGACTTCATATGAAGGCTTATCCATCACCTCGGCATGCTGGAGGATGTTAAATCTTATTATATTGTTAGGGCTGACGTTTCATTGTGGCTTATGCCTGGTACTCTGTTAAAACTCAAACATTAACAAGGACTTGAGGAAAATTGTAGCTTGTTCATGTTTGCAGGAGTAGGTTTTTCTGATGATGGAAGGAAATTTAGAGGCGTTCATGTAAGCGCTCTCTGCAACAGCACAATGTGCAATTTTGTAATGTGTAGTGTAGGGAATATCCTGCCTCACCCCTCATCTCAATTCTACTTACTGCCACTCTTGACCCAAAAATGTTGGGGAAGAGCATTGTCTTCCATTTTTCACTTTGACTTAAAGATAGCTGTATACGATTTCCCTTAATGAAATGTGAAATAACATTTAAATAAGAATGTTCTGTGGGTGAAGGCAGTGACCGACTTTATATATGGTGTCTTCCCCAGGTTCAGCTTGGTCTCTGAGATTCTTAGTATTTAGTAATTAAGAAATTTTAGACTGGTTCTCCAATCCAATGAGGAGAGAGACAGACAGACAGAGAGACAGAGAGAGAAGAGAGGGGGGGGGAGAATGAATATTAAGGTGTGTATCAACTCACTATGGTAGTCCCTGAAACATATAAATACTAGAACACATCCAGTATTTCACTGTAGGTGTCGCTTTAAGGCTAAGAGATGAGGAGGGGGAAAGTGAGGACTTGAAGGGGACAAGAAGTCTACCTGATGAAGCAGGGGTGTTGAGAAGGGAGACAGGGCAGAGATGACCATGAAGGGAGTCAGCAGTACTATCCCAGTGACTGAGAAGGTCTCCGTGGCCTTCTGACACGCACTGGCTTACATTATATGGCTAATGTCATAGACACTTGAAAGAATAGCTCAACAGAGGAGGACTTATCCTGCCTCACAGTCTCAGAGGGTTCGTGCTGGAGCCCACGTGCTCGGGCAGAACATCTAGTGTCAGGAGCACGTGGGGGAAGGAAGGGGCTCACCCTAAGGGGGGTAGAGACAGGAACTGGCCAAGGACTAGCTACCCCCTAAGAGCCTCTCCCAGTGGCACACTTCCTCCAGCAAGTCCCACCGCCCAAGTTTCCAGAATCTCTTAAACAGCATCATTATTTGGGGCCCCAGGCTTGAGCACATGATTCTCTGATGGCCATTTCAAGCTCTAACCATAAAGCTACATTTCTAAATGGTCTCATTCTCCCATTATCTAAATGAGCCTGTACCTTTAAGTGAACAAGAGGCAGAGATGTAGCTAGAGGCCAACACATTTAAATTCCAGGCTTCGGCATGTTGTTCATATTTAATGTTTCCAATTCTCATCTCCGAATCTCCATATTTCTCTTTCATATCCTATGCCACTCTTACCCGAGGCGCTGCCTTTAAATGAGGACCCCCCACCCCCCATCATTTCGTGTGTATTTCCCAGTCTCTACAACTAGACCTGACCAATGGGAGAGCTTCCTCATTGCTCCCAGGAAGGGCAAATGCCTTCCCTGAGTTTTCTTTGTTCATTGGCTGTGTGTATAACCAAGGCAAGGTTACACTGCTGGCCTGGGTGCTCTAAGCGGCCGGCCTGCTTTATTCCCCAGCTTTGATTCGCTGTGGGCAAACTCAAGTGACGACCCCCATGACTTCCATGTGGATAAACAGAGTTCAGTCTGTAAAACACGGCAAGATCAAAGTTAGTTGATGAACGTGTACTGACTGGTTCAGTCTTCCAATCTTTACTCTTGCATCCTAATTGCCTTTGATACGCGGCTGCTCTCTATTCACAGGCTGGGCTGACCCTGTGATTGCTTTACCATTGCCTTGTTTTCAAAAAGGGTTACAAGCAGAAGCCTGGGGGACGCAGACGCACTTGGCGTTTTCTTTCCTTGTGTGTCTGGAGTTGCCCACAAGGTCAGGAGGGGAAACAGGCCAAGCATGGGCGGGGCCAAAGGTGGATCCCGAGCAGCTGGAAAGTATGCCAGAAAAGACCTTTCTGGAGTCAGCTTCAGGGAGATCGCTTAGGCCGATTTATATGGACCAGCTGAGGGGGGAGGGGAGGCTAGCCAGACAAAGGAGGGAGTGCACCTAATTTACATATGTGGACCGACCGATGACACACCCATTCAGATACCAGAATGTGTCTGCAGAGCAGGGCAGTGCAGGTGAGTTAAGTGAAGGGGCCAGTGCGCGTCTTTATCACAGAGGTGATTGTGGAACGGATATCCTGCTCTCATTCTCCCCACCGGACCCACGGGGCCAACTGTTGGAGAGAGCACAGATTTCATAAGTTCCTCTTGTGGGTATTCGCTCTTCAGTGTTGACCAGAAGGTCTGGGATCTTTCTTTTCCTCTCCATAGTACACAAACTTGGAAAGTGACCACAGGACTGGGATATGATTCTCTTTCAAGGGCCCGGGGCCTCTCCCAAAGCTTGAGGGAGGGCCTCTTGGATTGTGAACGGGCTGCAGTACAGAGAAAGGGCCTTAGATCCTCACTAACTGTGAGTCATGTTTTTGATCCCCAGATCTAGGACTTTTCTGCTAATAGAATCTTTCTGCTAATCCATGCAAAGGAAACCCTTCACTTGCAGCCCCTCTGCTTCATTTGTAGGGAGCCTGTGATCAATTCACTATCTGCTCAAGTCCCCTTGGGCCAAAACAGTCTGGCTGCATTTTCCCAGAGGCTTGCTGTTTAATTGAACACACCTTATCGCTGATGGTTAAGTGCCAACATCTGTTCTCTCTTCCTCTGGGATCCCATTATTGCCACTGAGATCAGAAAAACCAAAATTTCATGCAGCATCCTCTGTCGTTATCTCTGGCTTACAGAGGAGCACCAGCATGGACTTTTAGACACGTGGGTGTCCTTCGCATCAGTGCCTTGGTGAAGGAAGCATTTTCATGACATATGACTAGGGGTGAGCAGATTATACGCAGTGAGTCCATTCTGACCTCCCATTTACTACATCTTTATCTCTAGTATTTTAGCATTTTTGATCTTAGTGATGTAGATCAGGGCTGAGCAAGTGTTTTCAGCAAAGGACAGAATAGTAAGTATTTTAGACTATATCCATATAGTCTCCATCTTAATAGTTCAGCTCAAAACAGATCTCAGACAACATAGAAATAAGTGAAGCTAGGTTTGTCCCTCTACAATTTTATTTACAAAATCAGATGGTAGACTGGATTTGACTGATGTATCAGAATTTGCTGACCCCTTGGTACTTTTAGACCCTGTTCCAACTGGCCAACTTAAGAGGATTGTGACCTTGGCTGCCATGTTCATGATGGAGTGCATTCATTTTAAATCGCACATGCACAGTCTTTTGTTTATTGACTCACCGGGACCAAGCTATGGGCTTCATTCTTCAGGAATGCAATACTCCAATCTACTTCCACTCACATCTCTCAGGCAGCCATCGTGTTTTCCCTTTGTTAGTGTGCAACCCCCCCTTTGGGTGTGGCCTTTGATTATCCAGTCCTTTTGTTGGTGGGTCAAAGGCTCAGGTAGCTCTTGACAATAGGCAAGTGTTTGTGAGGCAGCAGTGTTCCCTAGTCAGTCTTGGAAAGGTTTTTATTCAGGGTTGTTTCTTTCAGAGCGAAGGGAGGCCTTCTTCAGGGAGAGCTTCCAAAATTCTGAAAACTAGGAATCTAGGGTTGTGGGTTCAAAATCCTTAGCCTCAGACACCTGGGAAGATGGCCATGTCAATAAAGTACTTGCTATGTAAATACGAGGACCTGACTTCAGATCTCAGCACTTACATAAAAAGCCAAGTGGGAGGTGTCTTAGTTAGTGTTCTATTGTTGCAAAGAGACACCATAAAGGAAAATATTTAATTCAGGTGGTGGTTTACAGTTTTGAGGTTCAGTCCATTATCACCATGGCAGGGGACATGGTAACCAATGGGCAGGCCTGGTGCTGAAGAAATAGCTGAGGGTCCTACATCTTTCAGACAATAAGAGGTCAACTCAGTGTCACATGGAGGGAAGCTTGAGTAAAAAGACCTCAAAATCCACCCCCACAGGGACACATCTCTTTTAACCTATGTATTACCACTAGGCTGTGCCTTATTCGTAATCTAGCATATTACTCCTTCAGTGGCATGGCATCTATTTTCTGCCTTTCTCTGCCTTCCTCTCCCCAGACTTCTTCTGGCCTGGTAGCCCCAACTACCTTCCTGTTTGGCTATTGGCCAAGCAGTGTTTTATTCATCAGCCAATAAGTGAAACATGTATGCAGAAGGACATCCCCCCATCAACACTTCCTCCAACCAGACAACATCTACTCCAACAAGGCCACACCTCCTAATAGTACCACTCACTTTGGAGGCCATTGTCTTTCAAACCACAAAAAGGGAGTTGCGCCTGTAATTCCTAAGTGCTTGGAAGGAGAAAGAAAAAGATTCCTAGAATTTGCTGCCCATCCAGCCTAGCTGAATTAGTGAGCTGTGGGCTCAGCGTGAGATCAAAAAACAAGGTAGCAAAAAATTGAGAAAGATATCCAGCATTGACTTCTGGTCTCCACACACATGTACATGTATGTACACATATACATGTGCATATACATGTACAGGCAAATGTTTACATAAAGAAGGGACACATACACAAACATATGCACCGAAAAAATATCCTCTGCCTTACCCATATCTCTTCAAATGCCCTATCCCATATCTTCGGCTAGCCTATCTTCTGTAGCACGAATAATATAAACCCAGAGCCAGATACTGGGGTTCAAGCTGAAGGTCATAAAAGAAAAGCAGCCAGGTGCTAGGGAGTTCTCACCTCTACCAATTCTCACACTGAACCTCAGATTGCATCTCCAGACTGCATTGCTCTCCCGACCAAGTCTCAGAATCCTAGACTGCAATGTTTTCCTCAACGTGGCTGGAGACTAATTGCCCCTTGGGACCCTTTTCTTCTTCCTCGTATACCTCTCCAGTGCTGGGATTAAAGGTGTGAGCCTAATTCTCATTTAGACTGGTTAACTCTAAAGTAGCCCTGTGTGGCCTTGAACTCACAGAAATCCATCTGCCTCTGTCTCCTGAGTCCTGGGATTAAAGGTGTGTGCCACCACTGCCTGGCCTCTATGACTGTGGCCAGCTTTGCATTCTGATTCTCCAGGCAAACTTTATTAAATCATAAACAATGTATCACCACATTCTTCCGCAGGGCTCTACCTATGGAAATGCCGAACAATTAATTACTAATGCAGTTCTGCAAAATTTAAGGTCGTATCTGCAGACTTTCAGATTACATATGTTTAATTTGAAGATAGTTTAAGGGGAGATTATTTGACAGGTAAGGGCGTAA
Source organism: Mesocricetus auratus (assembly GCF_017639785.1). NCBI lineage: Eukaryota > Metazoa > Chordata > Mammalia > Rodentia > Cricetidae > Mesocricetus > Mesocricetus auratus. Next base: position 7,931,983 of record NW_024429218.1, read on the forward strand.
GGAAAATACTAAGGATAATGCACCACTCAAAGACTAATTGTGGAGTTGTCATTTCCCTACCTTAGACTTACAGTGGCCAGGACAGGAAGCACAGGAACTCCCTTGGGGACTGCCACCATCAGCGGCCATGACCTTAGTAGAGGAGGAAGCTGTTGCACAGCAACCAGAGAGCAAGGCTCCAGGGATTAATACCACAGCCTCATTCTTGTGTATTTTCGACTCTTTATGATGATGCTTAGTAACTGAGACCAGTTGGAGGCCCATTGATAGAATCCATTTTGTGCCAACCACCCAAGACAAACAGACTTCACTGGGAATAAGATATCTTGAAACAATATAGAATTCTTAGGTGAGGACTTAGCCTGTTGCAAACTTTGTCACATTTTATCTACCTGTGGCATGACATCTACAAGCTCAGTTACCCGTTGTGTCTCACTGGTTGCCTTTAGTGAAAGAACTCCCTGAATTAAAAAAGGAGAGGAGGTCTTGATCAGACCCATGATGGATTCCCAGGCTAATGCCTGGGATTCAAGAGTTAACCTTTGTCAGGTCAGCTGTTTCTGGGGGTTAAACCAGCCCAGTCTTAATCCCTTTGGTCATCAGTCCTCCCTCTCTGTTACTGGCTTTCTTGAATTCAGCTCAGTACTTAATCGAGGGAATCTGCCTCTTCTTCGATCAGCCACTGAATGAAGTTTCTGTTTCCCAGACTCTCTGGCCATGGGATTGTAGGCTGGCACTCCCCAGATCTATGTCTAAAATCCATATATGAGAGAGTACATGCCATGTTTCTCTTTTTGTGACTGGGTTACTTCACTCAGTATGGTTTCTTCTAGTGTCATCCATTTGCCTGCGAATCTCAGGATTCCATTGTTTTTTTTCTGCTGAATAGTACTCCATTGTGTAAATGTACAACATTTTCTCTATCCACTCTTCGGTTGAGGGGCATCTAGGTTGCTTCCAAGTTCTGGCTATTACAAATAATGCTGCTATGAACATAGTGGAACAGACATCTTTGTTGTATGAATGGGCATCTTTTGGATATATGCCTAAGAGTGGAGTTGCTGGGTCTTGTGGTAGGTTTATTCCCATTTTTCTGAGGAATTTGCATACTGATTTCCAAAGTGGCTGAACCAGTTGGCACTCCCACCAGCAATGGAGGAGTGTCCCCCTTTCACCACATCCTCTCTAGCATAAATTGTCCTTGGTTGTTTTTGATTTTAGCCATTCTGACAGGAGTGAGATGGTATCTCAGAGTTGTTTTGATTTGCATTTCCCAGATGGCTAAGGATGTTGAGCACTTTCTCAAGTGCCTCTCAGCCATTTTAGACTCCTGTATTGAAAATTCTCTATTTAGTTCTGCAGCCCACTTTTTAATTGGGTCCTTTGATGTTTTGGAGACTTTCTTCTTGAGTTCTTTGTAAATTTTGGAGATCAACCCTCTGTCAGATGTGGGATTAGTGAATATTTTTTCCCATTCTGTGGGCTGCCTTTTTGTCTTGCTGACTGTGTCCTTTGCCTTACAGAAGCTTCTCAGTTTCAGGAGGTCCCATTTATTAATTGTTGATCTCACTGTCTGTGCTAGTGGTGTTATGTTCAGAAAGCTGTCTCCTCTTTCTCTTCTAAGATGTTCAGTGTGGCTGGATTTATGTTGAGGTCTTTGATCCATTTGGACTTAAGTTTTGTGCATGGCGATAAACATGGAAATCCCCATTCCTCTACATGCCAGCCTCCAGTTATGCCAGCACCATTTGTTGAAGATGCTTTCTTTATTCCATTGTATATTTTTAGCTTCTTTGTCAAAGATCAGATGTTCATAAGTGTGTGGGTTAATATCAGGGTTTTTAATACGAATGTGAGTGTCAGTGAGGAGGCCTAGGTAATCTATTGAGCCTTGGGCAGCAGATCAGTACCCATCCTGAGTATACACACGGACTTTGGACTCCCATCCAATAATGTGAGGTGCACTCTCACCCTGAACTCTTGGGGGAGGATCTAGGCCCTGCCCTGTATGAAATGACAGACTATGGACACCCCCATGGAGGGCCTCACCCTCCCTGGGGAAATGAGGGGATAATGGGGGGTTGGGGGGAGGAGGGGAGGGAAAGGGAGAGGGACCTGGAACTGACTTGTGAAGCAACTTTGTTTCTTATCTAAATTTAAACTGAAAAATAAATTTAAAAAAAAGGAGAGGAGCTGAGGCACTTTATCAGTAGGAATGACACCGTAGAATACGATGGTGATAAAGGAAGGAGTGGAAGGAAACATGGTCTGGAAAGTTCTAAGGCAGCCAGATGGTTCAGAGGGTGAAGCCGCATGTCACTGAGGCCACCAACCTGAGTCTCATCTCTGGGACACACGCGACTCCTCTGCAAGTTGTCTTCTGATCTCCATGGCACTTCACCCAGAGTAAGTACAATGAAAAATTCAACTAGTCTCTCTCCAGCGAATGAAGAGAGAAGTTTGACCAACTAAGAGGCTGAAGGTGGTGCTACCATGTAATCAGATGGAGGAAAACATTTGCCATAGGGACTCCAACTCCAGATCTGGAATTCAGTGCAAACCAGTGAAAAGGAGAATGAATAAGTTTAAACAACTGTAAATGTTCAGAAATGTAACGTGTGTGCAAGGAACACTAATGTGCCTTGACCAGATACCCCCTCTCTCTCACATGTATTTATTTAACCTTTGTGTTTGCGCGCACGTGTGTGTGTGTGTGTGTGTGTGTGTATGTGTATGTGTGTGTGTATGTGTGAACTTTTCTCTGAACTATATAAATTGAGACACTATATACGTTTTACTTAATAATTTGCATGTGTTTCCTGAGAAATTGAGAAACTTACTTTAAAAATTCAAAAACTTAATAATGACATGACATTACTACTAACCTTCTGTATATTCAAATTTCTTTAATTTCTTCATGTATGTCCATCTCATCTCTAATCTAGGAACACAATGGCTTATGTTTCTGGTTTCAATATGAGAACATTTCCTCGACATCCATTTGTCTCTACAATTCTGGGCATTTTCACTAGTATTTTGTTTAATTATTAAATTAGTTCACAGAATAAGTCTTCATTAGGGATTATCGGATGTTTCTTCATTTTAGCTATTGCTAAGGTTAGCATGGATTGTGACCTTAACTGAATCTAGACTCAACTAAAAGAAGCCTTCAGGCATGTCTGTGTGTTATCTAGGCAGAAAAACCCACCTTAGATGGAATTATTCCATGAGTTGGAGTTCTAGACTTAATGAACAGGAAAAGCGACCTGTGTGCTAGTATTTATTGATCTCTGCTTCCTGGATGGAGATCCAATGTGACCATGCCTATCCTGCCTTGGTGCAACAATCCTCAGAAACTCCAAGACAGATTAAACCCTTTCTTAGATTGCTTTTGTTAGACATTTTCATCCCTGTTTTCACCCCCTTCCTGTCTCCTCCAGTCTTCCTTATTCTTTATTTTCATCCTTTTTCTATTTTTTCCTCCCGTTTCACTTTCTCAAATGTTTACTGGATGCTAGACATCCACATTGCCATTGACAGCTATTATGTCAAATGGTGAGGTGACTGGGAAGTGTTTTCTGGGTCAGGTCACACCATCCTACTTCACACAGACTCATTTCATAGGCTTTAAGCAGTTCAGTGTTTTAAGCCACTAGAGAACGTGCCAGCATAGTTTAGGATTGCGTTTCCCAGCTACTAGATGACTCCTGCTTCCTTCAGCCACCTTTGTGTCAGCCCTTGGTCATAGCCTCCTGTAACAGACTTGTTCTTTGCTGCTGTTCTCTTATGCCCCATGCAAAGCCTGCAGACTGTAAGTCTCACCCAGTGTTAGCAGAGAAGACTGAGCACCCAGAAAGCTTGCTGAAGCACAGGTTCGGAGGCCTTCCTACCGGGGTTTTGGAATTGACAGATCCTGGACCCAGTTTTCACTTTTAACTGATTGCCAAGTGTTACCAGTGCTCTGGTTCTGGACAAACACTCTTTGTAAATGCTGGATTACAACCTTGATGCCCATTTATCCTATCCTAGTCCGCAGCTGGTGGTTTGGATTTTAGGAAGAACACAGGTTACACTGTTTTAGCTAAGGGACTTTAAACATATCAGCCTCATCAACAGAGCAACTGATTATTTCTTTTGTTTTTGAGATTATACTATATAATTGCATCTTTCATCCAAGAAGTCCCATATGCATTCCTTGCTTCTTTCAAATTCATGGCCTCCTTTCTTACTAACTTTTATTACACACACACACACACACACACACACACACACATGTAACACATATATACATATCAGCACATATATTTAGGAATTCACACACACACACACACACACACATATTCCTAAATATAACCTGCCCAGTCTGTATAATATTGCTTGTATATATGTTTTGAAGGCTGACCATTCGGTATTAGATAACCAATTGGTGTAGAACTGAGGTTGCACGTTGGTTTCTTTTTGTTGTAAATATTTGGTGGTGAGCGGTTAGTAGTCCATGGCTTAGAGAAAGGCTCTAACTCTCAGTCTGTGACTTCCCACATTGCCCTAGCTGATACGAAGGGAGAAGGCATAGGAAACCAGAGTTGAGCCTAAGACTGCTTCATTTACCTATTTCTGTAATCCTCACTAGGATTGTCACTAGTTACATGCCACTTCAAGGAGGCAGGGCAGAAAGCTGCCATCTGGGTGCTCACATACCAAGAAGCACTTAGCTTTCATCACAGAAATGAAATAACAGAGGACATATTCGAGGAGACAATCAACCGTTGCTGCTCAAATAAGGTGCTTTAGGCAAATATTCAGTACCTACAGAGCAATTGGAAAGTTTTAGATAGCAGCATGGGACACATATCTGATACGCTTCAGAGAACTGAGTTTTGGCCTGAATTTGTAAGCTAGTTCATGGAGTTCTTTTTTTTTGTTTTTTGTTTTTTCTTTCTTTTTTTTTTTTTTTGGTTTTTACGAGACAAGGTTTCTCTGTATTGTTTTGGAGGCTGTTGGTCCAGCCCGGCCTCGAACTCACAGAGATCCACCTGCCTCTGCCTCCCGAGTGCTGGGATTAAAGGCGTGTGCCACCAACACCCGGCTCATGGAGGTTTTGTTCAAGATTTTGGTACAAAATTTAAAGACCCCAAGTACTTTTACTGATGAAGGGAATCCTTACAGTAAGTAATGCTGTTCTTTAGTTATCGAACAGCTGTCTTTCCCAGTATCTTGTCCAGTCAGCATTTATCTTTTGAGCATATCTTATATTTAAATTAATCTTTTCAACTGGGATCTTCACTATTGAAAGGTCAAGGACCTGAAAGGAATCTTGGTAGCTAAGAACATTTTACTCCATTCAACAGAGGTAATATTTTCACACTCGGAAAAAACCTCTGTTATATACTGATAAATGTCTTAAGCCTTTCTGTTTCTCCTATCAAATAGTGGGGGACATGTGTTACTCCCCCATTCATGAAAATCTAAATGCTACTGATGATTATTCACAATAATTTGATAAGAATTTGAAAGGAAGGCAATATTAAAAGTGGATAATAAAAAGTGCAATGGTGGTTTTGACATCGCCATTTCTGGCTGATGTTGGAACTAGTGCCAAAAAGAGATGAGTTTTGACACTAGAAACATTTAAGGAATGATGAATTACATCTACTTGACATTATCATTGTGGGTGATGCCTATCTCCCTTAATTTTAACTGTAGGGAGTGAGATAAAAGGTTAGTCTTTTCTAGAAGATTAAAACACATTTTTAATCTTATTTCTCCAGGCTAAGTAGAGTGAACATTTGAAAAATTATGTGGAAAAGTCAGCAGTATTTTTAGATTGCGTTTCCATGTGGTCAATGCTAATGTATTTGCTTTTCACAGGCTGTGTGAGGGTATTGTTGTTCCCATTTTACAAAGACAAGTCCACTAACTCAAGCAGTAGCAAACCACTTGGCAGAAAAAATAAAGAATAAAGCAACTTGTGTGTTAAAGTTGGGTTCTTTCCACTACACCACACCGTCCTAACTGTGATGCAGCACTAATTGTAATAATTTATACTTTAGGTAGTATCTTTTATTTTGTAGTTAGTCTATTTATCACTATTTTATAGTGTGTATTTCTCAAAAGCTCAGGTTCTTAGATTGGCTTCAGTAGTTGTTTGTTATTCAACACACTTATGCTCACAGTTTATGCTGATGCTCTCCACAGTATCTCCAGACCTGAGTTCGGGCAAAGGTGACATGCTTCAGCATCACATGTACTATGAAGGCAGCTATTGGAAGATTATTTCTCAAGCTTGGACCTATATGTCAATTTAGGGAGGACTCAGCAAGAGGTAGCAGAATCTCCCTATTCTGGGTGAAAAATTCTATTCCAGTTAACAATTGAATTTTAAATAACAAAATCTTCACAATAGATCTGAAAGTTCCAAGTTTATAATTGTTTTGTCTAAGCAAGAAGATGAGATTGCTTCGATTTTTCCCTAGAATAATACATTGCTCAGGGGTGGCGAGTTTGAGCTATTGGACAGACAGGCAGCCTTCCTCCTCTTTGTTTCTTTGAGAAACATCAGCCTAGGAAATTTGGCAAACAGACATCAATAATTCTAGACATTTTGATCAAATATGGATGTAGTGATTTTACAGACCTCTAGTGACAGCACCCAGGACTCCCTCGATATGGTGCTACCAGCCACAGTCAGCAACAACCACAGAGTTGAAGAGCTAGTGAGCCTATTTTTGTTTGTTTGCTTTTTTTCAAGACAGGGTTTCTCTGTGTAACAGCTCTGCTTGCCTGGAACTCACTCTGTAGACCCGGCTGGCCTCAAACTCACAGAGATCCGTCTGCCTCTGCCTCCTGAGTGCTGGGATTACGAGTGTGTGCCCCCATTTTGTTTAGGGAAAAGGAAGTCAGTAGACCGCTGACTTTCATGTGAATTTTCATTAAAATCTGTTCTGCGTCAGAACTGACAATGCTAAAATGCTTCGTCACATATGAAATATGCAGTCAACAACAGCCACAGCGTGAAGAGGGTTAGCCTGCGAGCAGAGCAGAAGCCAAGCACCCAGAGGCAGTATGTGCACCACCGTCTGTTGTCAGAGCTCCGGCTTCTTGCTCTAACAAAACACGGACAGGTTGGCTCTTGTCTTGCTCTTTATGTAGTGGGGGGGCGGGGGGATAAATCTCTCAGTCTGTCCATGCTGGGCATTTGTTACATTTCTTTGTTTTCCTTTCTCCACAGAGCTTTCATATGATGGCTGGATTATAATTTGGTAGACACTCAACAGCGTCCTTTCCCACCAACCATGTAAGGAAGACTACTTGTGTCTTATGTAGAGGAAAAAGGACACTTACACCATTGGTTTTTTGCCCCATTCTAGTGGAAGACTTGGCCTGATCCTGGATCAGCATCGCACTTGCTGGACTCTGTTGAAGAACTCTAGCTACTGTAGTTTCCATCTGCCAGTTCCCAAGTCTATTGCTCTGTCTGGTGGGCAATTTGTTACTGCCTTATACACTTACACTTGTTTAAGTCATCCAGAAAGTGGTTTATTTGATTTTAGCTAAAGAAAAGTGGTCTGATGATATTAAAAATGTTTGCTATTTTCTGTAACACCAAACCAATCACATTTTTTTGAAAAAATAAAAAAGACAAAGCAGGAAGATTCACTGATAATTTGGTGCAAAAATTTTGTAACAGTCTTCCTTGCTCCACAGCTATGAGAGTTATTTAAGAACAAACTCCAACACATCATTTTGAGGCTACTTCACTTCTCAAAAGATTGTAACTAAAATTTTTGAAAAGGCACTTTCTTCTGTGGTATGAAACCCATGTTGAATATAATGAGAAGTCTTCATAAATATTAATTCATGTAATTTCTAAATTAAAAAATTGTTTGAAAACATATGCCACTAGGTTATATAATTTAAAATGTTTTAAATTTGGCTTGACGCATGCCCAGTTGTCATCGATAGTTTAGATTTGCTCTATTAAAGAAACTGATTTGGGTGGGACTTACTCAGCCAGTGAATTCTTGCCAACAGCTCAGGAAGCCTTGGGTTTGCTCGGTACCCACACTCCCTGGCTATGTTGGTACATCTGTGCCTACAGCACTTGAAGATGAAGCCTGGAGGAGCGGAAGCTCATGGCTGTGTTGGATACTTAATGAGTTTGAGAATGGCTTGGCTTGTGTGAAACCTTACCTCAAAAAAACCAAAGATAGTTTCAATAACAATAAGAAAAACAATGCAACAATCATAATAAGACAAAGCCCAACCACGCCATACCGTGCATCATTAGTTTCATCCAAATATAAGGAAGGGTGCAGCAGAGCTCTGCAGTTTTGTACCATGGATACTGGAGGAGAACCCACAGATGCACTTTTGATAGAAAGAATGTTGCCAATGATGCATAGCTTTCTTGTCCCTACCACACTTTTTCATGAACTTTGGAGACTTCTTGTCAACAGTGTGATCTGTCTACAGTCACCAGAAAGTGTGCTAATACTGAATAATGCTTCTGCAGCGTTGCCTCTTTCCCTATCATTAGTATGAAACATTGCCAAATTTCTTCCTCAGAAATATTATTTTGTAACTGTTCAGAAAAGACAAAATTCATCTGCAAAGTGGCCCCAGTGCTTTGTCTGGAAGTGAAGTAGAAGCCTTGAAAATGTTTCACCAAGGAACCAGAAACTGCCAGTGGGACCAGAAATGGATGGAGCAAAAGTCCAATAAAATTTAATATCAAAACTTATGCAAAAGTACCACAACTCTATGATGCAATTGTTGCAATACATTCACATCCATTAGGCATGCTATTATTGTTTCTAAGTTGCAATATTCATATTAAAATGTTCATTAGTACTGTTGTGCCTTGATAAACCTGCCCCAAACTGGAAAGCCTGCTTTTGTTAGCAGAGAAACTTGGCATTTGACAATTGTATGTTAAAATGCATTAAATAATGAAACCCAAAGCAGCAAATGTATGTGTTTTAAACACACAAGTGAGGTGAATGTACCCTGTTAACTCATTGCAAGTGATGCTGAGTGACCAGTAGCATCCCAATAGTGTCCTTGCACCCAGACGGTTGCAATGCTTGGTGAGAGCATAAACCAGTTCCTCTGGAGTAACACGGTTGATTGTCTTCCTACACCTTTTTGTGTCATTTCACACATCCACAGAATCCCAGACTCATTTCTGGATGGCAGGAGCTTTGTCTATGCCTACTACTGCACCCTAGGAACTGTTGGAGCCTAGGGATTATCTGTCTTTAGCTGCCCACACATTTATATAGAAAGAATGTCTGTCGATTTCCTTTTGTTCCTCCCTCCTTCCCTCCTCCCCTCTCTTCCTCCTTCCTTCCTCTCTTCTCCCTTCTCCCTTCCTTCCTTTCTCTCTCTCTGGCTTCCTCCCTCCCTCTTCTCTTGTTTTTTTATTAAACCAGATTTTTTTTTCTCACACAAGATCCTTATTGTGTTCCCCTCCCCCGCCCTCTACTCCTAACAGCTCTTTCCCACTTCACTGCCCATCTGGGAGCCGCTCCCTTTCGGCCTCTCATTAGAAAGGAATAGACTTCTAAGAGATAATATTATAACAAAATAAATACAATAGGATAAAACAAAAACGATCATGTCAGAGTTTGACAAGACAAACCCGCAGAAGGAAAAAAAGCCCAGGAGAAAGCCCAAGAATCAGAGACACATTTGTTTGCAGACTTAGGAATCCCATAAAAGCGCAGAACGGAAGCCCCAGTATGTCCACAGAGGACTTGGTGCGGTCCTGCGCCAGCCCTGTAAGGTGCTGCTTCAGTCTCTGAGCTCATGCGAGCTTTGCTCAGTTGACTTAGAGGGCCTCGTTCTCATGGTGTCCTCCATCCTCTCTGGCTCCCACACTCCTTCCACCTCCTTCTCTTCAGGGCTCCCTGAGCCCGAAGGGGAGGGATTTGATGGAGACATCCTACTTAGGGCTGAGTGTTCCAAGGTCTCTCTCACTCTGCACACTGTCTGGCTCTGGGTCTCCGCAACTGCTCCCATCTGCTGCAGGAGGAAGAGTCTCCAGGAGGCACTGGATTACGAGTGTGGCAGAATATCATCAAGAGCCATCTTATCGCCGCATTTCTTTTTCAGACTAGTAGTATTTGACTTTACCCTAGTTCTCTGGGCTGTCTAGTTTCTGGCTCTTGGTAACGTAAGCAGTGTCAGGCAGGGGTTCCATCATGTGGAGTGGGCCTTGAATCCAACCAGAGTTTGGCTGGTCCATGAATTTCGTGTCACCACGGCCCCAGCATAGCCTGCAGGCAGGATAGCATTGGGGGTCAAGGGGTCTGTGGCTGGGTTGCTGCTCCCATTCCCCGCTTGCTTTGTGCTGTGAGGAGTGCCTTCCCGGTGTCAAAGATGCCAGCGCCAGGGGGGTGAAGGATCCCTGTAGGCTCCAGCTCAACCTCTCCATGTCCAGTGAGGTGTGCAGGTGCTGTCTTCCGCAAGGGCACTGTGCCTCCCATCGCTGGAGAGCAATCTGTGCTTTTGGCAACGGTCTTGGTGGTTTGGGGATTCGGCAAACCAGCAGGAATTGTAGCTGGGTGTGTGAACTACCCAGTTAGAGACTGCAGGGTTCTACCTGCCTTGCAGTAAAGTGTGGCACGTGAGTGGGGCTAGCTGACAAGGTGTAACAGAAATTCATCTGTACAGTTTCCAGACAGGTCTAGATTTAAACACCTGTGCAAATCCACTCCTCTCTCCTTCACAGAGAGTTGCCGCGGCAATGGCAGAGCTTCCTGTTTGGAGCCAGGGATGGAAACTGCTTAATGAAAGTGCCAGCGCCATCTTGTCAAGGGCTCTTACAGGAAAGAGAAGTAGACTTGTTGTTTGAGCCGCTGTGTTCTCTTAGTTTGTTTTTAAACAGCGTCTTACCACACAGTCATGAGTAGCTTGTAATTCATGCTGGCCTCAGATTGGTTGCAATTTTGCTGTCTCTGCCTCCAGGGTGCAGAGGTTACAGGTATGACATTGTGCTAGGTTTTCTTCTTATGGATTCTTGCCCAAGTCCCAGACTATGGCTTCATTATTCTCTATGTAGGGGGAGAGACATTGCCAAATGGTGTCTGCTAATAGTTTACCCAGAAATATCTGTAATGAAACAGTAGATGTGGCTTGCTTTATATTTACCCAGAAGAAGCAGAAAGGCCAGCATGCAGGAGATATATCAGGACATGTAGCAACCACCACAATTTATCAGGTATGCACGGATACTCAACACAGCCTTTATTTTTTAATTTAAATTTAAGTTAGAAACAAGGTTGCTTCACATGTCAATTCCAGGTCCCTCTCCCTTTCCCTCCCCTCCTCCCTCGCCCTCCCACCAGGCGCCTCCCCAATACCCCTTCATTTCCCCAGGGATGGTGAGGCCCTCCATGGGGGTGTCCATAGTCTGTCATTTCATCCAGGGCAGGGCCTAGGCCCTCCCCCAAGAGCCCAGGCTGAGAGTGCATCTCTCATTGTTGGATGGGAGTCCAAAGTCCATTTGTATACCCGGGATAAATACTGATATACTACCCAAGGCTCAATAGATTACCTAGAGTCCTCACTGACACCCACATTCAGGGGGTCTTTATCAGTCCCATGCTGGATTCCCAGGTATCAGTCTGGGATTCAAGAGCTAACCCTTGTCAGGTCAGCTGTTTCTGGGGGTTAAACCAGCCCAGTCTTAATTCCTTTGGTCATCAGTTCTTCCTCTCTGTCACTGGATTTCTTGAGTTCAGCTCAGTGCTTAGCCGTAGGAGTCTGCCTCTGCTTCCATCAGCCACTGAATGAAGGTTCTGTTTCCCAGATTCTCTGGTCATGGGATTGTAGGCTGGCACTCCCCAGATCTATGTCTAAAATCCATATATGAGAGAATACATACCATGTTTGTCTTTTTGTGACTGGGTTACCTCAATGAGGATGGTTTCTTCTAGTTCCATCTATTTGCCTGCAAATCTCAGGATTCCATTGTTTTTTCTGCTGAATAGTACTCCATTGTGTAAATGTACCACATTTTCTCTATCCACTCTTTGTTTGAGGGGTATCTAGGTTGCTTCCAAGTTCTGGCTATTACAAATAATGCTGCTATGAACATAGTGGAACAGACATCATTGTTGTATTAATGGGCATCTTTTGGATATATGCCTAAGAGTGGAGTTGCTGGGTCTTGTGGTAGGTTTATTCCCATTTTTCTGAGGAATCTCCAAACTGATGTCCAAAGTGGCTGTACAAGTTGTCACTCCTGCCAGCAGTGGAGGAGTGTTCCCCTTTCACCACAACCTCTTCATCATAAATTGTCTTTGGTGTTTTTGATTTTAGCCATTCTGACAGGAGTAAGATGGTATCTCAGAGTTGTTTTGATTTGCATTTCCCAGATGGCTAAGGATGTTGAGCACTTTCTCAAGTGCCTCTCAGCCATTTTAGACTCCTCTATTGAAAATTCTCTATTTAGTTCTGTAGCCCACTTTTTAATTGGATCCTTTGGTGTTTGGGGACTTTTTTCTTGAGTTCTCTGTAAATTTTGGAGATCAGCCCTCTGTCAGATGTGGGGTTAGTGCAAATCTTTTCCCATTCTGTGGGCTGCCTTTTTGTCTTGTTGACTGTGTCCTTTGCCTTACAGAAGCTTCTCAGTTTCAGGAGGTCCCATCTATTAATTGTTGATCTCACTGTTTGTGCTACTGGTGTTATGTTCAGGAAGCTGTCTCCTGTACCAATTCGTTCAAGGGTACCACCCACTTTCTCTTCTAAGAGGTTCAGTGTCAACACAGCCTTTTATTGTTGAATTCGGAATAGTTATTCCCATTTTTTCCAGACAACATGTCTTTGTTTAGAAAATTTTAAAGATTTTTACAATTACTAAGAAAGAGTCTCACTAAGAAAAAATCATTGTGACAATTATTATGTCAATATGACCCAATTAAGAGATATCCAAATAAACATTGTGAGGGCATTCACAGAAAAGACTAATTTCTATTAGCATATTTTATAAAATCCTGCCTAATCACTGCTATGAGGCTGAGTATTAACTTCTGAGTGCTTGGGCAGAAGGAAGTTAGATGAGCGGGAAGACCGCTGACCTCTGCACTCTGTTACACCTGCCCACCCATTTTTTCCCCTTTAGATTTACGCAGAGCCACGTCCCAGGAAGTCCTGGCTCTCTAGCTGGCAGGTGGCACTTACACCACTTCCTAGCCTAATATCCTTGCTAGCGAAACGATAACAAATCTATACTTATATCTCTAAATATGATGTGTGTTTTCTTGCTGTAACAGCCTTGGTCTGTAGTCTCTTCTGATTCTGATCTTTAGAAATTTTATAAAGATTTAACTTGATGGGCAAAGTCACACTAAACTCCTACTCCAACAAGGTCACCCTTCTAATAGTGCCAGTTCCTATGAGCCTATGGGTTCATTTTCATTCAAACTACCGTATTCTACTCTTTGACCCCATAGGCTTATAGCTATATCATAATGCAAATTACATTTAGTTCAATTTTCAAAAGTCCCTATATAGTCTACAATAGTCTCAACATTGTCTAAAAGTTCAAAGTTCAAAATCTCTTCTGCAACTCATTCAGTCTCTTAACTGTAATCACCCGTGAAACTAAAATGAAAAAGCAGATCACATACTTCCAACATATATTGGCACTGGGTATACATTAGAGTTCCAAAATGTAGGGAAGGGGGCATATCGAGGAAATAGTAGACCAACACAAAACAAAAACCAGCTGGGCAAATTCCAAACTCTGCATCTCCATGTCTGACGTCAGAGCACTCTTCATATCTCCAGCTCCTTTCAGTTATGTTGACTCCAGCACGCTTCTCTCTCTCTGGGGCTGGTTCCATTCCCTGTTGGCAGCCCTCCCCAGCCCGTCTCCCATGACTCTGGCATCTCTAAAGTCTTGGTATCTCAAAGGCAATCCAGGTTTACACAACGACCTCTCTGGGTCTCCATGCAGGGACACCTCTCATACATGCTGGTCTCAGCAGCTTTCCTTAGTCTTGGAGGGAAATTCCATAACCCATTTCTTCCATTCTTGACTCTAAAGCCAAAACCTCGTGGCTGAAGCTGCTAAGTTCTGCTGCTTGCCAAGGATGGAACATGTCCCCCTCATTCAATTACATCTTCATCAGCTTTCTGTTTTTAATGGGCTCTTCTACTGTCCATGTTTGGCTGTCCTGGAACTCACTCTGTAGACCAGACTGGCCTTTGCCTTCTGTGTGCTGAGATTAAAGGCGTGCGTTACCACACCCAGCCCTAAAATTTTCTTTAATTCCTTTTCACTTTTCTTTAATTCCTTTCCACAAATTGGATGGCTAGCTGGGTGGGATCTTGCCCTAATGTCACCACTCCCATTATTCCATTTAACACCAGGATTTTCTTTAATCTGTTTATCTCTGAACATTTCACTTCCTGGTGTCCCTCAAATTGCACATTTTGTGACATTCCTTTCTTAGCTTTCTCCTTTTCATTATATATATTCTTAAGTGTGGACACTAATAACCACATGACAGAGTCAATTCTAGGCTATTTTGAAATTTTCTCTTCCAATGCCATCCCAAAACTCTTCAATTTAGCCTCAGGTAAACTTTTCAGACAAGGGCAAAAAGCAGCCACATTCTTCACTAAAATATCATAAGAATAGTCTCTAGGCCACATAATAACATTATTCTCCTCTGAAACCTTTTGAGCCGGGTCTCCACAGTTTAAATCACCCTCAGCACCACCGTCTTCCATGTTCCTACTAACGATGGCCCTTTAAGCTCCACTTAAAGCATTCAATTACTTTTCTAATCCAAAATCACAAAGGTCACGTCCTTCCGAACTAAAGTATGGTCAGGCCACAACAATACCCTAGTTCCTGGTACCAATTTCTCCTTGGTCAGGGTTTTAGTACTGTGAAGAAACACCATAACCATAGCAACTCTTTTTTTTCTTTCTTTCTCTATTTTCTTTTCTTTTCTTTCTTTCTTTCCTTTTTCTTTTTTTTGAGACAGAGTTTCTCTGTGTGATAGCTCTGGCTGTCCTAGAACTCAATCTGTAGTTCAGGTAGATCAGTCTGGCCTTGAACTCACAGAGATCAGCCTGCCTCTACCTCCTGATTGATGGGATTAAAGGTGTGCACCACCATTGCCTGGCTGGCAACTCTTACAAAGGAAAATATTTAATTGGGGCTGGCCTAGAGCTTCAGAGGTTTATTCCATTGTCATAAAGTTGGGAAGCATGGCAGTGTGGAGGCAGACATGGTGCTAGAAGAGGGAGTTGAGAGTTCTACATTGGGATCTGCAAGCAGCAGGAAAAGAGAAAGACATACTAGGCCTGGTTTGAGCTTCTGAGAACCCAAAGTCCACCCCTAGTGACACTTCCTACAACAAGGCCACACCTCCCAATGGTGCCACTCCCCATGAGTCTATGGGGCGATTTTCATTCAAACTACCATACGTAGCTTCTGGAGGCCATGCGTTTCATCAAGAGGCACCATGCTTGATTTGACAAGATGGTTTACATGATCTTCTATTGGGTCACTATGACAAATATGTATGCCAGGAGTGTAAATACATGTAAACTGTTGTATGTCTAAGGTCAGTTTCACAGGGCTGGATGGTTAAAAGACTTCCTGTGTTTTTCATTGTCCACTCATTTCAGACTAAAGAAAGGTAAAGCGATGTTGCAGCATGAAGGAAGGATGATCTATCAGAGAGGCACAGGACATTCTGGATCTGCTCCGAGGGTCCTCCTGAAGTCCCATAGGAATTGTTCTATCCTTAGATTATGAACCATCAGTACATTTGCAAGTTGAGCTGATGTCAGGGAAACCAGAGTCCCAGTGGGTAGATATAATTTATAACCTTATTGCCTTATGGCTTAATATAGTATTCATGATAAAGCTCCAAAACAGAAACCAAGAGAATAGCAGAAACTGAGTACAAGCCATAAATCGATACTTTACATAAACAGTACAGAGAAACTAGCACCGGTTGTCTTCTGGTCCACCGGGGACCTAAGCTTATCACTATTTTAGTCTGTTTTACTCTGGTTTAGCCAAGGATTAGCATTGTAACTCAAAACATCTTCAGTGAGCCCTGGGTGTGGTGTCCAAGGACTCAGGAGGCTGAGACAGGAGGATTATGAACTCAAGGTCAGTCTTGACTGCTTTAGAGATCCTGTTATTTTTTTAAACCGAAAGCAAAGGAAGAGGATTTACTAGATTAACTAGAACTAACTGTGCTGTCTTCACATTCCTAACCTTTCATCAATTTTCTTAGCTACAAATTGGTCTTCATTATCCTCTTCCCGCATTTTGATGGGGTTTGGAGAGATAAAAGAGAAGGATAGCTACTCAGCTACTAATCATTAATGGCATTCAATGAAGCGTGCCTACTGTATTAAAGAAATGTTTTAGACATGAAAACTTCTAGCAGAACTTGCTCAAGTTTTATTGCATATATCAGCTTGATAACTTTGGGGTCTTTCACCATAAACACTATCCTTGTAAGAACAATAGAAGTAGATAGAAATCCAGGCTAGTACACAAAAGGAGTCTGGTGAGATGGAGTCTAAATGAGGCTATAGAATAAAGTCAGGATTTGTTTGACATTAAGAGGGAAGAGGTAGGGGAAGGGCTCAACCACGGAACTGCAGTGCAGGGCGCTGGTCTTAACAGAATCACAGCAAAGGGAGCCACACCCGAGGAAACGAGGCAAGACCTCAAGATTCATTAATTTAAATTCTATTATAAGACGGGCTTCGAAAAGCTAGAGTCCAATGAGGATACCAGAGAAGCCATTAGTTCTATGTGGTTGTTCACTCATTTTTCTCACTGAATAACTTTGCCCGGTACCCACTGCATGCCAAAAATTAGGTGCAGAATCTACGGGGCTGAGTGGGCAAGAAACAAAATTCATGTTCTCACAATTCATATTCTGCTAAGCACCTGAGGAAAAGCTTGCCTTGATTTCTGGCTGGTGAGCTTCCAGAATACAGCCGCTTCATTTCGTCCCCAGTAGGAGTCACATCAACGCCAGGGTCCACAGTGGGAAGGACACTGAAGGAGAAGGCTGCTATCCATAAATATGCTCTACAAAAGCATGCGTGAGCAGACAATCAAGCGGGCCATTTCACTGCCTACCTCTTCAGAACGGGCTCAAATTGCATAGCCTGTGCTGAAAATATAAATTCCTGTAGAAAATTCAGGCTCTCGAATCTTCTTTTATTGCCACGATAGAACTGTGACTCAACGTAATTGGCTGTTTCAACAATCCCACTTGACTTTGCTATTATAGACCTAGACTAGGACGAGCCAGACTGAGTAAATGTGTAAGCCTTGGCTCCACCAATAGCTGTGTTTAAAAGTAGGTGTTTAACAAAGGCTGTGCCCAAGCCTGCTGCTCAGTCATAACAGGCGAACTTAACATTTGTCGGCCTTGTCATTCAGGGTAGTGCTTACTGCAGTTAAGCTCTATGGGTTAAGAGATCCGAGCTTAAAGATAAATATCTTCTATCAGCTATAGACATGCAGCTTCCGTGCTATCTCACTTGTTGGAGTTTCCAGAAGCTGACTTGTTTATTGTATTTGGCCTTCTTTTTAATCCTAAAACAGGAGTGCTAATACATGGGGCCACACTGGCTAACAGTAAAGTTAGGAACTCTCTTGTAGCTCACTGGTGAAGAAAGGAGCCTGTATTTCCATCGCATTAAAAGACTGGCTGGTCCTTTCCTACCCTTAAAGAAATAAAATAAAATTTCATGGACTTAGCTGCCCTTTATAAGACTCTTATGCAAATTGGTAGCAGGGCTTAAGCCGCTATAAAGGAAGCTGATGGCTGTGACAAATAGGAAAATGGGAATGCTTTTGCTTATAGACGCAGTGTGACAGATCTGAAAGGTCAAACACGAAGTAACAGACTTTGTAGAAAGGCTAGGCGGGCGTCTGAAGTCTGCACAGTGAGCAGAGTGACATCAGAGAAGAAAATCAAAGTAGAGAAAGTCAAAGAAATATACTGGGGACTTAGAGGCAAAACTGGGGATAACAGAAAAATGTGATAATCAGACTATGAAGAATGGAAAATGAAGGCAGCAGTTGAGAAACCACACACCCATGCCAACTGGGTCCTTCCCCCTTTCTGACGCTCTCCACCTGGCTCAACTCAACACCGGCTCCTTGTCATAAGAGCCTGTGGTTTTGTTTTTGCCTATATATTCCACACATCTATCTTTTGATGAATGCCCTAACCCAACTTCAGGAATGTAGATCTCATTTTCAAAGGACATATTTAAATCGTATTTTGGAGAGCAATGATACATTTTTTAAGCAAAAAAAAAAAAAAAGCACAAGCAAATCACACAGTTGCTGACTCTCAGAGTCCTTGGCTCATTTTTCATTTGTTTCCATTACAGAACCTAATTAAACAATAATTCCTGCACATTTCATTGTAAGAAAGACCATGCAGAATATGCCAAGGTTAATTATTGGACAATTGAGTCTGGCAATGAATGAAGAACGTAATTGGGTTCATATGCAGCAGATAGTGTGATTTTGAGCTTTGTGTGATGTGTGAAGTCACATCAGAAATGCATATGTCTACAAGTGACCAGCAGGGTGCAAAACTCTGCATGTAGTATTGATGGCTGGGCTCCAGGTACACCTGCTGTTTTCCAGGGCGGTAGCTTTGCAGTCCTGTGTGGGTGCTGGGCCGAAGTCATTTTCAGATAATTGGCCACCAAAAGCACTACAAGAACTATGGCAAAGTCCCCATTTGGAATCAAATAAATTGGGCTTAGTTTTGTAGCTTTTGGTTTTCTTGTCCTCGATCTTTATAGAATGGAAAAGCTTGGTTCAATGATCTTTAAATGTTTTTCTTACATCAGAATTCTGTGGCATTTCTAAATTTTATCATTATTATTTTTTTCTTTCCAATTAATTTTTTTCCTTGTACTGGATAATTTTATACCAACTTGACACAAGCTAAAGTTATTGAAGAAGAAGGAACTACAGTTAAGTAAAAGCCTCCATAAAAGCAGGTTGTGGGGCATTTTCTTAATTAGAAATTGATAGGGGAGGGCCCAGTCCTTTGCAAGTGGTACCATCTCTGGGCTGGCGGCCCTGGATTCTGTAAGAAAGCAGACTGAGCAGGCCATGTTGAGAAAGTCAGTAAGCAGCACTCCTCCGTGGCCCCTGAATCAGCTCCTGCTTCCAGGCCCCTGTATCAGCTCCTGCTTCCAGGCTCCTGCTCTGTTTGAATTCCTCTTCTTGCTTTCCTCAGGGATGGACTGCCCTTGGTCATTGTGTTTCATTACAGCAGTGGTCACCCTAAGGAAGACAGAAATCGGTATCAGAATTGTAGCACTGTAACAGACCTGACCATGTGGTTTGGGGAAGGATAGTGGAAGGACTTTGGAACTTTGGGCTAGAAAAGTCATTGATTTAAATATTGCGTGTTAAGAGCTCAGTGGGCTGTTTTGTAGGAGCATGTAAGATTAGAATGTTGAGAACAATGTAGATGATGGAGGTCTGGCTTGTGAGGTTTCAGAGGGAAGCCATGACTCTACATTGACCATTCGTGTGAGGAATCCGTGGTGTCTGGTCAGCTGGGCCTGAAGAATCAGCTATGATTAACAAGAGACTAGCATGATTGAAGTCTTCTGGAAACTGTTTCCTCAGAATCTGCACTCAGCAGCTGTGCTCCAGAGGCCGTCACAATTGTACCTGGGTGTTGTCAGCTGAATTCAGCAATCTAAGGGTTACCCAGGTGGTACTGGTTTTGAAAGCATGAGTGGGAACACAGAACAGCTGAAACTTGGCACTGGGAGAGGCTGGGAGAGGTGCAGGGAGTCTGGGAGGGGCTGCTGTTTGAAAGTGCAGGCTAGGTGCAGCAGAGACCCTAGCGTTTTGGAGATGCCAATGTCTTGGTATGGCCACCAAGAACAGCAGCAGCCATGGAGTGGAACCGGTTGACTCCTAGAAGACAAGCTGTGTGTGCTGAAGAAGGCAGAGCCAGAGAAGTGACCCAGGCCCTTTGGAGGAGCCCAAAAGATTATGAATAAATCCCAGATGTTGAACATTGAGTGGTTTACACTGTTGGGGGTTTGGTTTTGCTTTGATCTGTTTGTGACTATGCCCTGGTACTTCCTTCTTGGAGTAAAGAAGTATTTAGCTTCTTTTCTTTTCTTTCCTTTTCTGTTTCCCCTTTTAATTTTTATTTTACAGGAGCCGTTAGTTGAGATACCGAATTTTTAAGAGATTTTTTTAAGCTTTAAGAGAGACTTTGAATTTTTAAAGAGACTGAATTTTAAAGTGTCTGAATTGTAAAGAATGTGGGACTTGTAAAGTCTATAGAACATTTTATATTGTGATGTTGATATTAACGTGGGCTCTTGGGGACAAACGAGAAAGAAAAGGTTGTGGCTTAACAGTGGGAGTTTGTGTGCCAAGTTGACCAGGAGTCAGTCGCGCTGGGTAGTCTCACTCGCCACAAGCCATAGTCATTTGAGAAGAGGGAACTTCAATTAAGAAAATGTCTAGATAAATAAGATCAGGATGTAGGCGAGCATGTAGGGTGTTTTCTTAATTAGCACCTGGTGGGGGAGGGTCCAGCCCATTGTGGGTGATGCCATCATGGTCTAGAAGTTCTGGATTCCATAAGAAAGCAGGCTGAGTATGCCATGGGGAGCAAGCCATGGCTGGAGAAACTGCAGAAATCGTTGACCTGACCTAGTGAGAGCAGAGAGACCTTAGTCGTAAAGCTGGGGAACCAGCATTGGATTGAATGAAGCCCTCTGAATGTGGGTCCCAGCTAGGAGGCCAGGGCAGTCTATGGAACCTCTACTAGTGGAACCAGTGTTTATTCCTAGGTCACAAACGGACTTTGGGAGCCCATTCTCCATGGAGGGAGACTATTGCAGCCCAGAAATGGAAAGGAGGACCTGGGCCCTCCCCCAAATGATGTGATGGACTTTGATGATTCCCGTGGAGAGCCTCACTATCCTTGTGGAGTGGGTGGGGCATGGGTTGGGGAGTCGGTGGGGAGCATGGGAGGATGGGAGGATGAGGGAATTGGGGGATGGATATGCAAATAAGAGTGTTTCTAAAATAATAATAATAATAAAAAGAACAGGACAGACAGATCAGAGCAAGGCAGTGGCCACAGTCACACACAGCTGACTGGAGCTTTGTGTTTGGGCTTCTAAGATGTTCGGCTTTAATCATCTTGCTACAACTGAATTTCAATTAAGAAATGACAATGCAATAGACAAGTGATCAAAGAACAATTGTTCTGGCAATGAGAGGCTTCATCTACTTTTTTTCAAGAACATTTTGTAAATGTACATTTTACTGAGTGGTCACAGATGGCCATTGGGAATGGACAGACCAGATAGAAAGAATTGAATGCATTTCTATATTTCATGAATCAGTGAGGGATTTGTGTTGTTGTGTTTGATGGAGAGTTCAAAAGTAGCAGTTGCTTAAGCAAGATGGAAATAAATTCCTCTCCCTTGGGGAAAACCCTGGAATAGACAGACAATTGTGTAAATTAACTCTCTCTCACACACACATATGAGTGTGTGCCTGTGTCCATGGTTCCCTCATGTGTGGTGCAGGCATGTGAGTTTGAAGGTACATATGCAGAGGTGACAGTAAGATTTCTCTGTTGCTTCCCACAATACTGTCTTAAGACAGGGTCTCTCACGCAAACAGATCCTTTCTCTTTAGATCAGGCTAGCTTGTCTCTTTAGACCAGGCTAGTTGGCATCAAGCATCAGGGCTATGCTGACTTTGTCCTGCAACACTGAGATTACAAACATTTGCAGCCATGCTCAGCTTTTTGCTTCAGAGCTGGGGATTTGAACTCAAATTCTCTTATACACGCAGCCATCTCCGAAGCCCTGACTTTTTTTAAAACAGGATTTATCTAGGTTTATGTGTTATCATATCTGACATTCATTCCAAGATCCTTTCATCTCTAAGACAGCTTAGTGCAGCTATGGCCATGATATCTTCATCCCAGATAATGAGAAGGAGAGGAGAAGAAGGCATTTCCCTCTTAGTGCATTTTCTGAAAGATGTGATTCCCTGGCCAGAACTTTGTAACGTGTCACTAAAGAATTATACTAAGCTAGAGAATGCTATTGCTTGGAGTAAGCATGTGTTCAGCTAAAAGTTAGAGGTTCTAGTAGGAAGGTGGATGACAGAAAAATGCTGGGTGATACTGCTTACCAACTGGGTAGAAGTCTGTAGCTGCAAATTGTGCCTGCTCATCCTCTGCCCAACCCACTCAGCATGTAGACACTTTGTCTCTGCGCTTGAGTTTGTAGCTTCATAAATTTCCCTGGACAATTGGAAAGAGAACATTGAATTTATTAATTATTAATAATTAGCAATATTCTGTCTGCATGTATACTTGCAGGCCAGAAGAGTGGGCATTAGATCTCATTACAGATACTTGTGAGCCACCGTGTGGTTGCTGGGAATTGAACTCAGGACCTCTGGAAGAACAGCCAGTGCTCTTAACCACTGGACCACCTCTCCAGCCCCCAACACTGAATTTGTCTTCTTGTCTAGTGTCTTTATAATCCTATTATCATCATCATCTCCTAAGTGCCTCATAAAGATCTTACTTTGTTTTCGTTTTCCTTACATTTAACATATTTTTGCTTTATTAGTGCTGGTACTACATTTTTTTTTGATTCGCAGATTTTTAAGTATTTTTTTATTGTGCCCTTTAGAAACAGTATGTCATGCATTGTTTAAGATTATGTAAATTAACTTTTAAGACAGCTCCATTTCATTGACCCTTTCATCTATAACAAGTTTACTTGTATTTTATAACTAAGAGCATTTTCATAGATAGCTCATGAGTACATACTGTAGTCCTCAAATTCTTTAGCTTTGAAAATTGCTAACTGTCAGCAAAGGTTTGGTGTTATGCCTTGTTTCTCTGCTAAGTTTGCTGAATGTCTCTCTGTATTCTACTGTTAATCTTGCTACGAATAATTTGAAGCCAACTTAATTTTCTCTCTTTAAACTGAGTTGATTTTTTGTGTATTCCTAGAACAAGCCATATATATAATTAACTAACTATATGCACAATATATAATATGTAACATATATTATATTATATTATATTATATTATACACTAAATATATTATAATTAACTTACTGCCTGGGGATCCTGTCTAATTTTGTATTTGCCTCAGTCTTTCCACTTTAGCATTTGAAATTTTCTATTCTGTTATATAGATAGTTGAATTATAATAAACCTGGATTAATTTGATAGACATCCCCTCCATGCTTCCAGCCTCCTCCTTGAAATCTATTAGCTATCCCCACACAGACAGCAGCGTTAAACATGTAGTTAAATCTAAGGTTTGATTAGCAACAATCTGTTTTACTCTTTTTGGTTATTTCTTCCTGTAACACAGTAACAGCCCCCTATGTATGTGTTCAGCATGCAGGGAATGTGCTCCGAATGCAAGTTCACACAAGTCAGGGGTCTCCGGCTCCACTGCCTCTGGAGGTGGCTTGGGAGGAAGATGCTGCTGGTATGTGTCCTGCCCTTCAGTGTGCCAACCACTTTTCTGAGGTCTGTGTCAGGACCTTCCACCTACACAGACACTGTAAGGAGAGAATTCTTCTTGCCAATAGCTCAGAGAAGTAAGCAAGGAAGTCCTCCTGGGCAAACAGAGTCACTGGCTGTACCAGGTGGGCATCTGAGGACTCAGACTCTGGAGCTTCTAGCCAATGCTGCTGCTTTGCCTTCGAGATTTTGTCTATGTTTTGGCTCTGCAGGTTGGTTGCTGATCTCACCTTCACACTTCCTGTAGCTCTCTGCAAAGGTGGCACGTGCGTCTGGCCCTTGTCCAGCTCTGCCTTGTCACCACCCTGGGAGGTTGGCAGAGCTCAGAGGTGTGCATCTGGTTTCCAGTGTCCTCAGCTCACAGCAGGACTCATGGAGGGGCTTGGTGGTGCTGTGTCACTTATTCCTGGGGAGCTCTTTGGTGCCCAGGCTCTCACAGAAGTCTCTCTTCTGTCCACACCCTTCCTCGATGTACTCGTAAATGTGATAATTGTCCTGGCAACTTCTGGTTGGGGGTGTTGTTTTCTTTTTTTAAACACAACCAAGCATTATTTATTATAATATCCTCTTTTTGTTTCTTTGTATTCCAGTGAGCAAAACTGAAAGAGAAACACACTTCTGCATATTTATTTCAATCCTGTTTTAGCCTCTTGCCGTCCTTTGGGTGGCTGACATGCTCTCCTGTACAAAGAACTGATCTAGTGTTCTTCTTTTCATCTGAACTCTCCTTCGTCCCTCTGCTCCACCCCCCCTGTGCAATCAGAGCAGGGAAGCAAATGTGTGGTTTAGCATGAGGTGAGCTGTAGATGTTTGTGGTTTGGCAGTAAAGAACTTGGTGATTTCGTGTTGAAACAGGGTAAGAAATAAAAAGCAGAGACTTCACTGAGCTGGTCCTAAGTAACGCTTCTTGAGCTCTGCCAGCTGAAGTAGGCTTTCCCCATCTTTACATCTCAGTTCCAGTTGATTACCTTGCAATTCTGTTGTTCCCTAAATAAGACAGAGATCCAGGGAGCTACATGAATGGACTCACAGTATTCCTTGCATGACATTGAACTATGATTGATTATGTAGGGGGGGGGATTCTAAATGAGAAAAGGTTCCTGTTCATCCAACTGCTCTGATACCATCATTCAAAAAGCATATAAACTGTTTATCATTGCTAAACAGTTATGGGTTTATTTCTAAATACAATGGGACACAGATTTTAGAAAATTACTTCACGTGTGAAAATCGTGGGCTGCATTCCAGGATAGACCATATTTCTTCCAAATTATGCGGAGGTTACAAACACTGAACATTTACCATAGGTGAAATAAGAGCCAACTCCAGGACTTTGAATAGTGACATATTCTGATTTAATAAGATCATTCTGGATACTGAGTACAGAAAAGATGGAGTTTGAAGACTGGGGCATTCGCTGGGAGGCCACTGCCGCAATTAACATAAAAAAAATGATGCAAGTGTGGACCAGGGTGGTGGCAGTGAGGTGGGTGACAAAAGGTGACATTAGTAATCCCTGTGTGAGACAGCACTTGCTGGCAGGCAGGATGAGGATGTGAGAGGAGGGAGAGGGTCCAGGTGAGACCAAGCTCTTCGTTCTGACCAGCTCCCACCGCAGGCTTGACGAACGGATAAGGAAGATTTAGGCAGTAGCGGTGCTTCAGCCTGGACGCGCTTTCCCTCAGGTACATAACAGACACACAAAGAGAGATGCTGAATAGGCAGTCCAGACACAGGGCTTTGCAGCTCACTGGAGAAGTTTGGACTCTGGCAATATCGCTTGGGAGTCACTGACATCTACATGGCACTTAATGCTTCAGGTCTGGATAAGGTCACAGCCAGGGATAAAGGGTGTGATGGCTAACATTGATTACCACCGTCTTCGTCACCGTTCTGTTGTTGTGAAGAGACACCATGACTAGGCCAAACAAAACGTTTAATTGGAGGCTTGCTTACAGTTTTAGAGGGTCATCTATGATCACCACCGTGGGAAGTAGATAGACGTGGAACTGGAGAGTTTTACATCCTAATCGATAGGCAGGGGGAGAGAGAGAGAGAGAGAGAGAGAGAGAGAGAGAGAGAGAGAGACACAGACAGAGACAGAGACAGACAGAGACAGAGACAGACAGAGACAGAGAGACAGAGAGACAGAGAGACAGAGAGACAGAGAGACAGAGAGAGACAGAGAGAGACAGAGAGGGACAGAGAGACAGAGAGAGAGACAGAGAGAGAGGCTGGGGGGCAGAGACAGAGAGAGAGAGACAGAGAGAGAGACAGAGAGAGAGAGAGAGGCTGGGGGCAGAGACAGAGAGATGGGCTTTCAAAAATCTCAGAGCCCACCCCCAGTGACACACCTCCTCCGACAGGTTCACTTCCTCCATCAGCCATACATCCTAGTCCTTCCCAAACAGGTCCACTGAGGACCAAGCAGTCAAACATGTGAGTCTATGGGTGTCATTCTCATCCAAGCCACCACAGCCACCTAGGATTCAAACCTCTGGGAGTGTCTGTGAGACAGTTTGAAGACTGGGTTAACCGAGGTGGGAAGGGACACCGTGGACGTGTGCAATACACCATCCGTGGACTGGAGAGAATGGAAAAGGAAGGAAGGCCACGAGCAGCAGTGTTCATCTCTATTGGCTCTTGTCTGTGGACACAGCATGATCAGTTGACTCAACCTCCTGCCTCCAGGATTTCCCTGTAACGATAGACAGCCTCCCCAAACTGTGAGCCGAAAGAAAACCTTCCTACCTTAGGTTTTTCCTTTGTCAAAACAATGAGAAAAGTAACTAATATAATAGGTAGGTAAGAAAAGTTTGAGAATTAAGCACGAGGTTGGAGGCCTCAGGAAGACCTGGTTATGGTGTGTGTGTGTGTGTGTGTGTGTGTGTGTGTGTGTGTGTGTGTGTGTGCCCCTCTGTGGGCATGTGTGTGTTGAGACAGGGTCTTGCTATGCAACTGGGGCTGGCCTTGAGTTGCTATCTTCCTGCTATAGCTTTTTAGTGGCTAGGATTACAGATGTGCCATGGTGATACACATTTGTTTGTTTGCTTTTCAAATGAGTGTCTTCTCCTTAAGGAATTTTAAGCACCACAGACAATTATCTCTCTTGCTCAACAGACTATTAATCACTCAGCTTAATAAACCCTTGCAAATACTTGTGGGCAAGTAAATTCTCTAAAGATGACCAACTTTCAACCTTTGTCTCCAAGATACTTCTGAATGCCTGCATTATATTAAAAAAAAAGCCAGAGAGAATTCCCCTCCTGGTTTTACCTCATTCACCACCAAATCTTAAACTACGACAATGGATTAAACTCTAATCCCTGTTTTGAGATCTAGATGAGATGAAGTTGGAGTTTGTTACACTTGGAGAGCAAACAGATGAATGAACACTTAGGATGCCCTTGGATGAAGGTAGTGATGATAGTGACGATGTCTCTGTGAGGACACAAGTGAGTCCGGTGGACCTAGGAACGAGGGCAAGGTGACTCACAGCGGTGAGAACAGTTCCCTAGGGGCAGATGAGGAGACACACGGATGTGTACATAGGTATTCAGCGATTCTTCTTGGAGTTGCTCGTGCCACGTCTGACCACATTTCGTAGCACGTGTCCACGCACGTATCCAACCGGAATGTATTCTGAAGCAAAGGAGAATGAGAAGTCTCACCACCAGTCACACCACTTTGCAGGCCCTAAGGTCAAATTGTACCACCAAAGTCACCGGAGGACATTGTATTGCTATAAGTAATCACTAGGAAATTGCTTGTTTGATACATTGTGTGATTCCTCTCCGACGCTGGTTCTTCAGCTATAAGTCAGGGATAAGAAGAACACCATTTCAAAGGGTCGTTATGAGCACTGAGGTATTTAGAACAGCACCTGGCGTGAGTTAAAACATTAAAGACATCGATTTTTTTTTTTACTGTGAACTCTTCTCCAAGCTTCCTGTCTTCTCTTTCTTCACTGAGAAAAGCCCTTCCTCCTCTGTTATTCATCCTCCTCATGTGAAACACAGTCCCCTTGGCTTCACAGTTCATTTGTTTTAAATGAACCTACAAGTTTCGTAAACTGACAAGTACTACTCATAAATTTCACCCTGGAATTCAGCGGAGTGCCTATGTATAGTAGAAGCCCAACATAGTTCACATTCAAGAAGTAACAAATGAAAAGGAAATGAACTTATTATTTCAAAGGTCTTTACTGGGGGAAAAGCAATATTCAGGCTTGTAAATACCTCTCCTCTTTCCTCCTAAACTCACACTCTTACTTGGTATCTTATCTTCTAAACAGTGTAAAACGCTGAAAAAGGAAGCATGCTTGGTCTTGATATTTTAGTGCACACAGATATGACCTCTTTAATAATGAACCTCACTGAACATTGGCTCTCTGGAGGGTGAGAGATGGCTCAGTGTTTAAGAACACTTGCTGCTTTTGTAGAGGATCTGGGTTCAGGTCCCAGCTAAGAGCCTAGCTGTCTCAACGTTATTGGAATGTTGTTAAACACATAGGATCAGTTCCTACCACAAACTCTCTGATCCCGAAATTTTTAAAGATCTCAGGATTCTTGTGCAGGCTGCAATGTGAAAGGCGGTGTTCAAATGCTGCCAGAGGATGCCAGGTAAGCTCAGGTGTTTCTCCTTTCTCAGACCAAGGGAACACGGCTTGCTTAGCATTATCGTTTGCATGGTTTTGTCTGTTTTGGTTTGTCTACTATGAAAGAGAAATACTTGCTCTGAATCGTTGTAATGTTCACATATTGTGGCGAGTGCTAGGTTAATTATGATTGAGGAATACTCTGGGAAGTTTACAGTAAATTTAAGCAGTGCACACTGATGTTATTAATATTGTTGTCACTGTTCATGCAAAGTCTACCCAAGAATGGGACCTGGAGGTTGTGGATATCATCTTGGGAGGTTGTATGGGGTCATTTTCCAACACTAATGAGACACATAGCAGCATTTTTCTCTGAGCAGCCCTCTGGACCATGGGTTTCATGTCATGTAAAATCAAGTTACTTTTGTCAGTTACTTGATCTCCTTGCTATAGAAGACTTGATATAGATCCTGTGAAAGATACCAATAGCTTGACTTTGTGTGTTTTCATAAAGCGAGCTCTCCTCTTTATCCTGTGTAAGGACCTTAAGAACATTTTTTAAAGTTATTCATGAAGTGTGTCCCCTGCTGCAAGCATCTTTCCTGTGAAGACGCAGCAGTGATACATGGCACCTTCGATGATTCAGGGAGGAGAAGGGGTGTGTCACGCTAGCTCACACCTGAGTGATGAACACACTGGGAGCCAGTAGAACCTCGTCAAAGAATGATTTGATGCTATGTTAAACTTTCCATCTCAGGAACATCAAATAGCTTGTCTTTCTGGAAAAGTCTTATTTTATGATCTGCCTTGAAGCTCCACATAGAAGGAAGTCTCCCATCATCCCTCACGATGAGTAATGCAGCTCAGCACTGACTATGTTAGAGCAGGGTTATGTGGGGGATTTCTTTCCTACGTGAAAACTACCTAGAAGAGTCTCCACAACTCCAAGCTGACATGGATTGTAGGAACAGCATCGTGTAGAGTGATCATAGGTATGTCTGTAAATGTAGATTCTATCCAAGAGCCACCAGCACGGGTTTGACTGTAAAAACTGCTGTGCTGTACTAAGTGGTCATACATTTCTGGGCTCCTGAGGTTGCAATGTTCATTTTGTTTTACTCATAGATAAAAAAGCCATTAAAGATTCATTGGATAATAGATTCATAAGCAAGTGGTAGCATTCAATATTATCTATCAAGTGAAAAGAAACATGCCAATTTTATCTCATATTTTTGTGGCTTCTGTAGCATATTTCCTTGAAAATGTATCAAGCAAACATAAACGAGACACATTTACCAGGGAGGAACTGCTGCATCCTTTTAGCAATCACAGCAGTTTGCACAGCTATTTTAACTTGCTTTGATGGATTAATTGGTACTTATAGCCAAGATTTCTTGGGTAGTTTATTATTTGGCAATATTATCATGAACAATATATGGAAAACATCTTTGTGCTGTGACAGAGACTGGAAATTAATGATGAAATAAGCGACTGGATGTATTTCTGTCTTAGTGTTTCTTATTTCTGTGTTTACCAGAAATATTTCTACAGTCTTTTTAATGATACTGCTAATAGTATATTCTTATGAGGCCAAATTTCTTGTGCTTACACCTTTCTGTATTGTTATATCTCTGTGGTTACTGATCTGTCACTGTACCTCAAAGACATCTTGTTTTCTTTGTTTTTTCCCCTTTTTTGAGATAGGTTTCATGTAGTCCTGGCTATCCTCAAACTTGTGATGTGTCAAAGGAGGACCTTGACTCCTGATTCTTCTGCCTTCCCTCACAAACACAGGGATGAGACCAGAAATCTCTATCCCACCCAGTCCTACAGTCATTCAGTCCCAAATAAACACACAGAGGCTTATATTAATTATAAACTGCTTGGCCTATTGCTTAGTCTTATTACTGATAATCTCTTACAACTTAAATTAACCCATAATTACTATCTATGTTTAGCCACCTGGCTTGGTACCTTTCTCAGTAAGACATTCTCTTCTTGCTTCCTTTGCTTCTGGCTGGCAACTCACTCTCTGCCTTCTGATTCCCAGAATTCTCCTAGTCTGGTAGCTCTGCCTATGCTTCCAATCAGCGTTTTATTAAGCCAGTATGAGTGACAAATCTTTACAGTGTACAAGAGCATTGTCCCACATCACTGTAATACAAGGGTACATACCACAGTGTTGTCTATGTTATCCAAATGGCATAACATAAGAATGACACACTAACGAAGGTTTAAAGACGTTTTCTTGCTAAAAAGTACTGTCAGTGATAAATGAACAAAAAATAATGTCCAGAACAAGAAAAAAATAACAAAATTGAAGGGTGTTCACTTTATAACTTGAAATTTAACCATGATGACATTGTACTAACATAAGGATAGATATAGAAAAGTGCAAGAAACCCAGGGTGTGGAGGTAAATCCTAATGTTTATAGTCAAATTAATATCCTTCAAAGGAATTATGACAAATTCAATAAAGAAAAAAGGCGTCTACTTTCGACAGACAATTCTGGGACATGCAAAAATATAAACCAAATATAGACTAGATTCCCAACGCACAGACATGAAGAGTGAAACAGAGGTGGATATGAGAACTCCGAAGACTTTTCAACATAATGCTGGGACATGGGAAAAATATAGACGTAGACTCCCTACTGCACAGACACACAGGGTGACTCAGACATGGAGATGACAAGTCCAAAGACTTTTCAACATAATGCTGGGACATGGG
This sequence comes from Mesocricetus auratus, assembly GCF_017639785.1. Lineage (NCBI taxonomy): Eukaryota > Metazoa > Chordata > Mammalia > Rodentia > Cricetidae > Mesocricetus > Mesocricetus auratus. The sequence continues at coordinate 7,962,892 of NW_024429218.1, forward strand.
AAAATATAGATGTAGACTCCCTACTGCACAGACACACGGGGTGACCTAGACATGGAGATGACAAGTCCAAAGACTTTTCAACATAATGCTGGGACATGAGAAAATATAGATGTAGACTCCCTACTGCACAGACACACAGGGTGACCTAGACATGGAGATGACAAGTCCAAAGACTTTTCAACATAATGCTGGGACATGGGAAAATATAGATGTAGACTCCCTACTGCACAGACACACGGGGTGACCTAGACATGGGAGATGAGAAGTCCAAAGACTTTTCAACATAATGCTGGGACATGGGAAAATGTAGTCCTAGATTCTCTACTGCACAGATACACAGGGTGACCCAGACATGGACATGAGAAGTCCAAAGATTTTTGACAGAAAATATAAGAAGAAATCATTAGGAGTGTGGGCAAGGGAGAGATTTATTAGCCATGACAATAAAAAGCTTGATTTTTCGATAGTATAAAAGTTTAATAGATTGAACTTCATCAAATTTCAATACATTTATGCTTCCAGAAACACCACCATAAAAATCAAAAGGCAAGCCAGAGAAAGGGAGAAAATGTTTGCAAATCAGAGCTCTAAGAGAGGGCGTGTATTCTGAATACACAAGCAGCTCTTACATCCCTAAATGAAATACTGGCGAGACATCTCACCCAAGAGGGTATATGAGTGAGTGATTAGCACATGGGACAGTGCTCAGCATCATTTGTAGCAGGGAAAGTAAAGCATGGATGGACATATTCAGAAAGCCTGACAGTAAAAAATGTGGCAGATCAGCAAACCTCATACATTTTTTGGTGAGGATGTAAAATAGCATGGTCAATTTGAATGTTTTCAGTTAAACATATCTGTACATCCTAGCACCTCCATACCTTCATATCTGCTCAAAACGAATAAAAACACAAACCCCAAATGAAAAAGCACATAAATGCTCATTGCATCATTATCCATAGTAATCCAAAGATGTACATTCATAATGATAGAAACTGTCAGAAAACACATTTACTGCAGTAAAAAATAGAACACTGGTTGTGATGAGAGCCGTGGGCTCCAGGTAGGGATCTACAGATAGTGGGCACATAGGACATGACTTGTGTGATGAAGGTTTTCTAAAACTGGATCATAATGATGGTTGTAAAACTCTAAAATCGTTAAAAGTCAAATTGCCTGAATTTGATGCAAACATGACAGGTGAATGATTTAAACAAGTAAGATCCAGGTTTATGCATGGCGTTGATAATTGCTAGGGCACCGCTGAACAGCTTTCATGGACTTTTGCTATTTCTCTTCCTGGTGGTCCTCGGTTTCCTTCAGAGCAAAACCTCTGTTCAGTGATGAGCTATATCTGCAGGACACAGCAGTGGGCCCAGGACAGGTGGGACCCATGGAGCTGGAGGAGGGAGAGACCTTCTAAAACAATCCTAATTATTGTACTCCAACTGATGGTCTCCTCGACCCTCCCTCACCTAGCTCCCAGTACGCTCTGTCTCACGGGTAAGCGCTCGCAGGAAGAGTCAACATAATCTGGCAGAATGGGTTCGGGCAGGGCCAGGCCCCTCTCCAAATCTGTGTTTTTCACCCCTGGATTTCGTTAAGGTATTTATTCATTTTCTCTTTGAGGACCTCTGCCGCCTTCATACGGTTGGTTTTAAGGTCTTTTTCTTGTGCTTCAGCTGTGTTGGAATATTCAAAGCCTGCTGTGGTTAAGGCAGCTGGATTCCAGTGGAGACTTACTGCCCTGGCTATTATTGATTGTGCTTTTAAGCTAGTGTCTTGCTTGGCATCTGGGTTTGAAATGAGTATAGGTCTCTGAGCTGATTTCTGGTTTTGTCTTTGCTGGGTGGGTGTGTTGCCCCTTGTTGGTTTGTGCTTCCTTTCTGGATTTTCAGAGAGTGGGGTAGCTGTGTGTTGCCTGTTTTCCGGGCCTGCTCATCTGGTGTGCTAACAGGGAATGCTTGCTGGTGTAGGAAGCTTGGGTACTGGAATGAGTTATGGGGAGGGAATGTTGCTTTGTGATTCATTGGGGATGGGGTCAGAGGGGAAAGGGAGTCCACAGCAGTTTTCCTGCTACAGAGCTGATAATGAGACTGGGGCGGGGGGAGGAGGGGGGGGGAGGCTGAATCTCAGGAATAGCGGGAGGGGGTGGTCCTGCCCGCTAGTTGCCCTGGTAGGCGCTGTTCTGGGGTAAGCAGGGGGTGCCTGCTGGAGTTGGGGTCTGGGACAAAGTAACATGTTAGAGGAAGGTCAAAAGGGGGAGGAAGATCAGTGGGATCCACAGGAGAGAGCATGGGGCAGGGAAGGCTGTCACGTGTTCGGCCCCAGAGCTGAGAAGCAGACTAGCGGATGAGATCTGGGGGAGCAGAGAAAAGAGAATGTCTGCGGGCAGCCTGCCTGGTTTTCTGACAGGCATGGCTTGTGGGTTAGCTGGGGGGGTTCCTTCTGGAGCTGGGGGCTGGGATACAGTGACCAAGTGAGGGGCGGGGGCTGGTCAGGAAGGGGTGGTGTGTGGGATCTGCAAGTGATGTGGGTAAGGGAGAGCATGCTGCCCCTGGTGGAGCTCTGTGGGAATTGGATTTGGAGGGGAAGAGGGAGGGAGCTGTGGGTATTTTCAGTTAGCTTCCCTGTTTCCTTGTTCTGCTTAACTGGTATGTTCCCCTGAATGCCTGCTGGTGTTGGAGGCTGGGATACTGGTATGGGGTGGGGGAAGGGAAATTGGTGAAGAAATTTGCGCTCTGCTGGAGATGGAGCCAGAGAGCTTTCTTGCTACCAAGCTGTTGGGGGATGTCCGTCTGTATATATATTTCTCTTATTGGTTGATGAATAAAATACTGATTGGCCAATAACCAGGCAGAAAGTATAGGAGGGGCAACCAGACCGGGAGAAGGCTGGGTAAGAAGGAAGAAGAGAGGCAGCAGACAGATGCCATTCCGCCCAACGAGTAACATGCTGGATTATGGGTAAATCACAGCCTTGTGACAATACATGGTTTAAAAGAAATGGGTTAATAATTAAGACAGAACTACTTAATAAAATACCCTAGCCATTGTCCAACAATTTTATAATTAATATAGTGTGTGTGTGTTTATTTGAGGCAAAATGGATATGGGACCACGCAGGACAGAAATCTCCATCTTCACTAAGCTGGGGATGAGACTGGGGGGCATGTTGTTGGTTCTTAGGAGCAGTAGGAGAGGTGTGGGTCTGCCCTCAACCTACTTGCTGCCCTGGGAGGAACTGCCCTTGGGTTAGCAGGGGGTACCTGCTTGGAATGGGATCTACAATAAAGCAACAAACGAGGTGGGGGGTGGGGGGAATGGGGTGGGGGTGGGAAGAGGCAGTTAGAAGGGGAAGATTCATAAGAGCTGAATGGGCAGGTAAGGTTGCCACCGGTGTTCGGCTGCAGAATTGGGCATGAGACTGGGGGATTGGATCTGGGGGAATAGAGAACTGCTCTTATTTACTTAAAGAATCTATTTTCGAAAAAACAAAGGAATCTATTTTTGTAGAATTGTTTTAGTATTACAACAACACTGAGAGGCAATTGCAGAGATTTTTTTCACATATGCCATTCCCATGTACATTAGCATCCCTCACCAGAGCAGTACAGGCTTACTATCAATGAATGTACATCAACACATCATAACCACCTAAATTCACCACTTGGCTTAAGTTCTGTGTCCTGCCTACTCACTGCTTTCTTTCCACACCCTTAACCTACAGTAGCTACTAATTTTTTCAGCTGTTTCCATAGTTTTGCCATTTCTAGAATGTGGTATAGTCACCGTCATGCAATATAAAAAGTGTGCACCTTTCCCCAATCAGCGTTGTTCACTTGGCAACAACTTCCTAAGGATCCTTCATGTCTTCATAAGAGCTAATAGCTGACTTCTCTTCAGCACTAATAGCCTACTCACTAGATGTACCAACTGGACTCTATTCACCTATTAAACGACATCTTTGTTGCTTCTAATATATATGTATGTTAGGAAAACTACTGAGTAATTAAATCAAAAATGCTGAATAAACATAAACACACCTGTAATCAGATTTTTCTTTAGGTCACCAGCCCACAGAAACTTCTTCTTCTTCTGGGCATTTCCCTCATGCCAGATTTCTCTTCAAACCTATAATGGCTCCCTCTATTAAGGCATCTTTTTTCTTGTTCTCCTTCCCTATTCTGTCAAACTGATCTTCCTGATCCCTCATGTTCTCCTCCCCTCCCCTTTTCTCCTCCTCTTTCTCCTATCTTCCTCCCCCTCCTCCCGTGCTCCCAATTTCCCCAGGAGATCTTGTCCCTTTCTCCTTCTCCAGGGGACCATGTAAGTCTCTCTTAGGGTCCTCCTTGTTTCCTAGCTTCTCTGGGGTTGAGGATTACAGGCTGGTAATCTTTTGCTCTATGTCTAATATCGTGTCTGTTTCTGCGCCTTTCTATCTCCAGCTCACATAAGCTACCCAGAACAATGGCTAATCTCAGGTCTTTCCATAGAGTTTTTTTTTTTTGTTTTTATGGGTTGTAGCATTGTTGTCCATTATTTTACTGCTTATATCCACTTATATGTGAGTATATACCATGTTTGTCTTTCTTTTTTTAATTTAATTTAATTTTTTTATTTTATAATTTTTTATTATTTATTTTTAAATTTAAATTTAGATTAGAAACAAGGTTGCTTCACAAGTCAGTTCCAGGTCCCTCTCCGTTTCCCTCCCCTCCTCCTGTGCCCTCCCCCAACCCTCTCTCCAATATCCCCTCATGTCCCCAGGGAGGGTGAGGCCCTCCATGGAGGTGTCCATAGTCTGTCATTTCATTCAGGGCAGGGCCTAGAACCTCCGCCAAGAGTTCAGGCTGAGAGTGCATCTCACATTGTTGGATGGGAGTCCAAAGTCCATTTGTATACTCGGGATAAATACTGATCTACTATCCAAGGCTCAATAGCTTACCTAGGCCTCCTCACTGACACCCACATCCAGGGGGTCTTGATCAGTCCCATGCAAGGTTCCCAGGCATCAGCCTGGGATTCAAGAGTTAACCCTTGTCAGGTTAGCTGTTTCTGGGGATTAAACCAGCCCAGTCTTAATCCCTTTGGTCATCAGTCCTCCCTCTATGTTACTGGCTTTCTTGAGTTCAGCTCAGTGCTTAGCCGTGGGAGTCTGCCTCTTCTTCCATCAGCCACTGAATGAAGTTTCTGTTTCCCAGACTCTCTGGTCATGGGATTGTAGGGTGGCACTCCCCAGATCTATGTCAAAATTCCATACATGAATGAGTACATACCATGTTTCTCTTTTTGTGACTGGGTTACCTCACTCAGGATGGTTTCTTCTAGTGTCATCTATTTGCCTGCAAATCTCAGGATTCCATTGTTTTTTTCTGCTGAATAGTACTCCATTGTGTAATTGTACCACATTTTCTCTATCCACTCTTTGGTTGAGGGGCATCTAGGTTGTTTCCAAGTTCTGGCTATTACAAATAATGCTGCTATGAACATAGTGGAACAGACATTCTTGTTGTATTAATGGGCATCTTTTGGATATGCCTAAGAGTGGAGTTGGTGGGTCTTGTGGTAGGTTTATTCCCATTTTTCTGAGGAATCTCCATAGTGATTTCCAAAGTGGCTGAACAACTTGGCACTCCCACCAGCAGGGGAGGAGTGTTCCCCTTTCACCACATCCTCTCCAGCATAAACTGACATTGGAGTTTTTTTTTGTTTGTTTGTTTTGCTAGACAGGGTTTCTCTGATTTGGAGGCTGTCAGTCCAGCCTGGCCTCGAACTCACAGAGATCCGCCTGCCTCTGCCTCCCGAGTGCTGGGATTAAAGGCATGCGCCACCAACGCCCGGCGACATTGGAGTTTTTTATTTTAGCCATTCTGACAGGAGTAAGATGGTATCTCAGAGTTGTTTTGATTTGCATTTCCCAGATGGCTAAGGATGTTGAGCACTTTCTCAAGTGCCTCTCAGCCATTTTAGACTCCTCTATTGAAAACTCTCTATTTAGTTCTGCAGCCCACTTTTTAATTGGATCCTTTGGTGTTTTGGAGACTTGCTTCTTGAATTCTTTGTAAATTTTGGACCCTCTGTCAGATGTGGGATTAGTGAATATTTTCTCCCATTCTGTGGGCTGCCTTTTTGTCTTGCTGACTGTGTCCTTTGCCTTACAGAAGCTTTTTAGTTTCATGAGGTTCTATTTATTAATTGTTGATCTCACTGTCTGTGCTACTGATGTTATGTTCAGGAAGCTGTCTCCTGTACCAATTCCTTCAAGGGTACCACCCACTTTCTCTTTTAACAGGATCAGTGTGACTGGATTTATGTTGAGGTCTTTGATCCATTTGGACTTAAGTTTTGTGCATGGCAATAAACATGGATCAATCCCCATTCTTCTACATGGCAGCCTCCAGTTATGCCAGCATCATTTGTTGAAGATGCTTTCTTTATTCCATTGTATATTTTTAGCTTCTTTTTCAAAGATCAGATGTTCATAAGTGTGTGGGTTAATATCAGGGTTTTCAATTCGATTCCATTGGTCTACCTGCCTATTTTTGTGCCAATACCAAGCTGTTTCAGAACTATAGCTCTATAATACAGTTTGAAGTCAGGAATGGTGATGCCTCCAGACATTGCCTTGTTGAACAGAGTTGTTTTGGCTATCCTGGGTCTTTTGTTTTTCCATACCAAATTGATTATTGTTCTTTCAAGGTCTGTGAAGAATTGTGCTGCGATTTTAATGGGGTTGCATTGAATCTGTAGATTGCTTTTGGCAGGATTGCCATTTTTACTGCCTTGATCCAACCTATCCAAGAGCATGGGAGATCTTTCCATTTTTTAAGGGCTTCTTTAATTTCTTTCTTTAAAGACTCAAAGTTCTTGCCATACAGGTTTTTCACTTGTTTGGTTAGCGTTACCCCAAGATATTTTATGTTGTTTGTGGCAATTGTAAAGGGTGATGTTTCTCTGATTTCTTTCTCAGCTCTTTTATCATATATATATATATATATATATATATATATATATATATAATATAGCTACTGATTTTCTTGAGTTGATCTTGTAGCCTGCCACTTTGCTGAAGGTGTTAATCAGCTGTAAGAGTTCCCTGGTAGAGTTTTTGGGTCATTTATGTAAACTATCATATCATCTGCAAATAGTGAAAGTTTAACCTCTTCCTTCCCAATTTGTATCCCCTTGATCCCCCTTTGTTGTTGTATGGCTCTGGCTAGAACTTCAAGTACAATGTTGAAAAGGTATGGAGAGAGTGGACAGCCTTGTTTTGTTCCTGATTTTAGAGGAATTGCATTGAGTTTCTGCCCATTTAGTTTGATGTTGGCTGTTGGTTTACTGTATATAGCTTTTATTATGTTTAAGTATGTTCCTGTTATCCCAGATCTCTCCAAGACCTTTATCATGAAGGGGTGTTGGATTTTGTCAAAGGCTTTTTCAGCATCTAGTGAGATGATCATGTGATTTTTGTTTTTCAGCTTGTTTATATGGTGGATTACATTGATGGATTTTCATATGTTGAACCATTCCTGCATCCCTGGGATGAAACCTACTTGATCGTGGTGAATGATTGTTTTGATGTGTTCTTGGATCCAATTTGCCAATATTTTATTGAGTATTTTTGCATCAATGTTCATGGGGGATATTGGTCTGAAGTTCTCTTTCTTAGTTGTGTCTTTGTGTGGCTTGGGTAATCAAGGTTATTGAAGCCTCGTAGAAAGAGTTTGGCAAAGACCCTTCTGCTTCTATTGCATGGAATACTTTGAGAAGAATTGGTATAAGCTGCTCTTTGAATTTCTGGTAGAATTCTGCACTGAGGCCATCTGAACCTGGGCTTTTTTTGGTTGGGAGACTTTTGATGACAGCTTCTATTTCCATAGGGGTTATAGGTCTTTTTAAATTTCTTATCTCTTCTTGATTAAATTTTGGCAAGTGATAGCTATCCAGGAAGTCGTCCATTTCCTTTAAATTTTCGAATTTTGTGGAGTACAGGTTTTCAAAGTATGACCTTATGTTCTCTGAATTTCCTCAGAGTCTGTTGTTATGTCCCCTTTTCATTTCTGATTTTGTTAATTTGCATGTTCACACTCTGCTGTTTGGTAAGTTTGGACAAAGGATTGTCTATCTTGTTGATTTTCTCAAAGAACCAACTCTTCGTTGCATTGATTCTTTGTATTGTTTTCCTAGTTTCTACTTTATTTACTTCTGTCTTCAGTTTGATTATTTCCTTGCATCTACTCCTCCTGGGGAAGTTTGCTTTTTTGTGTTCTAGAGCTTTCAGCTGTGCTGTTAATTCTCTAGTATAACTATTCTCTAGTTTCTTCATGTGGGCACGTAGTGCTATGAACTTCCCCCGTAGCACTGCTTACAAAGTGTCCCATAGATTTGGGTATGTTGTGTCTTCATTCTCATTGAATTCTAGGAAGTCTTTAATTTCTTTTTTTATTTCTTCTTTGACCCAGGAATGGTTAAGTTTGCATTATTCAATTTTCATGAGTTTGTAGGTTTTCTGTAATTTGTGTTGTTGTTGAATTCTAATTTTAAAGCATGGTGGTCTGATAAGATGCATGTAGTTATTCCAATTTTTTTGTAGCTGCTGAGGTTTGATATGTTGCCAAGTATGTGGTCGATTCTTGAGAAGGTTCCATGTGGTGGTGAGAAGAAGGTATATTCTTTTTTATGTGGATGAAATGTTCTATAGATGTCTGTTAATCCCAGTTGGGTCATTACTTCTATTAGACCCTTTGCTTCTTTGTTGAGTTTCTGTCTGGTATTCCTGTCTAGTGGTGAGAGTGTGGTGTTGAAATCTCCCACTATAAGTGTGTGGGGCTTTATATGTGATTTAAGTTCTAGTAATGTTTCTTTTATGAATGTGGATGCCTTTGTATTTGGGGCATAGATGTTCAGGATAGACACTTCATCTTGGTGGATTTCACCTGTGATGAGTATGTAATGACCTCCTTCATCTCTTTTGATTGATTTTATTTTAAAGTCTTATTTGTTACATATTAGGATTGCTACCCCTGCTTGTTTCTTGGGTCCATTTGATCGGAAAATCTTTTCCCAGCCTTTAACTCTGAGGTAATGTCTGTCTTTGAGGGTGAGGTGTGTTTCTTGTATGCAGCAGAAGGATGGGTTCTGTCTTCGAATCCATTTTGCTAGCCTGTGTCTTTTTATGGGGGAGTTAAGGCCATTAATGTTGAGGGATATTAATGACCATTGATTGCTCATTCTTCTTTGATTTGGAATGGTTGTTGTTGGTGGAATTACGTGTGGAATTTCACTCCTTTGTTCTTTTGGCTGTTGGTAAAGTGGATTCATAAGTATTGATTCCATCAAGTATTCTAGTTAGTGTACATAGAATACCTTCCTAATCATTTAGAAATTTTCTTCATCAAAGTTTGCAGTCTTTAAATGTGAAAATATTTTACATGTTTATTCTTTGCTATTCTATCTGTGTCCTAATCTCTTATCTCTTTTGCGAGTTTTGGGGTCTGCTAAGTAGATATGACTTTTAAACTCTTTCTATAGATATATGGTGGTTATATTTGAGAACGTATCAGTGATCACTACTTTATTTCTAAATTTTGCTCATACTTCCTAATATGTCCCAAGGTTTCATGAGTTTTATTTTTTTTACATTGATGCCCCTCCTAAAGTTTAATAATTATTAATATAAGAAAAACATGGAGGAGAAAGCCTTATGATAATAGTTAGGGCTATCATGAATTGTACTCTTACAATACACTGCTTTTTCCCTGAACATTTTACATTATTTAGCTTGTATAGTCCCATGAATGACTGTGGAGAGAAGAGGAGGCACTCTATGTGTGAAGTCCTGAATGAATGTGTGCTGTTGGCATGGTCACGGCCCTGCCAAGGTCCCTAGCCTCAGACCCAGAAGCAAACTGCAAAGTATTCTCCTTGCACTACCCCTTTGCCTGGGTGAGGCTCAGAGGGAAATGGGAAAGTCCTCCTCTGGTTCATGTGTGAATATTGACAGTGTGCGGAAAATGTTTTCCTTATTTTTCTCCCTCTAGCTATGTACCACCTGAAGACTGTTTGCCTGCCGACACTGCTCCTACATACATTTTCTAAACCTGTCTCCTTGATCTAACTGTGTAGCATGAACTCTGCTTCCTTGCTTATCTGTATGCAATGACACCACCTCCTTGTTTATCTGTATGTAATCACCCCTCCTCCTAGTTCATTTGTACGTAACAGCCCTGGCTTTTGTTCATCTGTATATATAATCCTGCTCCTGTGTTGTGGTTTGATGACAGTGACCCTCATAGACTTACATATTTTAATACTTTGACCCTAAAGGGTAGAACTGTTATGGAAGGATTAGGAGGTGTGGTCTCGTTGGAGGAGGTGTGTCCCTGTGGGTAGACTTTGAGGTTTCAAATGCCCCTGTCATTTACAATTAGTGCTCTTTCTGCCTCTCTTGTTCCTCTCTAACGACCCATTCTCTGATACTGTAAGCAAGCTCCCAATTAAATAATTTCTTGCATAAGTTGCCGTGGTCATGGTGTTTCCCCCACAATAACTAAGGCATTCTTCATCTCTATGCTATAAATATACTGAGCTACTGAAGTGCTGTGGTTTCTCCATCTGAGATCCTAGACCTCCTGATCCCATGTGTCCATCTATCTGTGACTTCTTCATTTCCTTGCTGCTCCAATCATATCCACCCTCGGAGCCTTGCTAGAGATGGCAAATAGCCTTGTGCTTTAGATGTGCTGTCTGGAGATTGTATTGTTACAAAACAAAAGCATAAAGTAGTTAAATAGTTTGCTCAAAGGTTGTTCAACAGTTAGACCTGCCTCTGTGTACCACATGTAGTCAAAGTATAAATAATAGATATGTCTGGGTATTTTCATTTTAAATAACCTCTTAAATTTTCATAATGCTTATGAATACATTTGCAGTTGAAAACAATTCTTTTAAACACCACAGAATCATTTAATGGTGGACTCCACTCTCGCTTATTCTGGTATATTTTTTCTAAAATTTAGTCATTAATTATGATGCCTAACTTTAATTATCAGCTTAACACAACCCAGAATCAGCTCGGAGACAGTTTCACTAGGTTGGCCTGTGGTTGGTCTATGGGGGATTGTGTTAGTTAAGTCATGTGATATGGGAAGGCTCAGCTTACTGCGAGCCCCAGCGTCCCCTAGGCGGGGCTTCCAGGATCACACACAAGCAAAGAAACTGAGTTGGGCAAAAGCAATGAAGCAAGTAAGCAAGGATGCAGTTCTTTCTCTTTGCTCTTGTCTGTGGATGCTGGATGAACAACCACTTGAAATCTCAAGATCGGCTTCCCCACAACGAGGACTGTATACTAGAATTGTAAGCTGAAATAAATACCCTTTGTCCCATGAGTTGCTTCTTGTCAGGGCATTTTATCATAGCAAAAGAAATGAAACCAGGATGCTAGCTTAGACACAGTGAGTAGAAATCTTTTATTTTTTTCTCATTAAAATACATTTTGTTATTGTAATAAAAAATTTCACACTGAGAGCCTTCTGTGGCACTTCCTTTTTCTATTTTTATAACTTTATTATAAAAATGCTGCAAATACAAAAGACCATACTCTAAAATTAACTAGCAGTTTTCAATAGTACAACAAGAAGTACCCATTCTTTTCTTGAGATACACAAATGAGAAAGCAAAGGAAACTTAGGTATTTTCAAATAAATTACTATTTATATAAGACATCATTTCATCTTTTTGTGTGTACCCTTAAGTGAATTCCTATGTGACATTTAAACTGACATTTCTGTTGTTTATGCGTCTTGTTAGTAGACAGGCTATTTAATGTCCCAAAGTCAAAAGGCCATCAGGACAGCCTGTGCTTTATAATTAAAGCTTGCTACCCCGGAGCTCTTTTGTTTAGCAAAGACAAGAGGACAAGGAGTCTTTGAGGGCTGTGGCTTTGGAGATGGGAACGGAGCACTTTGACCTTTTTTCATGGCCCTCAAGAAGTGCCTCGTTTACTGTAGGTAAAGAGCTAATAGAGCAATGAGGGCTGTCAGATATTCAGGGAGTCACCCATATCTGGCCAGCCAACAGTCTTGGGTAATGCTTCCACTCAGACAGCTTTGGTTGTAGCTGTCTTTAAAACATTCATGGTTCTAAGCAAGCAGCTTGCACACACACACACACACACACACACATACAGAGTCATGCATACACACACAAACACACATATGCAGCCACACAGACATACACTTGCACAATATACACCGGATGCACAGATGCACAGTCATGCACACAGACACACATACACACATATTTACACATATACACACACTTGCACACACAGAGACACAGACACATGAAAATGCATATATACACATGCACTCATGCACACATGGAAAGACCCACACAATTACATGACTAGTCACTAGAGAATTACAGCTACCCACCTGTATGAGTGATTTCCTCTTCTTTCCATGCATAGGACTCATGCTTTGAAACTAAGAAATCATTCAAAACCTGACTGCTAAATGTGAAATAACTAGAGCCTCGAGGCTTCACCTAGATTAATGTTTAAATATAAAAATTGGGCCAAGATCTATTTGATATTAAATCAACTTTATAAGCATAATGATATTGGCTGGTTTAACTTGCCCATCTATAAGACTAAATTCACATGTAATAGCGGCACTTGCTTCAACTTAATTTAGAAAATATTTTTAATTCTTTGAGAGTTTCATGCATTGCATTTTGGTCACATTTACCTCTTCCCTAATTTCTCTGAGATCTATCCTTCCTTCCATACATGATTATGAATCATTTTGTCCTCATTTTTAATTAAAAATTTAAGAAGTAAATCCTAATATCACCCCCCTTCCCTCTCTTCCCTCCAACTGATTCCACATCCCACACTTCCTTTCAAACTGACATTATCTTTTGCTTTATTAGTGTTGCACATATATATGCATATATAAACGTGACCTGAGTCCATTTAGAGTGGCTTTTGTGTATGTAACTTCAGAGCTGACCACACTGTATTGGGTAAGAAGTTGGGGTCTCAACCCTGGGAGAGGCTAGTTTTTCTTAGTTGCCTGTAACTCTTTGTCTAGGGGTGGGATCCCATTAGATTTTCCCATTTTGTGTTACCATGTCTATTGAGAGTCTTGCTTAGGCAGCCATTTTGCTGAGACATACTGGGTGTTGTTCCCGTGTCATTTCTTGTAGACGCATGCTCTCATCAGACTTTTGGTGACTGGCTTTTGCGGTCTTTCCACACCTGTCTTCTGCGATGGCTCCTAAACCTCACAGCCAATCGTTGTTTCCCAGCTTGCCACAATCTGTTGATCTCTGCATTGTGACCAGTCACGTTTTTCCTGTAATGTGAAAAGAAACTTCTATGATGAAGGAGAATGCTACACATATCTGTAGGTATAAGGATACGATTTAGAGTGCAGTTAGGAATTATGTCGGTCTACTAAATTGATAAGAGTAGGTCCCTAAAAATCTATGACTTCACTAGCCCCAGGAAGTTGGCTAGGTTCAGTAATACCAAACAGGATTTCTCTCCTATCTCCTGTCTAGTAGATCTCAAAAAGTCCAATAGATAGCTGTTGGTTATGGCCAACATCTAAATGACACTGTTTCATTGTTATGGCTATCCCATTACAATGACCATTGTTATATTTGCATTTCAGCGGGATAGGACTATTGATGGCTTCTTTACCTTGGTGGTTACACAGTACTTTCTAGTAGTGTGAAAGCTGGACCACAGGAATAAGGCTTTTATGTTAGACTCAACTTGAATATTCTGAGTCCTGTGTCCAAATTATATTGCCTTCAACCTCTGAGAGGCATCCAAGGGCAACGGTGATTGCCTATATTGTTTCTGCAATTTCTTGGTCTCTCTGACTAACACCTTAAATAGAGGTTTCTCATTCCTGGTACTGGTTTTGTTAGATAGTTTATGACTCTAGAGGGAAGCATTGCCTGCCTAAGTGGCATAGCATATATACAGATTTGTGTGTGTGTGCGCGTGCGTATGTGTTTGCATTCACAATGTGCACTTGTATCAGTTTATATAGTTTTAGGTAAATATAAAATAATGATTTCTTGAGGTTTTATCAAACATCTTTTGTGCTGTTTGTCCCCCATCAACTCCGGTTTACTCTGCTCATATACACTTTGATGTGTGTTTATCCAGTGTCACGTGGGCAATTAAGGAAAGGCCAAATCCTTAAAGAAAACTAAGTCTCCCTGTCCAGAAGCTATCAGTCATTCATTAATAACTCCTGTCTATGGGTGGGACTTCATGCCAACCTCCCCACTCCACGGCGAGCTTACACAGCTCCTGCACACTCTGTCACACCGCATGTGCATCTATAAACGTGACCCGAGTCCACTTAGAGTGGCACACATGTGCACACATGTGCAACTGCCTCATTGGCTCAAGGAAACGCTGCTTCATTGCAGCCACGCACGACCTCTGGTGCCTGCAATCTTTCTGCTCCCTCTTTCACAATTATCCCTGAGCTTTGGGAAGAGGAGCGTTATTAGATTATTTTTTTTTTAAATTTCATGTATTTGCCAACCTTGAGCAGATTCTCATGCATCCCAGGCCAGCCTCAGACTTGCAATGTAGCTGGGGATGACCTTGAACTTCTGATCCTTGTGACCCTAATGCCAATCATGTAGTCCTGAGATCAAATCCAGAGCTCTGTGCATGCTGGCAAGCACTCTGCTAACTGAGCTCTGCCCTCGGGTACTCTAGTTTGAGAAGAAAAGGAAATAACTAAAAATGGGTATGCTGTGGAATGATCCTTTTGTACGATGTGAAGATTTGCCGCTGTGATTGGTTTAATAAAGAAGCTGACTGGCCAATAGATGAGCAGGATAGAGATAGGCAGGAGAGCCGAACTGAGGATGAAGAATGGCAGAGCAGAGAGTCACCAGCAGAGATACAGAGATGGGCAAGATGGGCACGCCGTACTGAGAAAATGTGCCAAGCCACATGGCAAGGCATAGATAAGAAGCATGGGTCAATTTAAATGTAAGAGTTAGCTAGTAACAAGCCTGAGCTATTGGCTAAGCATTTATAATTAATATTAAGCCTCAGTGTATTTTTTGGAGCTGTTGGCAGGACTTCCTTCCATCTACATGGATAAGAAGATATTTTGTTAGATCCTTTACATACTTGCCATTACTTGTTAAGTACTCTGCATACTGCATAGCTATATTCTCCCTCCGAATTTCTGTACCACAGAGAATTATGGACCTAAGAGTTATAATAAGCTCACAGAGTTCAGTCACTAGGATAGACCACAGCTGCTCAAAATAGCGCGAAATGGCTGGTATCAGTGGTGGCATAATTATCACAGTTGCAATAATGCATCAATCGTGAAAAGACGCTGCAGAGCCCAGAAACCATGGATCTCGCCTGCTGTGGTGTGTCTGATAACCTTGTAAAGACTGTGTTTAAACATTTGGGGATGGAGAGCCTGTTGTGGAGATAGACATCCTTTGGAAAACAGTATGGCTGAAATACTAAAAAAATTCCAAAAGAGTAGAAATGATTACCTTCAAAGGTCAAAAGGAGTCAGAGGAAGTAGGCTATTTGAGATGCCCAGACTTCCTGTTATGGTTATCCAGAAGACTTCCTGTTAGGTTATCCAGATGGCTTCCTGTTACGGTTACCTAGAAGACAGAGTCAATTAATGCTTCTCTTGATCAGAATCCTCTTAAAAGAAAAACAAAGTGACTTAAGGATGATGGTGTTCATGGGAAAGACAATGTGTTGACTTTTTTAAACAGCAAGAAAAGATACATTCTGGGTGATATTAATAACTTGTGAACATTATGTAATCTCAGAAGGCTAACCTGGGAGCAATTCAAAATTTATTTTTGGAAACAAATGTGTCAGACACATTTACACAAAACCAATTTCCTAACCCATCAAAGATAGAAACCTTGGAACTACATGCTGAAGACCAAATCTAAAATAAAATAAAATAGTATTGGTTGTTTTATAATGAAATGCATAGTTTATGGGTAGCAAAAGTAACAATTCAACCAACCAAAACACTCTCAAGGAACTAAAGCAGAGTTCTGGACCTATGCAGATTTAAGTTTGATCTAAATTGTGCTCAGACCAAGAATAAAATTCTGTGATGCACCAATGAGGATATGCAACATTGTTTAATAATTCTACTGTGTTCTTTAAGCTCCCTGTTGTGGACAATATAAAAAGTCATGTACTAAGGATAAATGTAATTCCATGATAGAAAAAAATGCTTTAAATAATTATGTATAGAGAGATGCTATGTGATTGCACTAGATTTTTCAGAAAAATTGTAATTCTAACAGAAAGCCTCCAGAGTCATGGGTGTTAGAGGGAAAGCGATGACTCAATTAGGGTAAATGTGATTAACTGAGAATGGCTGATCAGTACAATTAATATTCCCTCGGGAACAAGGAGAAATGCTAGAACCAGGAAAAATGCTGTTTTGAACAATGCCCGCTTTAAAAGGGAGATTGGAGACATTACTTCCATTTCAGGTATGAGTTGATGAGTGCTAACTGTTGTTAGCTCGCTAGTAGGAGGAGATGAATTGGAACTCTTCCAGTGGATTTATCAACTGCACTCCAGGGAAAGCCTCGTGCTCACAAACCATTGGCCAGCACAAAACAGACTGTGTGTGTTTGTGTGTTTGTGTGTGTGTGTGAAAGAGACAGAGAAAGAGAGAGAGACAGATTTGTTTTTTAATAGGTAAAAAATCATGAAGTTGGGTAAGTACAGAGGCAGAGACAGTTCTCAGAGATATTGAAATAGGAGGAAGAATATGATCAAAATAAATTGTATGAAAAATAAAAAAATTAAACATGGGATATTTTGGTGTTTTAAAAAACCACAATGAGGGCACAACAGTGGGTGTGGGCGGTGGGCAGGAAGTGGTAGCAGTGGACTGGGGCAGGTGGGTATGGGAACAGGAGGGACGGGGGGGTAGGGAAGGATCTCTCTCTATATCTATCTATCTCTATATCTATCTATCTATCTATCTATCTATCTATCTATCTATCTATCTATAGGGGGACTACTGGGAGACTGGAATTGGGAGGCATTTCAGGGGTGAAGTAGAAACGGTGCAGTGGAAACTCCCTGGAATCTCTGGGGGGGAGCCTAGTGAGGACACCTAGTAATGAGGAATACAGAACCTGAACCACCATCGTCTGTAACCAGGCAAGGTTTCCAGTGGTGTGACTTAGACACCGACCCAGCCACAAAACCTTTGCCCCACAATCTGTCCTGCCTGCAAGATGTCCTGGGACAAGGGCAGTGTAGAACTCGTGGGAGTGGCCAAGCAAAGACTGCTCCATCCGAGTTGAGACCCACACCACAAGAGGGAGCCCACCCCTGGCACTGCCTAATGGCCAGGAACCAGAGGCTGGACAGCCCAAAGACCTAAGATAGTACCAAATCAACTGGAAAAACAGTCAATGAAATGATTCTTGTGATATTCTGCTATACTCATAGGCCGGAGCCTAGCATAATTGTCATCAGCGAGGCTTCATCCAGCAACTGAAAGGAACAGATACAGAGACCCAATGTCAAACACTAGACAGAACCTGGGGAGCTCCACAAAAAAAAAAAAAAAAAAAAAAAAAAAAAAGGGATGGGGGAAGAGTTGTAGGAGCCAGAAGGGTGAAGGATACCACAAGAAAACAGTCCACAGAATCATCAAAGCAGGGCTCATAGGGGCTCACAGAGACTGAACTAACAATCAGAGAGCCTGTATTGGTCTGATCTAGGTCCCCTGTATTAATATTATGGTTGTGTGGTTTGGCATTCTTGTGGGACTCCTAACAGTGCAGTGTCTTTGACTCTTTTGCCTGCTTTTGGGAACCTTTTCTTCCTCCTGGATTGCCTTGTCCAGCCTTGATGTGAGGGTTTGTGCCTAGTCTTATCGTAACTTTTTATGCCATTTGATTAATATCTCTGGGGGAGGGGGCTCCTCTTTTCCTAAGGGAAACAGAAGAGGAGTGGATCTGGGTGAGAGGGGAAGTTGTGGGGAGGGCTTGGGAGGAGAAACTGCAGTTGGGATATAATATATGAGAGAAGAATAAATAAATTAAAAACTAATAAAACACCCACTATGAAAATGTTAGTGGATTTAATGCATGTTCAAGTAAATTTCACTGGGGTTAGGTATGCTGAGTGCTAGGTCCTTTGATGCCTCACTGAGTGACATGAGGAGACAGCACTGGGATAGGAAAACACACACACACACACACACACAGACAGAGACAGACAGACAGACACACACACACACAGAGACACACACACAGACACACACACAGACAGACAGAGACAGACAGACAGACAGACACACACACAGAGACAGATAGACACACACACAGAGACAGACAGACACACACACACAGACAGACAGACACACACAGGCAGAGACAGACAGACAGACACAGACAGACAGACACACACACAGAGACAAACAGAGACAGACAGACACACACACACAGACAGAGACAGACAGACAGACACATACACACAGACAGACAGACACACACACAGAGACAAACAGACACAGACAGACAGACACACACACAGAGACAGACAGACAGACATACACACACAGAGACAGACAGACAGACACACACACACAGACAGACACACACACACAGAGACAGACACACACACACAGAGACAGACAGACAGATAGACACACACAGACAGACAGACACACACAGACAGACAGACAGACACACACATACACACAGACATAGAGAGAGAGAGAGAGACAGACAGACAGACATACTATTACAAGAAGCTCATCATAGTATTCCAGGAGAGTAGCTACCCTGTAGATGATTTTTGATACTAAATAGCGCATTGGGGCCGGGTGTTGGTGGTGCTCGCCTTTAATCCCAGCACTCGGGAGGCAGAGGCAGGCAGATCTTTGTGAGTTCGAGACCAAGCCTGGTCTGCTGAGCAAGTTCCAGGACAGCCTCCAAAACAATACAGAGAAACCCTGTCTTGAAAAACAAAACAAAAAAGAAAAAAAGAAAAGAAAAGAAAAAATAGAGCATTGGGAAGATGACTGTAGTGAGCACTGCAGATTGCCTCCCTCAGAACTGAGCCCCGTCACTTCTAGTGTGCCTTCTTATGCTGCAGAGCCCGATGAGATAAAGGCTACACTACTCCCATTTCTGGATGTGACTTATCTTCTGCCAGCCAGATGCTGTCACAGAGACGTAAGCCTACAACTGAAACGAGCGGTGGGAAATACACCAAACATAAAACACGTGGTACAGATAAAAAAAGATGGAGATGCACGGATACTCACTGCACAACTAACCAATAAGTATACAGAAAAAATCTCAGCATCTCTAGCTGTGATAGTTTTAATTGTTATCTTGATGTCATCTAACGTCACCTTGAAGAGTGTCTCAGTAAGGGATTGTCTAAGCTAAATTGGCCTGTGGGGATGTCTGTACTGGATTATCTCGATTGCGTTATCTGAGGTGGGAAGAATGGCCTACTGTGGGTGCCCCAATCCCCTGGGAAGGGGACCCCAACTGTATAAAATTGGAGAAAGTGAGCTGAGGATTGTCATGCACATATTCTTTGCTCAATGTTTCTGGTTATGGATGCAATGTGATCAGCTTCTGTCACTGTGTGTGACTCACTTTCTACGATGACATGTACTCTGTAACTGTGCACCAACTTAGTCTCTGTATCCCTCAAGATGCTTTTGTCACAGTGTTTTATCACAGCGACAGGAAATAAAGAGATGAGTTACTAGTGAAATACAGATAGAAGTGACAAAGGGAGAGCACCTTATTGTCACCAATACGGCAGCTACCGTAGAAAGTAAGAATGAGTGATGGTGATGATGGGGAGAAGTTGGGGCCCTTGTACACTGCGGTCAGAACACGCAAACACAAAGCACTGTGGAAAACAGCTTTTGGTAACTTCTCAAAAATTAGAACCAATTACCATATCATCTAACTGTCCCGAGTCTACATGTAATAAAATTGAGAGTAAGGGCTGGAAGAGTTGTTCATGCTCCAGTGTTCATAGCATCATCATTCTCAATAGCCAAAACAGAAGCTCTTGAGTCATCCAACTGACTGAGGATGAATACATGGAAGGAAATGCGTGACTGAAAGTTGCTCACCCTCAGAGGTAATGGGTTCTGACATATGCCACAATGTCATGAGTCTTGAACTTGCTGAGCTCTATGAAATAAGTCAATCAGAAAAGGACAAATACTGTGTTGTTTGAAGCATATGAGCAACAGAATAGTCAAGAAAAAAACCTCAAAAGACAGAAAATGGAATGGAGGAGAGGAGAACGGGAAGGGTCTCATGGGTGTAGTGTCAATTGTGCAAGACGAAAGTTGTGAGGACAGATGGTGGCGATAGTTAATACAGCAACGTCGAAGCACTCAGTGTCAGGAGCTGTACCCTTGGCATGGTTAGGATGGTAAGGTCTGCGTTAGGTATGTTTAGCCCAGCCGAAACATTAGTGGACGTTCGCAGAGAGGCTCACAAAAGAGCGGAAGTTAAGGAGCACAGTGCACCTGTTTCCCTGGGAGCAGATGGAGGTCCAGCGCTTTGAACTCCAACTGCCAGCTGTGTCCATGCCTTCTTTTTCCTTTCCTCTTTCAATTGTCTATTGGTACATGCTACACACTTATGAGTTTCATCATGATGTTTTCGTTCTAGTAAACCATGGACCTGACTACATGCATTCCTCCAGTCATCTCCTTCCCGTCTTTACACGGTCTCCCTTTCCATAAAATTGGGACTCACTTTTTTAATTCAACAGGCAGCTTCATAAGTATAATTGCCTCTATTTATATGGTAGTTGTCATATTAATAAGAATAAGGTGGTGTAACTTTGCCACTTTGATTTAAAATCCCCTAGTGATTCATGTCTTTAAATTCCCTGTTGATGTTAATTTTTTTTTTAAAGAAAGCAGCTTAGGGGAGAAGGGGTTCCTTTTGGCTTGTGGCTCCAGGTTGTAGTTCATCTTCACAAACATGCCATGTGGGCGGCATGTGGTTCATTCCTGTCTCATGATTTAAGAGCTTTTTTTTTCCTGGAAGGCCAGTCTTTAGTTTTATAAGCCATTTAATATTCTACAAAACAAGTTCCTTTCTGTTGACACAAGTGAGGATCTGTTTTCTTCTTTATTAAATACTAATAGAATGGTTGCTGGCTCTGGAAACTGCAAGCCACAGGCTCTCAGAGAAATGAGATTTTGACAGAGATTGGCCCAGTCGCTTGAAGTGAAGGCAAATAAGAACCTGTTAGCATCATAAAAATGGACTATGGTAGCTGTGGTTCTTTATTAACATAAATCCTTACCTGAGGCTGTTTAGGATAGGAAACCCATCAAAGATAAGGTTTCCCAATGAGTGTGTGTGTGTGTGTGTGTGTGTGTGTGTGCGCGCGCGCGCACATACACACACGTGTACTTGGAGTGGGATAGATTTTTTTCTTTCCTAGACTCTTCAGAGAATTTAAAGATGGAAAAAGATAAGTTATGATGTAAACTTCCCTGCATAAGCCATGGTTAGATAACCTCTGAGATTACTCAAGGGTCTCTTCCACCTTGTGTTTGCTGAGCTGACGAGGCTAAAATGCAGAAGAAGACTGTGATGCTTCCTCTTGCTGACCTGAACTGCAAGGCAGATGGAAGGCACCTCTAACTCAAGAGTAGGACCACTTACGTACGGTAGAGAACAGGACTAAGAAAAGTGTAAAGCTACGTGGGGCACAGCTAGAATCTTCCCAGACTCCTAAAAGCTCAACTAGCAGCCAGGGTTCT
The DNA here is from genome assembly GCF_017639785.1 of Mesocricetus auratus. NCBI lineage: Eukaryota > Metazoa > Chordata > Mammalia > Rodentia > Cricetidae > Mesocricetus > Mesocricetus auratus. Next base: position 7,984,727 of record NW_024429218.1, read on the forward strand.
TTGGAAGAAGCAAACACATCCATCGCTTGTGGTGTACTGGTCATTGGCTTTGTAGTCTGACCAAATACCAAATGTCTGTCATGGAGAAGCCTAGGGGAAAAGACTTCCATTTTGGTCCACAGTTTAAAAGAGGGTATAATTGTTTATCATGGCCGGAAAGCATGGCATGTGGAGTGTGTAACAAATCTTCCTCTGTCCTGCCAGCCAGCTCTAAACAATGACACAGAGACTTCTTGTTAATTATGAAAGCTCAACCTTGGCTTAGGCTTGTCCCACTAGCTCTTATGACTTAAATTAATCCATTTATATTAATCTACATGTTCTCTTGTGGCTTCTTACCTGGCTTTCATTCTGTATGTCCAACTCCCTCCATGTCTCCTCGGTGTCTCCCATGGGCCTAGACTCTCCTCCTCCCCCCCCCCAGAAACCCCACCTATTCTCCCTGCCTAGTTATTTGTTACATCAATCAGAGCAATGCACCTTCATGCTGCCTACAAATGTCCCGCAGCAGGAGTGTGAGGTGAATTTCCAGTCATGGATCAGAGAGCAGAGATTACTGGCACACATTTCACTCTCCGTGAAAAAAACGTAGTCAGTCCAGGCTCCCAGCCTTGCGGGCAGTGCCTATCATGTTCATGGGGGATGTTCCCTCCTCATCTAAACTTCTCTAGGATTTCCTCCCATGACACAAAGAACTACGGAAGGCATGACTCCCAGGTGATTCCAAGTCCTGGCAAGTTCCAAATGAAGTGTTTCTTAGCGTAGTCCAGAGAAAACCAACAGGATGCAATTGGAAGATTGTGGTGATGGTACTTGAATAGATAGATGGTAGACAGACAGACAGAAAGACAGAGGCCTTGGTTAGAGATGCTATCTCATAATTATGGAAGCTAATAAATGGAGTTGTTTTTTAATATTTTTGTTGGGGCCAGCCACCCAGCTCCCAAATGAATAAACATGAGGGCTTATCTTTTCTTATAAATGCCTGGCCTTCAATTGACTTGTTTCTTGCCAGCTTTTCTTAAATTATTTTACCTTTCTCTATTTCTGTATATTTTTATTTCCTTCTTTTTCTGTGTCTGGCTGTGCAGCTGTGTGACTGGCCCCTTCTTTTCTTGCTCCCTTGATTTCCCCTCCTATTTATTCTCTCTGCCTGCCAGTCCTAGATATTCTTTCTCCTGCTTTGCTATTGGCTATTCATCCCTTTATTAGAGCAATCAGATGTTTTAGACAGGCACAGTGACACAACTTCACAGAGTTAAATAAATGAAACATGAAAGAATGAAACATGTCTTTACATCATTAAACAAATATTCCATAGAATAAACAAATGTAACACATCTAAAATAACATTCTGCAACAAGTAAATCCCATGGCAGGCTGTCTGCAAGGCAGAGACATTAGGATGCCTATACCATGACTCAGTTCCAATCTGAAGACGTCAATTGATGCAGCTTCCAGCTAGAGGAACAAGGCATAAGAATCCTGTGTATACGGGACTCTGCTGTTGTAGGTCCCAAAGTCCCACAGGGTATAGAGCTTTGGAAATGGGCTCTCCTCTGCCTTTCTGCTCTCTCCCAGCTGCCAGCTGATCACGTGGGGCTCATACACACAGAAGTGACTACTTCTGTGTGCAGTCTACTACCTCACAAGGGGCATTCTCCGGAGACACTGCTGGACACCTGAACAACAGCCTACCCATTCTTTAGGTTCCCTTAGTCTAGTCCAGTTGACCCCCAAACATCAGTAAAGGTGGCCTTCCACCTGCACCATGCCTCTTCTAATCAGAATCAGATTCCAGCATACTGGCATTGCTGCAGACAGAAAGTGGGAGCTGGAGGGAAAAGGTTTACCCAACAAAAGCAGTCACAAGACTTTGCTCATTTGCAATGTCAGAAACCTAGAATATGTGTGAGAACAGATTCCAACAGCTCTAAGCCATGAAGGGAGAGGCATAATTTTAGATTGGGTGGGATATTTTGTGTTTCATGTACTTGCCAGAGATTCTGGGTTCAATATGTTCACTTGAACAGCTCAAAGTGTTTGATAGAGATGTGGGTGCAGTGTTAGTCGATTCTATAGCTATGCTGCCAGTAATTTCTTGGGATCATGTAGAGAAACTGAATAAAGATAAATAAATGCTGGGACATATCGATCATGTTCAAATCACTTATCTACATCTAATTAGACCACAACTCAGGAACCAGAGGGGGCTTCTTTAGTAAGTATCTACTTCTATCCAAGAAATAAGTTGCAAAGATCTTGAGTGACTGTCTTCTGCAGCCCCAAAGGACTTTGGTTTCTCTTTGGTGGTGGGGATCCTGGTGATAGGGCTCAGTGCCACAGGGAAGTTAGGGATGCTTGTCATAGGCATTAGGACTTGAGCAACGATCACAGGGTTTGATCGACAGGAATTATTGGCAGGGCTCAGCTGGTTTAAAGTTCCCAGAACTGAAAGAGATGCTATGTAGCCCGTTCTCCCCTTGATCTGTATAAAGTGAAATCAACACAATAAGAAAACTAGGTAATCTGAGGAACTGCAGTTATGAGTTATAACCCGTTTACTGGCCCATAGACTCACAGCTCATAATGAAGGGAAGGCTGCAATTGTGTGCTGTGTGACTTCTTCCTAGTCTTCGTCTTAGAAAGGCTAGCAGCCAATGGGCCACTAAATCTTAGGACATAGTTAACACAAGCTCAAGATAGTGCTAATTCCATGACACCAAGCATGAACTGTGGTCTACTACTTACTGGGTTCAGAAAGTATATATGGAGGATGACCTGGGATTGCCTTACAGTGGGATAATACTTTTAGCTGGGATAGACTCACTCTTCAGCATCTCCATAATGTTTCTGGGTCCATGGGTGGAAGCTCTAGAAAGGTAAATAGAAGTTTCTACTCAAGGTGCTTCTGAAGTGGTGGACCCAGATAAATGCCACATACTTGCTGGGGCTACGGGCAGAGTGTTACTATCAGACAGTTGCAAAGGCAAGGGTACCAATTGCTATTGCACCTCCTAATTGTTTCCTTCTTCATTCTGTTCTTAGATCATTGCTTAGCTCTTCTCTTTGAACTCTGGGAAAATGATGGGTCATGGGTACAGTGTCAGTGGTGCCATGTTTACCTTGTTTGCTGAAGCCAATGAGCCCAGATTCTGTTATCCAAAGGACAGTTATCAAGTTGCTAAATGCTCTTTGCCTGGTACCCAAAGGAGAGGCCACAGAATCTCCTTCCTTTCAACTGACACAAGTGACACTGAGCCAAAGACTATCATCTCTCTGGCTCTGGATGACAAATTAGTTCAGAGATTGGCAAGTTCTCCTCCAAAGAGCCCAATAGACACTTAGGCTTTGCAGGACATACATGGTCTCTGTTGCACATTCTCTTTTCCCTGGTCTTTGCTTGCAAGACTTATATAAGCCAGGCTGCTGGCCAGGTTGTAGTAGTTTGCTGACCCTTGGTTGACTCATGGGGACTTCGTAATCTCAACAATCATTGAAATGTTATTCTGCCCTATTATTGTGATAATTCTAGAATTACAGGGTCTAGGGGAAAGTGGGCATACCATGAACGTCATAATAAGGTTCTTCAGTGTCAAAGCAGAGGATAAACCAAGGTGTGTACGGTGTCCTGCCTATGACACACAGCTGATTTTCAGCAGGGTGTATTTAAACCTGCTTTTCAGAAACAGAGACATCAAGAGAGTAGCCACAGGCTTTGGGACAAGTGCCTTTGATGATCCTAGCTTCTCCTGCAGTATTCTCACATCCTTCTCACCAAAAGCCTTTGGAACTGATCAAGGGCCGTGACTGGAGAAATGTCAAATGGTGCAGCTACACGGGAAGAAAAAAATGCAGTGTCCAGGAACCAGGGGCTTGAGAAATTAGGTCCTTGCAATATTGATTTTGAGTCTATTCATCAGCAAGCCACTTTTGACTGAGAGTATTGTCTGACACTGATAAAACCCAGTCAAATTTCATCATTGTGTACCCCAGATTCCTAAGAAATATTCTGCCTATAGGTAATATAGAAACAATTATGTACCATGGGAATTTAAACAAAGCACTCAGAAATTGATGAAAACTATGTAATTGAGCCAGCAGAGATGAGTTTCTTCTTTGTTCATTTTAAATGGGTTTGTATATAATAAAAGTTTAGCCTGTCATCAATACCTACACAAATAAACTTCAGCCTCTCTGGAATATAGATTGTCAGGAGATAATCAAGCTGTGGTTTACTGTTTCACATAGTATGCTTTCTCTCTCTGCAGTAGTAAAAGCCATAACCACATGCTTTATTATAAAGAGCCTGACAAAGAGTAGGCAGTATTTTTTTCTTACTTTAGAAAGGCAAAGCTCAACAATAAATAACATATTAGGAATTTGACCTAAACAGTGAGAGACCTGACTTTCCAGTGTACTGTTGGCTTAACCCCATCTCTAAATGCTGTCTGCAGTTACAAGGTACTTGAATTTCTCTTGGATCCCATGACCCTTAGCAGAAACATTTCACTGTGCTTGTGTGTGGACTCACCGTCTCTTTTATCTCAGGCATTTGAAGGTGTGCTTGGTTTAGCAAGGAACCCTACCAGCCTGCTTCCCAGCATTCCCCTTAAGTTGAATCCCCAGCTTGCAACTCCCCACTCTCAGAAACAATGCCAGGCTGCCCTCTACAACCCCTGGACATGTGTAGAGACCTGATCTAACGCTAGCCTACCTATGTGTAGGGCAGCAACCTATGAGTTAGGCTTTGTAAAGAGGGTCTATTCTCTATGTGAGAGATTTTAATGATCTTAGTTACCTGGTACCTTGAATTGCACTTTAGACTAAGGGGGAATGGATATTATTCACTTAGTGGTAGGAGGACAGGGGGAATCTCTAAATAGAAGCACCAATGATAAAATCTACTGAGAAGTATCAATGACCAAAGATTTAAAAAAGAGTGAAACAGTGGTCACAGATACAGCAGCTTTCCTTCGTCTCTTCATGCATAGCTGTCCTACGGAAGGTGACTGCTGGTGGAATGACAGCAATGAGAGCAGCTTCTCTACAGAGTAGGGACCTACGGGGTAGACCAGATGCCCTCATGTCTTGGTATTGAATTGCTTATTCAGTGTGTTACTTTTCGTTATAGCTACCACCGTTCCTTTAAATGTGCTCGTCAGAGTTGGAGCTTGCACCTCAGAGCTTATACTCTGCCTGCTTCCTTCTGTTTGGAGCATCCTAACAGCTGAGCATCTTCTGGTTCCAATCCATAGCTGTCTTCTGTGGGGAGCCGCCCCCCACATTCTCCGTTACAAGATGGCGCCGACACTCGTTGTCAGTTGGAGTAAACAACCTTGGTGCGCACATGCCTGCTACTTTTCCATCCCTTACTCTCTGCCTCTCCCATGGCGTCATATGGGCTGACGAGCAGGAGCCAGTCAGGAGATGACACGTCCGAGGCGGGGACTGCTGAGCTACATAAGGGTTGGGCTCCCCCGGGTCTCCACTCTGTAAGCTTATGCTCTCCCTCTCAAGACGCATTAAAGCTGTTCTGCAGAAGGATCCTAAGTGTGCCGCGTCATTCTTGCTGGCGAGACGGTAGCGCGGGACAGTCTTCTCCAGACTGTTGTTGCTATCTCATGGACTCAGAGGAGAAGCAGAGTGAAGCACAGATGACTAAGCTCCTGCAGCTGCAGTGTATCCTACAACAATGCGGGGTAAGCACAGGAAGAACAGACAGACAGAACACTTCTTAGGCCTTCCCATGAGGCATAAGGTGCTTTCACAAGGAGTAACTGAAATGGGCAGTGTTAATTGTTTGCATATGAAATGTTCCCTGTAGACCCATACGTTGCAGCCCAGGTCTTTAGTAAGGTACCATTTTGAGGGGTCCTGTGTTGTGCCCAAATTCTGAAACCCCAAAGTCACCATGAGACCTATTTCAGTGCAAAAGCAAAGAGTGTTGTTTATTATCTTAGGCCTTTCGTCCATTCACCGCAGCGGATGGCTGGAGAAAGACCCTGAGACATCACAAGGCAGGGATCTTATAGAGCAGCAGAAGGGGGTGATTAAGGGTACACAACAGTCTCAGGATTGCTGCATTTCTGGGCTTGGACAGCCTGTCCTGTGTTGATTGGTCAACTGGTTGGTATTGCCCATAGGCCTTCCCAGAGCAGTTACTATGCTCTGCACATCACTGTTGTGTACTTATCTGTAAAGCACACCCACAGCTGTAAAGCACAGCCCCGCCAGCTAACTTCTGATTGGTTCCTTGCCAGGGCGTTTGACCTCCTAGTGACCAGGACAGGTCCAATAAGGTCAGATATGTGCTGCAGAGGCTTGCATGCCTTTTCTGCAGCCTGTCATGACTGCTAAAGCTGGGGACTGGTCCCTTCACCTGGAAACTTTAAGAGGGATGGAGAAAGTAGGAGGCTGGGAGCAGGTCCTTGACAGTGTCCTCTCCCAGTCCCACTAGTCTTTGCCTAGAATCCCTACCCAACAGGAGGTGAAGAGGTTCTTCACCAACATGTACGTATCACAGTGAGGCTCTGCCTTAGTGCCTGGGTCGAGCAACCATGGACTGAACCCCCGAAATGGTGAGCAAAATAAACCCTTCCCCCTTTACCATTCTCTCTTAGGTATGATGGTCCTAGCTAGACAAAGGGAACTGATGCTGAGAGTGTTACATATTTAATAAACATTCGCTTCTGTGTGAAGCTCACATGACTAAACTTTAATGGAGTTTTTGACTAACAATTAGGTCACAAAGGTGGAGCCTTCATACGTGGATAGGATTTCTGTCCTCATGAGAGGAGATTTGAAGAAATGATTGCTCTGTTGTGGCCACATAAAACTGTAGCTAGAAGGTGGCTTTTTCTAAACCAGGAACTGAGTCCTCCCTAGGCATGTTATCATAGTGCTTTAATCTTGCACTGTCAAGTCTTCACCGCTGTGAGCAAAAAGCGTTTGCTGTCTAGGCCATCCAGCCCATTTCTATTGGACTGTTCTGAACTGCCTAAGGTGAGGTAATGGGGCAGAATTGTGTGAAGGGAATGCTACTTGGCCTGACAACAGAATCCTAGGCATATCCTGGAATCCTTGCTTGGATTCCATAGCCCCCTAAGTTTTTTGTTTGTTTTGTATTTAGCTAAAGAGACAAATCCAGTTTCTCCTTAACCCGCCACACTTAAATTCACCCCAAAGTCTGCCAGCAGGAAATATAATCATGTAATTCCTTGCCTTCCTCCTATGTTTTGGACCTTTCACTGTAGGATTGTATTTACATTGCTTTTGCTATTACAAAACACACCAATGTAATTTGAAAACTGACCCATGACTGAAGTTTAACCTCTGTTGAGAAAACATGATAAAATGCTCACAGTTTGGAAACAGATGGTGCTCCCCAACTTCTAGTTGTGGTATACCCCATTCATCAAGGCTGTAAACAACAGTCAAGGCTGCAGGCATCTAGGGTATTGTTATTGCAAGACAAGGAAACCCTGATGATTTCAAGCATCTTCTACTTTATGGAAAGCAGGAAATGAGTTATCCATTTGCTACCATTAGAACATTCATGAGACAAAGTCTGTCCTGTAAACTGTTACTTCATCTTAGACCAAATATTAAATTGTGTTTTCATGTTGATTAAATTCTTCTTCATTTTTTCCATGTTTCAATGGTTCTATTTGTTCATCAATCCTATGTTTCAAAAGAACATTTCTCAGCTACCTGCAGTGATTTCTCAGCTTTTACTGTAGAGAATATTATGGCAACTCTCTAATAAGCTTATGTTCTATTTGCAAAGAAAACATTTGTTCCTTTCTACTTTCTGTAATATAAGGCAGAAATGAACACTCCAGAGTGTATACAAGTTATTCTGAAATTTCAAGTCTTCAGTGTGCTAGTGGTTACATACTGCCTGCACTTATTTACCTATTACATAAGATAGGATCATTTTTTAAAATAGCTCAGATGAATTTTCCTCCTGGTGGCAACTCAGATTCTCTGTATTTGATTTGATTTCACATCTGTGAGAAAAGGAAGCATAATCGTTACGACAGAAAGAGAAAGTTTTGGTATAGGAAAGGATTACAAAATAGAATGGTGAAGTAGAAAGCTGAGAGGGGGAGGGGTGAGAAAATGAGAAAGACGGAAGTCAAGACAGTCAGTGTGAGCATTCTTGTTCCCCCTTGGAAGCTGATTGACGGGGGTAGTCAGTAGGAACCTTGAGAGCCATTTTAAAGAACTCTAAAGATGGAATTTCTCCTATTCTACACTTAGAATGATGTGACATATCAAAGAGTACCAGTGGATGTGCTTTGTGGGTACTTAAGTCCTCATCTATCTTGTGGAAGATGCAGAAATCCTCAGGAAAATGTACCTCAGATGGTGCCCTATAGTTAAACAAGCCTCACCCAGGCAGGGGGTATAGAGCAGTGTTGGCAAACTGCCCCAAGTAGATCTAATTTGGTCAAAAATAATTAAAATTAAATTCCTTAGAAAGATGAGAATTCACTAGCCTTGTTGTACCTTCACATAAAATAAAATAGGGTTTCTATTCCCAGGAGGAACCTGCAATCTACTAAAAGAGACATACTGGCAAACTACAGGAAGCACACGTGGAGACTAATGGTCTGAAAGAATGCAATATACAAGCCCCATTGGAATGATGATGGTGTCATTGGGTAGGTTACACTCAGACCTATTATGGAATACCTGGTTGATAATTATGTCCCTTGAAATCCTTAATGTATCAAATACCACCCACTTCATGAAGATTACTTCTGATTCCTTTCCATTAGACTTGGCTTCTCCTGCCTCTTAAGTTTTACAGTTCTTTAGGTTGCTTATTTATACATAGTATCTCTCTTGCCTTTGAACCTGTTTTTTTTACTTATATACTTGTCTTGATCCCTCAATTAAATTATATGCTTATACCTGTGTTCCTACATCCCTTTACCTGTGTGTCCTAGAGACTCAGTAAATAGTTATGCTAGAATAAATAGAGAATAGAACATTCAGGAAAGTAGTTTTGTTTTCTTCATCTTTTTCCTCCCATTGCTAAGTATAATCCATGTTTGCTAGCAGTTGCCTATGTATATGTTTGCTAGGAGTGATCAAAAGACATTGGAAAGAGAGCTGGAAAGAAAAAGTAGGCAAGAGAAGAGATTTTGTCCAAAATTTTCACCATACACTCAGGGAAAACCTCTTTTCATGTGGTACCAGCTCCAGTTGATGTCTATGAAACTGTCAGCTTTCACCGGTGCTGGCCAATGCTTCTGTGAAAAATACCAGGTTTTAGATAATAGTGAAATAACTAACCCAGAACAAATAAATTAGAAGGTCTCATGAGGTAATGGTCTTGCTCCTTATGTGACCATCATTTTTAGTCTCGGCAAAGACATTGCTGAGCAAGAAAACAGCGCAGTGCCTTATGAAGTCCTGGGAATCTCATTCCCAGACTCTGAGATAGGAACCATCAGGCCCATTTTATAGACAAAGGACTCAGACATTCCATCAATGAATGGTGTTTGTCAATTGTTAGGAAGGCCCTGAAGAAGAGCACTATGAGGGAGTCTCTAACTTGTCTGATACTGGATAGCCTCAAGTTACTTTGACTTACTCTGCCATACAAGTCTTGTCTGTGCCAGGTCACCAGGAGATAACCATGATACTTCAGGTAGGGGTGCATGATTCCAGAAAAAAAAGAGCAGGGATGTTCACTTGACAAGATTATTAGAGATATAGAAACTTCTGAAACTAAGGAGACTCTGAGAAAGGATATATTTGCATATGAAATGCAATAAAGTTTTCAAAAGTAATATACTGCTGCAGAGAACTCACTGCCCCCATCAATCTCCCTGATTGCTATAAACATTTCTTGAAATATGTCTGATAAGTTTCTCCTCAATTTTATGCCACCAGTGACATAATTATGTAATAAAAAGCAGTTGAAATGAGAACATGAAGAATAACATTGCATTTAGATGTTTTCACTTTTCATGACTGTTGTGAGAAAATATTAGCTCTAGACTTGCTGAACTAAAGCCCTGAAATATTATTCCTTCTGAAGAACCCAGAGTGAAGTTATCTCTGCCCAGTAATTACCTACAATTTTTTTTGCTTATGAGCATTTTCCTGGAATTCACTAAGCATAATCAAGTAAGTTATTGCACTTTAATTTGTAGACATTGTTTTCTTTAAGAAAATACAATTTCATGCTTTTATTTGGGTATGGCACGGCCGTTGCATACATGAACTCAGAGCAACTGTGGAAACCTACACAAGACCAAGCCAGCTGAGAATTCCGGTTTGGAGGGAGGAGAGACTGCTGCAGGTGATGGCTAATAAGGGAGGGAGAGTCCATTTTCTTTGGGGGCTGGCTACTGGTAGCTTACCCATGCTCCAGCGGCTGACCCCATATCCACGTGGATGTGGACAGCATTACCTGGATTCATTGAGTTATAAGAAAGGAAACAGGAAGTTGGGAGGAAGATGTGTTGAGAGGATCTGTGATGGGGAAAGATATAATCCAGATAAATTACATAAATACATGAACATTTCAAAGGGTAAATAAAAGTAAACATAATTTCAAATAATTTGTCAATAGAGGTTTTTAAATACACATATATTTGTATATTATTTAGATAAAACTCCTTCATATAACAAGACTTAACAAAATACAAAGATCCCCTCAGGTAAAAGTCCTTAATCTGGATTTAAAATGTTCTTAGAATGGCTCCCCATCAAGAGTGCCTGGGAGCTCCTTGAGATGATATCGCATACATGGTATGCGGAGTGTATCAGCAGTCTTTAAACCACAGGTTGAAAGTGCGGAAGATTCTTTTGCTTCCATAAAGCGAACTTGTTATGAGACCCTACTGATACTCAGAAAACTTATTTGGTTTTCTTTGTCCTGCTTAAGAATGTGAACCAAGTCTATACTAGATTACAATCTATCCACTTTACGTTGCTCTGGTCCTTGGCTCTGCAATGGTTTGGGCAGAGGTTTATGAAATGTTGTAACACCAGGATATCCCTGGCTGGTGATGATCTCTCCTGTGGTTTTCTGAAGAGCTGACTTCCTGTATCTTCTTTGCACAAAGTGTGCCATGGCTGTCACGTTGCCACGGCATCCTGAGGTCACTGCTCGCACCAACTGAAGAGACACATTTTTTTTTTCAGACATGAGTTTTTTTTTTTTGAGAAAAGCTTTATCTATGTAGTCCTGGAGCTCTCTATAAACCAGGGTGGCCTCAAACTCAGAGATCCCCCTTCCTCTGCCTCCCAAGTGCTGATATTAAAGGTGTGTACCACTACCCCTGGCTGAGTCACATTTTTTATTGATATGTTAACATCATGGCCCCTCTTATGTGTTTTCTTGGGACTTTCTCTTCTAACTGATGCTTAGACCTCCCAGTGCCCCTTAGGAGCCTCAAGCTCTCCTCATCATTTAGGCAACATGCAGCAGTCAGGCCTCAGCCCTGGAGGAATTAGGTGAATACACCAACGTGCACATTTTTACTCTGCATGCAGTTCCATGTTCCAGGGTCTTGAAGAATGAAAGTTTAAAAACATGAGAAAACTGGGCACAGAACTTTTACTTCTGGGTCTTCATTACATAAAAGCAGGATTTATAGTATATTTCTTTGACTATTAACTTTGAAGTTTGGTGCTGTGGACTCTGATTATGGGTAAATCATCCTCCTTCCTCTGATTTCCCAGAGCTAAGACTGTTTAAAACTAGGGCCTTCAACAAGGTTATTTTATTTATTTATTTATTTATTTATTTATTTATTTATTTATTTATTGGGTTTTCGAGACAGGGTTTCTCTTGTATTGTTTTGGAGGCTGTCCTGGAACTAGTTCTTGTGGACCAGGTTGGCCTCGAATTCACAGAGATCCGCCTGCCTCTGCATCCCGAGTGCTGGTATTAAAGGCGTGTGCCACCATCAACAAGGTTATTGACTTAAAGAGAAACCATTAAGGAGGTCCTATACTTAATATGATTGGTGTCTTTGTTGTTGTTTTTTTTTTCAAGACAGGGTTTCTCTGTATAGCTTTGGAGCCTGTCCTGGCACTCACTTTGTACATCAGGCTGGCCTCGAACTCACAGGGATCCACCTGCCTCTGCTTCCCATGCGCCACCAATGCCCAGCCTATGATTGGTGTCTTTTAAGAAGATAAGTTTAGGCACACAGAGCCTGCAAAAGAACGCCCAGAGAAACGGCCCCTGCGAGCCAAGGAGAGGTGCCGAAGAAACCAGGGCTTCCGGTTCTTTGATCTTGGAGTTACAGACTCTAGAACCATGAAAATGCACCTCCCCTGTTTAAGCTATCCAGTCTGTATTTTCTTGTAGAAAACAGAAAGCCCTAGAAGGCAAGGACTGCAGCCTTCCACACAGCTTCCATCTTCTGGAGAGCTCAGCATCCTTTTTCTACTTACAGCTCCAAGTGGAGTAGGCAGGAAGTGGCTCTCATACAGTTATTCATACACCTGCTGGCATTCTGAATGCTTTGTTCAAGGAGTCGTTTCTTTTTTTCAAGTGGGAACGATTGAGAGAAGATAAAAATCAATGTGGAGTCAGCAGTTCTAGAACTCAAATAAATATGCCATACATCATCTCACTGTCGACCTGTGTGTAATGTTCAGTATTCAGATTTTTTTTTTTTTGCTCTCTGGAGAATAAGTTCATGGATCTCTTCAAATTCCCCAATGTGTTTACAACCATAAGGATGTTGATATCTACCATCTAATTATTTCTGAAATATAGTTGAATTTCAAATACACATTTTACACACAGTTCTAGAAAAAAGAAAACATTACGTACACTGAGAGTAGAATGTCTATCTTCAATAAATGTAAAATTACATCACACTTGCTTCATTTTGAAAAAGTCTCTTATCTAACTTGCCATGTAAAAAGAAACTAAACTGTCTGTAAAAATCTCAATTTCTTTCTCTAGCTTACCCATTCTCACCTCAGGAGGCCACAAAATGGTTTATCTGCTGGGAGAAGCCACCCTGGGGCCAGCAGCGGCAGTGAGACCATCCAGTCCTTAGGCTCCCCTCTCCATTTCCAACTCCCTCTTTTGCAGTGTTCAGAAACTAGAAAGAAGCTAGCAGTGGGACAACCACAGCCCTCCTCTCGTTGGACAATGTGCAAACCTTCTCTCCTACTCCAGTCCCCCGCTGCCATCCATCCACCCACCCACCCACCCATCCATCCATCTATCCATCCATCCACCCATCCATCCATCCATCTACCTGTTATCTGACCTGGATATGGTCGACTGGATTAGGGTTTGGTGACTGGGACAATTATAGTCCTTGAGTGTGAATCTCCAGTTGGCCTTGACGTCATGAATTTCAAGAGCCATTAGTAACTGTGCGGCAGTGTATATCAAGAAGCAGAGAAATTCTCTGTGAGAACATGGTGGGGGGGGAGTGAAGCAGGGAGTGTAAGGTGAGTGAAAAGGGGAGCATGGAGGGAGTCAGGCAGGCAGTACAGGAGGGATGAAACAGGGAGTGTATTGGGGAGAAAGTCCCTAGGGGACTTCTGTTTTCAGTTTTCCCAACACTTAGCTTCATTCTCTGCTTGGGTTCCATGAGGCAGCCAACCAATTTAAGAATAATTTACCCTCCTTGCCTAAGCAAGGCTAAATTTTTAGTTTTAATAATAATGCTTTTAACTTAAATACACATACATGAAATTATCTAAGTATGCAAATAACAAAATTTAATTGTCAATGTTAATGTTTAGAAAATTGGGTAAAACCACTCCTACGTACAAATGACAAGTGGACTGAGAAAGAGATCATGGAAATGACACTTTTTACCATAACACCAAATGATATAAAATATTTTGGCATAGCTCTCACCAAGCAAGTGAAAGATTTATATGATAAAAACTTCAAGTCTTTGAAGAAAGAAATTGAAGGAGGTATCAGAAGATGGAAAGATCGCCCATGTTCACAGATCACAGATTAACATAGTAAAAATGGCCATTTTACCAAAATCAATCTACAGATTCAATGCAATCCCTATCAAAATACCAACAGAATTTTCTACAGACCTTGAATTCTTGCCCTCACATGTTAAGATTAAAAACCCAGAATAGTTAAAGCAATCCTGAACAATTAAAGAACTGTTGGATGCCCCACTATTCCTGATTTCAAGTTGTACTTCAGTGCTATAGCAATAAAAATCACATGGTATTGGCACAAAAGTCAATGGAACTGAATTGAAGACTTAGACATAAATCATACACATATGAACACCTGATTTTTTGATAAAGAATCCAGAAATACACACTGGAAAAAAGACAGAATCTTCAACAAACTGCATACATGCATGTAGAAGAATGCAACAGATCCATATTTATCACTCTGCACAAAACTCAAATCCAGGTGAATCAAAGACCTCAGCATAAAGTCAGATGTACTAAACTTGATAGGAGAGAAAATGGTCAATATCCTTGAACTCACTGGAACAGGAGTCAACTTTCTGGACAGAATCTTAATAATGCAGGAACTACATCAAAAATTAATAAATGGGACACTGTCAACAGGATAAAGTGTCAGCATACAGAATGGGTAAAGACTTTTTTTAAAAACCAATTCCACATCCTGTAGAGATCTAATATTCAAAACATATAAAGAACTCAAGAAACTAGATATTGAAAAACAAGTAGTCCATTTTAAAAAAGGGGGAACAGATATAAACAGAGAATTCTCAATATAGGAACCTCTAATGGTTGAAAAACACTTAAAGAAATGTTCAACATCCTTAGCCATCAGGGAAAGGCAAATCAAAATTACTTTGAGATTCTATCTTAACACTTGTCAGAATAGCTGAGATCAGTTAGCCATTGTCACAACTGATGGCTCTTGCTGGCAAGGATGTGGAGCAAGGGGAAAACTTCATTGCTTAACTAAACTAAACTACTCTTAGTCAATATACCCAAAGATTCTCCATCCTATCACAAAGACACTTGCTCAACCATGTTCCCTGCAACTTTATTTATAATAGCAGAAACTAGAAATAAGCTAGATGTCCCTCAACAGAAGAATGGATGAACAAAATGTGGTATCTATACACAATGGAGTATTATTCAACTGTTAAAAAAATGACATCATGAAATTTGCAGGCAAATAGATGGAACTAGAAAAAAAAACATCTTGAGTATTCCAAACCCAGAAAGATAAATACAGTATGTATTCACTCATAAGGGGATATTGAGTAAATGATAACCAAGCTATGATGTCTAGACCCATAGAGGTTAGATTAATGAGAAGGGGCCCTAGGTAGGTAGGGACACAGTGATTTCCCTGGGAGAGGGAAATGGAATAGTTTTTAGGGGCAGACTGGGGATGTGTGGGGACATGAGGAATTGGGGTGGGGAATTTCGGGGTGGTGTGGAAATGTAGTGCAAAGGAATCTTCTCGGAAGGGATCCTAGTAATGGGGGATGTGGAGTCTCAACCAGCCATCTTTTGTAGCCAGGCACAGCTTCCAGTAGTGGGACTAGGGCACCTTCAACTGAGTTGTTGGCCAAGGAGGTCCCAAGAAAATCCCCAAATGAGCCAGGCTGTTGCTAAGACAATCCTGCTGTCTGCAAACTGACAGTGAGGAACCGTTTCTGAGGACAGCATCCACACAACTCACTGAACATGAGCTGGTGCCTACATGGAGCCTTCACCCCTACATTCCAGTGCTTTGGTGTGGGAAGGGACTCTGCAGGCTACGGAAAGAAAAAGGTGGATACCAATCCAGCCACAAAGCCTTTGACCTATCATCTGTGCTGCCTACAGAATATTCTAGAGTAGTGATGGCACAGAACTTGTGGAACCAGCCACCCAATGTCCGATTTGATCCACTCCAGGAGAAGGAGCCCAAGCCTGACACTGTTTGGGTAACCAAGAAGCAGAGGCTAGATAGCCCAGAGATCAAGGGTAAAACTAAACACTACTGGTAAAAAAAAAAACATCAATGAAGTGATTCCTAATGATAGTGTGCTATACTCATAGATCAGTGCCTTACCCAGTCATCATCTGATGGCTTCCTCTGGCAGCAGATGTTGGTGGGTGCAGAGACTCATGGCCTGACATTATGTGTGGAGAGTCTAAATTGGAGGCTTTCATCAAATCCTTCCCCTCAGAGCTCAGGGAGCCCCACAGAAGAGGAGGTGGAAAGATTGTAAAAGCCAGAGGGAATGGAGGACGCCAGGAGGACAAGACCCTTTGAATCAACTAAGCAAGGTACATATGAGCTCACACAGAATGGAGCAACAGCACAGGACCCACATGGGTCTGCACCAGGCCCTCTGTGTGTATATGTTATAGATATTAACTTAGTTTTTGTATGGGACTCCTGGCTGTGAGAACAAGGGTGTCTCCAACCCTTGCGCCTGCTCTCGGGACTTTTGTCTTCCTGTTGAGTTGCTGTGTCCAACTTTGTTATGATAGTTTTTGCTTCATTTTATTATGCTTTATTTTGTCATGTTTGGTTGTTATCTGTTTTTTTTTTCTCTCTCTAATGGGCTACAAAAAGGAAGTGGATCCAGACGGGAGGGGCAGTGGGGAGGAGTAGAGGGAGGGGAGGCTATAATCAGGATATATTGTGTGAGAAAATAATCTATTTTCAATAGGGGGGGAGAGAAAAAATTGGGCAAGAACCATGACTTGCTTTGCTGCATGTCATTAACATGAAGGGACAATTGTGGTGAAGATGAAACTCAATACCACACTTGGGGCTGCATTTCAGAAGACATTTTGAATAGTGAGGGATTGTTATAGGATAGATGCTCTCAGACGGTCTCTCTAAAGGTAATGAATATATGTATGGCCAGTGAGAAAGGAGAGGTGACAACAATCTCACTGTTCGTGGCTGGATCTTAAGGCTTTAAAGCTTATGCTAACTCCTGGGGCTCACCTTTGACTTTTAGCACTACAAAGATATTTCAAAAGGAAATGAGAAAACTTTCTGACCTTCCTTGGCAAATGGAGCTACACTTTAGGAGCACAAGTGGCTGAAAGTTCAAGGGTTGGGAAAGCAGAGGCTGGATGAATTTAATAACCCAAAGAAGCATCCGAATCTTCCAGGGGAAAAGCCAACAAATAACCGACAAAGGTAATGGCAGGCTGATAGAATCCTTTAAGATGCTGTGTGGTTTACAGATCCCTAGGATCCCAATCCTCTTCCATTTTAAACTACCTCGTTGATGTGAGTAGACATGCCACAGCCTTCTCTGCAGCCTTGTAAAGACACTTGGTCAGAGTGACCTGGGTCTGAATTTTAATTACACTGGAGTTTTGGGGTTGGGGTGTTGTCTCACTTTGAGTGTTCATGTCGAGTCAGTAATTCTGTCTGACAACTCTGTCTTACAGGGAGCGCTTTACTGGTCCTGATATTTCTATGGGAGCCTTTAAGGCTCCTTTCTTTTTTTATTTTGGTGATACATTATTTATGATTTAATAAAGATTGTCTGAAGTATCAGAAAGCAGATTCAGCCATACTAGTTAGCTGTAGAAACTAGGCAGTGGTGGCACACCTTTAATCCCAGGATTCAGGAGACAGGCAGATGGATTGCTCTGAATGCAAAGTCACACTGACCTACACAAGAGTGAAGAGTAACAGAGCTCATGTTAAGGCTCCTTTCTAAGAGCACCATCTTTCTTTACATGTAGAGCTTTTCCTCTGAGGTCAGACGACAGGTGCACTTGCAGCACTTTCAGCGTGGTGGTGTCACTCTGGAGCCTCTGTGTTCATAGCCTTCCATTCTGTGTATGTTTTAGGAGCTGAATTGCTGCTGACTATACCGTCTTTCCAGCAGGCTGCATAAGCAGGACTTACCCATCGCTTGCCACAGAGTGTGTTCCAGGCACACAACCAGCTCCTCAAAGGTTGACCCATAACTGGCAGGGTCTGGTGGAGAAGTTGGTCCTCAGCATCCACCTTTTTCCTCCCTTCAGGTCACCTGTGATGGCTGAGCAGAGTAGAAATGACTTAGAGAGAAAGTAAGGGAGGGCTTCAGGAGTAGAGAGAGAAGGAGCCAACATAGCTTCTGGCTCACAGTGTTTATGAGTCGTTCTTTAGACATTTGTTGAAACCACAGTGTGTTGAATACTTCTCCAAGCTCTGGGAGTGTAGTGGCCAAACAAAATATCTGAAAACCAAACTAAATCAATCAATCAAACAACCAAAATGAAACTAAACTAACACACCCAACCAACTAACCAACCCAAAATACTGGCCAACACAAACAAACCAACCAACCCACTATCCAACCCACTAACCAACTAGCCCACCAACCAGCCAACCTAACCAATCAACAAAACCAACCAACCAACTAAACCAACCAACCAACTAAACCAACCAACCAAATCAAACTAATCAATCAACCAACCAACCAAGCCCAATCAACCAAAGAATCACTCCCTCTACCTCTCCCGCAAAGGACTGAACCCTTCTAAGTCCCTGCCCTCATCAACAAAGAATATCTAGCAGCAAATACTTGGGAAGTAAAGGGATGTCTGGATTCAGGCAGTGACAGCAGCAGCGACAGCTGGGGGCAGACACAGCTTCCCATTTTGTAATACTGTTAAGCACTGCCTTAACCCAAATTGATTTCACTGACTTTAAGATTCCAGGCTCTTTGTTTGACAAATGTCACACTTGTGTACAAGCATTTGTACTTAAAATGCCAGTTTAAAGGTTTGCTAGGAAGAAAAAGGCCGAGCATGCCTTTGTGGGTAAGCTCTGGGCAGGATTAACTGAGCAGAGTGGTCAAAACCTCCCCGAGAAAACCGCCAGGTGGCACCTGTAAGGCGCAGATGGGGAGAGCCATTTGCCCTACCCCCACAGCCCGGGCTATCCAGGCTACCCAGCACCCTGCGGGCTTGTTGGCGAGGAAGTGGGGGAGTTTTAGTCTCTTTCCAGACTGCGTGATTACACACTCAATTTCCTGACACCCCAAACACACCGAGGGCGGATTTGTCTCCATGCAACCAGGCTATCAAAGGCGTGAGCCCGGTGGTTGGGAGCAGTTGCAACTCTCTGCAAGGTGGGGACTGACTGTGGGCTGATCCTGTGGCCAGGTCTGCTCAGCCTGGGTCAAGGGAGAAAGAGTTCTCAGGACCTTGACATACAGAAGTCACCAAAACATGGGAGACAGCTTGACATGACTCCCACGCCCAGTCCTCCCACGCCCAGTCCTCTTCCCGGCACAGTCAATGGGCACTGGTCTATGGCACCTTCTCTTGTCCTTTATTATTATTATTATTATTATTATTATTATTATTATTATTATTATTATTATTATTATTACATCTTCCTCTTCCGCAGCCGCTGCTCCTGCCATCCCTCCCCTTCGCCCCCGAGTGGGTAACTGTCCCCAGAGACAATGTGCAGAGTCTGAGTGGCAGGTGTCAGTAAACAGAAGCAGCGTGTCGTGGTCATTTCCGAGCTGTGCGGTCGGGCCATCAACTCCATCTGCGGCTGGGAGGCTGAGCTGCGGCCAGTGGCGAGTCCGCCCGCGGCTCCTAGTAGGTGGCTGCTTGGTGACATTGGGAAGAGACCGCTCTGAGGGAGTGAGCCCGCGACGAGGAGGAGAGAGGCAGGGCGTTGGGGGTGGGGACGTGGCGACAGTGCCAGGGGGCGTGTGAGCCGCGGGTGAGGAGCAACTTCTCCCGGGCGCGTGCGGCGGGGCGGCGGGCGGAGCGTGAGCTGCCAGCCCGGAGCGGGGAGCGGGGAGCAGGGAGCGGGGAGCGGGGAGCCACTGCCCGCGCCCTGCGCGCTAGCATCCTCCGGGTTCCCAGCCCCGGGTGCTGAGCTCGCCGCTATAAATAGCAGGTTACAGCTTCTGCTTGGGCGCACACGCTCTCGCTGGAGAACGCAGGAAAGTCAGCCCGAAAGTGTCTGCCGCTGCTGTCGCCCCCTACTCAGCCTCTGAGAGAGGTAACATCCTGCCTGGGATCCTGGGGCTCTGGGGGAGGGAACTGTGCGGGTACGGTGGGTGAGGATGGGTGAATTCGGAGGCTGTGGGGCGTTTCTGAGAGCTCGGGCTTGGGGGGCATGTCCTGCCCGAAAGGCAGCAGCTTGTGTGTTTCTTATCAAGTTTCCCAGCTTGCAGCCGCGGAGATCATTCCTTCAGCCTTGCCGCCCGGGGAGGCGAGGGGGGTGACTACTGGGGTGCTCCTGTGACCCCGATTACTGTCTGGGGGAGCTCCCCTGACCCGGCACGCACGCACGCACGCATGTACACACACACACACACACACACACACACACACACACAGTCCCACCCTGGGTGACACTGAGCTCTGGCCCAGCTGACCTACCCAGGCTGTGCCCACCTGAGAGGTCCTGAAAAGACGCTGCAGTGTGTGGCAGAGCCTTCTCAACCCTAGTTCCAATCACTGGCTGCCACCTGCCTCCTAGGAAGCGGTCCTAGACCTCAGGACCTGGAAGGGATGCTGGCTGGGGTTGCAGTTGACTAAAGAGACCCCTCTCCATGGCCATCTCCAGCCAAAGAGGAGTCAAGGAGTTAGAAGATCAGGGCCTGGGGTAAGAGGGAGTGGAGGGCAGGTGAGAGGATTATCTGGAGCCCTAGATCTGCACTGCAGCCTTCTTGAGCTCCTCTGGCCCCTCTGGCAGGTCCAGGAACCAGAGCAAGTCCAGGAGCCTGCTTCTTATAGGGACTTTGAGGTTTGTAGCCAGCTCTAGGTGATGCCCCTTGAACCTTTGATTGTGCTCCCTTTGGGGCAGTGGTTTCATTCCCTGAGGACATCCAGTGGTTTCTGTTTGGGGACAGAAGCTTTATAGGTGACGACGTGCATATTGATGAGATAGTTGTTGCTGCTGCACAAAACTTACTGGAAAAACCGGGGGTGGGGGGAGAGGGAGAGAGAGAGAGAGAGAGAGAGAGAGAGAGAGAGAGAGAGAGAGAGAGAGAGAGAGAGGGAGGGAGGGAGGGAGGGAGGGAGGGAGGGAGGGAGGGAGGGAGGGAGGGAGGGAGGGACGGAGGGAGGGCATCAGCTGCTTTTTGGGGACCAAGGTTTCTTAAGGTTGAGCGTGAGGGATGCTCACATTGATAATGTCGTTCCTGCGGCCCCCACTTATCAGGGAAACCCCAGCGGGGCATCTTGTCACGTTTATGATGTAGACTGGCTTCTTCATTTATCTTAATGTTTCTTTCTCCTGAATCCGGTTTCTTTAATGCCACCTGAGGTCATTGCTGTGTGTTACATATTGCTTACTTTCCCCCTTAGTGTAGAAGAACTTGTTTCTGAAGGTGTGGCTCTATAAAAAGCATGAAAGTGCAGAGGACAGGGGTGAGTTCATCTTCCCGATGATGGGCACTAGGTGGCCCCTTTTACAGGTGTACATCTACATTTAGAGGACCTTACTCGAGCAGGAATTTTCTTAATGTGTTCTGGAATCGTAATGATATCAGTCTGACTTGGTTCAGAGAGCCATCCACAGAGTGGCTGGATGATGACAGTTGGAGTTGGGAGAGGCTTGGTTAAGCCGGCACGGTCAGCTCAGTCAGTGTTGGGGGAAATACATTATCTCCTGTTCTCTGGGATAGTCTCCAGGGAAGCATTGACACAAAATCACAGTAATTGATCAGTGCCTCTGTGCTCAGCATATGGGCCTTAAAACTGAACCTGTTGGAGTTTCAGTAAGTTGAAACAGTTCTGCAAAAATGAAGCTTTTCTCTTATTTTTCCATGGGATTCCTGTGTGTGTGAATGTGTGTCTCTGCATCCAAATGTGTTTCTTCTGCCTTTTCTTTGGCTCTTTTTCTTGTCTCTGTTTTATCCTGTTTTATTTTACTATTGGTTAGATGCCTGTTTTCTGATGAGAGTCAGAAAGGGTGTGGATTTAGATGGGTGGGGAGAATCTTGAAGGAGTTGGGAAGGGAAAACTGTAATCATAATGTATGAAAAAAGTCTATTTCAATTAAAAGGAAAGATATAAAAGAATGCTTTTTCTGTGAGTTTCTTTCAACTGTGACTTAGAAGATTGTCCTTGAAAGGTTATGAAATGTGAATGTCAGGAGGGGTTAGAGGCTCTGTGCCATTGGAAAACATTTTCTGATTGAATTCTAACCTTCTGGACTGTAGAATAGTAATAGGTAAACAGGATTTGTTTGTGATAAACTAATGGCCGATAGGGTGTTTAGAACAGGGATTTGTGTTTGACTCTGCCAGTGGGGGGGGCGCTTGATAGACTAGACTGAGTCTTGACCCTCAAAATGTTTTAAGACTTAAGGATGGCGTTCTGGGAAGAAAATACTCTTAGACTATTGGCTTCAGCTCCACCTTGACGATGCAGATTGATTGAATGACCTTACAGCTTAGAAGATGCTCTTGTCAAAATACTACCTGGCTCCAATCCTGTAGACCCATCAGTCAACTTTGGTTAGAAGAAAATGCAATTATATTTTAGTTCTCCAAAATGGAAAGTGAAATTAAGCTCTGGAGAAACCAGCTATTTGTTCTAAATTGTGCAAATTCGAAAAGTTGCTGACTTCTTTTCTGAAACATCACACTGTCTTCTAGTATAAGTCAGGCCAGGCCCCACATGGGTAACTGTTAGCTTCTGCTGTCTTCAGGCAAAGTCCTAGAAGGCAACTCCATGAGAGACAAAGGATTGCCAACTCTTCTTATTGCTTAGCAACCAAGTAGACATCAGTCTCCAGGTAAGAACCCAGCATCTGAAAATACAAAGTCCAAGCAGGAGGAAAGTGTAGTCAGGGAGGAAAATGCTTACTGAATGTTGCCATGTTTGCTGTCTTCACTCAGTGGTGCTAATAATTAGATACGCAAGTGTTGTATGTCTTATAATCTCCATGGGACAGTCTGTCATTCATATAGCACTTTATATGTGAATAATGACTACGTGTTCAAGCATGTATTTTCTATATGCTGTATCTTAATCTTTTAAAATTACTGATCTCTCTAAAGGCCTAAGGAACTTGCTTCAGAAGATGTATTGTTGCTGGCTTTTTTTTTTGTAGTTCTCTTTCTTTCTTTTTTTTGTTTTTATATTTTTTATTATTTATTTTTAAGTTTAAATTTAGATTAGAAACAAGGTTGCTTCACAAGTCAGTTCCAGGTCCCTCTCTGTTTCCCTCCCCTCCTCCCGTGTCCTCCCCCACCCCCCCCAATATCCCCTCATTTCCCCAGGGAGGGTGAGGCCCTCCATGGAGGTGTCCATAGTCTGTCATTTCATCCGTTGCTGGCTTTTTTTATTGTATGTTGTTTCAGAACTCTCTACCAGGGAGCCCCTTAGAAGACACTAATTTCATATGTACTTTAATACTCGGGCCTAAGAATAGTACTGTTGAATAAATAATTTCACCATAAACATTTATTTATAGAGAAGTCCAAATGATAATGTTATAATTGAATTTTTGCATGTGGGATTCATGTGATCTTTGTGTTTCAAAACTTTAGGTGTAGTGTATACCTAGAAAAAGTCTTTAGATAGTGGAAAACTTAAAAGGAAGCTTCCAGAGTCTCAGGTACAACGCCACTGGCATCAAGATATCTCAGTTCTCTTTATTCATTTTCCTGCCATATTCTTCAGGAAAGACTTTTAAAATGAGGCTGGAGAGGCGGCTTAGCGTGCTGCCGAGGACCTGGGTTTGGTTCCCAGCGACTTCATTAGTCAGCTCACAAGGACTTTTAAGTCCTGTCCTAGGAGTTCCAGCACCCTCTTATGACCTCAGCACCTGCACACAAGGTACACATAAAACTCATGCAGGCACACACACATACATATACATGCTTTGGTGCTTTCCAGCTTCTGACCAAATCACAGAATAAGCAGTCTGTGACTGAAAAGCTTACCTTTTATCTAGGGCACTATGGCGCCCCCTATCTTCTGCCCTGTGTGTATAAGGCCTGTGGACTATGATCATAGGGTCCTGAGCTCACATCTTTCCAGTTGTCCTTGTAATTTTGCTGACCCATGGGTGTCATGATGGATGCCGTCTCATACAATGTAGCAAATCTTAAATGTTTTCCAAACTGACCTTTCTTGAGTTGTATTTGGAGTAAGTTCTGTTTCTGCTGCATCTCCTGATGGCCATGGAGTGAGTGAGTAATGGGCATTGGAAGTTTCCCAAATCACATAGTTTTCATGCTGTTTCCTTTGGGAGTTGTAAAAATTCATAATTTTCACAGGGACGGAGATAACTCTTTTTACAGAGGAGTTTTGTCTGCCATCTCTCTATTATCTATCCACATACCTATCATCTGACTGTCCACTTCCATATCAGTGATTTATCTATCTGCCTATCTATCCATCCATCCATCCATTCACCCATCTTTCTATTTTCAGCAAAGTGATGCAAGAAGTTCAATAGTAAAATTGCTCAATGGTACCAGGCGGTGGTGGCACACGCCTTTAATCCCAGCACTCGGGAGGCAGAGGCAGGTGGATCTTGTGAGTTCGAGGCCGGGCTGGACCGACAGCCTCCAAAACAGTACAGAGAAACCCTGTCTCGAGAAACCAAAAAAAAATTGCTCAATGGTTTTCTCTGATGTGTTCCAATGTTAGGAAAGGGACACACAGGCCGTATTAGTAGCCATGTTGATATTGACAATAGCAATAAAAAACATCTTTCAGGATACAAAAGAAAAAAGTATTAAAAAGCTTCCACAAGTTGTTTATATAAGGTATGCATTAATTTAAAATATTGCAAGACATTTTTATTTCTCAAAACAGAGTGAGTTTTTAAAAGCTAAGAGGCGGTGGTTTACAAGAGAGAGCTTTCAGAATCGTTTACTAAGAAAATTGTAACTAAGAGCTAGAAGTAAGTAGAGATGCATCTCAGGGTGAGAACAGTTGCCTTAAGTGTGAAAGGCTCTGGGTTCAATCCTGGCACTGGGACAAATGAATTGTCTTAGTTTTGGTTCCTATTTCTGTGATTAAACACAATGTTCGAAAAGCAAGCTTGTGAGGCTTACACTTCTGTACCACTGTTAATCGTAAAAGGAAATTGGGACAGGAACTCAAACTGGACAGGAACCTGGAGGCAGGAACTGGTACAGAGACCTTGGACAGGAGCTGCTTACTGGCTTGCTTCCCGTGGCTTGCTCAGCCTGCTTTCTTATGGAACCCAGGACACCAGCCCAGGGATGGTATCATTCCCAATACACGGTGCCCTCCACCACTGATCACTAGTTAAGAAAATGCACTACAGCCAGATCTTATAGAGGTATCTTCTCAATTGAGGTTCCCATCTTTCAGACAACTCTAGCTTGTGTTGAACTGTCATAAAACGATGTAGCATGTGAATGAAAAGCAAAAAAACAAAAAGTCAAACAAAAACTATAATGACAACCAAACACCCATCCAATTATCTGAGAGTGCTACAAATGTAAACAAAGCTCTTGCCTAGCTTGAGGAAGACCTCGGGGAGCCCCCAGCGCCCCGAAATGAACCAACCAAGTAGATAACTGACTAGAAGCTCTTCAAATTGTACTTGGCGGTCTTGGGTAAGCATGGCACACAGGCCTGTAGACCTAGGATTTGGGAGGTTAAGGAAGGAAGACTGCCGTTCTAGAATATAACGCTTAATGCATCCTTGCAGATCTCCAGACCTTTCCTTCCTGCCAGATTTCTCTATAAACCTATGCTGGCTCCCTCTATTATGGGATCTCTTTTCTTGCTCTCCTCTATTCTTCCCCTGACTCAAATCTTCCTGCTCCCTCCTGCCCTCCTCTCCCCTCCTCTTTTCCCCTTCTCTTCCCCCTAATTCCCTGTCCTCTCTCCCCATGCTCCCAATTTTCTTAGGAAATCTTGTTCCTTTCCCCTCTCCGGGGGACCATGTGTGTCTCTCTTAGGGTCCTTCTTGTTTCCTAGCTTCTCTAAACCAGCAGCATCTTAACCTGAGGTTGTAACCTGTGCATTTGGGAGGAGACTGCAGAAGCCTGCCTGCAAGGAAACATTAGGATATCATTAATAATTACTTAACATCACCTGATGTCATTCTGAACACCTTTGCATGACAGACTCACTAGGTGTGTTCCACTTACAGATGAATGCTTTTAAAAACATTTTAAAAGATGTTAAAAAGCTTCATTATTTGAAAATATTTTTGTAAGATTTATTTAGGTGTGTGTGTTTGTGTGTGTGTGTACTCACTCCTACACACGGAGGTCAGAAGTGAATATCTGCTATCAATTATCTCTCTCTGACTATTCCTTTGAGGGAGGGTGTCTCTTGAACCGAATTCCTCCATTTTCTGGGCTAGGCTGAAGTCAGCAAGCCCCTGCTGTCTGGGCTACCTCTGGAACTGAGATTACAGGCACGAATAGGATAGTCAGCTTGTCAGGTGGGTGCTGAGATTTGAACTCCAGTCCTCATGATACCTCTTGTCTAACCTGTGAGCCTTCTCTCCAGCCCCCACGGTAAAATATTTTTCCAGGTGGAGCACAGTGTAAAAATGTCAGTTTTCTGTGCTATTGTACACCTGTAATCCCAATACTCAGGATGTGGAAGCAGGAAGGACTAGTTCAGGGTCATTCTCAGCTATATCATGGGTCAAGGGCCCCAGTGGGATAACAGAGTCCTGTCTCAAAACAAAAAAACAAAGGAACAAACAAAAGCCCAGCTTAGCTGGTGATGTAGCTCAGTGATGGAGCAACTTGCCTCGCTTGTGAGAAGCCCTAGACTCAACTCCAAGCACCACATACACTAATACCACCTTCAAACAAAACATCTCCCATCCTTCATCAACAAAATCTGCAGATTTTTACATTGGCTAACCTACTTTGATAGGTCTTAGCGAGAAAGGTTATACTTTTAATGGCATGTATGATTTCATCTGTTCCCAAGAGCCCCCCGTCTTTTTCTGCTGAAATCTTGAGGCTAAATATGTTTCCAAATTGTTTTTAGGTAGAATTGCTTTAAAATACAGCATTCGCCCCCTTTGGTAGCTTTCACGGGCAGCTGACATTACAGACACTCAGCACCAGGTGGCAGTGTGCAGCGCTTAGCCGTTGTGGGTCATGACTGAACTCATTTTTAAAGCTTTTCTTTTAAATTTATTTATTTATATCTTGGGTGAGTCAATTTAGCCAGAGTCTACAGGCGCACACACACACATTAGAATTGTTTTTTGGAGATCTGTTATTTGAAATTCTTTAAAGATTTGATTGTAATATTTAGCATTCTTCACTTTTTTATGAGGCATGTATTTACCTGAAGTACTCTTTGGGATTAATTGAACTGAATGTGCCAGGATTTTGCTTGTGACTGAATAAGCAAGAAGGGAAGGGAAAATTAAAAGAACACGATAAAGATAAAAGCATATGGTTATTATAAAAATGGACATGGTGTCACCCATCCATGCAGCATGCACATTTGCATACCAGTCCCTTCACAACACACCCTGACATCCCCCAGGGATCAATGACTGTTCTGCTCCCTCCCCCCAGCCTCCCACCCAGCCCCGCCTCGTCAATTCAACAAAAACAACAAACAAAAAATCAAAACCAAGTGACTCTCGCATAGTGGTTTATGTCTCTAATTCCATCACTAAGGAAACAGAGATGAGAAAATAATGAGTTAGGGTTCATTGTGGGATACATAAGCAAGGCCCTTCCTTAAAAAAAAAACAAAGCAAGCAACACTACCATCAAAACAACATACAGAAACCAAGGAAGGAAAGGAGGGAGGAGAGAGGGAAAGGAGGGAGGAAGGAAGGGAGGGGGGAGGGTGGGAGGGAGAAAAAGAGAGAGGATGGGAGGGAGGAAAGGTAACTTACAGAGCAGATGCTTACATTATCCCTGAATGTTCTCTGTTATGTGATGTCAACAGAAACAAACTGAATCATCCCTGTAGCACTTATGGTTTATTAGTGGTTATGCAGGTAAAAGTTAATAAAATGATTTCTTCTTGGTTAACCTGGTTGCAGACTTGCCTGTCTTTAGGTGATTAAACTGTAAGCCATAGCGGATTTAATCAGTTCATTCCTAAGTGCAGCAGGATGGAGCAATTGTATCATCCAGTGAATTTCTGCCTACCCCAGAGCCAGATGTTACAGCTGTCCACTCAGGACCAGTGGATTCCTGTCTACCCCAGAGACAGATGTTACAGCTGTCCACTTAGGACCAGAGGATTCTTGTCTATGCCATAGCAGATGCTATGGTTGTCCAATCAGGACCATTTTATTTCATCTGTAGCTCTATTTACTTCCTATCTCTTTGGAGCTTGGAGAATAAATCATAGACATTATATTCAAGGACAAATATCTGCAAAACAGTTCTTTACTAATTTACTAATCCCGAGTAGCTAACTTACTCAAGATCACACAACTGATTGGTACTAGAATGAGTATAGACAGGGTCAAGGTGATACATATCATAGAAGGACATTTTAAGAGACAATCCCTAGAATAAGACATCCTGCTTTCCTTGGAAAACTGGAAACCCTGGCGTCTCACAAATTTACTGGAGTTAAAGCTCATTATCTGAGGCAAGAATGTTTGACCATCTGAGAATTTGAGGTGTTGTTTGGGCTTCTCCTTTGAGAAAAGCAAAGATTTACATTTTGTAGAGCGGATCTTCAAATAAAAAGAATTGGGAAAGGTTTCAGAAAGTTGATAGTATACATTCTCCCAGATATTATGTGTGTAGCACCAAATATAACTCACTTTAGGGAAAACAAATAATCTCTTTCCAAGGGAGTTTATTACCATATTTTATTAATGTATGTACAATTATGTAGGGAATAAAAACTAGCATAATTTTCTTAATAGACATGTGTTTTCAACTTAAATTAATTTTTTTCTTGTAGTGTTTTCTAGATTAGCTATATTTGCATCTCTGTGACCACTATGGCTGATAGAAACATCGTATAGAAGGGAGGTTATTTTTGGCTCAGGGTTTTGAAGCATCTCAGTCCATTATGGAGTAGAAGGCACGGTGACCTTCATGGTGGCAGGATCCATGTAAAAAGTTCGTTGCGTGGAGAGGGATCAGATTGTGACAGGGGCCAGTGGCCAGGTGTGACTATCATATCTTCCACCAGCCAAGTCTCACCTTCCTGTGTCTCTATAGATGCTGTGTACAAGGAGTTACCAGCTGGTAACATGAGCAAAATCTCCCAGCCGATTCATATTCAAACCATAATGATTTCCTTCCCGGGATGAGTTTACAGATGATTTCCCCCTTTATTCGTGCTATTCTTGTCTCCTTTCCTATTCTATACAACAGTGAGAATGAAGAACGCTACGTACTTAAGATCGCGGGCCAGGCAGGAAGTAGCGGAGCCATCGGATTCTATTTGATTTCCTTAGCTTTTTCCATTCATTGTTTTCATGATTATAAATGTAGTAAGCCTCTGTTGACATAAATAATGGACAAGCAAAGTCTAAAGAGACAGACAAAAAGTCACCCAAATCATTGTTAGCATTTTACATGGATTTCTAGCATTTTCTATGATTCTTTTATAATGATTATAGTGTATTTTTGGGTGTGCAGTTTTTTTTAATTTAAAATTCTCTCCTTCAAGCCAGCTTAGATACTGATTGACACCTGCTATCTGCTGTAAGGTTCTCTCCTAGACAATGTTCTGTTTAGAGCAGTGAATAACAAAGATGGCCACTTTCTCACGCTGTCAAACACACCAGGCTGGAAAAATGCTATGGAGGAGCCGAGGCATGGTCTGTTAGGTCAAAGCACTCGATGTACAGCAGAGACGACCTGGTTTGTGCACCCAGAGCTCACGCAGAAGCTGGACACCTAGCAGAAATGTCTGCAGTCTCAACACTCTATGGGGGACGAGAGGCGGAGACTGAATCCCCAAAAGCCCAGGGTCCAGATAGCAGCACATGCAGCAGAAAGACAACAAAGTCTCTGCCTCCAAGAGACAGTGGGAGATGAGGACAGACGCTTCAGGGTTTCACCTGCACATTGTGGAGGGCACCAGCATTCACATGTATAAACACACGCACACACACACACACACACACAGAATTATCTATTAAATAGAGAAATTCTTTTTAGATTATTGGTGATGATTTTGCTGTCATTAAATTGTGACAAATATTTTCTATTTGATTCCATTGTCTGATTGATTTTTCTGTCCCCTGCCACCCAAAGGAACAATTCCTAGAAATAGTATATTGGATAAAGGACGTGACATCTCTAAAGAGCCCCCACACTTACTACCAAATTGTTTTCCAGAAGACTTGCACTTATTTGCATTCTCACAGGAAGGCTTGCCATCATTTCGCCAGCACTAAGGCTACAAAAGTGTGTTAATTCAAAGGGTGAAGGTGAATGTAACAGCAAAAGCTAGGACTGACTGAGGCCCTCTAGAGGCCGTTCATATTATAAACCCTGTTACCAGTGTCTATGTTATAGGCTCACTCTACGTGGTAGCTACAGAGGGTGTTGGTCTTACTATTCATTCTTTGTTTTTCTTTATTTAGTGCTAGGTATTGAACGATGGCATTATATGCGCTATTCGTTCACATAAGATTTATTCCTTGACCCTCCTCTCATTTTAAAGGTTAGGAAATGTTCTTTGAGAGAAGCTTAACTAAACCTACCCGAGATCACAAAGTTGGTTAGCGGTAGAGCGGATGTATGATCAAAGTTGATTCTAGTTTAAAATTTAGATTATAGGAAGATGACTCAGTGAGCAGAATGCTTGCTGAGCAAGCGTGAAGACCTGAGTTTGGATCTCCAGCAGCCATGTGAAAACTCTCTCTCTCTCTCTCTCTCTCTCTCTCTCTCTCTCTCTCTCTCTCTCTCTCTGAGTGTGTGTGTGTGTGTGTGTGTGTGTGTGTGTGTGCACCCGTAGCTCCAGCATGATGGGAAGGAGAACATAGACAGTTGGATCCTGGGGTTCCGTGGCCAGCCAGAGTAAGCAAAATGGGATCTCTTAGCCAGGTTAATAAGAGATCGCATTTCAAAAACTAATGTGGAGGCCTCTGGCCTCTACACGTGCGTGCATGGGTGCACATACCTGCACACACAAGTGCATGCACATACACATAAAACACACATGCACACACGAAATAAAATACGAAAATTTAGGCTTTCAAATGCCATGTTTCTTTGCCATGGCTCCACTGAGTGAGGCTGAATATTGTGCCATTCTTATTTTCATTTTCATGTTACAATTTGATGCTAACCCATGTGTTCGGCTTGGCTGTACAATAGAACCCTGAATTCCAATTTCACCAAACTGTCCTTTACAGAGCGGTAATATTGAACCTTAGCCGGTCATGTTACTTGCCTTTTTTTGTGTGTATGAAGGTTGAAAATATGGCTGTGACTAAACTGAATATTCATCTTTTCACATGGCATTTTTGTATGTGAAAACTATTTTTTTTAAGACAGGGTTTCTCTGTATTGTTCTGGAGGCTTTCCTGGAACTAACTCTTGTAGACCAGATCTCGAATTCACAGAGATCCACCTGCCTCTGCCTCCCGAGTGCTGGGACTAAAGGCGTGCGCCACCACCACCCGGCGTGAAAACTATTTTTAATTCACAAAGAAGTTTCTGGCTTGCCTAAGTTGATTTTTCTTTAAAACGATTCATGTATAATTATTAAATGCTTTTCGTTTCCTCTCGTATATCCAACATTTCTCATTGATAAGACAAAATAAGAGGCACTGAGATTCTGCTTAAAGTCGGTCTTCACCCCCCCACAGCAATCTTTATATATGACACCGTGTGTCTGCTTGGCGTGTACGGTATCAATGGAACCAAACGTTATCTTAGTTTGCTTGTACACATACATGCAGGTGCTCCATACACACTTGCCTTGGGTGGACC
This sequence comes from Mesocricetus auratus, assembly GCF_017639785.1. Lineage (NCBI taxonomy): Eukaryota > Metazoa > Chordata > Mammalia > Rodentia > Cricetidae > Mesocricetus > Mesocricetus auratus. Next base: position 8,016,517 of record NW_024429218.1, read on the forward strand.
TTCACTTCTGCTACACTTATTTTCTTCTAAGTGGTTTTTTTTTGTCAGTTCCTTTATAACACAGGCTGAAATCTCATTTTCATGTCTTTATTTCCTGTCCACTTGAGACCTCATTTTTAGTACTTTTCTCTTCCGCAACATTCTTAAGACACTCTCATTGATCTTTCTCCCGAATTAATTTTAGAATAATTCTGTAATCCAATGTACTTTGGATTAATTGAATCTTATTGAGTGGATAAATGGAATTAAGGAAAACTGCCAACTTTCAAAGATACAGTCTTATCTAAATCTCACTGAACGTTTGATTTTGGCGACTTTCCATGCTATGTAATAGGACACAGGGCAGACGCCAACCATCTTACCTAAGTCTTTCCCTTTTTTCACCCACCCATCAAACTGGTCAAGGAATCATGAATTATGCACCTTTGACCTTGGCTTTGCTCTCTACTCGCTTTCAGTCCAATGAGATTGGCCGTTTTTGAACTCTTCATTTTTAGTTTGTTTTCAGTGCTGCTTCGTATCTTTGACTCACGGTGTTTCGGGGGCCTACAGAGAGAGGCACAGGAACCCTGAAGGTTTCCCTGTGCTAGCACTAGTCTACAACCTTGAGTTCAGCATGCATTTGTCTTAAATTCTTTTACTTTAGCCTCACACTGTACACTCAGTATAAATATTTAAATGGCAATATCAATAATAGTTCAACGTTGTAACCAGATAACTAAGGAGGTGTTAAAATACAGATCAAAAATACACAGAATCCGTATATCAACAAAATAAAAATGCAACAGATACTGCTCAGGGGAGATTTTTTTTCTTGTATCAAATTTGACAAAATTACCTGTAAGATAATCAGCTCTGGCTTGTCAAAATGTAAGATGAGGTTGGCTGTCTTGCCTGGGGCTACTGCTTATTATGTGGGCCTGTACATGAGCTGTAGAGTTTTAAAATGAAAACTGCCCAGAAATGTTTTCACACACGCCATTGGTTCATGTGTCTCTAAGTGCTACCTTACCGTCTATTAACACCCATGCTTTGACCTTAGAGGAGGAATCCATCTACATATTGAAGTCACACAAGCCTAGCTCTGTTTTCCCCAATGGGTGTCTTCTGCACCTTCCCAAAGCTGAGCTAATTTCTCTCTGCTTGGAGGACTACACCTGCTGGGTTAGTATAAGGAAGTTGCCAACAGACAAGTATTTTTCAAGGGGTCTTCAGGCTTATGTGACACCTACAGTTGTAGTCACATTATGACAAGGACAGCTCCTCTGTGTGATAGGGATTGGCTATAGGGACTGCTATTGTGAAATGTGTGCTTTGGCATTGTGCAAAAATCAGGTTTATCTGCCTGTTTCAAATTGCAAGGGCATCTGCACAGGAGGGTCTCAGGGTCAGCATCTGTACAGGAGGGTCTCAGGGGTCAGCATCTGCACAGGAGGGTCTCAGGGGTCAGCATCTGCACAGGAGAGTCTCAGGGTTCTGCATCTACACAGGAGAGTCCCAGGGGTCAGCATCTGCTAACATCCACCTTCATTTCCTGGGCCAGGTAATTGAACTGGACATCAGATGAAGACAAGTGAAGAGTTTCTTAACTGGTTGCTGATTATTTGCTGTGTTCCAAGCTTCATTTTGCATGCTTCCATTTGCTCATATGCTTGAAGCATGGGGCAGTAGCAGAGAAGAGAAGCCTCCCAAAGCCCCAAGGGGGCTTTCCTCCCACTTGTTTAAATTTCCCTGGCAGATGCTCTTGGTGGTGCAAGAGAAAAGGAGGCCAGGGTGATGCTGCCACGCAGAGACATTGCAGTAGTGCTTTAAATCATACATTCTGTTGGGGTTCTCATGCACATAGGAACAAGCTAGCTAGCTAAACTAGCTGAATCAGTGATTCAATGAGAGACCCTGCCTCATTATATACAGTGGAGAGCAAGCAAAAAAGATACCCAATGCCAACCTATGGCATCCGCAAACACCTGCACACACCTTGGTTCCCACACTTTCATCTACATATGCATGCATTCTATACATGTGTGCAAAAGGAAGCAAATAACATATTGGCTTGGAGATTTTTCCTTCCAGTGTACTGGTCCGCATAAACAATATTTATAATAAAGCTGATAAAAACTTACTGAAAATGCAGCTTTAGCTCAGCAGGACTCCATGAGCTTCTAGTATCCCTCCACGTTCTGTTTTCTGATGGACACTATACTGATTTAATTGTTTCTGAGGTGCCCCAGTGCTAAAACCAGGAGGGGCCTAGGCAAATGGTATTGTTAGGCAACATCTCCACAACCATGTTTGAAAAAGTGGAGAGGCGAGTGGTAGGCCTCAGTCTTCCAACAGCCTCTTATAGAAAAAAACTTTATTGACACAGGGTAGTGTTACTTGAACATCCTATGAATAGTAATCGCTCTAGAGAGTTTACAGTGTCTGGTCTTGTTGTCTTGGGTATTTTTATTTATGTTCTTACACTTGCTTATTCATTATTTATTTCATGTGCATTTAAAAATGATTTGAGATGGCAAAAGCACACATAAAGACCCAAACTTTTTACAGCGGTTCACTAACAACATCAAAGATGCATTTTGGAACTTAGATAAAACCAGAATGGCACTAAAATTGCATTTATAATATGAGTAATAGCCAGCCAGCATGGTAGGTAATTTTTCCTCTGGGCAGAAAAATATGCTGGGACATTCAAAAACATTCTGTAGATTACCACGATTTTGGATAAAGAGGGACAATTTTTTTCCATAATTAACTGATGTTGTGAAGTTTTCATAGGTAGTCTGTATAGACTATTGGTGGAGCCTGCTGTAGAAGAGATCACTAGGCCTTTGGGGTACACCCAGACACAAGCTACTGTGGTTTGTTATTTTACTAATCATGTAAGTATCATAACCACCCACCGATTTGAGAATGAGAATCAAGTGAGATCACATCCGACGATGTCTTATAAGATATACTATCAAAGTCCTATACTAGTATTGACAACTATTAATATGATTATTATTCTGTTATTTCTATACTTAGAATCATCATTTAGAACTCAATTACAACTTTACTTTTTACATTTTTAGATTTTATTTGTGTATCTGTGTGTATGTACATGGGTGTTTAGGTGCGGGGGGGCTCTTTTCTGCATGAAAGTGGCATGTGGCTTAGTATATACGACTTTAGGAAAATGTATTTGTTTTAACTCACCACTGATGAACATTTTGAATTATAGCTACAGTCAATTGTCTCCATAGACATCACAAGTAAATTGTTACATTTTGCGCAAAATTCATTATTGAGAGTTTCTAGAATTGATAATGAAAGCATAATACGCTTTTAAAATTGAATTCAGATATCCAGTCAGATCAGGGTAACAACATTTTGTAAAACATTGAATTTAGCTGTCCTTGTATAGAATACCTATTCATTTGCTATTGTTCCTGTCATTCTCTGTTGCCTTATATTTGACTAATTTCCCTTGCATTTGTTACTTGTCTGGCCTACTTAGGCATTTGAACTTGAATCTCCAAACTAGAGGAAATGGAATGGATTACAAATGTATACAACTGAATATAATTTCTTAAGTTATATACGTTGATGTGTATTTTCATATAACACGTGTTAATCAAAGGCTATGTTTCTTGGCAACATTTTTGATTGAAGATGGTCTGCATTTGATTAAACTCAAAGCCAAGTGATGGGCATCATGGGACGGCTTGGCTGCTACGGGAACTGACCACCTGGGTTCCGTCTCTTGGTCTCATGTTGGAAGCAGAGAAGAGACTCTTGTTTTTGTACTCTGACCTTTACATGTCTGCCTTGATATCCACCTCCTACCTCCTACATTTTGAGCAAAAATTATCTAATCAAACAGTAACCTTATACTTGAGGATGGAAGAAGGTCAAAGGATTATCTATGGGTAAAAAAAATCACAAAAACTTTAATGTCCATTCAATTGGAATTTAAACCATCTTTCTTTGGTACCACCAATCTTGTCAAGAAGCCGTGAGGTGTAACTGTGACAAGAGATGTAAAATGCACACTGTTCCAGCACCAGGGTTTTCAATAAGCAGTGAGTCTTAGAGCTACTTTAATTTTTTGGTTACTGCTTCCTAGTACTGTGTGGTGTTGAAATTAAAAAGATATATTAGACGTATTTTCTACATGGTAGCAATAGAATTTTAAATGGAGTTCTGGCACCTAAAGCTGATATAAAATATCTTATTATTTATAAGTGCATTTTGTACGCTCACATCTTAAAAGTGTCCTTAAGCAGACTCCTTGACTGCACCAAGGAGAACCTGTGGGGTTACATGTAAAGGCCAGGGGAGGGGAGGACATCTGAGCAAAGTTACTGGCTCACACGCCAGCATGCAGCTTGTCTCTAGATTCTGCATTAGTTACTTCTCTGTTGCCGTGACACTGTCTGGTACAGGCAGACTCTGCCTGGCTCTTGATTGAAAGGAATTCAGTTCCTCATGGAGGGGGGTCTTGGAGGTGGGACCAGCTTCCCTCAGGGAGCAGAGTGAAGAGAATTCAATGGATGCTGACACTCAGCTGGCTTTCTTTCCCCCCCCTTTTTACCCAACCCTGGGTCCTGGTTTGGGGGACGATGTAACCCACATCCAGTTAATTGTCTTCGGACAGTCTCTCACAGAGGAACCCAGGTGTGCCTCGGTGTGTCCTGGAGATGTCTTTTCCCCTCCTTTTCATTTATTCTTTGTGTGTTTCATATCGTATATCTCCACACTATTCATTTCCTCGTCCGTTTGTATCCATTCTCTGCCCTGGCAACCCTCCCCCGCAAATAAAATGAAATAAAGTGAAAAAGGAAAAGGAAAACACTCTATCTCGTCATGGAAGCTGCCGTGTGACACAGCAGCTTTTATCCTTTTTTACAGACATCTTCACCTGCACGTGTTCCCTGCAGAGAGTCATTGGTCTCGTTACAGCCTCTGGTGTCTACTACACTGTGGATGCTGGGCCCTCACTGGAGCTCCCCTTCGTTATCCTGCTGTTACCCTGTGTCGTGGAAACCTTGCTGCTTTGGGTCTGCAGGACCGGTCCCTTTACATGTTCCAGCAGATCACAGATGGGATGGTATTGGGGTGGACCAACACGTAACCCTGGTTCTGGGCCTGGGCAGTTGCAGGTTGGTCAGCCCACCATCTCTGTCCTGTCCTCACCACCAGGGCAGACTCTCCAGCATTGGCCTGGTGAGTTCACCCCTTGCAGTGGTAAGTAAGGGCGGGGTCAGTTCTCCTGGGTTCCCATCCTCAGGGTCAGCCCTACTGTGCGCGGTCCAGGTGAGGTGTAGGGGACACTCTCCCGAGTGCTGCAGCTGATGAGGGGCAGGGACAGCTCTCTATCACTCTTGTGACCTCAGAGCAGGTCCTCCCGCCTTCCGTGGGCATTGATGGGAGGAGGTGGGGGGTGGGGCGGGGGAGGCTTCTTTCCCCTGCCCATGCATGCTACCACATGTCCAGGATGTAGCTTTATCCAATAAAGTTCAGGGTTGAAATTAATGATCACAGTTTTCATCTCTTTATTGGGAGTTTGTATTTGCTACTGGTAGTTTTATTTTTAGTTTCAGTTAATCATGAGGTGTAATGCCCAGAAGAACTCACTGTATATAATAGTCTCAATTTTGTTTTGATAAGTAAATGACCGATATAGCTGGTCTAATAGTAGAGTTGAAGATCGAGCCAAACTTGACCTAATAGTAAATTCTTTGTATTTCAGGGATAATTTGGCATTGGGAAGTCATTGTACGCATGCATGTGTACGATGTATGTGTTTGCAGGACCTGGAGGGAGAAAGAATGGCAGAGGGCCATATTACTTGTGCAGGGTCTACCATGTGTCATCAGGCGCTGCTAAACACATTGCTTTGAATATGCTCTACTTTCCCGTAGGGCATGTGTTGCTCCAGCACCGGAGCACATGCAAGGTAGATGGTCCTCATCATACTCTGACAGGAAACTCTAGCAAAATTTGCAAGGTATTTGTCTAACAGTGGTAGGGCTAACTCCTGTCCTGGTGAGGAGGAGTGGTTTGGAGTAGTCTTCGTCACCCTTGTTGTAGTTGTGAGAAAAAAAAAAAGAATAGGACACGGAGATACACAGAGGGAAAAATGTATGTGCATGGGACTACACAAAACAGAACAAGAATCCATTTTGATAGAAGTCAAAACAGCTAGTTTGTTTGACATCCTGAGTTGTGCAATGTTTCCTCTCCTCCTCACAGTTGTGTGACCCAATCAGGTGAGAGAATTAACACACAGAGAGGTAGTTGATTATGTTCCAGGCATGTGCTAAGGAACTGATGGGTTGAGGCTTCTGAGTGGGTTCCTTAAAACACTGGAGGCCTTAACCTTGCAATCTGCCCAGCAACAGACCTGAGCACAGGTCCTGAGTTCAGAGTTCTGTGAACTCCCATTGTTGGGAAAGAAAATACTTGCCCTCCTGCCCTGTTCCCAAGGCTTGCAGCCACGGTGGAAGAGGCAAGGATGCCTTTGCCTGCTGTTTGTGAAGTGACAGTGTGATTGTTCCTGTCCATGAGGGAGTCTGGCTAAAAACAATGCTCATCTGTAGGATTTTCTCCAAGTTTTGAAAATGCTTGCTTACGTCTGCCTGGAGGCACTCTGCTGAGTATATACACCTAATATCTGGAGATTCTGTGGTGATTATGAGCATAAAATTGTCCAGCAGTTGGAAACCTTTAATCATACGCTTTGATCATTCTAGGCCAAATTTTGTTTCATGTCCTAAAAAACCATTATAGTTGAAGGAACCATCTGCTAGGCCGTCCACTAGAGCTTTGGAATCCAATCTACTTCATGTATACGGTCATTTTAGGAGCATTGGGCACGCTTAAAAACTTGACTCATTGCTGAATTTTCTACTCAGAGCATTCCACATAAGTAGAAATAAATGTTAACTTCCATAAAATGCACTGGTTAAAGCTGTCTGTAGATGTTGGTGGCTAAATGCAGAATGGCCGCGGTACGTGCGGGATTGTTCTCCCTGCTGCCGTCTTAGACGGTAGGCGATGAGCATAGAGTATATTTTATTTTTAAGAAGGCTTTGTTTACCCCAGATGGCACCAATGCTGCTAAGGCTTATTTGTACCATGGTTACTTATAGTACAGATACTGTGGGAATTCAGCTACACTGCAAGAACAATGTATTTGCAAAAGCCGAGTGCACCTCAGGTGGCAAGTCTTCATTAAGACAAGCATGGGCCAGTTCCATCCTATGAAAGGTCTTCCATCTTCTACTGGAAGGCTGTTTGTGAGCTAGCATTGCATGACCACGGCAGATCTGTTGGCTGAGCTCACTGGTGTGGTTCATTTGCAGATCCTTCAACTGAGATGCTTAATTTTGGGAAGAGGGAGAAAAGCTTTCTGGAAACCTAAGACGGATTTGAGATTCCAGCCCGATCATCATTCACTGCAAGTTCTGGGGAACGAGTATGAATGTGTCCTTTGGATTAATGTGTAGGAAGGTTGTCTCTTCACCCTAATGAATCCTTGAAGAAGATATTTGCAAAGGAATGTCTCAAGGTGCCCCCCCGTGGGGGAGATTAATGCTTTAATGTGCAAAACTTGACAATTCCTCCGTTCCTTTGCTCTGTGGTACTATGAACTGCAAGCTCTTCCAGCATCCCCCACCCCACCCCCACCCCATAGCTGTCCCCCAGAAAACTTTTGTAGAGTTAAACAGAGAAAGCAGCTAGTGCAAAGCCTTGTGTGGCCTAGGTTCTGTCTGCTGCCTCAAGTCAGCAGACAATGAGACCTCCCAGAAGTATGGGTTCTGCCTAGCCAAGTGTCATGGACTTGCTACCTGATTCACCGACATCAAAGTAGGGTAAAGGGAGATGGTGTGAGGGGGGGAGTGTGTCCTTGGGACTTCTCATTGCTCCTTTCCAAAATAAACCTAGAAATGGTTCCCTGAACGACTCACCCCCATTGGACTTTGTTCATGCTTCCTGGTGCTGTTTTGTCTCCTTTCAGGCTGAACTAAATCTGCTCATTTGCCCTCAGTTCTCTTTCCTCATGCATTCTGATGATCTCAGGTGGGCACTTCCCTCATCTCCTGTGTTTTCTTCTCTCCTCTCCCCTATCCTTCCTTTTATCCCTGTAAACATTCAATATGTTCACCCTTTCAAAATAATAAAAATCCTTCCCCTTCCTTACTCTCCTCTGGCTATCCCTTCCTCTTCCCCGGAGACAGAACCAAGCACGGAGATAGGGGTGGTCAACCTTTCTCATACTTTCCTCTGTAGGGTAGTCTCAACTCCATCTCTGCAGCTCCAGTGAGAGTCTGTCACCAGGGTCATTGAAAAATAGACTTTGTTTATTTTGGGTGTTTCTGTTTTTAATTCTACTTGACTATTTGGCAATGTTAGGCTGTTATAACTTGCTCTTTAAAAAATTATTTTGTTGGCTTTCTTGATACTGAATTCTCCTTAAATTTTAAATTTTGAGTATGGAGATACCATGCACATATTCATGCACTGTATGAGAAAAACTAAGCGTGTTCATGCTTGTCCATACCTTTATACTCTTCTGTGATTTGAATCATGCTAGTCATTAGGTCAATTCGCATTGACATCTTGTGTTGCCCATTGTCTTCTTTGTTTCCATGAACATGATGAATCTCTTTTCTGTAGCATATCTCAGAGGGACTGTCATTTGTTACACCCTAGCCTCCATTTGACTTATTCTTAGTCATCCTATTTTAATTGCATGATTTAAAATAGTATTCTTTTAAAAGTGTATGTTCTTATTCTGTTAATGGCATGTAGAAATAGCATCGATTATAACGTGCTGATTTTGCTGCCAGATGATACCTTACTAAATTGTCTTACTCTAATATTTTCATATATATTTATTGTAGTGAACATCTATTGCTGGAGGGTCCTCTTGGATTCTGTTTTCCTTTAGCTGCTGTTTTATATTTGCCATCGAATGGCACCATAATGCAGTTCCACCTGTCAGAGGCACGTGGAAGACATTGCCCACAATCCTCTGGCTGCTGTTGTTATGACTGAAATCGCGCTTGTCTGTAGAACCGCCACCTCTCTGTAGTGCTCCCACAGGAAGAGGGTGGAGACTCCCGAGCAGCAGTTGACAGAAGTTTCAGCAGGTGGGAAGGAAGCTGGGTAAGGGAAGGGAGTGTGCCGTAGGCTAGGTCTGGAGCCGTGAACTCCTGTCAGAGCACAGCCAGCTCTGGCCCTCACGGGAAGGAGTCCTGAGTGTGAACACCCAGACTCTCTGCCCCTGCTGCACTCCAGTCTGTCCTCCATTTTGGCCCAACCTGCTCAGCACTCCTGGTCTGAGTGTCTGTAGAGATCTACCTTTGGGTGGGAAGGATGGACAGGGCAGGGCTGAGAGAGTCAACACAAGATGTCTACCGCCTCTCCACTTCCTTTCCTCTTCAAATCCCTCAAGTAATTTTTAATATGTCTTGCCTTTTCCTCAGAATCCAGTTCTGGCTCCTATTTCTGTAGGCATCTCGTGTGTGTCAATTTTTTCTCTTAATCTGAAGCTTAAATGTCTTACAGTTCTTCTGTTGATCCCTACAATGAACTGTTATCTTGAGTTTCTATTCATTTTTTAAAAAATAAAATGGGAGTACACTTCCGGTTAATCTTAAAAGTAGGTCCTAACGACTGGAGGATCCATTCCTGCCTGTAGGATAGCATTCACATTTGTTTCCACAAGACATTACTGACCATTCCCCAAGGCCCTGTTTATATGAACAACTGCACTCCAACCCAGACTTATGCACAAGAATGATTATATAAACAGTCCTTTTTGAGAGGCTATCAATACTATTTCCGGCTCAGAGCTTTTCTTATGTTTTTCCTTAGTGGGTGGGTGGACATTTTCCAACCTGCTCTGTATATGGGGCACTCTGTATATGTAACACTCTGTATATGAGTGTTACAGTTAGGAGCAGGCTTCAAGTCATCGGCCACGCGTAACACAAGTCCCAGGCTACCTGACCACCTATACCCAGCCCTGAACAACTCAAGCATGAGAGTTCCTGGTTTTGGACATTTGTTTTATCTCTTATTGATTGGCTGTTCATTTTAACTTGCTATCAAAGGGTTTTTCATTTCTTGTGGACTCAGTATCTTGAATGCTTTTTAGTCTAACTCTGAGGTGGGAGCAGGGTTCCTTTCTTGCTTCCCCCATGGTATTTCTTCTCCCCAGTGCCATTCCCTTCACGCCCGGAGGACTCCAGGGTTCTGCCCAGGACCCTTCTCCCATGACTTTAATTCACAACCTTCTGTCATCTGCATGTGCATGGGACTTGTGTTGGGAGTTTTCACCAATATCTGCTTAGTGTTTAGCATAGAATCTAGTATATGGCAACAGACCAGTTTTCAATGGATGGATGACCATAATGTTTCTGTGTAGAGTCTGATTGGTTTGTTGAACTATGAATGGGAGGGGTTGGAGAAGTCACAGAACTGTAAGGCACAAATGCTCTCACTTTATGTCAATTTTCTGGGAGCTGACTCTCCTCTTGGGAACTATAGGTTTGGCTTTTGATTTTTCTAGACCTTCATGCTGTAGAAAAGCTTAAGCATTTTTGCAGCCTCCTTTAACTCTATACATCTGTGATGAGTATGGTCATGTGGAGCTCTCAGCAGCCCCAGTAAGTGATGGGATATTTCTTTTTATTACTGAATCTCTTTTTAGCAGATTTTGACAAATTATTGTTGGCTCTTTTCCCAATTAACATTAGGACCTTCTAATTTGCGAGTGGCTTTGTTAAATTGGATGGTTGGTCTTGAAGACTCTACTTCAGGTGGAGCAGATAACATAAAATTAACTTCTGCTAATATTCAGAGCACGTAACACCTTGAATACATGGAAGATCAGCCTGGGCCAACACAGCATCATGACTCAGGTGTTAGCAGCTGGCTGGGAGATTCCTCCCACAAAGGATGGTTTTAAAGAACAAGCTGCCGGTGCTGGGAACAGACAAACAAATGATGCTAAGAAACCTTGGCTTTGCCAAACCAGAGGTGGCGGGCCTGCAAGGCAGTATGCCAGGGCCTGCTCTGTGTGGGCTCTGTGTGGGTACAGCAGTGGAAGGGGGACCCCAGGAGTGACAGAGCAGCAGAAGGCATCAGGGAACTTGTAGCAAAAGACAAGCTGAGCATCTGCAACCGAAAAGCTATCTCAACAGGAGTGACACATTTCCAGGGCTTTTCAAAATGAAATGGTTATTGTACCTAAGCTTGGCTCTTTTAAAGGACTTGCTGGGTCATTCATTCTCCCTGTATGATTGAAGCTGGAGAGCTCTGGTCAGAGTGAATAAGAGACAGGCTTAGCGGGCTGTGAGTTTCCACTGAGAAGCAACCGTTGAAAAAGAACATTTCCCTGGGGAAGATTCCACAACTGAGGATCGGGGCAGCATGGCTCTTCAGACACTGAGCAATTTCAAAAGACTTGAGCAGGGAAGATTTTATTTGGTTTTCGCTTTTCTTTCTGGTGCCTGTGATTTAAAATTTACATACAATTACCGTATAACTCTAGTTCCTCGCTATAGAGCACCAAAGTTATTCCTCATATTTGGTTATGAGATAGTGTACTCTGCCAACTTTTTTTCCCCATCCCTCCCTCCTTCCTGCTGTCCCTGGTTCTTGGCAACCACCATTCTACTCTCAACTTCTATGACTCAAACTGTTTGGACTCAATATAGCGGTGACATTGTGTAGTACTTGCCTTTCTGAGCTTGGCTCATTTCACTTACTCTGGTGGTGCCCGGTTCTACCCATGCTGCTGCAAATGGCAGCATTTCATTGAATTTTTATGGCTGAAACTGTGCTGTAGTCATCTGTTACAGAGAGAAACATCTCAGATGAGGGCTGGAAGATGCACTGGTGTGTGGGTGCAGCGAGACATCATTGGACTGGGTTTAATGCTGTGTCTTTAGCAGAGTGATAGTAACAGGTTCCCCCCAGGGTCTATGACCAGTCTAGCCACAGGTTCTTAGTCTGGCAATGGATTCAGGTGTGGTGTTTTGAGTTGTAGGGTGGGACTTAAATTCAATCAGAAAGTGGTCAATGACTCGCACGTTTGTGCCACTATCAATCCAGTGGGTGTGTCCTCCTAGGTTGCTCATTGTTATACCTTTCAGGGCTCACAGCTGGGTATAATTGATACTAAGCATTAATTTTTTTCATATACTTTCTTTTCATTTGTATGTCTTTCTCAGATAATTGCCCATTTGGGCGTATTGCCTGCTTTAGTTGGATTTTTGTTTTGCTATTAAGTCGTTTCACTTGTCTATGCTGTATATTAGCCCTCTGTGAAGACGTAGCATTAGCAAAGTTTTCTTTCATTCTGTAGGTGTCTCTTAATCCTGTGGCTTGTTTTTCCAGCTGCTTAGAAACTTGTTGACTTGATGTAATCATTTCTCCATTTTTCCTTCCCCCCCCCCTTACTTTTAGGATCTTGTTACTCATGCTAGTGTACCAAAGCATATTCTTCATACTTTCTTCATCTGGTTTCATTATTCTGTGTTCAGATACTTAATTTTTTAGGGAGCCACTCAATAAAGAAATCTGTCCTTCATCAAGTGCATGTTCTTAGCACCTTTCACACATGTGAGTTGATTATAAATGCCCAGCTTTACTGGAAGGCTCCCTATTCTGTCCTAGTGGCTTGAGTATCTGTTTTTATGTAGAACCACGCTGTCTTTTGGTTGTGAGTTTTAACGGCTGATCCATCTCTCTAGCCCCAAACCATGCCGTTTTGAGCACTGCAGTTCTGTAACATTTTGAAGCAGTTAATCTGATGCTTTCTTCTTTGTCTTTGTTTTGCTACGGCTTAGATAGTTTTGGCTATTTCATTTTTTTCTCTGGTTGCATATGTATTGGTGTTTTGAAAATTTCTTGCATTAGTACTATATTTGTATCATTTCATCCACCACTTTCTCTCATTCTAACTCCCTCGTACCCCACCACGACCTTTTTAAAAATTGTTATTGTTTTATACACACGGCATTGTAAGTCCATTTAATGTTGCTCCTGGCACATACATTTCTCTATAACTCAAATATTCACAGTTACTTCAATTGTGTGACAATTGTCCTTGTTATTAGGATGAAGCTTGTTGAATTGTAGATTTCTTTGAGTAGTAAGGACATTTTAACAATGTGATTTCTCTCAACAGATGGGTACAGAATATTTTCCCCCCATTATTTATATCTAAGAACATACTTAGTACTAGGACAAGGGAAAAGGGGACAGGGTTCAATAATTATTTGGGCTCAGTGATTTGAAGACAACAAACACCATCTCTAGGGGCAAACATAAAGGACACAGGCAGAAGTCAATGACACTTATTCTTGTGTGGCATTGTCCTGAAATATAAGGCTATTTAAAATGAAGAACCTGGTTTGTGACACTTCAGGATATATGAGCCTCATTCCCTTGTGAATTCAAATAATTTGCAAGCATAACTAAACTTCCTAAAGCTTAGGAAGACGTATGTGCTCAAATTTTGGCTCTCAGAACAGGAAAAATAAGGTGATAATGTTTTCTTGTGTCTCCACTAAAAGTGGAATTTTAAAATCAACAAGTGTCATTTACATTGAATTGCCATTGGACCCTTCCAAGTACAGACACATTATGCTCAAAATACTGCTGAGATTTAGAAGGTGCACAGGTAAACGTGCACAAGGAGCATCTATAACAGCTGAAGGGGTAAAGTCTCTGAGATCCCTGTTTTGAGCATTGTAGGTTCTGACTCTTTCCATTGATATTTTGTCTCTCCGTTGGCTATGTCCTATTCTACAGATGGGTGTGGCTAGCTGGTTTCCCTATTCTCTCCCTAAATAGTGCTCCCCTCCATCCACCACATCTTTGTCTCCCCATTCTTTAACACCCTGCCCATGTGAACTCCTCCTCTAAGCCATCCCAAAGCATGCTGGGTGAATGTCACCTTTAGGTGAGGACCATCAAAGCACTCAGCAGTTGTTACCATATTTGTCATTCACTACACACTTCTTTGCAGTATGGATGTTGAGCTACAGGCCTGTTTTCTAGAATTCCTCTTGACTCTAAGTTTCCCACCTTCAGGGACTGCATTGTGAGATAGTCAGAGACACACTGCACAAGTGTTCACAATAGGTATATTCTATTTACACATCCTCTTGAGAGTCGAGCAACGAAGAAAATATTAAGACCAATCTCATAAATCACAGCAAAATTGCATAATAAATTTAATTAAAATTCAAAACTTCTGACTTAACAGATGAAGTCAGGTGAGTGTGCTCTTCTCCGAGTATCTTTATTTCCCAGTCATGACAACTTAGTAACTCAGTAACCATCTCTGTTTTAAAAGGCAAGAGGCCTTCCAGAAGTCAAAAGAAAGAAAATAACCTATTACATTCTTCAAAAAATGCAAATTGCCTGCCCTTTAAAATATGTCAAAGGGAACACGGTTCTAGAAAAGTCTGACATATACTTTAGCTCATCAAAGAGAACAAGTGCACCAACCCAAGGCTACACAGTAATTACACAGCATTGCCATCAATTCCTTCCCCTTGGTGTACTTCCTAGTTTACATTCTCTGGCAGTAAGACGGAGGTAACCTTAAAGAATGTCCTCCATACTTCGTCAAGAACAATAACCTCCAATCCAAGCATTTTCATTTGGACAATTTCCAATTTACATAATAAAAATTAAAGTTGTTTTTCTCCCTAGCTCTAGACTGGTTTTGTTTTGTGTTTGAAAAGATTTTTAAAGTAATTAAAGTTAGTTTTTTCTGGTACAGCCTCACCGGGTGTTAAACCAGTCTTAAGGGAAGGCCCCATGCCCAGCAGCAGATGCCAACACAAAATGAACTCAGTAAACTCAATGGCATTTTGTTTCACAGTGCTTTGTCAGGTTTTTGTTTTTGTTGTTTTCCTCTACGGGTCCTTTTCGTGTGCGTTATGGTTTTCGGTTTTGCGTTTTTAAGGAATTCCTGTGTGTGTGACTGTGTGTGTGTCTGCATCTATACGTGTTTCTGGTGCTTTTTCTTTGGTTGTTGCTGCTGCTGCTGATGTTGTTTTTGTCCTTCTTCTTCCTCCTCCTCTTCTTCCTCCTCTTCCTCCTCCTCCTCCTCCTCCTTCCACTTCTTCTTGTCCCAGGCTGGTTTGTTTGCTGTTACTGTGTTTTCTTTTGTCATTATTAATTTAAGAGAGAAAAAGAAAGGGTGTGGATTTGGGTGGCTGGAGAGGTGGGGAGGCTCTCAGAGGATTTGGGGGTGGAAACCATAATCAGGATATATTGGATAAAAAAAAAACAAAACAAAACTCTGTGTTTTTTAAAAAGTATTTTGCATAAGGACCCAAGCCCAGTTCCCAGCACCTGGTGTGGCTGCTCATAACCGCCTGCAAGGTCATTTGCGGGGCGGGGGTCAGGGGGAGCTGATGGGCACTCAGGGAAATGGAGCCCCTGCCATACTCTTCCCTGTAGTTGGGATCCTTACACAATGAGATGATGCATGCGAGTGGCCGGGTATCACAGAGTGTGTGTTCAGAGGGCTTTATTTTGTTTTGTTTTTAATTGTTGTCACTTGTTCCATTTGTAAGGCATCTTGAGTTCTGGTCTCACGCCCCAGCCAGCGGATGACTTACCTCTACAATCCTCAGGTCCCTCTTTGCCAGGTCCCCCCTGGCAGGGAATCCACTTCCTACTGGGGCGCTTGACATTCTTTTGTGCATTGGAGAATTTATTCTTTGTAAGGCTCCTTCCTGATGGTCTTGGTCCTGGTCTCATGGGGAACGGGGAAAACCTGCTTTTCTCCCCAGAAGAGTGCTTGTTCCTTAGGCTGAGGTTAGAAGCCCAGGCTTCCTCATGTCTCCTTCCTTTTTGGCACAATGATTTGGGAAGTTCATCCAGACCTAATGCTGTCTGCTACGGGTGCTGCAACAACAGGCGATCCCAGGCAGCTGAGGCTCACCACCTCCAGGCTAGACCAATGTGGGCGTGGTCCCTCCGCAACAACAATCCCCAGTAACAGCAGTGGATCCCAGTAACAGAGGATCCCAGGCTGCTGGGACTAACTTCCTGCAGGCATGTCCTCGCCTTAATTCCAAGAGTGACTTTGTTGTTGTGCCTAATTTGTATTTAAGAGATAAAGTGACACATATCTTGCTCTGTTTATCTGTAAGGTTGTTGAATACATAAAGTAATTCATATGCAGTTATAACTAACTGGAAAGTCACAGAATAAATAGCAAAAAAAAAGATAGACTAAAGTTACATAGTTGGTGGAAACCTGAAAAACAAAATAAAATATAGCAACTATATGAAAATCAAATAATGAACATTATGGTGTAAAAATGTCTTTATCATACTTATTAAGTTGCTTATATTATTCCAAACAACAAAGAAAAAATATTGTCCTCCAGAAAATGTATAGTCACCTTGTAGTGTCGTTTTAATCAAGGCAGCATATATTTCTAACATAACATGTGAACACAGAAAATGGACTAATATAAATCTAACTGTTTTACGAAAAGGTAATATATAAGTCAAGTAAATAATTCACTCAGGAGACTATAGGCTCAAGAGAAAGCAATAAATAGTAAATCTTCATTGGAGATTTTTATAGTTATTACTAAAATATGTGAACTAAAACAAACAAACAACAACCAAAATAACAAGTGACCAAAGAGAAGCCCACCCAAATATTGGGAAAGAAATCCATACAATTTGCAAATAAAATGCAGGTCACAGACTAAGTTCTTAACTGACTGTGACCAATATAAAGTTGGATAGAAAGTCTGAGGAAGAGTCCTCATCACATCTCCAAGACTGTTTTCACAAGACTCATAGAAACCTTAACGTCAGCACAGAAGGATGCTGACTTGATAAACACATTGTTCCCCTCAACTTTCCAGAGCTGGGGATTCCACATTAGGAGATACAACCAAGCAAGCAAAAAACAATGCAACAGTTAGCTATGTATTGTATTATTATACAAAAGTAAACCAATCAATTGTGCATGCTAACGCTGCCAAAGGTAAGAACGTCCTAGCAGCCCACAGCCCTTATTTGAAGACAACATGCCTGGTTTTTTTGTTTTGTTTTGATTTTTGTTTTTGTCAGTACTATCACAGCAGGGCAGTTAATGAATTTGACAAAGGAAATAGGGGCAGTCCTCAGTCCTGCCTTCACATACTTTCTATTTCTCCTTCTGTCAACTTACTCAAAATCAATTAAATTCACATGACCTTTTATACAAGACAAGGTTTATTCCAGTTTAACCTAATTGAGGGCTACGTT
Source organism: Mesocricetus auratus (assembly GCF_017639785.1). NCBI lineage: Eukaryota > Metazoa > Chordata > Mammalia > Rodentia > Cricetidae > Mesocricetus > Mesocricetus auratus. The sequence goes on from NW_024429218.1 coordinate 8,033,811, forward strand.
ATTTTTATTTGAAGTCAAAAGCCTCACCTGGAAACGAACTCTTTGATGTTGAATTTGTAGGAACAGAACCTGAATTAGGTGCCATAATTTACTCCCTTCAGGAAAAGGCGGAGTGGGAGGGAGGAGGCGGTGTGGGCGGGGTGTAAGGGGAGGCTGTGTGGGCTGAGGAATGGGAGACAGGACACAGGCTCAGGACAGAGAAGGACTAGCAAGAACAGGTTATGGACATTTCCTTTTGCAAGATGTGAAGACTCATTGAGGGTTGGCTAGGTCTGTATTCACTTTGGGTTGGGAGTAAGGATCGTGGCTGCATTCACAGCTTACCTTTGGTTGTCAGCCAAGGGTCCCAGTGAGATCTGGCTATGAGCCTGTGTGTATGTGCATACATGTACAGTATGTTTATCAAGTCAGCATCCTTCTGTGCTGATTTTGAGATTTCTATGTATTTTGTGCTAACTTTCCCAATGACAGAACTTTGTTGGCCCTGGGGCTCAAAGGGAGCTTCAAAGCAGCCTCAACCACGTACCTATCTGAGTTTTAGTTTTGCCAACTTACTTTGGTCTTCAGACATACCTTGCCAGAGAGTGAAGAACCGTGCATAGAAGTTCAGCCTAAGATTGTACTAATGCCTTCCCTGCTACCGGTGGGTATCTGTAGGTTTGGATGAAGCGAAAAGCCTGGATTTATAATTTTGGTTTTATCATCCTCTAACTCTCTTATGAAAGGTAATGCTGTTTTAAGTACTGGGCATTTGGTAATAAGTAAAAGTGGTAAAGTTTTTTTTTCTTCTAGGCTTTTCCAATACCTCAAAAAGGAACTGATTAGCAGGAGGGCTCACTATGGGTAAGAACAGCACGATGATGAGTTAAGGGATGCAGAAGGCTGCTAGTTCATGTAGACAGTGATGGGAGGGTACTCTGATGCGGGGTAACTGAACAGTGAGTTAGAGCCCAGGCCCTATGGCAGGGGTCCTTGCAGCCTACACAGCACACACACATTTATAGGAATCCTATAAATCCCTGGTGGGATTGCAAATTAGGCAGCCACGGAAATCAGTGTGGAGGTTCCTCAAAAACAAACAAAAAACAAATAAAACTAAAAACAGAGCTACCATATATATGGTCCTGTGATTTGCTGCACCAGGCCTTGGGAGTATAACCTAGGAATCCAAGCACATCCATGACAGTAGCCAAGTTATGGAGTCAGCCATGATGCTCATGATTGGATTAGTGGACGAGGAACATGTAATGCATACTATATATGATATTCTGTAGTGCTGAGCGTTATTCGTTTGTAAAGAAGGAGGGAATGATGTGGCTTTCAAGGAAATGGTTGGAACTGGGGAATCCTGCTACAAAGCAAACTGAACCAGCCCCAGAAAGACAAGCAGTAGGTGTTTTCCCGTGAATGCGGCATCCAGATTTTAAAACCTAACATAAATGTAGAAGCAGGGAGAGAAGGGAGACCGGTGGGTGGTGGAGAAAAGCAGGAGGACGAGAGAGGGTAATGGTGGGTAAATCCGGTCAAAGCGCATGCGTGTATGCAACCCGCACAATGAGACTGTCTTTTACTGGAAACTGGACGCGGGGACTGTGAGCCTGTTAAGCATGTTCTCTGCAATCTAAGCCTTTTCTTCCCCTAGTATGTCAATGGAAGCTTTATAGTAAAGATTTTGAAACATTATTCAAATTTTGATGGTTACAGAACTTTACAATTATCTTTATTCAAATTTTGATGGTTGCAGAACTTACAATTCTATAAATATTGACGTGTTTGGAGATAGATATACACATTGCAAGAAACAAAGCTGCTGAAATAAAGTGTCTGGGAAATGTAGTAATAGTGTAGAAAGCTGTTTTTGTGTTTTGGCAGGGGAGCAGGAGATCCTCAGTGAAGGAGTGATGGTCTCTGAAGCCTGCATCCAGGGTTGATAGCAGGTGGGGTGGGTTAGAGCGTCCGGAGCAGCTGAGTGGGAAGCTGCACCCAGTACCATGCTGCCCTGACGACCAACAGGATGTTGCCCTCGCAAGTTTCCCGGGAGCCGATCCCTTGTGTCTTGTGGTATAACCCGGTTAGACTCAAATTTCACCGACATTTTCACGTCTTTATTTCATTCCTTGTCTAAGCCCCACTCCTATCCTCTTTCCCTCCCTGCCCCACCCTTGTCTGTTTTGATCTCCATTTCTGGAAAAGCTTGCTGGTTATTATCCTAATTCTAGCGAAAGCAAGCCCCGGATTCACCGGCATGTTTATCTAAGAAGTTCCAACTTCCTGGTGTCCTTTGTTGTTATTTTGGTTTTCTTTTATGTTGTATTAGTCATAATGCTGGGTGAGAGAGGCTTTTATTTTCTTAGCCCAGATACATTAGGAATATAAAATATTTTAGTATTATGTGTGTGTATACAATGATGGGAGAGAGCTGAGAAATATTAATATATTGATGTTACTGAGAACCCATCCGTTATTTTGGATATGCTCACTCTGTGGGCATGTGCAGTGAAGTTAGCTCTGGCTCCCAGGCTTCTGGAGGTGGGGTCGCTGAGCATTGAGTCATTTAATCGGTTAGCATTCACCCCTTTGCAGCCTACCTGCTCTTCAGAAGTATCCCTTGCGCGGGTTAGATCAGTGGGAAGGGTCAAAGGGTAGGGCAGAGGTTCCCAAGCAGGGGCAGCAGCACCATGTTCAGAAATAAGAGCACCGTCCCTGAGCGATTCAGCTTTGTTAAGACTGGGTAGCTAACACCCAGGGGATGCTGGAAGATTGCGAAGGGCTGAAGGATGCTGCTTGCCCCTGCTTGGGAACCTCATCAGGTCTGTGACTGATAATTTCATTTCACACATCTTTAGTTTTATTGCTTTTGGGCCATGGCTGGAAACCTCACTGAAAAACTTTTATCCTGTAGTCAGAATCGCCAACCACCCTGTTAAATGTGTGCTGTAGAACTGGCCTTCTAAATTGCAGAGAAGAGAACCATATCCCAATTTCTCCCTGGTCCCTTCTTAATTATATGTGCCCCAGAACTTTTCAACTATGGGATCTATTTTGATATACAGGGACTGGGATGCAGTATTTTTTGGCTTTTCGAGACAGGTTTTCTCTGTATTGTTTTGGAGGCTGTCCTGGAACTCGCTCTGGAGACCAGATGGCCACGAACTCACAGAGATCCGACTGCCTCTGCCTCCCGGGTGCTGGGATTAAAGGTGTGCACCACCAATGCCCAGCTGGGATGCAGTATTTTAAAACGTTTTATTTCACCTAAATCTGTTCTCTTTTAAAAATTACGTTAATTTTATGTGTATAAATATTTGCCAGCATGTGTGTATGCGCACCACCTGCATACCTAGTGCCTGTAGAGACCAGAAAAGGGTGTAAGAGCCCCAGGAACTAGTTAGAGGTGGTAGTGAGCTTTAATGCCAATTCCAGATGGGAACTGAACCCACGTCCACGGAACGCTAAAATCAAGGTGTTTTCCGGGCGGGCCTTGCTTCTCAGTAGCTTTGGAGGAGGGCCTTTCTTGTCCCTTCCCTGGATCTCTGCAATCTTGTGGTCACTCATGGTCCTTTCTATTCATGGGTTTAAAGTTATTAGATTTCTGCCTCCACTGTCTGTCACGTTATACCCCCATAGTGTCTATTTCCCTTATTACAAGGATGACAATAAGAAGATTATGGACCACCTTTTCTTGAACTTTACTGGCCTGGAAACACTTTATTTTCAAATGAGATCGCATGCTGGGCTCTGGCTGAGCATGAACGAATGTTGAGAGGGCGCTATCTGATGCATTGTTTGGTCCCCTACAGGTGCTGTGCTTACTCCAGGAGCAGTGTTTTTCTGTCTACTCTGTTCAAAACAGCACTTGGGAAGGGTCAGTGCTTGGTAAATCCTGGTTTACTTTGAACATTCAAATGTGCTGTGAATAAAAAAAAAAACTACTAGAAAATCAAGGTTTGAGTGAAGGAGTAATGATCTTTTATTCATTTCTGAACACACACACACACACACACACACACACACACACATCCCAGAATGACCTTTACTGTGTTAAACAAATGAATGCCATGCAAGGTGTACAACATCCTTATAAACGGAAATTAATTATGCAATAGGTATATATATATATTTATGTATAGTTGTATTTGTTTAACCTTGATTTTTCTAAAACTGTTAGACATCATAGAGTCTTCCTATTTCTTCCTCAAGGTGGGATGTTAACCCTGATGCCTGAAAGGAGTGATGGGGTAGTTCCTTTTCTCTTCTCCCATGGGACAACATCTCCTGTGACAGCTTAGTTAGCGTGCGGGCATGGCTAGTATGAAAACATTCAAAGCAGAATATCGCCAGGCTTGTATCAATGAAATAGCTCTGTATGAAATGCAAAACAGCAGCTTTGAGTTGCAACTACTCAATTTATTCCGAGAACACTTCTTTATCTGAATTCTTCCATGCCAACGGTAGATAGTGGTGATGTCTCCTTCAGTGAGCGCTCTGTTCCTGAAGACTCACTGATGTGTAAGCAGGCATTTCCTGGGAGAGCGGGTTAGGTAGCCTAGGAGAAGGCATGCCTTTCTTCTCTGTCCTGCAGTCAGCTGATGACTTTCCTCATACCAGTTTGTTCCCAGAGAAACGGTTGTTGGCAACACAAGTTAGCAATGTGACCTCATAATGCAGCTTCCCTTTGTTTCCTTACATGGTGGGTAGACAGGACCCGCTATGAAAGGAAAAGACATCTAAGGGAAGATAAACTTCATAATCATCTCAGGAAGAAAGTGGTAGCTTTCTGCAGTAATTGTAAATTAAACTCTAAAAGGAGGGCTTCACAAATTTTACAATACACTTCCTAACAATGTTCCTGATTAGTTCTGAAAAAAATGCATCTGTTAAGTCTCATGTAGGTAACTTAGATATCTACAACAAGCTCCCCGTTCAAGGACAACAGTTTGACTGATGGGGATGCTAGAATGAGTGTTCTCACCACAGTTGGTGTTTAACAAATGAGCATCCTAAAAAGTCCTTGTTTTGTTAAACTGGAATGTGGTAACCCCACTGGGCAATATTTGTATGGTTTTTGTTAGAACCTACTTTGTTTTAAAACAACTTGGGATTTATAGACAAACTTGGGCAACACAATTCTCATGCAGTCCATACCTGATTTTCTCTGATAATAAAATCTCACAATGGTACATTTGTTACGACTAATGAGCCAGCAGCTGTCATTAACTGTACTGCTAACTACAGCTCACACTTCACTGGGTTTTCCTTAGTTTTCATCTAATTTCATTTTAGTCTCTGAGATTCCAGCTGTTTCACCTTATATTTAAGTTGTCATATCTCTGGAGTCTCCATTTGCCTGCAATGGTGTCACAGACCTTCCTGGCTTTGGCCAACCTTGGCAGTCTTAAGGAATACTAGTGAGATACACCACAGGATGCATGGCTGTGGTATGAGGCTTTGGTCTCATTCTTCTGAGTTAGCATGGCTATCTGGGGCGGGGGTAGGGAAGGAGGATCTCAGACTAAAATGCTGTTCTCATCACTCACCAAGAGAATATGTTATGCACAGGACTTTGCCCTTTAAACTTAGCCTGGGTCACCTGCTGGGCACTGTTGGTCACCTGTCACACTAAGGTATTGCATCAACAGTTTCCCCTTTGTGCAGGGACCCATTGGAAGAGAGTCACCACACACAGCTCATGATTAAGGAGTGCAGGGAGTACTCTCCAATTTTTTAGGTGGAACATTACAAGACATGTCTCTTTCATGTTTACTCAATCATTTATTTTATTAGCACAGACTTTGGGATATCAGTCTTATGATGTATAAGCCAATATTACTTTATGATTTTTTAAAATTTTCATTCAGCTTGTGTGTGTGATTTGGTCACTGAGAACTATTCCAGGTAGCTTCTGAGTCCTTGTGTATGATTTTTACGTCAGTCAGAGAAAACTGAAATCATGGTTACGGCTCTTCCAGTCTTCATGGAATAACTTTATAAAACAATTTTTTGAGAAAAGAAGTGATTATTTGGCTAAAAAAGGTAGGAGGCAGCTCAGCCAGACAGTGGTGTTTATTTATATTCTTATTTTCATTTTCATCTTTACTTCCAGTTAATTTTTTGCTGTCTCAAGAAAAGTGGGTTTAGGTTTTATGATTTATGTCAATATATTTGACAATTGTTTCGTGGAGAAGCAGATGCTAGGAAATCTCTTAGTTAGGGTTGATATGACTGTGATGAAACACCGTGCCCCAAAACATGCTGGGAAGGAAAGGGTTTATTTGGCTTACACTTCCATGTGTCTGTCCATCATTAAAGGACATCAGGACAGGGACTCAAACAGGGCAGGAACCTGGAGGCAGGAGCTGATGCAGAGACCAAGGAGGGGTGCTGCTTCCTGGCTTGCTCCCTGTGGCTTGTCCAGCCCGCTTTCTTATAGAACCCAGGACCACCAGGCCAGGGGTGGTCCCACCCACAATGGTCCTCCCATGTCAATCTCTAGTTACAAAAAGGTTTTACAACCAGATCTTAGGGAGGCATTTTCTCAATTGAGGTTCCCTATTTTCAGATAACTCTAGTTGTATCAAGTTAACATAGAACTATCTAGGACATCCTTCCTGCCCTGTTCTCTCCAGCCCCCATTGAATTTTTTTTAATAAATGAAAGTATCATACCAAACATGCATTCTCTTCTTTAGAAGCAAGGAATACACAATCTTTTTTGTTGTTGTTGTATCTTATTTATTTATTTTTGGTTTTTACGAGGTAGGATTTCTCTGTATTGTTTGGAGGCTGTCGGTCCAGCCCGGCCTCGAACTCACAGCGATCCTCCTGCCTCTGCCTCCCGAGTGCTGGGATTAATGGCGTGCACCACCACCGCCCGGCTTATTTTTTAATATTCCTCTTTCGTGCTATTCAGTTTCATCACTGGAACAAATACTAAGGAGATAAACTCATAAATACAAAAAACCGTCTTTTGTTCTTTTGGATTACCGTTTTGGACAATTCAGTCCATGACTGGTTGACCTCACAGCTGCTGCCTTCGGGCCTGTGGAAAGACAGCACATCATAGCAGGGGAAGGTGGTTCAACAAAGCCAACCACCCCGTGCACAGATGACAAAAGAGAGAGATGAAGGTGACCTTCCCGGGCTTGCTCCAATGGCTTTACTAACGTATGCTCTGCCTCCCATAGAGACATTCTGGGGAGCAGCGCAATGACTCTTTGCAGAGCATTTACAGCCCAAACTCCCCGTCTTTTGCTCACAGTGGGACTATACTCTGGTGGGGCACAGACTGCGAGGCATTCTCTACCTGCTGCCCCTTACCAATAAATTCCTCTTCAGAAAGCAGGGGCACTCTGCAACCAGTCCCCACGCAGTCGGGAAGCATCCAGGCGCTTTTTGCGACCCTTTGCATCTCTCAGAGGCAACGCTAGGGTGGGACCGGTGTGATGAGCAGAGCAGAGGGCTGTTAAGGACTCAACTGGAGAGACACATGAAGCGTGAATCTAATTAATCTTAACCAGCAAACAATCAGGAGTCACATACCGGAAGATCAGAGGACCGGAAGCAGCAGCCAGTTGCTTCCTTACTCTCTTGTTCGTCAGTGCAAAATGGCCAAGATCCTGTCTCCAGCCCACCTTATCATTTCCTGTTTCCTCTCTGTATGTTCCTCCGCACCTCTAACTAGTGGCTAGCTCCTCCCTTTGACTCCAAGAAAGCTTTATTTGTCAGAATTCAAACAAAACATCACACAACAAATGCGCATCATGGTTTTAAAACACTTGCCACCGTGTTTTATTGGGTCCCCGTGTTCCAGTTCAGAATATAAGCACCACCCAAAGACACAAAGTGTGCCAGCATAAAAGGGAGCGAGAGATAAGTAGTGCCCTCCAGTTCCTCAGTTCCTCTGTTCCTCTGCGTAATACTGATATATCACACGCCTCTGATTTAGTTAGTATTCGTTATTTTTGTTGCTGGCCCAATGATCTTTTAACATGAAATTTTTTATTAGCTTGGATCTATAATCTGTGTCAGTGAACAGCTTTGCCAACTTCTTTTATGGGATATTGTTTGTTTCTTTATCTTTTTTATTGCCAGTGGGAAGGCACAGAGCACAGCTCAACTGAGTAACACAAAACACCACCACACTGCTTAGTAAAAATGGTTACAAAAGGAGAGGCTGATATTAGATAAACATCTCTATGCTGGTTACTGCATTAACCAGTGGACTTCTGCAGGTGAACTGAGCTTGAGCTCACCCAGGAATCATTTTAGTTCTGTATGATATGAAGAGGTTTTCCCTGAAAGATTCATTGACATGTCTTCTTTCTTTTCGTCCATTAGTGGTGAGGAATGACAGGACAAGTTGGGCTAAGCATGCCCAGGATGAGATAATCATTCCTATCCTGAAACGACTCTTGTTCACAAAGGGAAACACACTTCTAATGTAGTGATGTTTTTGTTTCTCATTACCTGGGGACAGGGACAGCATATTCTGGGTCTGTGCTGGAATGGGGTGAGAGACAAGCGATCTCTATGATGAGGTCGTTGTTAAAGGTTACTTCCAGCGTTTTTCGTACGGAGTCTCACAGGCACGGAGGGAGAGATGGAGGCAGAGCAGTCACCATGAACAACTGCGTCTCCCATGTGCTGCACATGCACGTTTGTGATTACGGCAGAATCTTTGTTTTTATGCTTGGCATGTGAGGAGGGGTTGGAAAGCCTCCATTTCTGGTGAGAATGATGCTCTTTCTGGAGGTGTTTTCTAAAATTCAGATGGAATTTACTTGCTTCTGTAAGTATAGCCTGATAAATCCACGTATCCGAACAAGGAGGGCTTTTTTTGGTCCCTTTTGCCCTGATTCCACTGATTTTAGCTAGTTGTTCCAAGCAGTACCTTTTTACTCTAGTTTGTTAAAAAAAAAATCACAGAAAAAGTACCAACAAAGTAATAGAGCTATTTCTAGGTTTCTTCCTATGTGGCCCATTTGCTTCTGAAAATGAACAGGACATGTTCATGCTTGCTGCTGTGTATTAGGGAGGGCCATGACCAGAGTGTTTGTAAAAATGAATGTATACAGAACTTAATAGAATTGATGAAACACCCATGTTGATAATAAATGCCTAGTAGTAGCTTCTAACTTTCAAAGAGGGAAAACAAAATGAAAACAAGAAAATAGATCATGACAGCACTGTGGTGGCATCCAGAGGCAGAGACAGTGGTGTGTCATTTGAGAACTACAGCCTTGGGTAGAACATGGCTTCCAGCTTAAAATGTAGCTGAAGTACACACAGGACATGAATACTGGCCGTTCACTGTCTTTAATACCCCAGACAAAGAGTCTATGAATAGTGATCACACTTCCTGAAGGGAATGTAGAGTTGAGAATGGGAGTGTGTAACGGGCATCTATCTCTCACTAGGCTTTCTTCTGTTTGAGAACAGGGACTGGAGAAGTGTTTTTGTACCACTTGTATAATTTCCCACAGTGCCTTGTGCTTAGTAGATTCTTTTTAATCTTTTTTTGTGGAATTGAATTATTGACCTAGGAATTAGGACTGGGAAATGACTTCTAATTGAGTAGCCATTCACCCAGTTATTTAACCTTTTGGTAGATAATACTTTGAGACTAAATATTCTGGTACTGAATTTTTCTTCAGGGCTCTATTGGTGAGCAAACACAGATACAGGCTGACTAAAGCTAACTGGAAAATAGCATTCAAAATATTAACATTAGACAGCCAGATGGATTCACATACCAACTATTAAGATTTAAAACAGTATCCTTCCAATTGATTTTATTTTCTGTGTGCCATAAGTTATGCAAATTATTTGTCACGATTTCATCAAAACTTCCAATGGTTTCCTGATCAAATGTAGTCTCCTTAGCCTGTCAGTGTGGCTGGAGGGTGCTCTTGGGTCAGGGACAGATGTGCACCGGGGTATCAGTGGTTTTCTTCTGGACGGGCACTAGTTCTCTGATTATGGCATTGTGACCTGCTTGCCATCAGCACCTTCCCGGCCTGTGTCCTACTGTCCTGAGGCAGGGACAGCCACTGCTGAGGCCTCCACAGCGTGCTCCCTCCTGGATGTTCTATATGTGCTTATGAGTGGATGCACAGGGAACACTCTCAGCAACACTGATCTTCATTCTCAGATCCTCTGCCACGCGACAACATTAGTGACTCTTGTAAGATAACGTGTGTAGAATGTGTCATGACTGGATTGAAAGAAAGTTGACTATGTAGTGTAGAATGAATCTGTTCTATACTTATTAATAGTATATATTAATATACCAAAATATACCCCCGTTATTGGAGTTTTAATTTCTTATCTTTATAATGTCAGGGAGTCCCCCCAAAACTCGTCTTATTCAGATAACTACAGTCTTATGCTTCATCTTCTATTCTCAAGAATTTTGTGATCTATAATTTTTTTGTGACATTTAAAATGCGTTCATTCTCATTTTTTATTCTCTGCTGTGACAAAAAGTTTTGCATGGCAAACATTGTTTCTTGACTAATGGTTCCCAAGAGTTAGTCACTGAAGTCTGATGCTGATGGCCAGGTTCATTCCTAGTTGGTCACGACAAACTTAGTAAGGAAGCAGTTGGGGTTGCATCCTCACATGCATCCACGAAGTGCCAAATCTGGGTCCTCAGTCACGTGAGTGTTGCAAATTCTTGTGTCATATCTAATCACTAGGCTACCACAATTTTAATGCCTTGTACAGCTTTGAAGTATTAGGATACACAAACCATACATTATGTAAGCAAAGCAAAAATAGAACAAGGGATAACAACCAACAAAAGAAAACTTCAAAAATTCTAACCTCTCCATTTGAAGATGGAAAACAAAACACTGCACTGGAGTTGAGAAACTGTGTGTATTACAAGGGTGTTCGACAGTGCTTTCAAAATAGAACGGGTAGCAATGGAGGCCCATGTATAAGTTAGGGCTGTTTTGCATCTGTGTCTCTCTCAAGGAAGTGAGTGATGAACAGAAGGAAGCTCTCCCTCATTGTTAGAAGTCAACCTTCAACGATGAGTTTGAAAGAAAACGTGATAGAAACCCATAATTCCTCCCTTTAAAAAGAACAGTTCATTTAGTTTCATGTGACTAACTCATATACTGCTGCTTTTTGTTAAAAGTTTTATAACTCCACCAGCCTCTTCTTAGAACTCATGAGGTCCTTGTGAAACCCAGAGCTGTGACCTGTATTTGCAGAGGTCAGCACTCATCAGAGCTCCTTTTATTCTTTTGTGAACCTCCTTGAAGACACGAAACTTTAGGGTTTGCTTTGTCTGCAGAAGTTTCTAGATTGTCCCAAGAATAAAGCGGTCTAACTGTGAATCGGATGTTATGTAGCCATGGGTAAAAAACTTATAGAAGACTGTTCCCAAATGAAAAAGAATTTGATTATTTCTATAGAATATAATAATTTCATCAAATAATGACCAAGTAATTCAATAAATATATCAAGACAGATTATAAGTAACCTCATATAAACATGGAACACATATAGGTAATACATTTATGAAAACAGTCTAACATGTATCTTTTAAATATTCATAGTTAGACATAAAGGTTAAATATAGATTGAAAACATCTTAATTTTAGATTCTGATTTTCAGAAATTTACTTTTAATAAAAGTTTAATAACAAGAGCTTTATATGCATGTAAGAACAATTTAATGAAAAAGACCTTTTCCAGGTTTGAGGCAAGGGAGGGAGCTCGGTTCTGCCTCAACTTGATGTGCCTACTGTGTTCAAGCCCATGGGAGGCCTGCCCATTTCTGAATTGAGCCAGAGGAGGAGTGGATGAGTAGGGGGGAGGGGAGATGGAAAGAGGCAGTGGGGGGAGGGGAGATGGGAGGAGGCAGTGGGGGGAGGGGAGATGGGAGGAGGCAGTGGGGGGAGGGGAGATGGGAAGAGGCAGTGGGGGGAGGGGAGATGGGAAGAGGCAGTGGGGGGAGGGGAAATGGGAAGAGGCAGTGGGGGGAGGGGAGATGGGAGGAGGCAGTGGGGGGAGGGGATATGGGAAGAGGCAGTGGGGGGAGGGGAGATGAGAGGAGAGGAGGGAGGGGAAACTTCAGTCGGTGTGCAGAATGAATGGAAAAAATGTTATTTAAATGAAATAAGAAAAGAAAGAAAAAAGGGGCCATGGATTTTAAGGAGAGTAGGACAGGTATATGGGAGGGTTTGGAAGGCAGAGACGGTGAGGGAGAAATGTGATTACCATCTCAAGAAGGTATCAAGAGGTTTGAAACACATGCTATAGCATGAGCCTGGCAATCCATCTGAAAATGAAAATAGATTGTAATGTCAAATACAGAAGGTCCTTTTATCTAATTAGCACCTTTTAACATTGGATCCCACTTTTACAACCACTGTTAAAATTGAGACAGATTTAGTTTGAGGAAAAAAATGGGAAAAGGCTGTGATTTTGAGCAATGAAAACACACAGAATTGGTGGTGAGTGCAGGGAGGTACCCGCACTTCCCATTTTATGGAGACTACTCAGAGCCCATACATTTTATCTGCATTAGATAAACTGTTTAAATCGAATGCTTGTTGCAAATCTCAGCAGTGTAAGAAGCAATTGTTTTTCATTCTGTAAACAGTGCCCATCAAACTTAGCACTTCCAAAGTAAAATGACTCACTTTCTGTAAGTAGTAAAGACCTAATACAAACGGCTAGAAATTACCTTGTTAAGCCCAGGGTTTTGTTTCTCAGGCCAGCAACTACAGGCTACAGGATACTGTCTATTAAGAGCAAATCAGGGTTACAAAGGAAAACTTATGGCTTTAGCATTATATTTTAGCTTTGAGTGTGGACTTTTGACATGAAACCTTAATCTATAAACAATTCTATTTTAATTATGCCCAAGTTTCTCATACATAAAATTGCTTTTAAACAAAAATTTGTGCTTTCTAAACCTTTTGTAAATGCAACCTGCTCAGACATGTTGCCCCTTGTTTAAATCTTCAGAGTGGACCAGTAGTTTTCCTGCTTTTACATGTAGTCAACAGATATTTGTCTTTCAAACATTACTTTCTCTTTTAATATATTTACCAAAAAATGAATTTCCTACTTATAACTTTATAAAACATGTCTCGCTTTTCTTATCTTTAGAATTTCCCTTTTTATTTTTAGTTATTGTATATTAATCCACAGCGGCTGTGAAACAGCACCCTAAAGATCTACACACATTTACAATGTACAGAAACAGTTTTTAAAAAAAGCATTTTAAACAACATCCCAAAGAGGAGATTTGTCTTCCTTTATTAATATGACTTTTCCATCCAAATACAAAGCAGCTTGGCTACACAAAGATTTCTAAGCCAGCTGGAGCTAATAGCCAGACCCCGTGTTCCCACAAGGCAAAGCTTGGTATGCTGGTGTGACCTATAGAAGATTAACAGAGGTCCAGGGTTGGTTTGGACAACTTGGTGATGCCCAGGGCAACCTGGGCTAAGCCTCAGACTCTGTCCAAAATCAAAATAAAATATCTTCTCCCAAGACTCAAACAGGCCACCTCATCAAGCCCCTCCAAGTAACTTCTGTCTCTGCCAAAATACAGTTTTTATAATAAAATCCTTGGATGTAGAAATAGACTGAAGTATACATTGGCTTTTAATTATATTGAATAATCTGTTCAGGCATTTATAACTTTTAGGATTTAATCATTTCTATGTGCGAGGGTGTCCTGATGACTTATATATATGTGTGTACTGTGTGTATGCTTGTTGTCTACAGAGGCCAGAAGAGGGCATCAGATGCCATGGAAATAGAGTTCCAGATGATTGTGAGCTGCTCTGTGGCTGCTGAGAACTGAACCCGGCTCCTCCACAAGAACAATCAGTGCTCTTAACCACTGAGCCATCTCTCCAGGTCCTATCTGTACAGTTCAGACATATACAGTAATTGTCTAAAAATTTTAAGTTATTTTGAAATGACAGGCACCTAATTAGTGTCACTTTATTTAGGATAGCACAGCCTTCAAACTCTCCCAAATCACATGAATTTTAAGATGTTTTTGCATTCATTTTACTTAATTTATGAGTGTTCATCTGTTAATCAACTTAATATCATGAAGACAACATACTAGTATGTGTGTAGCTATGAACATCCCTGCATGCTACATTATACACACACACACACACACACACACACACACACACACACACACACACGCGCGCATGTATACAAACACATAGATCTGGAACTTTCCATTTAGTGTTTTCACTTGCTTACCTCTAAGTCTTTGCCTAAGAGACCTAGAATTTTCATTACTTAATTTTACCAAATAATGCAGAGAGCTAAATCAACACTAATTCTGTAATTTTTCAATCCACAATTCTTTGATAAGACAAGAAAAACATTTAAATAAATAGGACATAGAATTCCTAGATTTTAGTATTTTCAGAGGCAAAGAAAACAGGGAAAGCCCGATTGGCAACATGGCCAAGGGCGAGGCTGGTTATCAAGTTGGACTCATGGTCTTCCCTTACTGTAGGAGCTCCTTGAGAGGCAAGCTCTTTCATAGATGCAAATGTATTTTTGAAGTCATATAAAGCTATCAGGAGGTCATAGTTAAGACTTTCTGGTGGCACTTGCTTGTTAATTGGACTCTGGCTTCAGGGCATAACCTTTGAAGTAGTAGGGCAGAGTGCACAAAGCCTGCCTGAGTTTGGAGAAAAACCTCTTTGGGGCTCTTAGAAGTTTATTTTGTTGTAACTGATAACACATTTTAGTCATTTGGAAGAGAATGTTATAGAAAGACATTTCAAGTTTGCAGGCCATCAAGTCAATTGTCGGGGTGTTAGGGGTGGCGGGAGTCTACATTGTCAGTTGCGCGGTCTGAGGACCTCTGCCCAGGTGTGGTCTGATGCTTCACAGAGAACTTCAAGACCAGTTAGAGTGAAGCAAGCTGAAGTTTGCTAGGCAAAGCAGTGCACACGCTAAGAAACAGATTTAAGACGCAAACACAAACGTGCCTTGGCAGTAGCTACATATAAGGGAACTCTGGCTTTCAAAGCCATGTTCTCCAAAGAGTAGAATCTGTATCTAAACTACAAAGGTTAAACTGCCCATGAAAAGCACGGTTTTTCCTTCAAGGTCACAGAATAGTTTATTCTGTGCCAAATGTGCATGGCCGGGGAGCAGGGACATAGATTCAGGTTGCCTTGAACAACATGTTGCAACACTGAAGCTCCTGAACCCTTTGTAGTTACAGAAGAAGAACATTGGGAATCGAAGACTTATCAAATGCGTTGGTGGGGAGATAAGGCAGGTGGGGTTAGGGCAAAGGGGGTGACATCTGTTACCAGTCTTACTAGCCATGGCGTTCTCAGCTTCTTGGTTGGTAAGAGCCAGTTTGGGGGAGGAAGAGGGGATAGTGAGGCGATGGACAGGGAGTCTGGGTGCTGGGTGGGGCCATCATCTTTTCTCTCCCCTTCTCTAGAGCAGTGTCACTGACTTTCCTGTAGTGGCTGAGTGAAATTTGAGGAATGGATTTTGTCTTCAGCAGTCACAAAAATCGCTTTTAAGGGCAAAAGCAAAGTTTAACGACCACCAGACAGCCTCAGGTGGAACGTTGTTCCGCAGAGTCTATCTCTGTTGATTTTCAACGAGCTATTTGTAGGGAGCAGATACTTTTTTTTCTGAGCTGCACTTAGAAGCTTTGAAGTTATCATTGAAAACAATTTCCAGTCTTTTGTTTTAAAAGTTTTCCAATTGAACACACAAATTATTACAATTTTGGAATTTCAGGGCCTGGAGAGATGGTTACAAGCACTTACTGCTCTTGGAGAGGACCAGGGCTCAGTTCCTGTCATGCACATAGTGACTTACAACTACCTGTAATTCCAGTTCCAGAGGACCCATCACCCTCTTCTGGCCCCTGTGGGCTCCAGGCAAGCATGTGGTGCACATAGGCAAAACACTCACACACATACAAGTAAAAAAATAAATAAATCTTAAAAATATTGGCTGGGTGATGGTGGCACAGGCTTTTAATCCCAGCACTTAGGACACAGAAGAAGGTGGACCTCTGTGGGTTTGAGGCCAGCCTGGTCTACAGAGCAAGTTCCTAGACAGCTAATGCTACACAGGAAAACCATATTTTGAAAAGCAAAAAAAAAAAAAAAAAAAAAAGAAAAATCAAAGTTCTTTATTTAGGTCATTTGGAGGTTAAGATTGCAATGAGAGGATACTATTTTCTAGATAACAAAAAACAAGGTACTACCAGTGTCCTACACAAATCCAAGTGGAGTTTCAGAGGAAAGCTTGGGCATGGACGAACAATTTTGTTTAATTGGATGTGACTGAGGCAGGCCTGTGTCTTGGTCAAGTGTGTTGTTTATAAGGTTTTTCCCCAAAGTATGGCCTTTGAGTCAACTCTGCTCTTTTCTGTGGTCTGTGAACCCAGATGTCTTAGAGTGCATGGGTGCCAGGTAACCAGCATTTTTTATGCACCTTCCGGCTGAGTGCATGTCCCTAAGAGGCCTTTTTTCCTGGATGCTTGTGAGACCTCACACATCCAGAGAATTCTGGTGTTTTCTTCTTAGGGTTGTGTTGTCTAAAGCATCCTTTCAGGCTGGGAACAAGGACTGTTTGCTTTCCTTTGAAGTAAGAGTGGCTCTCATATGTTTTTATTGAGGTCTGACTAAAAAGTGTTGGTCACAGTCAAAGGCACATTTGCATCACAGAGAACAAAGAGAGAAGCAAATTGAGTCTACAAAATACAGAACAGCAACGGAAGCTGTGGTGCTCCACTGTCAAATACCCTTGCCATTATCTGAGACCTGACCTGCAAAAGAGGCATTAAGTAGACCCTGTAACGGATGGGGACAATCTGTCTGTCCTTATTCTTGACTCCGGTTATGGCATCTAACCGACAGAGACTGCGGCGATGTGTTATTTATGATTTAGTAAAGCTGCCTGAAGATCAGAGCAAAATAGCCAAGCCACCAGCTCTTACCTCTCCCTCAGGCTGAAAGGGCTGGTCCTGTTTCCGTAAGCTTTTTCACCAAGCCTCAGACTGCTGCCTCTCCTCAGCGTGACTGGAGAATCAATCTCCACACAAGACGCTTTGCTTTCTATACCCCCCTAGTGCTGGGTTTAAAGACATGCAATCCCAAGTGAGGAGATCATCTTTGTGTGAGCTGTTTCTCTTTAGGACTGAATAAGTTTCATTTAACTCAATGTGGCCTTGAACTAATAGAGATCTGTCTAACTCTACCTCTCAAGCGGAGGGATAAAAGACATGTATCTCCACTGCCTGGCTCCTATAGCTAGCTAGTGTGGCTGGCTTTGCTTTCTGTACCCTCAGATAAGCTTTAATAAGTCATAAATAGTATATAACCACAGGACACAATCCTGTCTGTCCTTATCCTTGGCTCAGACAGTCTACATAGAAGGTAGGAAGTGGCGTTTGCCCATTGGTTATGCAACTTGACTTTTGTTTCTGATGGAGGAAACAGGTCACATCAACCTCAGTCTCAACCAAAGCTCCAGGATTCTTGGGATCCCGAGAGGGCTTACAGGATCTGCAGTGCTGGCCCCCAAATCAAAGAATACTGCCAATCTAATTCTGAATTTTGGGAAACCAAGAGAGGTGCTTCAGAATTTTGTCATGCTCACGGAAAAGTCAACCTAAGAGGCAAGCAGGGGACCCTCAGAGGAGAGAGCCGTGGAGTTTATTAGCTTTAGCACAAAGACAGAATTAAGCAGGAAGGGAGCCCAGTGAGTACTCCTCTACTTTAAATTTTAAGTTTCCAGCGAAGAGCCTGCTTTTCTGGGCATGTGTCAAGCCAAGAAGAAATACCGTTTAGCCAATGTGCTGTTGTGTGACAATTTAAGTGTAAGGTGTTTTTCTTTAGGGCAAGAGCATTAGGGGCAGATAAAAAATACATAGGATACCAACTAGGGTTGGGTTTGGGATAAGTTCCTCAGTGGCTTTGGTATTACAGTGGAGGTCGGTGGCAACTTTCAATGTGAGAGGTCTATTGATTAGTCAGTTGGATATTGAGACAACAATACAAGAATCCTGCAGAGGCCTTTGTGCTCCACTGATTTTCAGCGGGAGTGGGCTGAGGTGTATGGAACTGGATGGATTGTCTGTATTAGTGATGATTCCACAACTGAAATGCTAGTCTCAGTGGCATTTCTTCTTTATGGCAGTGAACTATTTATATCCTGAGTCTATGAATAAAAAAATATGGGTGGATCAAAGTGTAGCTTTGGTTTATGTGTTATAAACCTAGACACCACAGGAACAAAGTCACATCTGAACTGCGTGGACACACAGCAAACTGATGTGAAATATTTATTTACATAATGAAATGGGACTTGACAGCATCACCGATGAAGGTTTGACGGTGAATTCATTTCTTCTTTGTGGTCAAATAAATATATAATTTATGTTTTTCACTTTTGACCATCTTTGGTATGCAGTTGAGTGGTAACAGGTAGAGCCACACCACTGTATGAGTTAATGATAAAGTCTCAAGATCATGTTCACATATACGTGAATATATATGAACTATGACTGTTTCCGTATATTCATGAACCTAGGCATTCAGAAGTCATGATAGCCAGGGTCCATGGTGGCTTGGCTCCTGCTGCTACTCACAGAAGTCCTTGACATGCACTCTAGACGCCCAGTTTGAAGGCGTCTGGGATATAAGAGCTATTCAGTGATGAATGTTTCCACCAAGATTTCAAAGGAAAATCTGTATCTGGGGGTGGGCATTATGTGGCATAATCAGAATCTTTGCAGGCAGCCCCAGAAAGGGTGACGCTTGACGCTGTGAGTATGAAGCCGAAGACGCAGCAGAGACTCCAAGAAGATAGCGCAGCGAAGACACCAAGAACATAGCGATGCCAAGAACACAGACAGCTTACTGAGGAAGCCAGCGGCAGTAACAAAAGCCAGCCTAAGCATGAAGGCACACAGGCTGTACGGAGCAAGGATGTGGAGTTGTGATTGCTGTGTCGTTCTTTTACTGGCTTTATCTTGTCAATGCATATATTCAAGACGCCGGGCATGGAATTGCAGGACGCAGTGTTTACTCTGCTAGCTTGCTCTTACTTTGGTTGATGCTGTCCCTGCTTGTCACTTAGTTCTGCCTGGTGGAATCTGAATGTCTATTTTTTCCCCCATCCTGTCTTAGAAACTGTGAGCTTGAACCTGAGAACAGGGAGTGAAGTATTACGATTATAAGGATTCTTGACAGTGAGCTGAGTGCATTTTTAATTGAGATGGATGTGAGCCTTTGGGTGATCACGAATACATTATCATAGTTTAAGGAAATGCTCTTTGGGGTTTCAAGGTGATGGGGATTGGTTTGAATTGAGAGGTGTCTATTTTAGTAAAGTACACCCTTTGGTATTTCTGTGAAAGGATAGGAAGGAAAGACCCTTGCTGAATGTTGGTGGTACCATCTAGGCTGGAGATTTAGAAGAGGAGGACAAATGCCAAAGTCTGTTAGAGTGGTCAGTCTCTCCTAGCCTGGAAGAGCAGCCAGCAACTATGAGCTGAGCTGGCCTGCGATGCCTTCCCAGCTCTGATGCATTCAACTTTCTAAAACTGCGAGCAAAGTAAGTCTTTCCTTCCTTGAGATCTTTTGCGTAGGATTTGGTTACAGCAACAAAAACCTGACTAACATAGCTGTCAGAATTTATTCAGATGAATATTTGGCAGTAATGTGTAGTTGTGAAATGACTTTTAGCGTCTTTAGTGACTATTTTGTGCTTTCTCTTCACATATAAAAATACCATCTTTCAGTCATTGATTTGGAAAAAAATCAACGGGGTGTTGTATGCCAGGGACTATTGTCAACATATGGAACAATATGGTGAGCAAAACAAAATGTCTTAGTCTTTTAGTGTTTATATTGTGATATTATATATATATAGTTTAGTGAGTTCTGGAAGATGAACCAAAATGTTTCAGGAAAAAGGAAAGCCAAGAGCAGAGTGAAGGAACCAGATGTGTCTCAGGTGGGGGGGGGGTCAGACAGTTGGCACTTGGCATGGGATAGTTAGCATACATCTTCTTGTGAGGATGGCCTTTAAGCAAAATCTTTGAGAGACTCTGTAGCTCTGTGGGGGAGCTACTGCAGACCACGGGTGCAGAGGGTGGGGAGCACAAGGCAGGAACAGTGAAGAGTGACTGCTAAGCTGCAATACAAACTTGGGATGTCAGTGTGAGAAAGTGTCTTTAAGTGAGTGACATGGGGAGTCTAGATGTCTAAGAGGGTGTGTGCAGTGAGTGTAGATGGCAGCATTTAGCTCATCTTATGAGGAGGAGGGTGTGACGAGAATTGTTATTAATCTGTTCTTCTTGGGTTTTTTTTGTGCCTTTTCTTCTTCTTCTTCTTCTTCTTCTTCTTCTTCTTCTTCTTCTTCTTCTTCTTCTTCTTCTTCTTCTTCTTCTTCTTCTTCTTCTTCTTCTTCTTCTTCTTCTTCTTCTTCTTCTTCTTCTTCTTCTTCTTCTTCTTCTTCTTCTTCTTCTTCTTCTTCTTCTTCTTCTTCTGGAATCCTCTGAGAAACCATACTTCTTACTCCAGTTCTGCATTAACCCACAGAATGAAGGTTGCTGTGTAGGGTTCTTTGTAGTAAAAATTAAATGTAGAACAGAAAAACAGTTGTAGTTTTGCCTTTTTCTGGAAAAATGCAAAGTAGAGTCTTTGTGGAAATTTTACTCTTGCCTAATAAGAAAATAAAGAGTTAAAATGATTTTTACTGACAATCTTTTCAAATTCAGGTGATTAAAAGTGTTCATTGGGCGTCTGCCATTTGATTCTTACATGAATATATTCTTGAAATCTTAATGAATTGCTAATCAGCTAATATCTGTCTCAAAACCCTGTTTGGTTGTATAAGACATTTTATTTTAATTAGCATATAACATATTAGACATGATTATGGCATTTACAAACAAAATTTGCTTTGGTGAATTTCCTTCCTCCCCACCATGTTTTTCTCAAACGAGCTTTAACTTTGCAGGAATCCATCCTTTGCCTTCCCTTCCCTACTCAACATCTCTTTTTACCCTCTTAACCATTTTTTCCTAGTTTTAAAGGCTTTAGCCACATAACATACATTTACTCCATATGCCTTGTGCTGAGAAAGATGGGCCAGGACAGCCATCCACAAGCGACGGTCCTTACAGAAATGAAGACGTGCGGCTTTGTCTTTCTGGGTTTGGATACTGCATAACGTTAAAGCACTTGGCTCTTTGATTCTGATCTTGCATTCTGTCCATCACTTTATTCAGCTGAGCTGTTGTGCATAGGGAGGACGGTCGGAACTGGCTTTAAGTTATTAGTGTTTTCTAAACAGCAACTGAGAAGGGAGAAAAGAGTTCCAAAGATAGAAACGGTGGGCGATGGGAGATGCCAGCCTCAGCAGGCTTGGTAAGTTGACATCATGGCACTCGTATACTTGACTTCTGTATTGTTTTGGTAGGTCAGCACCCTGGAGGGCATCCTGGACCCTGTTGAAATGGTTTCAGCTTTTAAGAAGCAAGATTCTTGACTGAACATGGAACAAGCAGGAGGTGGCATTTTTCCCATATGGCCTTTGGTGAGAAAGGCAGATCCTGATTGCTACCCATGTTTAATACTCAAGCATTTAACAAAGCCCTTGTTTGTAAGTGTCACACAACCAGCACCCTTTGGGGTTTCCAGGGTTAGAAATGAACTAATATAAGCTTACTTGGTACTTTGCTTTCAGAATTTATATACTGAGAAAACTATAGAAATAATTAGATTGTTTTTTTTTTCCTGGGAACCCTAAAAAGGAAAGAATAAACAAACCATAAGAAAATTCTCTCTAATTTTCTTGAAAGACAAGGTTTTGTTTTATTTCTATCTATTCGGTCTCTGTCAGATCAGATCTGTACCGTCACCTTCCATGGTGTCATGCAGGCACCATTAGGATGACAGAGGAAGTGTGACTGCAGAGAGGAGCAGCCTTGACAGAGCAGACACTCTGGATCTCCCTAAGTGGACCTGGACTCTCCCTGTCTGCTGCTTCCTCAGATAGACACTGTCCGCAAGATGAATGGAATGTGGGATTGTATTCACCTGCTGCAAAGTACGAGCCGCCTTTGTGAGGACAGAGGTTGCTGTGTCTAAGGTCATGTCCAGTCAGCCTAAAAGGCATCATCTCCTCTTACTGATCTACAAGGCAGAGAAATGGAGTTGTCACCCAGCCTTCAAACACAGATGCCTCAGATCTTCAAATCTTTCTGTATGCCAAAGAATTTCCCTCCTTTGGCTTGAATTCCAATGCTTCCCAAAGCCTGCATTCAGGATGCCCTTTGTTCACTTTGAATTTATTGGGTGGCTCTAAGATTCGGTATTTTAGTTCAGGAAATCTGAGCTATGAAAATAATAGGAGCACGGATTTATGCACAGATATTTTCACTGCATCATTAGTCACCATTGGGGTAAGGTAATGCTTTAAACCTGCTAAGTTCTAGATAGTAGGGCAAGAGCTGATTAATTCAATAAATAAAACATGCCAAGGAGATTGATGAGGAGGAGAGGAAGAATATTTTTGTTGCAACATTTACTTTAAATATGCTGTGAGAAAACTTGTAGGTGTCATAGGCCAGTTACTGGAAAAACAGTGCATAAACACAGAGAAAATATGGAAATACTACGTGACATTATTAAAGCTGGGTATCTTCGGATTGTAGACTTTTGAAGGAATGCTATTTTCTCTTCTCTATTGTTCTGCATTTTCTGACTTCTTGAAAACTAGGATTACAAATGAGCCAGCAGGCTGCCATATCTACCTGGGTTTTCACAGGTAGGGATCCAAACTCCAGGCTTCATGTTTGCAGAGCAAGCACTTTATCAATTGAACTGCCTCAGCCCAAAATGAATTCGTTTTCACTTACCGAAGGGTTGGGAAAATGTACCTCTCATGTACTCACAAGGAAGTCACTTGGGGGACGCCTTCATTAGAATGAGAATAGAAATCAGGACATGAAGAAATAAGAGGAATCTGAGAGACAAAATAAAGTGAAAAGGAAATCTCAGTTACACAGCAGACCCCGAAAGCAACTGGCCTTGCTTAAGACAGAAAGACACTGGGCCACCAGAAGAAAATCCTTAAATAAGAAAATGACAGAATTTCCCATTGGGTTTTTGAAAGAAGTCAAAGATCAACTGGCTGAGAACTCAAAAATGTGGTAATAGGTGCCTCCTTCATCATAATTAGTTTAATTTCTATAAGAATTATCCAGGCCTAAGAATGAGATCATATAAATTTCTTTCTGGCTGAATATAAAAAGCTGCCACAGCCTCTGCCGGTGAGTCTCGGAGTGGGTGGGAAGCTCCTTGAGTTTCCCCAAAGGTAGACTCCTGTTGACCTCAAGCTTAACATCCCTCCTGTGACATCAGCAATTTTCCGATTCCATCCAGCTGTCGTGCCTGGCCTGCAGTCTCTTCTATTTGCATGTTGAACATTATCTAAGAGAGGTTCTCTGTCTCGGGATTTCAGTGAACTGACAGCAGAGCTCATAGCTGCTTATAGAGAGAGTTGTCCTTTTGCGTTGAGTTTTGTTATTTCCAGGGCACCCCTGTCTTTGAGCAAATGAGAGACCAGCATTGTGCTTATTCCTTGCTGATTCATTCGTTCGGCAGTTACAAGACTCTAGTGAACATGTACAAATGACATTGTCACACGGGGCAGGGTGGCAGAGTAGAGCATCAAGCAGTATTCTGCTTCTCTGCTCTTCCAGTCATGGTAGACCGATGCTGTCAAGGAGTTATTTACTTAGTCCCCTACCTCCAAAGTTTGGAATTGAACCCAGAGGCTTGCGTGCACTAAGCACACTCTGCCGCTGAGCCACACCCCTTACCTGGTTGTCTTTTGTCACCAGAGGTGACGGATTTGGTTTGAGGAGGGATGGTCTCATCCCTCAGATACATTCTCTGCATTTTGTGTGTATGGGTGGTATTGCCTGCTGTATGCCTGTGCACCATGCTCATGCAGTGCTGTGGAGGCCATAAGAGGGTTCCTGATCCCCTGGAACTGGAGTTTCGCTACTGATGGTTGTGAACCACCACCAGGGTGCTGGGAACCAAACCCCAGTCCTCTGGGAGAGCATCAAGTGCTCTTACCTGCTCTGAGCCATTTCTCCAGGTCCTGTCCTTTCCTTTTTACGAAGTATTTATTTTCATTTCCCTGCGTGAATGTTTTGCTTGTGTGTGTGTGTGTGTGTGTGTGTGTGTGTGTGTTACATGTGTGCCTATCACCACTGGATGTCAGAAGAAAGCATCTAATTCCGTTGAACTGGAGTTAAAATGACTGCCAGCCACCACACACAGTTAACTCTCATGAGGAACCTACTATGCCAAGTCCTGTTCTAAGCACTGCCATATTTTTAGCCATCCCTGTAAGTTACTAGTATTTATTTTATAAACTGAAGACACATACTTAAAAGATTAGCAACTCAAGCATATTAAGAATAGACAGCTCTCTCTCTCTCTTTGTTTTTGACCTAATGCAAAAAAATCAATGACAAAACACCATCTATAAAACATGGGTAAGGCATCCAGGGTAAAAAGCATCTTGCACAGCTAGCACTTAGAGAAGATGGAGAGGCTTTGGCGGGATGCTCCCTGCATGCACAGCTCATGCCCTTCCCTGTGCTTTCTTAGCGGAAAAGGCTCTTCCGGATCTGCTGGTTAAATCTGCTTTGCTTTTTCTTCACCGTTGTTCTGTATTTTTTCAACTTCAACCATTATGTTCTTTTGTCTGTTTTTGTGAAACAAGATCATTATGTTTGTGTCCTCCTTGTAACTTGCATTTTCACTCCTTGTTCTATTGTGAGATTCATCGGTGTTGTTGCATGTAATTGTGGATTATTCACCCTCATTGTGGTATAAGGTCTACAAAATAAAATTGTCATAATTTACTTCCCGATTAACTCTTGGATAAAGTTTCATCATTACAGAGACCGATGAATTGCTCTTGTTTCCCTGATGTGTTTCCGTGTATGTATGAGCTGTACTGTTCACTTACAGCTAGCAGATATACTTACAACATGTTATATAATGCCATCTGTTTTCAAATTACAGTCTCTGAAATTCTGAGCCCTTTTCATCTCCCGTTCTGTGAGGAGGTACTATTTTTTATGAGACAAAAGTTTCCAATTTTTCTTTATTTGCTTGTGTGCTTTACATATTTTTATGATAATCTTTTAATATAGGGCAACTACTATCACCTAGTTTGTAGCTTGAATTTTTACTTTTTATGATATTGTCAAGGGTTTTCAATTTTGTTATAATCAAGAATGACAACATTTTGTTTTTTGATTTGGTCTTTATAATTAAGAAATTGTTCTTTTCCTTAGGATACACTTTTCTAATATTTTTAAATTTTATGTTTTTAACTTTTAGACTTATTTATTTACTCTACAAAGGATTGTGCTCGTGTGTGTGTGTGTGTGTGTGTGTGTGTGTGTGATATCAGTAGGTATCTATGTGATACTTCTCCACATTTTTCTCGATGCCTTTTGCTGTAAAGTCTATTCTTATTGTACTGACCTTTAGTTCACTTTGGTATAAATCAAACTCTTGTGTATTGATTCTTGGTCGAATGTATTGTTCCCTTTTGCCTGTGGTCAACACCATCTTTTCCAGAATTTGATATTCTTAGTCTTTATAAGTTAAACATTTCACACTTGCTATTTGGAAAGAGACATCCTAGGTTTCTTGTCTTCAAGTGTGTTGTGTCTTGGCTATCCTTTAGTTAGTTTCAGGGCATTATGGCTATTATGGTCATTTGATCTTCTAATAGATACATTTAGATTGTGTCAAGAATATAGGAAATGCCCTGGCTAAGTTTTATGTATTTATTTTTTGTCAAGTAGACACATGTTAGACTTATCTGAAAAGAGGAAACCTCGATTTAGAAAATACTTCCATAACATAGGGCTGTAGGCAAGTCTGCAACATGTTTTTGTGATTAATTATTGATGTGAAAGTGCCCAGCTCACCCCTGGGAAAGTGGTCCTGAGTTGTATAAGAAAGCAGCCAGAGGATCATTCACCCAACCCCACCACAGTTCACTTTACATAGGCGATTATGGTAGTGGGACTCATCCCCCAACACAGTTCACTAGACACAGGAGATTACAGTTGTGGGTATCACCCCCATTCTTTAATTAGGCCTCTGAGGCCTCAGAGGAAAACCCTCACGTAAATATTATCTTACTTACAGGGTCTAAGCCCTGACTACTGGAACGAGGTTTCCACTTGTTTAGTTTTGCCATGATTTGTTTGGCTTTCTTGATGATTGCGTTGAAATGTGCCCTGTGTTTATATTAGCATCTGCTGCTGCGGTTGGGTGTTGCTCCACACAGTGGGCTGGGTGCTAGAGATTTAAGAACATTCTTTGTCACTCTGAAATATGGAGCCTGGTGAGCTTTTTAACCAATCTGTGCCTGCTTATGTATGCTGTGTTGCTAAGGATAAGGTAATTTGTATTTTGTGAGGGCATTCCATGTCTGATTGCTAGTGACTGTTAACAGAATAATCTGGATGTGTTTTGTGGATTTAATTTACATTTATTTATGTATTATTTATTGGTCTTGCTTGTGTGCTTCTTTTGTGTGTATGTGGAGGTTGGGGAACAACTTGCGGGAGCCAGTTCTCATTTTTCACTATGAGAGCCCCAGCAATTAAGCTCAGGATATCTGGCTTGTTTTTGTATGCTAAATATTTAGGGAATTAGTAAACATTATAAAAGTGATCCCAGATTTGTGACATATTGCCATTCATTCTTCAGGTATCTTGAAATGGTTACAGACATGAGGATTACAGCGGGGAATAGATTGAGTTGCATGACTCAATCCATTTTTAGATGGATTTTCAGGACCTTGTATACAATGTCACTTGAATTTTATTGCCAGTGAACTCAGAGTTTGTTTTGCATTTGATTTGGTATTGTCTCTGCATCAAGCTTTATTTTTTGCCTGGAGTATTTTCTGTGTTTTTTTTCAAGGGTGTTGTGTTCAGGGGTGTAGAGATTTTTTCTACTTTGGCAGCTGTTAGAACACATGATACCCTCATGTTAGTACATATATACAGTTTCAGAACACATGTCATCCTCATGTTAGTGCACATATGTACAGATCTCAGAGCACATGACATCCTCATGTCAGTGAGCACATGATGAGATATCAGAGTACATGCCATCCTCATGTCAGTGAGCACATGATGAGATATCAGAGTACATGCCATCCTCATGTCAGTGAGCACATGATGAGATATCAGAGTACATGACATCCTCATGTCAGTGAGCACATGCTCAGATCTCAGAGCACATGCCATCCTCATATCAGTGAGCACATGCTCAGATCTCAGAGCACATGCCATCCTCATATCAGTGAGCACATGCTCAGATCTCAGAGCACATGCCATCCTCATGTCAGTGAGCACATGATGAGATATCAGAGTACATGACATCCTCATGTCAGTGAGCACATGCTCAGATCTCAGAGCACATGCCATCCTCATGTCAGTGAGCACATGATGAGATATCAGAGTACATGACATCCTCATGTCAGTGAGCACATGCTCAGATCTCAGAGAACATGTCATCCTCATGTCAGTGAGCACATGCTCAGATCTCAGAGCACATGTCATCCTCATGTCAGTGAGAACATGCTCAGATCTCAGAGCACATGCCATCCTCATGTCAGTGAGCACATGCACGATCTGTTAGACTTTCTGAGTTTGTGATTATACTTCTCATCTCCAAAGCAATATCCCTGTCTGACCTCTTTCCACAGCTAAGAGAAGAGCTTTTGACAGTGATTAACTGAACTCAGAGAATGGAAGCTCATGTAGTACCTGAGAACATTTTAACAAAATGTTAATATCAGGTGAAAACATTCATGACAATATACCCGAATGAATCAGCAAAACAAATAGCTATAGTAAGCATTATATTATTAATATTCAGTAAGAAATTGACAAGTGTGTGTTATATTCATTTTTGTCTTGTATTTTAAGTTCCCTAAGTTCACATTTACTCATACTTTTTTATTTGGAGGTAAATTTTCTAAAAAATGAATAATTCTTCATTTTATTGATTGAAAATCATTTCATACTTGCATATAATGTGTTTTGATAAAGTCCATCCCTGTCCACACCTCTCCATCTCCTCCAAAAATCCTGCCACCACCATTTCCCCCAATTTCATGTGCTCTTATCTTCTGTTTTGTTTATTTTGTTTTAAACCTTCAGAGTTC